>NC_138055.1:33363516-34859110 GCF_964194185.1 Rhinolophus hipposideros
TTCCGTCTTGTGTCTGTATGTATTGTGTATGTGTGAGCGCGTCAGTGTAGTGCTTGTTTTAATCTTTTTTTATTTTATAAAATGAAGACTGTATCATATAAAGAATATATACATTTTTTATAGCTGTGTTTTTCACTTAATTACTTTTTGTTTTTCTGTAGAATAAAACCATTTTAAATTTGTTTTTGCCTCGTTTAGATTGTTTATGATGATAGTTACTTATGCTTTTATGTTCACTGGTAATGTGATGTCATGATCATCGTTCTCCACTTGCCACTAGATGGCTCTGTGCTTGGAGTAACTCTCCTAAAAGTGTGCCCTGTATTAATTATGGTGAAATGATGAGAATTGTTATTGGCCTTATCACCATTATATTAAACAAACACAAATGTAATTGCATAATAATTAATGGAAGTGGGTCTGTGATATTTTAAATAGTATTTCAGTAAATTCACAAATATACCCCCTTCAGTAAAGATATAAATACTCAAAAAGCAATATATTTCCCTATTATCCAATGCCAAATGCTAAACCAAAACCTGAATATGTTTTCAGGTTTTGCTTTTTAAATATCTAAGTATAATATTGAAAATGTCATTATTTGGTCTATTAATAAGCTAATTTTTATCAAATTTTTTTCCTTCTGTACTTCATTATAGTGGCAGTGTAATTCTTCAGGCCCAGGAGATACACTAAGTATATATATGTAAGATTTTATTCTGGATGTTCATAATGGTAAGATGTTTTACCATGGGTTGAATCATAATTACTTTAAAAGGCTATTTGTTTTTTTATAGATCCTAATTCTTAGCAGGATAGTATGTGATGCAAATTTTCTTTCTTCTTGAAGACTGACTGCAGGATTATAAATGGCTAATCTAATGTAATGTTGAATAAAACGAGACATATGGTTACAGACATGAGTTTCTCATGTATGAATGAGTTCTGGTCTTTGAAATGGTTTATCCAAAGCTTTCCAGATATATCTGACTAACTACCATAAAAAATGATCTTATACAGAGAAAATCAAATATTTTAAGGGAAACACTCTTATCATGTTATGAACCTATTAAATACCATACTCTTGTTATCACTCAGCAAATCTTAGTATTCCAAATTGAAAAGCTGTTAATAATATGAGAAAACTGAAAAATCCTAAAAGGAAATTAGAAGCTTAGCCATAACATATAAGCTCTGTGTGTATAACTTTTTATTTCTGTTTTTTAGGTGCATTATACCTTTTTATTTTTATTTTTTTAGGAATGTGAAGTTACAAATAACTTATAAAAATTCTGGGTGATTTTCTTAGCTCATCAAATCTTCCTTTCTGAAGATAGAAGTGGTGAAATCAGAGGTTGTTCTACACAGTTTCTTTTCTTCATTAGTATGTCATTTTCCATTTCTACCATATATGTATTTCAAGAACAGAGTATCCTTTATGTTAGTTCGTGTTAAGTTGTAGTACAACACATGCCTACAAATCAGATAGCATAAAGAGAATCTGATGTGATTCCCTTTATACTGACTCTCCGAGCACTTACATGTTCCTTTATTTATAATTTTTAAAATAGTACTAAGTTCTGAATAAAATAGAAAACATAAACATTGAAAGTCCTGGAGATGGATAAAATGGGGGAAGCAAATAGGACAAATGCTTCCTACGTCTTAGAACTTGAAAGACTATATCTAAAAGAATATTCCAGAGGAAGAAAGTATTATAAATAATATAAATAGGTGCCAAAAATATTACTCATCTTAGATTTCCCTTGATCAATAAGAAACTTGTTTAAATGGAAGTTGTATAAAGGCTATTGCTGAGTGTTAAAAACCAATGAATTAAGTCAGCAGGTTAAAACCTGACCCTCTGGCCCATTTATTTTTCTCTCTTCTGCCTCTTGAAAAGCATGTTCCCTAGAGATCCATCCAAATAATCACGGGGAGTCCAGAGGCCCCACCCTTTGTCCAGTACACTGAACTATGTTATGCAACATGGAAATCGTTCCCAGTCCAATTCCTGACAGCCAAACTCTTGGAAATCAAGTGCAGAAACATAATGCTTCTGTGAAGCACAAACACTTTGTACTGACAGTTACGATATGTGAATGAAACTATTTTGGTTGTACAAACAAATTAGGGTTTTTTAAAATTTAAATTTCATAAAACCTATCAAGCAAAAAATGCTCTAATAATTAAGAATTTTTCCTGAATGGGAAGCAATAGTTCTCATGTGTTTCAATAAGTTGAAAGGTGGTGGAAGAAATGAGAATGTGCCAGTTGGTGACTCATCCAACAAAGGTGCACTGAGTTGTATTTAGCTGACTATAATGAGATAATGTGAACTAGGTATGAAGGGCCATGAGTAATACTCTGAATTTGAATGTTTTATTTTCATTTTTACTTTCAGTGTAGCTTTAAAAAAAACATTGTAAGGCTAAATTATGACTAGTACATTATTTAAAAATGTCTTATACTGAGTGGCCATTTTGTCTATTTTTGTGTTTCTACCTCTGTTTTTGTGTAGTTGATGCTATAGACAAATCCAGTCTAAATATAGAAATCATTTAATCTATTAACAATTGCCTGATTGTGGCTCTTTGTGTGACAGATAAAATTTGAATTTGAAGATAAACTATTTCTTCTTCTTTCTTCTTCTTAACAGTCACCACCTACTCCAGTTACTAAAGGGACCTGCCTTACTCCATCATTGATTTTTAATTTGAATGGTAGAATGAGATTTTAAGTGTATATTTACCATCCTGTGCTTATGAGTGCAAAAAATAAGTTGTCTTTTGAACTCCAAAGTTGAGTTCAAAATTTGCAGAAATAACCACAAATTTCATTAGCTTTTTGGAG
Organism: Rhinolophus hipposideros; assembly: GCF_964194185.1. Lineage (NCBI taxonomy): Eukaryota > Metazoa > Chordata > Mammalia > Chiroptera > Rhinolophidae > Rhinolophus > Rhinolophus hipposideros. The sequence goes on from NC_138055.1 coordinate 33,366,370, forward strand.
ACCTCTTTGTTTTTCTCATTGTTGGGTGGGCAGCCTTTGTTAAATATGCCAAAGTTTTTTTTTGTGTTTTTTTTCCATTGTGAACTACTTGACCAATGTGTTATTTTAATAAGTGTCCTCGATTTTTATCTAATTGGGAGTAAAAGAAGACAGCTGTTAAACATAAATTCTAAGTTATTGCTTGTTTTATCCTTTAGTAAATCCTGATTTGAGAAATAGCAGTTAGATTTTATTAAAATGATAGATTATAAATATGTGAAATCTCTAGAAGAGATTCTTTAAGGAAGTTAAAAGAAAGGAGATTTGTGATAATTCCACTCTTTTTTTGTATATCTAGGAACCTTTAATTCTGAAATGAATTATAAAGATAATTTAGTCCAACCTTTTTTTTTTTTTTTTTACTAGTGGAGGACACCCAGGCTCCAAAGCTTTGTATAATGATTTCCTATGTTCCTGTTTGATACTCTTTCCATTACCCGTAGACCTAGAAGTTTCAGCATTAAATGCTTTATAAAAATGAATTATTACTCTGTTTATATAAAAGAATTTTTAAAAAGCACTCTTTTTTATTTACTTTTTCTAAGTATGTGATACTTTCTTAAAAGCATTGAAAATGCATCTTCTGGCATCTTTTACTAGGGTTTGGAGTGTATTTCTAATGCATTGTTAGGATATCCATTTTAATCTGAATATTTGAGCTAATTAAACAGTAGAATGTTGTTCAACAGATAAGAACATTTCTTTAAACACGCATTTAAATTAATAGCAAGTCTTCCTTTTGTAGCCAGCTTTGTGATTTTTGTCCCTTAAGCTCAAGTAAATTATATTGCTTAAGTTTTAAAATAGCAACATTGTTCAACTATGATAGAACTCTGTTTATAAATTAATTTGTAGTATTTATTTTTTATTTGTAGTTAATTTCTGAGTATTCCCTTCTATACTCTGAGCTGTCTCAGAATCTTGCTTTCTTTCATTTTTAATAACACTTTGCATATTATATATTTTGCATTTGTATCAGTTGCTTATTATCATTAACCTTTTGTCTGGGAATTCAAAAGGCAAATGACTGAGTTCTGTACTAGCCTGTGGTCTGGGGCTAGTTATTTCATTTCTCTGGATCTTATTTTGTCATCTGTAAAATTGTTCTGATAATGTGGACCTATAAGATTATCAAGATTAAATAAAAAAGATAAATTGCCTGGCATGGCATCTGAAACCTAGTAAGTTCATATTTACATTATCTATGTAAAGGTGCAAGAGACAACTAAAGTTACACTGACAGCAAAGTCTGCCTACTGTTTCAGGTTACACTGACAATCTCACCTTGTACTTCCACTTCTACCCGTTACGTCGCTTCCCACATGCCAGACTTAAAAGAATTATTTCACTGTTGCTGTTATTATGACTTTTAACCTAACTACTGTTGAGAGGAATTAGAAACGAGTATTTAAGAAGTGCCTGTTCAGTGCATGTTAGTGGTGGATTGGCAAGCCCTATAACTGAATATTGTAGGACTTCTCTGTACAAAGGATGGAAGAACCACGGAGTTACCCTGTCAAAGTTTCAGACATCTTTACTGGCAATAATTATTTTGTTAAATGACCCTGGGGGAGAGGTAACATTAAATAGCTTATTTTAAACACGATGAGGCTGCCACTTCGTCCATAAGTACCTATATCACCAACATGGTCTAATTATTTGAGACCTCACCATTCCACTTTGAACTGGGAAGTGGAGTCCGAAGATTTGGAGCTCACAGGCACTTCTCTGCATTTGAAAACCCAGTGATGGTAGGCTTGAAAATCATTAATCATAATGTATCAGAAGAAGGCAGATACCACTTCACGCCATTCCCTTTTTTTTTTTTTCTTTTTGCAGATTTTTGAGACATATGTTTGTGTTTCACTGAGAAAGGCTTCCAAGCTATTTTTTAAGCCTGGAGTGACTGAAATTCTCAGATTTTTCTGGCTACCCCAACAGTCAGTATCCTTGTAGTTACCTGAGTGTGACATCCAAGATCCGTTTTTGCCTGCCCTTTGGGCTTTATTACTCATTTTTACTGTGTTGTAACATCCTGTCAGTTTTATATCTATCAACTCTTCTCTGTTCCTGCATCCGTAGCCCATCTCAAGCATTTCCCACCTAGCTGGTCTTGGTCTACTGTTTCTAGCCTCTCACCTACCCCCAATCAGTGTTTCATGTTGTCTCCACAGTCACTTTCCTAAGGTATACATCTACAGGGTTGATTCATAATAGGAACTGATTGCCCCATTCTGAGTTTGATAAATTAATTCAAATGCTATGTGGGTGACCCTAATTATTCAGGAAACTTTTCAGTTTAAAAACATCTAAAATTTCCTTTTAATAAACACAGGTGCTTACATATGTTTTAAGAAGATATTACATCCTGAATAAGGTCTAGAGAACCATAATAATTTTAAGCACAACAGATATTTTTGATAACATCTGAAATACTATGTGGGAGAGATAGTGAAATTGTTATTTAGGAAATAAAAACAGAGTAAATGATTTAACACAGCTTAACAGTACTGTAATTGTAAATAATGCCTAAATTCTGAAGTTAAATGTCAGTGTGGAGAATGAAGGCAGACAAAATAGATATTCCCATGGGACAGCTGTTCTTTTTATGGGCTTTTAGGGAACTCTAAATGACATTCTCTGCCAAAAATGACTTTGGAAAATTGTGTCTTTTTTTTCTAAATTTGATTCCATCCCTACCTCTTCTTGGAAATCATATCTTATATTTAATCTCTTTTTCTTGGCAAAATTTTTTTGGATATGACAATAAAAGCACAATAAACAAAAACAAAACTAAAAAAAATTAGGACTGCATCAAACTAAAAACTTTCTGCACAGCTAAAGAAACTGTCAACAAAATGAAAAGTCAACCTACGAAATGGGAGAAGATATTTGGAAATCATATATCTGATAAGGGGATATATCAAAAATGTGTAAAGAACTCATACACTCAATGGCAAAAACAAACAAACAAACAAAAAAAAACAATAAAATTAAAAAATGAGCAGAGGAACTGAGTAGACATTTTTCCAAAGAAGGCATCCAAATGGTGAATAGATACATGAAAATGTTCAACATCACTAATCATGAGGGAAATGCAAATTAAAACCACGGTGAAATACCAATTCATACTTGCTAGGATGGTTATCATCAAAAGGAAAAGAACTAACAAGTATTGGTGAAGATGTAGATAAAAGGGAACCCTTGTGTACTGTTGGTGGGAATATAAACTGGTGCAGCCACTAAGGAAAGCAGTAAGGAGGTCCTCAAAAAATAAAAATAGAACTACTGTATGATCCCACAATTCTACTTCTGGGAATATATCTAAAGGAAATTAAATCAGGATCTGGAAATGATATATGCAGTCCTGTGTTCATTGCAGAATTATTCATGAAATCCAAGATATATAAACAGCCTACATGTTTATGCATGGATAAATGTATAAAGAAGATGTACATATATACAGTGGAATATTATTCAGCCATGAGAAAGAAGGAAATCCTGCCATTTGCAAGAACTTGGATGGAATTTGAGGGCATTATGCCAAGTGAAATATAGATAAAGACAAAATTATATGATATCACTTATATGTGGTATCTATTATTAAAAAAGTCAAACTCATAGAAACAGAGAGTAGGATGGTTGTTTCTAGGGCCTTGGGAGGGGGGGGAAATTGGGAGATGTTGACCAAAGGGTACAAAGTTCCAGTAATATAATAAATAAGTTCTAGAGATGTAATGCACAGCATGGTGATTATAGTTAATGATACTGTATTGTATACTTGAAAGTTACAAAGAGACTAGATCATATATGTTCTCACTACAAAAAAGTGATAATTATGTAAGGTAAAGTCAACATTAATGAACGCTACTGTGGTAATCATTTCACAATATATACATATATCAAATCAACATGTTGTATATCCTGTACTTGCACAATGTTATGTGTCAATTATATCTCAGTAAAGCTGGAAAAAATTAATATCTTTCATGTTTTGCTCTATATCTGCTATATGTATGAACAAAATTCATAGTTATTTCTGACTTGTTTAGCAGCATTCATTTGGTATCATCTATTATTTTTCTTAAATTTAGAGTAGTGTTTAAAAAGTATATGTATATATATACATAACATGTACACATATATGTATGTACATATACACTATGCATGTATACATATATTTATATGTACACATGTGTGTGTATATATATGTATATATGTACATATATATATTTAAGCTTTGCATAATGAGATAAGTATATTTGTTGATGGACTTCATGGCATAAAGTGGGAGTATTTAATGTAGTGATGGTAAATAGGTCTGGTCTTGAGTATTGTACTTGAGTTGGAATACAGTGTGAAGAAGGTCTCTAAGGCTATATGTCAGCTCAGTGGGAAAGAGGAAAGTAAGGACTGATGATGTCTGAGCTGTCAGATATTTAGGAAGGGGTGGTGTCCCAGGAGCCTTTTCTGGTTTCAAGTATAACCACTATTACTAGGGGATAAACCTAGAACCATTTGATTATGAAGCTCAAATTATTAAATAGCTAATAATTATTAGCTCAAATAATTCAAAACCTAAATTATTAATAGCTAAATAACTATATATATGTGCATACCTATACATATATATGAAAGCATTTTATAATTTACAATGTTTTTTCACTTAAAGTATATTTTTAAACTTTATTGGGGTGATAATGGTGAGTAAAATTACATAGGTTTCAAGTGTACAATTCCGTAGTACATCATCTATGTATCACATTGTGTGTTCACCACCCAGAGTTTTCCTTCTATCACCATATATTTGATCCCGTTTACCCTCATCTACCACCCCCCTTCCCTCTTACCCTCTGGTAACCACCAAACTGTTGTCTGGAATTCCTCTCCTGGGTATTTACCAAAATAAAACCTGAAAACATTTTTTCGTAAAGATATATGTGCTCCAACGTCCATTGCAGCTTTATTTACGGTGGCTAAGACATGGAAACAACCAAAGTGTCCTTTGATAGATGATTGGATAAAGAAGTTGTGGTATATATACACAATGGAATACTATTTTGCTATAAGAAAAAGTGAAATAGTGCCATTTGCCACTTAAAGTATTTGTAGTAGGAGTGGGGAACAGTTTAGGGATGTGAGTGTGGAAGCGGTAGAGAGATTCTCCTTTCTCCTTAAATTAAATAATGATCTCCGATTTTTGAATCTGCAAGTAGAGGCCAGGTTGAGTATCACGATAATTCTGAAACTTCTAAAATGAGTCCTATGGACCGAATTGTGAACCCCCCCCCACCAACGTTCAGGAACACGACTGGGCTGTCCTCTATTACCTCTGCTTTTCAACATAGTGTTGGAAGTCCTTGCCAGAGCAATCAGGCAAGAGAAAGAAATAAAAGGCATCCAAATTGGGAATGAAGGGGTTGTGTTTTTTAAAGAGCTTCCTAGCTGAGTCTAACATACAGTCAAAGGAGAGAACCACTGGCCTAAATTAATCCTTTTTCATCTGTGCTTTTGCTCCATAAATTCCAGTTTCTGGAGGTAGAGTTGGATCATACTCTCTTCCCTCTAGGTTCCCCTTTCCACATCTGAAAGCAAAATTGATGTTTTATGCGCGGCAAATGTACCTTTTTTCTGTTGCCTCAAGTTCTTTAGTATTTAAAATCCTAGAATCAGAACTGAAAAGGTAATAAGCATGTGCATTTTGTATGTTTTTGGATTCTAGATAAATTGGTATTATTTACATTTCAAAGTAAAGAATCTTAGATTTTATAACAAAATATTTGACATGTGATACATGTTCCCTTTAAGAATATTTTTCCAGTATTCTTGTTCAAAATATATCCATTGAATATCTTTTATGTGCCTGCCAGCTACTATGTATTTGGCACTCAGGATGTAAGGAAGAAGGTAACATTTAGAATTCTTTTTTACCGGTGTAGCACTGACATGACTAGTCAGAAAAGGCATGGACGGTAAATAGCCCTTATGTTCATACTGGTGAATATTGGCCCCAAATTTAACACTGAAAGAGACAAGTACATCTCTATACCCTTAAGGCCTATAGTCCCTTTTCAAATTTTACAATTCAGTGTATGTCAGCATAACCTAGGCAATTCTTGGGTATGACCCCCCGCCTCCCATCCCCCACCCCCAGAGATTATGATTTAGGAGATCAAAATTGGGGCTCAGGAATCTGAATTTTTAACATATTACCTAGGAGAATGGATGAGAAAAGACAACCAGGAAGGGATTCCTCAGTAGTTGCATAAAGTAATTCAGAGTGCTTTGACAAACTCTAGGCAATGCCATGTATTTATCTCTCTCTCTCTCTCTCTCTCTCTCTCTCTCTCTCTCTCTCTCTCTCTCTCTCTCTCTCTCTTTCTCTTCCTCCCTCCCTCCCTCCCTCCCTTTCTTTCAAGGATATTTAGTGGAAAATCTCTGTTGCCTTACAGTTGGTATCTTTGAGGTCAATTTTATGGAAGGTTGGTTTTTGTACATTCCAGCAACTTCAACTCCTCCCTTCACTCCCACTGCAAACCCCAATCAGTGGGAAATTCTGGAAACTTAAAGCAAGAGACCAGTTTTTTTTTTCCCTTTTTACTAAAGGTACAACTATTCAGTTAGATATGAAATACTACACTCTTCAGTTGTTAAATCTATCTTTGAATCTAGTCATTCCCTCAGGGGTTTTATTAATCAAAATGACCACATTATCACAGCTGCAACTCATCTTAAGAACTATGTCTCAGAAAAACAGTAAGTAGCTAGTGACTCTGTATCCTGAGAAAAAATAAAGAAGGGTTTAAAATCTAAATCTTATCAGTGTTTTCTCTGAAACTTTTTAGATGTTGGAATGTGTAACAGTCTTATTTTGGGGAATTTTTAAATTTGGCTTAGATTAAAGGGCAAAATGTTTGTGAACAGAAGCAGCTGCATATCTAAAGATATTCAAAAGTGTATATAGACTCTCTTTTTAAATAAGTTAAAACGACTATTTACCAACATTGTAAATCTTTTAAATGTGTTATTGTTAGCATATTTTACATAAGTGACCCTCAGTGCGAGCTTGTGTGTGATCTTACATGTGGTTAGGTTGTAAGATCTATAGCCTTTTCAACAATCAGTAATGAATAATTCAAATAGGGAGGTAGGACTTAGACATGATATCTAATTTGCTGTTTTACTAATTCTGAGTTGTGTCATTGAATTTTTATAGATAAAAACTCTTAGTTGTGAATTTTATGCACATCAAAGAGTGTATGTATATGATATACGTACCGCTTGAAGAATAGCAACTCCTCTGTTCAGCTTAAGAAATAGAACATTACCAGTGAGTTTGTAGCTCCCTGGGGTTCTACCCTCATCCAGTTCTCCTTTCCTCCTTACACAGTTAATCCATGTCTTGAGCTTTGTAAAAATAATTCTCTTGCTTTTCTTTATAGCATGAATCCTTTAAAAATATGTTTTTTTTTCTCTTTTTGAATGTTATAATATTGGGATTATACTGTGTTTATTTTTGTATGACTTGCTTTTTTCACCCAACTTTTTGAGATTTAACTTTGTTGATATCTACTACAGTACAGCAGGTTCTGGAATAACGTCTTTGTTGATCAATGTCATTTTGTTATAATGATGGAGGGGGTGGGGAAGAAAAGGATTCTCAGCCAGGGGCACGGTATGTGTGAAGTTTGCACTTTTTGCCCATGCCTGTGTGGGTTTTCTCTGATAAGTCTGTTTACTTCCACGTCCCAAAGATGTGCACATTAGGTGATTTGGAGTGTCTAAATTGCCCCAGTGTGAGTGTACCCTGTGATGGATGGGTGTCCTGTCCCAGGTGGGTTCCTGCCTGGCTCCCTGATCTGCTGGGAGAGGCTCTGGCCACTCACAACCCTGAACTGGAATGAGTGGGCTGGAAAATAATGATCTTACTTGTTTTTATTAATCTTCCTTAACTATGTGTATAGCTCACTTGTATTTCAATGTTTAATATCAGAAATGTTATAGTTTTTTTTTTAAAGTTCAGTGTTTTGTGACCAGAAAGAGGTGTTAGGAATTTAACTCTTGTTTATATTAATTAGCCTGTGATAAAATTGGTTTTATTACACGTCATTTCGCTTAAAGATGCAGTTTCCAAGAACCTATCAACAATTAGTTGAGGACTTACTGTAGTTCTTTTATTTTCCCACTATATAGTAATTCATTATAGGAAGATACTGTCCCACAACATATGTATTCATTGTAGTTTGATGGGCTTCACAGTATTTCTTGAATATTCTTAACAATGTGAATACAATTGTATGTGGCCTTTGGTGCACATATACAAATATTTCTTCAAGGAGTACCCTGAGAGTGAATTGCTGGGTTATGTGGTATGCACTTGTTCAGCTTTCCAGAATAGAACCAAACCACACTCCAAATTGGGTGTAACTATACATTCTCCTTAGCAGATTGTATGAATTCTAGTTGTTTCACATCCTAACAAACCTAATGGGTGTAAAATGGTATTTACTGTGGTTTTAATTTTCAGGTTCGTGATTGTTAGTGAGGCTGAACCTCTTTTCATGTATTTAGTAGCTGTTCATGAAATGCCTCTTCATGTTTTTGCCTACTTTATTATTGGTGGTTTATCCTCTTATTATTTCATAAGAATTCTTTATGTATTTTGGATATGTGTCTTTTGTCAGTTTTAGACATTACAAGTATTTTTTAGTATTTTCTTGCATTTTTTTCTCGTTAAGGTGATTTTGATTACAAAATTATTTTTATATTGTAATTATATTAGTTTCTTATGGCTTCTGTAACAAATTGCCACAAACTCAATGGCTTAAAACAGCACATATTTATAGTCTTACAATTCTTGAGGTAGGAGTATGAAATCAGTTTTGCTAGTGCAAAATCACTCCAGAGAGTCTAAGAGAAAATTCTTTTCCTTTTCCTGGAAAATTCTTTTCCTTCTAGACTCAATTCCTTGGCTCTTGGCCTCTTCCTCCATCTTCAAAGCCAGCAGCTTAGCGTCTTTAGTCCCTTCATTGCCTTCTGCCTCCCTCTTATAAGGACCCTCGTGATGACATTTAGTTACCACCCAGTTAACCCAGGAAAACCTCACCATCTCAGTATCCTTAATTTAACAATGTCTGCAAAGTCCCTTTTGCTATATAGGATAACATTCACAGGTTTCAGGGATTATTTGGGTATGGTTGAGGCCTATTACAGCAGATACATTTATGTGTTGCTTATTTATTTATTTATTTATTTATTTTGTGTAGATGGGATGGTGATATAATAGTTGAATCTTCAGAGGCCAGATGAGCCAAATGATTTGTTAAGACTCTCTTTATATCACTGTTGATGTCATTTAATGATGAGGAGCAAGGTTCCCCTTTCTTTATTATGTAGCTCTCATATTAAATGTAGGGAAAAAATGTAATATATATTTATATGTACTATATATCTTTTCAAATTCCTGGGCTCCTCTCCTTTCTCCCACAATGAAATCAGTAAAATGTCCAAATTCTTGGGCTCAGAGCCCTCAGTGAGCTCACACTTGCTTTTCCATGTGAGTTCTGTTATATGGCAAGATCTAAGTAAAGGGTAAGAAAAATGATGCAGAGATCTTTGACAACCTGTTTGCTAATTTGTTGATTTATTAACTTTAAGCATCTTTGGTGTATAATGGACAACGGAAATGCCTTTGGTTTTGTGTTTCTGGAAACAAGTTGGGATTTAAATGAGCTGAACACTCAGATTTTACTAATAAAGAAATAAACTGAAAAGCAGATGTTCTTGGAACCATTGGTAGGGAATGCAAGAGGCTGGTGCTAGATAAGCATGGAGGTAGAAACAGGAGTGGAATGATTCAGAGCCAAGAAACCATAAGCACAGAATTGTTTAAATGTGTCAGTTTGTATTTTATTTCATGCTAGAAGTTATGGAGTTTAAAATCAGGTGTTTTTCTTAAATGTCTTTGCTCTAATCATTTACATTTTATATAATTTATTGTCTACTGTCCTTCCTTTTGAAATATGAAAGAAAGAGTTTTGTTCTTTTAGCTTCTATTCTTATTTTGAGAACTGCAGCAATGTTTAGAAAAATACTATTGCAACATTGCTGTTATTGACAAGCAAATACGTACTAATGTCACAAACTTATAATTGACTTGTAATGTCCTTAGACTGGGAAATAGCAATACCTTGGTAATATCTATGCCAAGTGGTAAAGGGGATATATATATATATCCCGCTATATAATATTTGATTTCATCATATTTGAGTTTTGTGGGATGGATTTTTGATGGGTGTTGTGATCCCAGTCAGTGCAGGTTGTCAACTCTTCTGCGATTGGCATATAAACATAATTAATATAAAAAGTTCAAGAAACATTCAAAGAAACTTGACTGAGTATGATGATTAATTCAATGATACTTCTGTCCTACAGGTGGGAACTTAAAGGTGAGTTTTAAATCACTAGTGTCTTGATCATTGCCTCTTCTGTTCCATTTCGTTGGCATCATGTATCTTGTGAACCTAGTGCAGGAGAATACAGTTGGCACTGAAGGGAAATTCATTCCATGTGATTATCTTAATTTTCCAAGACAGATAGATTATGAATCTCTTGAACATATGCTTGGGTCCACCGGGATTCCCACCAATGCCTTGAGGTTTAGAGGAAAAGTCCTTCCCCAAAGAGCAAAAAGATATGTCAACAAAATTATAATCCTTTGCAAATTCTATCAGATTGTTTTGAATCTGTGGGATGAAAATGTCAGTACTTATTAAACTATACATTTAAAATTATTAAGACTATAATTGCTGAATGCCCTGTATTCTTTTCTACCATTAGCAATGAGATGGCAGCTGAGCATTTGTTTCTCTGGTTTTAACAGGGTCACTGTTGGTTATGCATACAAAAACAGAGCACAGAAGAGAAATTGCTTTTTCTCCTACCAATACTGTACAGGATTTTTAGTGTAGGTGGATCAACCCCTCATTCCATCCATATAATCACTGCTGAGCCACATTTTGAGGATATTCCTCTCTTTAGCAAATACTTGGTGAGCACTTCCTTACCAGTGGTATACAAAAAATGGAAAGACATATTCCCGGCATTTTTAAGAATTTCACAGTCTATTGGATAATCTTTTGGAGCAGAAACATACTATGCATTTGACTAGGGATTGCCTGTGAAATCTGGAGGTGCTACAAGAAAAGTATGAGTTCTATATTTCACCATAAATACCTCTTTTCCCCATTTTAAAAAATACCATAGCGAAAAAACAAATACTATATGCCAGCACATTTATACCCCTAATAATCATGGTAATTACATAGTTTGCAAATAAGAGGGATTCCAGCCTTCCAATTTCAGGAGAAATGCACCCATGTGCCATTGTTAAACAAATACTTAAGTAGAATTCAATATTTGTTTACAGCTAGTTATATTTTGAACTTAACTAGTCTAGAGTTGTTTAGCTGAATAAAGTAGTTGGTGGGTAGAAAAAGCTGCCAAAAAATAAGAGTGGTTGAAATTTGCCCAGAAAAGGGCAGTTTTTATGTTGGATTAATAAGAGCTTTCAATTATTCTTTCCATGCTAACGACTTTAAGTATACTACTAGATTTGATCGTTGTAATACCCTTATAAATTTGTTTTGCTACCTTCACTTTTTTCTTAAGGAATTGGAGGTTTGTAGAAGTTAAATCACTTATCCGGGGTATACAGAAAGGCCAGAATTCATATCCACATGTGTTGGTCTTTGACTTTTTTTTTAAACAAGCATCTTTAATAATGAAAATAAATTGAGGTATTACTTCCATTTACTTAAAAATGTATTTAAACTATATATCATGTTTTCAAAATTACCTCGCAATAACCTGTATTTATTTCCAGTTGTGGACATGACACTTAGAAAAGTTTTTCTATGAGCTTCTCCTTTATTTTGCAGCACAGATAGAAACAGTACCACTATCAATTAATTTGTACATGCATTTGTTTTCAGTTGTTTGTAGATTGATACCAAAGTATTTGGTATAAGTTATATATTTCACCATAAATACCATTAAATAAAGTTAGTTTCTACTATGTATTTCTACTATTAATGGTGAAAATGACAATTATCTGTTAGAGGGATATTTTTTCTAGTATAAAGTTTATTTTTTTCCAAATTATACTCATGTGTAATATTTTAAACTTTTCACGATTTGATATATATATATATATGTATATATATACACATACATATATAAACATGTATATATGCATATATGTGTATATATATGAGTGAATAAAGATATTAATTACATCTGTTTTTAAAAACTGATCAAAATTTGAAGTTAGGATTGATGACAAATTATTAATATAAATAAGAAATTGTCCCTTTTTAGCTATAAATATTCCTAAGGGAAACACTGCTTATATTAAACTGAAAAAAAAATAATGCTTTTTTAAAAATCATTAAATTTTGTTACCAGCAGTTTCTTGACTCTGATGTTCAAGAGGAAGAGCAATATAATTTCCACTGAGGGAATTCATTTCGTAGGTAAGCTTTGTTTCTTTGAATTGTAGCAAAGAGGCTTCTAAAACAGCTTGAAGCCTTTTATTTATTTATTTTGGCTAGTTCTTAACACGTTATTATATAATTATGATTATTGAGATAGTGTTCCTTCAACACGTTATGAATTAAAATGTCAAATACAGTATTGTCAACTAAACCCTACCTGGAGATGCCATAAACTGTTGAGTAATACAAAAGACTATTTTTTTAATATTTTGCCAAGAATAGATTAATATGTATTTTTTTGCATATATAGGGAATTCATATTCCTTCGTTCTCAGACCAGCCCTACCTCATAGCCTAGGCACGTGATTTACAATCCCATGCAGAAATATGTATCTTTCCACATGTAACTCAATGCCCTATAGAGTTTTAAAGGGAGTGAAAGAGTTGCATATTTTAAAGTAATTAAAATTGTCTTGATTTAAAGAAAGACTGTTCTATGTAAGGGGAAGAAACCTAGAAAGATTTATTTTTCTCTGTCACTGAGTATATTAGCTTTGGGATTGACACCCTTAAGTAGCAACTGACTCTTTTTTGAAAAACCTCTTAGCACCACCCCCTTTCTTTATAGCAACCATAAATGCAGCTTAAAAGTCTTTTTCATGATTCATCTGCTCCAACAGCTTGCCTTTTTTCTTTGTCACCAGCGTAAGCAGTTCAGATCTAATCTTCTGCCAGAAGCCACAAATTGGCTTCTTGAAATCTCAGAAGTACTCTTCTCTCAAATAATTAATTAAAAACAAATAAATAAAATGTGTAAGGTTTTAAGGTTCTACAGATGACTCATGTTCTTCCAAAATAGTCTGACATCAATTGCAATGTTCATAATTATGAACGTAAGAGAGGGATAATTAACTTTAGGAGTTGTTCTTCATGTAAATTTTTATTTTAAAGTGCTCTTAGGAATAAGGATAGTATATTCCTATTGACAGCTTGGTCCATGTGGAATAAACAGGGGAGCCATGTTTGGAGGCAGCCTGCCAAATTAAAAGGAACAATGATTCCAAAGAGGATACTGAGAAAATAAATATAGTAATAGTTGTAATCAGACATAAACACCCTAGGCCGCCATTTGTATTTTATATACTGTCATCAGATCGAGCTTCTGGAGACACTTAGGTTATGTTACATGATTAGTAAGTTCTGGACCCAGACCCCATAACTCTACCCGCTACACTCCTGATGACTCTTATTCTTTTTGTGTGTGGTATTTTCAGTACCTAGTGCAGTGTTTGGCACGCAATAAGAACTCAATAAATATTGGCTATAAACAACAAAATTAAAAACTGCCTGTAAATATAGTTATATAAAAGTTTATTGTGACTAAAATTTTCCAGGAAATAATACTTTCGTCCAAATATACTATGTATTTTGAAAGATAATGTAAATGTCATTTCTCCTTTGTAATCAGCACAAATTTTAATGGAATAATTGCATATTGTAAAATTCTTAGAAACACCGGGAAAATGACCGTATTTTATGAGCTGTATTTCAATATTATTAATAATAGTGCAAAAAGTTTCTCTTTTACTGTGAACTCCAGTCATTTGCAGGTCAAAAATTCAACATATGCACTTTTACCTAGATTTTTGGATAGTTGAGAAGTCTTCCAGCCTTCTGTTTTTTCTCATGTGTTTTTTCACCATCTTAATAAAAAAGCTGATCGTAATTACACTAATTTGAAAATGTTTACCGGTGACATTTTCAACATTTATTAAAACTTGCAATCTCATGGATGGATTTCTTGTCTATACTTTTGCTTAAAAAAAACAGCAATTAGCTGTATTGACTGAGAATTTTTCAGGTAGTGCTGCAGTATTTCTCAGGAGTAAGAGTTGAGCTATGGTGTCTGTTACTTCTAAATATTCTTCCCTCTTAAAAAGTTTTTAGATGTTCTCTTAAAAGACAGATAGCCGACGCAGTTAATAGAATTTGTAAAACATTGAATGAATCATTTTTGCTTTGCATGAAGTGTACCAAATGTAGTATGCTCTGAAAGGTGCATTGCAATGCATACTGTTGCACTCCTCTTTTTATGGGTATAAGGTGATTGTACTATCTCTAGGAGACCTTGTCACCACTCATCCTCCTTAATCAGTGCTAAAGTTTATATATCTTTCTACTTTAATTCCTTTTGGTTTATTCTCTGTGATATGTTATTACACATCTCTTACCTGTGTTATTGAGGGCCAGAAATGAAAAATTACCCCGGGCTGGGAATTAAAAGAAAATTAAGGAAAGGGAGTCTCACTGCAGGAAAATATTTTGGTTGCTCATCATGTTATCTAAATCTTGGTCCTTTGAGCTTATGATCAAACATGAGCACATTTATAAAATGTTTTCCTGGGGACAACATGGCGAAAACTGTGGTTGGAAAGTGATTCAAATTTCACCGAGGACACTTGGATCAGAGACTTCTGCAGCTGGACTTCCTTAGAAGAATCGCACCATTACTTGAAATCTTTTTTGCACGTTAACAGTTCAACATTCTATAATAAAATCTTAAATTGTTTTTAAGTTGACTAGTGCTGGTGCAGCAAAGAAGTTTGCGAGAGCAAAACCAAGAAGGTAGATAATCTAAACCTGAAGTCCCTAAATGATTAAAATTGCTTAGTTTGTCAAGATTTAAGCATCATTTTCTGAGACCTTTTCACCACAGTTGACAAAAAAGCAAGTATCTCAGAAAATTTTTTCTTTCGGCTATGGGAATGGCCATGAAGATAAGTAAATATGCTCATAAAGTTCTTGCTCCTAGGTTCTGGCCTCATTTAATATCTGTGAGGACAAATTCTGCACTATCTTTGAAGAGAATATGTGAAGTTTGGCTCTTCTTGGAGATGCCAAGCAATAAATTTGGCAATTAGTGTCACTGCTATAAATGACACAGTTAATTTTAGAAAATCACAGGATAAAATTCCAAGTCAAAGCAATAGAACACTTTCTACGTATATAATATTTTTCACTGTACCATGTTTCCCAGAAAATAAGACCTAGATAGACAATCAGCTCTAATGCATCTTTTGGAGCAAAAATTAATATAAAACCCAGTCTTATTTTGCTATAAGACCGAGTCTAATATAATATAATATAATATAATATAATATAATATAATATAATATAATATAATTATAATATAATATAATACGAGGTCTAATATAATATAATGTAATATGATATGATATAATATAATATATAATATAATATAATAATAACATAATATATAAGACTGCGTTTTATATTAACTTTTGTTCCAAAACACATTAGAGCTGATTGTCCAGCTAGGTCTTATTTTTGGGGAAACACAATATAACAGAGCCCCTCTGCTTCTAGGCTTTTCCAGTTATTTCCTTAACTTCTCAGAAGTTTAGCATTCATGATTTTTAAAATTATCCTGATTTTGGATGAGCTGTGTATGTACTAGGCATGGTAAAATTGAACATAACCAATTATATCTTCTAAAAGTTTCCTTTCTCAAAGTAATAAGAGCATTTGCAAAAGTAACATATAATCTTATTATTAAAGAAATGCCTACAATTAATTGCAAATCTATTAGAAATAAATTTTATTGACTTGGTCTGTTGACCATTTTCATCTCATTGAAAGAAGTTTCCCTCCTCTGATGTTTGCTTTGGATTATATGCCTCTTTTTTCTCTTTTTTTAAAGCAATGATTTGCCCAGCACCTATTCCGTTCAGCTTCAAAACCATGGAAGGGCAGTAAAAAGAGGAATATTTGTAAATTATAGTTTCCACCTCTTGGTAAAGACAAGAACTTAAAGATTAGTTTCAGGGGGAGAAGCTAACCAAGTAAAATTAACCAAGCAAAACTAGCACTGACAGTGAAGATAGAATACCATTCAAATTATTAAATGAAGCAATAGGACAAATTCTCTTCAGTGATCTCCCCTACTTGGTTACCTAACTAACCAGTGTTCTCCAGTCTCTTGGTTAAAAATACCAACTGATATCCACCAGTTGTGTTTGGATGACTTGATGAAAGCACAGAGGATATGATATATATGTTAAATTAAGTGCAGGTAGTATGATTGTGGAATATTTGGAGAAATGCAAAGATCAAATAACCTTGCTGCATTAGAGATGTTTGAATTATCTTCCTTTCAAAAGTGGCGTGGAAAACCTAGAAGATTACCTGTACCTTATAGGACTTTCATAGAAAGGTTGGGGAATGAATGTATGAATAATGAGTATTTCAAGTTAAAATCAAATATTTATTGTATGGACGTTTAATTTGTTTAAATGATCCTCTACATTACATGACTCTACTGCATTGACTGACTTTTTGTTAACCAACTACCAGTCCTTGTCACTTGCATAATAAGACTTTTGCCATGTTAAATCTAAGCCTAACCAAACCTAGGACATCCAGGGACCTAGCCTTTGTGAGTTGCACATAAAGTAACATAATAAAGCAACCTAAATACATTCATACATACATATATACATTCATACATTCATACATATGTACATACATACATACAAGAAGCATATTAATCTTTATTTGTGTCTTTTTAAAACATAAAATTAAATCCCATTTATTGCTCACAGCATCTCTTAAATCTCCTAAACACTACCCAGATTCTTAGCTTAAACAATTGATTCAGGGTCCCTAGGGAAGTGACCTGGTAAATATATATTTTTAACAAGCTCCCAAAATGACTTTTCTCTGGCAAGTATGGAAAGCACTACATTATTATTTCTCTTTGTTATTTTGACTCTTATGACTGTATAATTGATCATTTACCTGGAAAATATAAATAAAAATATTTTGTTATTTTAGTTACTAAAATTATGAATTACACATGTGTTCTTTTTTCTGCCCTCAAAAAAGAACAAACAAGCAAACAAAAACACCAAAAAAACCTGATATAGAGGAATGTTTCTAATCCATACAGCAACATAAATATTTTCGTTCCATAATAACTGATCAGAAAGCTATGGCATAAACTGTCTCTATTTCTATAGGTGTGTACTTTCTTAAATGAGCAGATCATGCTTTACTCAGAAGAACATAGGAAAGTAAAAATCAAGTACAAGTTGAGGGTGAGTACAAACTGAGTTTTAGATGAGGAGAGCAGATTCTGGCATCCCAAGCTGAAAAATGCAAAACATTAGAGCCCAGTTCTACATACTCAAGCTGCCCTGGATATACTGCACATTAAAGTAAAATAAAAATTGTTTCTCAGAGCACAGAATTGGAGCTAAGTATGTCTGTTTCAGTGATAAGCACTTCTCAAATTCTAGTGTAAAAGGAGAAGCTGGTGTTTATGTAAAAGAATCCGTGTAAAAGCCATATGGAGCTGTCGCTAATAAATACCCATTTAATCAAATGTCACTATGTTTTTTAATGTTTTGTAGTTTGATGCAGAGAATGTACTTTTATTTCTTCCACAGCTGCTCTTTTTAAATGGGTGCAGCTGTACTACAGATTTAATTGGCAACAATTGCTTAATTTTTAGTCAGTTGCTTCCAGTCTCTTAAAAGCAATGTTTCAAGTTTCTGTGGAAGGGAAAGCCTTGCTTGATTTCTTTTTCCTAGAAAGTGCAAAGTACGATATGAAGTAGGAATTAGGCAAATAAAAGTTTCCGCTTGATTTTTTAAAAAACATGAAAGCAATATTTCCTATCTTAATAGCACTACTTTCCCTAGACATATTTTTCACATCACATTAACAAAGAGATTTGATGCTCAGATATCAGTCTTCATCTCAAAATTCCTAAGACACTGTAAACTAGAGCAAATTCTGGCAAATGACCTGAAAATAAGAAAAAAACCCAAAACATTAATTTTAAATGCTACCTGTTTTGAGAATAACCCAGTGCTATGTATTTGTTACTTTGATTGGAACTTTGGCTTTCAATACATAGAGATATTTGTATCTTGATGCATTTGATTAAATAATTGTAAAACACATGTCATCATCTCCAACCTCCTTATATTACTCTGTTTTTTATACGACAATATTTAAACAGTTTTCTGGCTTAGTTGCTATGGAGAGTTCATCCTTTTGCATGCCTTAAAATCCAGTCTCTTTTATTTCATTTTTCAATTACAGTTGACATGCAGTAGAGAATATAGTCAGTAGTATTGTAAATTCTATATCTTTTAAACCCAGAAAACATTTGGAAGTAAACGTAAGCATTAATGTCATAGTATCTAATATTTACCCCAGTTTCAACATCTTTTTACTTCTCATAGCCTTTCATCCTTCAAATAGAAGTGTAGAAAAATTAACAACTCGATTTAAAATGTAACACTCTTAATCTTTTATGCAAGTTTTGTCTACAGAGCTCTGAATGTATGGGTCTGCTGAAATAAACTTTCTAGGGTATCTGTCTCTTCACTCTTCACATACCCACTTGATTCATTGTTTAGCTACGTAATTTTTTTTGTTATGCCTTGTTTTTTGGTGTATTTTCAATAACTCCTTGTATGTATTAGAGTTTTGTTAAATGTTACCTAGGTACTTCTTAATTTCTGTGTGTAGTAGATGATACAGACAGAATTCTGTAATAAATGTGAATTTATCCCCCACCCCAAACTCTATCTACTCTTAGTTATCTAGCTATTCCCAGACCTAAAATTAATAATGAGCTAGTTACTGCCATTACCTTGAAGCTTTTTTTCTCTCAAATGTGTTTTGTTCTTAATGGTAGTGGCATAGTATATTATATAATTTAGTTGCAAATTCTGTTTTAATTTTTGTATCATATTTTCTTTTAACATTTTAAGTTTTGCTTACTAAACAATAACCCAGTCATAATAAACTGAGATAGATATAGCTCTGTATATTCCCCTAAATTGATGAAACTTTTATTTATATTTTCCAGTCTTTCGGATAAGAGAAAATACGATTTTTAGCTTACCTCTGGTATCTGCAAAAAGGAATTTCTCTGTGTCACTCAGTGTATTTGTTCTTTCTCACTTTTAATATTGGTATCTTTTAGTGTTAAAGATTTTTCTTTATTTTTGCTCTTTTTCTGTGTGTGTGTGTGTGTGTGTGTGTGTGTGTGTGTAAGAGAGAAATAATCAGTCTTGAGAAAATATCTTGGTTAGTCATTATTAATGTGCTTAAGGAATAGCGAACATTCAGCATATTGAGATCATAAACAGCAAATGAAATTAGACAATTAAAATATGTCAATTCTTGTATTAGTTTCCTGGGGCTACTGCAACCAACCAAGTACCACCAACTGAATGATTTCAACAACAGAAATGTATCGTCTCACATTCTGGAGGCTAGAAGTCTAAGATCAAGGTGTCGGCAAAGTTGGTCCCTTCTGTTAAGTCTTGAGGGAAGGATATGTTCTTTGTCTTTCTCCCAGCATCTAGTCATCTCAGGCAATGCTGAGTTTGTAGATGGTATTATCCCTTTGTCTTCACCTCATTTTTACTCTGTATGTGCTCCTATCTCTGCCTCTGAGATAAGATTTCCTCTTTTTATAAGAACACAGTTGTAATTGGATTAGGGACCACCTAATGACCTCATCTTAACTTGGTCATCTGCAAAAACCCTGTTCCCAAATAAGGTCACATTCACAGGCACCAGGGTTAGGACTTTAATATTGTTTATTTGTTTGTTTGTTTGGTGGGGGGGATGTACACAATTTAACCCACAACTATTCTTGAAACATTAGTTTATTCCTTTGTGATTTATTTTTAAAAAGTTTTCAGAGTATAATTTATTTTTATTCTGCATCCTAAGAATAAGAAGAAAAGTCTGTTCAAATTGAGAGGTTCAGGGCAGGATTCCCTAAGACATGCCATTTTGGCATGTGAATTTTTTTGAGCTGAAGGCAATGGAGACACAGAGCTCACGAGAAACTTTTATCTCTCTCTTAAAGAATTTAAATTTGGGGCCTTGCCCATAGTAAGAGTTATTACCAGAGATAACTTTTTATGACCTGTCTATAGGGCAGGACAAACATCTAATCACTGAACATCTGCTTTTATTGTCCTGCAAATGACCTTCCTTTCCTCTGAAGCCCCAGGGAACCTTACCTCATTCTTAGCTCAGAATGCCATATCTACCTCATTTCCCCCTCCTGTCTCTGAACGGCTCATGTATGTGGGGTTCCAATACTTATGTATGTAATTAAAGTTGGTCATTTTCTTTAGTTAGTGTGTCTTATGTCTCGACTTGATTATTAGACCAGCCAGAAGAACCTAGAATGGTAGAGGAAAGATTTTCTTCCCCCCACAAAGTATATTGATTTATTTAGTAGGAAAATGGGCTGACATTTCATAATGATGCATAATAAAGTTGCTTATTTTCCGCGCTGATATTGGTATTTTATGAAAACTAGTAAATTACAATGATTCACACCTTTGCTGTGGATTCAGGATCTTTATAACCTGTGATATTTACTTCCCTTTGTGCACTTATTTGTTTACTTTTAAGTGTTATTACTATACTAACTTCAGTACATCCGTGTTCTTTTATGATGTGGCAGGCTATGAAATGCAGAGATTCATTTTTTTTCTAGGTTAGCCAAAAAGAAAAAAAGAAAACAAAGCAAACAAAAAACAAGAAATTTAGATGAGCTCTTTGGAACAACTGAGGAGATCGTGCCTGAACAATAAGATTAAGGACTTTACTTCACTAATACTTGGACACCACTGCTTGTGGTTTTATTGGTATTTCAGTGTTCCTCCAAATAAAATCCAAGGTATATAGTCATTCTTTTTTTTTTTAATATTACAAGTCTAGATTCTTGTTTTAGCCCATTTCTGACAGGCCTTTAAATTACATTTCCCTGACATTTATATTGATAGAGTGAAACATTAATTTGGATTAGCGATTCTTAGATCCTAGTCTATATGTTCCTCATGATCTTAAAAATGAAAATATGTTTGGCATGGTGTTTTAGAAACTGGCTCTTTTTGAGTGGGTCACCTAATCACAGATATTAAAAACATATGTTTGTTTGAGAGCTAGATGTACCGTGTTTCCCCAAAAATAAGACTGGTTTTATACCACATTTCCCCAAAAATAAGACCAGGCCTTATATTAGTTTTTGCTCCAAAAGACATATTGGGACATATTTTCAGAGGATGTCTTAGTTTTTCATGTACAACAGTCTACATTTATTCAAATACAGTCATGCCGTCTTCTTCTGGAACATCGTCGTATCTTACAAAATGTGTCTGTCTGGCTGACGATCTTAACTGAGGCTTATTTTGGGGGTAGGTCTTATTTTTGGGGAAACACGGTAACTGTAGAAACTCTCAGAGGATTATTCAGTATAGCTTTTGAACAATAGTTTTTCTAATTTTCGGAGTAATCCATGCTTATTAAATTTTGGAAAATACAGAAGAGTATATGGGAAAAAGCACTTGCAATCCAACTACAATATAAATCATCTTAAATTTTAGTGGTATATGTGTGTGAGTGTGTGAACACATGCCTATATATACAAAAAGGATATATACATTTTAAAAGTAAATCAAAACAAATATAAAGTGAATACAGGCCAAATATTTTATTGAATTGATTAATGAGGGAACCAATAAGATGTGACAACTGATTCAAAGGCTAAGTCAAAGTATCACACATTTATAGTAATTAGATAAGGAATGATGAAATGAATTTTTAAAAGATGCAGAACTGATAAGTATCCATAGGGTAAGAATCAATTATATTCCATTGGATATAGCATTTTTTGCCTCAGTACCAGTTTTCTATTACTCATGGAGTTGTAAAATGGCTTGAAGACAATGAAAGCCAGAGATAACCAGGATATGTGAGTAGGTCAGCTCTAATTTGTTTTGTCTTGTTTTTGCCTATTTTAAAGTGTTTCACGATTTTCCATGCAGCTTCTGTGAATATTCATTTTATTTTCACCAATTAGAATTCAGTTGTTATATTTTTCCACTTACAACTAATACAACTGAATATAAAACATGTGTGTTCCTTCCCATTGACATCGCTATTATTTACATAGTTACCTGCGAGCATTATGAAATGCATAAATAAACACTTAAAAGCAAGAAAGTAAATTTAAAACAAAACACTCCTACCTTTCACTCTCTGTCCTTTACTCTGGGAAGGGGGCCAATATATCACTCCTTCACTTTCCTCTCTCCCAGTCACCCTTCTCCTCTTCCTTGGACTCTGCTCCCCCACCCCCTAACCCCCTGATTGGACCTGCTCTCTCCAATCCTGATTCTGGAGTGTGCAGTTTTTCTTGCTTCTGTTGATACTAGTCACCCCATCTGAGATATGCATGCAGGAATGTTGTTCAGTGTTGGTGAACAATACTTCTTAACGTTTACCTTTAAAGCTTCTATTTAACTGCTAATTACAAAGTTTTACCAAATTAATCTGATCTTCACCCACCATTTTAAAAATTATTCTTTGTTGGTATTCCCATTAAACAAATGGGAAGAAGCCGACTTTTAAGAGAATTAGCATCTTTAGCACTGAATACAAAACGTCATTCCCTGTGCTTAATCACATTATTTTGTCTAAAGTATCCAAAGTCAAGGTGATATTATAGTAAATATTTTTAATTAATAAATTCTTCAGGAATAAACTAATAATTCTTTGGGAATCATCAACAAGATTGTCTTCCAAATACAGTATTCCAACTGCAGTTACACACTCTGAATCTGAATACAGCTATTTAAAAATGAGCTCATTTTCTGTTTGCTTTTTAGTACAGGCTTTTTCCTCAGTTATTTTCTTTTGGTCCTTTCTTTCCTTCATTAAGGATTTTTATATTTCCTTTTCATTTGTGTGCATGAGCAAGAAGAGGGATGCGTTCATTTTTGTCTTTTCTAGCAATTAATACAGACAATTCTTAATGAAGATTACATCTGCCTGCAATCTATGGAATCAGAGTAAATGGATAGCAAACTTGGCAGTCAGCCCTTAACATTATGAGCAAGGCTTGAGGTGGCCTCAAGAAATGATAGCCATTCTTGTGCCAGAGCCTTATTACCATGTTAATTCAAAAAATGCTGTTTTGGGTATAAGTAAACTATTGTAGTCATGAAAATAAGACAAACTAACCATTTGTTTTGTCCTGAATATTCTATGTTAGAAGAATGCAAAGTCAATGTGTACCTCTCTACCAGTTTATATTGGAAGGAAAATAATTTGTGCCTAAATATTTTAATGTTTAGCTGAACTTTTATATGCAGTCATCTGTGATCATAAGATATAGCATTTACTTAAAATTTATAGTTATTTTTTGCCTCACCTATAGACTATATAGCTTTATTCTGGTAAAGATAGGTCTAAAAATAATGTTTACTGATTTAGATGTTAATGACAGATGGGTCTTACGCCAGAATAATGTCTATGGCTTGGAGACATTGATAACATTTACGCTCCAGTGATAAATGACCTGGATTTTTCCCACACGTTTGAGGTCTTGACGTCATTGAGGCTGAAGGATTTGGGGCCCCAGTATATTCACTGCTGGCAGTCACTCGTTAGTAAATCCTTGGTAGGAGAGTTGGATTTGATTGACATCTGGAGGCTCTATGTACCTAGAGGTGGGGGAATTCTGGGTTTGTGTTATTTTCTGGTCAGTTAGATTTGGCTTTTAGGAAATACCACATGTACAACTGATGGATTTAGTATTTCACATTGAGAGGAACTGAAAGATTGAAAGAACTGAAGGAGAAAGATTGGTCTCTTATGATTTTTTCCATTGAATGGAATTGGTTAACTTGATGTTAGGTGCTAATATAAAACATGGCTTGAGCTATGTAGATATCAAGGATACCTATCTGTTATCAATTACCATTTAAAAGTGAAGATTGAAATATTTTACCTATCATAAAAATGACAGCAGTCATTCTTGAATATTTGGAAAGGATGCATTCCGAAGTGTCTAGCTATGAGACAGAATTGTTAAAATTGAATTCCATTTCCTTCCTAGAGGCCATTATATGTGGGAAACTTGCTGTAAATACTGGAGAAGTAGTGTGTGAATGTTGTGTTTGCAGTGGAAAAGGGAATACAAGCCTAGTCTGTGTTGTAACTAAGCAGAGAAGTGCATGCATAATGAAGTTGTGTTGTGACTTAGACTCCAGTTCCTTTTCAAATATTGCTTACATAGTTTGATCATGCAGATTTGATGAAGTTGGAAGTATACTTACTCTACTGTGCATCAATAATGTCCTAAAGAAAATGATAAAATTCCATCATTATCAAACTCTGGAGAATATTGTTAAAAGTATAGTATTAAATGTTCCTTTCTTTTGGTTCTTATTCCATCTGAAGAGCTAGTACTCACTATGTCTTTGGCACATTATCAATAATAGGATAAATAATAATTTAATAATTTACTATTTTTCAATTTAAGGATTTTTTTTTGCAATCCAAGAGTAATAATACATCCCACATTGTCTAGACCTCGTTGTTAGAAAATGATAATCCATACTTTACAAGAAAACCTTAGTCAAAACTATAAAATAAAATTTTAACTACAAAGTAGGTTATATGTCCTAAGAGGGTTATTCTATAGGTATACCAAATTTCTTTCAAGGAGTAATCCATATTAGTAAGTAGTATCAAATCTCATTGTTGTCTTCTCTCTAATATTTAATATATAATATTTTATTGATTTTTACTAAATATATAAAATAAAATTTAAATGCTGTAAAACTATAAAATGTGGAAGTTTTTAATTCCCTCCTATAATCCTACTCTCCAAATAGAATTTCTAACAATAATTTAGTGCATAGTCTTTCAATACTACAAAAGACATATGTACAAGCACAGTGAGGAAGCATTATTACCTGGTGGGTAGAGAGAGCATAGACTAGAACAGGGTTACCAGGATTTGAATCCTGCCTTTGTTTCTATATGAGCCAGGGTCCTGGAAGGAAATAGATGACCCAATCAAAGGGGTCACTGAAGACTTTGTGGAAGGGGCTCATTATGGAGGATTAAGGAAATAACAAGGAATGGTGAGGCAACCTGGGCAAGCTCGAGGAGAAAGCTATCATCACCCCAGGCCCAAAGGTGATGGAGAAACTGACCTTAAAATGGTCCCCTGCCACGTGGAACTGAGCTAAAATGGTGGCCCAGGTGGAGAGACGTCCCCAGCCTAAGCCCCAGCCCACTTCCACACAACCCCTTCCAAGCCACACCTTGAGCCAATCACCAGACAACATCTACCCCTTCCCCAACTCAGGGAAGTCCCCAACCCATAAAACCCTTGTTAGGGGCTCAGTCTTTTGGGAAGGATCCTGCTGAGCCTGCCAGCATAATAAAGTTGACTCTCCCAACTCTCTGAGTGCTGCCTGGGTTCTTTCTGGTCCTGGTATCCCTAACAAAGGCACATGAACAGGGAGCTGTTACTGAAACCCAGAGAGAAGAGTAGCTGTACAAAAGGGGTTACTGAACAGGAGCTGTGGTCATGGGTGGGGAATGCAACCACTGTTGGTTCCCTTCATGGCTGTGAGTGGGGGAGGGAAGGCAGTCAGCTGTGACTATAAATACCCCACTTCAACCACCTTTCTCTACCACCCATCCTTTAAGGTTCACTCCCATCAGCTGAATCCAAACATAATCTATGGACTCAGGAATCTGGGTGTTGTATATTGAAGAAATTGGCCTTTTGGGGGCAGAGGAGAAGTAGATGAGATGAGGGGCAAATGGAGAATTACAAACAAACATACTTCCTAGCTGTATTACCTAAAGAACAGTGCTTTAGTTTCCTCATCAGTTTAAATAATAGAACTAATAATGTAGGGTAATTGTGAAGATTAAATGAGTTACTATGTACAGTATGAGTACCACCTATACAGAAATTGGCCAGCAAATATTTTCAGTAGTGCCATTATTACTTGATGAATTTATTTTACATGTACCATTCAGAAATTTGTGATTTTTACTTTAGCTTATATTCACATCTTGATCGTCTTCTCTCTCTGTCTTTCTCTCTAGATGTGTTTGTGTGTATACATACATGCATATACGTATATACATGCATATACATAAACAAATGCACACCCACTTCCCTCTCTCTCTCTCTCCACACACACACACACACACACACACACACACACATTCTCTCTCTCTCTCTCTCTCTCTCTCTCTCTCTCTCTCTCTCTCTCTCTCACATACTCATGAACTCTATATTGGCTTCCGAGTATTCTGTTGTATGGCTATATCTTGGTATATTTAAACTTTTCCATTTAGATGGAGATTTGTACTATTTCAATATTTCACTACAATGCACAATGCTATTAGTAGTATTTCACCTTTTAACCTTTAATTTTGGATTAGAGAGAAGCAAGTGAGTTTTGTGTACTTTGAGTCAGTCATCTAGATGAAATCATCTTCAGGCAATTCTCTGATGAGAAGTAATGTAAATGAGTGACATGAGTATAGCTGTTCAGAAAGCGGCTGAAGCCTTTTATTTTTCTACTTGTACCCCTATTCAATTTTTAAAGAAAGAAAAAGTTTACAGATTTTTTTTCCATTGCCTTTAACTTTATTTAAGGACAACTTTTTAAATATTACTTTCTTGATACTACAATGATCCATGCACTTAGGTTTCTTACATTTTATCAAAATAATTATTATATAAACAAATTCAAGGGCAAATTTTTAAACTAGTTGATTTCATTGAAATGAGCTCAAGGAAGCACATTATGGGTGATTGACTAGAATCTCATGCTGCATATGTATATTTTTAAATGAAATAATATACCTTGTGACTATTTTTGATTTATATATATTGTTTTGGCCTAGAACTTTTTTCTCCTTACATGACAAATGATGAAGTGAATTTCTCTTTACTGTGGAATAAATTTTATAAAATGTGTTTGCCCAGGTAGGGACATTTGTTTACTTCTCTTCTTGGCAGAATTATAGTGAATAGCAATACATGCCATTCTGCACTGAAATAGTTAAGAATATTTTGCACTGTAGTGGAGAATTTACACTGAGAAAATAATGTTTCCATCTAGTGATTATTAAAGATGAACTGAAGAGAATTGGAACAAATAACATTTTAAACAATATTGCAAAAACAACTATGTTTTGGTGGCATTGGTGGCAATCTGTCCTAACTATAACACCAGTTGTGAGTTAGCACAAATGAAATTGCTGTAAAGAAATAAACTCTACAACATATTTTCTTTTTTAATTTAAACTTACCTTCTGTCTAAAATTCATTCAATTTGAGAATTCTTCCATATGGATAATAGAAAAGAGTGCATTTCACCAATTTCTGCATGATATCTTTTGCCCTAACTGTACCTGTCTGAAATGTATTCATTCAGTGCCTACTGGGAGTTCTGCTCCCCTCTCCCTGCCTCTCCTGCCCATTTACCACTCTTCTTGTAATCTTTAACTCATACTCTGATAATATATGTCTCTGAATTCAGGCTTAAACATTTATCCTTGACATCCTTGCTTTCAGAATATCATATTTTGGATTTCTTTAATTGTAACCACAAGCTCAGTATTTAGAAAGTAAGCATAGTACAAAGGGGAGAAGAAAACAATAATTAGAATCTTATGTCTCTAAGATATACAGTTAATATTTTTTATGTATCTTCATCATTTATGCATTTTACATAGATGGAACGATACAGTATATTTAATTTTGAATATTCCTTTTAAACTTAAGTCTATTTCACAAGCAATTGTTCTGGTATTAAGTGCTCAAAAACGTTTTTAATGGTCATTGGCCAGTTTACTCTGACAATGACATAACTTACTCTCTTGTTAGATATGTGTACTGTTTCCTAATATCCCGTTACAATTATAAGATAAAAAAAATTGTATAAAAAATCTCAAGTTACAGATCTCTTTACAAAATATTCCTAGAAGTGGAATTACTAGGCCAAATGGTATGAATACTTTAAAACTGCCCGTACATATTGCCAAATTGCGTTCCAAGAAGATTGTACCAATTTACACTCCCACGAGCAATGTAGGAGAGTGCCTGGTAAGTTTTTAATTGGATTTCTTTGATAAGAAGCCAAATGGACAACAAAGATGAGAGCATAACTTTACAGGCATTTTGCTGTCAAGATGAACATTTTGGACTGTTGGATTTCTGTTATGTGCTGAAGGAATTCATGTTAATATAAATTATGTCATTGTTATCCTCATTAGGTCATCAGACTATAATACCTTGAATTTGCTTCATATTCCCCTGTCTTTGGCACTCTTAATGTCAGTAAAAATAAGCAGAGGTTAAAGAAAACCGAGCCAGGGTTCTGACGCCTTTCCTTTGGACTGGAGTCAGTGATGAGAAGTGGGGACTGATTCTGAGTTAGTTACAGAAGAGAACATGTGCTGGACTGGCCCATAGTGACTGTTTTCCAGTTGGGAGAGAAGCAATAGCTCAATGCCTGAATCTAAGTACCGGATATATTTAATGGTAGATGGATAAATGCATAAATGGATGAATAAATGAAGTGAGGAAGTGATAAATTCCCAAGCCTGCTGCCATTCCAAGCCCCAAACTGTCTTTGTCATTTATGGTGTAGATGAGCAACCCTCTTCACCACAGAGGAAAGCATGTTTGGCCAGTTAGAAATACGCTTGTTAGAGTCCGTTGGCCTTCCAGGTCACTATAATGGAACCACTCTCTCCTACACAAACAAACAAACAAACAAACAAACAAACAAACACATCTAATCCCCAGAGATCTTATAAGATGGCTCTGATTCTCATTGTATTTGGTACTTTGGTGCCCCTCAAATTATCTCTACCACCTCAAGGGCCAAAGTCCATTTAGAGCCATACAAATAATTTATTTTGTTTTTTTTTCCTCAATCATGTGTCTACATTTAGTCATTGGAATGCATCCAAAATTAAGTGCCTAATTGTAGTATTTAGAAGTGTACTTTATACAATTTTAATTTGCTTTGCTATATTGGGCAAAAGAAGTATTTGTTCTGGACTTTATCTTCTGTCTTTCACTGGGTTGGGCTTTATATTTAAGGAGAAAAGTCTTCAACCATAGCTGATAAATTGTTTTAATGTAGGACACACACATAGATATGAAAGTGACAGAGGAGGTTGGAAGGATTCCAGAAGAAAATCATTCATGTTATTAGCTATGTCATCAGTGCTACCCTTGCCATATGCAAAAGGATGGGTCCGGGAAATGTAAGAGAAGTTCTATGAAGAAGCACTGTGCTTGAAATCTGCTGGGCATATCATCTGAAAGTTTTAGCGTTATTCTGGTTCTTTATGTTATGTGTTGAAATGGGCATTAATTCTGTAATGGAAACTATATTTTTAGATCCTTCTTCTCAAGAAGCGTATCAGGTTGCTATAATAGAAACTGCCAGTGGTAGTTCCCTAAAAAAGATGTACTTTAGGAAACATCCTCGTAAGATTTAAAAAACATTAATGTGATTCTGAGACAATTGACAAAGTACTTCATAACTGTTAATCTCAAAGCATAACTTGTCTAGATTGAAAAAAAGATTTTACATATATATATATACATATATGTGTGTGTGTGTGTATATATATATATATATATATATATATATATATATATATATATAAAAGGGAAATTTAAAGGGATATATATTAAAGGGAAATTTACCCTGACTTTAATAATATAAAATCCCAAGTCTTCTAGATGGAGGGGATAATGTGAGCATATTTAAGTCAAAATGAGATCCAATATGTAGAGAAACATTAAAGGGTTTTTCTGTAAATGAAGGGAACCCTTGAAAACAGAACTATATATGGAATACAACATGAAGAAAATATTCTAATTAGAACTGAATGCATTTTACTTTATTTGGAATTTGTATTGTCTGTTATTTTTGACTGATGGCAAATTGCCATTGACCAACGGCAGTATGTTTTGATATTCAAGTAACAGGAAACAACTTGTTATACATTGTTTAAAAGAAGAAAATAATCGATACTTTCAATAGAGGGCTGCCTATATTACTGAAAAATTGTTCAGACTCTAAACATGGTCCCCTGAATAATTTTTATTTAGATTCTAATTTCCTTTTTCCTCTTTCAGGATTTTCCCCCCCTAATGTTTGTTATTTAGACTGTTCTTCAGCCAGTCTGCCAAGCAGAAAAGCATAATGAAGTTATTTTTTCAAATGGGTTTCCTCATAGTTTTTAAAAAGTATGTATATTGTATCTTACTTGGAGGGCTTTATTTCTCTATTTTTTAAATGTCTGATTAAAGTGAAAAAGGCTCTAATTCTTTCACTGTAGAGGATTTACAAGTGTTACAGATGAAAAATCAAAATAAAATATTAACATGAAATTATGGTTCAAGAATAGAAATTTCCTTCTTAATACTGCATTCTGACAATTCTGAGTAAGGAGTTGTACTACTTTTTTATACCTTTGGGTTTATGAACATTCTGAAACAATAAGCTAGAGTAATTAAATTAGAAAAGAGAAAATATTCATTGAGTCAAAGGAAGTATTTTTTTAATCTATTTAAAGAAGTGTCTACAGTAATATAATCTATGTAGCTCAACGCCAAATCAGGATTTATTTATTGCCTGCAAAGTGCTGAGAAAATAGCTGTAAAATTAAATTAATGAAGGAATAAATGATTTAGCCTTTTAACCAGACATGAGTAATATTACTACTCTAAATAGATATAAAATTACTCCCATAAGCTGTTTACATGAACTCTTCGGTTATTTAAGTAGAGTAAAAATTTCTGTTTAGTTCAATAGAAGTGACTTGAAATTATTCATAGAGTGAAGCAGTTAAATTTTATTATTATTGTCTTAGAAAATTATACTAAAATAATTGCTTTCTTATCGTCTAATATACCCTTATAAAAATGAAGCTATTTTGTAGTGATCTTATATGTAAGTGATTATTCCAGACTATCTTACAAAATCCAAGTAAGTTTGATGCCATGGTAATACAATTGAAAAAGGATGCTAGATTTTGAGATCATAATGGTAATAGAAATGACTGCATATCACTTTTGATGCATCAAATTTAGTGCATTAGGCAGTCATTATTCCAGTCTTGTGCTAAATAATTCACCTAATTTTATGCAATTCATCCTCTTTTAGTATTACAGCCTCTATTCTGACTTCAATAAACTCTGCATTTGTTAAACTTTCCAATTTATATGGAATGAACTTTTAAAAAAGTGGAGAGTACAAATTTCACCTATTTGTAAATGATATTTTACAATATAATATATATCTAAATTATTACCCTCACCTATACCTAGTGAGGCTCTATGAGAGAAATATTTCATATATTGTTTGTAGGAATTATTGTTACCAGTAATGAATCACATGACTGGCTCCATTCTCTAATGGTAGATTTTCAGTTTATAGATGTAAGATTCTAGGAAACAATAAGGAAAAGCTGAATGCTTCTAATCACTTCCAATTTTTTAAAAGTCTAACAATCATACAGAAAAAAAATTAGTCAAAGGGATGCCCAACACAGTTAGATTTTGAAATAGTTATTGAAATGTTATGGTTATGGCTCAATTTCTTACTTTATTCAGGTCACAATTCAAGTATCCGTTACCAGAAATACCTTCGCTGAGGTGGCACATCCAAAAAATGTTCGTCTGCTGTCTATCTTCCTCTTGAGAGTGAGATCAGTCAGGGCTTTTTTGTGTGTTCACTGTGATATGCTTAGTACCTCAGGTCTGGCAAATGGAAGGCATTTAATATGTATCTATGGAATAAGTAAGTGAAGAATGAATGAGTATTAAAGGAACTTTTGATATCATCTAATCTGATCTGTCTAATTTGTAAAGGAAACTAAGCCTAAGCTTGGTTAATTGACTTCCTCAATATTTTATATCTCGGGACTCACGAAATACCAGAATCCTAATTCAACATTTCATCTGTGACATTCACATCTGCCTATAAGAGGCAGTATAAAAGAGGTTTAAGAACTATTGTTCGGGAGCCAGAGAGTCCTGGCTTTGGTCAGAGTTTGAATCCTAACTCTGCCACTTACCAGCTATGTGACTTTGTGAAAGATAACTTAATCCTGCTAAGAAGTCATTTTTCTCTACTGTAAGTGGAAATGATGTATATATCTCTTTGGATTATTGTAAAGATTAAATGAGATAATGTGCCATAGAACCTGTCATGAAGCAAAGTTCTATGGCTGTTGTCATCATCATCATCAGCATCAGCAGCAGCAGCATTTACTCATTCTTATATAAATAATATAGGTATATAAAAAATACAGGTATATAAATAATATAGGTATTTAGTCTGTTACTTCCTACAATATTTTTTCCTGAACTTAATATACGAGTGTTTAGAGCTCCTTAGTTCACCAGAAATGATATGTGAAGTTCAGTGGGTTGATATACTGGTTTAGAATACTAAGTGATGTTAATGTGAAGTTTAGTTGCTATACTGGTTTACAGTGCTGATTAATATTAAATATTCATCAATCTAGTGTTTCTGACTCTTAGGGCTTTAACACATATTCCATAGAAAGACTATTTTCTTTTATTTTCTTTTTTTAAATTTATTGGGGAGACAATTGTTAGTAAAATTACATAGATTTCAGGTGTACAATTCAGGTGTACATAGAATTCAGGTGTCCAATTACATCATCTATAAATCCCATTGTCTGTTCAATACCCAGAGTCAGTTCTCCTTCCATCACCATATATTTGATCCCCCTTACTCTCATCTCCCACCCCCCACCCTCCTTACCCTCTGGTAACAACTAAACTATTGTCTGTGTCTATGAGTTTTTGTTTCTCATTTGTTTGTCTTGTTCTTTTGTTGTTTTTGGTTTATATACCACATATCAGTGAAATCATATGGTTCTCTGCTTTTTCTGTCTGACTTATTTCACTTAGCATTATTCTCTCGAGATCCATCCATGTTGTCACAAATGCTCCTATATCATCTTTCCTTAACGCCGAATAGTATTCCATTGTGTATATGTACCACAACTTCTTTATCCATTCATCTATCGAAGGACATTTTGGTTGTTTCCATGTCTTGGCCACCATAAACAAAGCTGCAATGAACATTGGAGCACACGTGTCTTTATGGATAAATGTTTTCAGATTTTTTGGATAGATACCCAGGAGAGGAATTGCTGGGTCATGTGGTAATTCTATTCGTAATTTTTTGAGGAACCTCCACACTGCCTTCCATAATGGTTGCACCAGTCTGCATTCCCACTAACAGTGTATGAGGGTTCCTTTTTCTCCACAGCCTCTCCAACACTTGTTACTATTTGTCTTGTTGATGATAGCCATTCTGACTGGGGTGAGGTGATATCTTATTGTGGTTTTTATTTGCATTTCTCTGATGATTAGTGATGTTGAGCATTTTTTCATATGTCTATTTGCCATTTGTATGTCCTCTTTGGAGAAATATCTCTTCAGGTCCTCTGCCCATTTTTCAATTGGGTTGTTTGTTTTGTTGTTGTTGAGTTTCATGAGTTCCTTGTATATTTTGGATATTAGCCCCTTATCAGAGGCACTGTTTGCAAAAATCTTCTCCCATTCAGTTGGATTCCTCTTTATTTTGTCGATGGTGTCTTTTGCTGTGCAGAAGCTTTTAAGTTTCATATAGTCCCATTCGTTTATTTTAGCTTTTACTTCCATTGCCTTTGGTGTCAAATTCATAAAATGCTCTTTAAACCCAAGGTCCATAAGTTTAGTACCTATGTTTTCTTCTGTGCAGTTTATTGTGTCAGGTCTTCTGCTTAAGTCTTTGATCCATTTTGAATTAATTTTGGTATATGGTGACAGATAGCAGTCCAGTTTCATTCTTTTGCATGTGGCTATCCAATTCTCCCAGCACCATTTATTGAAGAGGCTGGAAAGACTATTTTCTTATAGCCAATAGAAAAATAAGCAGTATGTAAGTTCAGCTTCGGAGGTTGAAACTTTGTGAAATCAAAATTCAAGATAAAATGTTTTTATCTTCTTATCGGTTTTCTATCTGAAATAGAAAAAAAAAATATCAGTCCGGAAGCAATCAAGAGAAGGCCTGGATCATATTCCAGACAGAGATAAATTACATAGAAACAGTATTCATCATTCTTTATCTTAATGTATCATCAAATTGGATTTCTACTTTTTGATTCCTGTGGAATAATTTATGTTATTCAGAAACTAAGTTTTTATCAGATGAGTATTTTTAATTGTGTCATAATTATTTTTAAATGTCATAATTATTATTTCAATACATTTTCATGTGTGGTAGCTTTTCTTTTTTTTTTGTTTCTAATTGTAAACAAATGTTATTTTTGATATTCATGAGAATTTGTAAACCATTCTGAGGTCTATTATCTTTAAATTGCAGTTTTCAAATGTAATAGACACTGTAATAATTTATTATTTCTATTAAAAATATGAAAACAGTTCTTTGCTTCAAAATTTTCGTTCAAGAGAAAAATTCCATAATAGCTGATAGTCTTCAGAATGGTTGGGGATGATTGATTCATAATTGAAACTTAAGGGCTGCTTATATTAGATTCTTAGGAGAGAGTCTTCAAGTCGTTTCCCCTTCGTTAAGCAAGAGAATGGCTAGTTGGATCTGAGAAAGTAGTTACTAAACTTCATGAGGCCAACTGGAATGGCCTCATTTGTACAACTGGCTTAAGATGAGTTCTAAATATCTCTCTTCTTTTTCTCAGATTCTCTTTTGACATTCTGCATGCAGATAGAATTTCTGTACCTTCAGTAACATGTACATGCAAGGCAAGTCATATATATGGGAAAACTATTCACTTCTGACCACAAAGAGTACATCTTTTAATCCCAGGTCCTTTAGCTTGGTATATCCTAGACTTTCAGTAAATATTTCTTGAATGAATTTTAAAATATCTCTTCATTTATAAAGAAAACATGCTCTTATAAGCTGAATGTATAAATTTTCTATTCCTGCTGTGACAAATTATCACAAACAAATTAACACAAGTAGGGCATCAACACACACTTATTGCTTTACAGTTCTGTAGGTTAAAGATCTGACACGGATCCCACTGGGCTAACATCAAGGTGTGGCAAAGCTTTCTTTTCTCTAGTTCATTCCTTTCTCGAAGTTCCTGGTAGGATCCAGTTCCTTTTTTTTGCTGTTTTTTGTTTGTTTGTTTGTGTGTTTGTTTTCCGGCTTCCAGAAGCTGCCTGGTTTCCTTGGCTTGTGGTTCTCTTCTTCACTTTCAAAGCTAGCAAAGATAAAGTTGAGTCCTTACATTATATTGCTCTGAGCTCTACCATATTTATACCTCTGATCCTTCTGCCTCCCTATGATAAAACCTTTGTGATTACACTGGGTCTGACCGATAATCCAGAATGATCTCTCTATCTCAAGAGAGATTAACCACATCTGCAGATTTGCTCTAGCCATATCAAAGGTAACATCTTCACAGCTTCTGGAGATTAGGATGTGAACATCTTTGGGGGCCTTTTTTCTGCCTAGGACACTGAGTGTATTCAGAGGCTGAAGCACCAGAGGTCTTTTCCTTATAACTACACAGGGAAATTGCTTCTTGGTTAACAAATGCAAGTGCTTAGGCCAAGCCTGTCTGAGATTTTTAGCTCAAAGGAAGAGCTCCTTTCTTTAGGTTTAGATTTCATTTCAAATGTGTAATCAGGAATAATTTTCTGTAGCCCCATAATTATGGACTGTCACTTGAGCTCCAAATACAGTAAATTTATAATGCATTAGTTCATTACACAGTGACAGGGTTCTTTCTTATGTGGTACATGGCTGATTTCAGCCATGGAAGTGGAACTAAGGGACTCCTTCTCTCCTGCTGCTAACTTTTCAACTCTTTGTGAATCACTTTTTTGTCACTGCACTTCATTTTCTCATGTATGAATTGCATATGGTAATTAAATCTCTCTTACTCAACTTCCAGAACCAGTAAGATCTCAATGAAAAGTGTTCTATAATGTTCTATAGTGTTCACTTTCTATATGTAGTATTTCTCCAGGCGTTATTAAAGGGCCCTTTTGTACTGTAGTATTTTATTTACTTTGATGTAAACAGACCATGGTAAATCTCAGCACATTACTGAAAATAACTCGGCACTTTTGTAAAAACCAATACTTGTACTGCTTCAAATGTTAAACTTTTTGGTAAATTATACAAAGATTTATTTTGTCTTGTTTCATTTGGAAAAGTAATGTTAATCCAAGTGTCTGTTGATAGTCCCACTTCCCCCCCCCCCGTAGTTCTGTTACATAAATGTGAAATTTCAATGCCTCAATAATTCTAAATATATTTTTTAATTAAGAAATCACTTGGATAGTGGTTTTTGTAAGCAAGAGAAGCCTTTTTATTGCAAGGAAATATTACATGGAGCTGTCATATACAA
The DNA here is from genome assembly GCF_964194185.1 of Rhinolophus hipposideros. Taxonomy (NCBI): domain Eukaryota; kingdom Metazoa; phylum Chordata; class Mammalia; order Chiroptera; family Rhinolophidae; genus Rhinolophus; species Rhinolophus hipposideros. Next base: position 33,403,242 of record NC_138055.1, read on the forward strand.
AACAAATACACGTAGAGCTACTCTGGTTGAACAGGGAGATGAGAGGCATCAAGTTTATTGGTTAGCTCCCCCCACAGATACCCATTCCAGTGTCTGTTAAGTCACCCCAAAGGGTTTCAGTGAACACGGGTCATATATAAAGTATTTAGTAAGTTCTAAAGTGTACAAGATAATATATAGCATGTACAGGTCAAGAAGCTATGGGGACTATAAATGTATATGTATGTGTAGAGCAGGTTAAATAAATATGAGCTCTCTACAAGTTTATTTTGTAAATGCTAATGCTAAGGCAATGTTAACCTCTGAGTTACCTCTCCTATAAAACCATAACCTATGTGAATATTTACATTTAAAATTATTTTCTTGAAAGTTATATTATAAATTCATAAACTAGGTATTTATATGTATCATATTATATGCATAGTGCATATAGTATGTACACAGAATTGAAAAAAATATATAACCCTGCATAATTTTGAAAATTTTATTTCTGCATCTGATTACTGTGAATAGAGAGAATAGTGGTTATACTGTTACAACCCTAGGTCTTGTATATTTAATGTATACAAGGGTACATGAAATGTTTTTATTAATCATCTTAGAGGAAAATTTGGAAACAGTTTCTGTCAGAGTAACATATTTAGTTCATAACATGAAATCTTATAGTTCAATTTTTTTTCTCAGACTTGTGTGTTTTTTACAGTCACATTCATAATTTTGTAGTAGACTTTATAATTTGGCTTATAAACATCTTCAGAAGTGGTATTTGATGCTCTTACCGAGTTAACTGTTTGAGAAGATCTGTATCTTTGGGTAACTGAATATTCATAAAAAGTACAAGGGAAGTAACGTATACAAAGCTTTTAAAGCCGAGTAATTGAGAAGAGAGAGAATTTTACTAATTTTATTTGAACACTTTGTAGTCAAACAAATAAGCCATAATTTGTATGTCTGTTTTGAAGAAGTAAGTTACTTAATGTTCCACATATGTGTACACAATTTGCCTCCTGTTGGCACATCAAAATAAGTGACTTGTGAGAAACAGGTGGTTTTTTTTCAAGATAATTTACTCATTTATAAAACAAAAAGTTTTAAACATTTTAATTCAAATTCTACAAGACTGCATATTTTCATTCTTTTTTATAAAGGATTATTTTTAAATTCACTTTTAAACTTCATGGACATCATTAAGGGCATTTTTTATGACACTGAGGGGTATTTGTGCACAGTTCTGCATCCGCTTTTTAGATTCCTTTTTTCCTTGATCACAGCCAGAAGGTAAGCTACAATTCTATTTGTATTGGGCCTTTGAGAGGTAGTATAGCTAATGGAAAAGCCTACATATGAGTCCAAGGTTTGCCTCTTCCAAAATTCATTGCCATAAGGAAAGTTGGATAGTCTCAGGGAGTTACTTAGACATTCTCAATTTAATTTATTAGTCTGTAAAAGGGTCTAGTCTGAAAAACAGAGTAGTTACAAGAATTAAATGACATAAGGAATGAGAAAGTTTATGATGTAGTACATGGCATATGTTAAGCGACCAATAAGTGCTGTGCTTCCCTTGTTCTCTAAACTACAAATCAAGTTTCAGACTGACAGCTTCTAAATTTATATCTCCAGCTTGGACCCCTCTCTCGAATTCCAGACTCATATTGAGCTGCAGTCAATGACCTCTTGACTTAGATATCTAACACACATCTCTAGCTCCATGGGCCCCAAATGGAACTCCCAGTCGTTGCCTCCAAACCTGCTCTCTCTTCATTGTAGCTGAGGCAACTCCAGCCTTCTGGGTGCTTTGTCAAAGATCCTGGCAGCATTCTTGACTCCACTCATTTTCTTATACATCACGCCCAATCTACCAACAAGTCCAGTTAGTTCTACTTGCCAAATAATCCAGAATCTGACTACTTTTTACCACCTTTGCTGCTACAGTTGTAGTCAAGCTAACATCATGCCTAGCGCTAATTACTACAGAGACCTCTTAGCAGTTCTACCTGCTTTCTTACTTATTGTCTGTTCACAGTAGCTTGTGTGATTTAAGATGATGTCAGGTAATGTTGTTCCTCTGCTGAAAACCCCTTCCAAAGGACGTGGGCTGGTGGGACGATTATTATTATTATTATTATTTTATTATTTTACTTTTTTTTTTTTAGTAGCATAGAACTAGCATAATATTCTTGTTAATTGAACCCTTAGGTAGTATACTGCATCGGAATCTCAGGAAAATGAAGGAATCTGGCACTGGACGACCAGGGGAGTGAAAAACACAACTGGCCCTCTATTTCCGGGGCCTAGTGTCAAAGTAAAATTCAAAGACCTTATAACAACCTACAGAGCTCCTTATCTTTGTCATTACTTCATCCCTTTCTAAGTTTCTCCTCATTTTGTTTCAGGTGTACTTACCCTTACTATTCTTTTCGCATGCCAGGCACACTCATTGAGGGCATTTACACTAGCTCTTCTCTCAGCCTGGAACATTCTCCTTTGGTATCCTCATAGCTCATTGCCTCCACGCCTTTGTCTTCCAGTCTTTAATCAAATGTTGACTTTCCAATGTGGTTTTGCCTGACCATCTCGCACCCGTGCCATTTCAAGTTGAAGCCCTTCCCTCTTCACTACAAATCTGTTTTATCTTACTGTCTCTTTCTCAAAGAACACTATCACCTTCTAATATATGATGACATTTATTTATTTACATTCATTATTTACTATCTGTCTCTTCCACTAGAATTTGAGCTCCGTAATGGTGGAGCTACTTTTTTTTGGTTTTGTTCACCAGTGTTCCCCTAGCTTCTAGAAGTGTATGATACATAATAGATACTCAATAGATACTGGCAGAATGAACTGGATAAACAACAATTAGATCAGAAAAATGCATTCCTAGGGTTCTTTATGTTTCATTCCACACTGTTTATTAAAAGGAAACCATTTAGACAGAATAGCAATTAAGGTATCCAATTTGCAATTTCGAAAACAACTAGGAAGCAACATAGATTACGCAGTTAAGATACAGTGATGACTTTGGAATAGGAGATCGATTCCTGTTTCTGCCACATTAAAAAGCTCATTGGAATCATCAACTTTTTGATTCTTTTATCAACCTGAATACTTTAAAATAGTCATGTAGTCAATACTGCCTCCCCCCAAAAAATCTTGATTTTTTTTTAATATTTGTTTTTCTTAAGCATCCAAAATGCATAAATATGGACATTCTTTTTATTATTGAATTTCAAGAGGCCATCCTTTCAAGAAAAGGAATTATATCTCCAGATAAAAATATGAAATTTCATCATAATTTATCTACATATGATTTTCCTCCTATATACCCAGCATCTTTCATTCATTTTATGTTAGCACACATGCGTTCTGTCACCAGATCTTAAACTGCCCTTCTTATGTTGGATTTGTGACATTGTGCGTCATCAAGAGCTGTTCTCAAAAACTCAGATTCAATTACATCTAACAAACAGGCCAAATATCTAATCTGCCACCATTAAAGCTGTATTAACCTGCTTCTATCCAATAGGGGCTTGAATAATAGAGCAGGACCACATCTGTGTTTACAGCTGCTTCCTTTTAGGCAGAGAACCGTATCATAATATTCTGGACAAGTGCCTTTTAAAGAGTGTACATAAAACATACTTTTAGGCATCAGGCAAAGCCTGTCTTTAGTGTTCGGGGCCTCTAGTTTACCATCCGTTTCCCCCCTTACAGAGTGTCCACTTTGTTTGTCTTTGCAGGTACCTACTGCATTACCTTCCATTTCTCTCATTAAAACCTCTTTTCCAGAAACAATCTATCATTTATGTCTTAGTGTGGACTATTTATCCTGGAACTATTTCCTTTTATAGTTTAATTTTCAACTAAACAGATAGTCTTTTTTCCATTAAAAATTGGTTATGAATAAGTTGGTAAGAAAACTATTTTGAGAGGTATTGTTCAACACTATGACAATCCCAACAGGTATTTGAGCCCACTCCATTGTTTTCTAGTGTCTGATCATGAAGTGATGATTTTATATCTCCTGATTATTTTATTACTAGATGACATTTAATTTTTCCTTCTGGTTATTAAACGTATGCTTTCCTTTTTAGTGCAGCTTCAAAAATCCTGAAATGAATAGAATGGAAAATAAAAATCACATGTTTCTGCCCCTTTCAAGACATCATTACTATAATGCTTGTCTTAATTCACATTTACTAGAATTAGATATATTTGAATTACTCACAAATTTGATAGGTGAAAAAAGAACAATTAATTTATTGAATTCATAGTTACTTTATTATGAGCTTGAACATTTTAGGTTTATCAGCAATTTGTATTTTCTTGTGAATTATATTCTGATTAACAGTTTAAATATTAATATTTGTTCGACTTGGTGATGAAGTATTTTAAATGTGTTGCTTGCCTTATATATTTATTTGATATAGCTTTGGAATGCAAATTAGCAGTAAACTGTGTTAACATTGTATGTTGGAAATATTTGAGGAGGTAAGACTGGAAAAAATGAGGGATTTGGTGAAATATTTCATGTCTACCAACCAACATGAACAAAAATGACAGGTTGATATGTGATGGAAAGGACTGACAAAAGAGAGGATTGAGAGAAAAAGAAATCTGAATAATATTTATGAACATCCTTTGTATCTCACTTACATTACCTATGTGTCCTTCTGATGGTGTGGATGTGATTGGGACAGATTCTAGGACACCATTTCTTGTTCTGTATCTCAATGTTTTACTTGTTTGGGGGAGTTACATGATAATGACAACAGAACACTCTTTATACTAAGAAGGTTTGGCTTGTTAAGTGATAAATACTTATATAATTTTTCTTTCTGATTTTTGATGTGAAATTTCTAAAAGAGATACAACCTTATAGTCTCTGTGTTGTTTAAATGTATTTTTTTGTGCTTAAATATTTACTTGAGCTGAACTCAAACATATGTAACAGACTTTGAAAGTTTGTAATAGTGTCTTTTCTTTTTTAATAAGGGTTACATCCCACCCTCTGAAGTCCATATATGTAAACAAGGCCTCCAACATGCTGGCCACTTCTAGCACATAGGGAAAATGTAAAAGTAAACAATGATTTACCTGATTTGTATCTTCCAAAGTGTAAGTGAAATACAGTTGGCCTTGAACATGTGGGGTTAGAGGAACCAACTTCTGTGCAGTTGAAAATGCACGTATGTGCAACATTGACTCCCTAAAAAGTTAACTACTTATAGCTTACTGTTGACCAGAAGCCTTACCAATAACATAAACAGTTGATTAACGCATATTTTGTAGTATATGTGTATATAGGTGGTATGTATTATAGTCTTATAGTTGCATATTTTGTAGTATATGTGTATATAGGTGGTATGTATTATAGTCTTACAATAAAGTAAACTAGAGAAAACAAAAAGTTATTAATAAGAAAGAAAATACATTTACAGTACTGTATGTATTTACATAAGTGGACCCTCACAGTTCAAATGCTCGTTGTTCAGGGTTCAACTGTAATGATGTAATGTACTTGGCTGGTTCTCCTTCCAGTATATTTTAAATGTGCTATAATCAACATAGTTATTACTGGCATATAGAACAATTATATATTTACATGTGTGAAAAATTAAACCTCACATGTCTTTGGTTTCTACTGAATCAGTTATTTCAACATGTGAGATTCTAACCTTCATTGTGATTAATACTGTACGTATTTACAAAATCAAGTGTTGTTATTTTCTAAGTTGTTGAGTTATATTTTGTTTTATGTAGTTAAGCTTAACCAGTTAAAAACCTTGTAGTCATTTTAATAAATCTCAAACACAAATTACATCAAGATAAATTTTATTCAAAAGAATTTAGGTAAAAGGAGAATTTTATTCTGCAAAGCTGAAAACTGTAGCTAGGATGAGCAACTCTTTTTTTCCCAATGCAAATGATAGAATTGCAAAGCAGGAAGATCATCTTGTCCTTACAGGTGGGAAACAGAGCCCCAAAGAGACTACATGATTAGCTCTGTGTCTCAGAGGCATTTAGTAAATGGCAAAGTTGTGAGTGTGACTACATCAATGACAGGAGTTCTTTCTCCTATTTCTTACTTTCTAATGCAGTACTAGGAAATGACAGGTAATTTTGGAAGTTGTTTGATTTCCTTCAGAGGATCAGGTACCATTTATTGTTCCTGTTATCATTGATGCATCCATCCATCCATTTGACAGATTTAATTTAATAGTTAAAGTGATCCAGCAATAAAAGAGGCCTAACAAAACAAGACTTGGCCCCAGTTCCTGGCCAACTGACGCTATGAAAATGGGGTTGGAGGCTGGAGGTTACAGTGGCTCTTTGAAGAGTGAGGAGAGGAGGCTAAGCTTTCACTTGGAGTATATTTTAGATTGCTTGGTTTTACAAACGTTGTGTGACTACAACAGCTCATATTCAGAATGTTTTTCTCAATTGTATAATAGGCACCACAATGACATAAATATGCTTCTTTACTGATTTTCTTTTGTGTTCCTTACAGCTCTTTCATGCAACAAACTACATATTCCTTATACCCTAATTCTACTGGATATCCTTGAAAAAATATGCATACATATAATAGACACTAGAATGTGATCTGTGGGTCTGGTGTTGTAAAACTGCAATTATCTGAAATAATAAGTTCTTCGCTCCTCAAGCTCAGTAAGCCAAGGGTATAGAATCAGGGTCCTTTTTACTTGTCCCTGCCACTGTGACAATGGTTGTCACACTAGAACGCACATACCAATCTCTTGCTAACTTGTGAAATATACAGTCCCAGGCCCCAACCTGAGGATGACTTGATAAACCTGGGATCTTAGACTATGGCTAACAGGTAGCTGTATTTAGTAACACCCTCCTGATAAAAGGACTCCTAACATGAGTGGTCCAAGATCACATTTTGAGAAACACTGACTTTGCCTTGTTCTTTTTTGAAGACAGACGGGAACTCCTCTCTCCCGTTTGGCATGGGCAATTCCTATACACTATTTGAGCATCTAAATATTTATGTTTCCCTAAGAATTGGGAAACACAGTAAATTTGACCTACAAGGGGACAATTGCAGGCATTATTCTCAAAGTGTTTCAACTCTCAGAAACTGGTTGTTCATTCATCAAAGACTGCTTATAAAGAGAGATCTTCTTAATATTCAAATGTATTACAGGCACAGAAATTTTCATGAATAAAGAATAAGAATTCAATTTACAGAATAGTTGTTGAAAGTATCCTTGAAGCTACGACAATGACTGAACTTTTAGAGTTCAGACTTCCAGGGTTGATTAATACTGAAAAAAGGGGACTCTTTTGGGAGGAGATCTCGAAGTATAACCACCCTTAGCCCTTTGCTCACTCCTAAGAAAATAACTGACTAAAGAAAAGAAAAGATAAGAAAAAAAAAGCAATAGAAATCATGAATGGCAGACTGCTTTTTAAAATTTAAGCAAAATGCTTTATCATCGAGAATTTTTTTTCTAATATTGGATTGGAGTATTTCCATGTTTGTAAAGCAAGATTAACAGATGTTTCAAAACTGAAGGGTTCCTCCCCCCCCACCCCGACCCTCACCTCCACCCTCATTGTTTTATTTTTTCCTTTCCCATGTAAAGGATAATGGTGATCAATTGTTTTTTGGTAACAGTAAGTAACCCAATTAATGAATTAACTGAACAGAGATGCATATTCAGTTTTTTTTAAAAAGATTTTTAGTTTAATTCTAAATATAACATAGTTCAATAAACCTTTCTGTGGATGATTCAAAAATTTTGTCTCTGTTGTGCAGTCTGGAAACCACCAGTTACATGTGGCTACTGAACACATGAAATGTAAGTAGTACAGCTGAGCAGGAATTGATTATTTAATTTTATTTAATTTCAATTACTTTAATGTAAATTGCCACGTTACAGTGACAAGTAGATATGGTATTGGACTGTGTCGCTCTGGAAGAAAGTGTAATATGCACTTTTTCATAACTCTAGGAGTAGTAACTGACTTACAAAAATAGAAAGCTAGATTTATGTTCAGCATTATGGTTTATAAAGGTGGCTTCTAATGGAACAGTCCTTTGACTTTTCATAATTATAGAGATGGTTATTATTTCCCTGCCTGCTTTTATTTTGAAAGGGCCTCTCTTAAGCAAATAGATGTTATAGAATGAGTCAGGAGATTCCTGTTATACAACACCTGGAGTGACCAAATTATGATTGGTGTTGCCTGAAATTGTGCACACAGCATCTCTGGCCACCCTGTAAGCTGTGTTACTGCTCAAAGGGAATGTTTTATTCGTTTTTATACAAAGCTGGGCATATGATCAGTTCAAAGTAAATCTTTGTTCAGGTAAAACAGGAATGTGTTTCTTAATTTTAAATATCTACCATAACGAAGATTAGTGAGTTTTCTATGTAAGAATCATCTTTTACTGTGTGCTAATAGAATTCTTTATGTGAATTTTCCCTTTGATCTCTATATTCATTGATTTGTTCTACATTTACAGAGTGCTTAGTTTGTAGTAAATATTACTTTAAGTATTTGGAATAGAAAGATAACTTAGACACTGTACATGCCTTTTATGAATATATTGCTAATTATTAAATATGGGAATGAAGTAAATGTGCTGCATCATAAAAAAGAAGCAGTGAAACAGTTGATGTACATGCAGAGAATAGTTTTGAATAGCAAAGGAAGAAGAAGCAATTTTTTCTGGCTATGGGCAAAATGGAGTGGACAAAAGCAGAGAAGGCTGCACCCAGGAAATGACTTTGGAGACAGGTTTTGAAAGACAAGCAGGAATAGGCATAGGGATGAATAAAGAAGATAAGGGATGTGGCTAAGAACTTTAGAGACATGATCACACTTCAGTTCTCCCAGTGCACCTCTTCTTCTTTTTCGTGACTATAAAACTAAGACTCAGAGTTTTAGACACTTTCCCAAGATATCATTATTCAGTGAGGGTACCAACCTCTGAACCAAACTCTGTTCAGTGCCAAAATCCATGCCTTGCACCATAAGTCACTGGTATCGGTAATGAACCATGCACCAAGTTTGGAGAAAGCAGGTGGTACACTTCCACTGAAGCACAGGATACAAAGAGAAGTTACTGAAGAAGTAGAGGCATGAGATCATGAACAGCCATTGGTGCCATGGTATGGATTTTTTTTTTCTTGTAAGTAATGTGGAGCCTTGGATGGGTTACTTGTAGAGTAGACAATGACATCATGCTTCCTAAAGAAATTTAAGAGCTAAAATCAACAGCAGATTTGGCTAATTGTTTGTCTTGAATTTGTATTCGAATTGGCTTTATTATTTCCTGAATGCACAGTTGCTGGAAAGTGGCAGGGTTCTATGCTGGTGTGTGCTGGCTATCAGCCAACATAGGAGGAAAAATTCACAGTGAATAGTCAGCCAAGAGACACAGGTGGATACTTAAGAAATAATTCTAATTGCTTTTTACATGCCTGCCAATGGACTAGAAAGCTTTTGCTGTGTTGTGTTTTTTAATTGTTGGTTTGTTTTAATGTATGTTTATGAAAACCTGAAGTAACACCATGACAGATACCTGATCAAGTTGCCAAATCATTTCTAGGATTTGGCCCAAGGTTTGGTGATTCTTCTGCTGCTTCCTGGCTTCATGTGCTCAAAAACTTCCACCATCATCTCTCTGCTGTGTGGCAAAATGAGGAATGGGGTCAGAGTCAGGCAAGCAGAAACCAGAGCCCAATGTTGTTCTAAGAAGTTCTAGCATGTGTTATGTTCAGTGACAAGTTCTCTGCTTCATACTTGGCAACCCACGTGAAAGTCATGCTACATGAGGGCTGATGATCTGAGATTGAGGAAGATGAACCAGACAGGAGACCTTGACTCATGGCGCATCTTCTCCCCCTTGATGGAGCATTTTTCATGTCCACCCATAGCTTGAACTATAACTTGGCCCCTGCTCCTCATGCAGATGAAAACATACTTTGTTCCAAGTGTAGAGGCATGTTTTTCCTTTCCTTTTTGTTTGGTCTGTTTTTTTTTTTTTTTTTTCTTCTCCTGCTTCAAGCACATTCCTTGCCCAGATCCTGTCTATCACTCTAGGACTTTTCTCTCTCTTTTGAGCTCCTAAGTTTCAGATTAACCTACAGCTGTCTAGGAATAGGTAGGCTGGATAGGAAGAAAACAGGCTGACACAGGTTTTACATTTTACACATCTTTGGAGTCAAGAACTTCTGCACAATCTAGCTGCTAAGGGATATGGATTTATGTTAGGAAAGAGGAGTGATAGGCAAACTCAAAAAAGATAAAAATGTCTGGAAAGCCATAGATGTTAGGAATGCAATCAGGCATTTCAGCTAATCATTTTGAGAAGTGAATTTAAATCGAATACTCAGTTGTGAATTTGTGATTATTGAACATGTATCGCTGTGTTGATGATCAATGCACTTAATAATGATTGGCAATATCCATGATGAAAAGCCCATTAAAAAAAGTTGTACATGTGTATTTACACTACTCTTTGTTTTGGTATAAATTATTTAGAATCTGATGCCTATGGAAATGTCTATCATATTAAAACAGGTTTATATCAAAATTATTCATTCATTCATTCAACCAATGTTATTGAGTATCATCCATGTGTACTTCTCCAGGTGGGGGCTCTCTCATCATACAAGGGTGATCTCTTTTATGAAATGTCCTGGCTCCATTTCTAATTTTGTCTTTTTCATCCAATTGATATGTTCAACATTTAGAGCTCTTATATTTGGAAGGTTGGAAGTATCTTGTTTTCACTGTTTTGTTGTTAATAAAATATATAAAGCTTCTGAATTAAATATATATATATATACATATGTTTATATATATGTAAATATATATGTAAATATACATATGTAACAAATGATTAGGCCCACCAGGAAATGCTGAGTTCTATGAAGAAATAAAGTATGGAAAGAAGAGAGTATAAAAGGGTGTACCGTATTTGCCGGCGTATAAGACGATTTTTTGGCCCCGAAAAATATGCCTCCAAGTGGGGGGGTCGTCTTATACGCCAGGTACACTTCAGATAGACTGCCCATAGTGCTTGCCCCGTGCCATAGTGGCCTCCCGATGCCCGCCCACTTCATTCCACATACCGTTCAGGCATCAGCAGCGCTGCTGGGTGTATGCTCGGCTGTTATGCGATTTTGCTGTTATGCGATTTTACCACACTCGCAAAATCGCACACAGCCGAGCATACACCCAGTATGATAGCGCAAAATTGCGAATCGCGATACCATACTGGGTGTATGGTCGGCTGTGTGCGATTTTGCGAGTGTGGTAAATTCGGGTTACCGTATATTTCTTTACATATGCATTGAAGATTCGCGATTTTGCGCTATCATGGTGCCTGTTAGAATGTTGAAGAGCTCGCACTTGCACACTAGTGAGGTCCCAGGGAGATGCTGATGCAAGGGTGGACCAGACTGCTATAGTGACAGGGCGGGCAAACAGGGAGCAGGGACCAATCAAATCAGGCTTTGTATACAGCCAACAGCCAACCACAATACTGCACCATTGTACAGTACAGCATAGAAAATGTCGACCAGTCAAACCCCTATCATCCCTATCATGGCACCAGCCAAAGGAAAGAAGTATGATGCAAATTTTAAACTGAAAGTTATTTGGTGTGTGGAAGATGTGCGGAAGAGGGAGTAGTCTTATACGGCGAGTATATAACAAACTCTGTATTTTGAGTGGAAATGTTAGGGGGTCGTCTTATACGCCCAGTCGTCTTATACGCTGGCAAATACGGTAGTTTTACCCGGTGTGGTCAGGAGAGGTCTCTTTGAGGTGCTGTTTGAGTGCTTACTTGAATGATGTAGCTGGTGGTCAGGTTTTGCAGTAATCTAGGTTAGAGATTTTAATAAATAAAGGTGTAGTTAAAATTGTCATGTATTTTGAAGGCAGAGACTCTAGAATTGGTGTTGAATTAAATGGAAATGTGGTGTGCACGTGCAGGATGACGCGAAGCTCGTTGGTCTAAGCGATTGATGGTTGGCTTGCAGTACCTTATAGTAAGATGGGAAACAATGAAATGGGGATGTTTGAGGGGCAGAATAACATGTTTGATTTTGGAAATGTTAGGTTTCAAAATTCCATTGGCCATAATATGAAGCTATATATGAGCCTACCATTCAGGGAGTAGGTTGGGGCTGAAAATATTACCTGGGGAGCCATCATCATATAAATGGTATTTAAAGAAATGAGCTAGAATGAGATTATCAGGGAATAAATGTACATAGAAGACGAAAGTGGTCTGAATACCAAGACCTGGGGGGGTACCTGAATACCAACACAGGGTGCGGGTAGGCAAAATTTTAATGAATGCCAAATAATGTTTTGGTGTATTTACTTTGAGATTGATATGATAAGGTGGCACCTTCTTTCCCCATTACCAAGTTTAACACCTCTCTGGATTTTACCACTTTTCTGTTTAGGTGTCCTTGGTGCCACAGGATCCCTCTTGACTTTTACAGGTGAGGGCTTTTTTTTTTTTTTTTTTTTTTTGCAGGCAGGTCATCTGCCCTCCCAGCTTCTGGGATCAGACTCAGGGCACCCTCAGCTGTCTGCTGCATGTTCTCCTTGAAACTTGGCAATGATTCATACAACATAGAAAAGCATGCTTAGGGGAAGAGACTGCTCCTTTTCTCATGTCTTCAATCTTCTTTGTTTCTTTTCTTCCTTTCGTGGATGTTCAACAGGAAAATTATATGGTTCACAGAGCTAAAAGGAAAAATTAAGTTTTATTTTGCTTTGTTTTATTTTTAAGTTAATAGTACTTAGATCATTTTGACAATTGGCTTATTTAGTACCACCCTGACAGAGGTTTTAATGCTGAATTAAAATGTTGATTGTTGGTGTCCTAGAACTTGATGTTTTCTGATTTGAATGCCATAAGCTAGTGACCAAAGAAAGCAACAATGAAATTGGTAATTCCCAACTGGGCATACGATTCTTGGGATCTCCTTAAGAAAACAATACCTCTACAATGTAGGAGTATATCACTTAAAGTGAAAAATCTCTTTAAAATCTGAATTATGAAAGAAAATAATCCGATGATTCACAGTACAGAAACACTTTTTGCTTTAAAATGATTCACCAAATTCTGGGTACATTTACAATGTTATTTGAATTACACATACCTCTTTAGGAAAACACATGGTATATATTATATAATAAGGTTATTTTAGAGGTATGTATCATTGATACAATGTGCTTTCATATATGTAATAAAACAAATTACAGGAGAGAGATTAAATTACTTACCAAAGTTCTCATGCCTGTTTAGTAGGGAACCAACTCTTGAACCCAGGTCTCCTAGTGGCATGTTCACTTGTGGAGCTACCCATCACTGCCCCAGGGAAGTATGTGTTGGGAGGAACCAATAGGAAACATACCGTGTTTCCCCGAAAATAAGACCTAACCAGAAAATAAGCCCTAGCATGATTTTTCAGGATGACATTCTCTGAACATAAGCCCTAATGTATCTTTTGGAGCAAAAATTAATATAAAACCCGGTATTATTTTCTGGGAAACACAGTAGTACAATTAGCCTTCATCAGTAATCTTGATTTAACAAATTGTGGCACTATTCACGTGTTTAGATTTGAGTGACAGGTTTTCTTAGCAGTGGGGACTTTACTTAGATCTTCACGGCCCTAGAATTCTGAAGGTGTAAGGTATTTTAATGATCATCTGTCCAATTTCTTGTGTTTGAATGAGGAAACCACAGCCTAGAATGGTCATTACTTGCCAAAGTTTATTTCTTAAAAGAGCAGGAGATCTTCAGGTATCTTTTGGAATGTGACAAAAGATTGCTACCTAGGATCAGGATGTGTGTTCACTAAAAGATGATGAAGTTCATTATCAAAATCTCAAATTCAGTCAAGGTGCTACTTATGCCAACCTTTCAAATTTGTGAAATGGCTGTTTTCTCACTTTAAATTTTTAATTGTGATATATATTATAAAACATTTAAAAGGATATACATAGTATTTTATTTATATATTATTTTAACTAAATGCAGCTATATGTATGTGTGTATGTATATATGTGTATTTGTGTGTGTGTATGTGTGTGTGTGTGTATATATATATATATATATATATATATATAGTGCCAAAAAAATGTATACACATTTTAAGAAAGGAAAAAACTATTTGTAATTTTCAATATATATTGATAATAAAAGATGAATACAAGTCATGTTTGACTTCAACAATTACAAGAGGTGTTCAGAGTCGTTACCATCAGTGTCCAGACACTTCTGATTATGGCAAATTATTGCTTGAGCATACATAACATCTCTTAAAATGTGTATACATTTTTTATGGCACCCCCAGTGTGTGTGTGTGTGTGTGTGTGTGCATTCGTATAAATATAAGAAGAACAATAATAAAATATAAAAGAAGTGTACCTATACCAACCACTGAGCATAACAAGTGACCATTCCAGAAGCTTGGAAAGGCCCATGTGGTCTATCTCACAGAGGTAACCTCTGTGCAGTTCAATCTTGTGGTTGGGAGAATGGAGCTACAGAGCTGCCCTGGACCATTGGGCAAGTTATTGGCCTCTCTATGCCTCAGTTTTCTCATCTGTATAAAGAAAATAATAATACCAACCTCACAGGATAAAATGTGAGGACTAAATGAATTCAGTGTGTTTAGAAAAGTATGTTATATAGATACCATTATTTAAGTGTTTACTATTTTATTATCACATTGAATTTTATTTTTGAGAGACTTTAATGTTGCTAACTAGATGGAATTTGAAAGACTAAAAGTTGATTTTAAGTGTAATATTTTTACTGTTCCTTTTTCAAATATTTCAGAGTGGAACATCCTGATTTTTCTTGAAACTTTTTGATATTATCTGTTTCACTATCACTGTGTACTTTCGAAATACTGTTCTAAGGTGCTTGAAACAACACAATTTTTTTTTAAAGCAGACTGTAATGTCCGAGTCACTATTTCAAAATATAACAATAGTCACTGTCCATGTAAGATTTAGTCTTAACAGGATTTTGCTATTCTGTTATGTGACATTAGTATTAACTGATTACATTTTAATTGAAGGGTGATATTAAAATTCGACAGACTTTAAAAATATTACTTTGTTTTTTTTGGGGGGGGTGTAGGCCCTCTGCTGTGTTCACTAAAGAGTACTTTTCATAGTATGAGAGAATAAATAATTGAAAGACAGATAAGCGGAGATTTGGCAAAATAAAAAGATTGTGAAACAAGAAAACGAGTTACTAAAAATTGCTGTTTTATCAGTATTGAGAACCAAAGAAAAATTTCCCACATGGAGATTTTTGCTTTTTCTCTGAGATTTATAAATAAGGATAAAACAATAAGTTTTCATTTTTATTCTATTTTATTATTTTTATTAATGTATCGGGGTGGCAAAAATTACATGGATTTCAAGTGTATATTTCTGTAATACACCATCTATATATCATATTGTGTGCTCACAACCCAGAGACAGTTCCCCTCCATCACCATATACTTGACCCCCTTGCCCCTCTTCTTTCCTCCCTCCCTCCTTAACTTCTGGTAACCTATTGTCTGTGTTTTTGAGTTTTTGTTTCTTTGTCTTGTTCCTTTGTTGCTTTCAGTTTTATATCCCACATATGAGTGAAGTCATATGGTTCTTGACTTTTCTGTCTGACTTATTTTGCTTAGCCTGATAATCTCAAGATTCATCCTTGTTGTCGCAAATGGCTCTATTTCATCTTATGGCAGAATTTTCCAAGTAAAAGAAAATACCCTCCTACTCTAGGATTTTATTTTGAAATTGGTGAGGCTTTGAATGCTAATATAAAATCCACCTAAAAGATATTTGGAAACTCTTGATGCCAATTTTCTCCCACTCTCAATTCATACAAAGATTACTGGCTATCTACTGTGCCACGAATATTGATGGTGGATAGGTACCTTCACTGTCTTTACACATTGATTAGGGCATCCCATAGAAATGTTTTATCTTCTCTTTAGTTGAAGCTATTTTTCCACAACAAAATTATTTTTCTCCCAAATGATACTTATCATTCTGGAGTTTACTTCTAGTTCACAACTCTGTAGGCATCTATTGGCTTTTGGATTCCGTATTTTAATGAGCCAGCAATACTTCTTTTTATTGAGATTGCATAGTATCCTTTTTTAAAAATGCATAACATGTAATTAAGTTTTTAAACTGTATCCAGGATCTAAAAATTCACTTGAAAATTTGCTTTCCTATCAAATTTGCTAAAGACAAAAAGTGCTGCAATTAAAACAAGTCAGCATAGGAAAAGAAAGTAATACAAGCATGTGTAATGTACCTTCTAAACCTCTAAGCATCTGGCAACAGAGATCTATGTTTCATGAATAATCTACAAATCTACTTAATGAGTTCATAAAAAGGCATGTGGTACTTAGAGTAGTGAAGACTCGGTAAAAGCTATTATACATTTACTTTTTGAAAATATTTAGTGCCAGTCTTGCACTGATTTTATTTTATTTTTTCACTTGCTGAATCTCATTTCATATTAATACAAATTTATATTAATAATACAGTGTTTGTCATTGATGATATAGCCAAGTCCCCCAGTGAAATAAATTATGATTCTGATAAGATTTTTATGTTTTAGGACCATCAGGAAACATTTTTTTCTGTGTATTTTTTAACATCATGATGAAAACAATAGCAGAGGCATAATTAAATAGCTACTGAACATCTGAAAAGCTTAATACATATCCCCTTTCTAAATTAGTCAAGAGAGAGTTAGTTAAACATTTCTAGTCTTATATTTGATGATAGTGTTTATACAACCTAATAGTTGCGCCCTTTCCTCTCTATTTCTTCCCTAATAATAAGATATCGTTTCTAGCATTAAATCAGTGCAAGATTAAATAGAAAGGCTGTGAGCTTGATGCTCTGTTTCCTTTCTTTTTCCTTCCTTTTCCCCCTCCCAACCTACATTTCTTGGCATCTTTCTGCTCTCTGTTTGTTAGAGCTCTGACTCTGACGTAAAGAACTCACAGCGAGTGACCCCCGTGGCAAACCTGTAAAACATTATACAACATGAATAAGAACTTTCTTATTAGATCTGCAGCTGGCTGAGTGCAGACATATGGCAGCAAGGATGTTTTGGAAGAAAGGCATTGCTTGACAAAGAACCCAGTCTCTTGAATAAAGGTTTACACTGGCACTCCTTGATGTTTATAATAACTGATGCCAGGGGCAAGACTCTTTTCCCCCCATTATATTGTTATTTTACTGTTTAAACCCCATCGTTTCATATGTTGAGGTGGCTAAAATGTAAAAGCAGACATTTTATGTGTGTCTGTCTAACTGTAAAGAAAAAGAAAAAAAAAAGCAAAACCCACAGAACTTTCTCAGGCTCTGACTGCCCAGCTGGAAGTGCTGGATTCTCTGAGGCCTGAGCTCTAATGCAAAGTGAGGGAATTAGGAAGAATGGACCAGGTCCTGAGAAGGATTAAAAATGACAATCATAGGTATATAGGCTTTAGAATGCTCTGACAACTTTAATAGTTTTTTGTTGTTGTTGTTGTTGATGTTACTACTGTTACTCTTTTTATGGAGAGTAGTAACTATCAATTGTTAAAAATGTAGGTTGGGAATAATTTGCAACAGAGGAAGATGTTGTGTTGATTTACATCTGATTTGCTATTTCTCAGGCTTTTTATAGCAGCCATGCTGTCATTTCATTTCCTTCTCAAACCCCCGCTACTAGCATTATGAAGAATATGGTCATGTGTTGGGATCTGCACTAGGACACTGATGTCGAATAATATATTTTGAAATTTTCTGATGGTGGCAGTGATGCAGCTGTCCCAGAAGGAATATGACACTTTGAATTATAGGCACAGGAACGACAGACCAGTTACATCTAGTGGCTAGCCAAGGTAAATGAATGAAAGCTTCTGCTTCTACTGAGATTATTTATCTCCTTTTATTACACATTATTGTATACTTGATGATAGCCATTATTTCCCTAGTCCTTATTGCATCTACAATAACTTAGTAATAATTTATTGCCAAGTGAGGTATGCTCATTATACATACCTGATAGTATTTTTATTAATATCCCCACTTGGCAGCTGAGAAAACTGAGACAGGGAGAGGTCCATGACCTTCCCAGAGCATGTATCACAAGAGAGGCAGGCTGAGCTGGGATTCCAACACCTAGCGAATACATGCTCACTGACCCTTCTGATTTATCAAAGTGAATATATCCCGAGAAGTGTCTATTTATAGAAGAAACACAGTGTATGCTGAGAATAGACTAGTCTTGAAAGATTGAAGAACATTAGAACAGGTACTAACACGAATAATATTGGAAGTGCTCTGAGTTATGATGACTTTCCCCCCAGATTTTTAGGTTTTCGTGTTAAAAATTCTTGGTCATGACAAATATATTTGCCTTATTTTGTTGATTCCATCTATATAATAAGAATGCAAGTCTAAAAACTGTTCTATAGTCATAGAAGTCATGGCTGGAATATCTTAGAAATCGTCTAACCCAGAAGTCCTAAATCTTTGTTTCGAATCTACCAGAGGAATCATATGGTCAATCACTAAATACAACTGATTCTCCTCAGGTTTTTCTAGAAAGGAAGGTAGCACAGCTCTGATCAGGATCTGTCATTCAGCAGCTGCTGTCAATACGACTATCAAGTATTTTTTTTTTATTTTGAGAAAGTGAAAATTGCTTCATCCATAAATGGTTGAGAGCCCCATTAGGTAGTCTATATTCCCAATTTTATGTCTGAGAACACTAAGACCCATATGTTATGGGTTGAATTCTGTCCCCCCCAAAAAAAAATATTTATTGACATCCTAACCCCCAGTACCTCAAAATGTGGCTTCATTTAGAAATAGGGTCTTCACAGGGATAAACTCAAACTTACCACATCTCACGGGTGCCTCCTTCTCCAGAAAGTAGAAATAAGACTCAGAGTATATATTTTATGAGATACATCTAATGTGAGTACCAAATAATAGATTCAGATATAATTTTTAAGTTATGAATATGAGTCTACAAACTAATATTAATGACATAAAAATGCATTTTATTAAGAATTGACATTGTGGAAAAATCCCATTTAAAAACCCTCCTTTTCAAGTTAATATTAATTAGTAAATTAAAAAGAGAAATGGGCATGCCTCACTGAGCTCCACAAATTAAAAAATGGAACGTGGATCAATCAAGTCCTCCCCCAGGCCTTCTCATCTGTGTACATTAATTGCAATCATGCTTTCTTCATTTTATAAAAAGTGACCATGTTTTTAAACACTTCCATTGAATGTAAGTTCTGACTGGGTTTAATTCAAACCCTATAGCAAATCATAATTGGGATCCTGAGAATGAAAAGAGATTTATTGTCTGGTTCAGATTTCAGCCAAGAAAAACACTCTTCCTTGTGATAATCCAGAGGTCTGATCCTCCTAAATGTCATCCCAAACTAGGCTGCTTGAAGTTTCCAGAGACCAACAGGGTTTTCCTTATCAGGACATATTTTTGATACCCACACAACTTTCCTCTTAGCTTCATCTTATTAGACCAGTTTCTATTTATGTTGACATTTCAAAACAAAATTGTTCCATTATTTGTTCTACTAACCTCAACAAAACAGGGTCCCTTGTGCTCAAAAATTGAATCTTTTTTAACACGTTTCCCATACTTATTCTCACAGGACAGTTTGTAACACATTACAAACCGTTATCTTTTTTTATTCCATCATGATAGGGCACAATAATGTTTACTTGATATGAAGAGGAGTAATCTTAAAATTCAAGAAAATTCTATATTTTCGATGCTGGACCTCATAAATTTACAAAATGCATAGTTAATAGTTTTCAGAATTGCTTCACAATTTAAGTAGATTTCTTCTACTCACATCATTACATAAGAAAGCACTTTTACGTTTGTTCTCTCTTTTGTTCCATCATAAAATTCCTATTAGATGGGTAAGATAAATAATTACCTGTTTTAGCCTGCTATATCAGGCCCTTTAAAATTTACTTAGAAGCTGAAGATCAGAGAAGTGAAATTAATTTCTGGAGTTGCTTACATAGTACAGTCTAGACATAAACCTCAGTGTGAAAGTTGTTCTATTGGGAAAAAAAACAATGCACGATAGCAATTTGTTTGAATTTTAGGAAATATAGCTTCATTAGGAAATTAATGTCAATTAAGACATTGCGAAATTATTAACATTTGGACAAGAGTAGTGCTTTCTAAAATACCTAAGAAGTTAATTGAACACTAAGAGTGACTATTATCAGATTCATTTTACATGGAATATTCTGAATAATCTTTAAATTGTTTATGCTATATCTGAGGCTTCTATGTTTTTAATTCAATTTTAGAAACTGTGAAATAAAAGCTTTTTTTAATATTTTATGTCCCATGCCCAAATCTGATAGATCTGTATCCTGAGGTTGTTCAATGGGTTGATTTATACCTTTAAGTGCCAACATCTGCCCTCAGAAATACAAATAGCCGACAACGAAATAGGAAGCAAATATATTGGAAACTTTAAGAAATTTTATTTTTAATTAATTTATATTTGTTTACTAATATATTCTCCAAAGACAAAATAATTGCACATGTAGAGTCATCTTTGGATCTATGTAAAAAGAGAGAAATGAAATAAGGGTAGATTCATTGGGTAAAAAGGGCAAACTTTGGCAAAATGTGTGATAAGGAATATGAAGATAGGGTACTAGGCAATTGTCACTTTCTAATTTAACACAGAGTAGTTAATATGTATGCTTTATAGATATTTAAATATTTTGAATTTTATTTTGGAAATTGTATTAAATCACTACAATCAGCAGCATTTATTAAAAGCCTAACAGGGCTGTTTTGTGTATGAAATGAGTTAGACAAAGTCTCTGATCCCTTGAGTTTACAAATTAAGATTGACAACAATGATGTGGTTAGATACAACCAGTATGCATTGTGAACATTAGTAATACTGACATGAGACAAACATTTGGGTTGAACAGGTACGTTGATGTCAAGTTTCTGTGTATTAATTTCTACTTTATGGAAGCTTACTCAAAATTAGTCTCTGAGAATATCTATAGGGTCCCATCCTGTATTAAGGAAACTTCCAAACATACCACAATTTTGATATTAAATAAATATTATAACTCAATTTTGATATTAAATAAATATTATAACTCAAACCATACTACTGTTTTCATCGGATCAGTACCTTTTGTCCATGTTCTCTCACTGCCGTGACATCTCAACATTTAAGTAAGTAATTAATTAAACCGTTACTTCTGGAGTATCTACTAGATGCCAGGCACGGTACTAGGCAAGATGGATGGCAAAAAGACCTACCTTCAAGGAGTTTGCATTTTTTAAGATAGATATTTATGAGATAATAAGAAAAGTGCACAAATTGTGAGTAATATTTTTCTTTTTCTGAAGCTGCCCTCATTTGTCTTCTTTAAGGAAATAAAATTCCACCTCAGGGGTGCTTCTTCCTTTTTTCCATCTGCTTTATTCCTGTTGTCTCTGCCTTGGCTCCTCCTCCTTATCTCTTGCCCAGATTACAGAATTGTTTCTTAACTGTTTTTTCTAAATGCAGGCTCCCATCTTCACTTGACCCCGATCTATAATATACTGTCTTAGTTGGTATCTTTTTTAAGAACAAATCTGAACAAAACAATGACTATCTCAAACCCATGGTGTAAGTTTTTCAAGTTTTTAGCCTGCCATATCAGACCCTTTAAAATTTGTCACCCCATTTTTAGTGTGTCCTCAGTAGAGGCCAAAAGGGAACCAGTTGTCTTTTCCTGAACAAATAAATAATCCATGTACTTTCACATGCTGAGTATTTGCTGGTGGTGTTAAATCCACCTGAGAGAAACTTCTGGACCCCTTGACTCCCTCCTTTTTTCCTGATAAAACCCTCTTCAACCTTCAAACCACGTGTGAAACTGTTTATGCAGCCTTTCTTGTCTTTGAGGAACAGGTATTTTAAGGATTATAATATTATATTTTAATTCTTCATTTACATGTTTTCTTTCCCTCTAGTGAATGAGAGTTTCTTCAAAGTGGACACTCATTCAGTTTTTTATCTGTCTTACATAATCCATCATCTGGCTGTTAGTAAGTTCTCCATAAATGTTGAATTGGCAAATGAAAAATGTGTAACATGGGTCTCCTCATCAAAGCAAGTGTCTCATTGCCTTTCTGAAGCCCTCCATCCTTTGTTCCTCCCAGAGCTACCCTTCTGGTTCTTTCCAATCGATGAAGTGGGCATGTTCTGCCTCTAATGAGTAATTCATGTCATTCGATTATTTTTTTAAATCTTTTCATTCAATTTCATTCTCTATATGTGATTTTCTGAGTGGCAGAAGCCCTTACACTAGTAAAAATAACTAAAGAAATGGAAATCTGAGTGCTTGTTTACTGCTCTAGACCTTTGGACACATTTTCTGACTCAAGGATCCTTTGAAGGAACTCAGGCGGCACTTAATATTTAGATTACTTATTTGAAGGAAGAAAAGAAATTGTACTTGCCCCTCCCCCACCCACCAGCCCTTTGAGTTGTCAATTCTCTATCTTCTTTTGTTGGGTTTCTAATATTAGGCTTTGATTTTCTTTGAATAATTATATCTGTCAATACAGTCGCAACCTCATATAAAAACATAGATGCAATCATAAACATCTTATGGTCTTAATCTTTACATGTAAAAGGGTGGGATGCTTGTATAACAATTCAAATATACTTGAATTGATTAGACATTTCCTTGTGGGAAAAATAAGGGCATGAGTATGAACTTTAATTTTAAAATGTTATTTTAACTCCACACCTAGCATGATTCTTGTAACTGATCTTGCCATCAGTCTCCTTCCTGCAAATCATCCTATCACACAATCTGTAACTATGTTTATAGACTTGTCTTTCTAAAACACAAGTACGTTCATATAATTCTTACTTTAAAGCTCCTGATGATTTTTTTGTCTTTAAAATATACTGAACCCTTTAACTTCATGTACACTGTTCTATATATGTTAACCCCAACTTACCTACAATTTCCCCCCACCCCAGTCTCCTATACACACCTTAAAACCCAGCTCAAATGTACCATCCTATTTTCAGTTCGGCTCTCGGTATTGCCCCCTGCCTCTGGGAAGAACTTACTGTTTCCATATTTGTTATTCACTAGCACCATTTTCATTCTTGGTATGTGGGGGAGTAAAACATAAAGGGTAAGAGCTAGTATTTCAAAAGCAGACCTTTGGCAGATTCCACATAGTAAAGAGCTCTCTATGTCATGGTTCCATCATTTATAAACGAGGGGAAATAATATCAGTCTAGAGGGATTATTTTCAGGATTTTTGAAATAACGAATAGAAAGTACTTAATGCATGCCTGGCACACAGTAAGGACTCAAGAATTAGTAGGAAAAACAAGTGTGTGCTTACATTTTATTTTAATTTGCTTATATGTCTTTCTCCTCTATTAAAATGAGAATGCCAGAATTCCATTTCTGTATTCATTGTACACAAAGCATCCAACATCTCTTGGCATATAATATTGGCTTATGTGGTTATTGATGTTAATGTATATGGCAGGTCACATATTGGTCAAAATGACTATTTGAAGAATTATTACAAGAAGATTATTAAATAAATTGTAAATACCCATATGAGTGCTGTAATAGACTCTCAAATATTTTGAGAGGGGTCTTGCTCACAGAGAAAAGGAAAATAAAAACTAGTGTGTGAACCACAGTTTAGAGTAACAAATCTAAAAATGTCAGATATCATATCTCTTCAGTGGAGAATTACTCCTGGAGCCAATTTAGAAATTTAAAAAATATGAGCACTTAAGAAATCTCCCTTTGGTTCAAACCCTGCAGGTGGAGCTAATATATGTAGAAAATTTCCTACATAATTCCAGAGTAGCTAGTAATCAGAGTAGTTATCACCATGCACATACTTATCACTTTCTATTAGAAATAACCCATGCTTGTATTCACTGTTTAATACAGCTAACATATCTCACACAAAAGACGTTAATTATAATGTTCTAATATATTACACAGTATTTCCAACAGCACAAGTCAGATTTAAATAGAGGTAAATCAAATGCTTATCAGTTTATTTGTTTGTTTGTTTCCTTAAGGATCTCCTTTAGTATGGGATGTGTGTATGCAGAGAGGTATGTGTCTGCTTATTCTTCAAAAACAGCTTTATTGCAATATAATTTACATACTATAAAATTTACTCATATGAGGTATACAGTTCATTGTTTTGTGTGTGTGTTTTGTTTTTTTGTTTTTGTATATTCACAGTGTTGTGCAACTGTCACCTTATCTAATTCCAGAACATTTTCATCAACCTAAAAAGAAACCTTATATCCATCAGCAGTCACGTCTCATCCCCACCTCCCTCCTTACCACCTCCAATCCCAGACAACCACTAATTTATTTTCTGTCTCTATAGATTTGCATATTATGGACTTTTCTGGTAAAAGGAATTAAACTAACCGTGGCCTTTCCTGATTGATCTTTTTCATTTAGAATATTTTGAAGTTTCATCCATTTTGTACCATGTTTCACTATTTCATTCCTTTTTATTGCCAAATAAGTGATATAGATATACCATATTTTGTTTGTTCGTTGATTAGTTAATGGACATTTGAGTTGTTTCGACTTTTTGGTTGTTATGAATAATGTGTTTGGAGACATTCATTTTCAAATTTTTGTATAAACATAAGTTTTCATTTCTCTTGGGTATATACCAGTAGTGAAATTGATGGATCTATGGTAACTCCATGTTTAATATTTTGAGAAACTGCCAAATGATTTTTCAAAAGTGGCTGTGCCATCTCACATTTCCATTAGTAAAGTATGAATGTGCCCATTTCTCCACATTGTCACCAATGTTATTTTGTTATTGTCTGTGTGTGTGTGTGTGTGTGTGTGTGTGTGTGTGTGCTTTAAATATTATAGGTATCCCAGTCGGTATGAAGTGACATCTCATTTTAGTTTTCATTTGTATTTCGCTAATAGCTAATCATGTTGATAGTATTTCCATGTGTTTTTTGGACATTTGTATATCTTTTTTGGAGAAATGTCTATTCTATCGCTCCTTTTTAATCAGGTTATTTTCTTTCTATTTAGATGTAAGGGTTCTGTATTCTGTATACAGGTATTCTAGATGTAAGTCTCTTATCAGATTTATGATTTGCAGAATTTTTTTTTTCCATTCTCTGGATTGTCTTTTTACTTTTGGTGGTATTTTGGTGCAAGTTTATTTTTAAAACAAAAATCAGACAAATTATTTTAAAAACTAGATTTTAAGGTTAATGTTCATTTTCATGACTCATCCAGAAGTACTCATTTTTGTATTATTCTCTGCAATTCTTAGTTTTTGGAATAAAAATTATGAAATCTTAAAGAACAAAGTTTTTCATTTGTTTCTCAAACTAGGCTCTATGATAAACAAGATATTTCATGACAAATGAGTTCAGTTTCTGAGGTAAAATATATTGGAAAAATGTAATTTGCTTTATTTCTTAAGATGAGGTCACCATAATCAAGGCAATGTGAAATTCTGTATTAAAAATAACATGTGTCTAGCCTAGCTTTTCCAAAATATGTTTTGTTTTTTTTTCCCCCTAAACCAACTCTTAAGACCAGGTTCTGCAATATATGCTTTAGAAACATTGTTTTAATTGATTCTCCAAACTGATTTTACCTGGTTCTCAGCGTTCTGGGCATTTGTCTTTTTTTTTTTTTTTTTTTTTTTTTTTTAAGTAATGATCATTTTTTAAAAAAATTTTTTGTTCAAGATCCATATACATGGTAACAAAGCAACCTGAGATGTCCAAAATTTATTTCTACTGTATTTGTTTAATTCATAAGGTTGAATTTGACATATGTATCATATACATAATGGGAATCAAACTAAAGACATAAATTAGTACATAAATGACATAACTGTACTAATAATACAGTTAGAATGTTATGATTTTGTTTTGTAGGAAATCAAAAGTCAGTTAATGTATTTTTCTTCCACTTCCATGGCCTTTTCTGGTATACATTTGTTGCCTGTCTTTATTGCTACTCTGAGAGTGAGAGAGGTGGGGGAAAATAAATGTCTGTATTTAATTATGCATGTCTGCTCAAATAGAACTCAATGATGACATTTTCATGGCTTTAGGATGTTGGAGCAGAGGTAATTATCTTTCCCTCATGGTCACTTTGTGTCAGATGACTATTGCTTCATCTCAGAATCCTATACCCCTTCCAGGCAGGAAGAATGGGAAAGAAGAAGGGCAAAAGAGACAAGCTAGCCAAGTCTTTCCCTTTCAAAGAGTTTTATTGGAAGCTTCACACAGTGACTTCTGCTTTCATCTTATTAGTCAAGACTATTTCCCAGGGCTTCCTATTCTATAAGGGAGGGGAGGTCAGGAAATGTAGTTTTAGGCTGGGCACATTGTCATCTCTATGAAAATTGGGGTTCTATGAAGAAGGGAGAAGAGTAAGATTTATATGGTATGGGCAGCTAGCAGTCTTTGACCACATAAGGCAAGGAATGACAGGTAGAAAATTCTGAGTTTACGTGAAGGGGCAAAGCATCTTGACTACCTGTGTACTCTTGGTTTTATCCCTGAGTCTACAGCACCTTAGGGTTTCTATATTTCCATCAAGAGATACCACAGAATTTAAAAACTATAATAATAGCCATTTTATTCATTATAATTTGACCAACATATATTTCACAAGATGCTTTCTTTATAGCAAGAAAATTCTAGACAGAATAAAATTGAGGACAGGGAGTATTTTCACAGCTATTGGAATTTGAATCAACTCATTATTTAAAGTCCTAAGTAGTTGACTTCCCTTATTTAACTTTTTTCTGAGCAAATCCATCAGCCATTCATTAAACGCATGGTTTTTGAGTCCCTTAACTGCCCTCTGCCAGGGACAGTGCACATTGCAAATAAGACCAACAAGTGTTCTGCTGTCCTGAAACTTGCTTTCTAGAATGGGAAAAAGATAATAAGCAGGTAATGAAATAGATAAACAAGATCCATTCAGATTACAATGAGTGCAGGAAACATGATCATGTTGACGAGCAATGGAAGAAGATGAAGGTAAGCCTGGCCTCTTATTTACTCCCCAATGCCAGTACTTAGTACCTACTACAAAGCCTGGCTCAGGGTAGGTGCTTAGTATATATTAGTTGATGTTGGATGGATAGTTGGTTGGATGGATAGATGGAATGTTGGATGGATGGATGGATGGATGGATGGATGGATGGATGGATGGATGGATGGATGGATGATTTTTCAGTCATGGGAAATGTCTCTGAGAAGGTGTTATTTGAAATGAAACCTGAAGGGTGAAGATGAGCTAACAGTTCTAGTAAATGGGAAAATTCATTCCAGGAAGGATAAACAGTATCCAAGCCTTGTAGGTTATAGCAGTGAGTTCAAATTTAATTCTGAAATAAATGAGAAGCCATTGAATGGTCATACATTGATTATCTCATCTTCTTAAAAATTATGTGAACTTGATAATATCTCCATTTTACAAATGAGAAAACTGTACCTAGGAATGATAAAAGTAACTTAAACCAGATTCATGGAGCTAGTAAGAGTGAAACTGGAATTTGATTTCAAGAAATTTCACTCTGGAGTCTACTCCTTACCATAATAGAATTTTACAATAAGGCTCAATAGATATATATATATATATAGTAATTTGAGTAACAAGACCTGGATTGTTACATCAGAGAGGAACAGAGTGGCTGAAAATCAGTTCTCTGCCAATTTAATGGATTCAAATTTTAAACAATTTTTAAAACATCTCTTATATTGACTTTTGAATTGAATATATAGCATAGTCTCTCAGAACCACCTCTGAATGACTTTGTCTTTTGGAGTTAAAATTGTCTTTGAGTAATGCAGTATAAACTGCATTATTTTCCCGGGGTCTAGTTTTAATGAACTCTATGAATATATGGAACTTGCAAAACATAAATTTTCTTTAAGTTTAGAATAATAATAGCTTGAAAGAGGAAAAACATTGCAAACTCAAGCTGAGCAGTCCAGTTTGGCTATGCTTTTAACGTTATGACTAGACATTGTGTAATTTATTGAATCTGAAGAATGGAATTGGCTGTCTTCTAAGGATATTATCTTGGGAATTTTGTACATACCTTGCAGCCAGGAACAGTATAAGAACACTCATGCCCCCATAATGCCTTTCAAAAAAGAAGAAATGAAGGATAACAGGAAAATCACCCTAATGCTCTTAGAGAAACATTTTTTTTTAATTTATTGGGGTGACATTTGTTAGTAAAATTACATAGATTTCAGGTGTACAATTCTGTATCACATCATCTATAAATTCCATTATATGTTCACCACCCAGTCAGTTCTCCTTCCATCACCATATATTTGATCCCCCTTACCCTCATCTCCCACCCCCCCCCTTACCTTCTGGTAACCATTAAACTATTAATATGCTAAGTCACAGTTGGAAGCAAGGAAAATGTGTTTAATAGAAAAAAATTGATTATTACTTCCTCTAAAATGCCCCTCCTCCACTGAAAGAAAAAATCCAGGGAGTTTTCAATTTAGATACATAATCAAATAAGCAAGAATCTCACCCACTGTATATTATTGATTAAAATTAACAAGGTCAGTGGTAAATTGACTAATCAAGCAAACTTTCTTCTACAACCCAGAATGATTTTTTAATAGCCATTGTTAAGTAGCTATTTGTCTATTTCTTTGTGTTTCTTTTCTCCAGATTCACTTTTTAAGTTCTTCCTTTTTCTGTTTTGCCTTCAACAGAGGTGATGGTACATAGTAGTTGCTTTGAAAAAAAAGAAAAGAAAAAAGTGAGTCCATTAGCTCTAGTACTTGAGGTAAGAACAGAGACAGAGAAGATCATGGTAAACCTTTTTTGCACCTGCAATTCTACCTACCTCAGTTAATAAAGTACAAACAATTTTAGCTCCTACTTTACTCTTCCTTTTTTTTCCCACTTCCCTCTTCTTTGCCACATCATTTTATATTCCAGTTTCTTTTCCTTCATCCCTAGAGACCCACATCATATGTCCCAAAAGGGAATAAAGTTCCAAGAAACTTTTTTTTTCCTGTGAAAAAACACTAGTTGTAGTATAAACAAACCCATGAAATTCCTTTCAATATATCAGATGGGTATTAGAGCCATGAAGGAGAATTGAGGGGCAAGGTCAAATTTGGGGGCATGGATATATTTTACCTTAAACTTGGGCTAAGAAAATATTTATAGGCCTTAAAATAAATTATTTCCAGAAACATTTAAGAAACTAAGGGCAAAATGCACATGTTTTGTTAAAACTTATTAATTGTAGAAAGTGGAACCAAAGTAATTTTGGCAATACCAAGTTCAGAGGAAAGGCAAAACTCAAGGGACATGTAATGGGGCTGGCACATATTATTCTCTGCCACTTAGTCAGCCTGTCCTTTTCTTAACAATCCCCCAAAAGTGAAGCTGTTTGGGGAGGAGGAAGTAGCATGGAAAATATTTGGAAATTTGTCATTTTTCTGGTTTCCTTGGCATTGGTGAAAAACGTGGCTAAGTGTTGAAAACAAGACTGGAAATTTTGCAAAAAGCAGTTTTAGAAAAATGTAACTTTCACATTGAAAGGAAATTGTACAAAAATGAAATCAATATTTTATGTCATAAGACTTAAGATGAGTTCAATTTATCATCTGAATTACTGATATATTTTAAAAAGTCACAGTATTGATTTTTAAGTCCATTTCTAAAAAAGATGATTTAAGTAGAGAATTTCCCTCCGATTTAGTTTTGTTACTACATGTAACAGCTTACAAACTATGTAGTGATATAACTATATTTGTATAGGTCCACAAATGTATTAATAAGCTATTTGGGGATCAAGGTAATTTTCTCATTTTCAACATACATTATTAAATTTAATGCTGCAATTTAAGAAATTATATATTGTCTACACTACATGCAATATATGAGAATGTTTGATTAATAAAAAGAAAAAGAAAACTTAAAGCTATCCAAATTCAAGACCTCATGAATGTTTTTGAGTTAAAGCTTTTGCCACAACTGAATCTATGTCTAGATTTCATTATTATCCCTGGAATTTCCAAATTTTTCTTCTAAGGAAAGATAAATTTTATAGATGAGTCTCATGAAGCCTTATGAGTTTTACTGAGTTTTAATAATTTTCTGGGGAAAAACAGCCTTCAATGAGTTTTTTCATGAGGCATTATATTAAAGGAACCTGAATATATAGGTAAACAGAAATATTAGCATGATCCAGTCTAAAAACAAGTGAAGAGCTAGAAATAATAAATGATGCCCCTTTTTACATAATTTTTACTCAATTACTCAAATTTACAGTTTGTTCACCTCTTATGTCATTTCTGCCAAATACAGGTTTATAGTTACATTCAGTGGTGCTCAGAGATTTGAGTTTCACCTAAAGTTGATAAAGTTAATAAATTAAAGGTACAATAATACCTTGTTTAGTTTTTTACAAGAAAACTGCATTTTGTTTTGCTGCTCAAAACTTAACTTTTTTAATAAGTTAACATTGGTTAATAACATTATATAAATTTTCACTGTACATTATAATTTGATACCTATGTTCTCTATTTTAAACTCATCACCAATAGTCTAGTTTCCTTCTGTTACCAAATAAATGATCCCCTTTATCCAATTTGTCCTCCCCTACCCCTCTTCCCCTCTGGTAACTACCATTCTATTGTCTTTATCTATGAGTTTGTTTTTATTTGTTTTGTTAGTTTGTTACTTTTTTGTTTTATATCCACATATGAGTGAAATCATATGGTTTTTGTCTCTTTCCATCTGACTTATTTCACTGAGCATAATAATGCCCTCAAGATCCATCCATGTTGTCACAAATGGAAATATTTAATCTTTTTTTAAGGTTGAGTAAGTAGTTCATATATATATATATATATATATATATATATATATATATATGTTCATGTATAAATACATACACACAAAATATCATATCTTTATCCATTTTTATTTGTTATTTTAGAAACATTTCTATGGATTTGGGTTTTGTTTTTGGGGTGTTTTTTTTTTGCTTGTTTCTTTAGACCTAACTATCACTTGCATTGGAATTGGAAATTTGGTTGTGTTTCCAATAAATGACACACTTGAATGGACAAGCTTTGCTATTAGGTTGGTGCAAAAGTAATTGTGGTTTGAAAGGTAAAAAACAATTGCAAAAACCTCAATTACTTTTGCACCAAGCTGATATATTGAACAGAGTCTCACAAAGCTTTTTCTCCAGCTGATTTGTTATTTGTGACTCTTTTTCCCCAGCTGATTTTTTCAAACATTTGTTATTTGTGACTCTCAGTTATTTGTGACTCTCAGTCTTTTGCTATTCTGTATGCCTCAGGAAGATTAAGCCATCCCAGTTCTCATTTCTTCATGCCTCTCTTCACCAAGAGGACCTAGTAATGTTAAAATTGGGATTTTTCCAGTTGTTATACAGAAAACAAACCTGAATCTGATTCAGTAGACTTACCATGTTTCCCCGAAAATAAAACCGGGTCTTATATTAATTTTTGCTCCATTAGGGTGTATTTTCAGGGGATGTCTTATTTTTTCATGTACAACAATCTACATTTATTCAAATACAGCCATGTCATCTTCTTCTGGAACATCATCATAATGTACTAAATGTGTCTGTCTGGCTGATGATCTTAACTGGGGCTTATTTTCAGTGTAAGTCTTATTTTCAGGGAAACACAGTAGTAGACTTCATGATCATATGCATGTGTTACATCTTACTCTGAATAGTGATGCATGGAGTTTTGTTTTACTTATAAATTTGATGACATTTTGTAAATTGTACATTGGCAAGGTCAAAGAATGGGATTCTTCCATTCTAGTTTAATAGAAACTAACCATATATATCATCTGAATTATACTTCTCTAAAATAATTAGAACGCAATAATATCTGAAATAATATTACGTAATATTATAGAGATAAAAGTAATAGCAAACAGTTAATAATCCCTTACTATGTACTAAGTAGAATGCTAAGTCATCTATACATAAAGATTCATTTAACACTCCCAAATCCCACATGAGTTAGATACTATTATTCTCTAACTCCTGGAGATATGTAAACTGAAGCAGAGAGATATGAAGTAAATTATCCAAGATCACATATCTAATAGGACTGAGTATCATGTCAGAGATAGGATTTAAACCAGTTAGTCTGGCCTCTAGAGCCCATATGCTTAGCTACTAGGCTACACTTTATTAATGGTTCAGAAGGTTCTTCAAAATCCTGTGGTGACTCTGGGTTGGCAGTACCAACGTTTGTTATGTTTACATAAAGCACAGAATTAGATGTATAGTGGATACCCAATAAATAGTTGTTGAAAGAATATTTGAATGAATAGTGAGTGAGTGAATGAGGAATGAATAACGTATACTAATGAGATGTGCTAATAGAGAATTTAGTATAACTAGACATCAGACATACAGTATTCTATACGTTTGAGGTAATTTCATAGTCAACATTTCAAAATATTATCATATTTACATAAGATTTTTAGAAAAATTAATTTTTCTCCTTCGAAGTTTTTGTTTGTTTGTTTGTTTGTTTTAAGGAGGTGGAGACTAGAGAGTGGAAAATGAATTTTTAAGAAATGAATCTATCACATTAACTACCACGAGTACCATGAAGACAAATCAAATCTCACGTTTTTTTCTTTTTTCTTACAAATGTACTTCACTGCCCAGGACCTGCTACTTGGATTGGACTCAATAATTATTTATTTTTAAAAGTAGTCAGTAGGAAAAGTGTATGATTTGTTGCTAGCAGACCTAAATTTTAATCCATGTTTAACAGCTGATTAGTTATGTTACAATTTCACCTCTTAATTCATTTCAATATCCATAATATAGGGACCATATGCCTTTATTTTTCTGATAATAATGAAAGAAAATAATGTATAACTAAAGCATTTAGAAAACTGTCAAACAATGTTTCTCAAAATGTGTTCCACGGAAACTATTAAATTCTTTTTAAACAAAAGTATTTTATGATCAAATACTTTGGGAAATATTTAGTTGAATTGAGTTCCTTTGCTTTATGACTTCCCCAAACTTTAACAATGGGACTATCTAAGGAGTAATTGTATTCAGAATTTTACAAGCTTATTTTACTTTATTGCCATTTATTTATAAAGTATCTCACAGCACGTTTAAGCACAAAACTAATGAGATTGCATTATTATTACTAGTACCAAAATTGGAAATTAGCAATAAAAGTACAAAACTTCTATGTAATCAAGATAGTCAAGACATAGTAAGTAAAAATCATGGAAGCTTTGTAGCGTCAGTGGCCACATATAGGTTTAGGATGATGATTGTCATTCTGATAACGGACAGAAATAGAACTATGGAAACATTCTAAACTAGAATGTGGGAACATCACTGTCATCATTATCAGAAATAGATACAGAACTTGCAATAGAGAGGCTGGGATTTTCAACTCCAGAATAGTTGGATTTTTCTCTATTTGAAGTCTTCTCATTCCCCAGTATTTATGAAATTTATACTGGCTGCTTGGTTGGAACTCTAAGAGTTGGGATCAGAGATTTATTCTCTGCCAAGTGGGATAGAATTCAGGTAGTTATCAACGACTGTGAAAGGAAAGAGTGTCCTTTAATTTCAGTCTTCCAGTGATTTACTATTTTCACGCTCTCAGTGCTTTCTAAGGAGGGGGAGGGTCAATTTTAAAGAATCTTTTTTTTTTTTTCTTTTTTCTTTTCTCTGCTCATTTGTCTGAAGGTTCAAGATGAGGAGAATGGGAGACAGCTAAATTTTTCTGGGAATGATAAAAAGATATTTACGAGTAGATCCCGGGAAAGATCCTTTTGGCAGGAAAGGCTGGGCCCAGTAAGCGGAAAAAGACTCCTTCCCTTCCCCACCCCAAAAATAAAGGGCAAGAGGTGGTGATGGCTGCCAAAGGTAAACAAACAAACAAATGAAAACCTTTGTAACACCCTCTGAGATCTCTCATAGATGTTTTTGTGGCTTTCTGCAGTATTGTGTATAATGTCCTGTTTTCCAGTGAAATTTTCAATCACATCATTACTTGATAATGCCTTGTAGAGTAGGTTGGATTTTGGCTGTGAGGTGATGTGATAAAGTGGTGGTGGTGAAGGTAGGCTGCGGGTAAGAACCAAGGCTGCTGAACATATCTGGGTTCCCCAAAGGAAGCTGATAGAGTCTCCCTGTTTGTACGCTTAATTATTCTTGTCAGTCTTTTTCAGAACCATCTGTAGTAGGCCTTTCTAGTCCCCAAACCCCAACGTGGAACCCTGGAGGGTTGGGTGACAATGTGTGGGGGCCTTAGGGATTTTCTAACACCTTTGGCCTAAGGCCCAGGCCAAATGCAGACTTCCAATGTCTCTCTGCTGCAGAGTGCCATATAGTCTTGACCTTGCTCCATGGATAATACGAGGTGAAAAACCACCCAGGATTAAAAGCAGTTCCCCTAAAAGGACTGGACAGGAGCTGAGCTGGCCTAAACTGTCTGTCACAGATCTTCCCAGGCCAGGGCCTGCCATCAGTAGTCCCGGAGATCAGGAAAGTGAGCAGTCCAGGCACATCTTCCCACCTGGAATTCCAGAGAGAGAAAACATAGGTAGTAAAGACATTAAAAAAAAAACACCAAGTATGTCAATGGAAGAATCCAAAGGGAACATTCCAAAAGCAAAGAAGAGCTTTAATTTGCTTATTAATTTGAAAGTTGCATGCCTAGCATAGTAAGTGTATTTAAGAGGCAGTCCCTGCTCTTATACGTTTTATGACTCTTGAAAAACAATACATGGGTACAGGGACACTATGTACTATGATTAATATAAAGGTCCCTTTGTGGAGTGTGGTACATGGCTCCACAAATTCTTGTTGTATTGAATGAAGTTGTGGAACACTTTGAGGAAGGAAGAATCCCTGGTCCATTAGTATTTCTCTAGAGAATGTACTTTGTAATTTCTCATTAATGAAAGTAATGATTAACTTTTGGATAATTTCATATCAGTGGAAGGGAATAAATACAAACAATATACCTATGATTACAAAGACCCAACTGTTGTAAAAATTTTAGCTTAAGGTAACTCAAATGTACCATTCCTGCTCCCACCTCAGGGTCTTTTGCATCTTCTGTTTCCTCATCCTGTCATGCCCATTCCCCTCGTACCTGTGTGTCTGGTGCTCTCACTTCATACAGTTCTCTGCTAAAATGTCACTTTTTCAGAAAGATCTTCCGTGGCCTACTTATATAAATTAGTTCTGTTTCCAGCCCTTTCTCCCCATTATTCACTGATTCTCTGTCCTTTCCCCTACTCCAAACTTCCTTATAGCCTTATCATCACCTGGCTCATTGTATGTTTTTTGTTTATGTTTAGTCTCCTTTCACTAGAAATATAAGAGCCAGAATAGAGATGAATCTTGGTTTCTTCCTTGAACATACTAGGCATACAGTAAATGTTTATTCGATGAATATGGGTTGAAATAAAAAGAGAGGATTGTGTGGTAACTTATACATGCTTATATGCATATTTATACATTTTCAAAAATACATTTCAGCAATTTTCAACGAGTGAAATAGGTGAATGGTTTTGTTGAGAGTAACGTGAGGACAATAGTGGTGACAGTTACTCTCTGTCACTATCTTTATTCATTATCTAAAACCTCTTCTTTAAGTACATGCAAAGAATTACTTTTTTTTTAATCGTATGTAGACTCATGGTTCTCCTGCAGATTTCATTCCTTTCATAATAGCTATGGCAAATTTTTTCTCCCTAGACATCCCTAAAAAAGGCATTAATTTTTATATAAACAAACAAAAACAATAGGAGAAAATAGCACAAGGAAAAATAT
The DNA here is from genome assembly GCF_964194185.1 of Rhinolophus hipposideros. Taxonomy (NCBI): domain Eukaryota; kingdom Metazoa; phylum Chordata; class Mammalia; order Chiroptera; family Rhinolophidae; genus Rhinolophus; species Rhinolophus hipposideros. Next base: position 33,439,234 of record NC_138055.1, read on the forward strand.
ATAAACAAGGAAGGAAAATATTTCACCTACAGAAATATACTTTCAACTATCTTCATTTCTCAGGCTATTATTAAAAATATCTCTGCTTGGACAGAACCGTTTTATTTCCATGCTGACTTCTCCTTTGCTTCTCCTGTGAACTTTTTAAATTTTGTGTTTGGCAGCAATTTTGTTTTCCTTGGAACTCAGTGCTGTGTAAGATACTGTTAACTGAAGGCTGTGATGTAGAAATTTATTATTAAAAATAAAAGTGAGAGAGAGAAGAATTTATTCCATAAGGATAAACATCTTAGTGTCAAGGAAGTTAAGATTTTCAAAATGCTTTGTATAACAGATTGTGTTTCTTTCAAGGAAGTATGCTTTGTTTCCTAGGAATAAATTTAAGGGTCTTCATCTTGCTTATCCTGATTACTGGAAGCTGAAAAAGGAGGAAGGATACTGTTTTGTTTGTTTGTTTGTTTGTTTGTTTTTCCCAGAATTCCTTCATCAGCTGGAAAGATTTTGTTTGCCATCTGTAGGGATAACCTTGGTGACCTATATATTCCTAAACCTTCTGGTAAGACGCTTGTAAAATGTCCTTGCTAGGTGGAATACTCATAGTTAAATAGCCAAGAGAGTATCTTTTATAGATGGTGAGAGACACTTTTTTCTTCCTGAATTAAGCAGCCATGGACCTTTTATCAACCAGGCTATATTTCAATTTCCTGTTTTTATTTTTTTTTCTAGTCTCAGTCTCAACCCTCCCTCTGTGTTTTACGTTTCAAGCACCTTTATATAACTAATCTTAAAATCATAAGCGTTTCTCCTCCAAAAACAGTATGGTATCATGTTAATAAACTTTGTCTCTTTTCCCAGCGTTGCCTAGATATCACGCTGCTATTCATTTATCCTGAAAGCTTGGTCCAGATGAATTCAATTGCAAAAAGAAAAAAAAAATAATTCCACAATTTCAACTTCTGTTCCTCATTGTCCATGACCCATTTCTGTCTTTTATCTAATCCCATGATAATGTCAAATGACTGCTTTGGTCATCTGCAATTTAATACTAATCCTAACCAGTTTGATTCAAATGATGTTTTGCCTTTCTTATTAATATAACATCAACATCGGTTTGCACTCAATTCTGAAATTCATTGTGAAAGCTCTCCTCTTTACTATTTATTATAACTAACCAATTATTTTAATTTGTCTTAATCATTAGTCAAAAGAGTAGGATAGGGACGTGTCTATATACTTCCTAAAACATTTAGCCCTGTAGTTCTGCTTTAATGGGAATATGTACCAGTGACCAAATGCTTCATTTTAATTTAAATAATGATGTAATATTAAATAAACCAGACAGTTTGTCACCCTATGGATTTTTAGAAAAGGAATACTGAAAACATCCTACTTATTTTACTCTTTGGCCCGTTATCTGAGGACAGTGATCTTATGATAGCAAAATAAATGTGGTATGCAAATAGGATAAAAATTCATATGCTATCATGCTCTAATATGAAGTTTATTCTCACTCCCCACTGTCCACCCAGAGTCCCATCTGTGCCTGGTATGCTGTCATCATGAGAGATATAGAGACCTGATACCCTATCCAGTCTTCACCACCACCTCTTTCTCTGCATTTAGAAAACAAATTACATAAAATACTATAACAAACCACATACACTAACACTGAAGTAATTAATGCTGATTTGGGACTCAGATTATTTTAATTCAAAATAGTTTTTTGATGTTAAAGCCCTTGTATGATTTTCTCAAGTGCAAAGAGAAACATATCTTGATTTTCCATTGAATAGAGAACATTCCAGTATCTCATTTATCATTTCAGAATTCATTTCTTTTTAGATTATATGTCACTTAGCATGCAGATTTCTATAATTTTTCATTACTTTGAAAAACTAGTTGCAGTATACATTTTAAATATTACCACATACTTGGTTAAATCAGACCATTATAATATAATGATGATATGAATACATAATACTATAACAGAATAGAATTCCTTTACCCTAAATCTCTCTCATACATCTATTGAATAATTCTGGGAAATAACTGTCTCCAATTCATAAACTTTGCTGTTTTATGCTTCAAAAGAAAATGTCCGATTTAGGGAGTGAATTCTTAGATGTTTATTTTATAAGTTTTGGTTTGTAAATTAACAAATTTATCTTCCGTAGTAAGCGATGACCCAAACAAATCTACATTTTAAATGTTTTTGTTCTTGGGCTAAAAACCATCATTTTTAAGATAGTTAATGGCAGACTGCAGTGAATTCCATGCTTTTCTTATATTAGTTCTGATCCTGGCTAAACGCTACCTTCTTGGTTTACTACATATCATCATCACATATTCTTTCTTAAAACAGTATATTGTGGATTACAGTTCGTGTTTGTGAGATTTATTTACCTCTTTTTATTGTGATATGCATACATAGTAGAATTTACCAAGCTATCCTATTCATTTAATCTCATTCTCAGAGAGAATGATAGTCATAACAGACTTTTAGAAAGTATTCTCTTCAGAAGATTTAGATAAAACAGTGAGGGAGAAGAAATGGTAAGCCTTCTGCTTAAAAGTATTTTTTTCTCTAAAAGCCTAGTACTCAAGTTTATCATATCTTTAAAGTTGCCAAGACAAGCAAGCATCTTACCTTCTTATTATTGATGAAAGGTATTCCCAAGTCCTCAATAAGGCAGATGACTGAAATTCGTCAAGAATTATGTTTGATAGTCTTAGTGAACAACTAATTAAATGTTCTTAATGTATATTTTTCCAAATCAGACTATTTATTTCATTAGTTGACTAGTGTCTGTTAACCTTATCATAATCAACTTTAAATTAGTATTAATGAATATTTGCTATCAGATGTAATGCCAATAAATCCAGAAATTAATATAAATTAAAGCGTGAAAGAAATGTCAACTATATAAACATTCAATTTTGAATGATGATTATCTGGGCTAATTTACCTCAAATTGTATGCCAGCCAAACTATAATTAAATTATTGCTTTAATTTCCAAAGCTTAAAACTGACTATGTCTTATTAAAAATGAGTAATTTAAAATTACTTTGTTGTAGTTTCCATTTGTTATACCATGAGTGTTTCTCATGTCATTTTCAAAAAGGCTCTGAAAGCCAATTTTTAATTGCTATATACTATATTCTTTTCTATACTGTAATTTATTGGATAGTTACCCTTTTTTGGATAGTACAGTGATAACATTGTAATTACTAGATTTTTACATTTTTTATTTATTGGTAAAAAGGGTATGTATGAATTTGAAAATGTATGTATTAAAATCACTATTACATTTGTATATGTGAAATATATATGTAGTGTGTGTTTATATATTTATAAGTGTGTGTATATAAATATTAGCTATATGCTAACAATATATATGCTCACTTGTCTCATGAAATCCTCACCAATATTCAACATTAATTTACTAATTTATTAGGAAACAATAATTTCTTATTATTTATACTGATTTTTTTCACTTTCAGTAAAATTAATTTTTGCCCATAAATCTACTAATTATCGATATTTATTCTTTAAATTGTCTTTATCCTTCCCCCAGCGATTTACTAGAATTGTGTTTCTTTCAAATTGGTACAGATCTTAATATACTGGAGATATTATCCATTTACTGCAGATATTTTGCCAATGTGACATTTATGTTGACATTTGAAGATTTTATGTAATTGAGTCAATTGATTGCTATTTTTTTAAAGGTGTATAGTCTATCTTGTTAGTGTGCCAGATTAGTGGTAGGAGTTCTTCATGAGTGGTAGGAGTTGGTATTCATGAGTAGTGAGTGTACTAGACAGCTGAATAAAGTTTTATTCCTCTCACTCAATACCTTGTATTTCCTTAATATTCTTCTAGTTAAATGTTAATTTCTATAAATAAGTATCATGCTTTGTAAGCAAAGTATCTCAGGTCTTTTACAACAATGAGAAAAGCTTAATGTTTTGTAGTCTCTGTTTTATGAAAATCTACATTATGACTTTGGGGCTTATTTCACATTAAATAATTTTATTCCTTAGAACACTTTATTTTTGATATTATCAAAACAGAATTAAAAATTACTGAAATATTTTGGCCTTCTGGTTTTTATCATTCGTGACAGTAGATTTAGCTACACGAGTGGATTTCTTCAGCATATTTTCCTAATAAACTGGAAGTTCAGTAATATGCAAATAAGGCTTAACATGGTTTAATATCTGTCTACTGTGTTTCCCCGAAAATAAGACCTACCTAGACAGTCAGCTCTAATGTGTCTTTTGGAGCAAAAATTAATATAAGACCCGGTCTTATTTTAGTATAAGACCGGGTCTTATACAATATAATATAATGTAATATAACATAATACGATATAATACTTATATTAATTTTTGCTCTAAAAGATGTATTAGAACTGATTGTCCAGCTTGGTCTTATTTTTGGGGAAACAAGGTAGGTTGTTCTTGACAAAGAAATGTAAAGCTGTATGTTAGCAGACTTTTTATGTCACACAGTGATATTAAAATATCTTAAAAACTACTAAAAATTGAAATATTAGCTATTAATTCAGAAGTTTATTACATCATATATATTCATTTATTCATCATGGATTAATACATTACTATTAAAATGTATATTTCAAAGTCCTAATTATTTTTTAAAAGAAAGTGTAAAAATATTTGCCATGTAAAATAAGTATCATTTAATTTACTGTAATTATTGTATTGTCTTACAGCTCATGGGGCATTCAGAATGGGACCACAAACGAGGGCCCAGAGGATCACAGGTAAGTTTCTTGTCCTTTCCATTTTTTCGTTTTGTTTCTAAATACTTTGAGCCACGAGATTTCTAAAACTTAAGAAATAATAAGTAGAGAGACGAAGAGGCAAAATAATCATGCCATTTGTTTTTACTTAAGTTAGCTATAATTAAAGTCTGGTTTCAAATCCCAAAGGCTGAGGCCAATATATTCCTTCTAAGAGATTTCTGGTATCCCAGATTGGCTGTGTTTATATGAATGTAGATTTTATATTCATCTTGTCTCTTCAGAATACATTTTGATCAGCAATTCTCTTGATTTTACTCATTTCCTTTGATAATTTTTCTATGTATTTTCTTCTTTTCTCTATCTTCCTGTTTTTGGTTAAATATTTTGAAATATAATCAGAGTAAACCCTGAACTAATTACAGATTTTGTCTCTAAATTAACCGTCTTCGTCGTAGGGAAATAGAAAGATGAAAGGATGTATTATTTTGAAAAGAAACAAATTTTAAACCTTTCTATATTACCAGACTGTTTTCATTGTCTTACTTTATGTCTTAGACAAGGAGAAAAGCTTCCATGACGCATTTATGCTTTTTAATGACCTAATTAGACAATGTGGATTTGTTTTGCTTCCATAATTACTTTGCCTAACAGAATAAAGGCTGAGTTCTACCCTAAGAAAATGATCTCCCCTCCTAGTATATTTTGTGAAGAAATATAAAAATTATTTATCTCATAACAGTCTGTGTTTACCTGACTATAAACATGCCAAATTAAAATTAAGTAGGTGGAACATTTTTACATCTGCTGTTCACATTTTGTATTTGCACTAAAATATATGGTTAGAAGAGAGTTGAAAGTACAGTATTGTATATGAAAGTTCATTGTGAAATGTGAGCTTCTCCCAAGTGATTTACAAAATTGACGTGGGCCTGTGCTGTCATTAAGTTTGCGTGGATAACTATTTAATTTAAGTCCCTGGGTAAAACAAAAAAAAACAAAAAGATAACTAAGTCTGTCAATTATTTTTAGTTTATATTTTAATAGCTATGCTTTTATTTTTGCCCATTATCAACTTGATTACTAAATAATATAAACCAGTCCAATTAAATTAAGATTATCCAAAAGAATTTATGCCTTGCTTTCCCTCTCACTTGCCCTTCTTCGTTTTCTCTGACAGTACTCCCTCTGTACACATCTATAGTATTTTAAATCAGAATTTGCTAAATGATCAGTAATGAAATGATGAGATTAATATATGGTAAATATTTTGTGATTCTAAACCAATTAAAAATAAAGATGAGCACAGGTAAGAAATTCCATGGTTTCTGATTATTGTCACCAAAGGCATTTTGATATTCAAAACATGTCAGGTAACTTTCTGAGGACATATCCCTTCAAGTAAAGTAGTTTTATATTAAAAACTTATTGTTTCAAATATGTAATATTTACTCCACATATGACCTATTTGAATATAATTTGTCATCAGATTTGGATTGGTCACTCTATCAATATAAATTGAAAAAAATTTTTATAAAAGTACATAGTTTATATTATCTTTAAACATATAAATCCCAGAATGAATATTATAAAAATTCAACATATTGCACCTACCTAGAAAACGTCAGAATTCTACACACACACACAAACACACACACACACACACACACACACACAAACACTCACACACATGTTCATAAATAACATTTGAATATATTTGAAAGGTTAAGGTGGTTCTGAAAAGCAGAAACATCAGAACATTCTTGCATGAATTACTATTATCAGCATTGAGGTCTATCTTAGACCTCTCAACTAGCTAAATAAGTGTTCCAAATGTAATATACCTTTGTCTCACTTTGATTCAAGTCATATAAAAATTATCAAGGGAAAAAAGCAAAATATACACCAAAAAATAAAAATGATAACTACAACAAAAAAGGTTTTTGGAGAAATTTCAGACAAAGAAATTAAACATTAAGTAGTAACCTCTTATCTAATTCTGATTCCTATTAGAAAAAAAAAGACACTATGTATGTTTTAGATCATTGATTGATCCCTTCTTATCTTGCTGTTATTTCCTTGGACAATATGTCTGAAACCTTTCAACCACTCAAAAGGAATTTCAGACAGACTGCATTTGAACACAGGTCTCTTAATATTTTACTAATACTCCAAAGCCTTCCTCAAATTCCATCTCAGTTGAGTTTCACTGGAGAGAGGTTTCAAGTGCTTACTATGTGCACAGCACTGCGGTTGGTCTAACTTTAAAGGAAAAGTGAATGACAAGATTACTGCTTTCCAAGAGCTCACATGTTTTAGTTGGAGATAGAGCAATTCTTGACTATATAATTGGCATATAAGGCAGACTGTTAGGTATAATGTTAAATATACAAACAAAGTGTGATAGGTGGGACAGGGTATTTATTTATCCCTAGAAGAACTGGGAAGTACTTAGAGTTGATGGTATCTGAGGTGAGCTTTCAAGGATGGGTATAGTTTCAGAAGTGCAAAAAGGGAAAGGAGGATGAAAAAGCTTGAGTAAAACGTCTAAACTGGGAATAGTGGGACACATTTGGATGTATGTAAATTTTCTTTTTATAACTGCTTTATAAACACTTATTAGCTAAGGACTGTTGCAGGAACTTCTGTGAAAGAATAATTCAAAGAATGTTGATTTGATATGAAGAGGAAGGAAGGGGTATCCAGAGTTTGAAACTGAGTACTTGAAGGATTAGTGCCATGAACACAGACCAGTTTACAGACAAGATGATGTGTTTAGTGTAGCAGTATTAAGTGAGAAGTGAAGATGACAATGCCAAAAGGGAATTTCAGAGAAATACTTGAGGTCCTGTTCTTGTGCTCTGCAGCCACATTAGAGCAGAAGATGACAATTCGGGAATACTAATCATACACATATGTTAATTGAACTACATCAGTAGATAGATTCTGGAATAATAACATTAAAAGAGGAAAACAGCAGAAAGGCTGTTTCTTGGAGAAGACTTAGTGTAAGAGCTGGGAGGAGCCTGGGGAGAGAGTTAAAGCATGAACGTCCTCTCACTAGATACCAGTTGAAGGAGAAATGAGGCAGAATCAAAACTAGTGTACCATCAAGTTACCCAGAGAAGAGGGCAGAGACCACACACAAAGGTTCAAGAAAAGAAAACAAACATGGGAAATGTCTTTGGATTTAGTGATTAGCAGGACATTAGTGAACTATGAGAATGCAGTTTTGATCAAGAAGTGGTGGGAAGCAGAATACAAAAATTATATGAATAGTGAATAGTGAATAGTGTAAGATAGTAGAAAGGTTTCTTGGGGGAGGTTTGTTTTAAAAGAAAGGTAGGATTAAGAAATAGGTGGCAGCAGAAGTGAATGTAATTTATTTTTATGCTAAGGTGAGATGCATGTCTTCATAATTATTAATGGCAGAGAAAAAGTATCAGTGTAGAGAAAAAAACCCTGAAAATTCTCAGTAGTAACTTGTTTAAGGAGTGGGAAAATAGTGTGGTTTGGGGAAGGGAATGCACTTTCTTCCAAAGTGGCACTTATTCATGTATCTTTCTCATAATCTACCAGCCCCCACCCCAAAGCCCACCATTCACTCTAGTTCAGAAAAACTGACCATGTTCTCAAATGAACTGCTGATAGATCCACCAAAAACCACAAACAAAGCAGCTTTGGAAAGAAAGTGGAGATATCTGTACAAGAGAGAAGAAATAGGCACGGATATTACAAAGTGAAAGGAATACTGTGAGCCTAATGACTTCAATTTTCTTGGCAGATTGCTGATGTGAGGGGGTGGACTGCAAGTCAAATTTTAACCTATTTTACTTTGATTTAAAAAACACCAATGCATCTCGGGCAGTTTTTGAGCCTTTGAGGAGTCAAAAAATGAACCCAACAGCTTTGGCCTTCAAAAAGCATGTAATTTTATTTAAAGTCAGCCTTAGTTCAGAGGATAAAAACAATTAGCTAGTATTGAGGGCATGAATCACTACCAGGATCGAACAAGCTTCTCCTGGCTTTCCCCGTACATGCTTAGTGAATAAGAGATTTTCTCAAATTTGACTTAGTCTTTCAAAATTGCATCATATGTGCATTATCACAGAAGATAAGAAGGTGTACCTATCATATCAAATGTTTATCATTTAGAAAAATACACATCTTGCTTCACTTAATTCCAACACTTAATTGAATATGCCTCTTTGGACTCAGCAAGATTTTAATGTAAGTTGATTTATTTACTTTATTTTTGATACTTTTGTGACGTAATTTGTCAGTTCACTCACAGCTTTCTGGATGATATTTCTTTCTCCTTTTTTTTTTTTTAACTATGTTCTCTGAAATAATAGATTATCCAAATTAGGAAAGATGCTAAAAGATAAATAAACTTCCAACAGCATGCAGAACTTTTTTATCTGGCAGCTTTCCCTGTAATACCAAATGAAGTCAGGGGATGAAATTCTCAGAAGGCAATTGTGTGTATGTCTGTCTGTGTGTGCTGTTTTTTCTTTTAAATTCTTGAAGAAAAGTTTTCCAATGGGAAGTTGAGGGAGGCAATAGAAAATTGCTCTCCTTAGAAAAGCTTCAAAGTGGTTGTGGCGGTGGTGGTGGTGGGATTCCGAGAAGTCAATAATTTACTTATCTCATTGTTGAGGTACTTTGTGGGAATTGATTATTTCAATTTTGTGATTTTGTAAACTTCCTAACATTTCAATATACTAGGAACCAGAGGACCTTATTTATCAACTAGCAGGTTCTTTAGTCATTTAGTGTATGTATGTGTATATATAAATATATATATATATTTTTAGTTTCAAGTATACAAATCGATGTAATAGACATTTAACCCCTCACAAAGTGATAACCTCCCTCCCCCTATCTATTGCCCCTCTGGCATCATATATATCTATTACAATTCCATTGACTTTATTCTCTATGCTGTACTCCATATCCCATGACTATATATATATATATATATATATATATATATATATACACACACACACACACACACACACACACACACATATATATACATATACACATATATACACAAACACACACATATATATACATACATATATATGTGTGTATATATATATATATTAAATTATAGTTGACATTCAATATTATTCAGCTTCAGCTTCAGGTGTACAGTGCAGTGGTCAGGCATCTACACCGTCCATGAAATGGTCTCCCTAACAAGACATGTGCCCATCTGACACCCTACCTCACTAATCATTAGAGAAATGCAAATAAAAACCACAATGAGATACCACTTCACTCCAGTCAGAATTGCTATAATCAATAACTCATTTAGTATATTTTAGATGATTTACTGTCTACTATACTAGCCAGGCCTTACCAGCTAAAACTAAAACGTCTTATTGAAAAAACAGGTTTATTTTGTGTGTAATCTCTCTAGTCTTCACATGATTGAAGTATTCCTTTAGACAATGAAATTCTAGTTTATATGTTTCTAAATAATTGAAGTATTTTATGTACAATACAGGAAGATAGTCCAGTATTCTGATGGGAAAAAAGCTGTAGGTGCACTAGGCTGTCGGTATGCTTAAAAACGATCTGTTTCCTATTTAGTAGCATGGCTTTAATTGTCTACACATATTGGAGTCTTCAAATTATAAAACTTTTAAAATAAGAAGCATCAACCTAGGTTAGCTTTTGCAGCACTGTTTCAAGTCTCAAGGATGAATTTCAATGGGAAGTTGTTATACTTCAGTATCTTGTCTACCTGGGTATTCAAGAGAATGGGTCTGTTGATAATAGCTTCTGAAGTTGATGAATTTAAGGATTTGCCTTCTAGTAGTCTAATTTGGTGACAAATCAATTCTTTTCTGGGTTAAATAATTTGTTTCTAATAAGAGGATGTGAAGAGTAATTTAAATGCCTTCCAGACTTACCTGGAATAATGCCACATAAATTTATTAAAATTAACTCAATTTAATACATTTTAGAAAAACAACCATCCAGATTCCCAAGAATTTATTCCAAGGGATTAATGTGAGCAAATTGGGAGTCCGTTATCACATGTGCCAAATGCCCAGTGTGTTAACAAAGAATAATGCATGCCCTAGACGAAACTGGGCTGCTGGTGCTACTTTTCAGAATATAGTGCTTTTACTTGCAGTTTCTTCTCCTATTTCATATTCCTTTTTCATACTTGTATGTTAACATAACATCTGACTTAGAAATTATTCAAATAATAATTTCATTTTTGGCAACTCTCCAAAGAAAGTTTTTTTGTGTGTATTTTTGTTGTTTTTGTTGTGTTATGAAATTTGTTTGAATTTTGTTTATATGGACAGAGCCCACACACCAAATATTTGTCTGGGCTCTACACATCCTAGCAGTGGCTTTGTCATTTCATAGAATAGTGGCATGAAAGGACCCGCTTGTTTAAAACTTATTGAATGACCCTTTTATCTTGGGGACTGTGGACACCATTCACATGACACATGCACTGCCTTATATTTGTTTTTTTTAAATCAGAAATTTCTGGTATGTTGCATGAAACAAAACAAAGATGGGTATACCCATCTTGTCCATTAAATCCTCCTCTAGGTGTTTTAAATTTTACCAGTTAGGCAGATCTACCGTATTTGACAATTATTTTTACCCTCCACCCCTCATTCTGTGAAATTGCATGTATCAAGTTACATTTTAGTGTTATGTCTTTAATTTGCATTGACAAAAGTTATATGACACAGTCTTTGAAAATTTGTCCTGGTAGGGATATTTTTGAAAATGTCCACAACCTCCACTGTGTTAAAAAGATGCAGAGACATTTGTCTTTGTTCTCTGAGAGGGGAAAATGGTGTTTCTCTTTAACAACTGAACCCAGTGGTTTATTATTTCTGGAGCATCTCTAGTCTCTCCCCAGTAGATGCCAGTAGCAAACTCCCCATTCTCCAGTTGTGAGAGAATAATGTCTCCAGACATTGCCAAGTGTCCCCTTAGAGGCAAAATTCTTCTGGTTGAGAACCACTGAGAATACAGCATGATCTCTTTGCCATTCACATGGAAGATAATAAATAAATATTTACTGAGTAATTTTGACAGTTTTATAGGAAAATAGGAAAATGCTTCTTCAAGCATTTATGCTTTCAAGCTTTCCGGTTCCACTTTACATCTACCAAACAGTACTTTTAAAGAGCATATTCATTTTATTGTGAGATAGTTTACTCACAGTAGAATCATGTCCTAGAAAACATGAGGAAAATAATGTCCTATTTCCACACTTTAAGCATTCAAGTGATTCAGAAGAGCAGCCTGAGAGAGAATGTAGCTCTACCCAGACAGTTGTTTCACAGAACGTGTGTTTCTGGTGAAATGATGGATGACCTTGAGTAAGTCACTCTTTATTAAAGACACTGGTCTCTCTAAAAGGGCATCGATGTGTAGGAGTTAAACAAATCCACAGAAATAAAAGGGAAAGTTGCCGTTGGCATTTATGCTCACCCTGCCCTTTGTTTATAGATTAGTAAACATGTTGTTTAGTATTCACTGAAGGACCCTCTTATCTTGGGGTTTGTGGACATCATTCACATGTCACATGCATGGCCTTATGCTTGCATTTGCCAAATCAGAAGCTTCTGGTGAGTTAGATGAAGCAAAACAAAGTAATGAAATAAGCAGCTATGGATGACAGGTGTTTGTATGCAGGAGCTATAAATAGATTAAGCAACAGTCAAATTGCCTAAGTGCACAGAAATACACATTGAAAGAAATAAAAACAGTAATAATACCTAACACTTTAGCCACAGATTGTTTCTGCCCACTTTTGCATTTTCAGCTTTTGTTATATATATTATATATATATTTTTGTTTTATATGTATATATATATGTATATACATATATATGTATGTATATATATTAGATAGCTTCGTGTAAACATTAAGAAAAATAATTAATTAATGCAAACATTTTACATTTAAATTATTTTTCATTTAAGTTCTTATAAACTAAATATAGACATTCTGGAAACTAATCTTGCAGCTCTAAAGTTTTGCCTTCCGCTTGCTAGAATAACAGAAGAAAGATATGCCAACTTGAGAGCTGTTAATTTTATCTTTGAATTTTAATATCTGACAAAAGGACATAATTTTTATTGCATGCTGGGTGATTTTATGCTATCTGTGGCATAGAGTAAGATCTTATTCTTCATTAATTATAAAAACATACTCTAAAAGGAACGTTTAGGGGGTGGATTTTAAATTTTTTATTCTACTTAGAGATAAAACTGATGAAAAATGATTGTGCTGAATATCATTGGATTTTCGTAGGAGACAAAAATTTAAGGCTAGGATATATTTAGCAGAACAAACCATCAAATAGAGTGGTAGATGAAGGTGCAATGAGGTGAAGAGAGTCCTAGGGCAGTTAGGAGGCCAGTTAGCTACAAGGGGTAAATTAAGGCAATGGAAATAGGAAATGGTTGTTCTTTTAAGGTGAGTATGGACATCTGCTTTGGTGTACTAAGGTACAGGTTTTTTATATCTTCTTTGTACAATTCATAGAAATTTGAAGATAGTGAATGTTTTTATTTGATTTCTTAGTAATACATACCCAGGTTATATGTAAAAATGTGCATTTTAAACATGTAACAATCTTTTTTTTAATTTCAAGTTTATTGGTTTGACAATTGTTAGTAAAATTACATAGATTTCAAGTATACAATTCTGTAATACATCATCTATATATCACATTGTGTGTTCACCATCCAGAGTCGGTTCTCTTTCCCTCACCATATATTTGACCCCCTTCCTTTATCCTCATCTACCACCCACTTCCCTCCTTACCCTCTGGTAACCACTAAAGTATTGTCTGTGTCTGTGATTTCTTTTTTTCTTCATTCATTTGTCTTGTTCTTTTGTTGTTTTCAGTTTTATATACCACGTATTAGTAAAATCATTTGGTTCTCGACTTTTTCTGTCTGGCTTATTCTGTTTAGCATAATAATCTCAAAATCCATCCATGTTGTTGCAAAGGGTACTATTTCATCTTTCCTTATGGCAGAATGGTGTTCTATTGTGTGTGTATATATACCACATCTTCTTTATCCAATCATCTATCGAAGGAGACTTTGCTTGTTTCCATGTCTTGGCCACTGTGCATGTAACAATCTTATTTATGGTATAGGAGGTTTACTTTACTTCCATTCTAGGGGCACACTAAGAGATCACTTAATAGCATTCCCCACATAGTTTTATATTGTCATTAAAGCTGCTGATATTTTACAAAATTTTACATTAGAGAATGAAGATTGCTAGACAGTTCCATTCTCAGCATTAAGTGATTGTCCCATTTTTGTATAGAATGCCGCCATTGTGTAAAATTAGTAAATCTAAGGAATGGTGCTAATAATTATAAAGCAAAATTCTGGAATAACATCAGAGATATTGATGAACTGAATTTATCTCAAAAGTCACAAAGATGAAGCTTCTTCTCAGGTAGGAATTTCCAGATCATAGAGGCTTTTTGTGTTTCTGTATTTGTTTTTGTGGTGATGCCTTTATGCAATGACCAATTCCTGGAAAATTCTTTGTTACGTGTTAGAGTCTTCTCATTGGAAATCTGCAGGTTATCAAACTTGAATCAAAATACATCACTTGCTAAATCGTGTCTCTATGGTTAAGTACTTCTGGTAGATGGTTTACACTTGGATCTCTACTACTATTTCCATTTTAGAATTTTGTAACTATGTTCTTTTCAAATTATTTTAACCTCAAGTCTACAAAATGTTGTTTGCACAACAGCAGTGATACACATGTAAAAATCAGTTTAAGAAAAAAAAATTGCGAGAAAAAAAATCTCAGAAGGATATTGTGAGGGAGACAAACAGATGGAGTAGACATTCCAAAAGTAAACCAATTTGATCAGTCAGGAAGATGAAGAAATGCAAACAGATATAAAAGCTCTAGTTTTCAAAGGATTATGAGTAGAGGAATGAAAAAAGAAGAGATCCAAGGGAAAAAAAGATTAATAAATAGAGAAAGATCATTTTATGAAGCAAGATAAAGACATGGCCATTGAAGTCATGTAGAGAAGGTTAGAAACATACGTAAAAAGCCCTTTGATTTTTGGGCATCATGTTTTGGGGGTTTCCTATGTCGTAAACCCAGTTTTACTGGTCAGTATCCCTAGTCAACATAATGGACTCACTGCCCTACATTGTTGACAATTCTCCTCTGGTACTTCAAAAATGTGGCAGAATATGATGCGTGTTTATTATATTTTTTTGGCCTTTGTATGATTTTTGAAAAACATTTCAATTCACCAAGTAAGTTTTTGAAATCTAATCCTAGGTCAGTTTTCGATGTAGAAATATGGCGTGACTTTAAATAAGTTTTGCTAAATGGTATAATTCCAGCGGTCAGTACTATTTTATGCTGATGGTAGCAATCCAACACAGTAGTTTTTTTAATAAATATTTCTAAAATAATTGAAAACATGTTAGAATTTATAAATTTAGAGTTTAGTTTATTCAAGTGAGTTTTGTTGAACCAGTGTATCTTGAGGAAATTTCTATTAATTCCTAATACAATATAGCAACCCGCTAGGATTTAGTGAAATTATTTCTAAAGCATAAATAAGAAGGTCAAAAGTCTTTTGTTTTATTTATGTTATTCCTCTGCCTTTGAGCTTCTTTATTTCAAAGCATACAGATAAGTCGAGATCCCCTCATTTGAATCTCTATGAAGCCGTATTGTAGGGTGGTATTTTATTACTTGAACTGTAAGCTGACATTAGTGTAGAAGGAAAACTTATGTTGATATGAATTAAAGAGAAGATAGAATTTAAATATATACCTTTCAGTTTAGGAACAAGGCCAACGTGGCTCCTCGGTCCCTTCTTTGTTTTCCTTTTGCTCTTATGACGTGGAATTTTCAAGTGCAAGAGTGACGGTGTCTCACTCAGCACAAAGATCTGAAATTTACATAAGAACATTAATAGAAACTTATGACACATGATGGGACCAGGCTTTTCACTATTTTTGCCGTTTATTTGGCTTAAAACCAATGGAACAAACTGAACTTGGCATTGCTATTTCTGTTCAAAATGAAGAAAAATATATAATTTTACCATTTTTTTATGTTTTGATCTTGGCACGGTGGGTTTTGTTTATGGAAAAAGACAGGAGAGGAAAATGCATTATTTTAACTTCACATGATAATTTCCTTTAAAAACATTATTTTTAATTTTTTATTCTTATGGTACAGATTGCTACTAAATTCAGCGCAATCTTGAAATAAGTAATGTTAATCTCTTCTTTAAATGGCAATATACGTTTAAATGTATCACTAAGATTATATTATATATACTACGTTAGAATTCAGCTGGTTTCTGTGCCTATGAATGAATAAGGGAAACCTTTCATTTTATTATGAATGTTATTTCCTTTTTATAAATTCTTATATTAATAGCAAAAAAAAGTATTTACATTTACTTTCAATAAAAACGATAACACACTTATTGTTAAGCTCTCTTACAAAGGCTTTATGGACGTTATTAGCTACTTTAGAATATTAACTGTTCTTACTGGAGTGAATTTTTATCATATACTAATAAGGAATAATAGGAATATAAGTAATGTCTCTGAATTCCAAATGTTTAAAGGAAATTCGATTTTCATCATTGTATGTACTGGTGGTCACTGACAATTTTAATTACTAGATATAGTATTGGAAATTTATTTTCTCAGAATGAACAGTATATTATACATATGTGCACAGTTAGAACATTAGAGATGTTATGTTATCTTAAATATTACATAGTTGAAGCCTTTCTCTCTTTTTTATATTATAAAGTATTTCAGACATGCAGCAAAGTACAGTGAACAGTGTACAAAAACCATGTACACACACTTAGATTTAACAAATATTAACATCATGTTATATTTGATCCAGATTTTTTGTTAGTTGATAGATGATTCCTTAGAAGTATTCTTATTCTTATTCTTTTTACTAATACTTTTACTTGTTACTAATACTTTATAATGTATACTTTTTACTTATTAGTCGATATATGTTTAACTAAATTTATTTTATGGTATTTGACCATGTGGAAATATATAGAATATGGAAACATTAGTTTAGAGAGTATGGAAAAGAATTAGAGAATATGGAAAGAAATATGGAAAAGATTTGGTATTCATGGAGACAGCCAGGATATATTTTTTTGTTTGTTTGTTTGTTTGTTTGGATTTTTAAGCAGAGAACATTGACAGATATGTATTCAAGTAATATCTTCTATAATACCGTTTCAAATGTATTACGGTGTATGGCTCCTTTATTAACAATTATGTATCTAGATGTGGGTTAACACAAACACATAGGGTAGTCATAAGCATGCCCTATATTAAAAATAGAAAATCTTAATATCTCTTTGAAGATATTAAGAAAAGAATTACAAGACATTTTATTAACATTACATAGTTTATTCCAAATAGATTAGCTTTGTTAACCGGACAAAATTTTTTGAAATCATATTTTAGGGAATCATCTTTGTAATGGTTACCAGACCAACTTCTTAATATCAACTTCATGTAAAGAAACTGGAAAATTGGAAACTGATATTATTATATTATTTATTGTTACAATATCTTCTAAAAGTGTTTCTTTCTATACATTACATATAAATATTTAATGGCTATTTTACTAGCTTAAAAGACAAAGGTGTTCTATATATTTTTCTTTTTAAACTGAATTTAATCATTTATGTGGAAGTTAGGATTACAGATAGTATATTCATCTCTTCATTCATAACCTTATAAGGGTTGTCATATTTACATAAACAGAATAGGTTTCTCAGAGTAGAATCAAAGAATAAAACAAGAAGCCTAGAACCCATTATGTCACCATGCTATTTGTCAATGACTAATATAGACAAAAGAATGTACACTTACATTTTAGCGTTAAAATGGGCTATGTAACTAATATGCAAATGACAGAATAAGGATATAGTATGCATTCTCATTTAACTTCAGTTAAAATACTAAACTGACAAGACTAAACTGAAAAGAAGGAAATCAAATTTTGCACCTAAATTTTTAATAAAATTCCAGTATGGAAAAGGCCTGCATATTTGTTTATAAGCAAATGAAGAAACAAAAAGTAAGGTTTAAAGATTTGGGTTGATTCAAACCCAATATTATATTATATATAATATTATATATAATATAATAATAATTATATAATAATAATAATAATAATATTATCATATAATATTATATAACAATATAATTATTATATATATAATATTATATGGCTTTACTAACAAGTTCAACCTTGGGCTTCCCTAACAGGAGTAGTTATGGTACACAGAGCAGAAGGATTAATTCAATAAAACCTTCACTGACCCGATGACACCTGCATTGTTCCATTCATTTCTCAGTATTAGATTTCAAGAAGGGTATTAAAAAGTTGATGCACTCACACAGAAGAGCAGCATGTTTAGAAACAGTGTGAGGAAAAAAAAGTACTTTCTTGAGCTTGAGTCATCAAAATTGTTAGGATATAGAAGGAGTATGAGAATGAGATTTCTCTCTCTCTCTCTCTCTCTCTCTCTCTCTCTCTCTCTCTCTCTCTCTCTCTCTCTCTCTTCTCTCTCTTTTTCTTCCTTCTCTATAGTCCATAAGATACTATTTGGACAAATGTATAGAACACAAGTGGAGTCAGATTCAGATTTTGACTGAATATGAGGAAGACATTTCTAACAATTCAAATTGATTTAGGAATAAAAAATAATGGTGTTCCTGAATATGAGGTTGCTTAAATTATGGTTATGTAGTAAACTTTCTATTAGAGTAGAGGAGCTACCTTCATAATGTGTTTCCTGATTGTTTCTGCACAATGATGAGAATGTTCCAAGATGCTAAAATCTCAGTCTCCTAAATGAGTGTGCCTCAGAGAAGAGTCCTGTAATTGTTCTCTTCATCTTAAAATATAGATATACCCTAAGTTTCAAGCTCAGATCTAGCCTGTATTCTGTACAGAGTAGAATGGTCACTCCCCGTGGGGATCAATTTTGAAACAGTCATTCCCATGGATCAACAATATTCATTCTGCATCATTTAAGTAGCTTATCAGAGATTCTCTTTGACAAGGTTTAAGATGGAGCTAGGAATCTTGCTTTTAAAACATTTTCCAGGTGATGTGAAGAATGTCCATGTTATTATATCATTGACTAAAAGGAAATGCAGTGGATGGTAAATGGATTTCAGTGCCTAAAATAATCTCCTTTGTCTCACTTTTGCCTGAAATTCTAAAGTTAGAGCTGAAAATTTTAATGTTACTATGCCTTGCTCATTCATTTTTAAATTGTGGAAGCTTACATTTTTATTGATATCAATCACTTATTAATTAGTACAAATGAAGCACAATGAGAATAATGCTTTATGAAGATTTAAGGGCAAAACTATGAAGGTACTGAATACTGGAGTTGAAAGATACGGAAACAGCATTGAGGATTGATACTGGATTCTCTTCTTCCAACTTCTGACACCAGGACAATATTTTGTACAACTCCAAGGAGAGCCATTCACATGGTAACCTGCATGAGGGATGCCCCCTGGAGTTGTGCAGTGTATAACATACACACATGGCCCTAATTATCCCTTTAAGTCTATGTCTACACTCATAACAGAATGATTAGTCTACAATCTAAACTTGATTGTGTCACTGATTAACTCAAGAACAGGACAAAAGGCCTGTTATTTTCTGACTCTTAGTTTTCTACTAACACCATCCCCCTCTCTCTAAAAGAGAGCAGAATTCTTGGACAGCATCATGTTATTTCCCTGTTTTGTGCTTTTACAAGCGTGTTTTCTTTGCCTGTAAGAAATACATCTTTCCTTTATCTTCTTAATTCCTTCTTCTATACAGTTGGAACATTGAGTACCAACTTTGATTTAAGCATTAGCCATGCTCCTATAGCACATTTTCATCCATCATGCATTTATCATAGAACATAAAATAGTATGCAGAATTCCCCAGTAGTCTAAAGCTTCCTATATTCAGGAACTATGTCTTGTCTGAATCTCCCATAGTAACTGTCCATAGTAACTGTCACTCAGATGTTGCTCACAAAATGTTGAATTAATGAATGTGCGAATGTGGGTGAACAGTGTTAAGTCTGAGCACACAGAACTTTCATTTAGCCTACTTCACAATTTGGCTATGGTGTGGCTTTGCTTTAATTTGAGGATAACTGGAGTTCCAATCAGTATTCGGGAAAGCACACTTTGAAGAAATGAAAATTGTTGTTAACAGAGTCTGAACTTTAAAAAATACCTTATTACTGATTATACACGGTGACAATATCAGCCAAATTGTGAAGCTACTGGTAAAAGGCCTGAATAACCTTTTTGTTCTACAAGGATTTTCAACAGAAGTGATATTAGGGAAGAGTTGAAAAACTTTTAAAAACAAGAAATCCAGAAAGCAATGGAAATCAAGTTTATGATAAACTTGTTCAAGTTATTTCTTAAATGTTTTTTAGGCAAATTTTAAAGTTAATTTTTAACAAATATATTAACTGGGACACACACACAAAAAAACTTCATAGCCAAAGTTCTGGAGTAATTTTTAAGGTGTTACAAAATATCTTAAAATGTTAAGCAATATGTTTTATTAGCAAAAAACTCTTCACTAAACTCTCAAATTAAAACCCAGTCTTTCCACCCAAAAGTGAAAGATTTAAGTGTCATAAACCTTTATAATCTTTGTCTAGTACGAAATCTACATTTCTCTAAAGTCTAACAGTATCTTTCCTTCTGCGTTTTCCTTCTATTTTTCTTCTGCATTGATTGCACAGTGTTTAAGGTTTTATATTAAAATTTATGGAAGAACACAAAAATATACAATATCCTGACACCATCGCAGGGAATAATAAATATCTGTTGAAAGAATAACAATTTCATCAGACAAGTTATTTATTTATAACATATGCATGTGTTTCAGAAAAGACTTTTCACCACCGTGGCCACTAAACTCCAATTCTGTAATTGAAGCATGTATCTCATGCTTTACTTGGAAATTATCTTTGTAAAATATATGAAATCAAATCAGAAATATCAATATGTAATACTCGTATCTCCCGATCATGTTGTATTGGTTGGTACTAATCAGTCCCTACCAGTCAAAATGGTGATCCTATATCTTTAACCTTATTGAACTCTCCAAACTTACATTTGGGTTCATCTTGGACTAACATGATTAACTGAAGATTCCTTGTGCCCTTTTTGTGGTTGTTGTTGACTTTAATGGTGATTTTTCCCTATTTGATAAGTAATTTTTCATTGCTTTCTGTAGTAAAAGTTAAAATATTTCAAATAAAATATTTTAAAAATGTATGTTTAGTTAACCACAGGAAACAGAAACTAACATTCATTGAATATGTATTTTTTTTTGCCAGATATTGTGGTAGGTACTTTATTCACATAACTTATTCTAATTGACAAAATAATTCTGAAAGGTCAATAATAATTTATTTATTCAGCTAAGGTTTTTGAGTACGTCCTACATGTGGGTACAGTATTAGTGGTGAGGAAGTTACATGGTAAACAGGACAGGTGAATTTTGTCCCTCAGAAAGCTTATATTCTAGAGTTCTAGATAACATTACACGTTTACAAAGGAAGAAACAGACTTAAACAGTTTATATGACTTGCCAAAGGTCATGGAGCTAGAAAGAGATAAGATTGTGTTTACACCCTCATCTGCTGACTCTAAAATCCTGCCCTTGACTCTACTATGCTATGTTACCTCTCACCAAATATAGTTAATATCTGATTTATCAAGAGGCAAACAAAATACTTTACCGGATAAGGTAAAAATTCAGTTTTTATGCCTATTACCATTATTTAGAATAAACTCATGTTTACTTAATGAATTGTGCAGACTTAATTTTAATTAGTAACATAAGCCCTATAATGTGATAGAGGTTATAAATTTAAAGTCTCCAAAGTTTAAATAACTGCAAGGTCAATTTTTGAGTAGTGAACTTTTCAGTCTTGTAAACGTGCAGGAAATAAACATTTCAGAATTGCTTTTCTGACAAAAAATGGTGTTTTCGGCCAACAGAAATATACCACTGCTTTTTCTGCTGCCAAGTCTGCTTTCCATAAATTACATTTATTATGTACAGTGCATGAAGACGTTCTATTTCAAACCTGTGTAGCTCTCTAACCTTTCCACTTTACCATGTATGCAACAGGACTGTTAAGGAGGTTAGTTTATTTATGATGAAGTAGAAATTACCTCTGAATATGAACTTTGGAAGACCTCTAAAAGTGCTACAGCCTCTAATTTAACCAGCAGCAGCACACTGAGATAAAATTTACTACTACTCGTCTTCTTAAATCTGCACATCTGTCAAAGCAAAGGTTATAATTAACTTTCCGTGGAATTTCATGGAACTACAAATTTTAGAGTATGGTCCTGCAGGATCCCACACTAACTGGTTGGTCTGGTGGTTAAGAGAAGGATCTTTGAAGTAATAAAGATCCCAACTCCATTAAACATGTATGTCAGTTTAATGAGATATTTAACCTTTGGAAGTCATAGTTTTCTCATCTGGAAAATGAAATAGTATTTACTTTGTCGGAAGGTTCTGTGAATACAATACATTGTAAAGCATTAAATCAAAAAGAGTATCTGGAGTAAATATACTAATAGATATCTTGAAACCATCATGATCATCATCATCATCATCATCATCATCATCATCATCATCATCATCGTCATCTGCTACAACCACCACCAGCACCATCACTACCTCTATCTGCTGCTATTCAAGCATTTGCACAGTGTGGAGGACCCAGCCCTTATCTCACATCTGATCCTGTAGAGCACTTACTATTCATCTTCCCTTGGGCCACAGAGAACCAATTTATAAGGTCACTTTTGTCAGAACGCCCCTAATCTATCAACGTGTAGCATCTTCTTGTCTTTCTTTTCCAAAGGTAACATGAAATCTCACAATCATCTTTGGGCAAAGAAACATTATGTTTATCCTTACACAGAATTCTTTGATATATGAGAAAGAGCATCATAAATGAGCTCCCAAATGGAAATATCTTCCTTCCAAGTTTCTATATTAACATTTATTGAGTGAACTTCTGATTACATAGGTAAGATAAATTATTTGTCAGATTTGCAATGTGTATTTCTCGAGTAATTTATGAAGATGAATATTATATCATCCACAAAGTATTTCTCAGGTATTTTTTTATTTCCCAGGGAATACTAATTTTATGCCCTATATTTTGCAAAACA
Source organism: Rhinolophus hipposideros (assembly GCF_964194185.1). Taxonomy (NCBI): domain Eukaryota; kingdom Metazoa; phylum Chordata; class Mammalia; order Chiroptera; family Rhinolophidae; genus Rhinolophus; species Rhinolophus hipposideros. The sequence goes on from NC_138055.1 coordinate 33,462,303, forward strand.
AATTAAGATTAAGATGTTCCCACTAGAATCAGATTTTAACTTTTTAAATTGACATTATATTTATTTGGTATCAAGCAAAATGTGAACTTACATTAAGTAAATTTCAGCTTTCTTACTAATTATCTAACCATTTCATTAGGGCTAATGTATTATTTAAGATTAAGTTATAAAATTAATTAAGATTAAGGTGTAAAAAACATTTCTGGTAAAAAGCAGGAGAAAATAAAGTTCTGATTAAATAAACAATTACAGAAAACTAATTTTAATCTAACTGTAGAAAGAATTTGTGACAGCCTCACGAGTTGGTTTTGATATACACTTTAAGCAGTTGCTGATTAACCAGGCAATTTCAAAAATCACCTTATGATATCTACTGGAAACAACATGGCTTCATAAATGGGGAGTATTAACATATATCATATATAATTAAATATATAGCACATTGATATCTCAGATTGTGGAGGGTGACCTACAGATTTCCATCCATGCAAAACGAGTTCTTTTTCTACTTCATTCTGAATAATTGCATTTTGCCATGTGTAATGTGCACTTTTTTGCCCAAATTTGTGAGGGAAAAATAAGGATGCATATTATACATGGGTAGTGCTAATTCTATATCTATATAAATGTTTTAAATTCTTTTATTTATGCTTATGAGTTAAAGTGTAACTCTAGGAATCAATAACAATATCCATATGCAAAATAATACCCTGTGAATATGATAATTGGTTTGGAATTTACGATGAACCTGCAATGACAAAGAGTTCTTGGCACTTCTATGATGCGTAAATACCATAAATTTGTTACCGGTACATAAAATTTCTTGTTCGAAAATATGTTAAAAAAATAAATGCTAAAATTCCTTTATAATATAAAAAAACTTACCTAAGTGTAAATAAGTACAAATTTGAATTAAAGATTTAAAACAGAAGATTTTTTTCCCTGAAAGTTTGGGCCAAAATCATGGGTGCATATTATATATGGGAGCGCATTATACACGGCAAAATACAGTATATGTCATGTCACAAGATCCCATTAAATTTAGTTGTTTATATAATTCTTACTGAGAGGCTGTTCCTTTCGTTCACCCTCCTATCTTCTTTTTTAAGCCCAAAGTACTTGATTTGACCTGACAAATGAACTCTTAATTACAAACTATAATCTGAAAATTTTATTTAGTTTTATTTAGTTATTTTATACAGATGATGACTGAAGAGACTTTTTTAATAAGCAACTAAACTCAAATGCATAAAACTAATAGAAATTAGCTAAAATTTGCATATATTTACAAATCAAAGAATTTACATTTAAAAATTATTGCTACTTCTTAAGTTGAATTTTTATTACACTAAACTAATCTATGAAATGAATGTTACTGAAAGAATTGCTTAAATTTCCGTCTTTAAAAGTTTTCTAAGTGCAGTTTTGGGAATACTATCTAACCATTCTGAAGTAAGGAATTTGAGAACAAAATTTGTTTCAGGTATTAGTTGAATTGTGAGTACTATTTCACGTTATAATTTTTACATTGTCTACTGACTGTTAGATTAACAAGTAGAAAAATTGACTAAAATAAAGATATGAACATCCTGTTATAAAGACAGCACTGTATACATATAAACTAATTAAAAACAGAGATGGGTAGTTTGGCAGAAACAATAAGGTATTTGGAAAACAGGAAATAAGGATTGCTTTAGTCTTACATAATGTGAAAGGACTAAACCCTCTACTAGCAATAAATAGAAAAGAGGAACTGACTCAGTATTACGCATTCATTTAGCAGTGGGAATAAGATTAGACAGACAGTCTTCATTTTAAGTATGCTCAATTCATGAAAATTCACAAAAATATAATTTATTAAGTAGAAAACAATTGTCTTGTACTAAAGACATTGATAATGAAAATATCATATATCTTTCCTTAGTCGTGTGCTATTATAGGACAGATGAGCTTTCTCATTTTCCAAATGGAGCATGTCTCATTGTTAGAATACAAGATACAGCAACCCAGAAAGAGTAACATGGAGTTATACAAAGGAGTAAAAGAAAAGGATAAGTTGATAAAAATCGAATGACTATGTTTTTCAATTTCTAGTTTTAGAAGCAACTTGGTGTATGATGTAACCAGTAATTGAGATAGGAAATACAGGAAGCAGAACAAATTTGGGGTGGGATATGGATTCACTTAGAATTCAGCACCATCTAAGAGGCATTTGCACATGTGATTGTGAAATTCATGAGAAAGAGCCAGACCACAGATACAGATTTGGAAATTTGTTAACTAAATCAGATGAGCTTGCCCGAATAGAGTGAGGAGATTGAGGAGATAGCACCCTACAATACCACACAGCTGCTGTAAGTACAATAGTGTACTATCAAAAGTACTTTAGAGGAGGAAAGTATTAAATCGTCCCAGGATTTCAGGTAGAAACTGGTACCCAATTACCCAAGAAATAACCGAACAGAGAATCACAGAAAAGTTTACTTTTTAAGAGAGAATTAGAGCAAAGCTCTGTGAGTAAGCACAAAACCGCAGTGCTTTGGGAGCCTGCTGAATAGGTCAGCCTGGCTAGAGCAGCACTTAGCGCATGTAATCCCTGCGGGGCAAGAGTGTTAGAAATGACAAAATGGTGGGTTAAGGAGGTACCACTGTGACACACCTTGTTTGCCCTGCTAAGGAGTTTGGAATTTGATCAGTAGAAAGAATCATTGAAGGCTTTTAAGAAAGGAAGGTTTGCTGCATTAAGTCCCTCTTTCCACAATAACATTGAATTCAGTATTTTGGGCTGTCAGTGCATGTTCAGGTTCCAGTGTGTTTTTGCGTAACTTCCACAAGCCTAGGAATCCGGAGACCTGAACTCAGCTCCTAACTGGATTAGCCTCTAACTAGCTACATGATTTTGAGCCCGTCAAATAATTCTTTTTTATGTTCTAACTTTGTTGATTAAAAAAAAATTATGAGTTTAGCTGGATTGTCTTTAGTGTCCCTTCTTGCTTTAAAATTCTGTGGTTGTGTTATTTGACATATACTGAAAATGTACAGTGTGGTTGTTTTGTTTGTTTTTTATTGTTGTTTTTGTTTTTTTGTTTTTACCAAAAACAGGCCAAGAAAAGTCTTTGGTTTCGATTATAATTAATAGAAGGCTAGTGAAAAATATAAAGGCACCTGAAGCAGTAATTTTTAAAAGATGGACCAAAGTAGAGATGTGAAGTTAGAAACAAATTAGTAACAAATGTATGTTTGAAAAATTTATCAGAATGGAAAAGTAGCTATTCTGTGAGAATTCCACCCATCTCATTACTTGTGCCAGGGAGAAACTGGATTCCCAAGAATTAAGAGTCAGAAGAAATTCTCAAAGATGACTTGTGCATTAGGTTTCACTTCATCTCTGGGAGTTTCACACTTATTCCAAAGGAATACAAGGCAGGGATTACCCTAAATATACTCCCCCAGGAAGGCTTCATAAATAAGCTATATTTCTTATGACTTATTTTTAGTTCAAGGGTGGTATCAGCCAGAATAGACAAGCTGGTCTCGCAGTATTAAACAGACCTTGACTCTCATAACCAATGTTTATTTCTTGCTCCACCATATGTTGTCCATCATGTTTTGGCTTGGGCCTCTGCTCTGTAATGTCCTCACTTTAAGACAGATAGTGAAGAAACTGCCATCTCAGGCCTTGCCAATCATGGTGGCAGAGGGCAGGAGAACTCTAGAGAGTCTCACTTTGGCAATTAAGTGCCACACCCTGAAAGTAGCCCACATCACTTCTCCTCATAACTCATTGGATATAACTAGTGTCACAGTCCCACCTAACCACAGAGGAATCAGGCAGCTGTAATCCCTTCATGTGCCCAGAAGGGAGGGGAGTTAGAAATATTTTGCAAACAGCACTAATGACCACCTCAGTCGGCCTTTCTAGTCATTACTGGGTAAGAAAAATTACTCTCCTCAAAGTAAGAAAAATATACTCATGCGCTTCTCAAGGGAGACAGCCAAAAAGTTCCATCCAGTCAATGTCTAAATGATGCATCGCAGTTTCCTCATTAGGGTGTGTATTAGTTTGCTAGGGCTGCCATAACAAAGTAGCACAAACTGGGGACTTAAACGAAAGAAATGTATTGTCTCACAGTTCCGGAAGCTGGAAGTCCCAAGATCAAGTTGTCCACAGGGTAGGTTCCTTCTGAGACTGAAAGAGAATTTGTTGCATGCTTCTTACCTAGCTTCTGGTGGTTTCCTGGCGACCGTTGGTGCTCTGTGGCTTGTAGAAGTAGCACCCCATCTCTGGCTTCATTCTCGCTTGCCATTGTCCCTGTGTGCATGCTGTCTCCACATTTCCTCTTTCATAAGGACACCAGTTATGTTGTATTGGGGCAACCCTAAAGACCTCATCTCTAAATAATGCCACATTCTGAGGTACTTTAACATATGAATTTTGAGGGAACACAGTCTAACCCATAACAGAGAGTGACATGCAGTAATTTCTTTATCAAATTTGGATGTGGCTCCTATTGATGCAGTGACCTCTAAATGTAAAAGACAGGTTTTCAGCCCTCCTGTCCTCCCACAACTAATACACACATGTACACACACACACACACACACACACACACACACACACACACACACACGTGGAAATGAACATGAGCAGCACAATAAACACTATCATTTGGAAAGGAAAGAAAGGAAATCATGCAGCATGACTAATCTGAAGCAATTCCAAAATCTTACTGGGAAGCAATTTTGAGCTCCCTTATCCTGGGATGGGAAACATTTTTATTAGACCCCAGTTCTGTTTCCTGGGATAAAATCCCAGTCCATTGTACTCTGGGTCCCTGGGTCCAATCTCATAGGTTCCCTCTGGTCTGAGTATTCTCTGGCACCACCTGTAAAGAGGGTATCAGAAGTATGCCCTTTTTGGGGGCTTAGTGCCTTTATTTGATCATTTCCTACACAGAGAGCTTTAGGAGTTGAAGGATTACGTCAAGTGTTGAAAAATGGTTCTTTTGGTAGTATAACCCAATCAAGAAACATAGCTCCTTTTTAAAAATCCATCCAATTCAGTTTATATGCTAATAACTACATCTAGGGTTTTTTTTTTTTTATTGTTGTTGTTGTTTTTTTTTTGTTTTTTTTTTGTATGTGTGTGTTTCTGGATAATAATACATCTTAGATTTGCTCTATCACTTCTTTAGGCCTATGCTTCTTACTCCCAATGTAGATGCTGATAATATGAGATTATCAGGCTTTGTTGGGAGAACCTAGCAGATGTTTCAGTAGAAATGCATCTTTAGTTATTTTATCCTACTGAAAGGATACATTGAGTACTGCAACCTTAATTTGATTTTGCTGTGAGACATCTTAACTCATTCAGGGGGGTTAACAATGGTGTGATAGCAATATTCTTGATTAATCCTTATGAAGACTAAGTTGTAATAGGCATTTTGAGTTTAGTATCTTTCTCAATTTGTTCTTGTGCCATTTGAGAATGGGAAGCAGTTGCTTTTTCCCTGTTCTTGACACTTTCTATTCCCTTTTCTTCTTTCTTGTACGTGAATACCAGTCTTTCCTGAGCTCATCAGTTTCTTGTTCTACCTTGCCAAATACTACAGCTCATAGTAACCAACACATGCTACTCACATGCTGCTTTCCAATCTCTCTGCTAGAGCTACAAATTCATTAGATCCATCATCTTCCTTCCCAGGTACTGGAGGCAATAGTGTTCCCAGATGTTCATTCTCGGCATCGTGCAGACCCCTTTCTCCAGCTTCCAAGGGCAGGTTCCTCACCACCTGCCACCTGCCAAGTCCCTAACCCATTGCCTCGTATATTAGGTGATTTTTATAGCAACATCCCATTTTTATGTGCCAGTTTCTGAATAGCTTTTTATTATGCAGTCAGTAGTGCATACAATTATTCATAGTTGCACCTTAGGTGCTTTGTTAAAAATAAAAATAAGGATCTTAGACTCAATCTATAGTGCAGAGAAAGTAACTGAAGAGCCAAGTAGAAATGGAGTGTGTGAAGTCCTCTTTGACAGGAAGAAAAGCACCTACTGAAAAGTTTGGCTTAGAGTTTATTCGTTCATACAGGAAAATGCAAAAGCTTGAAGAAACATTTTACTATTTGGGATGGAGAAATGAAAGCATGCATATTAGATTAGATAATATAAAATAATATAAAAACAAAATGTAATCAATTAAAATTGCATAGTTAGCAATCAAGAAGTATGTGTTCAATCAAATTAAATTCACTGCACCCATGTTATATTTATCATGTAATAAGCCACCTCTTGGGGACTTCTGTGCCAGTTTTAATGAGTTCATGATTTGGGGATGAGGGATTGTGGAAAGGGAGCAAAGAGTTGCTGAGTAATTCCTGGGGTTCAAAGATATGACTCCTTTGCTCAAAACTTAAAATTCTAGTTTGAAAGAACATGAGGCACACATAAAAGTTAAGAAAACAGAATAAAACATTTTAGTGGTCTAATATTGACTATAGTGAGTGAAAGTTGGAGAAGAGAAAAAAAACAGTGTAGGCTCAAGCCTTAGGGATAATTTCATAGCAGCTGGTGGCTTTGAAGGATTACTAAAGACGATTGGGGTGGGAGAAAAGAAAGGATCATTTCAAAATTCAACTCTGTAACCACGCTGGTAATATTAAAAATATTCTAAGGTCCAAAACTTAGTGCCATGATCATTGCAATCAATGAACTAGTGTGCATTTTGACAGGTAAGGGCTTTTCAGATTTTTTTTTTCTGTTTCTATTTCTATTGATCACGGAGCTAGGCAAATTACCGCAAATTATATTCTGCTATTTATTTTTTGTGACACCAAGAGCAATAGTGTGCTAAGTTAGAGGAATAATTTACAGCCTAGTATTAAATTTATGCTCCCCCACCCCTTCTCCACACACTTACACTTTGCTTTCCTGACAAATATGCAAATATGCAAGCATTGCTTAAAACTGACAGCTAATGGTATAAATTAACCTTCTGAATCTGGTTCTGGCGTTTTCAAAATTACTGTAATACATAAAAGATAGTGGTGAAATATGAATAATAAATGGAAAGAAGAATGACATGCCCTCCTACTGCTTTCAGAAGTAAATGGAGGGTTCCACTATCAAGAAAATTATAGCCTCTAGGGTTGTTTATTCCTGAGATTTTCAAACAACCTTCCTTACAATGAACTAATTTGGGCTTGGGAAAAAGTAGCAAAGACAGTGCTTTCTAAATTTCTTCTCTAAATTCTGAAAGGCACTATTAATATTGGACTTCATTGCCAGCAGAATAAAGGCAAATTAGAGGTAGTTTATCACCATAACAAACATTAAGTTTAATCAGAATAACGTAAAAATCTAATGCCAAATAGAATGTTTGTTGCCCAGTATGTTCAGACTCTTATGACTTTGAGGTAAAGTTCTAAAGTTCTTTTTTGTGATTTTATTTGTTCGGGCTTTGGTTTTATTTTGCTAAAGGATCATCAAGCAACAAGTGACCATTTAATATTCATACAGGCCATTGTATGAGAATGTTCTGGGGAACCAAAGAGAACATGTTTCATAACTTACAGCCACACCATATGTCTATTGCCACCTCACCGATTGCCTGTTTTCCTCCTATTAGAATGTATTGCCTAACCAGTGAAATATACCCATCCATGGACATTGCAAACAGAGCAACATAATAGGGCTTGCATTTTTTTTCTCCCTTTGGAATTGAACGTGCAGTATAGAGATACACATGTTTCTCAATGTAAAATATATAAATTGTGAAATACCAGAATTTTAAAATTGGGCACAGATTCATTGACTAATAGGATAAAGAAGAAAAGCTCCTTTCAAAGATATAATTCTACATTCTAAAAATGTGTATTTGGATTATTTAGTTTGGGAAATTTTAAAATTTTTCATGCTCTTAGTAAGTCTCTGTTCTCTAGTTCCAACACTCACTGTCTTTACAGAAGACGTTGCCCCACAAATTAACACCTAATGGAAATTTATTTCTGATGTGACCTGTTGCTTTGAAAATAGATATAAAAGAAAATTATTTTGCTAGAAATAGTTATTTTGTAAATAACACATTTTGTATTATTAATTATCAAACTATATTTTAAAATATTGCAGAATACTGAAATAATAAAATTATAGTGATAAATATGTTTTTATAGTAAATTATGAAACTTACTGTGGTTTGTCACATGGTACAAGCTGGAATCTAAAACAATATTTATTACAAATGTACCTGTTGACATTTATAGCGATATGTTTAAGACTGTAGACTTTCATTTTTGTGTTTGTTTGCTCTTGTCTGTCTGTAAGTGGAAATATTTATTCTGATATAATTTTTTATTGCACTTGAAAACAAATGTACTGTTGTAGAATGAAATTAATGGCAGAATATAGAGGAAGTACCTTGATAAATAATATTCTCCCAAATTTTAATATGTGGAGGGAGAAAAAAATAATTTTAGTAATCACTAAAACCATTCTTGAGAAACTACCACCTAAGGAACTCTTGAATTCTACAGAACAGTTTAAAAATTGCAGACTTGTTTCCTGGTCCTTCCTTTTTCCCCTCCCTCCTAACTGTCTGAAAACTGTTTTTTGCTGATAACATCAAATTCTACAAAGCCTGGTCCCTGCCAGAATTTTGATCCTGCCCTATTCCTTCAAAACTTCAGATTCTGATATACTCCTCTTATCGTTACCTTGCCACATTCATGGTGTAAATTCTTGAATATAGAAATCATATATATATATATATATATATATATACACACACACACACACACATACACATATGTATAGGTATACATGGTTTCTATACATGTACATATATATACATACATATAGAAACTATATATATACACTTATATACATACATATATATACATACATATATACTTATATACATACATATAGAAACTATATATATATATATATATATACTTATATATACTATACACACATATATTTAAATCTTCCACATTTTCTGTAGTTTTGATAAATAGTTGTAAATTACTAGAAGGTCATAAAGTATAAGTATATAATTGTTCCAGGGATTTCAAGGCTGTCCTTAAGGAATTGCTTTATTTACCCGACGTTCATATGGGTGCTTTCATTAAAAATGAGAGGATTGGTAAGAATCTCTTTAAATTGGGTTTCAATAAGGAGACAGTATAGTGATTAATGTTTAAGAGAACACAAAACTGTGGAGTCAGAGACTGCCGGGGTCGCATCCTGGCCCCATCAGCAACATGTATGACCTTGAGCAAATAATTAAACTCTATTAACTCATCTGTGAAATATGTATGATGTTAGGACTGAATGGCATATTCTACATAAAGTGCTTGGACTAGTCCCTGACATGAGATAAGCCTTGAATAAGTGCTAATTTTTATTTAATTTCCTATTATTGTTTTTGTTTGCTTTATTTTCATTAATCAATGAAAATTATTTTAAGATGTTAGTGTCCCAAAAAAAGAAAAAGAAAATCAGCAACATGTATGACCTTGAGCAAATAATTAAACTCTATTAACTCATCTGTGAAATATGTATGATGTTAGGACTGAATGGCATATTCTACATAAAGTGCTTGGACTAGTCCCTGACATGAGATAAGCCTTGAATAAGTGCTAATTTTTATTTAATTTCCTATTATTGTTTTTGTTTGCTTTATTTTCATTAATCAATGAAAATTATTTTAAGATGTTAGTGTCCCAAAAAAAGAAAAAGGTTTCATTTTGGTAGCCTACAAATAGTAGGAGAAAACAGAAATGATGTGAGATATGTATTAATTCTAGTATAACAGAACTGGAGAGCTGCTTAATTTCTGTGAAGAACTGGGAAGTACAAAAGAGATTTGACCAATGAGGACAGAAGTAGAACTGCTTGGTGAAGGTCGGTCTCAGCTAAGTCTTCTAATAATAACCCCAGTCTTCCAGTACAAAAGGGAACTACTTTGTGATGTAGTAAAAGACTTGTTGCTTTCAACAAAAGAGAATCCAAAGAAAGATTGGTTGTTCCTGTTTAGCAAGGTCACACCGATGGACAGTGTCCCTTATCAAAAGTATGACCCCTAATTTAGCAAAGTGAGTCAAAAACTCACTTTGGAGACATTACCTAGAAAACCAAACTCTCAAATAATTACTCACTAGAGACTTACTTGTGAGTGGGATAAAACATTATCAAGTCAAAATTGAATGATAGTTTTGTTAGGAAGCTATAGATTTTGGTCAGTTGCCAGGAAATTCCACCAAGTAGTGCATGACAGGATACAGAATCCCGAATTGTTGATCAGAGGGAGTGAAACGTAAAATTATTACAATGTGATCGTGATACTCTTAGGTTTCTTATACCTCTAGAATGTTTCCATGTACATAAGGTTTAGCAGCATCATTCCTCAATATCAGAATTTCACATTTCACCTTGACAGGCTTTATCCATATTAATTGTTCCTTGTTAGCAACCGGTACTCCTAACTTGATGCAGAATGCCAGACTCCTGATTAATATATGGCTTTTTTCAGACTGACTATCAGACCGTTGTATAAGTCCTATTGTTTTGTTTGTTTGTTTGTTACATTACAATTCTAGGAATAACTCCAAAAAGTGTTACTATGAATACGAGATGTGTTATGTTGATTTAAATTTAGGCTAGTTCTTATACAAGCTAAGGTCTGTTCTGTCTAATGGGTTCATCTGAAGTGGGCCATTCAAATTCTGAATGTCTTCTTTTTCTAGCAGTTTTCATCTTTTGTGTCCTTGCTTTCCTTCTTCTTAAAGATGTTCACAGTTTTTCTGGACAATTTTAGTCTGTTCTTTTGATTTCTCTGTTATAAGAAAGATCATTTTCCCTTAAAAGTATTAGGTAATGCAGCACTCAGAACACTCTTTGCTTCTGTGTTGTATTTAATACTTTTAGAATGCATATTAGACTTTTGCTCATTATTAAAAGCTTAAAAGTACAAATCTAATAGTTCCTTGATCTCATTCTTTCTCCTGTTGCTAAATTAACATTTTCCTTTGCCTGACTCTGCCAGGGCCTCCTGGATTTCTTATTTTTTATCCTTAAACCAATATACATAGCTCATAAAAAACAGTAGTTACAAAGTGACAGGTGTTTTGAAAAACTTGCTTAGTTTATATGTTCAGTGAAGATGTTGCCTCTAAATCAGCAGCTACTAATGACCTTTTGTTCCAGGGAACTGTTAGAAATCCAGATGAAGTTCTGGAACTGAAGTATGGTTTAGGCTTAATCTCAAGTTGGTATTTTCCAAATGTACTTTGTTGAGTTTTTATCTTATGCCATAATACATTTATTATTAGAATTTTGAAGATTCACTTCAATTTCAAAAACAGGTCATTTATTTTCTTGCCATTCCCCCTACTGCCTTAAGCAAAACAACACGGGGTATTAAATATATGGTAAAACTACGGGTCCATATAACTGCACTTCATTTTGCCACCATCATTTGCCAGCTGAGAGGCGATTAGTAATTCTCAAAATCTCTTCAATCTCATTTTTCATATATAGGTGGCAAAAATTATCACTTAGTTTTGTTGACTATTAAAAGGGATAATGTGTGAAAATACCTACCATGCTGCTAGGTGCATAGTAACTGTTTAATAAATCCTAGCTGTTTTCCTTCAGCCATCATAAATTTTCTTTTGATTCTTTTGTTTGTTTGTTTCTTTAGTAATGACATTTAAGTTTTGACTTTGGTTGATGTCTTTTTTTTTTTTTTGCATGTCCTGTTCTATCATTTTATTTTTTTATTTTTTTAAATAATTGTTTTATTTTTTAATTACAGTTGATATACAATAGTATATTAGTTTCAGGTGTATAACAGTGATTAGACATTTGTATAACTTACGAAGTGATCACCCCAATAAATCTAGTACCCGTCTGATACCATATATAGTTATTACAATATTACCGACTATATTCCTTATGCTATACCCTTCATCCCCATGACTATTTTGCAACTACCAATTTGCACTTCTTAATCCCTTCACCTTTTTCACCCTGCCCCTAGACCCTCTCCCATCTTTTACCCCAACAAATCTAGTATACCTCGGATACCATACATATTTATTATGATATTATTGATTATATTCTTTATGCTATACCCAACATCCCCATAACTACATATATATATAAAATTATAGTTGGAAACCCCATGGCCATCTGTGGTTACCGACTGTTTTCTAATCCCCTCATCTTCCCCCTTATCCCCAGCCCCCCCGCCCATCTAACAACCCTCAGTTTTTCCTCTTTGTCTCCAAAACTGTTTCTGATTAGTTCATTCACTTATTCTCTTCTTTAGATTGCACATTTAAGGGAGATCATATGGTACTTGTCTTTCTCTGTCTGACTTATTTCACTTAACATAATATTCTCTAGGTCCATACATGTTGTTGCAAATGGTATGATTTCTCTCTTCTTTATGGCTGCGTAATACTCCATTGTATAAATGTACCACAGTTTCTTAATCCAGTCATCTACTGATGGGTATTTCAGTTGTTTCCATGTCTTGGCTATTGTGTATAGTGCTGCAATAAACATAGGAGTGCATGAAGTTTTTTGAATTGGAGTTTTGGATTCCTCCGGATAGATACCTAGGAGTGGAATTGCTGGATCATAAGGTAGTTTCATTTTCAGATTTTTGAGATACCTCCATACTGTTTTCCATAGTGGCTGCACCAATCTGCAATCCCACCAACAGTGCACAAGCGTTCCCTTTTCTCCACATCCGCGCCAGCACTTGATGTTTGTTGATTTATTGATGATAGCCATTTTGACTGGGGTGAGGTGGTATCTCATTGTGGTTTTTATTTGCATTTCTCTGATGGTTAGTGAGATTGAGCATTTCTTCATATGTCTTGGTTGATGTCTTTTGCTTTCTATTTCTTTGCTGTGCTTGTCTTGCTTTTTCTTCTTTCTTTTATTCCTTTCACAGCCATCTATTGAATACTTAATCCCATGCTAAGCACTGAGGATATAGAGGTTAATAATACCATTCCCACCTTAATGGAGTTCACAATTTTGTGGGAAAATGGAATGTAGAAATCAAATACACCATCGAATGTAGAAATTAAAATTATGAGGATGTCTGCACAGGGACTTTACAAAGCAGAGCAGAGATGGATCAACAAAGGCCTTATGGAGAAGAGGAACTGCTGAGCTAAACCTTAAATGATAAGGGGATACGGACCACAAGGAGATGCATCTTCTGTGGAAAGGATCCGTGATGACTCAGAGGCACAGAAGCAAACTCACAGCATGTTGAGAAGAAGAAACCACAAGTAATTCATAAAAAGAAAAAGAATGGCAAGAGTTGACGTGAAAATTAAGGGGAGAGGAGAGCTCAGTCATACTGGCCTCAGTTTGCATATGCCACTCTCCTTTTTAGAGTGGGAGCAAATTTTCAAATTATGTAGCCATCCCGTTATTTCTTGTCACCTAACCCTAACCACCCTTGTGTCCCTTACTGACTTTACTATTTCTACCAAAGGGACACTGTCATATCCCTCAAATGAATTGGAGCAGGATGAAAAGTTTGATAGATGAGAGGGAACTATTGAAAAAAACTGTAGCCTAGAAGTGACATGGTTATAGCTGTACTTTAAATTCACTCATCTCATACATATGTTGAATGGATTTTCATGAGATATTACATTGGAAAATAATGATGTTAAATGTTCCTTTTGATATTAGAATGTTTAAGATTTTTTTAAGATGTGAAAAAGCAAAACTTTTAGGAAAGGTGAAGAATTAGATCTGCAGCAATATATCTAAGCAATACCAAGACTGGTTAATATTTACCTAATAGACTTATCCTTAATGTATACAATTGTTTTTCAAAAATCTTTTTCATCTGATAATGGTCTGACTAGATAAGTAGCAAGTACCAGTGATAAGGACAGAATTATAGGGTCTCATTCAAATGTGTATTATTTTACCTTGAGAAGGAGTCCTTTCGGAGTCTGAAAAGGAGCTGATTAATCAGCTTTCAATGAGGTCACGTTACTATTAGTAGAGCTTGCTCAGTTCCAGGAACAGACTAGGGATTTTCAGTGTTCAACTTCTCTCTTGTAAATACAAAAAGCCATAGTAGGTAATAATAACTTAAAATTTCTATGGACTTCTACTCTATGTATAAATATTAGGGTGGGATCTTTATTTTAATTAGGACTTCTAGAAAGGATTTGTGTTAGATGGTGTTTTTTCTATGATTCTACTATTTCCTTGATGGAGGGTACAAACATGCAATTGACCTATTTGCTTTTTGTTCAATCATTTAGAAAAATATGCTTTTGGGGAATGTATGTAAGGCAAAATAGCTTGATAACTATATCACATGATTTCAACACTGGAAAAAAAATATCCATCTGAGCTTCTACTGAACTGTTGAATGACATGACGTATGTATGATGTGTGAATTCTCAAGCCGATGTATTCAGCCTAGGGCTGCAGACTTGTTCTCAGTCTAACACGGGTTGTTTATTTGCAATGATCAAAGAGACTGTGTGTTGAATCGTGAAGTCTGATTAATAGTTTTCCTTAACATGTCTAGTCTCAGAATAAATGTACATCAAGTCCTAAAATACACATAGAAAAGGCTTTAAAATTTCTTTTTAATGTAATGATCTATACAATCTCTAACTGGAATTTGGAGAGCTGGGGCCAAATACCACTACTGCTCTGATGCCAAAGCTGTTTTGGAGCAGGCAAGAAATAGAGAGTATCTTTTCAAAAGACTACTTTGCTTCTGTCCTTCTCCATAACTAAAAGTCAGAGCTTTTTGCCAGGGAGGAGGAGAGAGCAAAGTTGGGGGTGGAAGGGAATGATGAAGAAGGCAGTGGGGGCAGTTGTTTTTCTGTGCCTGCTGACGTCAACGAAATTGCCAGATGGCATTTGAATGCTTTGCAAAAAGACAGGAGCCTTTTATTATAGCTGTCACATGGGGTTTCATTCATTTGCATTCCCAGAAGTGGTCTAAAGCTTTCCCTAACTGTAGGAGTAATGAGGGCTCTGTACCTCTAGAGACCCAGAGGGCCTTTTGTAGGATGTTGTTACCTTAAGTGGCTCTGATAAGGGACACATGCTCAGAGAATGGCATGTTTCACTGTCAGCTTCAGAGGGCCGTGAACTATTCAGCTTCAATTAGGACTATAATGTGATCATTCAAAATGTTTTCTCTACAGAAGGTCTTTTGTGGGTTATTATATCCCTGGGAACACACTCGGTAGCACCTGAAGGATCTAAATGGCAACTCTGGGCTATAGAACAAAAACACGGGTTCTGTGAATTGCCCCCAGGATTGAAAAATACCTAAAGTACAAAAGATGTGTGCATACCTCCAAATGGCTTCACCCTCACCATCTTGCCCTTGGCCTCACCGTGCTGCCTTGTCATCCTCATGCTATTTGGAGGGACCAAAATAAAAAAATTTTAAAAACTTTAGAAAAGCTGTGGGTCTATTTGTAGAAGAAAGAAAGGAGCTTTGAAATTCCCAGAGCTGCTCTCAGAAACTGACCCCAGGGCTGTACTCTTGAGCTAGGCTGACCTGTCCTCTTCATACCTCAACCCTTCCCACTGCCAGGAATTTTCATGTTTTACTTGAATGCTTTGAAAATTCTCAAACTTTTAACTCAATGGGTTATCGAGTACATTCTTTTTTGTAATATACTCATTTGGGGGACAGTTAATTGGACACATTGATTTCTACAACCAATTTGAGAATGAAAAAATAAGTATAAAGTACTTTTACCAGAGAAAGTTTTTGTTATTGTTACTATAACTCATATTACTCTTGGTAAATGATTTAGCATTTTAAGACTGAGCTGCATTGTGTTACCCAGGTCTCTTCTTCCTATTACCTGAAGTCAATGACATGATTCCCTTAAGAGGTATAAGTTTTGATGGCAGTAGATCTATGTGTTATGCTGAAGTGAGAAGCATCTAATACACCAAGGGAATTGAAGGCTGGAGAATGTAAGTGCTTCAAATTAGCTTCTGTGTATTACTTAGTTTCAGTATTATGGGACTGATCATCTCAGTTTAGTGAAAAATCTTTTGCCATCTTGTCAGTGGCAACACATCACATGGATGTTAAGACTACTATCTCACGTGAGGAACAAACCTAGAGCAGTTTTCCATGTGCCCTATTATGCTGCAAATAAAACAAACAAATACAATCACTCTTACCATTCCATGCCCCAAATACATAGATAGGCTCAGCCATGGAATAGTTTCCAAATATAAACAGTAAGAGTGGAATTGCTGGAAAGTGTGCTCATCTCAATTTAATTTCCCTTTCTGCTTCTGCTTCTGGATTTAGGGAGATTTAGGAGGTGATGGTGAAGTTTATGAAAATTTCCAGTAGCACCTTTCAGCTTCCTTGATCCCTTTGCCTCCTTCTCAACGGCAGGGAATAGGGGCACAGGTAGGGGCATGATCGGTATTATGTATTCATGAGCAAATCCAGATCTAAGAGATGGCAGGTCAGGAACAAGGAACATAAAACCCACATTAAAGAATAATTCTTAGGAGAAAGGAAGTATCAAGAAACATAATCCAACTGGGTAGGGTGATGGTAATTAAAAAGGGAGGACTATAAATCACGAACTCCCACCCCAGGGAGTACCAAGGTGTTATGCAGACAGAATCAAGATTACCAATGCATTTATAAATACATATTTCACACAAAGTATACTTGGGCCTAACTTTCAAGCGTATTCAGGTCATGGTAGGTCTGTTATACGTTGTGTTCATGTTTCTCCAAGAATGCACCGGAGGGAAGCTGTACTGTTGGTAGCAGTGTCCTACTTTGCATATTCCAGCTTCCAGTCCCCTTTGAAAGTACAGAGCACTTGTCCCAGGCATAAGTAGTGCCATTGTTGATATTACAATGGTCATCATTTATTGTCACTATTCTAACATGTTAAGGTTTGCCTGAACATTGCTAGAATTAGAACAATATGTTCCTGAATGTAACTCCAGGTGATAGTCATTTTTGCCGTATTATACTTGTCTGCTCCCAAAGTCCAGAAACGGCAAGCTCATGATTCATTTATTTCTCAGCTATAACAGATAATGCTCTGTTAATTTATCTCCATTAATTACGAAATAAGTTCTAGGCTGTTCAGTAACATATTGCATACATTGGGCAGTGCTACAATTCAAAGACAGTATAAAACCACACATATAGATTTTACTTTGTTGTGAATGTACTACCTCGACAAAGAATTGAATAGTCATTGTCAAGCCATCTTAGAGTCAAACTATCATCCAGTCTTACTTTAATGTCATCATTTTCAATTAGAAGCAGTTAATATACAGTTTTTTAGGGCCAGGTATCTCAGTGCTCAAGCCATCATCTGAAACAAAATTACATTTTAAAAAAGAGATACCACAGGGGCACCTTCATCCTGACCCACAGATAATCTTCCCAGGCCTAAGGCAAATGGCTAAAATATGTGCCTTGTTAGAGATCAGAAGCTGTGGTGCCTGCAGGGTGTTCTGGGCTGAGTCCTAGGAGAATCGCTAAAGGGCTGGTAGTCGTGTTATTTGTTTCCTCAAACTCAAAACCTCTGTACTAACCTCACTCAGAGAATTCAGATTTCAAAGAACATGCATTTTTAACTTATCTCATGAGAGGCTAATGGATAAACCAGACTGTTCATGTACTCGTTTTTCCTGAGAAATATCATTGTTAAACAGATTATAACATTCATATTGGCTGTTCAGCACTCTGTTTCCGGAGTAGGACAGTCTACCCAGGCAAAGAAATCAGTGACTAAATGAACACATTTACTGATTTGGTAAATGTTTTTATGTACCTAATGGGTACAAACAAATAAATCATTTCAATTTAAGTAATGACTGACATATAATTAGGGTGTTATAGGAGGGCAGATGATGGGTAGCTTACCCAGTTGGGGCAGGAGGGTTCAGAAAAAAAGTTTCTGGAAGAATTAAATGGTAATGGAGTTGTAGGAATAAACCAAATGAAGGTGGTGGTGAGATATTTCCCTGGAAGACAGGGAAATTAGGAGAAATAAGTATATTTGCCAAGATACACATGACTTAAAAAGAAAAATGGCATGTTGAAAACATCAGTAATTGTTTTGGGAGCAGTACTTGTGAAAAAAGAGTGGTAAGTTCCATAGGTGGTGAAAATGGCAAGACTCAGTGATTAATGAAGTGAAGGACGTGAGGAAGGGGAGATAAGTGTTTCTAGAGTGGATGATTTGGTGGATGTTGGAGGCACTGACTGAGATTCCACATCAGCAGTTTGGGAGAGTCAGGTCAAGTGAGTTTTGAATGCTAGCCTTTGAGAATCTATGTTGTATGTCTCCAAGGAATCTTACAATAGTACAAGGCTCTGGGCAGAGCTTTGGGGTGGGACATGGTTTAGGAGTTGTTATTTAGAAGAAGTGGTATGGATTTCATGAAAGTGTGTGAACAAGTACAGAGAGAGTCTACAGAAAGAAGAAAGCATGGGCTAAGAGGTGAAACCTGGGGAAATGGTTTGAGAACAATGGGAAGTGAGGGGAAAATTTCCGAAGATATAGAAACAAAAATGTGCAAAGAGATTGATAAAGATCTAGAATGGCTTGATATCTTGGGAGCTCAAGGAAGAGAGATTTTCAAAAATGAGTCACCGATGCTATAAACTTCTATGAAGAAATCCCATAATGTGGGAACTGAAAAGTATCCTTTGAATTTGGCAGTTAAAATCCACTGTAATATAACAGCAAGAGTGATTACAGGCTTCGTTCTAGAAAACCAGCTCAGTGGATTGAATGGAAAGTGAGAAAATGAATATACTGATTACTAACTGTTCTTTTAAAATTTGGGGTAGAGAAATTGGACTATAGTTGATAGGGGTGCTGAAATTGTGGAAAGAACATGGCATTAAAGCATATCCCAGAAAAGGAAGGGATGGAGTGTGTCTAAAAATGTGGAACCTGGGTAGATTTATAGGCAGAGAAGAAGATGTTAGTATCAGAAGTTTGCTTGGGAAGTATAATTTCAGAGTAAAGAGACTCAAATGATCTTAATGGTTACTGTCATCTAGCCCTTAGCTTATTGTGTCCTTTATAAATGTCAGGACTACTCTGCCAGCTTCTTTTGAAAACTCAAGTTGGCCAGTTAGGAGTGATTGAGTTGCACTGAAATGAGCTCTTCTTTTCCAGCTGTTTCTTTGTAATATTCCTTATCATTGCTATTTACAAAAATATTTGCCACAATCGATGCTTCATGACAAACATAATGTTCATTATAGCATTTTCAGTTTATGCCTAACATTGCAGTACAGATACCAATATATCTTTCAAGCAGAAAGGCAATCATTTACAATCTGAGGTGGATTATATTTGTGGAAAAGTGGTGAATCTTATCTATTTAAAGATTTGATTTAAGAAGATTTTTTTTTTATTATTACCTGAAGGAAGAAAGAATATTGTCTTCTAAGACCTTGCAGGATACTTATGTGCTGATTACAGTGGAAAGCTCAAAGGTAATATTTTTTTTAAGAAAGCAGGAAGATTGACTGTAGTTCTCCAAAATTACCTTTTTTTGACAGTATGAAGGATCAGCCTGCACTAAATAAAAGGAATTAAGTGTTGAGTACATTATATACTGTATATAATATCAAACTACTATTTAAACAATATGTCAAAAATCTGTGTACTCTTATTTTTTTTCCTATGTCCTGGTATTTCCCAATGGTGCAAATGTACCATGACTATAAAGAAAGCCACTTTCTATCAAGTGTGCCCTTATGCTTGAGTATTAATCATATAAAGGAGCCCTAAAAATAAGCAGTGGGCCACATAGTCAAGGACTAATAAAAATCAGGGAGAGCATCTAAAGGAAGTTTGTATATTATGCCTCTCCTTTAATCCACACTCCGTTTTTATTCATTGCTCATGGGAATCTGTGTTTGCCAGTCAGTTGAGCCTGTCTACTGCAGGCAGTCAGTTGACTTAAGTAACATGATAGTCAGTAGGAGGTGGTAAGGACTTGAAGGGGTCTTGTTTGACCTCTAAGGGCAAGATAAAGCATACTTTGTAGACTGATTAGAATCATCGAGTTTCTCTACACTTTTGAGAACCATTTGTAAGAACAGCATATTGTGTTAAAAGGCAAAACTCATTTATTTAATAATTCTGCTTTTTCATTTTGCGCAGTATGGTAAGTATTAGATGATTTAAAAAAAGAACAAGTATAAACATCATCCTTGCCCTCCAATTCACAGTGTGGCATGAGATTCAGTCTCAAACAATTAGCGATACCACTATATGATAACAAATGTGGGAACAAAGTACTGGGGGTTGTGAGTCTTAAGTAATCAATTTCGTGCCAGTTTGGGATTGAAGCTGAATATTTTTATACTTTAAAGTTGGATCTTGATCATTTATACAAATACATCAGAGAAATGAAGTCCTAGATAGAAGAGCACTGTAAGAAAAGGCATGGGGTTGTGGTAGCATATTTGGGGAGATAATCCAGGATAGCTGGGGATGAGAGACATTAGCAGGGCATATGGGAATGTATCTTGGGCAAGGGGGTTAAAAGTTAAATGTCATGCTAAGAAGTTGAATCTTGCTCTATAACTTTGGGAAACCATCAAAGAAAATAATATAGCAGCATATTAATAAATCTGTATTATGAAAAATTGAGTTTGCAGTAGGAAAAAAATTGGAAGAAAAAAACTGCAGCCATCCTCATGAAATAACGAGAGATGGATTAAGGCAAGGATACAGGGCTTTAAAAGAAAGAAGTAGTTGATAGAGATTCTTCAGTGGAAATTTTCTGATGCAGTGACCAATTTGATATTGACGGTAAGAAAGTAAAAAAAAAAAAAAGGAAAAGTTAAAAAATGTCAAGGTATCCATCCAGGATTTTTGAATGATTTTGTTGTTAGCCAAGATAGGAAATAAATGAGGAAAATAAGAGTTTAAAAGATAGAGATGAAGTATTCTATTTGGAAAAGATGAGTTTGAAATAACCAGGTGATGTCTTGGGTGGAGCTGTCCAGACACCAGATAAGAACACAGGCCAGAAATGTTGATGTTGCAGCTCCAGGTCAGTGGGTATTCATTATAACACTGGGAGAGAGCTGGGAGAGAAGGGTATAGCTTAGAAGGGAAAAAAAAAAAAAAGGAAAGAAAAAAAACAATAAATAGGGGCAGCAATTAAAGAGAGAAGAGGCAGTAAAGCAGAGTTACTTCTCAGAGGGACTAGAGAAGCCAGACCAGGGCAGAGCCAAGACAGGAGAAAGAAGCTATGGTGCTGGGCAAAGGGAGACACAGTCAGGATTATCATTAGATATTTTTATTAAGACATTGATGGTATTTGATAGGGAATTTTATTTTATCAGGAGAAAATATAAATCAGATTGCCATGAATGGAAGATTACATACCTTTAAAAAGGCTAGGGGACAGGAGAGCTCTCTTTCCAGGGGTTCAATAGATTAGAATTTAAAAGGAATGGATAGCACATTAGATGGGGCCAAAGAACAATTTTGTTCGCAGGGCAAATGCTAACAATGTTCTTAGGTTGAGAAGAGGGAGAAGTGGAGAAAAAAGAGAGGAAATAAGAAAAACTTGAGTCAAAAGAAGAAATGTGCTGTCCATATGAAAAGGATGAGATTAAAATTACAGACGTAGGGGACAGGTATTAATAACAAAGAATGTTACATTAAAACAGTTAGAAGAAAATCAAGATTTATGAAACCCTACTTTTATTTATAAATGTATATAATGCTAAATTAAAGTTTCCAATAAAGGATTCGATAATTTTGTATATTTTCCACCAAGAACTGGAGAAAGACATTTCACTTAAACTAATTAGGCACCTTTTTGCTGAGCATGCCTAAAGTTGCTGTGCAAGTAGAAAATAAATATAAAATGATTCTTCAAAAAGCTCACAAAATTCACATGTGTAATAGAGTGTGTTTACAGGGAAAGATTTTATGAATGGCATTTTGATTATTACAAATGATTTTGAAGGTCCATAGCATGTGACCATTTGCAGTAAAGGCACAAATACAGATAGTGTACGGGGTGCTGGTATTAGAAGTGAGTCACTTGGCTAGAGTGAAGCTAGCCATTGCTCCACCAGAGTCTGTTGAACCGAGGATAATCATATTTTTTTATTGTTTCATAACATTCTGAATATAGGATTGTAACTGAGACGAGTTTCTTAAATTTAAAGAGATTAACCCAGACCTGTAGACAGATAAATTAAAAAATTTTATCTTCATTACAACCAACTTACCTACTAATTACATATACATTTGGCAAAATTTTATGTTGTATTAGTTATTTTCAACCATGAATAAAAGAAAACTTTACTCAAACTAGCTATAGCACTAAAGAAATACGATTTTTCTCTCGTAATAAGAAGGCCGGGAAGTGAAGGCTTCAGTGTTAGTGAATTCATGGCTCAATAATGTAGTCGACATAGGGTTTTTGACTCTCTTTACTTTTGATACTGCTACACTAGGCTTCATCCTAAAGCTGATTCCAATTGTGATCCAAAGATGGCTGCGGGCAGCAATAATGCTTCCTTCTGGTAGGAGGGGATTTCCTTTCCTAGAAGAACTAAGCAAAGTTCTTCTCATGTCTCATTGATTCACTGATTAAGGCCTACCCATCCTTGGCCAAATTCCGTGATTAGTATAGAAAGTCTATCACAACGTCCACGGTATATGGATTGAAGATAGTTCAGGATCGGGGCATTTCTCAGTATCTCTGGACATATTCACCTTGATGTCAAAATGCTGCTAGGGCAACTATCACATCTGTTGATTGATCCATCAGCTGTGAGACCTGCTTGATGGACATCTGAGAAGCCGTTATCCTCTTTTGGACCAGCATAGTGTGTGGCTCATGATAGAGACACTATAGTAAGTTAAAATTATTTGTTATAAATATTGACACCAGCAGGAAGTTAGTTTCAGGCTATTTTTAGTTAGACCTCACTGTATATTAATTTTAGTCATTAGTTCGCCATCACAATCATCACGTGAAAGGATTCATTGCTTACTGCTCTATGTTTGTTTTAATAACGCTTTGCTTATTTGTTTCTATGGGGATGTTTTAATTAACATTCTTGTACCATACTTCCATTCTCACTTCCTTACTTTAAGATGAAATAAAACTAAAATGGATGGAAACAATAGCTAAAGAGGTATCCCTAGATCTTCCTCTTTATCCCTCAGGGGATGGGAGAAGTAGCCCACAGTTTTATCAGCAGTTTTATAAATTTTAAGATTATAATCTTAAAAGATCATTCCTGAAGTTAGTTTGTCTTCTTTGCAGAGATCTTTGTGTTAAAAAAAAAAAAAAACTGTGCTGAATCGCAACAAATTGTTGGCCACTTGTATTTCTTAAATATGCTGGCATTGCTATACTAACGACATATGGAAGCACTGACTAAGCTAACAGTTATGTCTACAAGGAAGAAAACAAATTTATGACATAAATGTTGAGTGACTCTTTATTATGACCAAATGACTTATTTTCTTAACTGATTCCTCCTTTACTCAGCAACAAACACAGTGTTGCTAAATATGAGGAGTATGGTATCAGTTTGAGGTGCTTCTCATGCAAATCTTTTATGATCCTGCCCAATATCTGCCTATTAAATGTCTTGGTGAGCTACTGGGGTCTGCTGATCCAAAGATAACCATATTTTATTATCTGAATGTCTCATAACATTATGAATATAAGATTATAACTAAAACTAGTTTCTTAAACTGAAGTAATTAACCCAGACTTGTAGACAGATACATTATAAAATTTAATTTTCATTACCACCTAAAAGGAAAATGAAGACAGATGTTTTCCTATTAGCAACAGAAGTCTCCACAAAGAGCCCTATACCTTTTCCTTCCGGGAGCAAATATTCTAAGAGATTTGGCTTAAGCACAGGAAATAGGGAGAAAGAATAAATAGCACTTTTCTTGATGCAAAATGTTAGCAATCTTCCCCGAGACTTAGTTCTGGGAAAACTCTAATATTTGATTTTCAAAAAAGATGTGAAAGAAGGGAGTATATGATGTATTCTCAGTTTATTTATGACATTAATAAGGTCCCCCTTGATAACAAGAGCTTAAATTGGTAAAGATTAATTGAAGGAAGAGTTTCCAAAACTAACAGTGTGTAGCAAATGGGCAAAGCTATTTTCATATCAAAGGTAAGTGACATAGCAGGAAGAGTTATCCAAAATACTGTTGACATGTTAGTATCGTAATTAATAGTGTAGGTCCAGACTACTGGGTTTGGAATTCCACTTCTGTCACTTACTATCTGTATAACTTTGGGCAAATTACTTAACCTTTTGTGCACTGGTTTGAAACTTTGAAAGTAATTAACTTTACATGTAATTTGTAGAGCTGTGAGTACCTTGGAAAATCAAGAAATGATATTGCAAACTTTTAATATTTTACACAAATCTTCTTTGTGTGCAAAATTGTTCACAAATAAGCTCACCTTATCCTGTAAACCAGATAGAAAGAGGCAGACAGTCAAGTTCTCCTAGAGGCAAGGGACTCTCAAGTTTCCTACTGGTTTGGGGGGAAACAGGAGGATGGGGAGCCCTGAAATACATGTTTCAAAGTAGAGACTTCGTTTTGGAGCTATGAGTGTTCTACAGACTGAAGATTTTGAGGGAAACACCAAGAAACTTGAGGTCTCTATATTTGAGTGATGGGTATCTGCGACCAGTCCTTCTCCCTTCCCATGCTTCTCTTCTCTGGAGAATTGGTCCTTTTTTTATTTAGTCCTACTTTGAGGAGAGATATAGATGATAATAGTGACTTTGTTCAGGGCAGCTATTTTCAAAGTGTGTGTGGAAAAGAACTACGTGGCTGGATGTAGTTCTCTTTTTTTTTTTTTTTTTTTTTTTTTTTAAAGAGTAAATTTATTTTTATTTTTATTTTTTTTTTATTTATTTTTTATTAATTAATTTATTTATTAGTTTCAGGTGTACAAAACAAGGTAATACTTAGACGTTCATCATTTATATCCCTCATACTGTGAACCCCCCTCCCCCCATCCACTATCCCTCCGACCTCACACTGAACCATCACATTATATATATAAAATTATAGTTGGCATTCATTAATGTTTAGCTTCTGATGTACAATGCCATGATCAGGTATCCACAGTATCCCTGAGGTGGTCTCCCAAATAGGACGCATGTCCATCGGATACCCAACAAAATCTTTACAACATTATAGAATACCTTCCCCAAATTAATTTTCAAAAGAAAAACCCTGAGGCCATCTTGTGGTTACCAGCTGCTTCCAAATCCCTTCACCTTTCCCCTTATCCCCAACCCCCTCCCACACACCCATCTAACCACTCTCGGTTTTTTCTCTGCGTCCCCAAAACTGACTCTGATTAGTTCATTCACATAGTCTTTTCTTTAGATTCCATATATAAGTGAGATCATATGGTACTTGTCTTTCTCTTTCTGACTTATTTCACTTAACATAATGTTCTCTAGATCCATCCATGTTGCTGCAAATGATAAGATTTCTTTCTTCTTTATGGCTGCGTAATACTCCATTGTATAAATGTACCACAGCTTCTTAATCCAGTCATCTACCGATGGGCATTTTGGTTGTTTCCATATCTTGGCTATTGTGTAAAGTGCTGCAATAAACATAGGAGTGCATACAGATTTTTGAATTGGAGTTTTGGATGTAGTTCTCTTAACCAGAGGCAGTGGTGATACACCCACAGGGTTCCCTCAGTTTCCTCTTTTATCCTCTGATCCCTTTCAACGCCTTGAACATTTTCCACTAGGTTGCAAGCTACTTGAAGTTAGCAACCCAGATGCATTCATCTCCACAGCCCTAGGGTATAGACAATACCAGCTACCCAGTAGACGTTCAGTTAATATTTGTTGAACAAATGAGGCAGAAATTGATGTTTCCCTTTGTATTCCTTTTTTCAATCACACCATTGATAAAATATATTTTGTCCTTAAAAATATTGCCATGTAATTGACTAAGGGTGCATTTGCAATGGAAAACTATGCTATTGTACCTATTATTAACTGGTTGCATAAGTTTTTGTGAAGTAGCCTAGAAATTTCATCTCTGTTTATAGTATTATTTCTCTGGAAAAAAATGCATTGGTAAGTTCCAAAAACAATGATTTACAAGTGTTTTAAAATGTGGTCTATTTATAAGTTTGGAAACCTTATTACTTAGTTTATGGTATCTTTGATTAGTTGTAGAAACTAGAATTTATTGAGCTTTTGAAATACATTTATGAAGTGTTTAATGTTATATTAAAACAATTTGGAGCTATTAAGACCATCCACTCGCCATTTCTGCTGTTTACATTGTGGAGGGCAACGATCACGTGTATCAAAAGGAGAACATTTTCGTAGACTGTTGGTCTGACCCAATATGGAATTATGCACTAACAAGTGAACTATCCAAATTTTCTTTTGTGAGGAAGGAGCACTCGAGATTTCTGAGAGATGGAACTGAGACAATATTGTGGACAAAGTGAAGAAGATTATTACAAGAATACATTTTTTTTACATTTCCCAGTATCAAATCAGTTGACACGTACAATGGATTCTCCTTAATTTTGCTCTCACTGTTCCCTTCCTTGTCATTCATTCTGCAAGTATCTTCGTTTTTCATATTTATTGCTGTGACAGCCTTGGTCAAATCTGTCTTTTTTGATGCGTGACCTTAATCTTCCTCAAGCACTGTGCACTGTTCAATTACATCATTCTCCTCCTCAGACATCTTTCATCAATCAATTACCAACTGATAGAATTAGAAAACTTTGTCTTTTATTCTGGGGCATCTGAAATCTGGCTTCATATTTCCTGTTCAACCTTATTTTCTCCTAATAAAAAGCAGAAAGCGTCTACGTCTGAGAGACTAGTCTACTAAAGGAATCCTACATCTGCCTTTCTCATGCAAACTCTGACGTCATGCTTCTTCAAGCTCACCTACTCTGCACCTGTTCTTCCACCTTACCAGGGTCTCCAGTCCAGTTATCCAGTTTCCTTTCTTTCCTATCTGGCAGGCCCCTTCTATTTTCATGTTCTTGCCTTTTTTAATATAAAATGTCATGTGCAGTCATTCTCCTTTATATCTCTAACCTCAACATCATCTGTATCACTCTCTTAACAAGGGACTCATGACTAATTCACAGAGTAAATAAAAGCCAAAGTATAAGAACTCCAACTTCTCACCTGTAAATCTACAAACATTCTTCCTTTTTCTCTGTTATCATGAGAAAGGTATTGCCCACTGTGAAAGGTTACTCCCCCCACCCTCTACTTTCTTCTCTTGGACCTTGATCTTTATCATCCCATTGTCTTAACTGTGTTTTAACCCCTTTAATGTTTATGCTCGCTCACTTGCTCACCAGGTCTTTAGAGCCTGGTATCCCTCTAGATACTGACATATCTCTATTTTCTTCCAGTTTACAGCTAGTTTTCACCAAATAGTTGCTATACTGTCTTCATTTTCATATCTTCTTTTCATTGTTCAAATTATTGCAATGTGACTTATAGCCTCGGTGCTTCACTGAAAGAGTTCTCTCCAATGTTACCAGTAAACTTCCAGATACTAAACTAATGGGTATTTTTCATAATATATTAATCTTTCAAATTCATTGGTCCCTGCTGACCACTACTCCCATGTTGACAAAAGCATTTCCTTGGCCTGTTCAACCCTACATTCAGAGTTTTCAGTTGTCCCTTCTCATGTTCCTTCACGAGTTTCTCTTTTTCCTGACCCTTAAATGTTGGTATTGATTGTGGCTCTGCGCTCTGTCCAGTTATCTTTTCTCTTTATACACTTCCATGTTAGGGTGTTATTGAAATGGCCATATCTATGCCATTAATACCCAAATGTGTATTTCCAGTCCAGATATCTCCCCTAATATGCATCTTGAATCATCCCATGAATATCACATATTTGCTGAAAGATGAATATCTCAGCATCCATACCAAAACATATTCTTACTCCTGTGACCCCCAACTTAGGGAAAGAAAGTACTCATCTGCCAAGCCAAAAGCTTGGAAGTCAGCCTGATTCCTTCCTCCACACATAATGGATAATGCCACTCCCCTGCAGAGATTTCTCATTGCCCTTAGCAGTTCATCAAAGCACTTGAATTTGTCTCAAGTTTCTCACATGATCTGTACCCTCAGACCTCTCAAGACATATCCTTTTCTTCTTCTTTTTTTCTCTTTTGTTACTCAGACATAATTGACATATAGCATTATATTAGTTTTGGTTGTACAACATTCAATATTTTTGTGTATTGTGAAATGGTCACCACAGTAAATCTAGTTACTATCCGTCATCATACGCAGTTACACATTGTTTTCTTTCGATAAAAACCTTTAAGATCTATTCTATTTCCAACTTTCAAATATACAGCATAGTATTACTAACTGAAGTCACCATGCTGTACATAGACATATCCTTTTCAACCTGAAGCACTCTGTACTTCACCTGGACATTGTCCTCAGAAGGCCATTCATTCTCTACCTCCAGTCCCTTTATGATTTCCTCTTTTCCCAGAAAATACTCACCTGTATATACTAATCCTATTTACTCTTTCCACATATGTACCAAATTATAGAAAAATACGTAGAATTGCTTTCTTTTATCAGTTTTATTACTTCAGTTTCACTGTTTTCCGGATAGTAGTTATTCCACAATCAGTTTGTTAAAATATAATTTTTATTCATGAACCCAGTACTCCAAGAACAATTCTTAATATTTTTATTTAATTTTAAGCTTAAGATTAGAAAATAAAATTGTGCTAGAAGGTTAAATGTTTGAAGGTGGCTTCCAAAAAAATATTTATTTATTTTAATGGACTATCTTGGACACTGTAGCTTGTTTATCTTTTTACATTTCTTTAAGGCACAGGACTGGAGAGAGGAAATTTATGTAATTTTGGAGGCTTGGAGTATGCTACTTACGATTTCCCTCATTTCTAATATTACCGAGTGCCTAAAAAGTACCAGATACTAAACTAGGCTCTGGGGTTAAATTGGTAAATGAAAATTAGCATTGCCTTTGTCTTCTTAGCACTTTCAGCCTAAGAGAGGAAGACAAACTCATCAAATGATTACACACCAAAAGGTGAATTGAAAGCTGTCAAAAGTGCTACGACAGAGAGGTTCTATAAATACATCTGCAAACTGGTCAGAGATGCACACTTTCTCTGAAATTATAGGTCCAAGGCTTTTTCATTTGGTTGTTGTTGTTGTTTTAATCTATAATGTTTTTATTGGTTACATGCTGAAATTATAATATTTTGAATGTTTGGGGTTACATAAAATATTAAAATTATTTTCACCCATTACCTTTTACTCTTTTTTAATGTGGCTACTAAAATAATTAAAATTACGTCTGTAGCTCAAATTTGTGGTTCTGCTTATGCTTCCATAGGATAACAATATTTTAAAAGTTTTAATTTTAGCTCTCATGTTTAGGTCTATGCTTCATTTCAAGTAAGTTTTTGTTTATAGTGTTCATTCTTTTCTTTGTGTCTGTTTGTTCTAACATCATTTGTGGAAATAACTGTTCTTTCCACATTGAATTATCTTGACTCCTTTTTCATGAGCATATATTTGTAGTACTATTTACACACTCTATTCTATTCCAATTATCTAGAGTATCTTTATGCCAACATCACTTTGTTTTGTTTGCTGGAGCTTTATAGTTTGTCTTGAAATCAGGTAGTGTGCATTTTCTAAGTTTCTTTCAAGCAATTATTTTGACTATTCAGAATCTTTTGTATTCCCATGTAAATTACAGCATAAACTTGACAATTTCTTTTTTAAAAACCTGCTAAAATTTTGATTGTCTTTTAGGATTTAGAATTGAAATGCATCTGACATGATTGTGTCCATAGAAATTTCTAAGGCAAAAAAAGCTACTAGAACTAATAGGTGAATTTACCAAGACTGCAGAGTAGGAGGTCAATTGTCTTTGTGTGTACCAATAATGTAACATTAGGAAAATTTAAAAAAAATTTAATTCCATTCATAATAGCATCAAAATAAAATATTTAGGTATCAGTTTAAGGAAAGTGTGTAAGATTAGTAAACTGCAATCTACATAGCACCCCTGAGAGAAAATTAAAAAAAAAAAACACACAACTAAATAAATAGAAATACCAAATTCAAGGATTGGAAGAATACTCCATATTGTGAAAGCATCGATTCTTCCCAAATTGATCTATAGGCAAAATGTAATTCAATCCTAAAACCTAAATGACAATCAAAATATTAGTAGGCTTTTGTTTGTTTTAGTTTTGGTGCTTCTAGTGTAGGAAGTATAGGAATGCCCCCAACCGGAATTCACATGGGGACCAGTTTGGATGCTACTGTCACAGGGCAGAGCAGCTCTTCCCTAGCCGCAGTAGAACAGATCAGCAGCATAGATAAGTGCCCATTGCACCTGAGGTGGGAAAGACTTTAGTGCTAAATGAAAATGCAGATGGAACAAATGCTGATGAAGGCTCAAAAAAACCACTGTGTTAGAATGCATATTTTGATGGTTTTTGTTTTACGAATATTTTAATCACAATAGAAAATTACATAGAGAAATTAATTTAAATCAAATTGCGTATGAAAATAGGTCATGTTTATAATGTGTATCCTTTAAAAATTGAGAAAAGTGACAGAAATGAAATATTTGTAACTGAGACGAATTCTTACTGATGTAATTATGGTTTGACTTTAACAATGATCCTCAGAGATATAACACAATTTAAAATATTTTATTACTTTCTACCCATCATCTTAGGTAAATTGTTCTTTTTTTTTTAGTTTATTTTCTTTTTCTGTGCAAAAAAGAAACTAAACTCTGCCTGCTAATGAAGGAGCAGCACTCATTCAAAAAGATGTTCAGATAATTAGAGTTCTTTAAAAAGGCAGAATACTGCCATCTGTTGTTCACTGAAACTGTTTTTAGGCTAAGCAAGTAGAAACCTCCAGTTCAAGTTTAATAGCAATTCTTAAAATATGACAAACAAAAGACGATCAGAATGCATCAACTTACGTGTTCATAGTTCTTTCAGATATTCCTAATGTTTCCTATAATATTTACAAACTGTGCTCAATCAGAGAATCCAGTTTCTTCCAATAGCAGAAATAATGACGCTTTTTATTTACATAGCAATTTATACTTAACCAAGCCTTCCCACTTCATTTGCATGAGCAGTCAGATGAACAGCTCATTACCTGAATTCCTCATAGGTTTGCCAGCCACTTCATCTGTCTAATTAGAAGAAACAAAGAACCAACCTAGAAATCAAAGGGCAGCTGTTATCTTCTCAGAGATATAGGTGTTTACTAAAGTATCAAATTTACTGAGTACGTTTTATTTCTTAAATGATAAAACAATATTCTGTGGTAATTATTATTTTTGCAGATGCGTGGTAAATTTGCTAGTGTCTGGAAGGTACTTAGAAAACATAAACAGAGGGACTGTTTTAACAATTTTTGGCTTATTGGCAGATAGATTACAGGGAAATATATAAGAACACAGGCTGTGTACTACATCCCATTTGGTGGCATGGAATGTTCTTAGAATGTCAAAAGAGAAGGAAGTAAAGAATTCTGGTAACTGCTGGAGTTTGTTGTGTCTCACTTCTCAAATGGGGCTGAGCAACAGACACGTTGTTGGAAAGCGGTTTGATGAAGGGTCCTATATGTTTTTCTCCTACTGTACATACATATTATCTTAAGGAGAAAATCCAAATGTAAACTCATATTCCCTGCCAGAAAATTAAAATAAGCAAACATCTGCTTCCTTAGGATGGCATTAAGCCAAGGTTCAGCCTACAATGAGTTACTGCAAAATTTTCACATGATTTCATTTTTTAAAAATTTCCCAACCAACTTCAAGTCTAAAATTATAAATGGGTCCTATGAAAACATAAACACATATGCAATTTTACTGGCTTGGGGGTCAGAATCAGTAATATACCAAAGATCCTTTATCGAATCCAGCTCATCTTCAAAATGAATTTAGTACATTAAAGACCAAGATACTATTCTTCCTAATATCACAGAAGGACAGCCTCCCAGAGAAATATTTGGAGGATGTGGGGTAGAAAATTACTTTAGAGATGTAGGAGGAGACAGCTTCCAAAAATTCATCAGGCATCTTTTCCCAGCATTGAAGACTCAAATTGAGTAAGAAAAGTCCCAGTGACTCTTTCCTTTATGTGTCATCCCTTACATTGTTTATTCCTCTCTTATCCCAACTCCCTTTTCACCCTGAGAATGTTCTTCTCATGCTGTTTGCCTCCCAGGGTGCCTCCCAGGATGACTAAATACAAAGAAAAAAAAAAAAAAAAAACTTCCAACAATGGAGCTAAGATGCCTGCTTTTAGACTTGCTTTTGCATACTGTATTATAAATCACACTAGTGCAATCAACCGTATTAACTGAAACCAGGACTTTTGTACAATTACTTTCTAAATGCCTAAATCTCAGAACTCTTAATCTTAGAACTCTTTAATCTTAGAACTCTTGTGAATATATGGGAATAAGGAATACGATCTGTATGGCTTTATTTACCTTGAATAAGAAGTGAAAATATTTGTTTTCTTGTTTTTTGTTGTTGTTGTTACTGTTGGTAGAGAAATCGTGTCTTTATGTTGCCTTCATTTATAAAGAAACTACTCATCCAGTGTAAGTAGAAGACAAACATACATACACAATATGCATCCCTTTGTACACACAATTTTTTTCAGTGTAATAATAATAATAATAATAATGATAATAATGATGTGGTTATATATAATAATCGAACATGTGCTGTGAGCCAAGCACTCTCCTGGGGTCTTTATGTGCCTATCTCATTTAATCTTCAACAGTACTACACAGTAGCCATTACCCCTTTTGAGAGATGAAAACACGAGCTAAGAAGACAGGTGAAGTCCCAAATTTCAAATCTGAAATAGTGAGCACAGGCAGTCGGACTCTAGATCTTGTGTTCATAAAGGCCATGTGTACTACCTCATAAAACAAAACTTTGATATTGATGAATAAATAAAACTTTCTCTCTTGTATCCCAGTTCTTTATAACTTTGTTTTCCAACTTCTCATATACACAACCTTCCAAATTACACACATGATGAAAATATGTACTTGTACCTTTTGCATTCCATGTGCTAATTCATATACCAATCAGGACCAGTAGTTGGTATGTGAATGTAAGAAATTTTTAAAACAGATAATCATGAAAAGACAACATATATTTTCTGTACCTCTAGAAATATATTTTAGCTTAATACATATAAATATTTAGACTTTCACACATTTTTTGATGAAGAGCCAAGACTGTTTCTCTCTGACTGTATGTCCCCTATATTGATTGGAATTCCAAGTTGTCTTTCTTACATGCACCATATCCATACTTCCTTGTATACTACTGCCAGGATCAGGTGTTTTTTTGTTTTTGTTTTTGTTTTGTTTTTACAGTGGAAATGACTTAGACACTTGGAAGCATTCTCAGTTGAGAATTTTTCAGATACATTATCATTTTCTTTTTGAATCATTACTGTTGTATCCCCACTACTTAATTTACCAGAAATCAATGTTAGAGCCAAGAAAATCAGTTATTTTTGGTTTGATATATAAAACTGCACTTTCCTCCACTGTTTATCAGACTTAAATTCCAGATTTTCTATTTAAAGGTGGCAATCCAAATTTGGTTGTCATTTAAACAGTGTCTGGGGAATTATACTTGCATTTTCTTAAATGTTAAATATTTCTATTATAAGGAGAGTCTGCAACGTAGAATGTTTTATATTGCTTGGTTACTTTTTTATTTTTAAAGGAAAAGATTTGTTTGATCATTTGCACCATAAAAAAACTCAACTGTGGTTTTATGCTTAGTGTGGTTCATTACTGCACTCAAAGATGATTTCAGGCTGTTAGCTTAAGACTCTTTTAAAGTAACTTTCATATAAACTTTACCTTGAGTATTTATTATCTCTATCTCAGATTTCACAAGTTAAACAAAATATTTCTGAGTATTATTTGGTATACTTAGAAATTTAGTTATATTATTTTTAAAGTTGAATAGGTGTGGAACTAGCCTCTGTGTGAGTCACTCCCTTGTTTCATATTTTGTACCATGTGTGAAAAAACTCTACCATCAACCAAAGCTCCTCTCCTCTGAAATTCTTTAGTAGTTACTCCCTAGACAAGTCGGCATCTTTGTAACTTGCCTGCTGTTTATTGAAATAGCAGCCAGTCTGTCTTTCAGTCTTTCAAAATTTGATGTGTGGTTAGTCTTGGCGATTCTGTGGCAAATGAATCTGATTGTTGGTTTTAGATTTCATGCCTCATTGAAGCCTTTAGTTATTTGAGCCAAAAAGTGGTGATAACTTCTTATGTGTGAAACAACTTTTGACTGTTACACAATTCTATTCTTGAATCAGAAAACCAATGAAGCAAAGACCTGACTGAATTATAGTAGGGAGAGTTTTTCAACAGTAAAAGTGTTCACTTTGCTTTCTTAGCCAATTCCAATATGTATAATATGCTTCTTATTGATTTGAATATTGCTTTTGATTTCACTTGAAAACCTTTGCTTTCACAAAAGGTATGGAATAAATATCACTGAAATCCATAATGTGCTTATTTTCTAAAGTCTTATGTTAACACTAATATTGACTGATAAGGATGAGTTTTCAATTCTGTTTCTATTTTAAAGTTACTTTAAAATTTTTTAATATTTATTTTTCTGAAAATAGAAGAAATACATGTATTATTTAAAAAATGTATTATAAAAAGACTTAAAATTAGACAATTATAAAAAGACTTGTTCTCATACCAATAATTCATTAAAAATTAAAACCCTAATTGTCAGTGAGCATCCTCTACTTTCTTCCAGATTTATAGATTTTATATAGTGAAGACATTTTGAGAAAACTTCTTTAATTGTTAATTATCAGAGTATAAACTGTTGATCTGCTTGTCAGAAAGTCTAAAAATGTATGCCCAGAAAACAAAGTTCAACTTAAATTTTTAACTTTTTAAGGAAACAGTGTGGTGACTTGTTAGTTTAACTTTATTAGAATAATATGGGTAGGAATTAATATTACTCTTTTCAGAAGATCATACTGTTTTTCAGAAGCATAATAATTAGAGATGCACTTGAAAATACATGTTGAAAATACATCCCTAGGTTAGGAATGTTAACCTAGCTCAGTGGCATCTCATGGCCATTTTTGCAGTTAACAGTGTAGGTGCATAAGTGAAATATGCATAATTACATATCTAAAACTATCAGTATTACACTTAAATTTTTATATTGGTTTATAATATATACTTAGGCCTTCGAACAGCAAAAAAGCATGGCCCAGTGATTAAATAGAGCATTAAATACAGATACACTTAAGAACAACACGAAAAAGATCAGTAATTTTTTTGGTGTACTGGTTTAGTGCTTGAGCTGTAGAATCAGAGTACTTGTGTTTGCAGCCTGACATTTCCATGTTCCAGCTATCTGATTCTAATTTTGGCAAGTTATTTTTACTACTAAAAATGAAGTTTAGAAGAGTGTCTACTTTGTAGACTTGTGCTTCCACCATTATTATTATGGTTACTATGATTATTCTAATGGTAAAAGACCTAACTTTTCTATACAATACCTTTACAAAAAATGTATCCATTACATATAGCTATTACAAGATTAGATCACTTCATGGATGTTGGTGTTTTTATAACATATTTTCTGATTAAAAATAATACATATTAACTTTTTTATGGCATACTCCCCCCTCACTAAACAATATTTTGTGAGTAATTGACCAAGTAATCATTTATAGATTTATCCAAATCTTTTAAATAAGTACATACCCCTTTATAATATAGTTAGAACACAACTGTCTTTTTAACATTTTTCTCTGCTGATACGCATTTTTGTCTACATTCTTTGGTTATTGTTATCAGAGCACTTTTGTACCCTTTCTGTCTTTGTCCTTATATTTTTACATATCTGTTGGTTTTCTTTAGATGTCTGCATTGTTTTGCTGGATCACAGCATATATACATTGAAACAACAAACTGATAGACTCAGCAAAATTTCCTTCCAAAAATATTCAATTGTGTTTTATTCACTGTTTATTTCCCCAAACCATTACAACTAATACTTCGTGCTATCAGTCTTTTATTATCATTCCATTTTGATAACTTGATAAAAACAACTTTTGCTTAATTCACATTTTAATGTTAGGGAAGCAAGTACCTTCTTATATATTTTTTGATTATTTTCATTTTATTTGAATCGTCCGTCCAATCCCTTTATCAAAGTTTGTCTTTCATTGATTTTTTTAGAAGCTCTTCATTTAGATATGTTTTTGTCTTCTCTGTGTGGCAAACATTTTCTCACAGACTGGCTTTTACCTTTGCTTAATGGTATATTTTCTTATTAGGAAGTTTATATCTTTATTTAGTCAGATCTGTCAGCTGTTTCCTTCAGAGTTTATGAATTCATATTATTTTTTAACATTCCGAGATTATAAATTAGTCCCATATATTTTCTTGTAATAATGTTATACTTTTCTGTATTTAAATCTTTTCATCTTTTGAGTTTATTTTTAAGTCTGTTGTGAGTCAATGACTAGACTTTATTTTTTTCCAACGGCATAGCCAAATTCATCTTAGCCTCTTATTGAAAAACTCCAGAATTCCTGCAATAATTATTATATATACCATTACCATTATTGAGCACTTACAATTTCCAGCACAAGATTAAGTGCTTTACATATATTATCCCGTTTATTCTTATAATCATTTTCTGAGGTTGGTACTATTACTATATTCACTATACAGATGGAGAAATCACAGCACAGAGAACTTAATACTTTGCCAAAGATCATGCAGCTAGAAAGTGGTAGGGTAAGGAATCAGCCTAATTCCAGACCTGCACCCCATGACTGTGTTATGCAATTTAAGATTATATAGACCCCTTGGACCTCATACTATGGCAACATTCCAATTGTAGCAGTTTTCTGCAGCTGCCTTTATCTACCTTCTTGGCCTTGAGTCTGTCCATGTTCTCCCATGCTCTCACACCTTCCTGCCTGGACTCTGGCATTACCAGCAGGGTGGGGAACATTCCTGTCCTTATTTTTTTTGTGCTCCTGATTTCTTCAGCAAATACAGAGTGATGACTTTTAGTCATATAGATAGTTTGGAGGAATATGATGGATGTATCGCAGAATTCCGGAACTAGAATTTCTATTCTTACCAACCACAATCAGAGAAACAGTTTGTGAATTTGAACACAAATACAGTTGCTTTTTGAACAATTGTTGGTTGAACAATTAAAATATACTAGGCTAAAATATCACATGGATTTATCACTAACAGTAACATTTTAGAGTAGATTAATAATGTTATTTTGAAAATGAAATTTCTAAATAATATACATTAAAATCTTGAGCTTTTCATAGAAGTAATTGATATGACATTTTTTTCCTGTTCTCTGAAAATTCTTGCGTTTTAAAAACTAATGTTTATCTTTTTAATCTCTTCAAATATAGCCTACCTCTCCCCAACTTCTAACATTAAAAGATGTGCCATGAACCCAAAAATGGTGAAAGCCATGGCAAATTTTGGCAAAATATGAAAAAGAAATGTGATTTGCATGTTACCTGAGTGCAACCCTGAAGAATCAACTCAGTCCATTTTGCAAAATATCCCATTCTCTGTGCCTTCCGTTCAGGCCTTTTCTGACCATTCCTCTGTTTGGTGTCTCAGTCTTCAGGAACCAGTATTACTGTGGATATTGCCGTGATGGGCGAGGCTCACGGCCTCATTACCGACCTCCTGGCAGACCCTTCTCTGCCCCCCAATGTGTGCACGTCCTTGAGGGCAGTAAGCAACCTGCTCAGTACTCAGCTCACCTTCCAGGCCATTCACAAGCCCAGAGTGAATCCTGCTGTTTCCTTCAGTGAAAACTACACCTGTTCTGACTCTGAAGAAAGCTCTGAAAAAGACAAGCTGGCTATTCCCAAGGTACGTGTGAATGACATACTCCTGGAAAAGTTCAACTTTTTTTTTCTTTTAGGTCTCTCTCTTGTCACCCCAAAACCATATGCAGATTCATGTCAGTGACTCAGTGAAGAGGTTTTATCATGGTGATCAAAGTACTGAAATATGTAATCATAAAGACTTCTGTCCTTACACTTGATATACTGGAAATTAAATGTTTATCTTTTCACATTACATTTTTTTATTCAGACTTTCAAGAAGTTTTTATTTCTATATTCCAGGACTTGTTCTATAGGATAAGGTTTTAGCAGCAAAAGAAAGGGAGGGAGGGAATGAGGAAGGGAGGGAGGAAGGAAGGAAGGAAGGAAGGAAAGAAGGAAAGAAGGAAAGAAAGAAGGAAGGATAGAAGGAAGGAAGGAAGAAAACAAAAAAACAGACAAAAATCCCTGTTCTTATTCTAATGCAGATTCTGTTTAAAATCCATCGCCTTCTGAAACACAAGTTTCCTTCATTCTTTGTGTTCTTAGTATGATATCTTTCATAGCCCCCTCACGGCTGTCCTCAACCCATCAGGTTTTGAATTTAGAAGAGTTTTATTTGCGTCTGGATTATTTAAAGTAAAAGATGAGCTTAGTGTTTTCTATCATTTTTTCTTGTCACATTTTAGATATAAGAGTTTCACAGAAGGAAGCTGTAAGGGACAGATCCTGCACCGTATTTAGACCTCACATTAGTTGAAAACAAGTCATATTAAAAACTAAAAGAAAAAAGTTAGAATTTAAGTGGTCTCTGATACGTCATTCACAGCTGTCTGTTTGGTACAGACAGCCGTCCCCTTGAGAAGGTCAGTTGGGAAGCCCTGTGCTCCTGCGTTTGTGTGTCTCTTGACTCAGGATTGTGTCCTTCACACAACTTTGTCAATTAGATGTTTACATAGTTTCCTTTCAACATCTCCTTCTCTGAAAAAGGTATGGTTCAGCATATGGCCATAAAGGAACAAAGAGAGATGAACTGATTCCTTAGGGTCTCAAAATAGACATGAAGTGAGTGACTGACGTAGAGGCAAGTATCCTGGTATTTACAGTGCTTGACCTTTTCTTTTCCCCTATTGAATTACCTTCGAAGATGTGTATTCAGATCTTTTAGAGATACTGGAAACTAGTATCAGAGCTATTCTTGAATTGCAAGGTGCCATACACTTCACTTCTTCCACTTTCAGAAGAGCAGACTGCATCTTTGTGAACTGTGTCCATGTGGTTAGTCTACTAGGAGTAGCTAGCCATAATTAATTGTAATTATTGCTGCAATTGTCTCACAATACCTTCTCTGTAATTTTTAATGTGAAGACCCTCTTTAGTATGCTTGGAGCTCATCCCAGAATCTTGCCTCAGTGCTGCTGATGCCACATATCTCACTTTAGATATGGAAAGAGAAGAAATAATAAAAAGTTGCAGATCAACCAGCAAAGTCCTCTATTAGGAGGAATTGGTACTGATGACATTACCCATATGCCTGATGTCTAAGTCACGTTAACCAAAAGAGAGGTGGTGCATTTTGCATCACACTCTTGCACTTACCTCCTGTCATTTATACATTAAGAGATTAAAAGTAAATCAGTAAACACTTTGGTGTAGAGACTATTGTGCAAGACGATATAAATTAATCCATGTTCCAAACAAATGACTTTTGAGGAAAAAACTTCTGCTCTTAATAACTAATATAATATGTGTGTATAGGTACATAAATTCTATTAAACTAATATAACTATAAAATTATTTCAAAGGTAATTGACTATCATTCCCATAGTCCCATATTTGTGTAATCATTGAAATGAAGATCTCAAAATGTTATTTTATGTCTGAGTACCCATGTTTGAGATAGGTGATATTTAATCAATATAGTTTAATAACTTCTAATTAACCCCCCCCCCTTTTTTTCCCCATTGTATTACATAGAAGTTAGTGATAGAAAATATGTTTGGTAGTAAAATCAACACTCCTTCTTCTTAGCGCCTGAGAAGAAGTTTGCCCCCGGGTTTGTTGAGACGGGTTTCCTCGACTTGGACCACCACCACCTCAGCCACAGGCCTCCCCACTTTGGAGCCGGCCCCCGTACGGAGGGATCGCAGTGCCAGCATCAAGCTGCATGAAGCACCTTCATCCAGGTTAGGCAATGCTCCTGTTGGTTTCACATCTCTTAGAGAAGTTACTTACCCAAAAGCAATTCTAAATCACACAGGAAGGGAGGCCCAACCAATAACAATTGGAGGCCAGCTTTGAAAATGAAAAAGGTGTATTTTTAAATGCAGAGCAGTATAGGGATACACATCACATAATTAGGCTTAAATTGTTTCGTGTAGCCTTAAACATAAATGGGAACAGTGATTTGAGGTGATGCTTGCCTGTGTGACTTTGGATGGAAGGTTTGAGCTCAGAATAAAGGTACCTAGATTTTACCTAGACTGAGATCCATATTGAGAACCTTAAATCAAAGGTATCCCACCTGACATTTGCAAACGATTGGTAGATTGTCTTCAGCCCAGCTATCCTAGCATTATATGAAAGGCAGAAGATCAGACCAAGAAGTAGATCATCATCCTCAGAGCACCTAGGTATGTTCAAACATTTGGTAATTTAAATTTTATTTAGACAGAGAATAGATTGGTAATACCTAGGGGCTGGGGGTGGTTCATGGGCGAAATTGGTGAAAGGGGTTAAAAGGTACAAATCTACAGTTTTAAAATAAAAAGTCATTGGGATGTAATGTACTGCATGGTGACTAGTTAATAATACTGCATTGCATATTTAAAAGTTGCTAAAAGTAAATCTTAAAATTGCTCATCACAAGAAAAAAATTTTGTAACTATGAATAGTGGTAGATATTAACTAGACTTACTGTGGTGATTATTTCGCAATATATATTTTACAATAATACAAATATCAAATCATCCTGTTGTACATTTAAAACTAATATAATGTTATATGTCAATTAAACATCAGTAAAAATAAATAGAACATGCTTTATTAGGCATAGCAATTCCAATTTTACAAAGTAACTTAAAGCCAGAATTACCAAAGCTAAAGTAAAGTTAATATTAAGATCTAAAGAGAATTTTGAAGAAAGTATCATTATGAAAGAGATGTTTTTAGAGGGAGGTATTGTATATATTCTTTTCTATTAAGAATAAAAGCAGCATATTTTATATGAATCCAATAATTATGAGAACATTTACTATATGATTTCAGGTTTCTGAAACATTTGCATCAGTTTTATTAATGAGCTAATGACTAAAAAATAGCATCTTTATTGAACTACATGATGGTAATATTAGAAGTAATTTTCTCCTGGTCTTGGCCTTGAATATTAATAAAGCACCATTCTGAGATTGGCAGAGAAATGGAAGCCTTTCAAACAATAAGAATTTAATGACTGCCGACTTTTCTTGCTTTCATGATTAAAAATAAGGTTAATTGGTTTCTTTCACATTCACACTGGTAGCCTAATAAACCTTTAGAATCAAAAGCGAATTCAAATAATTATTTCCTTCACATATTAGGGTAATTCCACTCCATCCTATTATTAGACTTTTGTACTACTTATTATTTACTTATTGCTTATTTCATATTACTTATTATTGGACTTTTGTAAGACTTCTAACCACCACCACAGGAGTATGTTACCAAATGTGTTTCGTGAACATTTTCTAAAGTTTGAAATATGAGTCATTAGTGATATTCTCCTCTGAAAATATTGACCATTGTTGATTTCTACAGCAGCAGATACGGATAAGTGGTAGTGAACTGTAGTTAAATATTTGTTGCTTAAGAAAATGAATTATGTTCTCAACGTATATCTTTAGTGAGGCTGTCTATTTCACCAATACACCTTGCCAAGACTCCTGTCGTAGTATAGTTGATGCTTCATGGTTTACTTTCATAGAATGACTACGAAAAATCCTTTCAGTCATTCTTAATGTCTTCTTTCTTTCTTTTATTTTCTGTAACTTCTGGTCAAATTTCATATCTTCTACTCTCATCTCTTAGTTAAATGAGATTGGGAAAAGACATTGAAATCCTCATGAGAAAGAGGGTTTCAAGAACTTTTATGAGCTTAACTCACAAGGATCCTGTTATTCTGCTTTATGAAATAAATAAATATTTTCAAAATAGGTAAAGGAATAGCATATGATCCCACTCTTTCACTTTGTTCTAAAAATACTCATAGATGTCTTACTTGGGAATACTTTTCTCCACTGCCTAACTTACTTTTCCTTAATTTCACTGTCCTATTAAAAGTCATGATATAAAATCTAAGTGATAAAAACTTTTTCATCATTATGAAGAAATGAAATTCATTTTGAAGATAATTTTGGGAAATTTATTTTAGGAAGATAATTTCCTTTATAGGAAAACCACATATAAGTAAGTGGCAATAGTATCACCATTAAACTCAATGAGTTTGCGTTGACTCATTCTTCGTTTGGGGTGAAATGGTGAAAAGATAGTCATAGATAATCTCTAGCCCCAATTATAAACCAAAGTTAAAACCTTTACTTATGAAGCCTATTGCCTATACTTCTAATTGATTTCAAAATTGATTTGCATT
This sequence comes from Rhinolophus hipposideros, assembly GCF_964194185.1. Classification (NCBI taxonomy): domain Eukaryota; kingdom Metazoa; phylum Chordata; class Mammalia; order Chiroptera; family Rhinolophidae; genus Rhinolophus; species Rhinolophus hipposideros. The sequence continues at coordinate 33,504,959 of NC_138055.1, forward strand.
TTGGTCCTTTGGTTTGTTTGTTTTTTTCCACCATCACTGTCCTTTTATTGAGCCTCTTTAAGGACTGCAGTCATCAAAAGAAGAACCAGAGTGGGAAATGAAAATTAGAAACAGTCCTCAGCATATTTCCCTTTGGGTAAACAGCTGGATGATTTACTCCTGATTAGTTTTTTTTCTTTAAAGTTTATTTAAACTTTAATTGGGGTGACAATTGTTAGGGTGACAATTGGGGTGACAAATCTAAAGTTACATAGATTTCAGGTGTACAATTCTGTAATACATTATATCTAACATTGTGTGTTCACCACCCATCACCATCACCATATATTAGACCACATTTACTCTCTTCTAGAACCCCGCTCTACTCTCCCCCCTTACCCTCTGGTAACCACTAAACTATTGTCTATGTATGAGTTTTTATTCTTTCAGTTGATTGTCTTGTTCTTTTGTTGTTTTTGGTTTATATACCACATATCAGTGAAATCATATGGTTCTCTACTTTTTCTGTCTGACTTATTTTGCTTAGCATTATAATCTCAAGAGCCATCCATGTTGTCACAAATGGTTCTATTTCATCTTTTCTTACTTCCAAATAGTATTCCATTGTGTATATATAGCACAACTTCTTTATCTATTGATCTATTGAAGGACATTTTGGTTGTTTCCATGTCTTGGTCACCGTAAATAAAGCTGCAGTGAAGATTAGAGCATGCTTGTCTTTATAGATGTTTTCAGATTTTTTGGGTGGATACCCAGGAGAGGGATTGCTGGGTCACATGGTAATTTTATTCGTAGTTTTTTGAGGAACCTCCACGTTGCCTTCCATAGCGGTTATATCAATCTGCATTCCCACCAACAGTGTATGAGGGTTCCTTTTTCTCCACAGCCCCTCCAACACTTGTTACTATTTGTCTTGATGATAGCCATGCTAACTGGAGTGAGGTGATATCTCATTGTGGTTTTTATTTGCATTTCTCTGATGATTAGTGATGTTGAGCATTTTTTCATATGTCCATTTGCCATTTGTATGTCCTCTTTGGAGAAATGTCTCTTCAGGTCTTCTGCCCATTTTTCAATTGGGTTGTTTGTTTTTTTGTTGTTGAGTTGTATGAGTTCCTTGTATATTTTGGATATTAACCCCTGATCAGAGGCACTGTTTGCAAAAATCTTCTCCCATTCTTCAGTTGGTTGCCTCTTTATTTTGTTGATGGTTTCTTTTGCTGTGCAGAAGCTTTTAAGTTTGATTCAGTCCCATTCATTTATTTTAGATTTTACTTCCCTTGCCTTTGGAGTCAAATTCATAAAATGCTCTTTGAACCCAAGGTCCATAAGTTTAGTACCTATGTTTTCTTCTATGCAGTTTATTGTGTCAGGTCTTATGTTTAAATCTTTTATCCGTTTTGAATTAATTTGGGTACATGATGACAGATAACAGTCCAGTCTCATTCTTTTGCACATGGCTTTCCAATTCTGCCAGCACCATTTATTGAAGAGGCTGTCTTTTCTCCATTGTATGTTTTTTGCTTCTTTGTCAAAAATTATCTGTCCATATTTATATGGTTTTATTTCTGAGTTCTCAATTCTATTCCATTGGTCTGTGTGTCTGTTTTTCTGCCAATACCATACTGTTTTGATTATTGTTGCCCTGTAGTACAAGCTAAAGTCAGGGAGTGTGATACCTCGAGTATTGTTCTTTTTTCTTAAGATTGCTTTGGCTATTCGGGGTCTTTTGTGGTTCCAAACAAATCTGATGATTTTTTTTGTTCTATTTCTTTAAAAAATGCCATTGGGATGTTGTTGGGGATTGCATTAAATCTGTATATTACTTTGGGTAATACGGCCAGTTTAACTATGTTGATTCTTCCGATCCATGAGCACAGAATGTCTTTCCATTTCTTTGTGTCTTCTTCAATTTCTTTTAAAAATGTCTTATAGTTTTCAGCATATAGGTCATTCACATCCTTGGTTAAGTTTATTCCTAAGTATTTTATAATTTTTGTTGCAATTGAAAAAGGATTTTTTTTTTTCTTTTTCTGAGATTTCATTGTTAGTATATAGGAATGCAATGGACTTTTGCACGTTGGTTTTGTAGCCAGCAACTTCACTGTATTCGTTGATTGTTTCTAATAGCTTTTTGGTGGAGTCTTTAGGGTTTTCTATACGTAGCATTATGTCATCTGCAAAGAGTGATAATTTAACTTCTTCATTCCCAATTTGGATGCCTTTTATTGCTTTCTCTTGCCTGATTTATTCCTGGGTAGTTTTAAATACAGCCAAGTAGAAAGGACACTGGGCTGAGAATCAGAAGGATCCTGGCACTACACTCAGAGATGTGTGCCTTGAGATGCAGGTCCTTAGTCTGAGCCTCAGTACACACTACAAGGAATCCTTAGGAGAAAAGGGGAACTATGGCATAATTGGGAGGTAAATTAGATGGAAGAATACCAGTAGGTACTTAAAAAATAGGCTTGAGAGAAATAAAAAACTCAAATATATCATACCCTAATCATTCTAAGTCAGCCTTGGAACTGACCCCTGTCTGTCTACATTAGGTAGAAAGGAAGCTGTAAACGTGAATAAAGAAACTGCCAGGACCTGGTAAGACTTTTGAGACTTAGGATGAAGTTGTTGTGGGTAGAACTAAGGTTATAAAATCCAATTTTGTGGAAGAGAATAGAGATCTCCCACAGCAAACACACAGACAATTAACCCCTGCCATGTCAGCATGAGAAGATCAAGTAAAGGTTGTCTCGAGCTGTTTTCCTCTCCATAATCCAAATTATTACATATTCATGAGATCTGAATTGGAATCAAGAAGGTGAGGGTCAATGCAAAGCTAAAAACTATTGTGAGGATCACACACAACAATGTATTTGAAAGTGTCAGTAAAATATAATGCAGACATACATACATATACATATATATGTATATGTAAATATATTGATTTATTATTTTATCAATATATGTTTTAATAAATCAGTATTATTAAGAATGGGACATATGGCTAGAATTTTATCTTGAAGCTCATTAATTTCCCATAATTAAAGGTACTCAAGTTTTATAACTTCTCAATATGAGCATGTTTTAAATATTTTTATTTTAAAAAGTCAAACAGTAGTAAGCAATTTTTAAGCTACCCTTCATAATATAACTTTTTAAGACAGTAAAAAATAAATATACAGGGGCCGGCCCAGTGGCTCAGGCGGTTAGAGCTCCATGCTCCTAACTTTGAAGGCTGCCGGTTTGATTCCCTCATGGGCCAGTGGGCTCTCAACCACAAGGTTACCAGTTCGATTCCTCGAGTCCCGCAAGGGATGGTGGGCTCCGCTCCATGCAACTAAGATTGAACACGGAATCTTGAACTGAGCTGCCTCTCGGATGGCCCAATTGTTTGGAGCACTGGCTCTCAACCACAAGGTTGCCAGTTCAATTCCTCGAGTCCCGCAAGGGATGGTGGGCAGCGCCCCCTGAAACTAAGATTGAGCTGAGCTGCTACTGAGCTCCTGGATGGCTCAGTTGATTGGAATGCATCCTCCAAACCACAAGATTGCCGTTTGGACTCCCGCAAGGGATGGTGGGCTGTGCCCCTGCAACTAGCAAAGGCAACTGGACCTGGAGATGAGCTGCGCCCTCTACAACTAAGACTGAAAGGACAGCAACTTGAAGCTGAACGGCACCCTCCACAACTAAGATTGAAGGGACAACAACTTGACTTGAAAAAAAGGCCTAGAAGTACACACTGTTCCCCAAAAAAGTCCTGTTCCCCTGCCCCAATAAAATCTTTAAAAATAAATAAATAAATAAATAAATAAATAAATAAATAAATAAATAAATAAATAAATAAATAAATAAAATAACCATAGTTAATGTTAAGGTCTTATCTTTTAAAAGTCTACATATTTGTATAATGCACTGAGAAATTAAAACTTCTAAGTCACATATACAGTACATAAAATTTGTTCGTAGTAAATATTATAAGTCAATTCAGCAAAAGAAGTTGAAAGAGAATAGCAATATAATGAAATAATGTAGTTATCTATTTCAGATTCAAATTTTCAGTTGATTTCATTGTTTCTAAGAAGGATATGAAACAGATACTCTTTTGTATGCTGTCCTTAATTGTATTTGATAATTGCTGGAGTTCATTCTATATTTTAAATGTCTCTTTTATTACATATTTTGTAAACTGCTATTAGAAGTAAGGAGAAAAGATAAAGTTTTAAAATACCGGGTCAATAGTTGAAGAAAAATCTGAAAATGAAAAAAGAAGATATGAGGTAAGATGAGTGTCTGAATAGTAGTAAATCAGACTCAGTACAAATCATAGATCTTACTCGTTGCTAAATTTACCAATAAGGATATAGGCAGCAACAAAGCATATACTCTGTAGCAAAGTATATACTTAGCATTCTTCCCTTTGAAAGGTCTGTAACTGTTAATACAGTACCCTAAAAGTTCTTTTTATTTTAAATTAGCACATGTTCTGGTTTGGATGTAACATGAAGGATTCTAAGCAATGCGTGCATAATGTTGCTTACATAGAGGAAGCTATTTTGGTTATGGAACACCTCCAAATTATACCTCATTAATTAAATAGCTTACATGACAATTTCCACCCATTTATGATCCCTAATTCCATCAGTTACAGGTTTATTTACAATAAGCCATCCACACATACCAGGTACGTTCTACTTACAGTGCCAATCTATAAGATTGGCAGTGAGTCAAATTATATTCAAGCAAATTATAGATTTTTACCCAGTACCAAATTTACTAATGCTTGAAAGCACACAGGTGTTAGCAAAACATAGAACAAGGACTTTTCCCTTGGAGTCATCCAAGACTGTCAATATAGCTTCCTAAATTATTTTCTCTCTCAAATTACAATGGATTCTGTTTCAGATTTGAGGTATAAGGTTTTAAGGAATGAATGCAGATACATTTTGGGTTGAAACACTTACAAAATTATATTCCACTAATTACATTTCAATGTAACATTCTCTATCCCAACCAGCCGTAGATCTATTAATTCCAGATTTATTTACAATAATGACCTAGACAGACCAGGGATATCCTGCTGAAAGCATTCCCTAGGTGAAGACTCACTGTCCATTACCTTTCTCCTAGTAAATAGCATCAGTGTGTTTTGTAACAGTCCTGTCATTAGCATGTTTACAAGGGGATTTGTCTGATCACCTCTTTCTTTCCAGGGTATCACTAGTAAAAGAAACTGTAGGTGAAAGGCCTGTTACTTACCTTTTCCTTCACATGAAACTATTGCAAAAAGTATTATCATTGAATGATTTTATAAGCATTAATTTTTTAATTTAGGCACACCAAGAGTAATATAACATACTGTGTTTCCACTAAAATAAGACCTAAACGGACAATCAACAATAATGCATCTTTTGGAGCAAAAATTAATATAAGACCCAGTATTATATTATACCCAGTCTTGTAGTAAAATAATATTAATTTTTGCTCCAAAAGATGTATTAGAGCTGATTGTCCAGCTAGGTCTTATTTTCGGGGAAACAAGGGTATAAGGCAGCATCATGACAGCCATAATGAATGTAAGTTCACCTGCATCTTAACTAGTTAATTTTCCAAGTTTTTCAAAAATCTGGGAGGAACATGATTATAAAAGTAGGGTGAGATGTTTGTTTCCTAGTAATTGGATATATAGGAAAGTTATCATTGCTCTTTTATTAACGCAGTATGTTTAATGAGTGACTGCTGTATCCCTGCAGTAGTCATGGAGCTTAGCTAGCTTATTTTGTCATTTGGAAGTAAAGTGGTTCTGTCACTGAACCTGGACCATGACTTGGATTGGCAAGTCTATTATGGAAATGAATGTTGGGTTCTGGCAAGATCTGCCTCAGTCTCAATGAATGATTTTTTCATTATCCTTACTCTCTGTCTTTATAGTGCTATTAGTACTGATTCATGGAATAACCCAGTGATGATGACCCTCACCAAAAGCAGATCCTTCACTTCATCCTATGCTGTTTCTGCAGCTAACTATGTAAAGGCTAAAAAGCCAAATCGACCAGGTAAGCAATTTACGGGGGGAAGAGTTCATGTTCACTGAGTGTGCAGTCACGGAATGAACTAAGCTTTAGAGGTTGAAATAAGCTTCAGAGGAAGCCCTACATTCGGATGTGTTTGGTTTGACTGTCCTAAAAAAGAAGAAACCTCAATAACCAATTAATTACTTACCTTTCCACTTTACGTGATGAAACAGATTCTTATCTTGAGCTAATTGGATGAATAGGAAATCACTGTCACCATTGAGGATAATCTCTGGAAGCATCAGCTTATAATATAAAACCAAATCATGTATTCATCAAATTTCAGTTTTATTTTTAGTGGCTGTTAAAAGAAAATTAAATTTCAGGAGTATGGTATTTATATGAGTTCAAAGAAATGCTTTATTTACTATGCATACTATCATTTTTTCAAAGAAATTCTTACTTTATATCATTCTCCAACCCCCCCAAACATAAATACTGAAGAGATATTTTAATTTGGAGAAAATATAATTCAAAACCTTTGAGAGCCCTTTGAAAAATCCCCACGAGTTAATAACCAAAAGACCCAACAGCACTGTGGACAGGAAGTTTTTCTTCCCTTTCAGACAGGTGCAAAATGAAATTTGATGTGATTTATCCCTTCTAGGATCTGGCATCTAACTACTACAGGGAGTTTTGCAGGTTGGTGTCAGTGTACCCCACATGTTTCTAAGCACCAGCTTCTCCCTTTCCTCAAGCTTCATTTACTTAACAAATATGTGTGCAGTGTTTACTATTTCAGATAGTAAACTAGTTTCAAGAGTATGGCAGTGATTAAGCCAGGCCCAGTTCCTCCTGTCACAGAATTGTCACTTATGTTGTACCAGGGACTCTAAACAGGCTGTCAGCTATTACTATAAAGTGTGTGTGCAAGGAAATGGGGTAAGACTTTCAAATGATGAAAGAGAAGAAAAGAGATTCATGGCCCTACACTTGGAGCTTGAGGAACTTAATATTTTTAAATGACTGGCAAAGCTAGCAAGCAGAAAGGGAAAGCATTGAGAAAGGGAGATGAATACAGATAATGTGATAGAAGCCAGGTGGTGCAGGACCTGGAGAGCTATGGTAAGGTGTTTAGGTACCAAAATGACGAACAATGAAGTTTCAGGCTGGGAAGGGAAATAATTTGGGGATTATCTCAATCAGAATCTGTGCTAACTCAAAACTAGAATACAGTTTTCGTCGGATTCTGTCTCCTGATTACCCCCCTCCTGGAATCCCAACTGAGAGTGAAGGTATTTACTATGGCTGCTCCTTCTTGGAATGTTTAAATTCCAAGTTTTCATCTGCCCCAGCACGGCAGAAAACTCTGATGAGATTCTCAGTACCTCTCTGTTTAGCTTCATAATCTTGTGCCTTTATAGGAGCTTAAGAAGTTACCAAATGGCTCAAGAGGAAAATTGCCCCCTTCTCACTGGGCTGTTAGACATTCAAGTTCTGGCTGCCATGGTAGCCCCAAACTCCAATTTTTGTCTCTCATGAGCCTCATGACATTGCTAAAAGCTCTGCTGGCCTGACTTCCTAATTGCTGCATCTTTCTGCCTGGATTCTTAGCCTTTTGCCCCATGCCAATGGTTAGTAAATAATGCTCTGAAAGGAAGAACAGTTCACAGGATTTGGCTCACCCTACTGAGAATCTCTTCTCTCTGGGAACTTAGTCCCCTGAATCAGTTGCTTTGCCTTTTTTTTTTTTTTCAAACTCAGCTTTTCTATTTTATTCTCAAAATTGTATGGATTTACTACAAACTATAGAATCACACCCAGAAATACAAGTCCTCAAAAATGGCCATGTTTCAATGAGGGTTAGAGAAAGAGTACTCACATTCCACTAATATTTCAAGCAGCACAACTTAAGGAAGCATTTCTGTTTTGTTTTTTGTATCTAGAAAAGAAAATTTAGTGATTTCCTTCTCCTTTGATGACCCACTTTATGCTAATGACTATTTCTTAAAACCATTTATGCACCAGCTTTGCTTAAATCTATGCTATTTAGTGTAGAAAGACTCTTTCTCCAGAAAGTACACTTTTATTGGAATTGCATCACTGAAAGAAACCATTATAGGTAATCTGGTTTTCCAAAAACTAATCTGGTCTTCTCTGTTCTTTGGAAATGTTCATTAATTTTATAACTTAGGAGTCATTAATCACCTAAGAAATAGAATTGAGCTTTCACCAGGGTCAGGAACAGGACAATGTGGGCAAATACATTGAATTACTGAGCAAATGCAGATTAGCTCAGTAATGTAGAGACTCGTGGGACTCCCGCAAGGTGGAGGGACTGAAATTGAGCATTCCACATTAAACTTGAGACTTTTAAAATGGCATTGAAGTGGTCATAGGTCAGGAGAACCCCTTGGCTCCCTACAAATACATGCAAATTATTTTTGAAGGAAAGCTTCACCAGTTGAGGACCATGTGACATCAACATACCAACTTCAAACAAATCGTAACTTACCCAAAAATACCATAAGTTTGAAAAACTGGGGGAAAAACTAACTTTATAGATCTCTGAAAGGGTTGAGTTATTTACATGCTAAAATATTTCATTTAATTTTAAAATATTTAGAGAACAATATGAGATCATAAAAAATAATAGCAATAAAAGAAGATATAGGAGCGGCTGGATGGCTCAGTTGGTTAGAGCACGAGCTCTTAACAACAGGGTTGCCAGTTCGATTCCCACATGGGCCAGTGAGCTGTGCCTTCCGCAACTGGATTGAAGACAATGAGCTAATATGAGCTTCTGGAGGGGTGACCGGATGGCTCACTTGGTTAGAGCGTGTGCTCTTAACAACAAAGGTTGCCAGTTCAATTCCCCCATGGGATGGTGGGCTGCACCCCCTGCAACTAAGATTGAAAACGGTCACTGGACTTGGACCTGAGCTGTACCCTCCACAACTAGATTGAAGGACAATGACTTGGAGGTGGTGGGCCCTGGAGAAACACACTGTTCCCCAATATACCCCAATAAAAAAAAGAAAAGAAAAGGATATAATTGCAGAGCAGCTAAATATAACTTTTGGAGATATAATCAAGGAAACATGATAGGTTAAGTGACATAATAAGTTACTGAAGGGAAAAGTAGTAAACTGGGAAGCAGACAATGTAAAGAAATTACCCAGAATGCAACGTAGATAAGACACTGGAAAATTTAAAAATTTTAAGAAATATAAACAAAGGAATTAGAAAATCTAATATACATAATCATCATAGTTGCAGTAGAATATAAACTCTTTCAGGAAAAGTGGAGTAAAGGGGAAACAATTCACACATAAACACAAAATAGTAAAACTACACAACACCAAAGACAAAAAAAAAAAAAACTCAAGTCAGCCAGAGAAAAGACAAATTAGCTTTCCAGGAAAAACAGTCTGAAATAAAGGACACCAGAACACAGTAGAATTATTTTATTCAAATTTCTGAGAGAATATAATAGTCAACCTAAAATTGTGTGTCTGGCAAATCTGTCTCACAAGAATAGGAGTGAACTAAAGACTTTTTAAGATAAGTAAAAACTTTACTAACTGCCAAATCTTAACTAAAGGAATTTATGATGGATGTATTATAGAAAGAAAATTAATGGAGAAATTAGAGTATAATAAAAATGATGAATAAATAAATTTGAAAACCTTGAGTCCATCAAATATTATATGCATAAATAATATTTCCAGATTTGTGGATATTTTTTAAAGATTTTTTAAAGACAGAATTAAAATGTCAGACAATAATAATATGTAACTCAAGGACTGAAATATGAATTTAAGTGTTCTACATCTTTTGTAGCTCAGGAAACAATTCAGATGAGCAAACTGAGGCACAAAAATGTTAAGTAACTTGCCCAAGCTTATATAATTAGTCTAAATCCTTTCTTTTGTCCTAATGACTTTATACTAGAAAAAAATTGAGGACAATAAACTGAGTTAATTTAAAATTAGAATTTTTTGGTGTTGTTTTTGGCCTAGTACAAGATAAAGGAAGGATTTGGTTTTCTGTCTCTCAATTTCTTCATTTAGGTAATAAAATTAAAATTATTAATATAACTCTCATGGTAAAACCAAGAAGCTGAAAATTGTGTTCACTTAGCAGCAGCACATACACTAAAATTGACATGCAAATATGGAATCATTATGTTCTACAACTGAAACTAATATACTATTACATGTCAGTTATACCTCAATATAAAGAAAGAAAATGAGCTGAAAATTATGGTTAGTGAATTCACTGGAAATACAGAACAAATGATAGAAAGACATGATGGATGTACAGCCTCATATTCCTGTGTCATACTCCCAATTCATATGACTGCACTCAAAAAGAAAGGGAAAGTGTAAAAGGAAACGAATGTCCATGTAAGATGCCACAAAGGCAAATGGTAGAAATTAGAGCCATAGGAATGGCAAGAGCCTCTCTCATTCCTGACATAAGTACATAAGGTATCTCCATCATGATAACTTTGGAGGGGATTTTGCATTGTGTCATCTCTAGATTGCTGTCACAGCAGAGATAAATATTTATAAAATAACCTATTTTCTATGCATGCTGAATTCAACTAAACAAATCCCTGAATGTCTGCCAAAAGGGAAAAAAAATCCATCAAGAATCAGAGAGCTGAAATTCAATTACAGTTCTCCCTGATCAGATGGGCCTCTCTGTTTTGAAACACTTGTTTCCCTTCATTGATGGCATTTTGTGCTGATTGAGCTAACTAGGTGTGCTCTGTTTGATGTAATTGACTGTGATGCCAGCTGGTTTTCAGTAAACTACATGGAAAGGGACTGGGTAAAGCCCCTTTATGTGGCAAACAGCATAAGGAAATGGAATCAAAGTGTGAATAGAGCCTGAGGAGGAAAGTAAGAAGCAGTAGGCAAAAGAGGTAGGGGGTGCACACATAAAGTAGAGAATAGAAACAATGAAAAATAAATGACCTGTTTCCAGAGAGGACTAATGAAATCTGTTCTTTGCACAAATCAAGTCAACAATGGGTCCTCTACCTCAATCAATCGGCATTAATTTAAATGATTGAAGCACAATCAATTATTATGCAGATACTAATATAAAATAAATGGATGAAATCACATAGGAGTCCTTTAATTAGAGTATAAAATAGGAGATTTAAATATAATTTGCATTTTCAATTTTGCTTTTCTATTATGAGTCACTGATAATGTAGAATTGTTATTATGTCATTCTGCTTTTAAAATTCCTCTAATTCATGCTTACCGTATTTGCAGTAGTCCCTTCCCAGATTCTAATAATTCTTACAAGAATCTTATAATCCTATTATAATGATTACAGGTCTTTCTGCACCTAAAAGTAGATTTTTTTTTCCTATAGAAAATTTGAAATGAGAGAGAACTGTAATTATGACATTGTGATTTTTTTCTCTTTTTTCTTTTTGCATTCTCTATACTTTAGATAAGGTTTCTGTTTTGGAGAAATATTAGGGTTGCCTATTTGCCTGTGGGCATAGAAAAGAGGCATGCCTTTATCAGAAATGTTGGTTCCTTCTTTGTTCAATTAAAATTAAACGGAGAGTTTTACATCACAAAACAGATGGATTCACGTAAATAATTTCCCTCCAGTATTGTTTATCATCTCCCTTTGATTGCCTAAAGTTCCTAGTGTCTTGACACACATTTTTTTATGCTCTCAGGAGCAAGATATTAGAGACTGAATTACTCAAAAGGACTTGGCATTTAAAAAATGTACAATTATATTTTTATTTTTTTTTTTTAGTTTTCAATGTTTTAAGTATTTTATATTAGGGCAATTTCAATTATTCAAAGATGTATATTTCATCAACTGTCTTTTTCCTGGAGTCTCTTAAAATTACTCAAATATAAAAATGAAGAAAACTATATTTGAGAAAATACATGTTTATCTGAATCCCTTCTCCCGTGTATGTGTGTATGTGTTTTGTGTGTGTGTGTGTGTGTTTAAATGTGTGAGTGTGCAACATAAAGTTAGATGAAACTTCAAAGTTCATAAAGTTCTCTAACTATAGACATGATTATACTTAAAATATCTTAGAAAATAATCTGTTTTTGAAGACTTACAAAAAGGGCATTTCTCCCATTTCCTTGGAGGATCCTGTTCCTGTATCTGAAATAATTTTATTTGTAGTCTATCCTTTCTAGAAGAGGAGTATGTAGTTATTGTCTACACATACAGAGGGTGCCAAAAAAAGGTACACACATTTTAAGAAAGGAAAAAGCTGTATCAAAATTGTAATACTCAATATATACCCATAACAAAAGATGAATAGAAGTCACGTTTGACGTCGGCAATTATAAGAGGTGCTCAAAGTGGTTACCATCAGCATAATTTTAATAGTTTTTTCCTTTCTTAAAATGTGTATGCATTTTTTGGGGGTACCCTCTGTATATCTCTCCATTTATTTGAAGGCTAACATATGTAAACATGTGCCCATTTCCTATAGTATTCATAATCCTTTCTGTTTTTAAAACTTTAAGTAAACTATTATAATGCACACCGTAAGAAATAATAGTTTGGTTTGGGAAAAAAAGGAGTGTATGTGTTTATACCTTTATCTTCTCACCTACAGAATAAAAAAAAATCCCTGCTTTTCATGGTTGTTGCCAAGACTCATGCTTGTTAGAAGTGTTCAAAATATGTAGACTAACAGTACCGCAGAAGCAAAGTGCTTTTCCTCTGTTTCAAAGTTTATTTTAAATTTCATCCCAGGCAGTAAATTTGGAGTCTTAAGGTCTGCTTATTTATTTAAGTTTTGTTAATCCCTGAGTTCTAAGAACTCTAATCGTTGAGTGGATTTTTAAATTTAAGAGAGAACTGCATTTCTCTGAGAGCATCAGCTGACAGCTACTAAAAATTAGCAATGAAAAAAATCACTCTTCTCTTACATTGCCTTCAGAAAATATGTTGTGTCGAAACAGAAGTGGGCAATGTTGGCAGAGGCCTTATAAAAAAAGTAGTAGAAATTTGTCATAAAATTTACAATTAACTATCAAAATAATTAAAGAATTGCCTAAAGCAATGCCTATCAGGAGTCTCTGTGTTTAGATATGACTAAAACCTTGCCTTGGCCTACTGGCCCTATCCAGTCTCGCCCAGAACAGTCCCTGCCCCCCTTCTTCCTCTTGCTAAACTGAAGTCATACTGACCTGACTGAACCTCTGCTACTCCCCAGGTAGATCCCTCTTTCTGGAACATGCTGTCCCCGATGCTTGTCTAAATGTCTCCCTTATTTCAACAGGCCTCTATTCAGATTTTCCCCCTAGAGCATTTCTGTCCTTTTCTGTTCTCTACCCTCTGCATTACTTTTCCTCCTATCACTTAAAATTACCTGACTCTTTTCTTCCTTCTCCTCCTACACCTCCTTCTCCTTCTTCCTTCTTTTTCTTTCTTCTTCCTTCTTCTTTTTTCTTCCTTCTCCTCCACTTCCTTCACTTCCTCCTCTTCCTCCTTCTTTACCTCTCCCTCTCCTCTTTCTCCTGCTTCTTCTGTCTACCCCCAAAAGAAAGGAAGCTCCATGAAAATAGAGACTTTTGTTGTTGTTCGCTACTGTCTCCTTATTCCCTAGAACAAGGCACACAATGAACATTTGTTGAGTGAACAAAAATCATTGAGATACTTACTCTGTGCATATACCTTGGTAATCTTTATACCCTGTTATACCCCTATCGAGCTCCTTAATGACTATACTGCTTTTTCTAAGCTATCTAGAGACTCAGTTGGCCATAATCTAATAAATAAATTAAACTAGTCCTTTCAACCTGTTTTTACATCACAGCACACATACATGTGCAATAATATGTGCGAATATGATAATGTTATATAGCATTGGAGAAATGGGAAGGGATTTAGAGCTTGTTGAAAATTGTATATGCACAGAGTAAGTATCTCAATGATTTTTGTGGTATAAAATTATAAAATCTAATTAGATTTTAATGTAATTTCTTTTTTTGTTATGTTTTATTGAGAGAGAATTCACATAATGTAAAATTAACACTTTTGCAGTGTATAATTCAGTAGCATTTAGTTCCTCAACAGTACTGTGCTTCAATCCCCTATGTCTAGTTCCAAAACATTTCTATCACCCAAAAAGGAAACCCTGCACCATTGAGCAGTCATCCCCACCACGAAGCACTCCTCATCTCGCCTCCCTCCAGTCCCTCATAAGCTCTAATCTGCTTTCTGTCTCCATGGATTTACCTATTCTGGAATACAGTCTCTCACTTTATTTTTAAAATTGATTTATTGTTTTGCTGTTGTTGTTTTTTAATTTTTATTTTTCAATTACTGTTGCCATACAATATTATATTAGTTTCAGGTGTACAACATAGGAATTGCAAAACAGTAAATAAATTTTAAAAATAAAATGAGAGACTGAGATCCAGAATAGGTAAATCCATGGAGACAGAAAGCAGATTAGAGGTTACAAGGGACTAGAGGGAGGCGAGATGAGGAGTGCTTCGTGGTGGGGATGACTGCTTAATGGTGCAGTTTCCTTTTTCGGTGATAGAAATGTTTTGGAACTAGACATAGGGGATTGAAGCACAGTACTGTTGAGGAACTAAATGCTACTGAATTATACACTGTAAAAGGTTAGTTTTACATTATGTGAATTCTCTCTCAATAAAACATAACAAAAAAGTCTATGGCCATACCACCCTGAACGCGCCCAATCTCGTCTAATGTAATTTCAAATACTATAAATCTAATATTAGAAATTTATTCTGGAGCTTCCAAATAAAATACTTTTTTAAAAAAAATTATAACTGTTAGTACTTCATAGGGTCCCTTTAACCCACTGGCTACACCCAATGATATGTTGGTTGGGAAACTCGGAGTCAAAAATGTCATGAATTTAATTTTCTTTTGGCTTAAGAGATTGTGTAATGTGAAGGCTTGACAGAAGTTTTCGTAAGATAGCTAAATCTTTTCAACAGAAATCAAAATTAAAACCATAAGGTATGTCATTGTAAAGAGCAATACAGATGCTGCCTAATAAATAATGGATTTTTCGTCTTTGTTGGGGAGTTTCCGATAGAAGTATGGGCTAATAAACCACATTTTACTAGGAGTGCTGGGCTCACTCCGTATTCTCCTGCTTATGAGCATTGTGACCCTGGGAAGCATTTTTAACTTCTCAAGGTCTAAGTGCTTTCAGTTAAGTATAAAGGTGGGGGATTGATCTGTTGATCAGGCATCGACCGTAAAAATACTGAGAAAAGGGTTAGGAGGGGTTGCTGGCCTCCACATGGAATCAAAGGAAGAGTACAATTTCTCATCTTTTAAAACAAAACAAAAGAAACAATAGTGCCAACCAGAACCTTAACAATTACAAAACCTCTTCAGCAAGCTTAACATTTCTTTCAGTGGATCAGGAAAATTTGGGGGTGTTACAAATAAAACTTTGGGGAGAACTGGACATTAGCAGCAGACTAAGCCACCTGCCAGTACACCACACATATTATTCAATGATGTGAGAACTGCTGGCTGTGCAGTGGTGAGAAATAGAAAACAACCGTTAAGGATTTTATTTCATTTACTTTACAGTAGGTTATTCAGCCTTAAAATCATGAAAAACAGTAAGGTGGTTTTTTTCAGAAGTCATTTCTCTCTTTTCTACAATTTTCATGGTAGGCTGCCTTCTCTATGTTTCGGAGAAAGTGACATCAAAAGACATCATCGCAGTACTCAAACATGAGCACTTTGAAATCCAATCCAGTGTTCTGTAAAATTTTCACAATGGAGAGTAAACAGAGTTTGGCACAAATATCCACACTTAAAATTTAATCTTGAGGCCTATTTTTGATCTGAAAGGGATCACATTACATTTGTAAATGTTTTCTTCAGAAATTACTCTGATCAAAGTATGGTTTCATACACACAGGAAAAGTAATCTCACTGAAAATATGGATGGTCAATTAAAGTTAACTGCTCTCAAAAACGTATCATTTTTATTTATATATTTTAAGGGTTCGATGCCTGCCAAACTCTGCTCTAGATACGTTAATGTTTAAAACAATAGCTGATCCTGTTGTTACTAAAATCTTTACAATCTAAGAGAAGTCAAATACATGAGAAAATTTGAACCAATGTCATCATGTTAGAATGACAGGAAGAAACAAAAATAATATCCTGATGTCCTGAAGTTACTCCAGGACACCAAGGCTTTAACTGGGTTTGCCAACATTGCCACCGATTTTTTTTCATGATGATTCATTCTTCACAATTTATGCTGTGGAGACACCCTCACTGTACACCATGTCCAGATGGTGGCATGCAGAGGAGGCCAGCCCGGTGGCCTGAGTACTCGTGTGGTCCTTATTGAGTTGAAAGGGGCCCATGGTGAAGTTTAAGAGTTGCAATATTGCATTCCAAAGACATTTGTTTTGACTTAATAACTCTCTTTCTTTCTCAGGTGCCCTCGCTAAAATTTCACCTCTTTCATCCCCCTGTTCCTCACCTCTCCAAGGGACTCCGGCCAGCAGTCCAGTTAGCAAAATTTCTGCAGTGCAGTTTCCAGAATCGGCCGACACAACGACTAAACAAGGCCTAGGTTCTCACCGGGCATTAAGTTATACTCAGAGTGCCCCTGACCTCTCGCCTCAGATACTGACTCCACCTGTTATATGCAGCAGGTAAAGATTTTATGTTGTTAACTGGAGTTTAACAATAAAACTGATACTGTTTTTCTTCTTAGGAACCCCCACCAGCGGTCCACACAGATGTGTATATGTTTGTCAAAGTAGTTGACAAGGAAGCATAGGATAATGTGATTTGTGTTGAATAGGCTATATTTTCAGGGGTTTTCTATTCATAGAAAGTAGAGTCCATGTGGTCCACAGCTAATCTTGGGAGATGATGTAATTCATTGTATATTTTGTCTGCTTACCAATAGAACATACACAAAACATGTATTTGGAAAATCGTATGAATTCATAATTTGCTATTTTGTTGGAATAGTGTTTATTTGTTTCTCACAGAGAATTTTATATTGATTTTAAAGGCATTTCATCTTAAGTTTGTAATTCCCATTTTACCACTTTAAAAATGTGCGAATAACACATGGCACATTATGGCTGGACTTAAATGGGTCTCAGAATGCAGTTTAACAGTTGCTTATACTGCTCTGTTAATGTCGAAATACAATTAGAAAGTGTTGTCTTTTCACAGAGGATTAGAAAAAAGAGCCTAGCATGGCAAGAGTAATTATTTTGCCAACATTGTCACTAAGAAAGAAGTACCTCCTCTTAATGATTAATATAGTTCGTCTCTACTAATAGCTTCATCTTGAATTGATCTTAAAACTTTACACTATCTCTTTAGGTAGAAAAGAGTTGTGTGTTTTTAAACTAAGTATAATCATGAGAGTGGATTGATAAATAAAATAAAATGTTTCTTTTCTGAGATTAAAAGAAACAATAAAATGTTTCTTTTCTGAGATTAATGAGGATAACCATTGGAATCAATTAGTTACATAGTGGTCTTCTAATATCACATGTTGTTTCACAGACCCAAATGTGATCAATATATTCAGTTTTAAGCTTCACAGATTTCATTTTCAGATCCTTTGTTCATAAACTCTATAAGCTAAATGAATGCTGTTTCATTTTATAATTTTATTTTACTTCCTTTCTCATTATAAATATTTTTAAAGAGAAAATCATTTTGATTGGTTGGTTTGTTTGGCCATGGCTAGAGTAAAAAGTTATTCTATCACTCAAAAGTTATTCTGCTGCCCTTTCTCTGACAGCTTTTTTAATAAAATAATTTTTGTAGGATATTAATTCCATCCCCCCCCAAAAAAAAGCATGATAAAACAGACATAGTTTCCTTTTAGTGATTCACAACACACATCACTTTATTAAAAGCTCTGAGAAGTCCTGCAAAAAGAAAACCTCTTATTTTTGTTCCATCTAGTGTTTTCTGAATTTATTTGACCACAGACCCAATTTCTTTAGGTTAACTCCCAATAATTGCCCATGAAGCTGGCATTTGGTGGAATACTCTTAAGAAACATTTTTTGGGGGTTTGCATCCTGAGTCAAGATGGAACCCAGTGGAGTAACCAGAATCGAGGACATCTGCTTCAGGTGTTTCTAGGGAGACTGCCACTCTGGGCTTCAGACTTGTGTGAAATAAGTCACCTAAAAAGAGGAGAGAGATGGTCAGAAAAATACTACCACTCCTATAGCTCTCCTCATCACAGTCTACTTTTTGTATTCTTAGCGGGAAAATGTAATGGGATTTTTATTAAAAAGATTTTAGAGAAAAACAAGGCAATTTCACTGCCTGCTTGCTCAGTAATGTTTATAAAGCCAGTAGTGTGTGTTTTATTTGTTTGGGCTTTATAAATCTATAATTCAAACCATGTTTTATTATTGCCTTGAAGGCAGCCACCCATGTAGGCACAAAGAGCTCCAGAAACACACGACTAATTATTGTGGTTTCCCCTGCTGAACTCTAAGGGTTTGGCGTTGAATCTCAGTCTCTTGGCTGCTGGAATGTCTATGCAACAAGCTGTTTTATTGGCATAAGTGGCAGTATATTTGAGCTACTAACATAAATGTTCCTTTTAAGTATTCTCTTGCAATGAAAAATCTTAAAACTAATAAATTCTACTTCTACCGAGTTTAATGCAAGAATATAAGCACTTCATTTGCATCTACTTTCTTTTTCCTTTTGTTTGGTCATTTTCTTTTGATTTCCTAAATCAAACTGATGGGATTTCATAATCAGAAATATTTTGCATGAGATTCTTTTCCACTTACCTACAAGACTTGAAAAATAATTAACTTAGGATGAGAATACTCTCTAACTAGAAAGTGCTTATCTCTACTACACATATAAACACAGTTCAAGGGAAAAAGTGATGTGACGTTTAGTATATTAAATTACAGACTCTCACTCCTTTTCCTTTTAGAGTGAGTAATCTGTGGTTAAATAAATAAACAGAAACCCTCTGAGACCCATTGTGATATTAGGCAGAAGGAAGGAACCCAGAAGCAAAATGCAGAATGAAAATCTAACCATGAAGTGTCTAAACAAGATAAATGAAAAGGGAACTTGCCAGACCATTTGTGGAGTTACTTTTTAGTTTATAATGCAGTCCAAACTGTTGAGAAAGCAAAAGGATCCTGTATCCTCCATCCTCCTCTGTTGAAGAGCCCTGTCCACTTCTCAGGTACCTTCATTTTTCTCAGTTACCCACGATGTACCTACCCCCTTTAGCTGTTTTCCTCAGCTCACGTCCTATGTGGTAATTTTAAATTCACCCATCATTGAAATGTACTACTTTGTTTATTTCCTTCGGGCCTTAATAGGCCCTAAGGTAACTGATCGATCTCAAAAAAAAATAATATTTTTTGAGGAAAACAATACAATTAACATCCTATTCTATTTTCACACATGCAATCTTTTCTTAAAGGGCTCTTTGGACATAAAATGTCTTAAACCATAGAAATATTAGGTTGGTGCAAAAGTAATTGCAGTTTCAAAGGTTAAAAATAATTGTAAAAACCACAATTACTTTTGCACCGACCTACTGTCTGCTGTGTGCCTATGATTTTTTTAAAAGAGAGGATATACTTAAAAGTTGTTCCAATATTTCTCAGCTGTGGCAGGCCATATTCCCAGGGGAATCCTGCTGATGGGCCCCTGGAAAGAAGCGGTGCAGCCCTTCGGACACCAAGCAGAGCAGGTAATTCTTTGTTAGAATTCTGTTCTTCAAAATGGAAATTGCTTTATTTTTCCTCTGATCAAAAAGACAATATGTTACTGATTTTTTTTTTTAGATTAGAAGTTTAAAAGAACAATGAAAGAAATCAAAATCATCCATAATTCTACTTCCTAGAGTTAATTAGGGGAAAAATTTTGGTGCAAAGCTTCCCAGAATGTTCCCATATATCTATACACAAACATGCATATTTTTAAAAATAATGTATAGAACTACACATTTTGTGTATAGAACTATAAAGAAACGTTATTTTATCTTGGATATTGGAAGGTCATCCATGTTAGGGTACTCTCTGGAGATTTCCATGGCAGATCCTAACAAACTACCCTGCTTAGATTACAGTAGTTTTTCCTTGACATAGTATGATGAAGAGGGTAAGAACACAAACATTGGAGCCAGAGTTATATCATGACTCAGCCACCTACAAATTTGTAATCTCTGTGCCTCAGTTCCTTCATCTGTAGAATGGGGATGATAATAGAAACTACCAAACAGGATTGTTGTAAGAATTAAATTACTTGCAGCATGTAAAGTGTTTACTATAGTATCTGGGTCACTTAAATAGTTGGTGTTTGCTGCCATTACTGTAATAATTTTTATTTTTACTGATGCAATCCTAGGGACTTGTTTTCTTAGTGCTAAAAGTTCAGAAGGTAGAAAAAATGGCTTCTATGAGCTATAGACTTTCGAGTGATGGAGTCACTACTTAAGAATAATTCTTAATCATTGTTCTCAGCATTTCTTAATATAAAATAAATATTGATTACCTATGACAACGGTGTACTGTGGCAATGTACAAGGTCAGGGAACATAGGCAAGGAAAAATAGAAAGGAAAATTCTCTGTGTAGCCATTACTGATATTGATACAGAATATTGCCTTTTCTATGTCCCTTATCTTCTCTGACTATTGAAGCTGATAGAATAAGGGGAGTATTTCCTTATCACCTTTGTTGTCTCATATAGAAATGTGGCCCTTTAGTGTGCTTCTTCATTTTTTTCTACAAATTCTAGGATTGAAACTTGTCAGTTATATTTTCATACTGTGTCTGATTCAAAGATAGAAGCAGTTGCATGAGAAAGATAGAAGAAAGATGGCTCTTTGGTAACGTGCTACAGGACACTTCTGATTGGGATAGGCTATATAACAAAAGCTATTATACATTAGCAACTTAAGGAAAATCAGTTCTTGTAGTAAATGGTTGAGGACATGTAACAAACCTAGAATATCCAGAGCTATCTTGAAAAAGGAGAACAAAGTCTGAAGAAACACATCACCTGATTTGAAAACTTAAACTACAGTAATCAAGATACTGTGTTGCTAGCATAATGATCAGCAAATAGGTCCAGTAGAATAGAACAGAAAGCCCCAAATTAGATCCCTAGCTGAATGTTCATTGAATGTTTGATAAAGATAGCAGAGCGATCCAATGGGGTTGGAAAAAAAATAAATTTCACTCCCTACTTCACATCATATGAAACTTTACTCTGAGATGGACCATAGATAGATCTAAATTGAAAAGTTAAAATAATAAAGCCTCTGAAAGAAAACACAGAAAGCTACCTTTGTGACTTTAGGGAAGGCAGTGATTCCGTAGGCCGTGGAAGGTGATACCCATCAAAGAAAAAAATAAGCTAGACTTCATCAAAAGTAAACAGTATAAAAACTAGAGTCAGCCTAGGAGCTCCAATGTAGGGGACAGAATTTACCAGCTGTGTGCCTCGGGCAATTTACTTATCTAGCCTTTCTGTACCTCCGTTTCCTATCTACAAAGCGAGGATAATAGTAATGCAGTAATAATACCTGCCTCATAGGATTGTTGAGAGGTTTAAATGTGTTAATACAAATGAAGTGCTTGTGATGGTATCTACACATAGCAAATACTGAATAAACTTCATTCAGGCACATTATTCAGCTGTGAGAAGCTTTTTGAGGTTTTTGCCCCAAGAGTAGATTCTTCAGACACATGATATTACCTGATTGGTCCTCTAGTTAGTGCACAGTTTAGTGCTGACTGAAATGGGAGACAGTGGAGAGAGGCAACAAGGAAGACACAGATTCCTGGGGATCGAGATTGGCTGCATAGACTCTTTCATGCTCTTGAGCACGTACTATTGTTCCATATTCTACAAACCACTTTGTTCTTGGGTGTCAACTCAATTTCTCCCAACCATGTGCCCCTTCTAGAGTTAGTGTTTTAGTCAGCTACTAGGTGGTTTAGTGTGTTGGGGGATGAATCAAGGAAAAAGAACTACAAAGTCATAGGGTTTATAAAGGTCTGAACGACTGATCTAAGTATTATTATTGAGGGCTTATTGAGTGTCATACAAATCAAGTCGTAATTCTATGCATTCTGTTGGATTAAAAATGTGTGATTTCTCCCACCCTATAATCCTATATTCTTGGTGTGTAAGCTCATATATTTACCACATGTGTTTTAGGAACATTCATTTAACTGGATCCCTTTGTTTGTTACAAGTTTCTTAATAAGCTTTTCTCTTCCAACTTCAGAGGACACTGCTCAAGTTACCTCTGATTATGAAACCAATAACAACAGTGATAGCAGTGATATTGTACAGAATGAAGATGAGACCGAGTGCCCAAGAGAGCCTCTGAGGAAAGCGTCGGCTTGTAGCACCTACGCACCTGAGACCATGCTATTCCTGGTAGCCCCATATCGCTTAACACATTCGTTTATTTGAGAAATTGTCTTTTGTTACAGAGATTGGCTTAGAAATAGGTCCCTGAATCATTAGATTTACAAATATACCTCATTTGGATTACGCATGTATTATAACCCTACCCATATGTATCCATATAATTTTCCCTATCCCAATTTTGTAGATCTCTTAATGATTCTGTTATTCAGGGATTAAAAACATGAGTATTTGTCTCCACAAATGATTACAGATGTTTCTTAACCAAATCTAAAAGTGTAAATATTCATAGGAAAATTGAATTATTTTTTTCAGCAAAGTAATATTTTATAAATATCAATCAATCAATCAATAAACTGAAGTGTGTAGTTGTTTTAGGGCTTCAGCTGATTTTTTTTTTTTCTTTCTAGAACCTCCTTGATTTAGAAAGTGAGCCAATATTTATTTTCTTTGTTATATTAAATCAGTTTTACATCAACACTAGCTACCCAATAAATATCTTTTAAGGAATTGTTTTGTGTGTTTAAAGATATCCATTTAAAGAGGGTAAAATTATGTTTCAGTCAGGTTAATTTTTGGTAGGCAGCAAGTGGTAGGAAATAGTTGATGATCAGGTGATTGATTATCAACTAATTGTTATTACCATTTTTCTTTTACCTGATTTACCATGTATACTTTTAAATGAAAGATATTTTCAGATAAAATAATTCAGTGTTTTCTTATCCTTATTATCTTTCTTTTTTTTTCTTTGTTTTCTTGTAAATGTACTCTTAAGAATGTCCTCATTTGACACCAGTTATAAAATATCTATGCATTTACATGTTGCGTGTTTATCTGGAAAGTGTATATCACATGTATTAAATTAATATCCCTAAAAAATATGGCTGTTGTCATTCCACGGGACTAATGCTGATTTTGAAGCAGTAATACAAATTTGACCGATTAGAGTATGTTGATTAACTCCCCTTCCCCACTCATGGGTTTCTTTTGAGAGATAAGTATAAGCCAGGAACCCTCATCCCATAAAAACTTATATAAACATATAAAAAGATAAATTTACATACTATTTTAAAGTGTTCTGAAGCCATTGAATCTTTATTTAGGAACCCCACAGTAGATTAAAAAGCAGTTATGTCAACTTATGGAAGAAACATACATTTTTTTGTTGTAACATTTATGTACAAGCAATAAGCAGGCACCCAATATTGCAAAATTCATGGTCTGAAACAACATCAGGACTTTTTCTCCTTACTTTGAGGTCAATATCTTGGTTATCTTGATTTCTTTTAAAGATCACGCAGTCACTCATTCACTCTGAAGTTTTAAGTCATTTATTTCAGATAAACTCAGTTGTTGAATTTAACTTACCAAAGCATAAATTGCTTTGTAGGAAAACTGTAGGTTGTTAAAATGTTTTTGTCTTTATTACAGGACAAACCAATCCTTGCTCCTGAACCTCTTGTCATGGATAACTTGGAATCAATTATGGAGAAGCTAAATACTTGGAATTTTCCAATTTTTGATTTGGTGGAAAAAATAGGAAGAAAATGTGGCCGTATTCTTAGTCAAGTAAGAAATGCATTCATACACATGACTTTAAATGTAGAAAAAAAATATTCTTGGTTAAAGCTCTGTACATGCTTGACACCATAGTGATATTGGGCAGAGAAAGGAAATTTTAGGACCCAACATTCTGTAGATTCCTTGGTGGTGGGTTAACAACAGTAATTGGACTTGCACGTGAATAAAATACCATATCCTGCAATTAAAATATGTATTTGGGGCGGGGAGCAAGCAGGGACACACAAGCAAACTGGGGAAATGATCTGAAATTCATAGAATTCAGCAAAAGAAAAGCTGACACAAGCCCTCAAAAGAAGAAAGCTGACTATTTATAAACAGACACTAATTTATTGTAATGATTTCCATTGACTATTTTTTCTAAACTTTTAATATTACAGTGCTGAGGCCTTATCAAAACTAAGATATTATGCAGAAATATCTTTCCCCCTTGCAATAGGAAACTCCCCCTTGCAAGACTTCTAGTATCTAGAGTTATGGGAAACATATCAAATAGAGTTCTCTGTAGTTTCATATGGAACACACCTTTATGTATCATAAATATAGAATGCTGTATAACAAGACTTCTAGTATCTTTTCCTTAAGCTAGACTATTTTCAGGACTTCCCAAATAAAGAAACATGTTGCCCTGAGGGAGAAAAAAATACAGAAATTAAAAGAATCTGAACATGCTTGCTAAACAAGCAAAACAAAACAGTGGATTCACTCTATTATCAAACACATATCAAAATAACACTCTTAACTAAAGGGGAGGATGCAATAATATGTATCAGCTTATTTAAAAATGTTTTAGGTGAGTTCTTATATATTGAATAAATACCTAACTTGATAATATGAAACTTAGGTGAGAATTCAGGACCCACATTCATTGGGGCCACGAATACATCGCTGCAATACACTAGGAGAGAAATCACTTATTATACTGATGTCTATTCTGAGCATCAGAGAAAGGCTTTGTTTGGACCTCTCAGCAAGTATGTGAGCTCAGAACTTCGGGGTGAAGATCCCTGATCCATTGAAGTTTGAAGGAAGACAATAGAGGGACCTTTTTCTCTATCACTCAGTTGCACAAACCCGAAGTATTAGTCTAGTCTTCAAGAAGAATAATATGGCCCTGCTTTAAAGGAACTTCCATTCTAGTTGGGAAATGAGATGTATGTCAGTTCAACATACTGCACACAAAAGAATTGTGCTAAAATGATCGATGAGACTCAGAATAGACATCAGTAGGAAACTCAGAATAATTACAATATAATTATATAATATGTAATGATATAATAATTACAATAAAATTATAATAAATAATATACAATATAATGTATATAATATGCAGTCATTGCCTCTGCCAGATACTATTCTGACCAAGGACTGAAATTAAGGACTAAAATGATAGCCTTTGGTCTTTCATTAGGAATTAATAGTCCCATTCCTCTCTTCCTTTCTCCTCAGTGCTAAACAGGATTTTATTTTATTTTATTTTATATATATTTTATTTATTTATTTATTTATTTTTAATGCTACCTGATCTTGAGAACAGCTTTAAGGGCAGCCATTTGTTTCCAATCCCCTTAGCCTCACACCTCAGGGCTCCCTCTGTGAGGTTTTATATCCCACTTTCTAAAACCCTTTGTAGATTGTGACTCTGAGGGAGAGATTTTTCCCTGAAATATGCCTGTAATGGTGCCACAGGAAGACATGGCGGTGGGCCTTGAGTTCTTTCTCTTTTACTGGAGGGAGGGTTTGCTGATATGGAGAGAAAAATCTCAAATTTTTTGTATTCGATAAATATACCACAGATTCCCCCAAACTTTGCAATTTAATCTTCTCAGTAACTTTGATGCAGATATATATATATATATATATATATATATATATATATATATATATATATATATATATATATATATATATCTTAATCTCTATTGTATAGAAGAGGAGACTGAGGCTTAAAAAAGGATATACTATTCATCTAAAGCCATATAGTAGATATTGGATTCGTGATTTGAATGTAGATCGATCCATAGCGGAAGTCCAGGCTTTTTATCTTCATTTAAACTGCTTTTCAGTGCCCCCTAAAATATATCTGCTTATGATAGCTTTAAATTCTCCAAATGGAGAGTCTGAGCTAGTAGAAGAGTGGTTATTGCAGTTGGTTTTACAGCACAAGTGACGGTACCAAATACCATTGCAGATACCTAGCTCCCCTTGAAGTTCTGTGAGCTGGGGAATGGGAGATTGGAACTTGACTAGCTTTGCAACAAAATGTTTTCTGAGAGTCATGGATGTGGGTAGACATTACGAAGATTAGAGACAATTAAAGATTAGATTTTGACAAAATTCATTAATGTATTTTTTTCCAGTCATCTTTCAAAACTAAAATAAATATATAACTACATGATCCTTACTATATCACTGTTTATTTTTCCAATTTACAGAACATTAAACTTTTTAAAAATGCAGCTTTATTTGCCTTGCTAAGTAGAAGTAGAAATTTATGGATTTCTTTCCTTTCGACTCGAGTTTATAAGGATAAAAATCATGAAATTTTTACTATGTGAAAGGCTTTTTTTTTTTTACCTTAGTAAGACTTTAGGACAGCTGAAATAAATTAACTTGAACATTCCAAGAAATCACCTTTTGGCTGAAATTACACAGAAAAAAAAAAATCTCACTTCAAAAGACTTTCAAAGAGACATATATGCAGTAGAAATGACTTCTCAGTCTCAAGATACTGCTTGCCTTTTTGATGATTTTCATGTTTACTTTAACAAATTTAAAAGGACATCATTCAGATTTTGGAATAATGCTTACTTTTTTCAGTTATGAATATTTACCTGGTTAAAGTTGGCGTTTATCTATGAGTTGGATTATTGGTGGTTGATTTTTAACAGCTTATTGGTGAAAATTCTCTACTTTAAAATCATACTGTAAAATATCCTGTTGTTTTAATTTTTCAATTCATCTTTCAAATGTTTTAAGAGAATAATAGGAAATTGTAATTATTTGAAATTCTAACAACATTGCTTTTCAAATACTGGTGATAAGATGTGAAGCAATTAAGAGTATAAAATCTGAACCCAAAATGCTTAGTTTGACTTCCGGTTCTAATAATGTGTCAGCTGTGTGGTCTTTAAAAAGTCACATGACCTCTCTGTGCTGCAGTTTCCTCTGCTTTCAAATGCTAATAATTAACAGTACCCGTCTCAGAAGGTGATATTAGGATTGCTTATATGTAAATGATTAATAGATATATAAACTACTTAGAGCAGGCATCTTACTTATTAAATGTTATGTATATGCATATGTACATATGCATATATATGTGATTAGTCCATATTTAAGCTTTCTGTCATTCTTTTATTAGTGCTTATAGTATATACTATACAATTAATAATTTACTAAATTTTAGTCTCTAGTTATTCATATCACACAAAATTAGGTGCTTTGATATCTTTCCATAGTATATACTGGTTTTTGGTTGTGTTTTTCTTCATTTATGTCTCTATCTTTAAAAATAGATTATATACCCCTTTTGGTCAGGGCCTACAAAGGTTAGGCACATAGCGGTCTTCAGTATATATTTATTGTCCCCAATAAGTGTCTCTACCAGCTGTGAATTAATATGTTTCTTTTCATTTGTTTATGTCTAATACACACCCACAGATGCCTGCTTTTTTTTAATTTATCCTTTTTATTTGTTCAGTTTCTAATTTCCTATCTCAAATACACTTAACAGTGCTTACCCTAAGGGGGTAAAATACAAATAAATGAAATTCAAATTTCTTTATAAATGAATCATTGTTAAATTTATTTGTATATTGAAAAATTGAGAAAAAGTTCTTAGTAAGGCCTATCCTGAAATAAAGTAAATCAAGTGGGACAGGATTAACCTTTCCTCCTTGCTTGTTTTTAAGGTTTTGTCTTTTTTTTTAAAGGTATCATTCAGACTTTTTGAAGACATGGGCCTCTTTGAAGCTTTTAAAATTCCAGTTAAGGAATTTATGAATTACTTTCATGCTTTGGAGATCGGATACAGGGAAATTCCTTGTAAGTATTAGCTTTTTGTGAAATAATACTTTAAATATCCATTGAATTCGTATGGGTAATGGGATATTGAATCATTAGCAGCTAGCACACAATTACACATTGTAAACATGACATAGCCACATGGTATAGCAATCAGAATAGCCTATGTTAGAATCCTGGCCCCTTCACTTATCAACTATAGGAGAGCCTGGATCTCACTTAACCTCTGCATGCCTCATTTCTTAGTATGTAAAACGGGGGTCATGTATCTGCTTCACAGAATTAGTATGAGGATAAAAAGAGATAACAATTCTAAGTGGATTATAATAGTGCTTTTCATATACTAACTGTAATTTAAGTGTGTGCTAAATAAATCATTAAATTGTTAAATTTATTGCTTGTTTTATAATGTACTCTTTTTATTGAGTGAATTCAACTTTTGTTCTGGCATCTGACAAGTTAAATCACCAACTATTGAAGTTTCAATATAAGATAAACCTGGCTGGGGGTAGAGAGACTGAAGGATGATGGTCTAAGTAATAAATATAAAAGAGGAGACATGTGGAAGTAATTCTGGAGAAATTATTAGAAACATTTAAAAAATCAGATAAAGGTGAAGTCCAAAGGAAAAGACACAACCAATATTCGAGCATATGAACTTTGAATATTGTGAGAATAAGTTTATCATTTATAATCATGAGAAATTGGAAAAGATGTTAAATTATATTTTTGATATGTAGCATTTCAGGTAGCATCAGCACACATAAGGAGAATTGTCCTACATGCTGCACAATATATGGAACTGGGAAAGATGTCCATAAATCCAGTCAGTGAAATTGTGGAAATGTATAGAATGATGTGGTACTTTAGAAAATAAATGCATAGAAAGAAAAATAATACTCAGAAATAATATATTAGCTGGAACATGTCTTAGAAACATGCTGTTTAAAACATGTTTTAACTTTTAAATTTGTTTTTATGTACCTTAAACTTTAGAATCCCATGTCTTTTTGTCGTTGCAAAGAGCCTAAGTTAAATAAAATTATATGGAGACAAATAAAGCACAGGTATTTCCTGAAAGGGGTAGTACTTTAACCTAATGATTGATTATTAACATATTTGTTTTTCAAAATACCTTACACATGCTACATTGGAATGAAAATACGCAGTTGATGGTATATGATAGGAAAAGAGAATGAAGAATAGAATCTACAAATTAGATTTGTTAGAGACTATAGGACCAAAATGGGGCAAAATAGGAAAGTGGGAGTAGAAGAGAGAGGACCTTAAGAACACAGGGCCCCTTGGGAAAGTCTGGCCAATGGGTCTATGGAAGTTGGAAGAGATATATGAAAAAGGGGTAGCTTGAAAAGATCTCAAGATAAACCTTGCTTTCTTAATAACATTTTTCCAAGACCCACCCTGGTTGGACATCAGTGATTAACATCTGTTAGAGATTTCTCAAAGGTTGAGAAGTTACATAAATAAACTTTTATAGAAAGGAAGCCACTTAAACACTAAAAGACAGCTAGTTACCAGGTGATATTTACAAATTAATGTTATATTTCCAAATATAATCAACTATAGACAAGTTCCATTGAGTAATTGATATAATAATTACCAAGTTTTCTCTAGTATATCATTAAATCGTATGGAAAATAGATCAGTATTTATATATAAAAAAGTTTCCAGATTCTATATTTTATTGTTAATTTTTACATTTTCTTATTACATTTTTATATGTTACAAGTAAATAGACATTTTTCCTGAAATAGTGGTTTCTTCACTACATGTGAAAATAATTTGTTATAATAAGCCTGCTTGTTCTATTAGAAATCCCAGACACTTTCCATAAAGGGAATTTATTTATGTTTTCTCACAAGCTAGTTAACCTTCATTGGTGATTATTTTAAATAATATTACCTTGCATATGGTAGGGCTGTAAATTGATACTAATGTGGATAATTATTAAAAGATTTGTTCATTATTAATTAAAATTAGCACACATAAAAATTTGTTGTATGTTTACTTATTTTAATATTCACTCCTAGAGAGCTATATTTGATATGTCTTTAGCTAAGTAAACCTGTAACTAAATGAAGAAAAGCCTAAGAGTAACCAAAATAGGGTTAGATTAACTTTAATAGGACAATAACCTATAGTTTTAGAAATTAAATTTTATTCAACTTCTAAGTACACTTTTAAAAATTTCCAAGAGAAGAGGGAGAATATGAAAGCTTTAAAATTTAGACCCAGAACTCATATTAAATTTGAAGAATCTAGATTTTAAAATAGACATAGATAGGTAGATAGATACTAGACAGATAGATAGATGATAGATAGATAGATAGATAGATAGATAGATAGATAGATAGATGATAGATAGATGATAGATAGATAGATAGATAGATAGATAGATAGATAGATAGATAGATAGATGTGAGAGAGAGAAAGAAAGGGAAAGGTGGAAAGGGGAGAGAGGGAGGAAGGGATGGAGGAAAGGAAAGAAAGAAGAAAACATGTTTGTGTATCCTACAGAAACCTGTCAATCCCCTACATTGATCTAGCTAGCTTCTTTCCTGGGTACTTTTGCCCATGAATTGGTCACCAAGAGTTAATGGTGACAGCAACAGCAATACCAGCACTTGGCACAATACTTGCACATAGTACATGCAAGTAAATATTTGTTTAATAAACATGTTATTGACTACTTACAAGGCAGATGATTTTATATCCTGCTTAAGTGATAATGACAGTGTAATTCTCCTAGATCGACATATACACTAGACTTCGATATTTTTTAAGGAGTTAGGATTGATTAATTATTGTTTTATATGGCACATTTGAACACATACACAAAAGCAAAAGGAATATTTTTTTCATATACTTTCTTTCCAGGTTTTTTAATCAAAATTATACTAGCCTCATGAGTTTGGTAGCTTCCTTTCATTTTATATTTTCACCACTACATTATTTAGATAGGATTGCTGGTTCATTGAAAGTTTGAAAACTTACCTATAAAACCTTTTGGACCTGGGCCTTTAGGTGGGGAACATGGCAGGAAGCAACACAGCTCAAGGGCTGCAAGTTTGCCCATACTTGATATTGTCTGTTTCTCACCCCCAAACAAGCTCTACCAACACTCTGATACTGCCCACATCCACCCTGCGATGCTGTGTGCATACACAGGTTTCTTTGACTTGCAATAGCAATGATAATTAGTTGTACACAGTAATCTTCCCAGATTGTGACAGGGAAAAGCACTCTCAGAAATTCTCTTCAAACATATCCCCAAACAGTGACACCCTCTGCCCAGGCTGACATTTTCTTCCTTTATTGGGTCATCGTTGTCTTTTCCCTCCCCAAGAATTTAGCATGGCTTTTATTTTAGCTTTTCAATTCTACTATTACAAATCATTAAGTGAAAGCTGATGATCTGTGCTAATTTCCCATCTTGTTCTAATAGCAGTAGTTTGTGTGAATGATATTTACATTAATTGTAAGCTTACTATATATCAGGTACTTCAAAATATGTTCCTTTCTATAATTCTCACAACTGTGCTGTGAAATAGGCATTATTTTTATCTCCATATTTTTAAGATAAGGAAATGAAACTTAAGAGTTTTAAGTAACTCACTCCAGGTAACATAGCTAGTGAACATCAGAGCAGATACAAAACCAAATCTGTCCTAAATCCAGAAACCACTAACATGATCAACTGTATGACACAGGTAGACATAAAATATAATTGCCTTGAATCACTTGAGATTGTCTATACCCAGAGATATAGACTCCATTTTTAATAAAATTATTCTTTGAAATAACAGATAATATCTATTGTTTCCAGTATTCACCTCTAGCAATGACACAAGGTGCAGGTGTTGTTATTTCCTCCTTGGGAGCCTAACAAGATCTGTTTCTCAAAACTTTTCTGAAGATGTCCTCTCAAGCCCTCACCTAGCCCCTCAACTGCATTTCTGGATTGTTTACCTAAGATTTAGCTACATGTGATTACCTAAAGATTGACTCCTAACAGTTGCCAGAATTGGAGGAAACAGGCACCATCTACCTACATCCCCTGTGTGCCACGAACACTACAGATATCATAGTTTCTTTTTTCTTCCCTGACCAGGGAACAGGTGTTTCTTTCAAATTCTGATTAACATTCTCGTTCTCTTCTATTTTCTCTTTTCTTCATCTGTTCACTATTATTCAGAGATGTAATCTGATATACAGTCATGAGCCACATAACAATCTTTCAGTCTATGACAGGCTGCGTATAGGTCTGATGGTGGTAATACTGTAGAACCTAGGTGTATACCTAGGTGTGTGTAAGTGCACACTATGATATTGGCACAATGATGAAATTGCCTAACAATATATTTCTCAGAAAGAGTCCCTGTCATTAAGTAGCCCATGACTGTATTTGAGAAGGAAAGTGTATCATGGTTGTTCAGTAGAAATAAAATGCGTAAAGTAATTACATTTAGAATAAAGCCTGTCAATCAATAAAGTATTTGGAAGGGCCAGATGAACGGGAGAAAAACTTAGAAGAATTGCACCAGATGAAGAAGAGCCAAGAGCACATTGGGCCTTTGGTCACAGTTCAGTAGAAGCTGAACTGCACGTATAGACTACGCCTCCTTTCATGATAATGACATTGTAACGAGGGGATTTGGTTTTCCCATCGTTTTCACACTTCTAAATGGCCCTGCTCCCTACATTATTGTCTAAAGAGGTATTTATTTTTCCTTTTAGATATTTTCTTAAACTCTATTCCCAAAACAAAATTTCTAGATCAGAGAACATTATTGATTTTTGTTTTGAATTTTGCTTTGTGGATTCAATCTGCATATAAAAATATTTATTTTTATTATAGTGTTTTAAGTTTGATATAGGAGACTACTACTGTGTTCTATTCACAGATTGTATTTGTGTCCTATGTATCAAAGATGAAATATTGAGTGGTATAGACCATTCCTCTGACCTAGTTGAAATGTCATGTTTCTTTCTTTTATTCTGGTACTCTGCATAGTCTTACACAGGAGCATGGAAATAAGTACAAGAGGAAGTATTACAATTGTTGCATATAGTGAGTTTCCTATATATGTTAGATTTCTGATAGACCCTGGATACAGAGTTTTGCACTTCAGACATCTGTATGCATACAGAATATTGTGGGTTTTTTTCTTTGTTACTCTGGATATTATGGAGTAATAGACGAGTAAGCCAAGACTATTTGTCCTATAATGTTTGGCTGGCTTTCACTGGGTTATTAAAATGTTAGGACCAAACTGTTTATCCAGCAGATGGCACTCTTAGTCCTTGGACCCCAAAGTTCACAAATTAATGACTGTTCCTTTGTGTTGGTTACAGACCATAACAGAATCCATGCCACCGATGTCTTACATGCTGTTTGGTATCTTACTACACAACCTATCCCAGGCCTCTCAACTGTGATTAATGATCACGGATCAGCAAGTGATTCAGGTACATGCTGAGCACATCTGTGCCTCCTTGGAAACTATGGGAACAAGAGCTTTTTTGTTTTGTTTTTGTTTTTTTCAAAGGAGGTCAAGACAAATGATATCAATTTCATACTTTTTTAAAAACATTCTGTTACTTTTATCTTCCCTTTACAGATTCTGACAGTGGATTTACACATGGACATATGGGATATGTATTTTCAAAAATGTACAATGTGCCGGATGATAAATATGGATGTCTGTCTGGAAATATCCCTGCCTTAGAGTTGATGGCACTGTATGTGGCTGCAGCCATGCATGACTATGATCACCCAGGAAGGACTAATGCATTCCTGGTTGCAACTAGTGCTCCACAGGTAAATCTTTTGATTTTGATTAAGAGAAATAATTCAATTGAGAGATTTTGCTGAAGAAAATTAATTTTATAAATTTTACTTCTAACAGACACCAAGTGAATATGAGCCAAACTATATATTTAGCCCTGAGAGAAAATTCTTAGAGATTACAATAACTTTGAAAAGATAGTATGGTTTGTTCCAAGTTATCAATTATAGGTATGCCACTTCATTAACCCTGGGGATCCCTTCTCAATGTTCTTCTGAGGAAGTAAAAGGACTTGGATTCATGTTGATGAATTTCCTCAACAAAGAAAATCCAACCTATACAAAAGTCCCTTTCTGAAAACATTAGAGAATCAAATCTTTCTTGGACTTGTAAGAATGTAAGCCTTCTTAGTATATAAATCTCATTCCTTTGAAGTATATTTATTATAACAATTATGATTCTTATGGCATTTATATTGGTTAGTAGGAATTAAAAATCAATTTATTTTATTTGAGGGAAATTTCTTTCTTGAACATAATATTCCAAAAACAATAACTTAAAAAAAATTCATCTCAGCATCTGTTTAAATTTAAGTCAAAAATTAATCACTAAATATCTAAGTATCTTCATCTATACAGGTAAACTCAGTAAGATTCTTTTTGATTTAATCAGTTGGCCTATGTTATTAAAGATCCCAAGATACTATTTTTCTTTCTAGAGGATCTAGAGGCCAATCTGGTCCTCTACTCTTTTTTTTTTTTCCTTGGTTGCTATTTGTCCTTTCACCCCATTTCCATCCATTTCCACATCCTCTCTCATATTCTAGTCTAGAATTTTCCTCTATGTACAATAAAAACGTATCCTGATTTTCCCCCCCGGAATACCTACTTTAACTTCTTTCATTGTGTCCTTCATATACTATTATTATTATTTTTCTAAAGATAGTCATGCAAATCCTCTTGCCAACAGCTTATACCATTCAAATTTTCCTATACATTTATGCATTTTTACTTACCTCAATATTAAGGTTTATTAATAATAGTCTTTCCTGGATGTGAGGGCGATCTGGCTGCGACATCTGTCACCCCATTGATCGCCAGGGTTGATTCGGCTGATCTGGCTGGCTAGGCGGGTGTCCCCTTCCTCCCTCACCGATCCATGTGCGTCCCTCCCGAAGCTGCGCGCTCGGTGGAAGAGGACGACCTTCCCCGAGAGAGGAGAGGACTGTCTTCTCCGTCAAGGGTGTATGAGTAGCTGTGCTCCCCTGCTAGAACCTCCAAACAAGCTCTCAAGGTCCATTTGTAGGAGAACGTAGGGTAGTCAAGCTTCCAAGACTCCAGAAACATCAAAATGAGGAGCTGCACGTGGCAGTCTGCCTTTCTAAAAATAAAAAATAAAATAATAATAATAACAATAATAATAATAATAATAATAATAATAGTCTTTCCTTTTTGTCCTTAGGCCTTTTTTCCTCTTTCCTCTACCTACCACACTAATCTTCAAGCATTGTTTAGGCAGCATTCTCTTCTTCTGAATCTTCCCTCAGCGTTATTAGAAAATTTCAAGCAAGTAGATAATGACTGTATACCTTAGGTACTAGGTAGAGGTGATATTTCCTATGGCTGATTGTGGGGTGTGAATGTTTTAAATTACGGGCTTCTCATGGATTCCAATCCTCTTTATTAGTTATATGTGTTTAACGAAGGAGAGGTCATTCTTCTTCTAGATGCAAGAAGTACTTGAGTTACTTCTTAGGAATATTAATACATATGCATGTTTTTACGGTTAAATTCCTGTGCCCTGCAAAGAAATCTAATAAAATCTAACTCTAAGCCTCTCACTTGCATGTGTTTGGAATAAAGTTTCAAGGATATGAAGTTTATTTTACAAAAGAAGGAAATTTAACCAAGAAAAGTAATCAACAGTCAATGTGCAGCAATAAGTGATTTTTAATAACCAGCAGTCACAAAATTACATTTCTGCATTCCATGAAAAATGAGAATTTGAAAAGCATTACATATTTTCATTTGTTTTTGTGATTTTTTTTTTAAACTTAAAAAATTGAACTCTTTACTCTCTTATTTGCCTAGGCGGTGCTCTATAATGATCGCTCAGTGTTGGAGAATCATCACGCAGCTGCTGCATGGAGTCTTTTCATGTCCCGGCCAGAGTATAACTTCTTAGTTAACCTTGACCATGTGGAATTTAAGCATTTCCGTTTCCTTGTCATTGAAGCAATTTTGGCCACTGACTTGAAGAAACACTTTGACTTTGTGGCCAAATTTAATGCCAAGGTAACTAGATTTGTACCATTCTTCAATTTATGGCCACATTGAAAGATGTCATGAAACTAAAATGTTGAGCAAAACTCATTGCTGTCACCTCTTATATGTCAAAAGAGAAAATGAAATGCAATGTTTAACCACAAGAAGGTAAATAGGCATTGGTCCCAATCTAGGAATCTGAGAAATTGAAGTGCCATCTATATATGTTATACTTAGTGCTGCAGATGAATAATAAAGTTCTGCAGACAAATAATTAAAATCATTGTGCTTTTTTTTAATTTTATTTGCTCTTATCTCTGTGGTTCACTAACATAAATTATCAGGCAGTAGAAAAGTCAAAACCCTGAAGCAAAATTTCATACATCAAAGTAAATGCTTAAATGTTAATTCAAGAAAATTTCTTATTTGTTAGCTACATTATTTTAATACTAATTGATAACATTTGCTAATTTTAAGTAGTATTTATTTATTTTCAATTCCATAATTAAAAATTGTCCATTATTTATTATTTTACTTTTTTGATGAACTATTTTACTATTTATGCGAGCCAGTAACATTATTTTAAATAGCTGAAAAATCCCCTTTACTTGGTATTCTGATCCCCACATGGTAGGAAGACAATAAATATTCTATTGTTTATTCTCCTGTTCAGCTTTAGCTTTCATTGAGGCAAAACACGTTTTAACTTTTTCCCTCAAACAGGTGAACGATGATGTTGGAATAGATTGGACCAATGAAAATGATCGTCTACTAGTTTGTCAAATGTGTATAAAGTTGGCTGATATTAATGGGCCAGCTAAATGTAAAGAGCTCCATCTTCAGTGGACAGAGGGTATTGTCAATGAATTTTATGAACAGGTAATTGATTTAACTGTTAATCCATACCTAGGCACTCAAAACTTCACCAAAGCTTCTAAAAGCTGTGAAAGTGTGATCAGTCTATTTCATATTCACCCTAACAAAAAGTTTTAAAAAGTAGCCATTTTATTTGACATGAGACTATGAGAGTTAGCACACTACCAAAAAGCTACACTTGAGATCTTCCCCACATTACCCTACATGACCAGATTACACTTGAAACTTTGTGTTTAGTGCTGTGAATCACTCTCTTAAGAGGAATCTGGAGGTAGTGGAGCATGCATAAAGGACAGAGATCAGTGACATAAAAGCACATGAAAGAAGTGAAGATATTTACTCCGGGGGGAAATAAAGGTGATATAATAACTATCTTCAGATACTTAAAACATTGACACACAAATTTAGGATTAGGTTTATCATGAAGTTCTTGTGGATATTAAAGAGGGTAAATTATATAAAGTACCTGACTCAGGATCTGATTTATAAAAAAACATTATGTTCATCTTCATTTCCCTAACAATGGTATGAATCTAACCAGTTTATAGAAGTTATGGGGAGATGGATATCAGGTCAATGTCAGAAAGAAATTTGTATTGCTAAAGGCATCCAGAAATAGGATGAGGCACCTTAATAAATAATAAATTGTCTGTCAATGGACATATTTAAAGTGAGATTAGAAAGAACTTTTATGGGTATTATACACAAGATTCATATATAAAATAAAAGGTTTGTGCTAGAAAATAATGTATTTCCTTTTCTAGGGATGAGATTAATTCATAATCCTGTCACATTGAAATACAGGAAAAATATAAATAAAAAGGAAAATCAACTTATAATAATTTCCAGTACCTTGATATAACAATTGTTGACATATGGTATATTTTTTCATTAATTTTGGTAGATAACTTCAGGTTAACAATCTGAATAGTTCAAAATAGTTCAAAATAGTTCAAAACAATCTGAATCTAAATAGTTCAAAATAAAAACACATATAGAGTGATCATATTAAACATATAGAAAAATGTGAATATAGAAACCGTACAATCACAGAAGATACAATTCGAACAAAAGCTGGAATAAGGTAGCAACTTTAATTGAGCAGTACAGTATTTTAAGATTTCTGGTAGCCATAGCAGAAAAAGAGAACATGATAGATTATGTATTTGCTTGATAATTATTCCCAGCATTTATTTTATGATGAATTTATACTCTAAGGTACACTGACTGAGGTAAGAAATATCATCTACTGCAACATTAAACCATTTCATGAATTTCCCTGTGATCAAGTACTGAAACATCAAGGTCACAGAAATGGTAAATGGAAACAAAGCATTTCTGTAGGAATCTTCGTAATTTGGGTAGAATCTCTCAGCAGTTAAGAGTGATCACATTATTGGATAACTTCAGGTTAACAATCTGATTTTAACAGTCTGATTCTAACAATCACTCTTAGTGATCATATTAAACATATTAAACCTGTGAATTCTCACATGAATGTCTGGGTTCTTGCAAAAAGTATTTGCAAATTTGAGCTACCAAGTGAATGTTGACTTTACTTGTACTTTAAACTTTCCGTGTCATTTACCTTTCTGCATTCCTATTTCTAGGGTGATGAAGAGGCCAGCCTTGGATTACCAATAAGCCCCTTCATGGACCGTTCTGCTCCCCAGTTGGCCAACCTTCAGGAATCCTTTATCTCTCACATTGTGGGTCCTCTGTGCAACTCCTATGATTCGGCAGGATTAATGCCGGGGAAATGGGTGGAAGACAGTGATGAGTCAGGAGATACCGATGACCCAGAAGAAGAAGAGGAAGAGGAAGATGTACCAAATGAAGAGGAAACCTGTGAAAATAATGAATCTCCAGGTAAGTTATAAAATCTATGTCTAGGTTCAGATGAGTCTTACGTTTCTCATGAATTACAAGCTTTGAGACCTTATATCATTGGCTGCATTTGATTATGGATAGTGCCCTTCTC
This sequence comes from Rhinolophus hipposideros, assembly GCF_964194185.1. Taxonomy (NCBI): domain Eukaryota; kingdom Metazoa; phylum Chordata; class Mammalia; order Chiroptera; family Rhinolophidae; genus Rhinolophus; species Rhinolophus hipposideros. The sequence goes on from NC_138055.1 coordinate 33,543,949, forward strand.
CAATGTCAACATAAGAGAAATTCCAGTCTTGGGATCTATAATAATATAATAATACCATAAAATAGTTGCAGCCCATTCTTCAGAGCATCTTAATGATTTAGAGATGAAAGGAATTTCAGGTACCATATAGACCAACTCTAGGCTCTGTCAGCTTGTTTAGAGGAAGACTGTATAACGCAGTATGAAGTAGTAATCACTCGTTTATTCAGCAAGTATTTATTGAGTACCTACTCTGTGCCAGACATTCTTCCAGGTACTGAAGACAGAACTGTGAACAAATCAGACAAGAGAGTAAATAAATCCTTGCCCTTTTAGACTTATATTCCAGTGGAGTCAACAGGCACTAAGTAAGATAAATCAGTAAATCTTTAGTTTGTTAGGTACTGATAAATGCTAGAATAAATTTTTAAAAAGGTAAGGGGATAACAACTTAAAATTAAAAGGGTAAAATTTTAGATAAGGTAGCCAAATAAGAGAGATTTTAAAAAAAATTTTAAAGAGACCTGAAAGAAGTGAAGGAGTGACCCATAAAGATAGATATAGAAAGAACATTCCAAGGAGATGGGAAAGCAAGCCGTGTAAAGGCTGTGAGGTGGACTGGCTAGGTGTTCAAGGAGGATTAGGAGAGTTGGGGTGGCTGGAACAGAGGAAAGAGGGTGGAGAGCAGCGGGGCGGGGAGCAGATGATACATTGTTTAAAGGTAGGGTTCTGTATGTCACACTATGGAGTCTGGCTTTTACTCTGAGTGATATGGGAAGCCATCAGTGTTTTTAAATAGAAAAGTCCATTGATTCAACCTACATTTGAACTGGATTATTTCAGCTGCTGTATTGACAATATTCTTGAGTTTGAGGTAGGAGAAATGGTATAAGTGGGAGAATGAGTTAACAGGCTCTGGTAATTATCCAAGTAAGAGATGGCTGTGACTTTGGACAAAGGTAGTGACAATAGTGGCAATGAAAAGTGTCTGGTCACTGCTTTGGAGTGCATAATGTACCTAATCTAATCCATTTAATTTGACTATAAAAACAGATTATTTTTCTTCACATCTTGAAATATTCTCTGCTATTTCACCTGCAAATAGCATAATTATGAAAAGTCATAACCCTTACAGTGACATTGCATAAATACTGTTCATGAGAACATAATATATGGTTTCTATCTACCTTCATAGATAAATAATGTACAGCCGTAATATTAATATTTTTGAAATCCCTTACAAAATATTACCAAGGAAAGACGTTCTGATCATTTGTTCCTATTTTTTAGCAGTCATGAAAATGCATGACTTGGTTCATTTTGACTGTCTAGTTGAACATGGGCCTTAACCCATTTTTCCCTCATATGAAGTACCTGGTTATAAGCTCACATAAGCCAAGATAAGAGTTCATTATTAATTATAGACTGATGAAACAGGGATTTGCAAGTTTGGCTTAAGGTCAGATTTTTGCTTAAATTCTATCCTATAAACTTTGCACAGAATGGGAGGGGAAAATCAAAAGTTGTTTTCTTCAATATTCTCTTATTAAAGTAATTATATTTTATTTCTCTGATGCTTATAAAAGCGATTTCTTTGGAACTTTTGTGCTGATTTTGGGAGTCAGAGGTTGGTAGCAAGATTTGGGATCCATGGGGTGTTTTCTCATTTGTTCATTTAATAAACATGCATTAGTTTTATTTTTTTCATTTTGTTTTCATCAAGAGAGCCAGGTAATTTGCTTTATAAGGACAGGACAAATTTTCCACTGACTGATATTGGAAAGTCTTGTCGGCTTAGCCTCTGGTAAAGCTTTGTTTCCATGGGCCCTAACTGATTGCTATTTGAACTCAAACACATTGCAAACCACACACATAATCTAGGCATCAGGAACTGAAGCACCCAGGCCAGGAGATTTAGCAGGCTCAACTGGTCAGGGTTGGCTTTAGCCCCAAATGCGACAACCAAATATTTGATTCCTCCCTGTTCTGTAAGGTTGGGTTTCCATTCTGACTTCCAGATTCTAATATGTTACTCTCTTGACCTTCCCGTTTTCATCAAGCTCACTAAAGCAGCAATGATAATTCTGTGGATTCTGTTTACTGATGACTTCTAAAAGTCAACTGGCCACGTTATGTTAAAATTTAACATATCAACAATAATTTGATACGATAGCTTTTGAAAAATGATCATCTTTGAAGTATTCCTTTACAGCCAAGAAAATGATAAGTGTTGGACAATGTTAATTTTTAGTAAAAATGGGCCCCATGGATTAATGGAATTTTAGGAATGGAAGGGGAAACAATGATCATCCAGTTAAGCTGCCTCTTTTTACAAAAGACTAAACTGAGGCTCAGAAGTTTAGGTAACATCCCAAGGTGTAGATGGTTTCTGCAGAACCAGAAAGGAAGCCCTGGTCTCCTCATTGTTAACTCCATTGCTGTTTACTCTTATAATTTTAATTTCAGAATTCATATTGACTGTGCTGGTTAACTTGGTTGAGCCTGAAACTTAAGATTTCATAAAAAATTATATTAAATATGCACTGATATTTCAGCAACATGCAAAACTTGGAGATCTCCCAGGAAACATAGAATAAAATGTTTCAATATGGTATCCTAGGAAAAGAAGCCTTTTTCCCTACCTCGTAATTAAATCTGAAAGATTCCTACAGTGAACTAAGAGGTTTATAATGAAGTACTAAGCTGCATGTAGAATTTGAGCAATGAAAGGCTCTTTGTTCTCATTTCAAAAGGTTCCAGTGCTGAACAATTTGGCTCCGATACAGGCATGTTTTAGACCACCTGCAGACTCTAATCTACGCAAATTTATTTGGTACAAACTTTCTTCTACGTCACCTCATTCGGTTTAATTCCAGAGAGGTTTATTGCTAGTGTTAAACAACATTAATAAGAAAACAGCTGTTCTCATGGGGGCTGCCCTGAAAAGAAAAGGAGAAAAAAATGAGCCTTTGTTAGCTTCTTCCCGATGAATACACCGCCATGAAAGTGAAATAATTACCTTGAGCAGTAGAGTGTTTCCTATAACCATGATTCAAGTCTGTCCTTCAGCCTATGGTCATCTGCATGTAACTCTCAAGTCAAAAGATTAGGTTAAAAAGTATATTAACCTTTTAATATTTCTTAACAGAAACTGATTTGTACTTCACTACAACAAAAACAAAGTAGAAATAGACAAGTAAATAGGTTTGGTAGAAGATTGTTTTAGAGATTTGCTTTTAAAAATCTAATACATTACTATATTTAATTAACTTGGATAGAAAAATTGAAATTTCTTTACACTTAAATATATATATATATATGTTTGTGTGTATATCTATCTATATATGTATATATATATCTCTATCTAAGAAGCTTTCAAATGGAGAAACTGATGTCATGCTCCAGGGCCCATGCCCTTGTGCCTGTAGGAACGCCCCTCACTCTGCCTGGAATGCTACCAGCCCCTTCTTCACCCAGTGTATTTAATTCTCATGACGTACATCTCAGCTCAGGTATCATGTCAGTTGAAAAAAATCTTACCTATTCCCCCACAGGTTTAGTCTTTTGTGTTGCACCACACACTTGTTATAAATGGCAAGATGCTATTCAAAACTATTGAAATAGGGAAGAAAAAAATGAACTCACCTCTGTCTAAACAAAAGCAGGAGGGTTTTTAAGTGCTGGGATGAACTAGTGGGAAAAGTACTGGAGGACCTCAGAGGGCATTGGTCAATGTGATTAGGCCATTTGTGTTTGCTGATTGGTGCTTATTGAAGCACCAACTTATTGAAGCACCAACTTCAAACCTATTGAAGTTAGGTTTCTAGGTCCTTGAGAAAGATGTTCCTGTGTTGTCAAACTGGGTAGGTGCTGGGAGATTTATATATGCTACAAAGGGGCAGAGAAAGAATTTGGAGTTTCAAGTTTTATCAAGTAAAGGCTCTAACAAAAGAGATGTCAGAGACCTATAGACTAAAAGAAACCTAAAGTTTAGTCAAGCTGAGGAGAAAGACCATCTGGGTCACAAACCTATGTCTGTCATAGAAAACAACATATGTATTTCATTTTTTTGTCTTCTTTGCTCTCTTTCTTATAGACTGTAAGCTTTTTTCAGGCAAGATGTAAAACAAATTGGTCTCTGTTTCCATAGCATCCCAAAAGCTGCCTGTCAGTTTGTAGGTGATCAATATATGTTTGATTGATGGATTCATTTCATGAATAAATAATGAATACAATATATTTTTTAAATTTTTTCTTATGACTGTATCCATTCCTTCTGGCATTTAATCAATTTAATAATTTTGTTACATGATTTAAAAGTAATTCATGATAATTTAATTTCATGTCCTTTTTCTGAACTGTGTTTTAAAAATTGATCTTGTTCTATAAAGTGCGAGAAATTTCTCTGGCATATTTAATAAACCCATTGAAGCAATCATTAGCATGTTTACAAAAATTTTGGTCTATGACCTCCAAGAGATCTGGTTCCATTGGCCATCTCATAGCAACTGGAGATTTTTTTTCTTTTTTGGCTATTGTTACTTTCTCCTACTCCTTTTCCTCTTTGCTCTCCTTCCTCTTCTTTTCCACCTCCTCCTCCTTTTCCTTTTTCATTCTTCCAGATGATACATTGTAAATCACTACCACTTCAGTAAGTAATCCCAAATATCTCAGCTGATTATCTGATGACTTGTACGGTTATCCCTTTAATGAAATCTCAATTAGAGCAGAATTTCCCATGAACCCCTTTTTCATATCATTGTCATTCTTATCACTTATGGACATCTCACCATTTACCTGGGATTGTGGAAGTGCAGTGAAAAAAATTTCAGGCACTAGGCACGTGGAACAGGCACCAGAAAGAACATAATTCATTTAGTAAACTCTTACTGGATACCTACTCAAGTCTGGGACTCTGTGGAGATAGACACAAAAGGGAAAAAAGCTTCTGTCCATAGGGACGTTTGCAGTCTAACGGAAGGATCTTAGCCTAATTTCTCAATTATCTCCCTAAGTCTTAAACGGTCGCTCAGATGAAGGTACTGAGAGTTACATTATATTCAGGTTGCTTAGAAAAGAACAGACTTCTCTTCTAAGCTCAAAACCAGCTGCCTACTTTACCTTTCCACTTGCAGTCCTCCTAGATACTTCATGTTCAACATACCCCAAAACTCTGCTCCTCATCTAAGGTTCCCTTTCTCAGTACATTGTACCACCATCTACTCAACTGCTCCATCCAGGTAGTGCAAGGTTGTCTTTGATTCCTCTGTGTATCTTCATGTTAGTCCAAGCCACCATCATCATGCAGTATCCTTCCTCGTGAATCACTTCTCTCTCTGTCTGCTACCTTTTAAAGACTTTGTAAGATTCAACATAACGGTAGCCACTTGTTCATTCTCTGCCTTCACACTATAGGAAAAGCTCTGTGATGGAAGCATTATATCCATCTCGTCTATCAGTGGATCACCAGATGCTTGCACACTTGGTACATTTTAGATACTTAATAGACAGATAAGGAAATGGAAGCCTAAATAGTGAGTTATGATATCAATGCAAATTCTTTAAAACATCTTACGTTTCTTCTGTTGAAATTTATTTCACTACACTTCTTCTGTCAGGAGATGCTATGCTGTGAAAACTCTAATACTTCCAAATTGAAAACATTAGATTGTATGATCATTAGAAAATGTACTCTAATTATTAAGTGCATATTTGCTAAGTCTTGTCATGTGTAAGATCTGTATAGGTCTGTACAAGGCTCCCTCAAAGAGGCTGTACTCTAATAAAGGAGCTGGAATACATGAGAATAAGATAAGTGCCTTGAAGGATGTACATTTTGGAGGACATTGGTTTTGTTGTAAGTGACAAAACTCCAATTGAATGAATATATAGGAAAGGGAAAATTATTAGTTCATGTAAACATGATGTTGGCTAATATCAGAGCTTACTTGTTCTGTTCTTGTCTCTGACTCATGAGCCTGACAGCTTATTCTTTCATCCTTGCTTTCTTCATGAAGCTGGAATTGTAACCAGCTCTATGTTCACTTCACTCCTGATACACAAGCAGAGAAGAAAAGATATTCAGTCCCCATTCCCCAACCTCATACTCATTTTCATTGCCATTGGCAAAGGTACCAGGGAAGGGCTCTAATTGGCTGGACTTAGGTTACGTATCTACTCACCAGACAGTCACTGTGACACATCTATGTTATCAGGAGGTGGGTGGAGAAGTAGAGTTTGACAGCCTTTTTCAGAACTACATAACTAAAAGGAAGGATGAGAGTTCCCCCTAAATGTTTTTGGATGTGCAATTACCAGAAAAAGGAGAATGAGAATGCGAAAGGAAAAAAACAAAACAAAAAAACCCAGGAAACAGAATCTACTCTGAGAAGCATATATGGACACAAGAGAGATTAGGCGAGAGAGAGAGAGAGAGAGAGAGAGAGAGAGAGAGAGAGAGAGAGAGAGAGAGAGAGAGAGAGAGATTATTTCTTCAAAGAGGAATTCAGTGAAATCTAACTGTATCTCAAAATAATAAATAGACATAAACTTTCAGTGGCTGAGAAGAGCATTTCAGAAGGGGCATGAAAGTACCAACTTGAAAGTTGGAGAGTTTAATGTATATACAGAAAAGAGAGCAGTTGAGTATAGATAGATACCAGACTGCAAATTGAGGAAGACTGGAAAAGTGTGCCTGTGCCAGCTTGTGGGAAAACTTTGAGAGGAATGTGAAATTAATTTTTTAGTCCACATAACTAAACATCACAATAAGTTTAAAACCATCTTTAATGAAACCAGTCATGTAGACTCTTAGGAGTTGAAATGGTTAACAAAGTAAAGGAAGACATAACAAAGTTATTCCAATAATCTAGGTGAAAAGTCTGAAGGAATAGGAAGAATACCAAGATACAAACAGAACATTGTATTGGACGTTACCAAATATTAAATATGGTTCACAGTTATATTAATATTAAATATGGTTCACAATGATATATTAATTGTTACTGCCATCTTCCTCTTACTTCCCCACTCTCAAAAACAACATCATTACAACATACAAATCAAATATATGTATGTATGTATGTATGTATATACATGTTATATGTATATAACATATATATATATATATCTCCATTTGGATACATGTTAACTCCTATTAATAATGTGAAAAGAAATAACTGTCATGTATTTAGCACACAAATAATTAGTCTAATTTGATGTTTTCTCAGGAAAGAAAACTTTCAAAAGGAGGAAAGTCTACTGCCAAATAACTCAGCACCTCCTACAGAACCACAAGATGTGGAAGGAAGTCATTGAGGAGGAGCAGCGGTTGGCGGGCATCGAAAATCAGTCCCTGGACCAGTCTCCCCAGCAGCATTGCTCAGAACAGATCCAGGCCATCAGGGAAGAAGAAGAAGAAAAAGGGAAGCCAAGAGGAGAGGAGAGCCCAACCCCAAAGCCAAGCCAGTGACAATGGACAGAATGAGCTGTGATTCCAAACCAAGTGACTTGTCACAGACTCTTCAAGCCAGCACAACACTTAGACACAACACTGTAGAAATATAAGAAGATGGGCAAATGGCTATTGCATTTTGAGATTCTTCGCATTTTATGTGTTTATTTTTACAGTGAGGTACATGGTTAAAAACTCTTGCTCAGAGAAGCTTTCACATTGCAACACCAGCTTGTAAGGATTTTTTGTTTTAAGGAAATATATTTGTGTGTGTGTATATAAGCTCTCACATAGATACATGTAAAACATTTTCACACACACACATACACACTGAAAGCCAGGATTACTGGCTCCACAATTTAGTAGCATTGATATTAAGATATATAGTGGTCACTGTGATATAATAAATCATAAAGGAAAAATAAAGGAAAACAAAGTAAATGGTGCGGCTTAGCAGGGGAACAGTGCAGCAAATGTAGGCTACAACTAAGAAGCTTTTGCTCTTAGTACTGAGGGATAAAATTCCAGAGAATTATTTGAATTCTTATATATCCTGCCAACATTGTGTGTGTGTGTGCGTGTGTGTGTGTGTGTGTGTGTGTGTGTGAGAGAGAGAGAGAGAGAGAGAGAGAGAGAGAGAGAGAGAGAGAGAGAGAGAAATAGGATTGAAAGGGTGCTTGTGTGTATGTATATTTGCGTGTATGTAAAGAGAGATTTTTGTGGTTAGCAGTTCGTAGAATTCCGGCGGCAGATGACTCAGCACATGTGAACAAACAGAAGGAAGTTTACTCTGGAGTGTCTTAGGCAGCCATTCCAAAAGCCTTCCTCCATTTAGTTTCAATAAAGGTCTCTGCAGAGGGAGGGTATTCACAGGCTTGGTGAGAGGGCCACGTGATTGGTACTACTGCTACACACCACTTGGAGGCTCTCTATCACCAGCCTTCAACCTTCCAATCTACTCGCCTCATGAATGTATAGGAGCTGTTTATCTCTGAGTATGTCTGTCACTCAACCTGAGATCAAATCACCATTTAAGGGGATGGCATTCTTTGTTCATAAACACCAAGAAGGAGCTGGAGTCGGGTCTTTTAATCAGGTTAGAACTCTAAAAGCTTTTCAGAAAAACGTGAGAAATTGCTCTTAAGAGTGATCTCCCATGTCTTAACTTGCTACAAAATGTGTGTGGTACTAAAAGAAAAAAAGAAAGAACAGCAAACAGAAACCCACTACAGGATACGTAGCAAGAGATAAAGGGGAAATTTTCAACCTAGGGTTTGATGTTTGTTGATGTAGTGAAAGTCCAATTTTTGGCAACTGTTGAAGATTGGCTTTTTTGGGTGGCAAAGGTCCCACTGACCAACCCTTTTGTGGTATTGTGTAAGGGGTAGCTTCTATCTGCAATCTGGCCCATTGTCATGCTTCTTTTGGCAGGGAAGATTACGGAAGGATTTTGGGGGACTGGGCCTATTATTGAAAGTTTTTTTTTTATTTTTATTTTTTTGGTTTGTTTATCTACACTTGTTTATGCTGTGAGCCAAACCTCTATTTAAAAAGTTGATATTCACTTTCAATATTTTATTTCATATTATTATATTTGTCATGAATAGTTATCTTGATGTAAATATAAAGATTTTTTTTGTTTGTTTCTGTAGATAGTAAGCTTTTTTTAAAAAAGGGAAAATGAAACATTTTTATAAAGTTATATTTTAATCACCATTTTTATACATTTAAACTATCTCCAAGCCCAGTAAGACAGTGATGATTCATTTGCATGGAGGTCTATGGACAGCCACTTATCTACCTATTCTAATGTCTATGATAATCTGATACAGTTATTTTGTGCCAATTAAATGAGGATGCTGCAATGAATGTCTATTCACTAGTAACTTTTCCTAACTTTTGGGTAACTTTTGGGTCCATGACTCCCAAGTGAAAGACTTTTTAAATCAACACCGAATGCCTATCATTGGTGTTTATTTCTTCCCAATACTTTTTGGTTATAACTCTTCCTTCAGTACCCTATACTCTATGCTCATCATCTAAACAATCTTAGCTTCTAAGTAAACTTTAGTTGTGATTTCTACTTTTTATTTCCTCTGAAGTCATAGAAGAGTGTTTACATTAAAAATGCCTTTGTTTCTCATAAATGGTTATTTTTCCCTTTTGAAGCAATGAATTTACAATAATCTATGGCATTTTCAAACTAGGCAAAGATAATATAATCAGAAGTAAACATTGTTTCAAGGCAAATTTCCCAATAAATAGGAAAATGTGGAAAGGATCAAATTGATGCAGACTCTACCTAAATATTGAGAATAATTATTTTTTGCCAACTTTTTGAGTTAACACCAGGTCTTCATTATCTAGGACTTACTGTGTTGTTTTCCATTTTCTTTGTATTACCTGTGTGCCTCTATGTTTGCAAAAGTTACTGTGAGTCAAATACATTTCCCCAGTGAACTTAATTCTTCTCCTTCCTTTGCAAATAAGTGAAGAAAAAAACAACACACATACACAGAAGTTATACTCACATATCCTTTATATCTAATTCCTTAACAAAATTATTTTTTTCCCTTTCTCCAAATGCCATTCATCTCTAAAATAAATATAAGTTGAGGAAAAAATCTAGGAGTGGAGTAAGCAGAATGACAGGAAAATAGTTGAGTCTATAACTGTATTAGCAGCTTCATCTAAGTTGAATGGCCCCAAGTAGGGCCAGTCTGGCTGCCAAAGCAGAGGTCTTAGCAAACTGCCTGGTTTTGTTTGTTTTGTTTTGTTTTGAAGTACATGAAATAATGATGACCAAAGCAGTTAGAACCTCTTCATTCCATAATTGTGTTTATCAGTGTAGGAAAATTGATCATTTTTTCTTCAAAAATAAATTTCCAGTATATTGAAGATAGAAGTCATTTGAAATAAAGGAATGGAGGTTCATCAAGTATGTAACTTTCATACACACCCAGTTCATCCCAAAGGATACTTAGGGACCTAACAATAATAGTTTTTGCTAGTGAAGTACTCTCCCTCCTTGGCGACAGCAATATTACTGTGTTCACTTCCAACTCCAGAGCTTAATTCCTTAAAAATGTATTTGTTGCAATTTGCTACATTTTTATCTGAGTCTATTTATAGGTGCCATTAGATAAACTCAGGTCTTTCAAATGAAGCAATGTCTAGCCCAGTTAGGGAAAAAGGATAATTGTATAGACAGCCATAAAACCAATGGTAGGAACAGCTGGAAATGGTGACCTTGATGCTCTGTTAAAGAAAAGACCAGGTATACCATGAGTGTTACCCATGTTTTTTTCCAGCGTACCCATAGAATGTCTTTCCAGTTATCTAAGCCAACCTTGATATCTGTCTCCCTTGGTGAAAACACCACTTGAGTTTTGTTGGTTTTGTTTTTTTTCCTAAGTATAAAAATTTGCTTTTGACATTTATATAACACCTGGTTTTGTTCCTATTAGAAGATGAATACAGTTGCTCTGTAAAGGGATATGTCTATTAATATATTGGCCTTCATTTGATAAGGAATTTCCTCATATCATGTTTAAAAATATATATACTTTCTAAATGCTAATTGCCACTTCTGTCTGTTCCATTTTGATGGGATTCCAGAACAAATCCTAATCACTGCAATTCCCCTAAAACTAAAGAAAGGGGATTGAGTCTCGTGTAGACTGTTCATATTACACATATATATTGCGATTAGCTCATGCCTCCTGCCTCTCTCGATTTGCAGTTTCCAGATGTCCCTGTCACTTTCCCAGAGAACTTTTTTTGAAGGTAAAAGCTGTGCAAAAGGCATGAGACTCAGGCCTATACTTTGTTTAAATGATGGAAAAAATATAAATTATTTTCTAAGTAATAAAGATATGAAAATTATAATTGTAAATAAAGTCTAAAGTTTGAAATGACTGCTTTCCAAAAGTGAACTATTTGTGTGACGAACAACTCCTGACTGAGAAGAGAATCATCAAATATCATTTCTGTTCTACTTCGGGAGGTCTTTTTGGTGCTTTCGTGTCAGTATGGGGATCTCCACTGTCCTTGTCATTTTCAATATTTCTAAAATAATAATGAAAACCACACTGAGGGTCTTATCGTCCTCTTCTTCTATCCTACTCCTAATTCCCACTTAATTCCTTTTCTTGTTTACATGCAATTTTGGAAATAAACTGCCTTTTAAACTGACAAGACTCCAGCAAAACAGAGTTCTGTAAACTTTCATAGTCTAGAGTAAATCAAGATTATCCTGTTCTAGAGTTATCACTAATGTGTGCGGGGGGCGGGGGGGAATCAATGAAATTTCAAATGCTAATAGCTCAATGCCAGATAATTGAGAGCTAAAATATCTATATGCTTTGAAACCAAAACTGAGTTTCTTTAATTCACCTTCTTTCCCAATAGGCAGGAAGATACTTATGGCCATTGTTCTAAGTCATTCATTTTTCTCATGATTTCTCCATGAAGAGAAATTATGAACTTCTTGATATTGTCAGTCCATTTTTCTAAGCTAGTCAACAATGTGCAGCTTTAAATTAGTACACAGATTAGCCATTTTAGGTGAACAACATTCCAAAATATAATTATTCTTAGAATTTCTAATTGGAGGGAAATATACCAGTTTTAAGGCCTATATTCATATCTGTTTGTTCCTCTAGAAAATATTCAAATCTTATTGGGGTTAATTAATTAAACTATAAGCACTGAGTAAATTAAACTATAAACCATGCATTCAAGATCTTAAATTGAGGTTTCCATAAGCATTTGTATATTTCACACTAATGAACTGTGTCAGAGAAGAGCATAAACATTCTTCAGTCTACATTATGTACCATGGATGTTAGGCAATTTGTGCTATTGTCTAACACATTTCATTTGTTAAAATGATGCAGCTTTTATCTTATAGGTGCTTTTACATTACCTGAACTAATCTTTATGTTCAGACTATCAAGTCATTCTAATAGCAGGTTAACAGTGGTGACAAAAAATAATAGGGCTTTTTGTTGTTAAAAATGTTTGAAGATACAAAATTAAAGATTAAGGCTTTGTTTCATTGTTGGGACTCAATATGAATCTGCTGACTTAAAAATACTGTTACAGTATATATTACTTTAGTGCAGGTAAGACTAAAAACTATATGAAATGACTGCTTTCCAAAAGTGAACTATCTAAAAGATGAACAACAATGTAGAGATGGAAAACAAAATTGGCTTTCAACGTACGCTTAAGGCTCTGAAAAGGATCCAAATTCTCCTCCATATTGTACTGGTAAGTTTCATTACCTTGACAGATACTGGTATCCATGGATTTCTGCTTATCTGAGGAGCTGCGAAATACAGAAAAAAAGACGAGCCTTCTCCTATTGATAAGTACTGAATATCTCTACATTCAGAGAGATTTCCTCATTGCTTCAGATCAAGAAGGTGTTTTTTAATCATGCAAATAACTCAATCAAAAATTCTTCAAAGATAGTAATATTTAGCATCATATGTAAGTACTATCAAGAATATTTAAATTGGTTTTATTTTTTGAACCAAGCTGTTAAATTTTTTATTTAATTAAAATGAAATCCACAAAATGACATTCCCTGGTATAGGGATGCTAAGTATATTGATATGATCAGAACTAGTATTATGTAACAAAACTGGAAGAAAGAATATTTGCTTCTTTTTCTAATGTCCTTCATGCCTCAGGGATGAAAATGTTTTATGAAGGGTTCAATAAATATATGAGATAGACAAAAAATAAACTTAGTCCCAATAATTTAATTAGATTAAGTGTATAAATTATAGTCTGAGTTTTTCTGAGCTTCCCCAAGAAAAAGGAATTTACTATCCACCAATATATCATGTTTTAGGTTTTAAAATAGATGGTTTATTAATGTAGATTATATTTTACTAAATTCTAATGGAATTGAAACCTAAATACCTTTATTACTAAGAAATATTAAATCTTATTAAGCTTGACTTTCACAGATGAAGCACTGACCAGTCAATAAACCACACCCACTAAGTTCATCTGCCAAGAGTTATGAAGTGATAGGTTGGAATTTGAAATTTATAAATAGAAATTCACAAAAATATATTTTTAAAGCTTTATGCTTTAATTAAATTTTGTGTCAGTAGAAATACCTAGTATTTCAAATGAAACTAAAGCATGGAATTATTCCTATCCTTTAAAAAAAAAAAAAAGTATGGCTTCTCCTCAATTTTACTTCTCTAACTCAAAGTTATCAAAGGAAAAATAATCAGATATTCTCCTCTACTGTAATAAAGAGATTGCCATTCACCTTAAATTCTAATTGGGCACACCTAGATTCACTGTATAGCTCATGGTACTAAAAAGCCAAAAAACAACAACAAAAAAAAAAACAAATAAAAATAAACAAAAAGAAAACAAACGAGAGCTGTGGATTGGGAGTGAACACTACATAAAACTTCAAGGCTCATCCCAGGACACCACTACATTTTAAGACAAAACAATTTAGTTATCAGTTACACTGAAGTAAAGGGACATAATAAATCGTAATTCAACCCTGACTTTGTTTATTACAATCAGCACTTGCACATGATTCAGAATCTGAATTCGCTCTTGGAGCTTGGAAACTGCTGCTTGAATACATATCTTTGAAAAGGAAGGTTTTATTTTGTTGTTGTTAATTCTAGTAATCTTACTCTTTATATAGCAAACTATATGTGAAATTAAAAGTGTTTAAAGATGTTTCCTTTCTGTATATAATTTGTTTGCTAATAGAATTTTCCATTACCTCTCTTAAAAATTAACTGATTATTTTTGTGATTCAGAAAACGTATAACAGATACTTTGTTTTAGTTATTTATAGGCATAATCCAGTACTATAGTGTTGCTATCTTTAAGTAATAACCCTACCATATCTATATATTACTTATTAATGGGATATAAATGGCTTAAACTTTAGTATATATTTGTTCATTAGTTTAAAAATCACTATTTTTAATACTCTGTAAAATATTTGCATGGGATTTTTGCTGTGTTGTTTGCTTAACTGTGTTTTTCATTTGTGTGTATAGTTTATTTCTTAGTATATTCTCACAGAAGAACTCATACCATTTTCATTCCAAAAAGGACAATTTGTTAGTTGACAGCACTGGAAATAATATCACTGAAACCACCCATCCCCTGATATTTCTTTCTTTAGATTTTTATCATGCAAGTTACAAAATGAAGATTGGTGCTTTTATAAAATTCTGAAACTCACTGCAAAATAATGAAAATGAAATTCTCCCTGGGTTTCTACAATGATGTAGGATGTGCAACTGAAAAAACTTTAATTGGAATTCAGACTGTCTTTTTGGTTTGGTTTATTTGATTCAGTTTTTGGTGTTAAAATGTGTTGATTCCTAATGGGACAATTGTCCTGATCATTTGTTATCTCTTCCTGACATAAAACTGTCTTTGGAAAGTTAAAATTAACATGTCTCAAATATTTGACTTTGTAGGATATTTGTAAACCAAGAGAGTATTGGATTAACTTAATTTAGTATTCCTAAAAAGCAATATTTTCAAATAACTGCCAACCAAAGTAACAGTGTAGGAGGGATATCTTTTGTACATGATAATGTAGTTCTCACCACTCTCAACAATTGAATATGTTTATCAATAACTTTCCAAATTTATCAATTTTTAAAATTCCAAGAGTGAGGCATTGGACTTAAGTGATCATTTTGCAATCGAAAAATAAATCTCTCCTCTCACTTGTGTCTTGCACTTAATATATGTAATGATACTTTGTATCATCCTATCACAGGTATTTGTTAAGTTACTTAGTTAATGGCTGATAAATGTTTTGTAAAAAGTAGAATCTGTACAGAAAAAATATTAGAAAAATTGCATTTATTTTTATTATTTTTTATCTTAGACACTATAATGATGCTCCTTTTTTGCCAGATTTACTGGAAGTGCCTCTTGGTTTTTTATATATGTATATATATGTATATGTATGTATATATATATACATACACACACACACATATATATATATACATAACATAATACATACTCAAAGATTGTTAGACTTGTGTCACAGATAATGGATGTGGATATTACAATGTGAAGATAATGTATAATATAAATATAATTCTGTGGTATCATGTTTGATGTAGTTATTTGTTCAACCCAAGTCCTCCATCCAGCCTTTTGAAGGCATTCTTTCCTGTTATATCCAAATACAGTGGTTGTACCTAGCCTCTACTGTACTGTGACAACCATTGGCCTTCCTACAATTTCCAAGGACTCCTGAGATCTTTTATGCACATAGTCATATCTCCCTCTCTATCACTGATGAATTCTTAGCCATGTTAACCTTCATCTAACTTTCTGCAGCTAAGTTGTGTCCTTTTTCTAATCAAATAGCACCAAAACAAATATACTCACATTTCTGGCATTGAGTTTCAGAGTCCTATAAAATACACAGTGCTATTTATCCTACAAATGCTACAGTTTATCCTATAAAGATTGTCTATGGATTCCCAATACATGGGCTATTTGGTTGTACAGACTCAGAATTATTTTTGTTCTGTGTGTTTGAACAGGTTTAGAAAACTTGGAATAATTCAAAACACTCAGTGTGTTTTAATTAACTAAAATATAGTCCTAAGAAACAAACAAAAGCAAAACGTGATTTCTACCCAAAGTTCCCAAGGAATTAATTTTTGAAATATATTGATTTCCCCACTACCTAAGACAAAATCCCAACTCCTAAGCCTGGGATATTCAAAGCGGTCTCCACTCTGGCCTCAAACTATCCTTCCACCAAAGGAACTAGCCACTTATCACTTATATTTCTGTCTTAGGCATATCAGTGGAGTATTTACTCACTCTGCCTAAATGCATTTTAGTTCTCCCTTTGCACACATGTACACATATACACACATTCTTCCAGCTATACACAGCACAATAGGGCAAGAATGACTATGTCTTCTTTAGTTGTTAATTTTATCCCTCTCCCAGGACTTTCTTCTTATGATGATGCTCTGGTCCTCAATGGAAGGGAGGCAATAGATGGGTAGTCAAGTCTGAACCTCCATCTCTTTTGTGCCGTTAGGTGCTATCAAAACTGGTCTTGCAAGTGACGTCATAGGAATGGCAGCAGCGGGGGCACTTTTTGAGTTCTCCTCCGGATCTTGTCACAAATGGGACATATAACCCATCAAAAGAATCTGCTCATCACAGAGAACAGCTAAGAGACACGTGGAAGGATTACTTGAAGGTGTACAAATTGGGCGAGCAAGGTAAGAGGGAAGGAAGGGAGCGGAGTGGAGACACAGCCAGCATCTGCGGCTGTGGGGACACGGACCACATCTGCAGTGGTGGAAACAAGGCCGGCATCTATGGCGGTGGAAATGCAGCCGGCACCCGCAGCTGCAGAGACACAGGGGATCCCAGGATGGAACAGAGAACACAAAAGCCAGGAGGTGGGCTTTCTCCCTAAGTCCCACAGCTGATATCTCCCACGGAGGGTGCAGATAAGTGGGCCCTAGGGCGGACAAACAACACAAAATCCATACCTGGGCCCCACCCCCCCTTCCAATTCTACCCCTACCCTTCCAGAGACTTAAACTGGCCCCTGAACTGAGGAGTAGTGTCAGATTACAGAGGAGCCTCTGTGCTCAGGCTCTGGGAGGACTGGCAGGCAGCATTGACCCAGGGAAGAGGCTGGGAAGAATGTGATTTTTGCTGGGCTTGGAGAGAAGAGATCTCTACCCCCAGCCACCACCTTTTCTGGCCTGCAGGAAGAGTGTGACCTGGCTGGGCTGGGAGAGAGAAGACCCCTCCATCCCCAGGCACCACCCTTTCTGGCCTGCCTAGGGCAAGTCAAATGCAACTGCAGAGGCTCTCCCAGAGATCAGCAGTAAGCGGCAGATGCAGCTCCTGGCTTTCAGCAGCTCAGAAATCTCCCGCGCACCACACACACACACACACAAACACAGACACACACACACACACACACACACACACACACACACACGGAAGAAGTGCCCTAAGACTCAGGAGAACTGGACACAGGGCTAGTGGTGCTCCTCTCAGTGTGCACAGGTGCAGGCAAGGGCAGAAACTGCACTGACTTTGTAAAAACTACCATACAGACCCCTCAGCCACACACATCTAAATCTGCAGTCCCAAAGTCACTCTGGGCACCAGGTGAATGGCTCAGCCTGCACAAGAGGCAAGGGACTCTGGTACAGCAGAGGACAACTTGGAGATTACTTGGTGGGCTTAAGCCAAGACTGGTGCTGCTTTTTGTTTTGCTTTGTTTTGTTTTGTCTGTTTTGTCTTTATATCTTTGATATCTTTCCCTGTGTTGAGTGGGGGTTGTCCGTTGTTTTTACATGTGAATGTAGTTGATTTTTTCTTTGTTGTTGTTGTTGTCGTTGTGCTTGGTGATTTGCTATGTTCTGAAATTGCCCTACCAGGGCCCAGCTTAAGAGGCACAAGATTCAACATATCCAGAGGCCAACTCCAGACCAAACCAGACTACTACCGGGTATGAACTACAAGTCACACACCCAAAGGGAATTCTCTACAAACACAAGAGCCCATAGAGGCCAAACCACATTTAAGTGGTCAACCCTCACACAGCAGAACACCCTGCGGTGGGCAGAGCCAAGTCTCACAACTAGTCAGCCTAGGATTTAACTCCAACTACTCACAAGTGAAAAGCAATTAAAGATCTTCTTTAACAGGACAATATACACAACACCTTTGGAGCACATGTAGAGAGGAACGAAGTAGTGCAAGTCAAATATAAAGGACACATACTACATAAGATAACCCAGCAAGAACTAAGAACTCTAGGGGATCTACCTAGTACATCAAAGCAAACACAGTCAGCCAGAATGGGGAAACAAAGAATCATGTCCCAAATAAAAGAATAGAAGAAACCTCAACAACTGGAACTAAATGAAACAGAGGTAACCAACCTATCAGAGACAGAGTTCAGAACACTGGTGATAAGAATGTTGAAGGAGCTTAGAGATGACATAAAGAAGAATGTAGAAATTATAACAAACAACCAGTTAGACTAAAGAACACAATTACCGAAATTAAGAACTCTTTTGAAGGAATTACCAGCAGGTTACATGAAGCAGAGGATCGAATCAGCAACTTAGAAGACAAGTTAGCAGAGATCACCCAAACACAACAACAGACAGAAAAAAGAATAAAAAACAATGAAGATGGTTTAAGAGACCTCTGGGATAACATCAAGTGCAACAACATGCGCATCAAAGGAATACCAGAAGGTGAAGAGAGGAAGCAAGGGATTGAGAACATATTTGAAGTAATAATGTCCGAAAACTTCCCTAACCTGATGAAGGAAACCAACATACAAGCCCAGGAAGTGCAGAGAGTTCCAGCCAGGATAAACCCAAACAGGTCCACACCAAGACACATTATAGTTAAAATGGCAAAGCTTAAAGACAAAGAGAGAATCCTAAAAGCACCAAGAGAAAGGCAGAGGGTTACATACAAGGGAACTCCCATAAGACTATCAAATGACTTTTCTACAGAAACATTGAAGGCCAGGACGGAGTGGCAGGAGATACTCAAAGTGATGGAAAACAAAGGCCTACAACCTAGATTGCTTTATTCAGCAAGGCTATCATTTAAAGTTGATGGAGAGATAAAGAGCTTCCCAGAAAAGAATAAGCTAAAGGAATTTATTACCACCAAGCCAGCATTGCAAGAAATACTAAAAGGACTTCTGTAAATAAAAGAAAGATGAAACAACCTAACTACAAATTTAAAAATGGCAATAACTATTTACATATCAATAATCACTTTAAATGTAAACAAATTAAATGCTCCAATCAAGAGACATAGGGTGGCTGAGTGGATAAGAAAGCAAGACCCTTGTATATGCTGTATACAAGAGACTCACCTCAGATCAAAAGACACACACAGGCTGAAAGTGAAGGGTTGGAGTAAGATATTTCATGCAAATGGAAATGAGAAAAAAGCTAGAGTTGCAATACTTATATCTGACAAAATAGACTTTAAAGTGAAGAACATATTAAAAGATAAAGATGGGCATATAATATATATAATAATATCTAATAATTATTATATTATATATAATATATATAATAATTATATAATAATAAAGGGATCAATCTGACAAGAGGACATAACCATAGGAAACATCTATGCACCCAACATAGGAGCACCTAAATATATAAAACAGATACTGACTGACATAAACACAGAGATCAACAGTAACACTATCATAGTAGGGGACTTCAACACACGTCTGACAAGGGACAGGTCTTCCAGACAGAAAATCAATATGGAAACAATAGCCTTAAATGATACATTGGACCACTTGGATTTAATTGATATTTTCAGAGCATTTCACCCCAATGCTGCAAAATACACGTTTTTCTCAAGCGCACATGGAACATTTTCGAAGATAGACCATATGTTAGGCCACAAAACAAGTCTTGATAAATTTAAGAAAATTGAAATCATACCAATTGTCTTCTCTGACCACAGTGCTATGAAATTAGAAATGAACTACAGGAAAAAACTGGAAGACACACCAATTCATGGAGGCTGAATAACTTATTACTAAATAATGAATGGATCAAGCAGGAAATCAAGGAAGAAATCAAAAGTTACATTGAGACAAACAAAAATGAAAACACGAGACCCAAAATCTATGGGATGCCGCAAAAGCAGTCCTAAGATGGAAATTCATAGCATTGCAGGCCTACCTAAAGAAACAAGGAACATCACTAATCAACAGTTTATCTTCACACTTAAGAAATCTGGAAAAAGAACAGCAAAATAAGCCCAAAGGGAGCACAAGGAAGGAGATAATAATGATCAAAGCAGAAATAAATGAAATAGAAACCAGAAAAACAATACAAAAGATCAATGAATCCAAGAGTTGGTTCTTAGAGAAGTTAAACAAAATTGACATACCTTTAGCCAGACTCATTTAAAAAAAGAGAGAGAGGACCCAAATTAATAAAATTTGAAATGAAAGAGGAGAAGTGACAACAGATACCGCAGAAATACAAAAAAAAATAAAGAAATTACTATGAGCAACTATATGCCAACAAATTTGACAATCTGGAAGAAATGGACAATTTTCTAGAGGAGTACAACCTTCCAAGGCTAACTCAAGAAGAAACAGAAACATGAATAGATTGATTACCACCAGGGAAATTGAATCAGTAATCAAACAATCTCCCAACAAACAAAAGCCCTGGACCAGATGGCTTTACAGGTAAATTTTACAGAACGTTCAAAAAAGAATTATCACCTATTCTCCTCAAGCTCTTCCAAAAAATCCACAAGGAGGGAAGACTCTCAAACACTTTTTACAAAGCCACTATTACCCTGATCCCCAAATCAGACAAAGACACCACAAAAAAAAAGAAAACTACAGGCCATTATCTCTAATGAACATAGATGCAAAAATCCTCAACAAAATATTAGTAAACAGAATTGAGCAATACATTAAAAAGATCATATACCATGATCAAGTGGGATTCATCCCTCGTATGCAAGGGCGGTTCATCATCTGCAAATCAATTAATGTGATACACCACATTAACAAAATGAAAAATAAAAATCCCATGATTATATCAATAGATGCAGAAAAAGCATTTGCTAAAATCCAGCAGCCATTTATGATAAACCCCTTAAGAAAGTGGAAATAGAGGGATCATATCTCAACATAATAAAGGCCATATATAATAAACCCATAGCTAACATCATACTCAATGGGGAAAAGCTAAAACCATTCCCCCTATGATCAGGAACAAGGCAAGGTTGTTCTAGCTCCACTTCTATTCAACATAGTGCTGGAAGTTCTAGCCACAGCAATCAGACAAGAAAAAGAAAAGGCATACAAATTGGTAAGGAGGAAGTAAAATTATCATTATATACAGATGATGTGATACTATATAGAGAGAACCCTAAGGACTCCACTAAGGAACTATCAGAGCTGATAGATGAATTTAGCAAAGTAGCAGGATACAAAATTAATATTCAGAAATCAGTTGCATTTGTATACACCAATAATAAAACATCAGAAGAAAAAATTAAAAAAAAATCCCATTTACAATTGCTCCAAGGACTATAAAATACCTGGGAATAAATTTAACCAAAGAAGTAAAAGATCTATACTCAGAAAATTATAAGACACTGAAGAAAGAAATGAAAGAAGATATAAATAGATGGAAACACATACCATGTTCATGGATAGGAAGAATTAATATAATTAAAATGTCCATACTGCCTAAGGCAATATACATATTTAACGCAATTCCTATCAAACTATCAATGACGTTTTTCACAGAAATAGAACATATAATCCTAAAATGTATATGGGACCATAAAAGACCCCGGATAGTCTCAGCAATCTTGAGAAATAAGAACAAAGTGAGAGGTATAACAATACCTGACATCAAATTATACTACAAGGTTACAGTAATCAAAACAGCATGGTACTGGCATAAAAAACAGACACATAGATCAATGAAACAGAATAGAGAGTCCAGAAATAAATCCATGCCTATATGGCCATTTAATCTATGACAATGGAAACAAGAATGTACGGTGGAGTAAAGACAGTCTATTCAATAAATGGTGCTGGGAAACCTAGACAGACACTTGCAAAAAAATGAAGCTGGACCACCTCCGTACACCATATACAAAAATAAATTCAAAATGGCTTAAAGACTTAAATGTAAGATCTGAAACCATAAAATACCTATAAGAAAATATAGGAAGAAATTTCACAGACATTACCTAGAGCAAGATTTTTACTGATATATCCCCTTGCGCGAGGTAAGTAAGAGAAAAAATAAACATGTGGGATTACATCAAACTAAAAAGTTTTTTCACAGAAAAGGAAACCATCAATAAAACAAAAAGGGATCCTACTGAATGGGAAAAGATATTTGCCAATGATATATCTGATAAGGGGTTAATATCACAAATCTATAAAAAACTCACTCAACTCCAAAAAAACAAACAACCCAATTAAAAAATGGGCAGAAGACATGAAGAGACATTTTTCTAAAAAGGACATACAGATGACAAACAGACATACGAAGAAATGCTCAACGTCACTAACCATCAGAGAAATGCAAATAAAAACCACAGTGAGATACCACCTCACCCCAGTCAAAATGGCTATCATCAATAAATCAACAAACAACAAGTGCTGGCGAGGATGTGGAGAAAAGGGAACGTTTGTGCACTACTTGTGGGATTGCAGATTGGTGCAGCCACTATGGTAAACAGTATGGAGGTATCTCAAAAATCTGAAAATAGAACTACATTATGATCCAGCAATTCCACTCCTAGGTATCTATCCGGAGAAATCCAAAACTCCAATTCAAAAATCTTTGTGCACTCCTATGTTCATTGCAGCACTATACACAATAGCCAAGACATGGAAACAATCGAAATGCCCATCGGTAGATGACTGGATTAAGAAACTTTGGTACATTTATACAATGGAGTATTACGCAGCCATAAAGAAGAAAGAAATCTTACCATTTGCAACAACATGGATGGACCTAGAGAACATTATGTTAAGTGAAATAAGTCAGACAGAGAAAGACAAATACCATAAGATCTCACTTGTATGCAGAATCTAAAGAAAAGAATAAGTGAATGAACTAATCAGAAACAGTTTTGGAGACAAACAGGAAAAACTGAGGGTTGCTAGATGGGCGGGGGGTGGGGATAAGGGGGAAGGTGAGGGGATTAGAAAACAGTTGGTAACCACAAGATGGCCACGGGGTTTTGAAAATTAATTTGGGGAACGTAATCAATAATGTTGTAAAGATTTTGTAGGGTATCCAATGGACACATGTCCCATTTGGGAGACCACCTCAGGGATGATGTAGATGCCTGATCACTGCACTGTACATCTGAAGCTGAACAATAATGAATGCCAACTATAATTTTATATTTATATAAAATTATATATATATACTTACAAGAAGCGGAGTACAGCATTAGGAATAGAGACAGTAGAAATGTAAAGGCTCTGCGACGTCAGATAGTGGATGGGGGGAGGAGGGTCCACAAAGTGTGGGGGATATAAATGATAAACGTCTAAGTATAAAAAAATAAAACATAAATGTATTACATATTTTGAAGAATAATGATTAAACATTAAAAATTTAGAAAAAAAAACTGGTCTTGCATAAGACCATATTAACCTTCATCTAACTTTCTGCCCCTAAGCTGTGTCCTTTCTCTAATCAAATAGTTAGCACCAAAACATTTACATGGTAGGATAAGAGGGGTGACAATTTGTAGGATCTAATGGAGCCTGGGATGCAGGTCAGAGGAAATTGATGGCCACAGACCCTGCCTGAAACAGAAAACCTCGGAGATCAGATGACTGTGTCTAGCTCTACAGATCTCACTACGCCTGCTGAACACATGAGGTAGAGCTTCGGATATGGGTAACACACCCTGACCAATGAAAAGAAGAAACAAATGAAATTACATCTTAAATGATTAGAAAACCTTCTGCTTATTAGGATAGATTTATGCAATAGTCTTGCTTATTTTAATTCTGGAGCTATGTACTTTATATCCTGATCATTCTTTCTGACAACATTACTGGCTTAAGAAAGGAACCCCAGGTCCACCTCTGCTGGAATCTGTCAGATTGGAAGTATTGCTGAGCTGCTCATGCTGTCTGTATACTCTGCACTCCTGGGACCAGACAGAACTGGATGGGGGGAGGATATTGCTTCATACTCTGTGGTTTGTACTTGTGGGGTGGTAGTGCGATACAGCTCTTTGCTTTCTTGCCAATTTGACTGGCTTTTTGCGGCTAGATGCCGAAGGAGAATTCATTGAAAAGCTGGAGGTAGCTAACAATGATGTGTTACTTTTCTGTTTCTGCCATCATAAGTTCCCACAAACTTGGTGACTTAAAACAATGCAAATCTATTAGCTTACAGCTCTGTTGGTCAGAAATCCAGATGGGCTTGGCTGAACTCTCTGCCTCGGGTCTCTCACAAGACTAAAGTCAAATGTTTGCCAGCCTGGGCTCTTCTCTGACGTCTGAAGAATCTGCTTCCAAGCTCACTCAGGTTGGCAGAACACAGTTCCTTGTGTCTGCAGCGTTGAGGTCCCCATTTCTTTGTTGGCTGTCTTTTGGGATTTTTTTTCTCTGCTTCTTAAGGTCACCTACCTGCCTCCTGGTCTTGCTCCTCTCACCCATTCCCATCTTCAAAACAACAATGGTACATGATTCCTTCTTACACTTTGAGACTTTCAGACTTCCTCTGCGGACACATCCTCTGTGTCTCCCGCTGGAAAAAGTCCTCTGGTTTTAAGGCACCATGTGATTATATTGGGCCCAAGTATTACAAGATGATCTCCTTATTTTAAAGTCTTTAATTATAGCTGAAAGGTCACATTTGCTATGTAACTTAACATATTTACGGTTTCCCAGGGACTGTGGGGTAAACATCTCTGGGGAATATAATTCTGTCTTCCACAAATCAAGAAAAAGATGAAAAACACAGTGAAGATAATGAAGACATGAGGGCCACATAGTTGTTCCACATAATGGAAACTCATATACATGACAGAATTTGGTGTTCAATTGTAAAGCCAGCAATGGGAATGGGGAGAGCAAGAAAAACCCAGTTTTGAGAATGTTAGAACAGCCTACCGAAAATTGAGTTAGAGTTCTAGTTGTAACCCCAGGATAGTTGTGATGTGGTCTGATACAAGACAACGTATCGTCTTAACCATCTACCTACCATTTATTGTATCTTGCTGTTTGTCCTATAGAGAGAATACTTAAGGATTGGAATGAAGGGGTTGAAGTAGGAATTATTCCCCTCACTATTATACCTAATAACCAATTATTTTGCTTCCTATCTCTTAAACTTTTGGTTTTGCTTGTTTAGAGTAAGTAGTTTCCAAGTGACAGATATTTTCACCAGAGGACATGATGTTTTCATAACCCTGGAATGGAGGCTACCACCTGGCCACTTTTTTCTCTTAGGTCACAGAGCCATCGAAAGAGGAAGTAATCAATCCCAATTTATCAAGCTGAAAATGGATTCTGTTACAAAATTGTGGCAAGAAAGATTGTATTTGGAAACCAAAGGATTCTCTATAGAGCCTTTACTACCATGTCAAATAGTAAATACATTGAGAAACTAGAGCAACCCCATAAAGCCAGAACCACTATGGACCTTCACTCTTCTGTAATGAAGTTTGGGGTCACCCCATCAGTAAAAAACCTCAACCAGCTGAAGTGCTGACTGAGGGCAATGAAAACATGGACTAGATAGTGTAAAACAAAAGATTAGTCGTTTGTTTGTTTGTTGGAAGTAGGGAGGAAGGCTATTTCAAAGGGGGTATTTTAAGTTTCGAACTTCCATCAAGATGACTGTTTCTTTTTGTGATATTATTGGTCATTGATGACTATTACCTTCTATTATATAATTCATTAGTGAATTAATTAAATAAGAGTTTAAAAATTATAACATCCTAGTTCCCCTTTTCTATTTATTAGTTTGAATACTTCTATAAAAAGAAATTTGCCTTCATGCTTTAATAATTCTAATGAACAAAACAAGTAGGAAAGGCAGGATCAATGCACCATTTCCCCCTAAATATCAGTTTTGAATATATTGAAGTGGTACCTTAGAAACATCCAAAGTTGAACATGTGATTTTCTTTGTACTGTTATTACATAATTTCATGAATTTAAACATTCTATATATTTCGGTCATTCCAGTTATTCTTATTGAGACTCCCCTGTATTTCCTGCATAAATTTCCTGTATTTAACCAGCAGGAACTTAATTCAAGTTGCCTCCTGAGACTTTGTGGCACAATCTAATCTCCAGGCCCATCTTATATCCCCAGACCTGGTAACAGTCCCATATGAAGAAGCTGCGGTTTCTTTTTTTTACGGTATTGCAGTGTTAGTTGCACTTATTGGTACTTAGTTGGTCATTGTTGCTAAATCTTTTCTATGCTGCAGAGAGCTAGGATATATATAATTCTGACAAACTCCTAATTCAAGTCAGAGACTACAAAGTTTTTCTTAACTTCATTCTTCTTATAGATATTTGAGCCATAATACTGGATGAGGTAGGCAAGAGAGTAAGTGTAGATAGATAGAGCAAAGAGGATATGCCAAGGACTGAACTTTGGGGTACTCCATCAACAAAAACTAAGAGCAAATGACCACTGAGATAGGAGGAAAACTAAGGGAGTGTGGTGTTCTGATACCAGTGAAGAAAATACATCAAAGAAAAGGGCACAATCATGGTGTACAATTCTGTTAATAGAACAATTAAAACAAGGTCTGGAAATTGATCACTGTATTTAATAATGTGAATGTCTTTAATGTTATTAATGGAAATAGTTCTGGTGGAGTGGTGAAGGCAAAAAAACTACTTATAGTTGGCAGGGGAAGAATTGGAGAAGAGGAATTTTAAACAGAGAGCATAGATGACAACTTGGGCTTAAAAACACGGATCATACGTCCATAGAAACAGGAGGAAAGACACAATATGAATATATACATAGGTGGATAGTAAATATGGTGATGGTAGACAGTGATATTTCTCTCCTGATTTTTTCTATATCATCAGTGAATTCCCTAAGCAAAGTCATTAGCTGATAATGATAGTTGGGAAATAAATGTTGAAGATTTGAGGAAGAAGTCATTCAGGAGAGAGGAAAAGTGATTGGGTTGTTAAAAGTTATTATGTTTAACAGTGCCTGTACGGCCCAGTGAGGTTAGCGGTCCTAAATTTAAAATAAACTCTGAGAGCATGTTAGTAAATTGGTCTTGAACTATTTAAAACAGTGTAGGTGCAAATACAAAGTAGATATAAAGTAGATTTAACCCAGGTGTGGTTTGCTAAGGGAAAACTTTTAACAACCCAATCACTTTTCCTCTCTCCTGAATGACTTCTTCCTCAAATCTTCAACATTTATTTCCCAACTATCATTATCAGCTAATGACTTTGCTTAGGGAATTCACTGGTGATATAGAAAAAATTAATAGATGAACAAGAGAATTGTAAGTGTATGAATATGAGTGATTAAAATGATTGCATGAAGTTCAGCGCAGGTAAGGAGTGAAATGAGAATATGAATGTTATAGGTTGACTTGTGTCCCCCAAAAAACATATGTTAAATTTCTAACTCCCTGTATCAGTGAATGTGGCCTTATTTGGAAATAGGGCCTTTGCAGATGCCATCTCGTTAAGATGAGATCATTAAAGTGGTCCCTAATTCAAAACGGTGAATGTCTTTTAAGAACAGGAGAAGACACACAGGGAGAAGAGGCCATGTGATGATGGAGGCAGAGACTGAAGGGCTGATTTTACAAGTCAAGGAATGCCAGCAATTGTCAGCAAACACCGGAAAGTAGAGGCAAGGAAGGATTCTCCCCTACAGATTTCAGACAGATCATATGTCTACCAACACCTTGATTGTGGACTTCTAGCCTCCGGAACTGTGAGATAATAAAATGCTGTTGTCTTAAGCCACCCAGTGTGGTACTTTGTTACAACAGCCCTAGGGAACTCGTTCATTTGTGATTAATTCGTGTATGGTTAATTTTACACCACAATGACAGAGTTCAGTTGTTGTGATAGATATTATATGGCCTGCAAAACCTAAAGTGTTTATTACTTGACCCTTTACAGAGAAAGTTTGCTGATCCCTGACCTAGCGTATGACAGTAGGATACATCCAATTCAAGGCTGTATATGAGAGGCTCTGAATATCATGTAAAATGAGTATCATATTACTCAAAATAGTAATATTAACTGTAGACAGTAGAGGTCAGAAAGGCATCATATTAGAGAGTGAAGGTAAGTAAGTTGGGAATAGACCAAATTACACTCTCAGGGGAGAACCGCATTTTTGGTGAGGAAAAGTAGGTCCTTTGCACTTTTGGTTGGTAAACTCTGTCTCCCCTTTAATGCATCAATAACCATCTGTTGTATACATTGAAAATGTAAGAGTTGTGGAGATATTTGCTCACTGTTCATGATGGCAAAAGCTGGGTTGATTGCTAAAATAAAATATTTGGTCTTTCAGAGTCTGGATACACACCATTGCTTCATTGTAAGACTTATTATTTTCTTTATATTCCTTGCATTCTTTTTTTTTCTTTCATGGTAACATATGCTTATACTAATATTTAATTATTGATTAACAATCCTGACCATTATGTGAACTGAAATTATATTTGTAATGATGATACCTTCCTCTCTCTCTCTCTCTCTCTCTCTCTCTCTCTCTCTCTCTCTCTCTCTCTCTCTGTCTCTCTTTCTCTAATAAAAATTCTACTTTACAAAGGAGGAAGTCGAGACTCCGAAATGTTAAGTGACCAGGCCAGAGTTCCAGCCACTTAAGAATGTGATGGATCTTGGATAATTCCAGTAGCAAATTCATTTATTAGTATAAACCTAATGAAAGCTAATACTGTTCAAAATCCTCTAAAATAGTATTCTTAGAAAAGTAATCTATTAGAATTGTAGAATTTCTCATTGCAAGGAATTATCTTTTCTTGGAATTTAGATAGAATAAACAAATGCCAAAAAATCAATGTTTTTCTCTTTTTTTTTTCTATTATTAAGACTCACAAATTGTTGATGTGAGCAACTGATCATGTCTTTTTGAGAATTAACTCTTTCTGGAGAGAACTCTGCAGTCTTGATCCTGGCCTGATACGTAGTCCCTATAGATTCTAGAATCCCAACGGGAAAAGAAACCATGCAGAGATTTAGCCCAGGAGCCTTTTTTTTTTTTTTTTTTTTTTTAACAGAAGGATCCCAGTGATGTCCTCAAGGAGCGGCTGGCTTAAAAACTTCTTGGAAGGAGAAGGAGGGATCTTTGTTACAAACTTCCGTCCCTCCTCCAGCTTCTGTTCCCTTACCCTCTGCCCCCTGCAGAGCTGTGTTTTCTGGGAATCAGCAAGTAAGATCACAAGTGGTCTTTTCTTTTTTTCACTCTCTCCCATAAAGAAAGCTTTATCACGTGTGGCCTTAAACTTGCAGCAAATTGCAAAGAAATGGCTCAAAGGCTTCAGCCCTTTCTGTGTCCTGGGAGCTGAGATGCACGTCAGTGGCTTTGCCAGCGTGGCCTGTTCTCTGCCGACTGCCAGAGAAAAGAGGCCAGGAGGAAAGAGGAAAGAAAAGAGATTGCCCAGGGGTGAGACCATGCCCTTCATCTTTTCTTTCCCCTAATCTGCTCTGTCTGTGTCCATCCAGGCTCTCCCCACCTGGCAAAACTGCTCAGAGCTGCTGTAGCATTCACTAGTTTCCTTTCAGTCTGTGGAAGGTGGTCCAGCCTTTTGCTGAGCACATTGAGAGGAATTGGCTGTCTTTGATTTTCACCTCCAGGTAAGATTTGGTTCTCTGTTTTCCTATTTTGTGACTATCATGTGAGATTCTCACAGAAAGGAGGTTAATAAACCCTTGAGTTCTGCACTACTCGTGTCTTATCCATAACACTTCTCCATAAAAGTTGGGCCCCTTGTTAGGTTGGTGGAAATAGTAGAAGAGACTTGTTAAAGAAGTTGGATACACTCAGATCTAGGTTCACATTTTGACTCTGATGCTTATTAGTTGGGTAGTTTTTGACAAGTTGCTTCACTGCTATGAGCCACATCATTTTCTCTAAAATGGGAATTATAATGCTAACCTTGTTCAGTTGTTTTAAAGATTAGCCAAAAGTATATAAATCACCTGGCAGATAAATAGTACCTATTAAATTTGAATCTGACACAAACAATTATTTGTATTGGGGGGGATCAGCTTTCTAAAGAAAACACTTTCCTTCTTAGCAAGTTCCATGAGTTTATTTTCCCTCCTGAAGGGAGGGATTCTGATATCCAGAAGACAAGCTAATCCAGAAGACAAGCTAAGAGACATTTTCCTCATGTGAGATGACTAAGAGAAGAGAGTGATGGAAAGTGACTGCATTTCTCCCTTTGTGGCAGTCTTTGGAGGCTGATTGCTGGACATTCTGTCAGAGGATGAGGACACAGAGGATCGATCAGTGCATTTATGTACTCCAGTGACAGCCTGCTTAGGCCATCTGAACTCCTTAAAGACCGGAGGATTCATTTTCAAACCCATGTGAACAGAGCATTCCATTTTTATTTTTATTTTTATTTTTTTGAACTAAAGTGAAGGAAACCTGCTTGGCTTATTTTTCTTTGGCCTCCAAAATGTTATACTCCAACCCAGGGTGTTGGATGAAACTTTGCTATGACTTTTTTCCTGAAGTAATCTGTTCAAGGGGGAGAAAAATTAAGGATCTGCCAAATGCAAGCTTTCTAAATAACTGTGCACTCTTGCTCTACTTCTGCAACTGCAAATAAAGAAAGAAAAAGAGCATCTGCAGTCCCCGAGAATCTTTCCATTCGTGTCATTGAACTTCTTCTGCCTCTTTTCACAGAGAGATGAAAAGTTCAATGCTCATGAACTGTAGGCTCCTTGAAACATGCTATACTTGAGATGATATGCAAATTAGTCATCAAGATGAAATTGTATTTTCAGGAAAACTATAGTGTCAATATTTTAAGCTGGATGGCATTTTGCCCTAACACAACATCAACTAAAGGATATAGTTCTCTTGTATTTGTTATCACTCCTGAATTCTAGTTAGAGTGATTTTTGTGTCAACATGTCTAAATATAAGAAGATAATGTGTCTTGTTGTCTCAAGTTTTTAATATTGATTTCAACATGATTTTTTTCTCTTTAGCATCAGCATTCATTCTAAATGTAACCCTTTTAATCTTTTAAAGAGATACAATTAGTGTCAGAGATAGTGATTTTATTATTAAACAATTTATTTGTATTTTCTGGTCATTGGCTGTAATATTATGTCTAATGGGAAATAATATATCTGAACTCTTAAAACAATAGGTCAATTTGAATTATATAATTTAGTTCTTGGAAGAGGACTGCATTTTAAACTATAATATTAGTAAATATAATATTCATTTTATATTTTAAAATATTTCAGGTTTATACATTTCTCATTTAGTGATATTTTTATATATTTTAATATATTTTTTCATATAAGAAATTGATGTTTGTTTTAGAAAATGTTTTTAAACATTTTTGAAGAATCACCTGCAATGTCATTAACCAGAAATGAGCGTTAACCTTTTCTTAATAAGTTTCTTAAGCTTTGTTTCTGTGCATATGCATATGTGAATATATGTGTGTTTTTTTATAAATAGAATTTTATTTATACTGTTTAGTAAAACATATTTTTAAAACCGACTCTGTGATTAAAACATAGCTCTATATAATTATATAGCTCTATATAACTATACTTTCTTATTTATACTAATTTCTAAGAGCTTCAAAAGATTTCACTGCATGAATATACCATAATTTGTTGGACATTTAAATATTTTGATTTTTTTCTTTATAAGAAAAGGGTTTCTCCAGGAGTTCAATTAAAGGTACTCAGTTTTGTACTAAAGAAACCTATTTAACATTGTATAACCCAATGTTTCCCAAACCCCATTTTCATTGTTCTGGAAAAGTAGTTTTAGTGACTCAATGGATATATGAAATTGGCTGTTGATATCAGATAGGTAAAGAAGAATCTCAGTGTTCTTAGTTTCTTAAAATTTGTCTTTTTAAAATCAGGAATGGATGTTGAATTTTATTACCTGCTATTTTACATCTACTGGGATTTTATTTTTCATGTTGAATTCTTGTTTTTCTGCACTTATTGATGTATGATTGACAAAAAAATGTATTTTGTTTAAGGTGTACAATATGATGTTTGATATACATATACAATATTTTGAATTCTTAATGTGGTGATTAAGATAAATATAGTTCCTAATATTGTTACATTTTAAATTTAAGTCTTAATCATAAAATATTAATTAATTTGATTTGCTAATATTTTATGTAGGATTTTAGCATGTTTAGACGTGATCTGGTTTAGATTTAGCATGTTTAGATTTCTTTTTTGGGCTATCTTAATGAAATTTTGTTATCAAGGTAATTCTAGTGTTGTTAGATGAATAGAGACTATTATCATCTGTTGTCATTATCTGCTATCTTTCCTCAAAGTATATCTCTTGATAAAGCACTCCTGTTACATCACCTATTATTATTTTTGTTTAAGAGCTACAGTAGTTTTAGAGTATTTTTGTGAATGTCTTCCTTGACTATATTTCTTTTCTTGTTTGTGTCAATACAGGTAATTAATATTTGTTAGAAAGTTATTAATTTTGTTAAAATTTTAAAGGTATTCCTCTATATTGTATATTATTTTTGTTTTAAACTTCTAAACATCTATATTATATCTCAGTAGTACTGTATTCTTGTGTTTTTGTTTTTTATCTTGTTTAGCATCATCATCTCTTTGTTTACTTAGTTTTGGGGTTTTAATTTTTTGCTGTTTCACTCACTTTCCTTTGTCCATATTTTAAAAGTTAAAGTTATGCATCTTTATGAAATCAAATAATCTAAAAGTGTAATAATGATTTTTTTTTCTAACCAGGCTCTTGCCACACCTTTCTTGACATATTTCCCACTCCCTGGAGGAATCTCTTCCACTTTTGAGCTGTTAGGTTTTTCTTCTGATATTCAATTCAGTAATTATACACATAGGTAGAAAACACCTATGTTTCTACCAAACTACTTGAAATTTTACTCCTAACATTATTCCTTTACTTAGTATGATGAGAATATGGAAGATCAAGATCTCTATGAACATAGAAACAAATTATCTGATGAACATTAGCGTGATTCAGAAGTTATTTAATTTTGAATTATTTCACTTAAATGATTTTTTCAGGCAGACACCGAGCCATGTGGAATTCTAAAGAAATGGGGATTAAGACATGTAAATATTGATATCAACAGGGATAAAATAGATTCAGACAAGTGAACCTGTCCAGGGCTTGGTAAGGACGGGGAGAGGGGGAAATTAAATATCGGAAGGGAGACCATCTTTCTTACTTTAAGGCAAGCCCCAAACTAATTTTGCCTGAATTAAATCTAAGTCTGTGGCACAAATTTTGCCACATGTTTGTGGCATCTATGTTTGTGGCACAAACATCGGTATATTCTGCCTATTTCTTCAAACTAAAATGATACAGAAATTGGTCTTTTCTTTGGCCATATTTTAAGCCTTTGGGTGTTGCAGACATATAGAAATCACAGTGTGCTATAGATAGCTGCAATGGGCATCAATCTTTTCTAGACATTCTGCTAAGAAAATAGATTTACAGGCTTTAAAGACCTAATTCCAATGAAGCAATATTCAAATGGTTGAATTCCTCTTCTTCCTTCTCTGCTTGCTTCTAGTTTAAGCTGGCAAGACCACAAAGTTAACAAAATTCTGCCTCATTATTTATTCCAAAGGCAACATTTAAATTTATTCTTTGCCGTAATGAGGCTTAAACTGGAGGGACTGAGAAAGAATGCTGGCAACAGAGTCATGATAGCAGAATTGGTTAGTCAAACATCCTGGTCAATTTTAATTGAAAAACTTTGCCAACTTACTGTGGTACAATAAGGTATCTTCACATCAAATTATGTCTACAGAGTTGTGATTTACAGTGAAATAAAAATATTATTTAATAAACTGTGAAGTTGAATGAAATGTTGTTTTTTTGTTTGTTTTCTGCTTTTTACTTTTCAAATCAACGTTGACAGATCAGAGTTAAGAAACATTTTCAGAATGGACACTTCATCCAAAGAAAATATCCAGTTATTCTGCAAAAACTCCATGCAACCTATTGGGGGCACTTCCTTTAAAACAGAACATTCCTCCTCAAAGAAGAGGCAGCCATGTTGTGGTGAACTAAAGGTAACAAAGAATGAAATGGTAAAAAAGCTATAAATGGTGAGCTAAACAATAATGAAGAATTAAGTGTCACCAATGCTCTTGGCTTTCTATCTAGATATTTTCTATACAATATAGCTAGGAGCAAGAATTTCTTTTTTCTTCTTAAAAAAGTGATCTTAGATCAATTTATTATAACCATATTTTGTCAGGCAGTGAAAGCAATCTCTGAAAATGTAGGTTAAATTGCTAAATAATATTCTCCTGACTTATTTGAATGTCCCTTCTAAACGGAAAGAAGAGAGAAAGAAAAACCTAATGTTTATTAAATATCTACCATGTACCAGATATTATACTAAGTACAGTTATAATGTTTAATCCATGAAACATCCACATTATTCCCATTTTATAAATGAGAAATTTGGCTTTCCTTGCCACACAGTTAGGGACAGAGGAGTGGCTTTTTAAATGGTGCTCCTTGTGACTGCAAGTTCCTGCTCATTCTTTGTACCAATCATTCACTCAGCAAATATATATGTCTTTTTCATATAAATGCTAACCTACCTTTTGGGTATATTAACACAGACCCAAGTCTAGCCGAATACATAAGCCAGATACAAAAAAAATGTATTTCATCGAATAAGAATTTGAGTATAAATTTAACTAGAATATCAACTTAAACACAAGGACTAGTAGTTCTACTTTTTCAGTCTGTTAAGTTTCCTGCAGGTGCTTGCACCATCACTGTGAAACACACAATCATGAGGGATAGACTTATGATAAGATGTTAAGTGTTTGGTTTATGGGTTTTTTTTGTTTGTTTGTTTTTTCTTACCTATGAATGGCTCCTTCCTTTCATTGCTTTACCATATAATGAAACTTCTGTTCAAAGACTCCTTTGAATGTCCTTTGGGGAAAGGAGGAAAAAAGAAATTCAACATACATTCTGAATGAAAATCTGTTATTTTAAAGAGAAATTGAATTTTTAGAAATCTACATGAGCTTGAGGTTACAGTGTTTGAATGAAATCTTCAATGATAATAAGCTTGTTACATTGTTCTTTGTTTGTTTTTTTGTTGTTGTTTGTTTGTTTGTTTATTAAGTTTCCAGTTGTGTCAAGCAGAAGTCAGACTAAGTGTTACCTGTCATATTTTCCAGGTGTTCTTAAGTGCCTTATCTTTTGTTTACTTTGCCAAAGCACTGGCAGGAGGCTATCTGAAGAGCACCATCACTCAAATAGAGAGAAGGTTTGAAATCCCTTCTTCACTGGTGGGAGTTATTGATGGTAGTTTTGAAATTGGTAGGTATTACAGATGCCCGATTTCACTTTTAAACACAACGTCTTCTCGGTATGACTGAAGAACCTCCTTACTGCAATTTGTTCTCTCTGAACAACCAAAAGTACCTTTCCAGATATTCACTACTATATGAATCACACATTTCAGAGTTTCCAGTCAGAATGAGAGACTTTCCTGGAGAGGGTGAGAAACTATCAGTGTTTCGAGTTTAAAAATATGTGGGAAGTGTCTTTACAGAACAGTCATATATCCTGAAAGCCCTGTAATACAATAGTTGGAAGAATCTAAATAGGCTGTACAAAACAAATGATTGTAATGATTTCAGAAAGAGTTAAACCATAAAGTGGGGGGGTTTCTGCCCAGTGCCCTATAAAGAAGAGAAAGGAATTCTTTTAAAAGAACAGTAGAGCAAAGCAGATAATAAAAATTCTACTCTCAGGTATCTGGTTAGCAACTGACTGTAGACTCCCTCTTAAAATTTAAAATACCAAGTGAGCTTAGTCACTGTTTTAAGTACTTTAAAGAGTATAATCTGAGTTAGCCAGCTTCCTGAATTGATAAACCAAGAGGCTTTAATTTTTTGTTAACGTAAAATAGTCTTTATGACTGTAAAAACTCAAATATATGCTGTAGTAAAATCTCTCCTTGTTCTAGCTTCAGCTTCATGTCCTTCCTTGAAGAATTGAATATTTATCAACTCTTCAGCAATGAGTTTTTTTAGTTCACACTATATGTTGCAGTTCTTACTCTGAATATCACAGAAAGAATAAATGAGTGAATAGTTAACCATTGGCCTTCAGGAGTTTGCTTCCTAAATATATCTTTCATCATTCTACCAGAATGAGACATCCAGATACAGTGCTAATCAAACATTAAAGTTCATGCAAATGACTAGGCATCTTATTAAAATGCAGATACTGATTCTGTGGGAAGGGAAATACGATTCTGCATTTCTAAGAAGCTTGCAGATGATTCTGATGCTTTTTTAGTCAATGTGAAGCAAAGTTTGTGTAGAAAAGATGGTCAGAGCCATCTGATCATATCACTGTCTTGTGTGAACTCCTTGGATAGGCCTGGATAGTCAACTTATCCCTTGATGCCTTCCCCACCTACGATCCTAAAATGAATGAACAGCCTTGGAGAGTAAGAGTAAGGGTGACACACTGCATCACAAGAAGCAACATGTATGAAGAGGCAGCTGGTACCACTCAAAAGAATAATCAGACTCAGAAATAACTGAACAGATAGAAAATGAAATATCAAGTGATACATTATTGCTCACCCTAGATTTTAGTATAAAAACATTTTAGAGTTGAAGAAACTTAGAAAGAATCTGGTCCGATTTTTTATTGGATTCCTAGGTCCCAATGCAACTTGAGAGCCTCTATTTGCTAGTGGGAACTAATGTATGACAGGAAGTAACAAAGGACCCTGAGTCCAAATTCATATTAATTCGTTCAGACTGTTTTAAGGATAGAAATTATTTATTGAATTAGGTGCCTTAAAATGGTTTAAAGTTTCCTTACTTTGACTGCAAATCTTTACCCCAAACATTACAAGTTTGCTCTAGTTATTTGCAATTTATAGTTTTTCAGAAATGTGGGTTCTTTGCCCACAATCTTAATTTCCACATTTCTTCCTCTGAGAATTCTGGACCCATTCCTGCCCTTCGTTTCTAACTGTCTCTTCTTTTTTGCAGACCAATTTCTTTTATCCTTTTGTATCAATTGGCATTATCATCTAATATATGGTAGACACTCAATTTCATCCTAAGTATTTTTTCATAATAAAGATTTTTTTCTTCAATAACCACAGAGAGTTGCCAAGAAATTAAAAGGTTTTCTATGAGGTATGATCAAAACATACGGTGAACGTTTGAATAAAAAAATTATTACAGTAAAAGACACATTACCATTAACCCCCACCAAAATACTCTCCCTTGCTTCGAACACACTTACCCGTTGTTCTTGCCACTTTCTGAAGCAGTTCTGGAAGTCTTCTTTAGTGTCTTTAGTTGCGCTGTTGTGGCTGCCTCAATGTCCTGAATCGGTTCAAAACGTTTACCTTTCATGGTCATTTTGACCTTGGGGAAGGGCCAGAAATCACACGGATCCAGATCCAGTGAATAAGGTGATGAGGACCCACCGTAATGATTTTATTTGGTGGAAATTGCCGTATGAGAAGCCATGTGTGACACGGAGTTGTCATGATGGAGAATGAACGAAAGACATGAAAGAGAACTTCCAGAACTACTTCAGAAAGTGACAAGAACAATGAGATAAGTGTGTTTGGAACAAGGGGGGATATTTTGAGGGGGATTAATGGCGATGTGTCTTTTACCGTAATATTTCTTTTTAATTTAAACATTCACCGTATTTTGTGATCACACCTCGTATATCATGATCTCCTAATATTTCCAGACATTCTTTGTTTCAAATATTTTTCCATGTATTTTCTTGTACATATTTAAAAGTTTCGTTTTTTACATTTTAGTATGCAATTAATTCAACGTGATATTTTTGTAATTAGTTTGTTTTAGATCAGTTTTAAGTTCACAGAAAAATTGAACAAAGGTACGGAGATTTTTCATGTATATTCTGCCCCCACACATGCATAGTCTCTCTCATTATCAACATCTCCCATCGGAGTGCACATTTGTTACAATTGATAAACCTACAATGATTCATCATTACCATCCAGGGTGCCCAGTTTACACGAGATTCACTCTTGGTGTTGTACATTCTATGGATTGAACAAATGTGTAATGATATGTTTCCACTATTACAGTATCACACAGAATACCACTGCCCTAAAAATCCCTGTGCTCTGCCTGTTCATCTATCTGTCCCCCTTCACCCTTGGCAATTTTTTACTGATATTTTTACTGTCTCCAGGGTTTTGCTTTTTCCAGAATGTCATGTAGTTGGAATCATATAAGATGTAGCCTTTTCAGATTGGCTTCTTTTCTCAGTAATATGCATTTAACATTCCTCCATGTCATTTCATGGCTAGCTCGTTCCTCTCTTTTTAGCACTAAATAAGTCCATTTTCTGGATGGACCACAGTTTATCCATTCATCTATTGAAGGACATTTTGACTACTCCCAAGTTTGGTCAGTTATGAATAAAGCTGCTATAAACATCCATATGTAGGTGTCTGTGTGGACATAAGTTTTCAGCTTCTTTGGGTAAATACTGAGGAGCATGATTGCTAGATCAAATGGGAAAAAATATGTTTAGTTTTATAATAAACTACCAAACAGTCTTTCAAAGTAGCTGTACCATTTTGCATTCTTAGTCTTCTGAATTTTGGCCATTCTAATAGGTCTATAGTCGTATCTCACTGTCATTTTAATTTGTAATTCCCTGCTGACATATGATGTTGCACATCTTTTCGTATTCTGTTTACCATCTGTATCTTCTTTGACGACATGTTTTTAAGGTATTTGGCTCATTGTTAAAATCAGGTTATTTGTGTTCTTATTGAGTTTTAAAGGTTCGTTACGTTCTTTGGATAACAGTCCTTTATTTGATATAACTTTTGCAAATGTTTTCTCTAAGTCTGTGATTTCTCTTTTCGATCTCTTGACATTGTCTTTCATAGAGCGGAAAATTTTAATGAAGTCTACCTTATGAATTATTTCTTTCATGGATTGTGCTTTTGATATTGCATCTAAAAATTCACCAAACCCAAGATCATCTAGATTTTCTCCTGCTATCTTCTAGTAATTTTATAGTTGTGTGTTTTACATTTAGGTCTCTGAACCATTTTGAGTTTACTTTTGTGAAGAGTGTGAGATCTGTGTCTAGATTCATTTTTGTGCTTATGGATGTCTGGTTGTTTCAGCACCATTTGTTGAAAAGACTGCCTTTTCTCCACTGTATTGACTTTGCTGTTTTGTCAAAGATTGGTTAGCTATCTTTATGTAGGTCTGTTTCTGGGTCTCTATTCTGTTCTATTGATGTATTTGTCGATTTTTCAATCAATATTACAGTCTTGATTACTGTGGCTTTATATACTGTGGCTTTATAGTATGGGTCGCCCAACTTTGTCCTTCAATATTATATTGGCTATTCTGGGTCTTTTGCTGCTCTATATTAACTTTAGAATCAGTTTGTCAGTATCTACAAAAGAACTTGCTTAGATTTTCATTGCATTGAAAGTAGAGATCAAGTTGGGAAGAACTGACTTCTTGACAACATTGAGTCTTCCTAACCGTAAAGATGGAATATCTTTCCATTTATTTACAGACATGCACTGCATAGTGCTGATTTTGTCTTGAGGACCACATATACAACAATGGTCCCATAAGATTTTAATGGAGTTAAAATTCCTGTAAAAAAAAAAAAAAAAAGGAAGGATATGTGGTTCATGTAGATTTTTTTTTCCTGTAGCAATATGTGTGGGTTTGGCAATAGATTCCTTCTTACTCGCACCACCTCACTTTTGAATGCACAGACTACATCTCAGTCAGTCAGCCACTGACCTGTTTCAGCAGAGAGGAGCCTATCCCCCCAGTACTACATATCCAGCCCTCCCAGATTGAGCTTCATGGTCTTCTGAGTACATTGCTGTAAATTCATGTTGAGGACCTAAATCCTTTACAAGGACCCAGATCCACACAAGCTACCTTAACAACTATTAAAAGTCACTTCCACTTTAATAAAATCTTCCTGTGCTAATGTGGAGCCAGCTTGTCCCTCTACTTTGAAAATATTTTCAGGTTGTAATGATATAAAGCATATATGAGTTTAATTTTTTCCCATTAATTCCATGCCAGAGTGAGCCCATTGTGCTGAAGAGAGTCAATGGAACCAAAAACAAATTTTCAAAGTCAAAATATTGAGTCCTCTGTTTCACACCTCTCCATGTTAAACATCTTTTTTATGAATATCATGAAGTTCCTTTACTGAACACTGCTCCAACATGCAATAGCCAAAACCAGATTACCATGACAATCCTGTGTTCCTTTATCTCTCCATTTTGATTTCTAATTCCTACTGATCCTCAGGCCACCTTTTACTCCCTCCTGACAGTCACTATTACGGGACCTACACCTTACCCAGCCAGTTTCTCCTCAATATGCCTAATGAATCCAATCCACATCCCTGCTCGTGAGGCAGCATTGACAGCTACCACGTTCTATTTCTGATCCTGTTGGGAGGAAGCAGAGGGAGGGCTTAGGGGACAATGTTTGTAAAGCCTACAGAAGGGTACAGTAATGTCCTGGGCCTTCACGTTCACTCAGAGTAACTTCCAGTCTTGCAAGCTCCATTCATGGTAAGTGCCCTATACCATTTTTTTTTTATCTTCTATACTATATTTTTACTGTAACTTTTCTATGTTTAGAAATGTTTAGATATACAAATACTTACAATTGTGTTTCAGTTGCCTACCATATTCAGTGCAGTAACATGCAGTATAGTTTTGTAGCCTAGAAGAAATAGGCTGTACTACATACCGTGATGTGTAGTAGGCTGTACCATCCAGGTACAATATTGATTTCTAAATGTTATCTGTATGCAACAACCTTGTTGAACTTTGGTTAATTTTAATTGATTGTCTATAGATGCCATAGAATTTCCTGACTAGGCAATTATATTGTCTGAAACATGACAATTTTATATCATTCTTTCAAATTCTTAGATCTATTACTTCTTGTTTTTGCCTTATTACATTGCCTTTAGTATTATGGTGAATAGAAGCAATGACAATGGGCATCCTTTTCTCATATCCGACCTTAATAGAAATGCTTTTAAAATATTACCATTAAGAAATATGTTTGCTCTATGGTTTTGGTAGATACACCTTAAAAGTTAATTTTCTCAGAGTTTTTTTCTTAACATAAATGAGTGGTTAATTATATTGAATGCTCTTCTTTGTCTATTAAGACAACCATGGCAATTTTCTCCTTTCATCATTTAATATAGTGATTTAATTAATAGTTTTTTTTGGTGGTAACATTGTACTCCTGGAATAACTATATTTGGTCTTCTCTTGATCTTTGTCCTTGTTTAGTTTTGGTTTCAAAGGCATATTAGTCCTATGAGATGAGTTGGATAGTTTTCCGTTATCTAAAATACTATTATATATATATACATGTATACATATATATACATATATACATATATATGCATATATACATATACATATATATATATATACATATACATATATATATATATGCATATATATATATATATATATACATATATATATATATATATAACTGTGTGTGTGTGTGGAGAGAGAGAGATAGAGAGAAAGAATCTATTACTTGAATGTCGCGTCCCGCGCAACAAGGGCAGTGAGGAGGCGAGAAGGGGCGGTTTGGGTTAAGTTTTTAAGAAAGAAACAGAGACTTAATGCTGTTAAATCTCTCAGAAGGCCAGGGGTCTCTCAGTCTCAGAGGACTGGAGCCCTGAATAAAGCCGATTGGAGGCTTTTATTGATAAGTATACAAGGGAGTAGCAGTGTTTTGGGCACAGTTTGTGAGACTCACTTATCACGTTATAGAAACATCCCAAGCCAATTATTTTAACCTTCAAACCGAAGCACCCAAGTTCCCATGATGTCTTACCTAAGGTCTGTACCTTCTCAGGGTCAAGTCTCTCATATTGTAACAACTCCGTAGAGATAAGTGGAGAGGACTGATCTTTGTTGTCCTCATGACTTCTCTCACAAACAGCTGCAAGGGAAAAGCCAGGGCCGGCAACAGACTTTCCTAGGCAGGGGGAAGGGGAGGCAAGGCCCCTTCCCTTATTCTTTTAAGGTAGCTCATTAGGGGTCCCCACTCGGTTCCGCCTGGCTTAGGTTGTATCTCCCGTGAGATATCTTACCCGTCTTTGGCTGCAAACCATCTTTTGGGTACCAGACAGAGAGACATAATGTGTAAACACAAGGATGGAACAGAGTCCCAGAAAGGCACAATCTCACAGACTCTTCTTTCCTTAAGGAAAGACATGAAGGGACAGTTGGCTAGGCTGTTGTGCGACTACACTTGAAAGTTTGGTAAAACATATTTTTAAAACTCTCTAGACCTGTTGGTTTTTGTGAGGCTAGTTGATGGTAGATGTGAGATAATTTTGATATCCAATTCAGTTTTTTAAGGATCATTTATCACCATTTATTTTCCAAATGTTTCTTCTGAGAATTCAGAAAGGATACTAAGTAAAGGAAGAGGACACTCCTATAAATATCACAGATGCTGAAATGTTATCATGTGGTATTTGACATATCCACTAATGTAACACAGAAAGAGGCTGTAAACACTGAGTTCTTTATTGTGAGGTGTTGGTTGTGTGGGACGTGGGGATCGTGGGGGGGGCATACTATTTATAAATTGAAAGTCAGCTTTCACTTTAATTTGGTTTATTTACTGTGACGTATTAACAAAAGTATAGACATAATTATCAATATAATGTGATACAAAATTTCTTCAACTAAATACTTAAATGTCAAATGAGAAATCTCACACTAAATTTTTATTTTTTTAAATATTAAAATTAAAAGGAGGTTAATTCTCCCTGGAGCCGTATAGGCTACAGCCACTATGCAGTCTTCTTTTCTCACTATCATTATTGTCCTCAAGGCTATACAAATTGCTGCTCTTTTTCACTTGACTAAAGCTGGCAATGGGTATAAACAGTAGTAAATTAGATGATTGCTTACAGATGGAAGGAAACACACTCGTGATACAAAATTAGAAACACGGAGAAGAACATTCATCTAATCCACCCATCAGCTAACACTGAATGACAGGTCTTGCTCTATAGGCCCTGCAGTTCTTAAA
Organism: Rhinolophus hipposideros; assembly: GCF_964194185.1. Taxonomy (NCBI): domain Eukaryota; kingdom Metazoa; phylum Chordata; class Mammalia; order Chiroptera; family Rhinolophidae; genus Rhinolophus; species Rhinolophus hipposideros. Next base: position 33,587,316 of record NC_138055.1, read on the forward strand.
AACTATATATTCCAAATGAAAACAGCTAACACTTTGAAGCCCCTTGATATGTAATACCCCAAGCAATATTTATCAAAGTAGGTTACAGGTGACACCTCATTTAACACATTTGAGCTAGTGTTAAAAATACAGATTCGTTGGCCTGCCCCCAGACCCATGGAGTCAAAAACTGTTAGGAGCTGCCAAGTTTCTAAATTTTTTTTTAACTAATTTACTTCTTTATTTTTATTTATTTTTTAAAAAATTTATTGGGTGACATTTGTTAGTAAAATTACATAGATATCAGGTGTACAATTCTGTAATACATCATCTATAAATCCCATTGTGTGTTCACCACCCAGAGACAGCTCTCCTTCCATCACCCTATATTTGATTCCCCTTACCCTCATCTCTCTCCCCCCACCCCCATTACCCTCTGGTAACCACTAAACTATTGTCTGTGTCTATGAGTTTTTGTTTCTCATTTGTTTGTCTTGTTCTTTTGTTGTTTTGGGTTTATATACCACATATCAGTGAAATCATATGGTTCTCTGCTTTTTCTGTCTGACTTTTTTCGCTTAGCATTATACTCTCAAGATCCATCCATGTTATCACAAATGTTCCTACATTATCTTTTCTTACCACCGAATAGTATTCCATTGTGTATATATACAACAACTTTTTTATCCATTCATCTATTGAAGGACATTTTGGTTGTTTCCATGTCTTGGCCACCATAAACAAACCTGCAATGAACATTGGAGCACACGTGTCTTTATGTATAAATGTTTTCAGATTTTTTGGGTACATACTCCAGAAAGGGATTGCTGGGTCATATGGTAATTCTATTCGTAATTTTTCGAGGAAACTCCACACTGCCTTCCATAACGGCTACACCAGTCTGCATTCCCACCAACAGTGTATGAGTGTTCCTTTTTCTCCACAGCCTCTCCAACACTTATTACTATTTGTCTTGTTGATGATAGCCATTCTGACTAGGGTGAGGTGATATCTCATTGTGGTTTTTATTTGCATTTCTCTGATGATTAGTGTTGTTGAGCATTTTTTCATATGTCTATTTGCCATTTGTATGTCCTCTTTGGATAAATGTATCTTCAGATCATCTGCCCATTTTTCAATTGGGTTGTTTGCTTTTTTTGTTGTTGAGTTTCATGAGTTCCTTGTATATTTTGGATATTAGCCCCTTATCGGAGGCACTGTTTGCAAAAAACTCCCATTCAGTTGGTTGCCTCTTTATTTAGTCGATGGTTTCTTTTGCTGTGCAGAAGCTTTTAAGTTTCATATAGTTCCATTCCTTTATTTTAGCTTTTACTTCCATTGCGTTTGGAGTCAAATTCATAAAATGCTCTTTGAACCCAAGGTCCATAAGTTTAGTACCTATGTTTTCTTCAATGCAGTTTATTGTGTCAAGTCTATGCGTAACTCTTTGATCCATTTTGAATTAATTTTGGTACATGGTGACAGAGAGCAGTCCAGTTTCATTATTTTGCAGGTGGCTATCCAATTCTGCCAGCACCATTTATTGAAGAGGCTGTCTTTCCTCCATTGTATGTTTTTAGCTTCTTTGTCAAAAATTATCTGTCCACATTTATGTGGTTTTATTTCTGGGTTCTCAATTCTGTTCCATTGGTCTATGTGTCTGTTTTTCTGCCAATACCATGCCGTTTTTATTATTGTAGCCCTGTAGTACAAGCTAAAGTCAGGGAGTGCGATACCTCCAGTATTGTTCTTTTTTCTTAAGATTGCTTTGACTATTCGGGGTCTTTTTGTGGTTCCAAACAAATGTGATGATTTTTTGTTCTATTACTTTAAAGAATGCCATTGGGATTTTGATGGGGATTGCATTAAATCTGTATATTGCTTTGGGTAATATGGCCATTTTAACGATGTTGATTCTTCCAATCCACGAGTACAGAATGTCTTTCCATTTCTTTGTGTCTTCCTCAATTTCTTTCAAAAATGTCTTATAGTTTTCAGCATATAGGTCCTTCACATCCTTGGTTAAGTTTATTCCTAGGTATTTTATTCCTTTTGCTGCAATTGCAAAAGGAATTGTTTTTTGTATTTCTTTTTCTGAGATTTCATTGTTAGTATATAAGAATGCAATGGATTTTTGTACGTTGATTTTGTAGCCAGCAACTTTACTATATTCATTGATTGCTTCTAATAACTTTTTCGTAGAGTCTTTAGGGTTTTCTATATATAGCATCATGTCATCTGCAAAGAGTGATAATTTAACTTCTTCATTCCCAATTTGGATGCCTTTTATTTCTTTCTCTTGCCTGATTGCTCTGGCAAGGACTTCCAACACTATGTTGAAAAGCAGAGGTCATAGGTGACAGCCCTGTCATGTTCCTGAATGTAGAGCAAAGGGCTTCCGTTTTTCACCATTAATTTTGAGATTAGCTGAGGGCTTGTCGTATGTGGCCTTTATTATGTTAAGTATTTTCCTTCTATACCTATTTTATTAAGTGTTTTAATCATAAATGAATGTTGTATCTTGTCAAATGCCTTTTCTGCATCAATTGATATAATCATATGATTTTCGTCCTTTATTTTGTTTATGTGATGTATCACATTGATGGATTTGTGGATGTTGAACCATCCTTGTGTCCCCGGGATGAACCCCACTTGGTCGTGATGAATAATCTTTTTAATGCATTGTTGTGTTCGATTTGCTAGAATTTTGTTTAGGATTTTTGCATCTGTATTCATCAAAGATCGTGGTCTGTAGTTTTTTTGTGTGTTGTCCTTAACAAGTTTTGGTATCAGGGTAATGTTGGCCTCATAAAATGAGTTAGGGAGTACTGTCTCTTCTTCAATTTTTTGAAGAATTTGAGCAGGATTGGTATTAGATCCTCTTTGAAGGTTGGTAGAATTCATTAGTGAAGACATCTGGTCCTGAACTTTTGCTTTTGGGAAGGTTTTGGTCGACTGATTCAATTTTGTTACTGATGATCGGTCTGTTTAGATTTTCCAGTTCTTCATGGTTCAGCTTTGGAAGGCTATATGTTTCTAAGAACTCATCCATTTCTTCTAAGTTATTGAATTTGGTGGCATATAGTCATTAATAGTATTCTTGGATGATCCTTTGTATTTCTGTGGTGTCTATGATAACTTCCCCTTTTTCATTTCTGATTTTGTTAGTGTCTTCTCTCTTTTTATCTTACTGAGGTAGCCAAGGGTTTGTCAATTTTGTTAATCTTTTCAAAGAACCAGCTCTTTGTCACATTAATTTTTTTTATTTATTTATTAGTTTCAGGTGTACAAGACAAGGTAATACTTAGACGTTCATCATTTATATGCCTCACACTGTGAACCCCCCTCCCCCCATCCACTATCCCTCCGACCTCACACTGAACCATCACATTATATATATAAAATTATAGTTGGCATTCATTAATGTTTAGCTTCTGGTGTACAATGCCATGATCAGGTATCCACAGTATCCCTGAGGTGGTCTCCCAAATAGGACGCAAGTCCATTGGTACCCAACAAAATCTTTACAACATTATTGAATACCTTCCCCAAATTAATTTTCAAAAAAACCCTGAGGCCATCTTGTGGTTACCAGCTGCTTCCAAATCCCTTCACCTTTCCCCTTATCCCCAACCCCCCCCCACACCCATCTAACAACTCTCGGTTTTTTTCTTTGTGTCCCCAAAACTGTTTCTGATTAGTTCATTCACATAGTCTTTTCTTTAGATTCCATATATAAGTGAGATTATATGGTGCTTGTCTTTCTCTTTCTGACTTATTTTACTTAACATAATGTTCTCTAGATCCATCCATGTTGCTGCAAATGATAAGATTTCTTTCTTCTTTATGGCTGCGTAATACTCCATTATATAAATGTACCACAGCTTCTTAATCCAGACATCTACCGATGGGCATTTCGGTTGTTTCCATATCTTGGCTATTGTGTAAAGTGCTGCAATAAACATAGGAGTGCATACAGATTTTTGAATTGGAGTTTTGGATTTCTCCGGGTAGATGCCTAGGAGTGGAATTACTGGATCATAGGGTAGTTCCATTTTCAGATTCCTGAGATACCTCCATACTGTTTTCCATAGTGGCTGCACTAATCTGCACCAACAGTGCACTAGCGTTCCCTTTTCTCCACATCCATGCCAGCATTTGTTGTTTGTTGATTTATTGATGATAGCCATTTTGACTGGAGTGAGGTGGTATCTCATTGTGGTTTTTATTTGCATTTCTCTGATGGTTAGTGAGGTTGAGCATTTCTTCATATGTCTTCTTGCCTTCTGTATGTCCTTTTTAGAAAAAATGTCTCCTCAAGTCCTCTGATCATTTTTTAATTGGGTTGTTTGTTTTTTTGGAGTTGAGTTGAGTAAGTTTTTTATAGATTTGTGATATTAATCCCTTATCAGATATATTATTGGCAAATATCTTTTCCCATACAGTAGGATCCCTTTTTGTTTTATTGATGGTTTCCTTTGCTGTGAAAACACTTTTTAGTTTGATGTAATCCCACATGTTTATTTTTTCTCTTACTTCCCTCACGCGAGGGGATATTTCAGTGAAAATCTTACTCCGGGTAATGTCCATGAAGTTTCTTCCTATATTTTCTTCTAGATATTTTATGGTTTCAGATCTTACATTTAAGTCTTTAAGCCATTTTGAATTTGGTTTTGTATATGGTGTAAGGAGGTGGTCCAGCTTCATTTTCTTGCATGTGTCTGTCCAGGTTTCCCAACACCACTTATTGAACAGACTGTCTTTACCCCATCGTACATTCTTGCTTCCATTGTCGTAGAATTAATTTTTTCTATTGTCTTTTTGTTTTGTATTTCATTTAGTTCTGCTCTGATTTTTGTTATTTCCTTTCTTCTGCTGATCTTGGGTTTCACTTCTTCTTTTTGTAGTTCTTTAAGGTGTAACATGAGGCTATTTATCTGGGATTTTTCTTGTTTCTTTTTCTTGTTTCTTGAGATAGGCCTGTAATGATATAAATTTCCCTCTTAAAACTGCTTTCGCTGCATCCCATAAATTTGGGTAGGATGTATTTTCATTGTCATTTGTTTCTATGGATCTTTTGATCTCTCCTCTAATTTCTTCTTTGACCCACTCTTTCTTTAAAAGTATGTTGTTTAATCTCCATGTATTTGTGTTTTTTCCTGCTTTCTTTTTGCAGTTTATATTCAATTTCAAAGCCTTGTGATCAGAGAATATGCTTGTCATGATTTCAACCTTCTTAAATTTGCTGAGTCTGATTTTATGTCCCAATATATGGTCTATCCTTGAGAATGTTCCATGTACACTAGAAAGAATGTATAGTCTGATGTTTTAGGATAAAGTGCTCTATATATGTCAATTATGTCCATTTCATCCAATGTGTCATTTAGGGCTGCTATTTCGTTATTTATTTTCTGTTTGGATGATCTATCCATAGCTGTCAATGATGTATTTAAGTCCCCTAGTATAATTGTGTTCTGGTTAATTTCTCCCTTTAGTTCTGTTAGTAGTTGCTTGGTATATTTTGGTGCTCCCTGATTGGGGGCATAAATATTGATGACTGTTATGTCTTCTTGTTGTATAGTTTTTTACCATTATGAAATGTTCATCTTTGTCTCTTGTTACCTTTTTACCCAGAAGTCTGTTTCATCTGATATCATTATGGCTACACCTGATTTTCTCTGGGTACCATTTGCTGGGAGTGTCAATTTCCACCCTTTCACTTTGAGTCTATGCTTGTCCTTGTAGCTGAGATGTGTCTCTAGGAGACAGCGTATGGTTGCATTTAGTTTTTTGATCCAATATGCTACGCTGTGCCTTTTTATTGGTGAGTTCAGTCCATTTACATTTAGGGTGATTATTGATATGTGAGGATTTCTTGTCATTCTATCTTTAGTTTTCTGGTAAGACTGTGTCTGCATTGTTTCTTTGTCTTTTTGTTGTTGTCTATTATTTATGTGTGGTAGTATTCTATAATGTTTCCCTCTGTTTCTTCTTTTATTACAGTATATTTTTCAGTTCTGGATTTTTTTGAGTGGTTACTCTTAAATTTATGTAAAAGAAAGTTTGATATTTAGAGTATTCCGTTTTCTTCAGCAGGCTTACTTTCTCCACTTCCATATTCCGGTTCAGGTCTTTACTCTCCCCCTTTTATGTTTTGGTTGCCACAAATCGTCCCTGTTGATGGTGGTGGAATAGCCTCCTTTAGTATTTCTTGTAGTGCAGGTCGTGTATTAGAAAATTCCCTCAGTTTCTGTATGTCTGGAAAGGTCTTTATTCTTCCTTCATATCTAAAGGATATCTCTGCTGGATATATTATTCTTGGCTCATAATTTCTCTCTTTAAATAGTTTGAATATTTGGTTCCACTCCCTCTTGGCTTGTAGAGTTTCTGCTGAAAAATCTGATGATAATCCATTGGGCTTTCCTTTGTAGGTTATCGTCTTCTTTTCACTGGCTGCCTTGATGATTCTTTCTTTGTGGTTGATTTTAGACAGCTTAAATACAATGTGCCTTGGTGAAGGCCTGTTATAATTGAGGTAATTAGGTGTTCTATTTGCTTCTTGGATTTGAGGATCCAGTTCTGTCCACAAATTTGGGAAGTTCTCTTCAACAATTTGTTTGAATATATTCTCTGTTCCCTTCTCTCTTTCTTCTCCTTCTGGTATGCCCATTACTCTTATATTGCTCTTTCTGATGGAGTCAGAAAGTTCTTGTAGAGTTCTTTCATTTCTTTTAAGTCTCAAGTCTCTTTTTTCTTCCATCAGTGTAATTTCCAGATTTCTATCTTCGATGTCACTGATTCTTTCCTCTATTTGGTTAACTCTACTGCCTAAACTGGTTATTTCATTCTTAATTTCTTCTATAGAGTTCTTAATCTCCAGAAATTCTATATGGTTCTTATTTAAAATTTCAATCTCTTTTGTAAAATGCTCATGTTGTTCTTTGATTGTGTTTCTGATTTCATTAAACTTCCTTTCTGTGTTTTCTTGCATCTCATTGAGTTTTTTTCAGAACTGCAATCTTGAATTTTCTGTCATTTAAGTCAGATGTTTCCATATCTTTAAGTTCCTTTTCTGGAGACGTTTCACTTTTTTCTGAGCTGTCTTGTTGCCTTGGTTATTCATGGCAATTACTGATTTGTTATTTCTCTTTCTAGACATCTACAGGAGTGGCTTCTGCAACAGGTTGATAGGAAGGGGTCTTTCTTTTGTTTTCCAGTACTTGTTGGTAGAATGTTTTATTTTCTCTCCAACTGCAGCCTTTTTTCTCTCTCATACAAGATAGTGCTATGTTTTCTTTGCACTATTCCAGCTTCACACACAATGGGGTGATTCCCGGGGAGACAGTCTTTTCCTCTGTTAATAGTTTGCCTGGGTCACATGGTGCAGTGTCCGTGTGGGTATGCGGAGAGCTTTTGAAGTTCCAAACCTCTTCTTGCACCAGGTTAAGAGCTCATATGTTTCAGCAGTTCTGTTTACTTCTTCAGGGATCTGCACAGATAGGTAGGGCCAGGGATGAGGTGAGCTGTGAGAGATGGCCCAGAGCAATGGTGGCAACCACCACCACAGCTGGTCCTGCTTCCACAGCTCCCTCCCCTTTGCCTGAACTAGTTGGGCTGCAAATCTGTGTCTGCGTTCCACAGTTCTCAGAACAGCAAATATTCTGTTCCTTTGATTTGACACTGCTACTGTTCCTCTTCTAGCACCAGGCAGGTGGGGGTGGGGCGAACTCTGGGAGGGTAGGGAGGGGACCACTAGTCTCAGTGCCTAAGGCTTCTGTTCTCTGCTCAGCAGAGCTTAAGCTCTGCTCAGAGGGCTTAAGCTCAGAGGGCTTAAACCACCATTTTCAGCTTTCTTCCCTCAGTCTTTTCTCCAAGGTCTCTGCTGTGAGCGTTGGGTTCAGCCGTGTTATATGCTGCCCCCTCAGCCCTGTGGGCCATAAGTGGAGCCCTAGCAGTCCGAGTTCTTCCCTCTCCCGCAGCTGCGGTAGTTCCGGGATGCAGCGAGCTCGGAGCACTGAGCTAGGTCTGTGTCCTGCGCCCGCGCGGCTCCATCTCTGCACTTCTCCCTTCCCTCCTTCCCGCTCGCGTGATTCGCCCTCCTTTAGGTGAATTCAGTAGTGGGCTTCTTCGTCTTGCCTGTCTGCTGTGCAGGGAGTCCTTTGTGGAGTTATTTTTGTTCGATTAGTTGTAAATTCCAGGGGAGCTTTACAGAGGCTCACCTCACGCCGCCATTTGATGACCACATGCTTCTTTAGAGACATTTCAGACAGGCATAATTCCCACCTTCAAGACTATCCCTCAATTATTTTTTTTAAAGAGATAGATACCTATATTTTAAAAGAGATAGATGAACTATATTCATAGTTCATAAAATTTGTATTTTGAGTAGACAATGAGGTTGTGGATGTGTTCCTGAAGTTCTTGGAATATATTTTTATTTCTATTTTGAAGCTTATATTTTTGTAAAAAGTATATAAACAAATTGTACGGAATTATTTATATAAATATGAGTTTCAGAATTTGATTTCATTTAAAGTGAGGTACAGTTGTATTTTCTTTACTCTTTCTATAGGAAATATCAGCTAAAGCAAAAATATGTAATGTATGTTCAGTAGAAAACTTTAGTAAATGAAGAAACAGTAATAGTTTACTTCAAAATCAGCAAAGATTTAAGAAAGCAACTAAAGGAAAATTTCTACAATTTGATTTACAGATAAAACACTTTAAAAGAACAAGTAATTAGAGTAGGTGAAAACAAGGTAGAAGGGTTGGTAATTAAAACATTTTGACAAAGGGATGAGATGGTCAAAGTAATGAGTATGAAAACAATTTCAGCAGTCATCTCAAATTCAAGGAAAGAAAGTTAAATGATGGGTATGATGGTGGGGAGACAATTTAGTCAAAACAAAATATTACCAGACTTATTGTACTTTCATTCCTTTAGGTATAGTCAGTTAATTATGCTGATGACTTTTTCCAAGTTCTCTAACTTATGAACATTTTATTTTTTTTCCCCAAAGGGAATCTCTTAGTTATAACACTTGTTAGCTACTTTGGAGCCAGACTTCATAGGCCAAAAATAATTGGAGCAGGGTGCCTAATCATGGGAATAGGAACATTGCTCATTGCAATGCCTCAGTTCTTCATGGAACAGTAAGTCTAAAGCAATCATCTTTTTTTCACTTTAACCAACTGCATGTCTCCTTTTTTATGTTTATAATTAATTATTTAAATTTAAGAAAATAGCCCATGGTTTAAACCACGATAGTTTATCTCTTTTTTACTGCAGCCTCTTTGGGCAAAATTCCAGAACACTTATAATTTTACTTGTAATTAAATAATCTGCAAAAAAGTATCTTATATATTACTATGTATAATTGTGAACAAAATTAAAGGAAAATTTTCACCAATATGCTTTCATTCAAATGCTTTAATTTAGCTGTGGACACAAAATATATAAGCAAAAATAAATTAATATATCATGTGTTAAATGTCAAATGGGTGTCAAATGGGTAATAAATTAACACTGCTAACAATATGCTGGATCTTGATACACTTGACTGGCAGATCATTGACTTAGGGACATATATCCACTCAAATAAGTATTCAATGTCCAAAAACTATCTCCTAGGACTTTCTCTGTAGAAATGGGGTGCCTGTGTCCTGTAACTCTGAAGTCTACTTTTGCTACTTTTGTTAATATTTGCATACAACTTTAATAGTTTCAAAAGTTTCACCTTTATTATATCATTTATTTCATTTATTCTATCATTTATGATATCGTTTATTTCTTATATCATTTATTTCAACTTTATTACATCATACCCTTACAATAACCTGCGAGGTAAGAGAACATCATTTATCTTTTTTTTTTTTTATTTTATAGCTAAGGTTCATGACTCAGAGAGTCTGGTGACTTTCTCAAGGTTGGATCTCTTATAATTATAGAACTGGAATCCTAAAACAGGTATTCTGACTTCATGCATATCCACGTTGCTTCCCTTCTCTGTGATTACCTATTGCCATCTCAGAGAAGTGACTATCAAAAGGTTTCAACACAAGAGAATGTTTTTTTTTTTTTAATTATACATCAAGAAATACTTTATTGCCCACCGTAGATCATTGTATCGTGACATCGGAGCTGGAAATGGAGAGACTTTGAAGTGATCTGTTCTAAACTTTTTCTCGGATTCTCAGATCACTTATATAAATATAGTCATATTTTGACCTCTGCGGCCCATTTTTGAAGGTAATGCAGAGAATCCTCTGTGTGGATCTTAGCTACCTATTTAGGAGGTTTCCCTGGCCCCTTCATTTTTACTTGGAAAAGGATCTGTGGATTCAGGACCACTGCCTACTCTTCGTACACTTATGTGGCCTCCTTTCCACAGGGCAGAAGTTTGCTTGGATCACTGAGATTCTACCAAGGTGTTATATGGGACCATTGCCAAAGGGAGGAGGCAAAGGGGAACACAGAGGAAATGAGCCTTCAATTCACCTGCTTGACCCACAGTCTTGCAACTGTTATCTGTTCTAGTCATTGAGCCTCCGTACAAGTTTTCTGAGGTGGAAAAGAGAGGGTCACTACTTAAAAAGCTAAAAATTTTAGAGTAATTGCGGAAGATAGATAAGTCCTTGATCCTTGTCTTAACTTATTCTGAAGTGGATCAGTAGCTTTCCTGTATGACCTTGGGCATATTACTTATTCTTTCTTGGCCTCAGTTTGTACATCTTAAAATGGGTATTATAGTTGTTAAAAATAATACCTAACTTATAATGTTGCAAATATTAAATGAGATGACACAGTAAAATGCTTACCAAGTTTCCAGACATAACTAGTAGTAGCTGTGTCACTACTGTGTATATTGTTATCGATCCTCCTTAGATAATTAAGCCCCATGGTTTTAACCACAGAGCATGAATGGTTTGTCTTAAAGGTGTTTCATTCAGATTAATAATTTTGTTACTTCAAATTAATGATAAATATAAAATACCAGTATAAGAAAATCAGACAGAGAAGTGTATCTAAGGGAAGGCCAATTAGGCAGCCAGGCTAGTGCTGACAAAGGATGACAAAGGAACAAATATAGATTCTTAACTACCATTTTGTACATGTTGATAGATATATTTGTTCATTCATTATATAGTATCTGCCAGTTGTCTGATACTGTGCCAGGAAATGGGGCTACTTCAATGATAAAAAGATGAAATAAAACAAAAATACACACACACAGTTCTTTCCCTCATGAAATTTGCTATCCACTAAGGGTTATTACAATAACTTATTTTTAACCTTCCACAGGATTAATCACTAATTGGGTACTTGTCCAAAATGTAACTTTTGTTCTCTAAAAGACTACTTACTATATTCTGTCCACCTAGCAGAAATGCCCTTGAAGACCAACAAATAATATTAATCAATAATGGATAACAATTATTGAGGACCTGCCCCCATCAGGCTGTGTTTAGCTTTATGTGTGTTAATTCATCTGACTCTTGAATTTAACAAATTGATTAATATATTGATTATTTTTCCAAATAATGGGTATAGAGTAGTGACAAAAATCTCTGCTCTCATGGATCTTATGAGGAGACAGGCAGTTAACAACCAAATAAATAATGATATAACATACCAGATAATGTTAATAGCTATAGAGAAAACCCACTGAAAGCATATAAGGAGCATGTGTAGGGTGGAGGGTTGCAATTTAAAGAAGGATTGTCCGGAGATGGCTCACTGATATGGTAACATTTGGGAATGACCAAAAGAGATGAAGGGGAGAGCCATGCAGACATCTGTGCGAGAAGATTCGAGGCTAAATGAACAGTGAATACAAAGTTCCTACAGCAGGAGGGGGTCTGGTGTGTCAGTGAACTACATGGAGGCCTGTGTGACTGAAGTGGGATGAGCACAAGGAAGGTGTAAAAGGAAATGGGAACAGGAACAAAGAAAAGCAACATCAGCCTTATAATAGGTGATAAAAGGTAAAGGAATGATCTTTTCTCCATCTCTTCCCTTTAAAAGTGATGTGATGTTTTGAAGACTCATTACTAAAATCTTTCCAAAATATGGTATTATCTTTATGAAATAAAGTATTTTCCAAAGAGAAAAAAAAGAAGAAAAAGAAAATGGGAGAAAATGAGAAGGTTGTATCTCAAACTTTAAGGGGCATTTGAATCATCTGAGGTTCTTGGTAAAATATAGATTCTGCTTTAGTAGCTCTGGGGTGGGGTTCCAGATTCAACTCCCCTGATGCTACTGGTCTGCACACCACACCTTGAGTAGTAAGGTTCCAAACAATTACAAGGACTTTAGCTTCTCCTCGGAAGCAGATGTGAAGCCAGTAGACAGTTTTGAGCATAGTGGCATGATCTGACTAATATTTTTGAAGGGTCATGATGATTACTGCTTGGAAAAACTAATTCTGACGGGGCAAACTTGGAAGCAGGGAGACTATTTAAAATAGTATCTGTAGTGATAGAGCTCTCTGTAGCTACTGCAGAATTTCTTGCATCAGAATCAAGATTATGTCAGGCAGGATGTGAATCAGGTTAGAACTGAAAAACTGGATTTAAAAGCATTTATACCACTGGCCCCTGTTCAATCACTTCTTTGTCTCTTATCTAACAAAGCCTAAATAGTCACAAACCACATCTAAAGCCGATGTTTTACAAGAAAATTGAAGAGGTTAATTGATATTTCTAAAGTGTCACATATAGTAATTAGTGACAAAGGTGGAACTTACATGAAATTCCATTTATTCAAAACCTACATAATTATGCTTGGAATAGTTGCCTTTTGATAGATTGAACTGAGAAAGCTCAAATAATTAACAATTTTCAAAATGCTGCACAATCACTATTGACACTCACTTTAAGAGCCTGGAGGCTTTGTCCTTGGTATCTCTGGAATTATTAAAGAAAGGAAATTATATTTACCATGATTTCCATGCTAAATGTTCTTCTGTGTAGCTAAGAATTAAAAGAAAAAAAAAAAACGTTATCCTGATTAAATGGTTCTTAACCTCTTTTGGTCAGGGAACCATTGATAAAAGTGATAAAAACTATGAACTTCTTCCCTTGAATACTCACATACATATAATAATGTTCTTACTTTTCTAATGGGGTTCATGGACCCACTGAAGTGTAGGTTGTGCAAAACTGATATAAAGTAACCCATTTATTAACCTACATATTTTCATAACTCAGTACATCTTTTCCTTACCATGATGAATCGGCTTTTACTATTAGCATTTCAAAAACATTACTATGAGTACTATCATCTGGTCATATAGTACTAGAATGAAATGAGAATCAAGATGATGTTGTGATGTCCTTCTATCAGGTACCTCTTTTTTGACAGGTGCAAGAGGAGCAGAGAAATTGGCTCATGAAGGGTAATTTGAGAGGGAGTGTGGTGCTAGGGAACTGTTGATAAAATTATCACAGTCCTACCTTTCAGCATTGGCTTTTCAATCCAGCTGCCACTGTAACCTTATAAAGAGAGGAAAGGGTGGAATTAGTAGTAACTTAGAGCCAGGTTAATATACTGTAAAGAAGAAAGATACCATCTGGGTAAATGGTTCAAAAAGCCCATGTATCATTATCATTTCTCTGGAATCAGCTTTGCAATTGTTCTACGAAATTTACAACTAACTACAGTGTGCCAGTGGCCATGGTTGTTAAATTGTTAGTTTTTCTCTGACTCAGAGTTAATCACGATTTTGTCAAGTGTTGGATATTTCCTCAGCCAGGGAGTATGTGACTTATAGTCATTATTTTATATTAAAATGAGCCTCTATGAATAAGTATTGTGTTTTCTTTTACTACATTGGGTAATTTGTTCAGATATGGTATAATACCTATGAAGCAGATCTTCTGGCTATCTGTTCAGAAAACTTTGCTTTTAAATGATGGTTTTGTTTTGTGATTCAGATTTAGGGATAGCTGTGAACTCAGACAAGTACCCAAATGAGTCATGTGATATATGTATAAAAATTTTAGCATGATGTTGAATCTATAGTAGTGAAGAAAATGTTCTTTTTATACAGGTACAAATATGAAAGGTATTCTTCTCTCTCCAATTCGACTCTTACCATCTCTCCTTGTCTCCTGGAGTCAAACAGTCAATTACCAATCTCAGTTATGGAAAACTCACATACCAAAATAAATACTGGTAAATGATTTTGTTTTTACTTTATTAACTAAGCAAGCTTTCTTTTTAAAGACTTTCTATGTGCTTTAGTATGAATAAAGTAGCTATATGATTTTTGCTGTCAAAATCTTTACTACTTAAATTGAGATATTATAGTGCCATAAAAATTTCTAGAATATAAAACAGTATATGATGAGACCCTAAGAAAATACATAGACAATCAGATCTTATGGGATAAAGAGCATTAACTGTCAGGTAACTAAGAAAATCTTCTAGTGATTCCAAATAAGGTAAGCTGTGAACTCAGGGTAAAACTTGTTTAGATTGTATAAATCTCAGTCCATTGCTCAGCTATGAAAGAAATATGTTTTCCCTCACAACACAATTTAATTTCTGTGTTCAACCCCTTTTCATCAGAATGGCAAAAACTTAATCTGTCAATTTGTCCCTAATTTTCACCCTTTTCCCAGGGGCTACTTACATTCTATGGAGCTTACATAATAGTAGAGGAGGGAGTTGTGAGTGGGGGTGTTTCTTGGTGATATTCCTGCCCTGTCAGTTTAGCTTTCTAATTCTTCTGGCCACAGTGTTTGGTCATGCATATCTCCTTGGGGTCATCTTATGTCCATGTCCATGCCTTTTTTAGCACAACAGCTCTCTCTAATGCAGAAGTGACAATCTTGGAAACATGGAAATAATTCTACTTTCCACAAAAGATTGGAGTAGGAGAATTTTGTTAGAATGATAAGAGTTCTATGTGGCAAATTGCACAGCAAGGCTATGCATGAGCCACCCTTGGGCTCATGGGAACCATGTCTTCTGTGTTACTCTAGACATTGGAAATCCCTATGAGTAGCTGAAGGCAGGAATGCTTAGCTATACTGTGCAGCCGTCTCATGTTTGGGGATCTTGCTACCTCCCTGGGCTCTACCTGGCTAGTGTGGCACAGGTTCTTCTCATTCATGGAGTCCAAAGATCTACCCAAAGATGTTTGCCACGTCTCTGGGATGCTGCACAGGCAGCATCTCAAATACCCTCTCACCACAGCCCTTCAGCATCAGTATGCTCAATGTTTCCTCCCCACCACACCCGTCTCACTCCCTATCCCTACCCTGGGAACCAATTTCTATAAAGACATTGTGGAAGCCTTTCTTTTATATACCTGCTATCCATCCAAATCTTTTATCTATACCACAAAACATTTTCACTCCTCTACTATGCTTATTAATGCTTTCTTTTGAGATGTCCTTTTCCTGGGCAATGAACACCAGAGGTCTGGCTATTTGAATGAAAGGACGTGCCAAAGGATTAAAAGAAGTATAGAAATATGAGAGGGAGAAAGTGGGGTGGACATAATAAACATAACATTATAATGGGGGGAATCAGATGAACCCAGTGCAGAGGCAGTCAAGTCACACAGCAGCTCAGCCTTGGGTCCAGGATTACCCAGTTTGAAGTTGAGTCTTCTCAAGGAGCTTGCACTCTTTAAGCATCCACCAGTTGTTGAAACAGATCCTCAAACAACTCAGCAGAAATTGAATTGCTGAAGTTTAATCTCTGAGAATCCATGTCAAGAATGGCTTTAGATCTCAGATTCTCATGTCAAGGTGAACCATCAAGGAATGATCCTGGGTCAGAAAATCTAGAGCTTAAACCCAGCCAACGATGTGCCATCCAGGAACGAGAGGGAATCTCTGAGTTCCCGATTACTGAGCTCATCTTATTTGTATTTCCAAATGGCAGTAACTTACATGCAAGTCAAGAACTGCAAAGAATCTGTAAGTCATTTCACTCATGGCCAGAAAAACAGCAAGGATGAAATTATATCTCGTTTGGTCCTGGAACAGTTTATGATCAATAGACACTACAGTGACACGTCCACATTGAAGGAGAAATGGGAGTCAAGTGGCAGAAACCTGGAGAAATTCTTGGAAGACCTGAGTGATGATTACATGAAGCCCCCTGATTTAGTCCATGTCCACATGCAAGGACAGGAAGCCCTCTTTTCTGAGAATATGCACCTAAGAGAAGTCATTGTTGACTTCAAGAAACACTTCTCAGCAAGAACCCCAACAGGAGTGAACATGGGACACCCTCCTGGACTCCCCAAGATATTTTCCTGGAAACAGGACAAGGAGATGAAGATAAAGAAAATGGTGACATTTCTTTGGAAATGTGTCACATAAATGACAGTGTTTCTAGTCAAGGCAATCAAACACCTTCCCTACTCATTATCCAGAAAGAGAGCTGTTCTAGGCCTGAAGACGGAGGTGTTTCTTTGGAGAATCCACTCAGCTCCAGAAGAGCGAGTCTAGGCACCTCCAGGTCCCAGGAAAGGTCCCTGAAGGGACCCTCTTATCAAGGTGTCCTTATGGAGATGGGACCAGCATCTGTCTCCAAGCCAGACCAGGTCACCCCTGAGCCTGTTCCTACTCACCAGAGCAATCCGGGAAATTCCAGGTGTGGGAGGCACCAAGAAAGATTCCACAGAGCCCCAAAGTCATACCAGTGTGAGGAGTGTCCCAAGATCTTTAGGTATTTCTCTCGGTGAAAAGTCCACCAGAGAAGACATAATAACCAGAGGACATTTATTTGTGCCGAGTGTGACAAAGGCTTCTTCCAGGCCTCAGACTTACATGTGCATCAGAAGCTTCATGCAGGAGAGAAGTCTTTCACGTGCAGCACGTGCACAATGTTCTTCAGCCACAGAACCAATCTCCTGGCTCATGAGAGAAGCCCTATGTGTGTTCCCTGTGCCAGAGACGCTACCGCCAGTCATCCACCTACCACCGCCAGCTGAGGATGCACCAAAAGATTGCCTTCAGAAGTATTTCCCCTACACCAGAAGCTTCCTCAATGTAATATATATAAATGTCTATGAAAATGTGTATTTCCATAGTACTCCTTTATGATTTTAATTTCCTGATTACATTTTCCATTTATTGTCTCCCCCACTAAAATGAAAGCTAGGGAGGGCAGGGAATTTCTGAGTTTTGTTCACCAACTATCTCAAGGGCCTAAAATGTGACTGACATTTTAAATATCTGCTGAATAAATGGAAAAAAACAATATAATGGGTAATGCATTTAATTAATATCCACATAAAGAGGCAAGGAACTGAGCCAAGGAGTTTGGACTTTCATCTGTACACAAGATACAGTCATTGAAGATCTTTTGTTTTTGTTTTTGACAGTCAGAGAAGATGCATAATATACATGAAGATACAACTAATTAGGAAATATTTAAACCTTTAATGTTACAAATAGAAACATGGGGTTTAGAGGCAGGGAACGAAAATGTTTTTAATGCAAATAGACAGGTTAATAGGCAGGAACAGAGTATAAGATTCACAACTCAATCCTTTCCTTTCCTTTAAAGTCGTAGACATTTGTGAACATTAGACATAGGGAACACAAGGCTCATCCTAAAGACAATAGAGGGTTACATATGGGACCTTTCTTAAAAACGCTTCACAGACATTTCCCCCATGATACCCTAGAGCAGAGCTGTCCAACAGAACTCTCTGTGATGACGAAAATGCTCTATATCTATGCTGTCCAATACAATAGTCATTAGCTGCATGTGACATCAAGTATTGGAAATATAGCTAGTGTGATGGAGGAATTGAATTTTGATTTTTATATAATTTTAATTAATTTAAATTTTAATAGCCACATGTGACTTGTGGCTACTGTATTGGAAAGCACAGATCTAAGGTGTCTCTACTTATCTACAAGGCTTCCCTACCAATAAGCTTCTTAGAAGCATGCAAGTTGGGGCTAGAATTGACATTAGGATCAATTTTTGGAAAAGGAATTCACAGTATATTTTGGAGAGTGGAATAGAAAGAAATCCAGAGAAGATAAATGAAAAACCCATGGTCACTTGGCTACATTTGTAGAAACGACAGAATCAAAACAAGAAGTAATATGACTGCACGGTGCTTTTTTTTTCTGTTACATGGTCTGATTCATCCACAAGAAGGCAGTCACCCTAGTTCTTCATGACACACACTTCACATTGAAAAATTACTTTAAGGGTTACTAATAGGTGAAAAAAAAAAAAAACTTCTACCTCATAGGGTTATTAGAATTCAGTTTAAAAATGCCTACAAACCTCTTAGCTCCATGTCTGGCAGAGAGGGGGCATTCAGAAAAGGTGATTGTTGGGGGTTGTTAATAGTAACCCTTTTATTAACATGAATAAAGTTTTCAAAGTATATTTCATTTATGCTATGGGAGTAATTATCTGACTTCCAATGATCATATTAAGACATGGGTTTTATGAAAGCATTTAAAAATTGTTAGTTTTTAATTTCACTCTAAAAATACTGTCGGAGGTTCTTTTTGTTGGAATAATTATACTTCTGAAGCATATAGGGTTTTTAATTTTTATATGAATTTGTCTCCTAAACATTAGTCCTAAATATGGTTATTCACTATCAAACAATTGTAATTATAGGCAGTGCTACCTGAAGTTAAAGTATCACCCGTATAAAATTTTGAATTATATGTAAAACTTGGTCAGCAATAAAATTACAAGTGATTTCTGCTGAAAACTAAAAGAGTTTAAAGATAATGGCAAGGAAAGCCATTGTTCAAAATTTTGTGTTTTGTCCCAGACAGGATATTGAATGTTATTGGAGTATAGAAATTCCAAGAATTTAGTGTAAGTATTAAATAAAAAGAAGAGAGCAAATGAGGAATGAGGGAACAGGAACATGAAGCAGTAGAGTTCCTTGGTCAAATTCTCTGCAGGATTTACACTACCTAAAATATTGAAGTTACAAAACATTCCCCAATCTTGCTCAAAGTCCTTTCAAATTATAGCTATTGCATATTTCACTTCTGCATTCTAACCCAATTTTAGGACAATTTGTAGAAATGCAGAATAAATATTTAACTTTGATAGTAATCTCATGTCAATCCTCTCGTTTTCCTTTCAAGAATGTGAAATTGATGCCAGCTCCTCCATGTGGGTTTATGTTTTCCTGGGGAACCTTCTTCGTGGAATTGGAGAAACTCCCATTCAGCCTCTAGGCATTGCTTACCTTGATGATTTTGCCAGTGAAGACAATGCAGCTTTCTATATTGGTAATGCCCATCTTATTTATCTTCTTGGGAATCAGGATACCTGGTTTTCTCAACTCCATTCTAAACCTCATAGAGTGTAGAAGGTTTTTTACTTCATATCCATTTCCTTTATTCTGTTCACACATTTCTGAAGTCCATATTGAGAACTTGAATTATAAAAAAAGCTTCAATTAGAAGGACCTATCGCATTATGGAAAGAACATAAGATTAAAAGGAAATAACTGTGAGCTCAATTACAATGATGTGTGACATAGTGTAACTATCGTCACAGACTTCAGATTTCATAGGTTCTTTTTATTGGGCTAACTGTGCTGCATTTACGTGATATGTATACATATACATGTGCACACACATATGTGTATGTATATATCCACATACATAGTTACTGTTCTACATAACTATGTACATAGTTACTGTTCTCACAAATGGTGAGAACAGTATCTACATGGTTACTGTTCTCACAAATGGTCCCACTGAAGTTCTGAACACATACATTTTTTCACTAAGGTGGAAGAAATCAATTTTAATATCAAAACAAGCTTTATGCTTAACCACCCATAAAAAAGTTTTTGAAACACTGTCAAATAGTATAATTATGATTTTTATCAGTGGGTGAATCTAATCCTAGGGAGTAAAGTTTGCTCCATTTGGGGAAATAAACTTCTTCAGAGTCCTGGTATTATTTCCTTATTAAGAGGTAACTAATGCCTTAAAAGTGTTCATTCTTATTCCATAGGTGAGAAGAACTTATTTCCTAACTCAATGAGGTTGAAAAATTGACAAATTATATACACTTAAGGAAAGAGCTGATGAAATACGTTCAGCTACTAATTGGATCTCATTCACATTTCTTGTTTATTTTTTTTTAATTTACAAAAGCAAAGAAATGATACCTTATTTTTTTTTATTTTTTTTATTTTTAATTTTTCTGTGTGTGTGCAGGGTGTGTGCAGACGGTTGCAATTATAGGACCAATCTTTGGCTTCCTGTTAGGCTCATTATGTGCCAAACTGTATGTTGACATTGGCTTTGTAAATCTAGGTAAGGGAACTTATTTTTATTTATTTATTTATTTTAGTTACTGTAATTTTCTAATGGAATGTATAGAAAATATCAAATTGCCTTTTTATAAAATTACAAGATTGTAATCATTTATAAAATAAAAATAATTCGTGAAAAACATTGATAAATCATCATCCACAGTAATAAACGGAATATGAAAAATAGGTGGTGATTAGAACTGGATGACCCATGGTTTGTTATTCAAATGTATCATTTTTCACTTCTGGTTTGCCAGTTCAAAGGCATTCCAGCATATTTTAGACTAAAAACTGTGACTACTTGTTGGCTCTTGTTGGTTTCAGGTGTATCAACATTTCTTACAGTCACATCAATTGATAATGTATTTGTAGAGTTGCCAGAAAGACCAAGGATTGAAAGTCTTCTGGCAACCAAAATGTCCTTCTTTACTGTACAAATCTTTTTTTAGGTGGAGGCATACTATAATGAGACTAGCTTTCCCTCTGGGAGAGTATTTGTGCAGAGAATAAATGGGAGACAAAATCTTTCCATAGCTAGTAATTTGTTTCTTTTCTTGTGAGATGTAGCCCCTAGAAATAGATAGTATTTTTCTGTTTGTTTTTTTTGTGGTTTTTTGGAGCTGTCTAAGAAAGCAGTTAGAAACAAGAAAATGTTTCATTTTTTTTTAAATTCTGGAATTGCATTTACAAATCGTTATGTTAAAATAGATTACAAAACTCTTGCACTAGTTGTTCTTCAATCAAACTGCAGGCTATATTCCAAAAAAAATATTTATGTATTCATTTATTAATTAATTAACCTCCAAATTTTATTTTATATCTGCTCTATCCCAGGTTCTGTTTTACCACAGTGGACAAAATATTTAAGTTCCTATACTTGTTGAATTGTAAAATCCAGTCATAAAGACTGATATAGATAAGAAAGCATAGGTGTGATGAGTGGTACAGAGAGAAATGATCAAATGGAAACAATGAAGATGCAGTGATAAACTGGTATAAACATTTTACCAAGAATAATGCAGTAGCAATTGAGCCTAGTTGTCAAAAACATGTGCTACTCTTGTTGCTCTCATGGAGTGTGGAGGAGGTGAAGTACAGTAATATCTTTCACAGGTTCATATACATATATATGACCCCACTTAGCTTGGTTCACAAAACTTTGTCAATGCTTACCTTTTACTCAAATGAGAAATAGTGTCAAAAAAAAACACAACACGTTTTTTAATGAATAAGATAGTGACATTTTATTTACACATACTATCTTGCTCCAGACCTAGAATAGCTCTAAAGTATTATTAAACATCATTTCATAAGTAGGATTTGGAGTGGTTCAGACTGTATTTGGGCCACAGGGTACAGGACATAACTCTTTCTTTGAGTAAAATCTTAGACAAATGTTCAATATGTAAATCGGATGTAAGTGGCATTGAGGTGCTGTAGTTCTCAGAAGGTTTTGAACCCTCAAAACTTCCATCACATGTTGCTTTCCTACTGCCATGGGTCCTAGGCCCCTCTGCAGAACCCCAGAGCGGAGTTTTAAAACTGTGGGTCCCCTTTTACACGCTATACTTCTAACCTAAGGAACAAAAAAAGAAAGGGTCATGCTCCAGAAACAATATCTTTCCTTCAAAGTACAAGATAGTAACATTCAGAGTAGAAAAAGTTATATGTGAATTATTAGATATTTTTATAACGCGATAGAGTTAATGCTAGGAATTTTTTTTAAGAGGCTTATTTTAACACAGTAGCTTTGCTGCATATGCTATTTAGCCATCCTCTCTCTCTTTCAGATCACATAACCATTACCCCAAAAGATCCCCAGTGGGTAGGCGCCTGGTGGCTTGGTTATCTAATAGCGGGAATCCTAAGTCTCCTCGCAGCTGTACCTTTCTGGTGTTTACCAAAGAGTATTCCGAGACCCCGAAGTAGAGAGGATTCCAATTCCTCCTCTGAGAAATCCAAGTTTATTATGGATGATCACACAGATTACCAAACACCCCTTGGAGAAAAAGCAAAAATCATGGAAATGGCAAGAGGTAAGCCAGACTCTCTTTGATTTTGAAATACTTTCAGTTTTCCTGTTTGGACTTTATAGGAATCTTTAAATAATATCTGTCTTCCCTTCATGTGTTCAGAAAAATTTGAGAAACTATACAGAGAGCAGAAATGAAGATTTAAAAAATCAGTTTTATTACTGGAAAACAATTGAAGAATATGACCCAAAATCTTGGTAACCTTCCTTGCTGATTGATATTCCACCCTCACACCTCCTCAGTTTAGACCTTGCAGCTACCCTGACCCAAGAATGCTGCTTCACATCAGCCTGGGTGGACAGAAAAGACAAAAGTTAATCTTCAGCACTTGAGGCCTTTTCACAGATGAGATACACCCATTTGTGAAATGTGTACCAGTGTATGACTCCCACCAATGATGACTGGAGTGAATGTGGTGTGAGGCAAAAGGCCAGATGTGTTCTAGTGAATATCCTCCACATAGAAACATGTGGCCATGAGGAAGATTGGACCCCGTCAGTTGGTCCAGCAATATTCCTTCCTGGACGGCCCCAGCAAGCAATATTTATATTTATAGAAAATCTTCACATTTCTAACTGGCTGCATAAAAGGAAGAAGGAAGAAAGCCAAAGCTCATTTCTGACATTCAAGTTCATACATTAAATGGAGATAATGTTCATATTCCTTTTCTTGTGACCATGATCCAATTTTGAAAAATAGAGATCAGAAAACTGAAGTTCTTAATGTCCTTCCTATAGCTACCAGCTCTGTAGTAAGGCAATAGTTTCATTCCTCTTGCCTTTTACTTATATCAGTTAGAGCAATCTGTTTCTGTCTGATTTATACCTCTAACTATAATCTCAATTGTATGCCTGTAAAAGCAAGTGCCTATGTTTACATCTGACCCTGGCCAGATCTCAGCCTTGACTTGTGCCAATGGCTTAATCTTCATAGTGTGTGTGTCTGTGTGTGTGTGGGTGTCTGTGTGTGTGTGTCCCACACTATAAATGTTCTTGTTAACTATGATAATGGGACTCAGCCATCTAAGCCCTGCCACCAAGGCTGTATCTTCTGCCAAGGGTGACACTGTCTTTAATTACTCCATGTTATTTTTGTCTTACAGATTTTCTTCCATCACTAAAGAATCTTTTTGGAAATCCAGTATACTTCTTATATTTGTGTGCAAGTACTGTTCAGTTCAATTCGTTATTTGGCATGGTGACGTATAAACCAAAATACATTGAACAACAGTATGGGCAGTCTACGTCTAAGGCCAACTTTGTTATTGGTATGCTCATGCTTTCCAATAGGTACTATCAGCTGCATCTTGTTAACCCTTACTATAGTTAGGGAAATTTATGCCAGTATTTAGACTGAAGGTGTGGCATCTTAGATAGGAAGTCAACAAGTGAGTGAAAATAATCTAGCAGAGTAAAATATTTACATAGTCTGTGGTACAACTTTCTAGCAAGAATTATTCACAACTATGGATGAGTGACCATGAGAATATCATATAGGTCAAGCATACATTTTATTAGGAGGTTGTTAATACTGGATATTGTGTTTCAAATGTAGCCAATATCTCATAACAGGACATTTTACCTGAACGGTTTCTAGGATCATAAAAAAAAAGGGAGTATTTGGACAGGTAAAAGGTGTTCATTTACAAAGCAAAGTTTCTATTTGCTCAGTCAAAAGACCTTTCTGATTGCATTATTTAAAGGGGCCGTGTTTCTAGCAGAGCAATACAAACAATAATGAGAAAGATATTAAAGAACAAAGAAAAACATGAAGAAATGAATAAAGAACCAGAGTCTACAAATATATAAACACTACCCTGCAACTAATTGGATACTTTTAAAACCTGGATTAGTTACTTTAGTCCATGAATGTAATTTAATGCTACTCTTTCAAGGCATAAAATATATACAATTTTTTAACATACCCTTTTATGAGAGGAGACTCCAACGTTCTTTTCATTTTGATAAATGAAACTTGACCTTTTCCTTTACATTACATCAAAAAAAAAATTGAAATTGATTATAATCTAAACGTAAAAGTTAAAACAAGTTACTAGTAGAAGCATAAGGAAAACGTTTTCATGGCTTTGGGGTTTGGAAAAGAGTTCTTAAAAGAGGCTTAAAATAGCATTAATGAAAAAAGAGAAGATAGAAAATTGGACTTAAAATTAAGAAGCTCACCATTAGAAGAGTAGAAAGGCAAATTGAAGTCTGTGAGAAAATAATTATAATATATATTCAATAAAGAACTTGTATCAAGAGAAAAGTATAGTACTATTACAAGTCAGTAAGAAAAAGATTGACAATTCAAAGAAAAACATGAAGAAATGAATAAAGAACCAGAGTCTACAAATATATAAAATGTGAGATGATGTGAGATAATTTGTGAGGAAAAATATATTTTTATTATGCCCAAGAAGGATGGTTAATTTTACTTCTTTACCCACAATTAGCTATATGAGTATGAAAATTCCCATAAATTTTTCCTTGCATTTTTCTCTCTGTAAAATTCAGATTTTAATACTTATTTCTTCCAACATTAGAGTAATATTGTGAGGTTCATTATATCATATGGAATTTTACTTCACTGGGAGAGAAGCTCTAAAAACATCCCAAAGTGCTGTTATTATAACTCATTACTATTTCATCTCAATGGCTAAGGCTATATAATACATCTGTGTGGAATTCAAAGTTTCCCGTTTATACTCTAGTTCTAATTGTGCTGACCATCTCAAAACACTTAACACAGTTGTCAAGACTCTAATTTAGGATAATAACAAAGAACTGGGTCTTGAACCTGAATGGGTATGATGAAATAATAATTGTAAGTTAGCTAACATTTCTTTTCGCTTATTTGATGTTTGGGTAAATATATAAAATTCAAAAGAAAACCTATAAAACAAATTGAAATCAATTGCAGATGTTACTATAAATTACAACTAATATTCCCATTTGGAATATTTAGATGGTAAACATTTTAAGATCAGTACATTTTATGGTGTGAGTGGAAAACGTTCGTAATGAGACATCAGAGAGAAATTTCTATCTCATTAAATATCTTGAAAATACCTAAGATGAAAGAATTCTAAGAAACTTTGGGAGGCAAGAAGCACATCTCATCTGATATTCAGGAAATTTGCCATCAGCTTGACCCAGCATGGACAGCTTATAGACCCTAGGGAATTTGAAAGGGCGAATGAAGCTAGCAGTATATTTGAAATATTCTACTAAACTTTTTTTTTGTAATCTGTTATAATTTATTACCTTGAAATAAGGCAACAATATATCCAGAAGAAATGTTATAAATGAATAAAATGTAGTTGGTTCAACTACAGTTTATTCTTTAATACTTTTTTAATGAAAAACTGCGAGGAACCCAGGATTCTACGATGAGCACAGTTCTTGCCTTGAAGGTTAGATTGAAGGGTGAGAGATGCAAACGAGACAACAGGTAATTGTGATAAGTACCAATGCTGCTGCCTACGGGACTGTGAAAATGGCCTCAAGTTGCAGGAAGAAATGGATTTTGATGACTGACTTGTGAATCCTTATTCCAGATGTGTCTCCTGGAGGCACCACACGGCTGGAGGAGGCAGTTTTAAGTATTCTAATTAGGGGAATCCCAGAGTACTCTGGGAGAATAAACCTGACCTTGGACTCAGAAAAAATTCTCTAAAAGAAGGTATTGATAGTACTTAAATCAAGAACAAAAGGGTAGGAGGTGTTAAAAGATGGGAAGTGGGCTACAGGTTTGGAAGGACATTGTATCAGACAAAGCAAATATCTTGTGCAGAAGAGCTTGGAGGCAAGAGAACACATGAAATTTCCTGGAAGTTTCAAGAGAACATGGGCTTCTAAAAGAATGTCAATGAGGAGAGGATGTTGCAGATTTTTAACAATCACACCAGGGGAGCAATGCTCCTAGAATAATCCCATTTTGATGTTCAGGCTCTTCTAGGCCGTAGGAGAAGGTTGGTGGAATCTAGCACAGCATGGAGCTTACAAAACAAAGGGTATTCTTTGTGCTCTGACTGCCTAAGCCCCAAGTTTGCTTACCAGGTTGCTTGGTACTTTGCAAAATAAAATGAAATTCTAAGCACCTTCTCTGCAGGTTTTAGTTCAGAGCGTGGTTTTTAGAAGATAATTTTTCCATAAACCCCTTTTGGCGGATAAACTGAGAGAGAGAATAGGACTCTGCTATTTTTTGTCAGGTTTGGATTCATGACAAGGGATTCATATGTTTGTAAAAACGGGGCTCTAAATGATACACATCAAATCCAAGCAGAGCACAGTTCTTGGAAAGGAAGATGGAACCTGAAACAGAGGGAGAACCAGTTTTATATATCGCCCTATTTAAACAATCAGAAAAATTGGGGTTATTAGCATTTATTAACTTGGCTCATGAATAACCAGGTTTGTTATATTATTTTCTTTTTTAAAAAAATAACAATCCGGTGACTCTTAGCTCAGGATTGGCTCTTCAGGGGCCCAGTATACCCTCATCTCTGCCACTTGCCATACCCACAAACCTCAGTTCCGCTGGGTAAGCAAAAATTAGCATCTCTTCTTTTTTCAGTTTCATTAATTTCATGATCATACCCCTTCAAGGTGGCTTGTAATAATTTTAATGTTAATGTATAGTCAAACAAAAAAATGAAAAAAAAGTCCTTATCATCTATCAGTTCATGATGAAAGCATTTTAAAAACAAAGTAATGCAATAGCTAACCAAAGATATTTGATATCTTAGGTTCTAGGAAGTTTAGTTAGGAGACGGAACATATAAATCTAAAAAGAAAGGAAACAAAGAAACAAAGGGAAAAAAAGAAAGTTACTTTGCATCTCATTATCCCTACATGTTAGTTTTTAATTTTTCTTTAATGATGTCACATTGGGGTGTGAGTCAGAGATGGGGAGACTTGTGATTATTGTTCACCACAGGAGATGCTCAGCTCATATTTGAACCTTATCTGTTGGCCAGAATGTCTACAAGCTTCAGCCCTTTTATTTGGGAAAAAAATGTGTTAGTTCACAATTTATAGATAATGTGGACATCAGTGATTGATGAGTAGACATTATAAAAATAAATTCTAATTAGCAGAGAAATTGTTTATTGTTTAGTTTAATGCCGGATTGCTCTTCTCTAGAATTATTTACCAATTTAAAATTCAACCAGCACAGTACCGAAGTGCCCCTTTCTGTGTCTTTTCTTTGTTGTTATTGTCAGAAGGTATTTTTTTTTAATTAAAATTTATTGGGGTGACAATGGAGAGTAAAATTACGTAAGTTTCAAGTGTACAATTCTGTAATACATCGTCTGTATATCACATTGTGTGTTCACCACCCAGGGTCAGTTCTCCTTCCATCTTTTCTAACATAGAGATGTTCCACACCACCACCACCACTCCCCCTCCACAATATTTTCATCTTTGTGAATCTGATAGATCAAAATATTAACAACTTAATTGAATGATATTTTTGTGCCAGACACTGTGCTAAGAACTTTTCATGTCATTTAATCACCTCAACAACGTTATTATTAGCTCTATAATACAGGTGAAGAGACAGATTTAGGGAAGTTCAGAGAATCACCTGCAGTTACACAGCTATTAGATTGTAAACTGAGGTCCAAACTCAGGCAGTTAGATCTCTAGAGTCCAAACTCAACCACTTTCCTAGTGTTGTTTTTAAGTCACATTTATTTGGTTACTAATGAGGTTGCACATCTCTTTATCAAGAATGCTGTCTCTTGAAAGAGAGGTAGTATAACAGCGATTGAAAGCATGAGACTTGACATTGGATTCCCTGTATTCAAACCTGATTTTACCTCTCACTAACCATGACCATGAACAAATGTCTCTCTGAAGTGAGAAAAATAATATGCCCATTGCATAAGATTGTGGTGAAGAGTAAATTTGATATTCTATCAAACACTTAGCTGAGTGGTTGGTAAATCGTAATCAAATAACAAATATAGAAGTAGTCGAATAATGCATTGTTTTGTTGTTTTTAGAAAGGATACCAACTAAGAGGCTAAGAGTTGAGTCAATAAAAATAAATTTTGTTTGGATCAGAAAATAGAACCAAGATTTTTGTTTAATTCCCTTACATTCCATGTGCCTATATGTTTTTATGCACAACCGTAAAGAACATTAGCAAGTCCCCTAATTGTCACTTGATTGTATCTGCTAGTCTGAGATTGGACCAGAAAGACATTAATTCAGTGACACATTCAGTGCTTATTGATTTCAAGCCCTGTGCTAGACATTGTGTAGGCAGAACTCTGAGACTGTCAGTTGTGTTATCATTAAACTATAGCCTAGACAGTCATCAAACTCTCTTGATATGTGTCAGTAGATGATAGTGAATTAACATTTCTATAACTTAAAATGACAAGTAGTCTAATAATGTGTCAGAAACTAGTGCACAGTTTTGTATAATCCCTTAGAAAGTTTGTGTGAGTGCAGTCAAATTTCTTTCAGAGATTTGCAAAATGATCTATTTTTCTTGTTCTTCAGGTCTCATCAACATACCTGCAGTGGCCCTTGGCATATTCTCTGGGGGAATAGTGATGAAAAAGTTCAGAATCAGTGTATGTGGAGCTGCAAAAATATACTTGGGATCATCTGTCCTTGGGTACCTCCTATTCCTTTCCTTGTTTGCATTGGGCTGTGAAAATCCTGATGTGGCAGGACTAACAGTCTCCTACCAAGGGTATGTTCTCTTATTAAATAATCTGAACAGATTAGCTCGCTTAATCAAATTAATTTTTGATAGAGTGTCAAAATAAAATATTTTTATTTATAAGCATCATAACTATGGGGAGGGACTTATTCTACTGTGGAATAGCTGACAGTACTTATGAGATGGAAGCTATTATGTCACCAAAATCTGTCATCTCCTTTGGATTTGAATGTCTTACAGAAATGTAAGAAATGCTAAACTTACATTTTACTTAGGCAAGCAACCTGGTAGTGGAAAATACAGAACTTGAATCTTCCCTCAAGTGAAGAGGGATTCTTAGTGAAGAATCTTATTCTTAGTGAAGAGACGTTGTATGAGTTATTTGATCTAATCCAGGCTCAATTTTTCCATTTTAAAATAATAACTTCGTTTAAGGTTTTGTAATACTTAAGCAAGATAGTATACATGAAAGTGATTAGTACTTAACTGGCACAAAATAGATGTGCCATTCATAGAAACATTTGTAATTTTGTTTTGAACACCTGAATAACCAGAATGCTCTCTATGTTACCCTTCAGAGTCTCTGTTGTACTCAAGTCATATGAAGTTTCAGGAAAGAATGCTATTCCTTCACCTAATGACCCCTGTGACAGCTCTCTTTACCTTTTTGCAGTTGGTCAAAATAATATTTATTGATGTTCTCCGACCAAAGCTATCTCGTAAAGGGTGGGTGATTAGGTTTCTTAGTTTCCAAAATCTACCACTCTGTTATTTTAAAATTAAAGAGTAGTTAACATACAACATTGTATAAGTTTCAGGTGTACAATATAGCAATTTGACATTGATATATACCTTACGATGTGAATGCCACAATAAGTCTAGTAACCAACTGTTACCCTATAAAGTTATTACAATGTTATTGACTATTTGTATATTCCCTGGGCTGTACATTATATACCCGTGATTTACTTTTTTTTTAACTGGAAGTTTGTACCTTTTATCCCTCTTCCCCCATCCCTCTTCCCTCTAGCAGACCATCAGTTCTCTGTATCTATGAGTCTACTTCTGTTTTGTTTGTTCATTTGTTTTGTTTTTTCAGATGCCACATATAAGTAAAAATATACAGTATTTGTCTTTCTCTGACTTATTTCACTTAACACAGTACTTTCTAGATCCATCCATATTGTCACAAATGGCAAGATTTCATTCTTTTTTATTGCTGAGTAATATTCCACTGTGTACACATATACCACCTTTTCTTTATCCGTTCATCTATTAATGGACACTTAGGTTGCCTCCATAGCTTGGCTATTATAAATAATGCTGCCATACCCATCCAAGAGCATATATCTTTTCAAATTAGTATTTTCATTTTCATCAGATAAATACCCAGAAGTGGAATCTGTCTTAATACAAGACTGGGTCTTGAAGAAACTATTACGTTGATGCAAAAGTAATTGCAGTTTTTGCAATTTTATTTTTTTAACCTTTTAAACCACAATTACTTTTACACCAACCTAATACTTTGCCCTTTCCTTTCAAGAGGTCTTGCCGTCACTCTGTCTCTGAATATGAGTTCCCAGGGTATGTCTCTTTGTATGTCCACCTAACTCTACATTACTGGTTTAAAACAAGAAAAAATATCTGCTGCTATAGGGCAGGCTGACCTCCCTGATTGCATCTGCCTAACTTACTGAAACTGCCTGTGGCTCGAAGTCCAGTGCTGCTGACATTACACTCTGTGTCCTGCTGTTTCAGTTGCTTCGTGCTTACTGCTTGCTCTCCAGCTCCCTTGCTATCCTTCCATCTAAGCTTATCTATCTTTCTTGTCTTCATATTCCAATTTCCATTACCTTCATTAACTTGATTTCTCCTGCTGTTAAGTGAACACCAGTTGTACGTCTGTTACCTAAAATGTCCAGAAAAATTAATGAAAACACAGTTCACATACCATTGCTTCTACAAGTTATCACAGCACTGTTATGCTTAATTAAGTGTAGCATTGCCTTAGTAACAGCAATGTAGATTAAGAATGTTAGTTGTAAACAGGAATAGAAAGAAGTTTCTGAAGAGGGTAGAAGCCTTGTGCTATCTGTAACTGTCCCTGTGATTTTCATGGTGGATGGACGGTGGTCAAGTACTTTGTATTTTGCAATTTATAAAACACTATAACTTTTATTATCTCACTTGGATCCTCAGAGCACCTTTATGAAATAAATCTTGTTATCCCCATTTAATGGAAACTGAATTTAGAAAAGTCAGTTAGCATCCTCAGAGTATAAAATTCTTTCTACATCCTGCTATCTCAAAGCAAAAAGCAAGCACATAAACAGGCAACAACAGCGAACTTTTGAGATTCACATTGAAAGTATACTCACATAATAAAAGATTAAAGATTTTTAAACCAATAAAAGATAATATATTCATTGAGTGAGTACTAACCCTTGAAAGCATTCACCTTGAAATACTATGACTGCATTGCAATAATGCTACCATTGTTTAAAACATTCTAAAACCCCTCTTGAAATTGCATTGTATGTTTTTTTTGGAATATTCTTAACAATGGCAAAGAGTGAATTAGCCTTTAGGAGCAGCTTTGCTATTGGAAGCAGCCAAAAGAAATGGCAACATCCCTGAAAAAATCTCTCCCCTCCCAGTTTGACTGTTTTGAAGGAAAAATTTAATTTGTGTGTAAACATTCTGGCATGTTTGATAAAACTCATAATTAAAATTTTAAATAACTACTCCACTGTCAACACATCCTTCATGAAATGTATATAATTAATTACTGCTTCGAGAGTGCCATAGATGATAAATTGAACTTACCTTCAGTAATATAAAATGATTAGCTTTATAAAATACAACATGCTCCCCAGGGATTATCCTGAATCACTTTGTTCCACAAGACTTCTGGGCATTCTGGACATTCAGCAGGAACACTGTGGAGAAGCTTTAGGTATGGTAGTAGAAGAAACCTTTCTTCTGCAATAATGAGAATAAGTCTGATGTGAGACACAAATTCAGAATCCAGAGACCTGGAAGGAATATAACTTGTCTCTAATAAATACTGTAAATTTGAGAAAATTGCCCACTTTTGGACCTGACTTTCCTGATGAGATAAATGAGAAATCGTCCAGGATCACCCCCCAAATTCTTTTCAGCTCTAACCTTCTATGATCTTAGCCTACAGTATCCACAGTGCCCTGATTCTAGGCTTTCAAAGTCACATATTTACACTTTCAGATACTACTAAACAGCCTCAGTTAACAATTAATGCCTTATGGAAGTGAATAGGATAAAATATTCCTATGTGACATCTCAGGAGACCTAGTTAAATACCTTTTTACTCCATTGGAAGACTCTCAGAGGTCTTTGGTTTTGACTTTTGAGGTAACCAAATCCACAGCAGCCCTACCACATGGAATATTACAGTAATTAATTAAGTAATTAAGAAATTCTGATTGTAATTATTATAGGAAATGCCTATCAGAGGGAGAGTCCAAAATGAGTGATTCTTTCTCCAAATTATAATACTGTGTTTTTTGTTGGTTTTGATTGACTTACTAGAAATCTTGTTTCTTAACCTATTAGATACCAGGAATTGTTCTTGGTGCCAGAGATATGAAAGTGAATAAAACAAATAGTTTCAGCCCTCACTGAGTATACATAACAGTATATATTTTCTTCTTGTTGTTGTAAGTCCCTCAAATTCCTTTGTAAATAAAAAAATGGGCATAGGAAAATAAGAATATAAATAAGTTCAAAATGAAAGAGGAAAAAATGAATTATGAAGGGCCTATGGATAGCAAATTAGGAGAAGATAGAAAAGACATATCATTGTGAGCAAGTAAGTATCCTTTAGGAGAATAAAGGGACATGAATAGTGCAAGGAGAATAAGAGTAGAAGAATTAGGCAATTCAAGTGACAGGAAGAAATAGAAGTGAGAGAAAAGGAGTTCTGGGAGAGATGAAGAGGGAAGATAAGAGAAAATGAGAGAGAATAAAAAAGAGGGAGAGAAAAGAGAAAACAATCAAATCTAGGTAAAGTTAACTGTTAAAAAACAAAACAAACCACCAAAAATACCCAGTTTCTCGAGGGCAAATATTGGCTAGTTCATATTTGTAACCATTTTTCTCCTCCCAAAGTAAGCACTTAGAAGGCTTCCTATACATTTTTTATGAATAAATAAATAAATAGGTAAATCATAGAAAAACTTCTTGCAATAGAATTAGAAAGGATGATATAAGATAGGGAAGAGCTCCATACAGTGGGAGAATATGTAGGAAAGAGAAAAGCTGGATGAGCTGGCCAGGCATTGGTATATATGGATCCCAAAAGCATTGAAAGTCTGTTGAAATAATGTTCACCGCCTGGCTATTTTTTATTTTCACCACACCATTAGCAATGTCCGTTCTGCTGATACTCACATAAAAATTCTGAAGGAAATTTAAACATACACACACACACACACACACTGCAATGCATTTAAGGTAATAACGTAAATTGCTCTAAAAGATTATTTTTCTGCCTTGTTATCCGTTTTCATACATCTTTGCACTGAAATATATTGGAAGATTCCAGAAGCAATAGATATTAATACAAGCCAAAAGCCAAGAATAGGATATTACGTGAAGTTGTACACCTCTAAAGATAACTTTAAAAGAAAGCTGTTCAATAGCAGACTCACATTTAACGATCAGACACTGGCATTTCTGATGACAGCTGCATTTCCAAAAGGCAAAACTTTATTGGCAGTGTCATTTATATCCCTCAAGAACATTGCTTTTTTATATTTTAAAAATAATAGGGTGCTGCCTGCTAAGAGGTAATATTTTATGCTGTTACATTTCTTTTCAGAACCAAACCTGTGTCTTATCATGAACGAGCTCTCTTTTCAGATTGCAACTCAAGATGCAAATGTTCAGAGACAAAATGGGAACCCATGTGTGGTGAAAATGGAATAACATATGCATCGGCTTGTCTTGCTGGTTGTCAAAACTCCTCCAGGAGTGGAAAAACTATTGTAAGAAATCTTTTATAAAGTGTGTGCCCATGTGTCTGCTACAATCCATAACTACAGTTTTGTGGGAGCTCAGGGACCAACCCAGAAGCAGGTCACACTGATAGGACACCTGGCTCTTACCTGCCCTTATCCATTTATGAAGAGACAGGAAATGTAACCATCACTAGTGGAACTAAAAGTTTCTGAAAGAATTAGGCTAAGAATTAGAATCATGGAACAGGTTTGAGGAGCTTTGTAGTTATGTAGTCTAGTTCTCTTATTTTTGCTTTTCAGGACTGTTAGCCTTGAATGAAAGTATTAGTCATAAAATCATATAAGATCTGCATTGGGATCCATGTCTCATGACCCAAAGACCAGTGGTCCTTGAAAGTATTAGGGACAGGACAAATAAAGGCCAGTGTTAGAAAGTCTAGCCCAAGAGGTCTAGACCCAGGTATCAGGAATCCAATTGTGAGGAGGTTGGTGGTTCTAGGACAGCTCTGCCTGAGAAATCAAGCCACTTTTTGTGATAAAGAGTAGGTGGCTGGAATAAGGGTTTTTGTAGAGTGGGAGAGATGAAGTTGGAAATGTAAGTAGAAAACCAATTGCAAAGGATATTCTGTGTATCAATTATTAACATACTCATTCCTCTAATCACACATTTACATTCCTATCCCAAACACATACTCTTTCTCTTATTTACTATATGCATAGCAGTGGTCAGAATACTTTGTACTGGTGGCTGATGAGATCTGCCTGTATTTAACAGTCCTAGAAGGGTGAAAATTAAACCACATGTATATTTACACGTGTTTATCAACACTATAAGAATGGTTAGGCAAACACTTCTGCAGACATAGGGTAACACTTGTGGATTTACTCTCTGTTTATTGTTATCTTGATATTTTATTACAATAGAAAGGATTGGTCCCTAGCAACAGTGAATAAGACTACCCACTCCTCTAAAATCTGAGTTTTCACTATCGATACCTTTCCATCCTCCTATTTATTCCTCTTTCCTTCTTTCTTTCCTTCTTTCTTTCCTTCTTTCTTTCCTTCCTTCCTTCCTTCCTTCCTTCCTTCCTTCCTTCCTTCCTTCCTTCCTTCCTTCCTTCCTTCCTTCTTTCTTACTTCTTTCTTTCTTTTTGTTTTTTTCAGCCACTGCTCTTTTGCCCAAACTACCTGAAGGTGTTTCACAATTAGGGCTTCATTTATTGAAGACACTGAATGCCAGGGACTAAGAAAGGTGCTTAAAAAAATAAAAAAGTTGCATTTAAACATTATGGTCCTCAAGTAAATTGGTACTAATTTATTTATTTTTCTCAATTGAGATCTAAAGCACTGAAATACAAGGTACTTGCCTAAACTTACATATCAAGTGAGAGACAGAATCAAGATTCAAAAGCTCTTTACCTGGCATTAAAAAAAAAAAAAAAAAGAAAAGAAAAGAAAAGGGAAAAAAAACCCTATATTGCTACTCTTCCTTGAAAAAGATATGCCAGCTTTAATCCATTGTTATCTAAAAAATCACAACTCTTCTCTGATGAAAATGACAGATCATTATATATACACATTCATACATGGAATTCACAAAAATAAATTGATAGAGGATTATAATAGTTGTCTCTCTGTCTAAAATTTAGTTAAGTTTCATTTATTAGGAAATTTTTTTTCTAATGACCATTATAAATTCTGTCACATCCTTAAATTGTGCCTATTTATTTGACAAATGTTTATTGAGTGTCTAAAATGAGAGTCTATTTTAGGCCTTTGATAGACAATGATGTCAAAGTAGACAGTTTATGCCAGAGATTACATTCTAGTGGTGATACATAGTTTAAAAATAAATGATTATATAATATTCTAATAGGTAGTAATAAGCACTATAAGGAGTGAAGATGAAAGGGTGGAGAGATGAAGGGTATTGTCTTGAATGGGTGGCCATGGAAGCTCTCTTTAATGAAATATCTGAGCAGAGATCTGAAGTGTGTGTGCCAGCCATGTAGCTGTCTAGAAGAGCTGCCCAGCAGAGAAAACAGCAAGGGCACAGTGGGAACCCATGTGTGTGTGGCTGAAGCAGAGAGAGAAGGGGAAATCATTGAACAGTCAGTTCTGAGCAGGATCCAGGAACTACATCATCGCCAGTGTGTAAGCCACTTTAAGCATTTTGGGTTTTATACAAGTATAATAAGAAGCCATTGAAAGGTTGAGAATAGTGATGTAATCTGACTGCCATTTTTCAAGGCTCACTTTGGTTACTAGGTGGAAAACATGATAGTTGGATAAGAGTGGAAATAAGTTAAGCATGAAAAGATCATTGCAATAATCAAGGCAAGAAATAATGGTGGTTTAGACTTGGAAGTGGCAGAGGAGATAAAGTACAATTGGATTTGGTAGGATTTGCTGAGAGATTGTTGTGTAGGATCTGCAGTTTGTAGACCAACCATCTGCTGTTTGGATAATGAAATGTCGCCTCTCTATTTTGCTTTGTTTGATAATATATCCTAACAGAAAAATAAAAGAATATTTTCCCTATTATTCATATAAAACATGTATACCATACTGCAGTCTTTTAAAATAAACATTTATCTTTCTTTGTATTTAAATTTTACCTCAGTAATTGGACTTTTCTCTATTTTGTTACAGATGTTTTATAACTGCACCTGTGTGGGAATCACAGCTTCGATATCAGGAAATTCCTCAGGCATGGTGGGCAGGTGTCAAAAAGATAATGGATGTCCCAAAATGTTTCTGTATTTCCTTGTAATATCAGTCATCACGTCCTATACTTTATCCCTAGGCGGCATACCTGGATACATATTGCTTCTGAGGTGAACACTGATACTCTTGCCCCAATTTTAGCATAAGATGTACTATAATCATCTCCAGCAGTGATTTCAAATTCTGTTCTACAGAATCATCCTGCTTCCTTATAGCTCTCTCAGGAAATTTGTCCTACATCCTTGTTCCACTTATACTTTTCCCACTTTAGCTTTTTATACAAAAATGTGGTTGAATAGAAATTTTTCTAGTTAATATTTACAAACCACTGGACTAGAAAGAAATGTTAGTGCCCACGTCACTATATTCACTCCATAACTACAGTATGCTATTTCTAGTGCTGGTGATAATATTAGTCTGTACAGACTAAATGTGTTTTAGATTAAATGTGATTTCACTGAATTATGGATGATACAATTGATAAGACCTTTTAAAGGCCTATATGATGCCACAGTATTTTTCATTTATTACTACTTTGTAATGTAGGTTATTACTTTTTCTATGTACTCTTGCTGTGACTGGAATTGTCTGTGTACATGTGTATGGGGGGGGGGGTGTTAATGGCTTTTGGATCAATTCAAGATCCTAATCCATGAATATGGTGTTAATGACTGGGAACATTTTTGCTTATAAAACCCTCAAAGAATTTTTAATACTGTGCACTCCTTTGCATATTTTGAAGTGGAAATCTAAAAATCTGTTATCTTAAATTTAAATAATAAGTATTGAATCTAGTATATTGTAAATATTTACATGTAAAAATATAATTATTTTATATGTAGGCTACTATTTTAAATGTAATCAAATGGATCTAACGAACAGTGACTAAATGACCAATATTACCTAATTTAAAATTACATGAAAAGGTTTTTAATAGTCAAAGTGTTACATATTTTTCCCTTCCCCTTGAATTTATGTTTTCATCCAAATTCCCTATAGGATTTTTTTACTATTGTAATATAATTTGTGATTGAACATTTTTTTGTTAACTCTCCTGGCATAGAGCTCCATAAAAAAATGTATATAAATCCAAATTTTAAAATATTAGTTTTGTAACAAGTATTCTCAATAATAAAATATTCCTAATTGAATTAGCCTTGCAAATGTTACTATTATACAATTAACAAAAATAACTTAAAATATTACTAATTCTGATAAAATTATTAAACATAAAAATCAAATTTTATTAAAAACTAATCTTCTGTGAAATGAAGTAGGTTACTTTTAAATTAATATACCAAGAATGAGTATTAAATATTTCTAAAATTAATCAAAAGTATCGTATACATCTTTAATTTCCTGCAGTTTATATTATGGAAATTGATTAGGAAAGGTAAACAGAAAATAAGACATCCAAAATATCTGTTTTTCTGGAAAAGGAAACATGAAATATTTGTATTTTCAAATGGGAGCATAGGTTTGAAAAGATGGGAAAGTGTTGCCCCAAAGTTCTTAGACTAGGATAGTTCTTCATGGATGGCTATTTCTTCAACATCTTCTTATATTGTGTCAAGTAGTTACCGAGGCCAAATGAAAATCAGGCTACTAGAGGAAAAAATTTCCTCACCACCAGCCCCTCAAATGAACCATGCTGCATTTTGATGTCATAAGGAGGTGTTTTTGATTGAAAGAGAAAAGTAGTGATGTTTGCCTCTTTTAAAGCAAAGATTAAATGATATTATACCTATGAAGAATTTAGTGCCATGGTTAATACTCAGTACTTCTAATATGTCATCATTATTATTACTATGAAAATCCTCAGGCCAATCAGTTAAAGCTATACAGTCATACATGTTTTAAGGATGCTCTTGTTGTTTTATGTATTTTTGTACTTTGCTGGAAAATCAGATATCCCCTAATTAACAAACACACTTAGCATGCCACAATGATGATGATCATATCAACTCAGATGGATATGATCCTGTGCTTTCAGACCAAAACCACAAAAACTAGTTATAGGTTATGAACCCCTTTTGTTGCCACAAATTCTTGCAATTCCTTAGAAATTTGGAGATTCTTAGTTTTGTTTTGTTTTTTCATGAGTCTGCTATTTTTCTGGTAAAACTTGTGACTTTACTTTACCCAGCAATATTTGAATATGTTCTGTAGAGGTGATTTACCTTGGAGGAATATTAAGTGTAAACTCTTTGCATTTAATTTAACATTGCATTTAATTTAACACAATTTGCTTTCCCCATGCTAGGACATTAGGGGGATCTCCATAAATGCTACTTGAATTCTAATCTCATTTCATGTGTAATGTTTATTAAGTGGATTATCATTAATATTACTCTTTGCTTTAATGGACCATGTATCTCTATATGTATATATGTATATGGGTTTTTTTGTTGTTATTTTAGGTGCATAAAGCCACAACTTAAGTCTTTTGCCCTGGGTATCTACACCTTAGCAATAAGAGTTCTTGGTAAGTATAATCCATGTTTTAAGTATGGTAGCAATTACAAGTATATATTGAATGCTTTCCTAAATATTTTTATAGAATTATTACATATAACTAAATGATGTAGATGGTTAGGTTCCTATTATTTTTATTTGCTTCCTTCATTTCTTCCTTCCCTCCCTCCTTTCCTTGACTTCTCCAGAAATATTTACTGAGAGCCAATGCTGTCCAATGTTATATAAAGTGATTTTGTGAAAGTAATGATAGTTTTTTGTTTAACAATCTTGTAATTTCCAGCATTGGTCTATTGTCAAAAAATCCTTTGCTGTTATGAGAAAGACCTCTGAAAGAAAGAAAAGAAAAAAAAAAATGAATCAGTAAGAAAGGCTGAAGCCTAAAAAAATGAAAGGAATTATTTTGAGCTACAATCAGTGCTAGGATATATTATTTTGGTAGAAAGGTGAGATCATTTAAAGAATCAAGCAGTATGGGTTTGAGTTGATGATTTTTTTAATATACTTGGAATTTTTTTTTCTGACTACCAGATTTTTCAATATGCATTTATTAAAACCATAGGAAATAGAGTGAATGAGTCAGATAAGGTTTCTGTCCTTAAAATGCTTATGTTCTAAAGAAGAAAGTGAAACAATCATAAATGTTCCTCTGCAATTTAACAGAAAAGATCTACAGGAAGAAAACAAACTTAGAGCTTTAAAAAAAAATCTGAAAATAAATTTGGTTTGCATAGGTCTTGATATAAACAGGTGTTAAATGAAAATATAACATAATCTTGATAAAACTGAGAAAACAACAAAAGTGGAGGTGTATGCCATCATGGCTGGCTCTAATTCTATTCTATAAAAACAGGTTATCTAGAAAAAATGTCAGATTACTGACCTGAAGTATGTCCCTGGATGGAATTGATTTCTATATCCACCTCCCTTTGAGAATATAAATTTGACCTACAGTGTGAAAAAGGCTTCAAGTAAAATAAATGATTTGTAAAATTGATTCCATAAAAATAAAAATCTATAGGGACGTCATCAAAATGGCAGCATGAGGTGAGCCTCTGTAAAGCTCTCCTGGAATTTACAACTAATCGAACAACAATAACTCCACAAAGGACTCCCTGCTTAGCAAACAGGCAAGATGAAGAGGTCCACTACTGAATTCACCTAAAGGTGGGCGAATCACGCAAGGGGGGAGGAGGGAGGGGAGAGGTGCAGAGACGGAGCCTCGCGGGTGCAGGACGCAGACCTAGCTCAGTGCTCCAAGCTCAGTGTATCCTGGAACTACCGGAGCTGCGGAAGAGGGAAGAACTCGGACTGCTAGGGCTCTGCTTATGACCCACAGGGCTGAGGGGGCAGCATATAACACGGCTGAACCCAACCTCACGGCAGAGACCTTGGAGAAAAGACTGAGGGAAGAAGGCTGAAAATGGTGGTTTAAACCCTCACTGCTGAGCAGAGAATGGAAGCCTTAGGCTCTGAGACTAGCCGCCCTCTCCCTACCTTCCCAGAGCTCACCCCACCCCCACCTGCCCGAAGCTAGAAGCCAAACAGTGGCAGCGTCAGATCAAAAGAACAGAATGTTTGCTGTTCTAAGAACTGTGGAACGCACACACAGATTCACAGCCCAACTGCTTCCGGCAAAAGGGAGGGAGCTGTGGAGGCAGGACCAGCTGTGGTAGTGGTCGCCACCATTGCTCTGGGCCCCCTCTCACAACTCACCCTGCCCCTGGCATTACCTATCTGGGCGGTTCCCTGCAGAAGTAAACAGAACTGCTGAAACACACGGGCTCTGAGTCTGGTGCAGGAAGAGCTTTGGAACTTCAAAAGCTCTCCGCATACCCACACGGACACTGCGACCTGTGACCCAGATGAACTATTAACAAAGGAGAACCCGTCTCCCAGGGAATCCCCCCCATTTTGTTAGAAGCTGGAATAGTGTAGAGAAAACATAGCACTACCATGTATGGGAGAGAAAAAAGGCTGCAGTTGAAGAGAAAATAAAACATTCTACCAACAAGTACTGGAAAACAAAACAAAGACCTCTTCCTATCAACCTGTTGCAGAAGTCACTCCTGTAGATGTCTAGGAAGAAAAATAATAAATCAGTAATTGCCATGAATAATCAAGGCAACAAGACAGCTCAGAAAGAAAGTGAAAAGTCTCCAGAAAAGAAACTTAAAGATATGGAAACATGTGACTTAAATGACAGAGAATTCAAGATTGCAGTTCTGAAAAAACTCAACGAGATGCAAGAAACCACAGAAAGGAAGTTTAATGAAGTCAGAAACACAATCAAAGAACATGTGAGCATTTTGCAAAAGAGATGGAAATTCTAAATAAGAACCAAATAGAATTTCTGGAAATTAAGGACTCAATTGAAGAAATCAAGAATGAAATAACCAGCTTTGGTAGTAGAGTTGACCAGATGGAGGAAAGAATCAGTGACATCGAAGACAGAAATCTGGAAATCACACAGATGGAAGAAGAAAGAGACTTGAGAATTAAAAGAAATGAAAGAACTTGACAAGAAATTTCTGACTCCATCAGAAAGAGCAATATAAGAATAATGGGCATACCAGAAGCAGAAGAAAGAGAAAAGGGAACAGAGAATATATTCAAACAAATTGTTGATGACAGCTTCCCAAACTTGTGAACAGAACTGGAACCTCGAATCCAAGAAGCAAATAGAACACCTAATTACCTCAATTATAACAGGCCTTCTCCAAGGCACATTGTATTGATGCTATCTAAAATCAACGACAAAGAAAGAATCCTCAAGGCAGCGAGGGAAAAGAAGACGGTAACTTACAAGGAAAAGCCCATTAGATTATCATCAGATTTTTCAGCAGAAACTCTACAAGCTAGAAGGGAATGGAACCAAATATTCAAACTATTGAAAGAGAGAAATTATGAGCCAAGAATAATATATCCAGCAGAGATATCCTTTAGATATGAAG
The DNA here is from genome assembly GCF_964194185.1 of Rhinolophus hipposideros. Classification (NCBI taxonomy): domain Eukaryota; kingdom Metazoa; phylum Chordata; class Mammalia; order Chiroptera; family Rhinolophidae; genus Rhinolophus; species Rhinolophus hipposideros. Next base: position 33,629,450 of record NC_138055.1, read on the forward strand.
GAGGAATAAAGACCTTTCCAGACATACAGAAGATGAGGGAATTTTCTAATACATGACCTGCACTACAAGAAATACTAAAGGAGACTATTCGACCACCATCAACAGGGACAATTTTTGGCAACCAAAACATAAAAGGGGGAGATTAAAGGCCTGAACCGGAACATGGAAATGGAGAAAGTAAGCCTGCTGAAGAAAATGGAATACTCTAAATATCAAACTTTCTTTTCCATAAATTTAAGGGTAACCACTTTAAAAAAAATCCAGAACTGAAAAAAATACTGTAATAAAAGAAGAAACAGAGGGAAACATATAGAATACCACCACACAGAAATAATAGACAACAACAAAAAGACAAAGAAACAATGGAGACACAGCCTTACCAGAAAACTAAAGATAGAATGACAGGAAATCCTCATATATCAATAATCCCCCTAAATATAAATGGACTGAACTCACCAATAAAAAGGCACAGAGTAGCATATTGGATCAAAAAACTAAACCCAACCATATGCTGTCTCCAAGAGACACATCTCAGCTACAAGGACAAGCATAGACTCAAAGTGAAAGGGTGGAAATTGACACTCCCAGCAAATGGTACCCAGAGAAAATCAGGTGTAGCCATAATGATTTCAGATGAAACAGACTTCAGGGTGAAAAAGACAACAAGAGACAAAGATGGACATTTCATAATGGTAAAGGGGACTACACAACAAGAATACATAACGGTCATCAATATTTATGCCCCCAATCAGGGAGCACTGAAATATACCAAGCAACTACTAACAGAATTAAAGGGAGAAATTGACCGAGACATAATTATACTAGGGGACTTAAATACATCATTGACAGCTATGGATAGAACATCTAAAAAGAATATAAATAACGAAATAGCTGCCCTAAATGACACATTAGATGAAATGGAGATAACTGACATATATAGAGCACTTCATCCTAAAACATCAGACTATACGTTCTTTTCTAGAGTACATGGAACATTCTCAAGGATAGACCATATATTGGGACATAAAATCAGCCTCAGCAAATTTAAGAAAATTGAAATCATACCAAGCATATTCTCTGATCACAAGGCTTTGAAATTGGATATCAACTGCAAAAAGAAAGCAGGAAAGAACGCAAATACATGGAGATTAAACAACATACTTTTAAAGAACGAATGGGTCAAAGAAGAGATTAGAGAAATCTAAAGAGAGATCCTAAGTGTTGAAAATGAAGAAACCAACAACCAAATAGAATAATGGGTAAAAGATATGAACAACCATTTCACAGTAAAATAAATGTAAATGCCTCTTCATGTCTAAAAGAATGGTCAACCTCTCTCATAATAAGAATAATACAAACTAAAACTACACTGAGATACCAGTTCTTACTTCTCACGTAGGCAAATTACCAAATGTTTGCAGTACGTGGGAAACTAGATACGTTCATATTATACATTACTATTGAGAAAATAATACTATTTCTGGGGAAAGTTAGTTAGCAAAAACTAACAAAATCACATGTAGATGTATCTTCTTACCTAGCACTCCTACTTCTAGAAATTGTTGTCAAAAAATTTGCTAGCAAAAGTATGAAATAAGTCTAATCTTATGAATATCAAATCATTGTGGCATTATTTGTGATAGTGAAAGGCTGCAAGCAGTTTAAATGTCCATCGGTGTGAGTCTGGTTAAATAAACTATAGTAAACTCACAGAATGAAATACTAAGCAGCTGTAAGGATGAGTGGGGAAAAATCTCTCTCTACTGTTACTAAGTGTATTAGTCACCTCTGGCTGTCATAACAGAACACCATTCTCTGAGAGTTTTACACAACAGAAAGTTATTTTTTCATAGTGCTGAAGGCTGGGAAGACCAAGATCAAGGTACGGACAGGTTTGGAGTCTGGTGAGACCTCCCTTCCTGACTTATAGAAGGCCACCTTCTCACTGTGTCCCAAATGGCCTTTCCTCTGTAAACATGGGGAGAGTGTGAGCTAGAGAGGTCTCTGTTGTTTCTTTCTCTTCTTGTAAGGACACCAGTACTGTCAGATTAAGGCCTCACCCTTAGTACCTCATTTAAACTTAACTGTCTCCTTAACGACTCTGTCTCTATATGCAGCCACATTGGGAGTTAGGTCTTCAACAGGTAAATTTTGGAGAGACACAATTTGGTCTATAATACTAAATGCTATGCCATTAAGTGAAAGGAAGCAAAATGTAGCCCAGTGTTTATAGTATGATGCATTTGGTGTGAGTATGAAAAGGCAGACATATTATACACATATACAAAGATATTTGCTCTTATTTAAAAATAGCAACAATGGAAGCATAAACTAAAAACTAATTTTTTAAAAAAGGTTACTCTTAGGGAAGAAATAAAAGAGGGAATAGAGGACAGGATAGAAATGAATCTTTGTAAATATAACTATTATATAATTTTTAATTTGAAGTCATGTGTTTTTACATAATTAAACAATTAAATTAAGAGAACCAAAGAAATGTTTTAAACAAACTGAAATTAGCTGTATAAGTGACATAACCACACAGAAAAAAATGAATAAAAAACTTTAAACAACTTAAAAAGATAAAATTATTACCAAATCTCTATAGCTTCACTACAATTTATAGTCTTATAATTAATACTAACTTTGGCATCGTTCTATTGAAACTATTATATATTTTAAGATAAAGCAAATGAGATATTATGTATATCATTAAGAATCAATATTTTCAGCATAATAGAAAAGTTATAAAAGCATAAAATAAGTAAAATGTCAATATGAACTCATAGTTTTATTTTTAAATAATGTGTATTTTATAGCTCTGTCTCCTGAAAAATCCAGAATATATGTAATCTTGAAGAAATGAACATCCGTAGCACTCAGTAATTTCTAATTATCATTTCTCAGTAAAGGAACCATAGTACCTTGGAGAAATGACCAATTCAAGGTCTAGGGTAGAAAATGCATGATTCTTATGGGACTTTTTGTGCTGGAAAGTGAGAAAACTGTCAGAGGCTAATAGGGATATGTCAAAAGGACACAGGACCAATTTGAGGAATTTTGCCTAAGGTTGAAGAAAATTGAAAATTTAATAATAATAATAATGATGATGATGATAATTAATAGCTACACAATATTAAAATGTATTGATTATATATAAATACATGAATTCATAATGATACTTAAATAATTTGGGAGAACACTAGCACACCAGCTCATTATTTTTAAAATTGGTGAAGGGAAAGAATTGACCACTTATGACACCTTTCTTCCATTAACTATATTTTAAAGTAACTAAATGGTCATGAAGGAAATTCTCTTTTACGGAAAAATCCTAAATAATTTGTACACAAGAACTAATACAACTTTTAAAAATCCCTATTTGCAACTTCATCAACATTTGCTAAAAGCTGTAGGTGAAAGTTGATGAAGACTTCATTAATGGGGGGCATAGCCTGAGTCTCAGATCCCTTTCAACATTAGTAAGAGTGGCAAGCAGACAGCATGTGGCTCCTGCCAGGACACACAGAACCACCTATCTTCTTCCTGCCTAAGATAAATTGAACCTGAGTGCATTCAAGAGCTAACTACCAGGTTATTGCAAAAATAGAAAATAGGACAAGAAATTAAACAATGTTGTGAAGAAGCAGTTAAATCCAGACTGTGGCAGTTTCTATAGGACAAATATCTTTCTTCAAAAATCATTAGTATGAAAAAAATTGGGGAGGGAGCTGATATAAAGAGCCATTAGCTAAATGTAATGTGTTTACCTGGTATGAATCCTGAGAAGAATAAACCAATGGCTAAAACAGTGACTTGAAGACATTCGGAAAAGTTTGAGTATGGATTTTGTTTTCAGTATCATTGAGACGTAATTGACACACATCACTGTATAAGTTTAAAGTGTACATCATGATGATTTAATGTACATACATTGTGAAATGATTATCACGATAGGTTTAGCTAACATCCATCCATAGATACAATGAAAAGAAACAAGGATAAAAACTAAAAAAATTTTCTCCTAGTTATGAGAACTCTTAGGATTTACTCTTTTAACAATTTTCCTACATAGGTATCAGTGTTAGCTATAGTCATCATGTTGTACGTTGCATACCTAGTAATTATTTATCTTACAACTGGAATTTTGTGCCGTTGGCCACATTCCTCCAATTCCCCACATGCTCACCCCAGCCTTCTTCTCTGGTAATCACAACTCTAATCTCTTTTACTATGAGTTTGGGGCGTGTTTTATGGAGATTCCACAGATAAATAAGATCATATAGTATGTGTCTTTGTCTGATCTTTTAGCATAAATATGGATTTTTATTAGATTAAAAAGTTATAAAATGTGTTGAATGGCATAGTGGTATGCTTAAAAATGCCATCAGACATGCATACTTAAATACATATTAAAGTAAATAACATGATATCTGAGATTTTTCTTAAAATATTCCCCCCCTCAAATTTCAGAGGATGGGAGAGGTGAGGGTCTGGAGATAGATGACACGGGAATGACAAAATATTAATAATGGTTGAAGTTAGTGATGGTATTTATGGGTTCATTTTAAGTTTGTGAATATTTGAACATTTGTCATTATGAAAAATTTAAAACATATCCAGAAAATGGCAAGCATTTTGAATCTTTTTTCTTCACATTACTATTAAAAGCAATGTAAAGATAGTTATCTACATATTTTAAGCAATAAATAACCTATTAAATTGGACCATATAGAAAGAGAAATTTTATTTGACACCAAATAATCCAAATTGATGTTAGATATATTTATCTAATTGCTCTTCTTGCTCATGGGAGTTTATGTAAAATAGAATCAATTAGGTCTTTCCTAAGTCTAGAACCCTTCTCTTCCTGGTATGGAGAGAAGGAGACACCCCTACAAATGGAGGTTTCCTTATAAATGTAAACTTCCCTTACAAAAACGAAATGTATGCCATGTCTTCAGAGCTTCTCCTGTGTCTTCTGTTTCTTAAAATAACCTTTTCCTTAGAAGCATATTTTGGGGTGGCATTTCAGTCCAAAAATTCCAGATAATCATTCATTATAGGATAACCAAAAAGTTGTGCATCTATGTTTAGTAAAAATTATCTGTTTTTCTCACAGCAGGTATTCCAGCTCCTGTGTATTTTGGAGTTTTGATTGACACTTCATGCCTCAAATGGGGATTTAAAAGATGTGGAAATAGAGGATCCTGCAGGTTATATGATTCAAATGCATTTAGGTACCGTATCAAACTTGTTGCCATATTTTACTGCAGGTTTGCATAACATAATTGGCACTAATAATTCCTCATGCAGTTTTACTGCTTGTAAGGAAAAGGATAGTGTAATCAAGAAGTGTATTGTTTTAGAGAATAATTCTATTATCATTTAATGATTTTGCTATATCTTTCATTTCCCGCCCCCCCCCATTCCTAATCTTGACTTGTATTTTAGATAATCATTTTTTTTTCAATATGACATAAGATTCCAGAATAGAGCATTTTGAAAGTTTATGCATACATATGAGTAATTCCCTGAAACTCAGAAGCATTTAAATTTGGGTCACATTTTGGGTTTATTTCTATTCTTTTCCAAACTGAGCCAAACTGTCCCATTTACGTCAGAAATAATCCCCTTGGGCAAGAGTTGAATTTGGCTCTAAATTTATCCGGCTTTTATTGCCAAACTGATGTTCAATTATTCCAGTACTTGAAATGCATAAAAGTAAAAGGTTTTCTCTGTGAGTGGGAGTATGTATGGGGCTGAGGGACATGGCTTTTTCACTATGGTATCATTCAGTTCAATTCATCAAACATTTAGTTCCCTTATTGCTTAAAGCAACGCTTCAATGGCTTAAAAGCAAGAAGGATTTCTTTCGATTTACAATCTGAGCATTTTCTAGAGAAAAGCACTTGGTGCTGAGCCATGTAAGTTGGAAGTTGGGTGTGAATTGAGCCAATCATGTTAAAGAAGTTTGCTCAATTTAATAGGCTTTGATGTTATGTGAGAAATTTATTTTGGTCTTTGAAAGGGACCTGACCTGTGAGTAAAGTTCACACTTTACTCACATTTATTAAGGCTGTATTCACTGTAATGTAAAGACAATGTAACTCAATCAGAGACCGTAAGTGCATGTACAAGGTGACTGGAATGCATCATTCAACCTGTCCTTCCGTATCTTTGTGTCTTATAGTAGAATGTAGAACTAAAGACTTCTCATAGAAAAAACTGACTTAAACCTCTGGTTTATTCTTAAGTCATCCTACTCTACCAAGAGCTCTGATTCCCCTGTAACATTGCTTCTTGCAGTTTTTCTGTAGAAGTGAATTTTTGCAAGATTCAGGGTAGCCACATGATTTATCTTTCTAACCTGGATACGTTTGAGAGTTAAAGGAGCCATTATTAAAAATTACACTGGGACAACACTAGATAAGCTGGGACATTTCTGGGCAAACAGGGCTAAGGTCACCTGGTCTAAGGGACAAATTTACAGAGACGATAGAACTGATTATGCAATTAGTAGTAACTGAACATGATGGTACTATAAAAAATTCCTCTATGTAAGCATACTACCTTCAGTAGTCTGTCAAATGTTCATAGAAAGCCCTTTGAGAGCCACTGAATCTGCAGTCTTAAAGAAAACCGTCCTTGTGATGGTTTTATTGCTATCGATGGATTTCATTGATACTTATATTTATTGAATGATATGATGAGCTTTCTTTCACATTTTATTTAAAGTTGGATGATTATAATAATTAAGACTGATGTTCTCTCTTTCTCTAGACACATATATCTGGGACTAACTATGATGCTGGGCATAATGTCCATTTTCCTAAGTATTGCAGTACTTTTCACTTTAAAGAAAAATTGTGTTTCAAAACATAGAAGCTTCAGAACCAAGAGAGAAAGGACAATGGTGTCTACAAGAATCAGAAAGGAAAATTGTACTACAAGTGATCATTTGCTACAACCCAACTGCTGGCCAGGCAAGGAAACACAACTTTAGAACAATGAGGACTTGAAGCCATCTTTTCTAATTTCTGGAAATTCTGCAAACAGATTTTAATCAAAAGGGTTTTAAATGTGTAAATTCTTTACCCTTTCAAAACCCGTCTACTTTGTTTTTGATCCTTCATATGAGATCATGCACATGATAAATGTAACTAATGATAGTATAGGAAATATAGATGATAAAGTTAAACTTTTAATTTAAATATACAAATCTCTTATCTGATTTACTCAATCTGCTTAATTTTGCCTTGTGCCCATTGATGTATTAGCTGTATTTCTAGTAGAAAAATTGTCTCCGTAGTCTAATGGCTATGTGTCAAGTAATTTTTAAACTGAGAAACTTGTCTAGGATAAGAGAATACTGTTAAAAAGAAAATTAAACCACATCTTGAACTTCTTCAAATATTACCTTGATGGCATTAGGATAGAGTCAGATCGTGTAGAGGAAAATGTCATTTTAAGCTCCTCCTTTCTTTGAAACACAATAATTGATATAGAAATGTATAGGGGCAAATGATCTTGGGGTAGTCGAAGTTTGGATTATTAGCTCTTATGCCATTTGTCACATGAGCTTTATGTGTGACATTTTTAAGTGATCATAGTTGTAAAGTAATAAAATTAATATTAATATACTTTATTGTCCTATGAATTCAATGGATTAAAAAATAATGTTAAATACAATACTGCCCATATTTTAATGTATGTAAGCAGCTCCAGACTTATGCACATGATGTCATACTAACACATAGTTGAATTTCTGAAAGTTCACAATAAACCTAGGTGTTATAATAGGAATGCAGAGTGATGGGTTAAATGATGGTGTGGTTCCTTTTGGGGCTCTCCTTGGCACCCAAAGGGCTTCTGGGCAGAGGGCTGCTGTGGGTACAGCTTGCCAAATACATCTATGTTGCTCTGCAACTGAAAAAGCCAAAAGTCAAGACAGGCGTTTTCTCGGTGCTGGCTTCCTGGTGCTCCTATGACTAGATGCAGTAGGTTCAGCAGTTCACCATCTTTTTTTTGACTCTAATTTTCTTTATTGAAAAAAAAAGTTAATTTTATCAAAAGTGTCTGCTGTCAATATTGTATCTCTGGGTTTGTGGGTTTTTTTTTTTTGTTGTTTTGTTTTGTTTTTAATGGATTAAGATAACATCGGTTAGTAAAATTATATAGGTTCCAAGTGCACAATTCTATAATACATCATTTATATATCATATTATATGTTCACCACCAAGAGGCAATTCTCCTTCCATCACCATATATTTGATCCTCTTTACCCTCTTCTATCACCCCCTCCTCCTTTACCCTCTGGTAACCACTACACTGTTGTCTGTGTCTATGAGTTTTTGTATGTTTCTTTGTTTGTTTGTCTTGTTTGTTGCTTTCAGTTTTATAACCCACATATGAATGAAGTCATATATGGGTCTCGACTTTGTCTGACTTATTTCACTTAGCATGATAATCTCAAGCTGTTCACCATCTTTAATCTTCAGTTCCCCTCTGTCTATGTGTTTCTTTCTCCACCATAGCTGCACAAGAGGGGCCTGATCCTCCCAAGAAAAGCAAATCTAAGGTGGAGTTCACACCAGTGGAGTCCCGGAATTGTACTACAATTCTAAGCAGCTTTTAGAACAAACAGAACAATAAACAGGGTACTTCAAACAAGGACTATTTTTGAGGTGTGTCTTGGAGTCTAAGTCTAACAAAAACACCCAGCTCAAAAACACAGCAGCCTTACTCACACAGTGGAAGAATAAAATAGTGCAAACAAAATGATTTGCAATCTTTTAATTTTTTCTTTATGTGAATGTGAATGGAAAAAACCTGGAGATGGAAAGTTTGGGGGTAGAAAGCAGAGAAAATGTCCTTTAAATATATATTAATTGTGTTATTTTAATTAGTGATGCAAGGTTATTTTGTATTTTACTAATTTTTAAAATGAAAATAGCCTTATGTTTTCTTCCCAGCAGGCCTATTTCAGATCTGCTACTGCCATACTAACTTGTGAGCAGGAATGCTTTTTGTCATCTCAATATCAATCTTACCCATAACAAATATTTACTGAATGAGTGAGTGAGTACACTTATCAAGAGTTTTCTTTGTAGAAGTGTAATTAAAATTCCAGTTCCTCGTCCTGTCTCCCACATCCTTTTTATTTTTCAAAGCTTTTTGTAGCAATATCCTGAAAAATAACTACTTTGCAAGTAAATTTCTAAACAGAATCCTACCCAACGTACTCCTGAATAACTTGAAAAATAAAAATTGGCATAAAGGATGATGAAATGCTTTTTTTTTTATAAAGGCACTGAATGTCAATGAAAAGAAAGTATATTTTTATGCATAATCATTAATTTGACAGTGAAATTATGTATGTCAGACTCAGTTGTATGGCATAAGAGGGTATTAATTAGTGGGGAATTGAATTTACGAAAAGGAACGTTGATATTTTAGATGAGTAAATTCATCTGACAGAAGCAAGCAGGTTTTTATGCCTCAGAAAGGACACGATTATTTTTTTTTAACAAACCAAACCTCATTTCAGTGGTTAAAAAAATTCCCTGAGTCCCAGGGCCAAACATTAGAGGTTATGCCTTGACTGACATGTGGGATCCCACAATGGCTCCACGGTCAATGGGCCACTTTATTTTCTTACTCTACAGCTGTAGACCCTAGAGTTGACTAACACCTCAAATGAACATCTGATTCACTATAACCTTCAGACAGGTAATGCTCCAGCAATATCATTATATAAATGGAGTGATTTAAATTGGGTAAAATGATTTGCCCAAGGTGGAGGCAGTCAAACTAATGCTGGGTTCTTCCATTACATCATGAAGCCTCTAAAGCAGGTAATAAAAATAAACGATCGGAAACCTCTAAAAACAGTTGGAAGAACTTTTGTGACCATTAGCATTTAAGAAATCGCTATTTAAATATTACACATTTATGCACTTACACATAAAGGGAGATTGAAAGAAGAAGTTGACTATAACATATACTTGGGAATAATAAATTGTTTAATTTTTATAACAACTGTGACATATAGCAATTAATATTAAGCACTCTCCTTATGTGTGCTGAATATTTTAGACACAGTATCTCAGTTTTTTAAAGATCAAACTAACCTCATGTGTTAGGTATAATTACTGATATTTTCAGAAAGAAACTAGGGCTTAGAGAGTTTTAGTGACTTGTCCAAAGTCAACAATTTCTAGAAGTTGGTAGAGCCAAGATTCAAACTGAGGTTTATCAGATTCAGACAGCCATCTTATGCCTGTATTAATCTATATCAAAAATTGCTGTCTTCCACTAACTTTGCTAAAAGTTAGTTTTGTACATCTACGTTAGAAAGTTGTAGCATGCTGCAACTTGCCCATGGTTTTGAAAAAATTAAATGGTACAAAATGATTTAAAATGAGAAGTGACAATCCTCTAACCCACCTTCACTACTATTCCTCAAAGGCAATTACTCCTAAACAGTTTGGTTTGTTGGTTTTTCTGAGGGTGACTTCCATATCTTTAAATAATATGCACCTATTTTTTTGATGTGTTAACTTTGGGCACTGTCTGTTGGCTCTCTCCTCTGATAGATCAGGACAAATGTCACTCACCCCCTGTTCTTCTTCCCCTGTAATCTGTACATTCTGAATTTCCTCAAATGTCACATCGATATCTCCGTTTCGTTTTCAACAAACATGAACAGTATCATATATTCCCAACTTCGTAAATAAAGGTCTTAGAGCTTCCTTCCTTTCCTCCATGTGTCCAAGCACTCCTTCATTGACCCCTTTCTGCTAGCTCTACCTTTACTTTTACGTTGCCAAAATGATCACATTTTTAGTCAGCTCTGTAATCAGTAGGTCTCCGAAAGGCCTGAGTGGTTGTGCTTAAGGTGGACACCGTCTACTCTCGAAGCCATATCCCACCATTAGAAAAATCAATGAAAAAGAGGGGGGCAAACATATTAAAGAGGACTTATTATGAATCAAGTATTAGAGGCACATTAACATACTTAAATATTAATAAGTGTGATGTAAAAAGTGTTTTACGTTTGAATAATTTTGGAATATACTGAGTTAATGGTAACTCTTATATGACTGCAGAATCTCTCAGATTCTTTAATATGATGATGTATATTGCCTTTCTCCTAAAGGGGAAAGGCATCTCAAAGCTATTTAGTGTTAAATCCAATTTTTTATTAAAAAGTCTTGGATCTAACTAATTTTCAATACATTATATTTGGAAAACACAAATTTATCCTTTTTAATTTTCTTGCTATCGTTGTCAGCTTCTGATATCAGGATTATGCAGTTTTATAAAATTCAGGAGAAAACAATTTAGTTTTTAATGTTTTGGAAAAGATTTTATAGTGTAGGAATTATCCGTTCTTTTTGCATTTGAAAGAATGTCTTTAGACTTTTTTAAGAAATACTGTGAAAAGTTTTTAATTACTTTTTGTAGCTTTTTTAAAAACAGCTGCTTACTGATTCAATTTTCAAAAATTTATATTTTTTCTAGAAAAATCATCCAGATTTTCAAAAGATATTTCTAATTTTATAAACTTAGAGCAATTAAGCTTAGGTTTACATTGTACTCTTTTCCCAGTCCTAATATTGTATACTTGGATTTATCTTTTTTTGTGTGTTATGCTTGTCAGGGACTTATTTCATTGGAATTTTCAAAGAAATGGCTTTTGGATTCTGTTGCTCTGCTAACTGATTGATTAATTTTTTGTGTTTTACTTTAATTACTTTTTTCCTTCTGCTTCATTTAGGAATGCTTTAAAAAAATCTTTAGCTAAATTCTTGATTTGTAGACTTATGATTGTATGTTGTAGCTTCGTAATGAAAACATTAATATGCCGTACGTATAGCTCTATACATAATTCAACAGGTTTGCCATGCTACAGTACCAATGATATTTTCCTAATTGTTCTTAATTTTCTATTTGATACAAAATTCCTACTGCTCTGTGAAGGGAGAATGATTTAAAGTTTCCCTGTTGGGATATTTCCATTAAACTTACTTTAAATTTTTAGATTAACCACAATTTATAATTTTTAGATTAATCACATTTATAAATTTGTCTTTAAATTTTTAGATTAATCACTTTTATAAGCCTATTCAGTTTATGCTTTTGGAAATTTATTGAAGGTTTAAGCCAAATAAATAATCAATTTGTGAAAATGTTCAGATTTGGGAAATAAAATATATTCATTGATTATAGAGGACACCACTAGGTATATATTTACTATATCAAACCAATTAATTATACTGTTAACATCTTTTGATAGTTTTTTTTTTCCCTGTTTTCTCTTTTAAGACTTTCTCTCTTTCAAGAGCAATACTATGGTATAATTTCCCAATGATGATTGAATAACTTTTTGTGAATTACTTTCATTTAACATAAGTTTTTATTTGTAAAATTTAACGTGCTGTTTCATAACTATTATATCCTTATAACATATAGATTTGATTTTTAAAACTTATCATAGTTAATTTTTCTTTGAATTTTATTTTAATGTTAATATTGACATTTTGGCTTTTTTTATCGATTATGTTTATTTGCTATACTTTGGTCCTACCTTTATTTTTAAATCTTTTTGTGTTCTGTTTAAGGTTGGATATTTATTAACAGTACAAAATTGGATTTTATTTTTACTATCTATAATTGTGTCTATTAATAAGATATTTAATTGTCATATCTGATGTTTGGATTTACTTCTGTTATATTGTTTATAACATTCTTTTTTGTTTCCTTATGTTTTTCTTTTATTCTTCCATATGCTATGTATACTAAATTTTTGCTTTTATTTCTTACTAGCAACATGGAAGTTATAGCCACTTCTTTAACAATCTGAAAAATAATAAGCAGTTGGTTATCCAAAAATTATAAAAATCTGCATTGATTCTATTTTCCTCTTAAATCATAAATATTGTCTATTGACTCTCTTTCTGTAAGATTAAACATTTGAAATGTTATATTTAAAAGGCTTAAATTGTAAGACCAGAAACTATAAAACTCTGAGATATAAGACATATAAATATCACTGGATTTTGTAACAGACAAGAAAAAATGGCTAAGAAATATCAGCTTTGGAAAGTAAGATTCAATATAATACTCTTTCACAGATACTCCACTCACCTCCAAGAAACACCTAGAGAATCAGCTGAACAAACTAAACCAATAACAGACTTTAGTAAAGATGGCAAGTTACAATATGAACATGAAACAACTCACTTCTTTGCTAAATCTGTTACAAATAAAATAGAGTGAAAGATCCTAAATAGACTTTTTAGAAAATAAAATAGAACAAAATATCCAAATAATAATAACAACACAAGTATTAAAGACTAGAAGTAAACTTTAAAAAAAAGAAATATTTGGCATGTATAGTTTATGAAAAACTATAGAATTTTACTGAGGAGTACAAACCATGTTCCTGATGGGAAGACTCAATATTACAGAAATACCAGTTTTGCAAGTTGATACTTATGTCATTTTTCCTGTCTATTATAAAACCCAGTGATATTAATATATGTCAATTATACATGTCAATATTTATATCTATGATTAAAACCTGCTTATAACATTCTGCTTATTCAAAATCATGCAGCACCACCCAACATTTTCAGGAAACCTTAGAATTCCTTAGTAAAGTGTGTCCTTTCGGGTTTTGGTCCCTGACAACCTCCTCAGCTCCATCCTCCAAAACACCCCTAATTCAAATTCTTCAACTGGATCCCCTGTCTGTGTTGTAGTATATGCAATTTCCTAAGTGCATCTCTGCCTGGAAAACACTTTCTCCTTTTTTCTTCTTTCACCATTTCACCCAACTCAGGGCTTCTTAAACTTCGCTGTGTCTATGAGTCACCTGGGGATCTAGTTTAAAATGCAGATGTGATTCAATAGTTCTGAGGTGAGTCCTGACACTCTGTATTTCTAACTAGCTCCATAGAGCATCATATCCTTGGCAAGAACCTGACTACCTTCTACTCCTTTTGACAGTTTAGTTCAGCCACTTCTCATCAGTGTTCCCTGGACCTCTCCCTCGCAAACCCACGTAGGTACTAGGTGATGCACTAGCAGAGACTTGGATGGTAGAGCCTGTCTTTTATCAGCCTACACTATCTTGTACATTACCTGACACATACAGCAAACTCAGTATTGAATAAATGAATGAACTAATGAGACAGGAAACATGAACTTCGTGTAGGAATTGAGAATGGGATCGATAAAATCACACCTTACATAATTCTTCCTGAAACTTCTATGTTCTTTACTGAATTCACTTCAGAAAGAATTAGGCAACAATAGAATAGAATAGAATAGAATAGAATAGAATAGAATAGAATAGAATAGAATAGAATAGAATAGAATAGAATAGAATAGAATAGAAATAGAAATAGAAATAGAAATAGAAATAGAAATAAAAATAGGTTAAGTGCTCTGAAAATTTATCAATCTTCACAAATTGCAAACATACTAAAACAAACATAACCAATAATGAAGAACAGTTTTCTATTACCTAAGTAGCTAAGATATATTTGGTGTACTGTACAAATCGCTTGTTTTCAAGAAAGACTCCATTTCAATTTAGACATATACTTTATCTTGCAGCAGATCTATGTCAGCCTTTACTTGTGTATATTTTTTTAGAATCTATAAAGCATTTTAGCATATTCATTTTACCTCTTAATTCTACATCACCTAAAAGATCAATAATATTGTTGTCGGATTATAAATGAAGAACCTGAGACCCTAAGAAGATAATATGAGTTTACCCGGCTTGCTAAAGTCGTAGAGTCAGGTACAGGCAGAGCAGGAGTTTAAAGCCGTGTCTTCTGATACCTAGTCTATTGCTCATTTACTTTATCTGGCTGAAACTTTTTCAAAGTCCCAACTAAGCACGGACAGTGATATGATACAGGATACCATATCCTAGATATTTAGCTTTGATTTTGATAAAATCTAATTTTTACCTCTGTTCTACAATGTTTGCTTCTATTTAAACATCAAAATTAGTTTGCCTATGTGATTGTTGTCTTTTCTTGTTATTGTCCTTTCTGGAATAAATATGAAAACTGGCTAACACGATAGACTTGTGAAAAAAGAAAGTTTGGTTGCTCACACTCTCAAAGAGCCCCATGATGACAGGGACTAACTCATGAACACAGAGCACCTAGTACCATAATACCAAAGTATCAGCACTGGAGGGAATCTCAGAAGACGTTAGTTAACAGGAGGATCAGGGCCACAGAAGTGAAAGGTCTTCTAGTCCACAAAATCAAGTTACTTTGTAGCTGTGCTAGGGTTGTTACCTGGATGCCCCCGACTTCTTGTCCACCAAAACCTGTCATTGATCAAACTGAGTTGAAAATCAAAGCCTTTGAAGTTCAAGGTGGACTAACCTGGGATAAAAACTCATCTGAGAAAAGAAAACCTGATAACTTGGTAAATAAAGCACTCTCCTGCTGTAATATTTAATTTTGGGCATTATCTGTATATATTTAATGTTTCCATGGCCTTTCCAGACCTTGCATAATCTAAGCGCAGCCGCCTCTCAGACTCATTTCTTCCCACTCTTCCCATACTCACTCTGCTGGACTCAACCTCCTTTCTGTTCCTCCAACACATCAATCAGCCCCTATAGGAGTCTAAGATCTTTGTACTTCCTGAGTCCTCTGCTTGCAACATTTTGTCCCCTAGGACTTCATCCTCACTCCCTCTTTGTTCAAGCATTAGATTTTGGAGGGCTTCCCTGACAACCCTATCTCAAATAGCATGTGCTGTCCCTCTCTATCCCATTAACTTTACTTATTTTTCTCAACAACAGTTATCATGTCCTTAATATATATTTCCTTGCTAATTTAGTTATTGCCTGCAAGTTTGACAGTCTATCAAGGAATATTGTTATTCCCTACTGCAATGAACCTGGAGCACAGTAGGCACCACCTGACAATGAAATATCCCAGATTTGAGAGAAGCAGGAGAACTCAGTAAAAATCTGGAGATATAGAAGGTTTCTTAACTCTTAAAACAGAATCAGTTTCCCCCAAAAAAATGTTTAAATAGATGTCACATACTGGAAGCTCACAAGCTTACTCAAAGTTTTACATGAGTGACTCTTTACAGAAAGGTATTATTAAGGTATTATTTACAATTAATTGGAATTCACTACTGAGGTTACTCAGGTGCGTCTACACATAAGACCCTTTAACAGACTGAATTTTGTAACATTCAGCCTCCAACATTAGTAGAACTCAATTTTAGGTTATACAGTGCTTTAGGCCAGGTCTGGCTTGGATTAAATCCATATTTTGAAAATCCAAGCCCTGATTTATTTCATGCCTAAGGCCAATATAATTGGAACATACTCCATGCTTCATAAACAAAATACTTCGGTAGTGAAAGATTCCAATTCCAAGACAGAAAAGTATTCAGGAGGCTAACAAGTGCATCTGTTTTGCCTTATTCAGAAACACAAATTAAAAAACAACACCACCAATAATCATAACAACACCCTGCCAGAACCCTGGCCATTTGAAAGCATATGGTTTACTGCAATTTTGCATGTGATGAGTATTTATTATTGTGCACTTTTAAATAGAATCTTTGCTATTCTATATCTGGATCTGAATTGCCTAGGAGTTCGCAAAGTACCATATCTGTACTTGGACATCACCTACCCTCATGCCCCCTTCATCGAATGTCATGGAATCCAGTCACTCTCAATATGGGCCTCCCTGACTCTTTGCCTTTTCAAAGCATTCTATAGTCTCCAGAAATTTTCCCAGGTCACCTGGGCATCACTTGCTGCTAATGTATCCCTGCAAGCCTGCATTCTTCCATTTACCTTCTGTTCCCATACCTCCCCTGACTTCTAGGCTCATGAAGAGAGATGAGGTATGAAGAAGGCAATTATCACCTCTATTGTTTTCCTGCTGCTGCTATACACAGTATGGCAAACTTGGTGGCTTAACACAACACATATATTATCTTACAGCTCAGGAAGTCACAAGTTTCTCTAGGCTAATGTCAAGGTGTCAGCAGGGCTCATTCCTCCTGAAAGTTCTGAGGGGAGAATCTGTTTCCTGGCTTTTGTCAGCTTCTAGTGACCTCTTATATTCCTTGGCGTGTGACCTCTTCCTCCTTGTTCAAAGTGTGTAGCTCCAATCTCTGCTTCTATCATCACACCGCCTTCTCTTCTAACTGTAGTTAAATCTTCTTCTACCTCCCTCTCAAAGGATGCTTCTGATTATATTTAGGGCCCATCCAGATTATCCAGGATAGTCTCCTCATTTTAAGATTCTTCATCACATCTGCAAAGTCCTTTTTGGCCTTTGAACAAAACATCGCATATATATTCCTGCCCTCATGGAGCTCAGAGGCCACATTATCCCATTACTAAATCCTGTATGACCTCCCCCTACTCCCTGCCCTGCTGTTTTGAATTTACCCTTCCAAGTGTAGCCCTGACTTCCTGACCCTTGAACCATGTAGCACTTTTTTGGGAGGATGGGACAACAACAGAATTCATTTTACCTTGTAACATGATTAATTTATTAGCATTAAAAATATACTCAGAGGATGTTTTATTCTTTAGTTATTATGTTTATTTCACCTAACCTGAATTTGCATGGAAAAACATTGTAATGTCCTAGGCATGGGTTAAATGTGTGAAGGTTCCTAATCTCCTTTGAATAGGGATTAGTAACTACATAAGTATTGCCCAAGAAATAGCTGATTCCTAGAGAATGAAAGCTGCTTTTACTGCAAAGTGCTAAATGACTACTTGGACATGTGAGCTGTTTATAGTATCCATCTTTACAGATAGGATGCTTCCACCTACTGGCTGGAGAATTTCACAATCATCAGTACTACACAGGTAATTTCTACTTGGATCTTTCTATTTGTTTCTGATTTGTAGGCATGATGTCAGCTCCTGTCCACCTAGGCCTTTTTTCCTCCAAAACTTACTAGCTCTCTCTGGTCCCGGTTTCTGGGGTAATTGAATAAACTAGGCAGGGTGTTGTGTTATAAAAATTTTTAGGCAGCTACAGATACCCAAGAAGACTTCTAAGGCCATAAAGGAGTCTTGAGACACAGAACACACTTAAAGAAGCCTGAAAAAATAGGCAAGATGATTCAAGGAGGTAAAAAGAATTTCAGGAGACACTTAATTAGCAGTACTTCAGGACAGCAGAATTCTGTTGATCCAAAGACAATTTTGGGGATAGTGACTAGTCTTTGTTATGTCATGTGAGAGCAATAACTTGAGGATTCTCTAAGAAAGTTAGAATTTCCAGATATTCCAATATTTATTTTTGTGGTCTGTAGTATTAAGAACATATCAGAAAATAAGGTTAATTAGGATTTCTATGATAGAAAACCAAACGTTATACTGGAGCTATTGAAAAGGACACACATTTTTGCCCTTGAGTATGAATTCTGAGTTTGAGGCAAAGAAAACTAGAAAGAGTTGAGGGAAGGAATATCTATATCATATGAAATATATTAGACAACTTTGTCATAAGTTCCTATAGAATTAGCATGAATATGGTCTATAATCAAATAACTGTAAAGTGAAACAATAGTGAGTTTCCATTTTGCAATGAATTGTCCAAATTGAAAAAAAATATATGACTGATGGATATGAATTGAGAGATGTAATATATATATATGGAGGGAACTATTATTGATAGAATATTTGTGGAAAGGAATTCAAAAATTGAGTTTTGAAAAGCTTACACTCTTTGAATCAGTAATTTTTGTTCTAGGATAGTATACTATAGAAATAATAATAGATGCATTCAAATGTGAATAAAAAAATGTTCATTATAGTATTGTTTATAATTAGAAAAAGCCTGTTATAATAGCTACTATGTATTGAGAGATTATAATGTTTCTGACATTGTGCTTGATCCTTGATCCTAAGAGACAGCAGGAAATGAAGGAAAGAGGAAAGAGAAGAGGGGGGGGAAATAAATATAAGAAAATAGAAGTATGGAGTATTGCCTAACCCCTCTGTTTCTGAACAGCCTCATGAGTTGGTATTTCAGGCTTTAGAAAGAGGTAGATTAGAGGTAAAAGCCTTAGCAGTGGTTTACTTGGTGGCACTCTTAGAAAAAGGCCAGTCTTTGCTCCACCTCACCACGGTACATATTGAAATTCTGAAGTTATGCTACCCGATAAGGTAGACCCTACCTACATGTAGCCTCTTTAAATTAAATAAAAATTTAAAATTCAGTTCTTTGGTCATACTAGCCACATTTGAAGTGCTCAATAGCCACATGTATCTAGTTGCTACTGCATTTCAGAGTACACTTGTAGAACATTTTCATCATCACAGAAAATGCTTTTGCACAGCATTGTCCTGAGGACTTAACAAAGACATCCTTGAGTAGACTTTCAATGCCTTGTTGGACAGCAGGAAAATTGCAATCCTCCATTCTACTTCAGACCCCCCATCCTGTAGTCATTTTTTTTGGTGTTTGTCATCATCTAGAACAGCTCCAAAATGATAAATGTAGTTTTCCATTTTTTTCCTTCATCTCATTTCCTCAATTACTTCCAGTATACTTTTCCTACTAACTCATCGAATCTTCAATTTATTGTTTCCTTTATTTTCTCCTTATCCATTAGTACACTGATGTCCAATAAAAATATAATACCAAATATAGTATGATCATTATGCTATTGATCATACTATATTCTCTTTATTACCTTAAGGAAGTTCTAGTTATAGTTTGCCAAGTGTTTTAATCATGAGTAAATGAAGTTTATCAAGTGCCTTTTCTGCATCTTTTGAGATGATTATGGTAATATAAGTTTAAGATTTTTTATCTTTATTCTGCTGATAAAGTGAGTTATCTTAATTGTCATTTGAACCTTAAGTCATTCATTAATGACAATAAACACTCTCAGAAAATTGGAAATGGAAAGGAACTTCTTCAACCTACATCTATAAAAACATACAGCTATCATCTTAATTGTAAAAGATGGGAAAATGTTCTCCTCTAATATTGGGAACAAGGCAAGGAGGCCTGCTCTCACCACTTCTATTTTGGGATATGATAGTCCAGAGAGGACATTAGATAGTACAATAAGGCAAGGGGTGAAAAAGGCATCCAAATTGGAAAGGAAGGAGTGCAACTCTATTTGCATACAACATGGTAATCTACATTAAAAATCCTAAGAAATACATTTTTAAAAATACACTAGAACTACTAAGTGAAATTAGTAAGGTTGCAGGATACAAGTTCAATATACAAAACTCAGTTTTATTTCTGTATACTAGCCTTAAACATTCAGAAATTAAAATTAAAGTACTATAATTTTTAATAAAAAACATGAAATGTTTAAAAAAATTGACAAAAAAATGTGAAAGACACGTACACTGAAAACTACGAAACTGTGCTGAAAGAAATTAAGGAAGAATTAAAAGAGTTGTTTATTGATTGTATGACTCAGTATTGCTAAAATGCCAATTATACCAACTTGGTCATGTTGTTTTAAGAAACAGAGTGGTGGAAAGTAGGGCACAGGGATAGAGAATTACAAATGTTACATTTCTTAAATAGGTCAAGGCAAGCATCTGTGAGGCAGCAGCAACTGAGCAGAAAAATGATGACAGTAATAAAACAGACATCTGGAGGAAAAGTATTCCAGGTAGAGGGAAGAATAAGTGCAAAACCCTTATGACAGAAACATGATTGGGATGTTTCTGTAACATCAAGGATGCTTTTCTGGGAAGTGATGACTAAGTAGGAAACTTTTAGGAATAATATTAGAGGGAGAACCAGGGAAGAAATTCTGTAGGTTACGGTAAAATATAGAAAGGACTTGAATATTTCTTCTAATTGAGCTGAGAAGCCAATGGACGATTCTGAACACAATTTTCACAGAGAATTTCATCATGTTGCATCAGTGTTGTTTGACTCTTTAAACAAAATGAAATGGTGACCGTTTGCAACATTTTTATTACATCCATCAATAATTGGATAACTGTTTCCTATAAAATTACAGACAGCTTCCTTACCATCTTTTACCATTTTTCTAGCTTAAGTGTTTGCTTGTAACATCACTTCATTGCTGTAATTTTTCTTTAAATGAGAAATTCATTTATTAATTCAAAAGTATTTATTAATTCAAACATATTTATATTTACTAGGTACCAGGTACTAGCACTAGGGATATAGCAGTGCACAAAACAGATGAAAACCTCTCCTTGCTTTTCTAGAGCTTACACTGTAGTCCGAATTTATGGTTGCCAAGTCAGGGGAAGACAGATAGTAAACAAAATAAATGGCTAAAATTTATAGTATGATGGAAAATGAGAATAAAGTAAAGTAGTAAGAAACTATATTGAGGTCAAATGGGGTAATATTTAAAAGGATGGTCAGAAAAGACCTCACTAAAAAAGAATCATTTCTGTGGGTACTAAAATATGGCCATGGAGTGAGCTATGCAGATATCTGAAGAAGAACCTTCTAGGATGAAATAAACAGCAAATATAAAGATCCTGAGTATAGGTCTATATCTTATGGGGCCTTGGGTCCATTCTTTGGACATAATTTATGCTGTGACGTAGGAAGTCATTGGAGGGTTTGAACAGAGCAGTGTCGTGATATGACCTATTTTGACATAAGGATTTTGGCTGCTGCTTTTAAATTTACATGGGGAGTAGGGTTGGGGAAGAGGGATGCGGAGTGTAAGGAGATAAAGTGAAATAAAAGCTGAAGGATATTGCAATAATTCAGGACCAGAGTGATAGCCATGGAGGTGGTAAGAAGCAGTCAGATTCTGGATATATTTTGAAATTAGAGCCTGATATGGTGTGAGTAAGAGAGTAGTCAAGAATGATTCCAATATTGTGTGTGTGCATGTGTGTCGTGCGGGATGGCCGGTGGGGTCTCTGCTCCCGCTCCCCACATAAGAACGCAGGACACGGTAAGGCCAAAAAGGAACACCCACGGAGCCATAGATAGGGGAATCAAACCAATATATTCTCGCTGGTGGCTGGGCTGGAGACACAGGAAGCAGGATCTACATAATCTGCCTAACAGCAGTCCGCGCTTGCCAGCCACCATCTTCTTGCTAGCCCCCATTCCTATTCCTGCTAGCGTAGCCACAGCCGTTATATTAGTGGCCAATGGCCTACGGGTTACAGCTGACGGCCAACTAGCCACAGCTGCTGGCATCTGATCACAGTTGGTGGCCATTTACTACCCGAGCCAGCACCTTTCTATGTGAGGCCGAGAGCCTGGAAACTGTTTTTTGGGGTTTTGTCCCCACACTCCACCCCTACAGGGTCTCGCCTCACAATCTACGCGACAAGCGTCTTCTGCGAGGGGCCCTGTGCAAGGAGCCTGGAGGTAAATGCACTATCCTGAACACAGCCAGGCTCTCTGGGCACAGCCAGGGTTTCTCAGGGCACCACCAGTACTTCTGGGCACAGCCAGACTTCCTGGGCTTCTTAAGGTACCACCAGTCTCCCCGGGCACAGCCAGGGTTTTTCAGGGCACCACCCCAGTACTTCTGGGCACAGCCAGACATCCTGGGCTTCTTAGGGTACCACCTGTTTCCCCGGGCACAGCCAGGTTTTCTCAGGGCACCACCACAGTACTTCTGGTCACAGCCAGACTTCCTGGGCTTCTTAGGGTACCACCTGTCTCCCCGGGCACAGCCAGAGTTTCTCAGGGCACTGCCACTCTCTCTGGACACAGCCAGACTTCCTGGACACAGCCAGGGCCTCAGGGCACTGCCACTCTCTCTGGGCACAGCCAGACTTCCTGGACACAGCCAGGGCCTCTCAGGGCACTGCCACTCTCTCTGGACCCAGCCAGACTTCCTGGACTCAGCCAGGGCCTCAGGGCACTGCCACTCTCTCTGGGCACAGCCAGACTTCCTGGACACAGCCAGGGCCTCTCAGGGCACTGCCACTCTCTCTGGGCCTCTTGGGGTACTGTGCTGGAACAACAGCAGCTCACATCAAGGTGCTTACATATTATCAATGGCGGCCAGTCAAGACACAAAAGCAAACATTCTCGCCAGTCCCACTACATGGTGGTATGTTCCCAAACAGTCAAGCGTTCATTAAATCAGTGATAGAAGGCAATTCCCCATAGTCCATAGTCATTCGCCAGGGCTGTCCTGGGAGTGAGGGATGACCTTGACCTCACCATCATCTCCTATGGAGGACTCAGCAAGCGTTTCCTCCTGGGACAAGTCCTGCATCCAGGCTGCCTCAGCAAGCAGTTCCCAGCCCACAGGGCGGCAACAACCTCCGCTTTCTCCGCTTTCTCCGGCCTCTGCTGGTCGGAGAACCATCCACCTCTTCCCACCCCTCCACGGGAATCGAGCTCTCCGGCAGCTGCTCCTCCTGGTCTTCCTCAGACTGAGCTTTCATACGCACAAACTGCTCCACTGCCCTTCGGAGAGCTTTGGCCAGCACCGTATCCTGCCTACTACGCCAAGTGTCATGCAGGGGACCCTGCTCGCTGCGCCATTTGTCGTGCGGGATGGCCGGTGGGGTCTCTGCTCCCGCTCCCCACATAAGAACGCAGGACACGGTAAGGCCAAAAAGGAACACCCACGGAGCCATAGATAGGGGAATCAAACCAATATATTCTCGCTGGTGGCTGGGCTGGAGACACAGGAAGCAGGATCTACATAATCTGCCTAACAGCAGTCCGCGCTTGCCAGCCACCATCTTCTTGCTAGCCCCCATTCCTATTCCTGCTAGCGTAGCCACAGCCGTTATATTAGTGGCCAATGGCCTACGGGTTACAGCTGACGGCCAACTAGCCACAGCTGCTGGCATCTGATCACAGTTGGTGGCCATTTACTACCCGAGCCAGCACCTTTCTATGTGAGGCCGAGAGCCTGGAAACTGTTTTTTGGGGTTTTGTCCCCACAATGTGTGTGTGTGCATGTGTGTGTGCGTGCACCCATGTGCACGTGCAACTAAAAGTATAGAGTTACAATATACTGAGACAGGGAATATTACAGGAGAAAGATGAAAACAGCTTGGGAAATGTTATCTATGAGATGCCCGTTACATATCTAAACAGAGATGGTGATCGGGCAATGGAAAAAAATTAGAATTTAGGTGTAAAATCCCAGCCAGATATTAAAAATTTGTAATTACCAGCATATAGATAGTATTAAAGACATGAAAATAGATGAGATTACCAAAATAAAACATTTGAATCCTGAGATTTTTATAGAATAAGTGGGAGTTGAATCCTGAGATGCTCCAATTCAGAGGCCAAAGATACAAAAAGGATTTAGTAGATGAGGTGGAAATAGAAAAGCCAGTCAATTAAGAGGAAAACCCACAAAAGATGGTGTCCTGGAAAGTATTTCCAGGAGGAAATAATCAGCTCTGAAAACTGCTGCTAGTAGTTCAAGTCAGACGAGACTCTTACATGTAGCATTTAGGTAATTTATGACTTAGGTAAGAGTAGTTAGAGGGGAGAGTTGGGGGTCAAAACTTGATTGAAGTGTACTCAAGAGGGGACGTGAGGAAACTAATGGAAAACAATAATTATAGGAAGCCTTTTAAGAAGTTTTCTTTTTTTTTTTCTTCTGTAAAAATTGCAGAGAAATACAGCAATACCTAGAAAGGAAATGAGATCAAAAGAGATATATTTTTTTAAATGGGAAAGTGACAGCATGTTTATATGCTGATGGGAACATTTTTTTAGAAAGGGAAAATTCATCTCCTTGGGAACAGAAGGAGAGGAGGCAATCTGGTGCACAAGTGGATGTTGGCCTTGGCGGAAGAATGGACAATTCATCAAGGCAGAATATGTGGTACTGATGCAATAGGTAGATAGGTGTGGTGGAAGGAGATTTGGGAAGTTTTTGTTTCTTTGTTTTTTTATTTATTTATTTGGGGTGACACTGGTTAATAAAATTATATAGGTTTTAATTGTACAATTCTATAATGCATCATCTATATATTGCATTGTGTGTTCACCATCCAGAGTCAGTTCTCCTTCCATCACCATATATTTGACCCCCTTTACCCTCTTCTATCACCCACTCCCCACTTGTCCTCAGGGAACCACTAAACTGTTGTCTGTGTCTATGAGTTTTTGTTTCTTTGTTTGTTTTTCTTGTTCATTTGTTGCTTTCAGTTTTATATCCCACATATGAGTAAAATTATATGCTTCTTAGTTTTTTCTGTCTGACTTATTTTGCTTAGCATGATAATCTCAAAATCCATTATGTTGTTGCAAATGACAGTACTTTATCTTTTCCTTATGGCTGAGTAGTATTCCATTGCATTTTTGTTCTTTATTTTTGTCAGTGAAACAGTCATTAGCCGAAGGTGGGGACAGGGGAAGATGTGTTCAAGTTTTGAGGAGAGAGAGGAAGGCAATTAAAAAAAAAAAAGTTACTCAGAAAGCAAGATAACATCGATTAGGAAAATGCAACATCATACCTAGGCAAAACAAAAGACCCATTTGAGCTTCATTACCACAAATTTAAAGTCAGCATGGTTAAGGTTTTTTTCTTCAACCACATTCATCACCACAGACGAATGGACAGAACAGTCTGACAGTTAGATTTAATCAAGATTGTCGTTTTGTCAAGCAATTATAAGGATCACAAATAACTTGATAATGTGTGGAAGAAAATGATTACCATGGCAATTAAATTTAGCCCAGATGTGGAGGACAATGAGGACATGAAATAAGGAACAGTGAAATCTCTGGTAGAATCAATCGATGGACACTAGATCCTGGTCAGTAGAAGCAATGTTGCATCGAGGTATTACAGAGGGTGAGCTGGAAAATAGACAGTGGCAATCCAATTCACAAAACTGATTTTACAGAGAAGTTGTAGTTTTGGGTGTAACGAGGTCTAAGATATGTCCATTGAAGCGAGCAGAAGTAAGATCATTGGAGAAATGAGGTTAAAAAACTAAGAAGCCACAGAATTATAAGGATTCTCTTCATGGTCATTGAAATCACCAATAATTATCATTAGTACTATTTTTAGAGATTGGCTTTGAATCAAAAACTAAAATTGTCGTGGAATAAGTGACTCAAAGAGTGGTACTTGATTCCAACAGAAAGGTAAGTAATAGCATCTTTTTTTTTCTTTTGTTGTTTTTTTTTTTTAGTTTCAGGTGCACAAGACAAAGTAATGCTTAGACGTTTATCATTTATGTCCCTCACACTGGGTGAACCCCTGTCATGCAGGGGACCCTGCTCGCTGCGCCATTTGTTAAGCGGGGCATCTGGCGGAGTCTCAGCTCCCGCTCCCCACATAAGAACTCAGGATGTGGCTAGGCCAAAAAGGAACACCCACGGAGCCATAAGTAGGGGCGTCATATCACTATATTCTCACCGGCAGCATCCACCTCTCTGCAATCCACTCTTGCTAGCCCTCTTTTTTTCTGCTAGCGTAGCCACAGCAGTTATATTAGTGGCCAATGGTTTACAGGTTACAGCTGACGGCCAACTAGCCACAGCTGATGGCCATCTGATTACAGGTGATGGCCATTTACTACCCGAGCCAGCACCTTTCTATGTGAGGCCGAAAGCCTGTAAACTGCTTTTTGGGGCTCTATCCCCACAACCCCACTTCCCCCATCCACTATCCCTCTGACATCGCACACAGCCATTACATTTCCAGTCTCTATTCCTAATGCTGTACTCTGCTTCTTGTAAACATATACCTACATGTATATATATATGTAAAATTATAATTGGCATTCGTTATTGTTCAGCTTCAAGTGTACAGTGCAGTGATCAGGCATCTACATCATCCCTGAGGTAGTCTCCCAAATGAGACACGTGTCCATCGGATACCCTACAAAACCTTTACAACATTATTGATTATGTTCCCCAAATTAATTTTCAAAACCCTATGGCCATCTTGTGGTTACCGACTGTTTTCTAATCCCCTAATCTTCCCCCTTGTCCCTAACCCCCGCCCATCTAGCAACCCTCAGTTTTTCCTCTATGTCTCCAAAACTGTTTCTGATTAGTTCATTCACTTATCTTTTCTTTAGATTCCGCATATAAGTGAGATCACATGATATTTGTCTTTCTCTGTCTGTCTTATTTCACTTAACATAATGTTCTCTAGGTCCATCCATGTTGTTGCAAATGGTAAGATTTCTTTCTTCTTTATGGCTGTGTAATACTCCATTGTATAAATGTACCACAGTTTCTTAATCCAGTCATCTACCGATGGGCATTTTGGTTGTTTCCATGTCTTGGCTATTGTGTATAGTGCTGCAATAAACATAGGAGTGCATACAGATTTTTGAATTGGAGTTTTGGATTCCTCCGGATAGATACCTAGGAGTGGAATTGCTGGATCATAATGTAGTTCCATTTTCAGATTTTTGAGATACCTCCATACTGTTTTCCATAGGGGTTGCACCAATCTGCAATCCCACCAACAGTGCACAAGCGTTCCCTTTTCTCCACATCCGTACCAGTACTTGTTTGTTGATTTATTGATAATAGCCATTTTGACTGCGGTGAGGTGGTATCTCATTGTGGTTTTTATTTGCATTTCTCTGATGGTTAGTGAGGTTGAGCATTTCTTCATATGTCTGTTTGCCATCTGTATGTCCTTTTTAGAAAAATGTCTCTTCATGTCCTCTGCCCGTTTTTTAAATGGGTTGTTTGTTTTTTTGGAGTTGAGTTGAGTGAGTTTTTTATAGATTTGTGATATTAACCCCTTATCGGATATATCATTGGCAAATATCTTTTCCCATTCAGTAGGATCCCTTTTTGTTTTATTGATGGTTTCCTTTGCTGTGAAAAGCTTTTTAGTTTGATGTAATCCCACATGTTTATTTTTTCTCTTACTTCCCTCGCTCAAGGGGATATAGCAGTAAAAATCTTACTCTGGGTAATGTCTGTGAAGTTTCTTCCTATATTTTCTTCTAGATATTTTATGGTTTCAGATCTTACATTTAAGTCTTTAAGCCATTTTGAATTTATTTTTGTATATGGTGTACAGAGGTGGCCCAGCTTCATTTTTTTGCATGTGTCTGTCCAGGTTTCCCAGCACCATTTATTGAATAGACTGTCTTTACCCCATCATACATTCTTGCTTCCATTGTGTTAGATTTAGTGGCCATATAGGCATGGATTTATTTCTAGACTCTCTACTCTGTTCCATTGATCTGTGTCTGTTTTTATGCCAGTACCATGCTGTTTTGATTACTGTAGCCTTGTAGTATAATTTGATGTCAGGTATTGCTGTACCTCCCACTTTGTTCTTATTCCTCAAGATTGCTGGTCCAATATAAATTGGTCTTTTGTGGTCCAATATAAATTTTAGGATTATATGTTCTATTTCTGTGAAAAACGTCGTTGGTAGTTTGATAGAAATTGCATTTAATATTTATAGTGCCTTAGGCAGTATGGACATTTTAACTATATTAATTCTTTCTATCCATGAACATGGTATGTGTTTCCATCTATTTGTATCTTCTTTCATTTCTTTCTTCAGTGTCTTATAATTTTCTGAGTACAGATCTTTTGCTTCTTTGATTAAATTTATTCCCAGATATTTTATAGTCTTTGGAGCAATTGTAAATAGGATTGCACTTTAAATTTCTCCTTCTGAAGTTTTATTATTGGTATGTACAAATGCAACTGATTTCTGAATATTAATTTTGTATCCTGCTACTTTACTAAATTCACCTATCAGCTCTAATACTTCCTTGGTGGAGTTTTTAGGATTCTCTATATATAGTATCATATCATCTGCATATAATGACAATTTTACTTCTTCCTTACCAATTTGGATGTCATTTATTTCTTTTTCTTGTCTGATTGCTGTGTCTAGAACTTCCAGCACTATGTTGAAAGAAGTGGAGAAAGTGGACAACCTTGCCTTGTTCCTGACCTTAGGGGGAATGGTTTTAGCTTTTCCCCATTGAGTATGGTGTTAGCTGTGGGTTTATCATATATGGTCTTAATTATGTTGAGATATGATCCCTCTATTCCCACTTTCTTAAGGGTTTTTATCATAAATGGCTGCTGGATTTTAGCAAATGCTTTTTCTGCATCTATTGATATGATCATGTGATTTTTATTTTTCATTTTGTTAATGTGGTATATCACATTAATTGATTTGCGGATGTTGAACCACCCTTGAATACCAGGGATGAATCCCACTTAATCATGCTGTATGATCTTTTTAATGTATTGCTGAATTCTGTTTGCTAATATTTTGTTGAGTGTTTTTGCATCTATGTTCATTAGCAATATCGGCCTGTAGTTTTCCTTTGTTGTGGTGTCTTTGTCTGATTTGTGGATCAGGGTGATAGTGGCTTTGAAAAAAGTATTTGGGAGTCTTCCCTCTTTCTGGATTTTTTAGAAGAGCTTGAGGAGAATAGGTGATAATTTTTTTTTGAACGTTTTGTAAAATTCACCTGTAAAGCCATCTGGTCCAAGGCTTTTGTTTGTTGGGAGATTGTTGATTACTGATTCAATTTCCCTGGTGGTAAACAGTCTATTCATGTTTCTGTTTCTTCTTGAGTTAGCCTTGGAAGGTTGTACTCCTCTAGAAAATTGTCCATTTCTTCCAGATTGTCAAATTTGTTGGCATATAGTTGCTCATAGTAATTTCTTTATTTTTTTTTGTATTTCTGCGGTATCTGTTGTCACTTCTCTTTCATTTCTGATTTTATTAATTCGGGTCCTCTCTCTCTTTTTTTTAATGAGTCTGGCTAAAAGTTTGTCAATTTTGTTTATCTTCTCTAAGAACCAACTCTTGGATTCATTGATCTTTTGTATTGTTTTTCTGGTGTCTGTTTTATTTATTTCTGCTCTGATCTTTATTATCTCCTTCCTTGTGCTCCCTTTGGGCTTATTTTGCTGTTCTTTTTCCAGATCCCTTAAGTGTGAAGATAAACTGTTGATTAGTGATGTTTCTTGTTTCTTTAGGTAGGCCTGCAATGCTATGAATTTCCCTCTTAGGACTGCTTTTGTGGCATCCCATAGATTTTGGGTCGTCGTGTTTTCATTTTTGTTTGTCTCGAGATAACTTTTGATTTCTTCCTTGATCTCCTGCTTGACCCATTCATTATTTAGTAATATGTTATTCAGCCTCCATGAATTGGTGTGTCTTCCAGTTTTCTTCCTGTAGTTCATTTCTAATTTCATAGCACTGTGGTCAGAGAAGACAATTGGTATGATTTCAATTTTCTTAAATTTATCAAGACTTGTTTTGTGGCCTAACATATGGTCTATCTTGGAAAATGTTCCATATGCGCTTGAGAAGAATGTGTATTTTGCAGCTTTGGGGTGAAATGCTCTGAAAATATTGATTAAATCCAAGTGATCCAATGTATCACTTAAGGCTGTTGTTTCCATATTGATTTTCTGTCTGGAAGACCTGTCCATTGTTGTCAGAGGTGTGTTGAAGTCCCCTACTATAATAGTGTTACAGTTGATCTCTGTCTTTTTGTCAGTCAGTATCTGTTTTAGATATTTAGGTGCTCCTATGTTGGGTGCATAGATGTTTACTAGGGTTATGTCCTCTTGTCGGGTCAATCTCTTTATTATTGTATAGTGCCCATCTTTGTCTTTTAATATGTTCTTCATTTTAAAGTGTATTTTGTCAGATATAAGAATTGCAACTCAGGCTTTTTTCTCATTTCCATTTGCATGAAATATCTTACTCCAACCCTTCACTTTCAGCCTGTGTTTGTCTTTTGATCTGAGGTGAGTCTCTTGTATACAGCATATACAAGGGTCTTGCTTTCTTATCCACTTAGCCGTTCTATGTCTCTTGATTGAAGCATTTAATCCATTTACAATTAAAGTTATTATTGATATGTACATAGTTATTGCCATTTTTAAATTTGTAGTTAGATTGTTATCATCTTTCTTTTATTACAGAAGTCCTTTTAGTATTTCTTGCAATGCTGGCTTGGTGGTAATAAATTCCTTTAGCTTATTCTTTTCTGGGAAGCTCTTTATCTCTCCATCAACTTAAATGATAGCCTTTCTGGATAAAGCAATCTAGGTTGTAGGCCTTTGTTTTCCATCACTTTGAGTATCTCCTGCCAATCCCTCTTGGCCTTCAATGTTTCTGCAGAAAAGTCATTTGATAGTCTTATGGGAGTTCCCTTGTATGTAACCCTCTGCCTTTCTCTTGGTGCTTTTAGGATTCTCTCTTTGTCTTTAAGCTTTGCCATTTTAACTATAATGTGTCTTGGTGTGGACCTGTTTGGGTTTATCCTGGTTGGAACTCTCTGCACTTCCTGGGCTTGTATGTTGGTTTCCTTCATCAGGTTAGGGAAATTTTTGGACATTATTACTTCAAATATACTCTCAATCCCTTGCTTCTCCTCTTCACCTTCTGGTATTCCTATGATGTGCATGTTGTTGTGCTTGATGTTATCCTAGAGGTCTCTTAAACCATCTTCATTGTTTTTCATTCTTTTTTCCTTCTGTTGTTCTGTTTGTGTGATCTCTGCTAGCTTGTCTTCTAAGTCGCTGATTCGATCCTCTGCTTCATGTAACCTGCTGGTAATTCCTTCAAGAGAGTTCTTAATTTCGGTAATTGTGTTCTTTAGTTCTAACTGGTTGTTCGTTATGATTTCTACATCCTTCTTAATGTCTTCTCTAAGCTCCTTAAACATTCTTATCACCAGTTTTCTGAACTCTGTCTCTGATAGGTTAGTTACCTCTGTTTCGTTTAGTTCTAGTTGTTGAGGTTTCTTCTATTTTTTTATTTGGGACATGATTCTTTGTTTCCCCATTCTGGCTGACTGTCTGTGTTTGCTTTGACGTACTAGGTAGATCCCCTAGAGTTCTTAGTTCTTGCTGGGTTATCTTATGTAGTATGTGTCCTTTATATTTGACTTGCACTACTTCGTTCCTCTCTGCATGTGCTCCAAAGGTGTTGTGTATATTGTCCTGTTAAAGAAGATCTTTAATTGCTTTTCACTTGTGAGTAGTTGGAGTTAAATCCTAGGCTGACTAGTTGTGAGACTTGGCTCTGCCCACCGCTGGGTGTTCTGCTGTGTGAGGGTTGACCACTTAAATGTGGTTTGGCCTCTATGGGCTCTTGTGCCTGTAGAGAATTCCCTTTGGGTGTGTGACTTGTAGGTCATACCCGGTAGTAGTCTGGTTTGGTCTGGAGTTGGCCTCTGGATAGGTTGAATCTTGTGCCTCTTAAGCTGGGCCCTGGTAGGGCAATTTCAGAACAAAGCAAATCACCAAGCACAATGACAACAACAACAACAAAGAAAAAATCAAATACATTCACATGTAAAAACAACCGACAACCCCTACTCAACACAGGGAAAGATATCAAAGATATAAAGACAAAACAAAACAAAACAAAACAAAGCAAAACAAAAAGCAGCACCAGTCTTGGCTTAAGCCCACCAAGTAATCTCCAGGTTGTCCTCTGCTGTACCAAAGAGTCCCCTGCGTATTGTGCATGCCGAGCTATTCACCTGGTGCCCAGAGTGACTTTGGGACTGCAGATTTAGATGCGTGGGGCTGAGGGGTCTGGATGTTAGTTTCTACTAAGTCAGTGCAGTTTCTGCCCTTGCCTGCATCTATGCGCACTGAGAGTAGCACCAGCAGCCCTGTTTCCAGTTCTCCTGAGGGTTAGGGCACTTCTTCCGTGTGTGTGTGTGTGTATGTGTGTGTTTGTGTGTGTGTGTGTGTGTGTGTGTGTGTGTGTGTGTGTGTGGCTGGTGGGAGATTTCTGAGCTGCTGAAAGCAGGGAGCTGCATCTGTCGCTTACTGCTGATCCCGGGGAGTGCCTCCGCAGATGTAATTGCTCTGCCTTAGGCAGGCCAGAAAGGGTGGGGGCTGGGGATGGAGTGGTCTTCTCTCTCCCACCCCAGCAGTGTCCCATTCTTCCTGCAGGCCAGAAAAGGTGGTGGCTGGGGGGTAGAGGAGTCTCTTCTCTCCTAGCCCAGCAAAAATCACACTCTTCCCAGCCTCTTCCCTGGGTCAGAGCTGCCTGCCAGTCTTCCCAGAGCCTGAGCACTGAGGCTCCTCTGTAATCTGTCACTACTCCTCAGTTCAGGGGCCAGTTTAAATCTCTGGAAGGGCGGGAGTAGGATTGGAGGAGTGGGGGGGAGGGGACCAGGTATGGAGTTTGTGTCCTTTGTCCGAACTAGGGCCCAACTGGCTGCCCCCTCAGCTGGAGAGATCAGCTGTGGGATGCAAGGAAAGAGCCCACCTCCTGGCTTTTGTGTTCTCTGTTCCATCCTGGGATCCCCTGCATCTCTGCAGCTGTGGATGCCGGCCGCGTTTCCATAGTCGCAGATGAGGATTGTGTTTCAACCTCCACAGATGAGGTCTGCATCCCCACAGCCGCAGTAACAGCATCTTTTGATATGAAATTCAAAACTATGGATTCTGAAGAAAGAGTGTGTGAAAATGGAAAGGCAAATTGGAAACCGGTCAATCTGGTGCGATGCAATGATGCAATATGGAGAATAAAGAAGTCCCTATGCATCATGGCAGCCGGAGAGGCAGTGTCTTCAGGGAAGGACCAGGTTTAAGTTAGAGCAACAAGGTAAAGCAAAAGAAATTCACAGAAGAGCCTGAAGGTAAAGGTAATTCTACTTGTGGTTAGCAATCAGTTCCAAGAAGCTCAAGAGAAGGCTCTCAGTTCAGGACTGAGAGAGGAATAGAAGTTGAAGGGCAAAAACAGAGACGTGCAGAGACATGGGGATTAGACAGGAAATGTTGGGAGTGATCAAGGAATCCCTATCTTCTTGTGGTGGTGACTAACATAAGAGAGAAGATGGCCATGATAAGATTAATCATGATGATGCCAGGGCTTAGTGTCAGTGGGCAGAGATATGTGGGGTTCTTTCCAGCCTCCTGGAGCTGCCTCTTGACCACTGCCATGGGCAGTATGGTGGGCAGACAATGACGAGTTTGCTTTGAGCTTCAAGGCTACCTCTCAAAATATGTTTGTGGCACCCACCTGAGAACCCGGGAATAAAGACTATTGGAAAAAACTGCTGAGCACGTCTCAGATATTTTATTTTTGTTAATTTGATATGAATTAATTGTTTTAAATATTTATAATACATAAACAACGTACAATGACTCTTTTTAGGTACTAGGAATTGAATCTATAATGTATCAGGTAATGTGTAAAGCTCTTTACATACATTATTTAATCTTAACCCCAAATATTGTCTTCCTATTTTCTAGATGAGGATATTGATGTTCAGAAAGTTGAAATAACCTACTTAAATTGATACTGTTAACAGGTATTAGAGACAAATTGGTATCAAAGTTTATCAGACTTCAAAGACCACGATATGTCATCAGAACTATGATGATTATCTCTGATGTAAATACTACTATATTTTTTAAAGCAAATTTTGCAATTCTATTGACCCATGGATGTTAGCATAATATTGATCTTGGAACAACTGTTGCAAACTCCTTTCCTCTGACCACTTTTGTTCTTTCACAAGCCGCACAACGACAAATTACTTAAACAGTCGTGGCAGAAAAAAGGTCACTTAAAACGCTCTTTGATCTATGGCAACACTCCAGAATTTCACCAGATATCTTTAGTCTAGGAATTAGAAAGGTTCTCAGTTAATTTGTACTCTTTTACCTTCATTCTTCCTATACAGTTTTCTCAAACAATGTGATGTGTCTTGGTGGATTGGAAATTTGAAGAGAAAATTGCATGGGAACACCAGATATGTAGTCCCAGTCTGAATGAAAAGAGAGTCAAAAACAAAACCAAAAAAAAGCAAAACAAAACAAACAAACAAACAAAAAACTGAAAGTGTTCTTTTCTATAGTGGTTCTCAAAATTTGGTATTACATAAAAATTAACTGAGCTGCTTATTTAAAAAAAAAAAAAAAGCACAATCTTTGCTCAATTGAATCAGAATCTCCTAGGTATGGGCCTGGATGGCCATAGATTCTGATTCAACAGAGAACTATTTGAGAGCCAGGATCCTAATCTTCATAACCTCAGGTCTGTGTTTCTCTTTACAGTTCCCTTTAATTGGGAAATTAAGAATTTCCCAGCCCTACTACTCTCCATACTCTCTGGTTCCCCCATGATTGCAATAATTTCATGAATAAACCAGGATAGAACTAATTTATCAAATAACTGAGATATAGAACTTAAAGACATATGACTGCAGTTGTATCAAAAATTGTACTTCAGAAGTGATAAGGGGTAACAAAGTTGTCATGTATGCGTCCTCACATTGCTACAGATGTATTCACATTGCTCTCTCTATTTAATAGTCATATATAATAGCTATTATGTATCTCTTCTCTATATAATAGTTATATAAAATAACTGTTATATATATGTTCTCTACATAATAGCTACATATACAATATAACAAATAGACATATTTGTTTATGTGAGAGAAAGGGATTTGAATCTAATTCACATTAGTATACTTCCAGAATAGAGTCCAATGTCTGAGGTACAGAGGTATAGTAGCAACTCAAAAGTGTTTGACTTAATGAATGAGTAAACAAAAATTAACCCCTCCTCAAGAAAAAATTCAAATGGTTCAAGCTCCTCCCTTCTCTAAAAACCAAGTCAACAGAAAGAAACTCTGTGACCTTTCTTTCTTCACGCTTTCATGTAAAGAATTTATCATGCAAAGTAGTCGTGACTTTGTCATTTTTAAAAATTCTGTCACTTGGAAGACCTATCTTGTAATGAATTGGTGCTTCACTATTCCATATGGAACATATTATATCCATCCACATTACATAAGAACTGCCCCTAAGTATCAAGCAAAAAAGAGTGTAATTTATGTTTTGAAAAAGTAAACTGCAGGCACATTTTAAAAATCACCTTAAATTATTCTCTATTTGGAAGCATTTTAAGTACCTTGGATAATCTGTTGTATTTGTATATTTAAAAAAAAATTCTTATGAGATCAAGTTAATTAAGTAAACAAATGTAAGTTATGCTCAGAAATAAAGTTCGATAACTCAACTTTCACAGAAAAAAATATTTTATAGATTCTGACAAATATAACCTTTAAAATACAGGAGTCTGGAACAGACTCTTAGAATAGCTAGTTAATTTTCTTCTGGTTGCCTAGGACAATGACCTGATGGTTAATCATTATTGGACTGGTTTTAAAAAACCTAACAAACTATTTAAAGGGAGATTTCAACAAAAGTTAAAGGGATGGAGCTGTTGCTGCTGCTGTAGAACTCTCATTCCAGGTAAGAACCTTTGAGATTTTCTAATTTTAATGTTTCTTTTATGTGAGAAAATTATACAAATTTCAAAGACAAAATATTTTGATGGACATGATAAACATTAAACATTTTATGCCTGTGTTTTCTACAAACTTATGTTCTAAGCCCTTAAAATCTATTAAATATCCCTTCTGGAGATGGATGATCCACAGGTTTATATATACTTTTAAAAATAAAATACAGAAAATCAGACATTCATAATCTAAAAATAAAATAAAAATAAAAATAATCTAAAAATAATCTAAAAATAAAATAAAAATAAAAATAAAGTTTGAAATCCTGTTCCCAGAACTTGAAGTCTGAGAAAATGGACCTCTCGTTACCTTCTCAAAATATGCTACAAGGAAATTATTTTCACTAACTACCTAGAATTATGAAATGTATTCCCTATTTCTTTTATCCTCTCTTAACTGGATAATTTGGGGTGGAGAGTTAGTTGGCCAACATGAAGAAATGGGATGAGTCTCAGAGTCACTTACCGACCTCTAGTTTCCTTTATTCAACTCAAGTTTGTTTCAAGGTGAGGAAAAAGAAAAATGTTCTCCCAGATAATTTTATCTCTGATTAAATGAAAACCTATATATATGCTTCAGCACAGTTCCTGATACAAATTAAGGACTCAATAAATGTTATTTCAATTCTCCCATTCAGAAAGGTGGTTACCCTTATAAGACAAATGTTATTGTCAAAGTAAGCGGAGGATGGGGGGGGGGAGTCTTTCCATAAGAGGGGTAAGAAGTTAATAAATGTTATTTTCCCATTTTCCTCCTCAGTTCCACAGGTATATGGTAAAAACTGGGTCACCTGATTGCACTGCTTTTATGATCCCTCAAGCAGTAAAAGCTTTACACAGATGAGCAGAGGCTGGTGAGATTCTTTCCTTCGCTCCACCTCAATCAAACTAGGCAGAATTGGGCTATTCTGTTCAAGGAAGAGTTGCAATGCTACATCTAAATGCCTGTGGTCCTGTCTTATAAACATATTGTATCCCCAAAATTCATTTATATGTCATGTATTTGGAATTCTGAGGAAAACAGTATGTCCTGAGGAAACTACATTAAATGTCTCCAAGTCAGGCTTAAAGTGCCATGTTGAAGTGGAAAGTTTGATGTTTAGAGTCAAGCCTATATTGATAGTCCAACTTTCTAATTACTTTGTAGTAACTTGTTCCAATTTAATCTTTCTCAGAAATGAGGGAGAGTAATAACGATATTACAGGCTATATTTTCCAGTGGAGTAGCAGTGTGGGAGAAGATTTTTTAATTGGGAGTAACTGGGAAAATATATAAGAGGGGTGACTCTGAGTAGAACTACAACCAAGAGATAAGGAAGAATATTATAGGTTCTAAGAGGAAATATAGAAGGTTGTTTTTTGTTTTTGTTTTTTTCCTGGGGACGTTGGTCCCACATGGCTGAAGGTGCTTATTGGGTGTATTGGGGAATGAGACTGAAAACAAGAGCTGGATTGAATTTGTGAAGAATCTCAAATAGGAAGTGTGAATTTTATTATGTGTGGAACAGGGGACCTCTGAAAGATTCTGAGGATACATATGATATGTATAGGATGGAGAGTGGGCTGAGAGACAGGATAATCATACGAGCAATTTAATCAATTGCAGTAAACATGGGTAAGAGTGGTGAGATAATAGCCTTCAAGAATATTTGTTCAGTAGCCAAAAAACAAACAAACAAACAAAAACAAACAAATAAACAAACAAAAACTTAAAGTTAAATGGTGACTATTTACTTTGCAAATCACAGAAATTTGCAATTGTGTGATTCACAATTAAAAAATGATTTTTCTAACATTTAAATTCTGAAGAAAGAAACAGAAAGAGGTATTCATGAAAAAAACAACATGAAATTTATCAAAAGCCTACTTATGATTTTGGGACCAACAAACTACCTATTTTCTCCTCACTCCACTACATTTAGTAACTGTACAGGTACAGGCATATATGGAGGACAGTCAAAAGTATAATAATAACTGAGATTCACTTAGATGAACACAGGTGTGGATTTCTGCATTCATGTCTCTGTTTACATACACTCATATATACAATAGGGATAATATCTTCAGATATTTATTATTTCCACATTTACACATTCATTAAACATACATAATATGTATTTATGGTCTTTGTTTATAATGTAGGGAATCAATAAACCCTTGTGGAATAGATTAATGAATAAAATACACAGTCAATCCGCATTATTTGTGGATAGTATGTTTATGAAATTGCCCACTCACTAAAACTTATTTGTAGCCCCCAAATCAATACTACAACACTTTAATGGTCATTCACATACCTGCAGTGTGTGGCAAAAATTGTGAGTTGTCCTACACATGTGTTTCCAGCTGAGGTCAAACAACGTATGGCTCTGCCTTCTTGTTTCAACTCTCATAAACAAGTGACTTTTTTGTAGCCTACTTAGTGCCCTATTTTTTTTTGTTTGTCCTTTTTGTTGGTGGTTTTGCTGTTAAAACAACTCTCAAGCATACTGCTGAAGTACTGTCTAGTGTTCCAAGTGCAAGAAAGCTGTGATGTGTCTGATGAAAAAAATGTATATGTTACATAAGGTTTCCTTAGGCATGAGTATAGTGTTGCTGGCCACAGATTCAACACTAATAGATCAACAATATAAATTAAATAAGGTGTCTTTAAACAGAAACATACAGGAAACAAGGTTATACATCAATCCATTGATGAGAATGTTGTGACCAGAGGTACTCAGGAACCTAACCCTGTCTTTTCCCTAGGAGCAGTGCTCACTGTTTGGTAATTTAGTTTTTACAGCAATTTTTTAGAACATTGCTACTGCAAATAAAGAGAAACAACTGTACATAGAATATATATCAAATATATTGTATCATTAATGCTTTATTGATAATCATATCTATGCTTACATGTGTTTCTATACAGAGATATTTTAGATATATAAATGTATGTTATGCACGTACATGTAAACAAGAATACATTTTTAAACCTCAATGAAGAACCTACAAATCTATATAAAGGAGCAAATCAAATAAACAAATTGACTGATTTTACTAGTCTTTAAAATAGGGGATTAATAATTCTCAAAATTATAATTCTTCTTGTACTTTGACCTCAAAACTCCAGTAGGATTGTATCCTACAGCTATGATCACACATAAGTAAAATGACATTTTAAATTTTCTAATGTGAAATAATTAGATACAACATAAATATTTATCAACATGAAACTAGCTAGATATATTATGGACAATTGAATACCCTACGCCATGTGAAAACTAAGGAAGTTATTTATTAATATAAAGTTAAGTGTATAAAGCAGAGTAAAAAGGTAGAGAACAGTGTTAATAGTATGCTGCCATTTGTGTTAAAACAGGAAAGTACTATGCATTTAATCTAAAAATGCATATTGTATTTCTGGGTAAGATTAACTAAAAGCTGACAATATTAGTGCTCTTTAAAATATGTCTTCTTGATCTTTTGCACTTTCAACTACATGCATATATTTTCTCTTCAAAAATAGATGAACAAAATTAAAATAAAGTAGGATCATTATGATGGTTATCTCAACCATGGCCAGAGTCTGTTTTAGAGGTAGAGTACAAATTCTTTTTTTAAATAAATTCAAAGTCTTCCTGCATTTCATGCCTGGTTCCAGAGACATCTCCTCTATGAAACATTCTTAGGCCATTCTAATTACAATTGATTACATCATTTTTCTACCCATTTTGACTGGTACAGGAAAGGC
Organism: Rhinolophus hipposideros; assembly: GCF_964194185.1. Classification (NCBI taxonomy): domain Eukaryota; kingdom Metazoa; phylum Chordata; class Mammalia; order Chiroptera; family Rhinolophidae; genus Rhinolophus; species Rhinolophus hipposideros. The sequence continues at coordinate 33,669,441 of NC_138055.1, forward strand.
ACTGTTTAGCACTTTGAAATAGGTAATTTCTGTTTAGCACCTATAAATAGGTAAATTCAACATATATTTGCCTTCTTAAATCTTATAATGTAGATATGTACAAAATAAAAACAAATTTCATTTCTGTAATTTAACAGTTTTGTTCATCTAATCTAGTGTATGATTCTGTATTATTTATTTGTTGTTTCAATTGTCTCTCCATCAATGTATCTTTCCAACTGAATTATAATCTCCCTAAAGCTAGGACTATGTGTGTGTGTGTATTTGTGTGTGTGTCCAGCATTTACCTAGCCCAGTGCTCAGGACATAGTAGGCCCTGAATGAATATTAGTGGTTTTCTGGATTGATTGATGTTGTCCTTGTGGCTTTTCTTGTTTCTGAGATGTATATTGTTGACGTGAAATCAACTATACTTTTTCTCCCTGAATAGGTCATCGTTTTGAACAAAACATCGGTGACAATTGAAAACATTCACATATCTTTAGTTCAATGATGGACAAAAATCAACATTTGAATAAGACAGCAGAGGCACAATCATCAAGGAAAAGCAAAAGTAGATGCTGCGATGGATTCAAGGTGGAACAAGTTTCATGTTTCCAAACTAAAATAAGGGAAGGGAAAATTTTTCTTTAAAGAAATATTCCTAGCATGCAGTTTTTAAAAAGAACATTATATTTCAAATTAGCGTTTTCAACTAAAGTATACATTGAAATATAAGAGTGATCCATATGTTGATTTAAATCAGTTTTAAATCTGAAGAAAAAAAAGACTTTTTGGTGATATTTCTGATGGCTTTAGTTTATTAATGATGAAATCCTTTAATATCTTCTCTTTGGTTCTTGATTGACCAAAAGACATTTATAAATATAATTAAAATAAGTTATTGTAAAATAGATATGTAAAAATAGTCTTAGAATTGACCTATAAATAGAAATTAATTAGTCTTATGAATCAATTTGTAGTCCTGACCTATTTAAATAATTTTTAGAAAACAGCATTTTTATTTTAATCACTTAAATTGTCTGATTGCTCTCTTCTATACAGGCACCATTCATGGGGCAGGGGGTCTATCCTAATGATTTAATAACCTCCCGAAGCCTCCCCCAATCTTAATACCATCACATTGGGGTTTGCATTTCAACATATAAATTTTGAGGGGATATAGACATTTAGCCCATAAAATACCCTTTCATTTTTAGCCTTTGTGTGTCCTTAGATCTAAAATGAATATCTTATAGATAGCATGTAGTTAGATCTTGTTATTTTATCCATCAGCCAATCTATGTCTCTTAATTGATGTGTTTAATCAATTTACATTTAGTGTAATTACAGATAGGGGAAGAATTACTATTGCCATTTGTTGGTTTCTTTCTCTTTTATCATTGCTTGTCCCTCATTTCCTCTCTTGCTGTATTCCTTTGTGTTTTATTGTTTTTGCATAGTGATATAATTTGATTCCTTTCTTATTTACCTTTATGCGTATCCTATAGATATGTTCCTTATGGGTACCATTGCCATTACAAAAAGCATCTTAGTCATAACAATCTATTTTAAACTGATAATAACTCTACTCTTTTACATATATGACTCCCTCTCACTTTACATTATTGATGATATGAATTATCCTTTTTATATAGCACAGACATTAACATAGATTTACAATTACTTCTTATGCTTTTTAAAATTTCTAAATCGGATTTATAAATAATTTACTCACCTATATTACAGTAATACAAGATTCTATATTTCCTTTACTAGGGAATTTTATATTTTATTATAGTTTTGTGTTGCTGTTTATCATCCATTCACTTTAACTTGTAGGACTCCCTTCAATATTTTTGTGGAGGAGAATCGACTGGTGATGAATTCCCCCAGGTTTCTTATCTGGGAAAGTCTTGATTTCTCTGTTCCTGAATTTTACTGGATATAATATTGTTAGTTAGCTGTCTTTCTTTCAGTACTTTGAATATTTCATCTCACTCCCTTCTAGATCGCAAAGTTTTTGCTGAGGAATCTGATGCTGATCTAATAGGAGTTCCCTTGTGATGAGTCACTTTTCTCTCACTGCTTTTAAGATTTTCTCTTTATGACTTTTGACCTCTTTATTATGATGTGTCTTGGTGTAAGTCTAATTACATTTATCCAAGATGCATTTGTTTGAATTTAGTGAATTTGTATGTATATTTCTCCTCAGATTTAGGGAAGTTTGGCCATTATTTTTTCAAGTAATTTCTCTGCCCCTTTCTATCATGTACTTTCTATCGTGTACCATAATGCATATGTTGTTCTGTTCAATGGTATAAGTCCTTTAGACTCTCTCCAGTTTCCATTCCTTTTATTTCTTTCTCTCTTTCTTTCTCTCTTTCTTTCTTTCTTTCTTTCTTTCTTTCTTTCTTTCTTTCTTTCTTTCTTTCTTTCTTTCTCTCTTTCTTTCTTTGTTTTTTCTTTCTTTCTTTCTTTTTTTCTTTCTGTCTTTAATTTTTTATTTTGTAATTTGCTCCTTTGACTCAGTCTCTAAGTTCATTGATTTTTTTTTTTCTGTCTGGTCAAGTTTAATGTTGAGTTCCTTTAGTGAAGTTTGAAATTAGGTAATGCATTTTTCAGTTCCAGAATTTCCCTTTGCTTCTTTATAGTTTCTATTTCTTTGTTAATATTCTAATTTTGTTTTTGCATCATTTTAAAAATTTTGTTTAGGTGTCTATCTGTGCTGTGTTTTAATCCCTTGAGCATTCTTGTGATGGCAACTTTGAAATATTTTTCTGGCAATTCATATATCTTTGTTTCTTTAGGGGACATTTATGGAGATTTAATTTGTTCCTTTAAATGTGTTATGATATCCTTTTTCTTTTTTTGTTTTGGCATTTGAAGAATCAGCCAACTCTCTCAGACTTTGTGGTCTGGTTTTGTACAGGGAAGACTTTCACTACTCAGCCAAACTAGAGATTCTGGAGATTTCTCAAACTTTCACTAGGTGCATGTCCTCTCTAGGCTATTTGAACAGATTCACCGGTTTCCACCTAGGAGCTTCTCCTGGTGTCTGTCTGATATACTGCAGCCTCTCTTGTTTTGTAGTAAATCATAATGCTGGCTCTCCATCTAGTGTGTATCTGTGGTACTGCAAATTCTGGTACATGTTCTATCATCTTTGTTCTGAGACCCTCAACCCGGCCGGCCACTCATTTTTGTCACTACTTGGATACAGACTAGTTTCTCCGTCAGTCCTCGTAAAAGTCAGCACATTGGACATAAATTCTATTTTTATCTCCTTCCAGGGAAAATATGGGGTTTGGGGTTTTGTCCCAATTGTACCAACCATGCTTGGAGGGGAAAAGGCTCTGGTAAGAGAGTGGAAGGTGTCACAAATTTTCCTACTGTGATTCCATATGGTTGGTTGGCTTCTCACTGTTTGGCATGCAGGGATATTTTACCTGATATCTGGTTTTTTCACAGAGGCATTTTTCAAGTTATTGTTGTTAAATCCATGTGTCCATGGGGGAAGGAGGGTAGAGGTTTCTAATTCTGTTATTTTGCTGACACCATTTCCACACACATTTTTTTTTTCATTTCTGATACCAATAACATGATTTTTGAAATGATTGGAACCTGAAAATTTTGCATTTCTGTTTTATGATGTAAGACTTAATATGATTCTGCAGTTGTCAGAATTGACTCCCCTTGAAGTCATAATTTTTGTCTCACTCCATTGGGCAAATTTAGTATTTTTCTCCTATGAGTCTTGTTCTTCCTTTTACCAGCTTAGTAAAACTGGTTTGGATACCCTTTTACCTTTTGTGTTTCATTCTTAGATGACTTTCTATATCTTATATAAGAATTATTATTTTTTCTAATACGTTGTATCATTTTATAGCTTTTCTCGAGTTCTTTCAACTTCATTAAAATTTTCCTATATATGAAGAAAAGTACATATATGTCGCCAACCATGGAAGAGCTGTAGTGGACCTTGTATCTCTGTTCTTTAGCATAGCCTCATGTAAGGCACATAGCAGGTTCTGGCTAGATAAAAGTTCAACAAATATTTTTTGAACATCTCTGTGGCAGGCACTAGTCTAAGCACTGAAGATATAACAGTGAACAAAAAAAAAAAACAAAACTCTGCTCTGAAAAAGGTTATATTCAAATAAAGGCAATGTACATTAAACAAATAAAGAAATGAAATATAATATGAGGGGAAAGTGGTGTAATTTTAAATAGGTTGGTCGAGGAAAGCCTCACTGTGAAGTTATGTTGAGAAAGAACCTCAAAGATGTGAAAGAGTGAGTGATAGGAATATGACAATGGGGAAGAGCTTTCTTGCAGGAAGAAAAGCAAGAACAAAGAACCGGAGGCCATGTAATCAACCTGGAATGCTCAAGGTACAGCAAGAAAGCTAGTGTAGCTAGACAGGATTGCGCACGAACTAGAGCAACAGAAGATGAGACGAGGCAGGTAAAAAAGGAGTATTTGTGGGGAAGGGACATTCAGTGGGAAAGGCCAGATCATTTAGGGTCTTGCAGGCCATTGGAAAAACTAGATATTACTGACTGAGAGGAGTGTGGTAGCATGATCTAACTTTCATTTTGAAAGAATTTTTCTAGCGACTGTGTTGAGAAGAGACTGTAGGGGGATAAAAACAGAAGATCTAATAGGAGGCAAATGCAATAATCCAGACTAGACATGATAGTGGCTACCCCTGCTAGTATAGGAGGTAATGAGAAGGGCTTCACTAAATCAGCATCGCCAGCTTTATCAGAACACCATAGACTCAGTGGCTTAAACAGAAGAGATGTATTTCTCACAATTCTAAAGATTGCAAATCTGAGATCAGGGTACCAGCATGGTTGGATTCTAGTAAGAACCCTCTTACTGGTTTTCAGATGGTTATCTTTTTGTTGGGTCCTCATATGGCAGAGGGAGAGAAAGAAGTAAACTTTTAAAAAGACACTAATCCGGTCGTGTGGGTTCCACCCTCTTGACCTAATTAACTCCCAATTATTCCATCCCCAAATATCATCTCTTGAGGATTAGGGTTTCAATGTATGAATTGGATGGAGGGACACAAACATGCAGTACTAGAGGCAAAAAGAATTTACTTATGGGTATTTACTTTATGAGTGTGGGCTGTAAGAAGGATTAATCAATAAATTTTGTTAAAATGAAATTGAAAATATAATTTATAACCACTGAAGTTAAAAATTACTTTTTTATAACATCAAATATACTGCTTTGTTTTCTTCATTTTAATTTGGATTTCTCCAACAGTGATGTTTAATAAATTAAAATAAGTTCCACGTTTCAGCTGGCTTCCTGGAAATGCTATGTTTCAGAATGTCTGGCCATTCCCTTCACAGTTAGCCTATGTTATTCACTTGGAAATAAATAATAGCTTATCATCATGACCATCTCAGCCCATAATCTATTTACTTATCAATCAGTTAATGACATTAACTTAAAAAAAATATTGTCTGTACTGCTCTAATAATCTGATGTGATAACCAAGTTAGAAAATGATGCTTTTTCAGTACAATGATGCTAACGTTAAAAGGATTAAGAAGTACCAATTGGTATAGAGAAAAGATAGGTATTTTTTTATGATAACGATATTGTTTTAAGTAAAGAAAAAAAGCTATTTTAATCCTGTGTACATATACACATTACGTAGTTCTGTGAGTAAGCATTTTTCCTTTAACTTCTGCTTTTTCTTAGATGTTCTTGGCAGCCCTGTCATTCAGCTTTATTTGTAAGGCATTTGCTGCAGCCATTATGAAAAGCAACATCACTCAAATAGAAAGGAGATTTGAAATACCATCTTCTGTTGCTGGCCTCATAGATGGAAGCTTTGAAATTGGTAATTTTTATTTCTATTTTGATTAGTAGTTAGTAACCAGATTTTCAGAGATAAAAACTGTTCATACGTGCTCTACACCAGTGGTTCTCAACAAGGGGTAAAATGGCCCCAGTGGTAATATCTGGAGACATTTTTGATTGTCATAATTGAGGGGAGAAGAGATGCTAATAGCACCTACAAGCAGTCAAGGTCAGGGATGCTGTTAAACATCTTACAATGTACAGACAGGCCCACAACAAAGAATTATCCATTCCAGAATGTCAATAGTGCAGAGATTGAAAAACCCAGACCGACAGAATCTCTTTATTTGCGAACAGATACTTTGCAGGACTTTACCTTCTCTGTCTCAAGATTCCCTACTGTAAAATGGATTGGGGAGAGGATTATGATTCTTATGATTTGAGGAGCAAGGAACAGCTTTGGAGAAAACTATGTTGCATTTCTACTGTTTAAATGGGTATAAAATTTGGGGTTAAAAGTCTCTTTTTTTAGATTGAATATGTTGCTTTGTTGTCTTCATTTTAATTTAGATTTCTCCAATAATAGTGAGGTTTTCTATAATTATTGAACATCGTTTTATTTTATAAATTGGCAGCTCATTACCTCTGCCCATTTTTCTTTTTAAAAAGATTTTTATTAAAATATAGCTAACATAAAATATTACATTAGTTTCAGGTATACATCATAGTTATTCAACAGTATCCACTTGGCACTATACAGAGTTTTATCACATTGTTGAGTATGTTCTCTATGCTAAAGACATGATCATCGTGATAAGTCCAGCAACCATCTGACACTACCATGCTATCACAATATTATTGACTATATTTCCTATGCTGTATTTTGCAATCCCCAAGACTTGTTTGTTTTATTTCTAGAAATTTTGACCTCTTATTCTTTATCTTTCCCATCCTTTCAAAATTTTTCAATTAGAGTTGACATTCAATATTATTTTATTTATATTAGTTTTAGGTATATAGCGTAGTGGTTAGACATTTTTATAATTTAGGAAGTGATCCCCCTGACTAGTACCCACCTGGCACTATCCATAATTACCATATTATTGATTATATACCCTATACTTTACACCCCCATGACTATTTTGTAACTACCAATTTGTATTTCTTAATCCCTTCATCTTTTTCACCCTGCCCCCAAACTCCCTTCTATCTATCACCCCAATAGATTTATTACTCATCTGACACCATACATAGTTATTACAATATTATTGACTATATTCCTTATGCTATACCTACATCCCCATAACTACTGTGTAACAATCAAAATGTACTTCTTAATCACTCCTCCTTTTCACTTACTCCCAACCCCCTTCCCATCTGGCAACCATCAAAATGTTCTCTGTATCTGAGTTTGTTTCTGTTTCGTTTGTTTGTTTTATTCTTTAGATTCTACTTATAAGTGACATCATATGACATTTGTCTTTCACTGTCTGACTTACTACTCTCAGCACAATACCCTCTATGTCCATCCATGATGTCACAGAAGGCAAGATTTTGTTCTTTTTTACGTCTGAGTAATATTCCATTATATATATGTACCACCTCTTCTTTATCCAGTCATCCATTCAGGGACACACAGGTTGTCTTCATATCTTGGCTATTGTAAATAATGCTTCAAGGAACATATGGATGAGCATGTCCCGTTGAATTAGCATTTTGGGTTTCTTCAGATAATTACCCAGAAGTGGGATTGCCAGGTACTTTTTTGTCTCTTGTTATAGTCTGTTTTAAAGTCTATTTTGTCTGGTTTAAGTATTGCTACCCCAGGTTTTTTGTTTGTTTCGATTTTCATGAAATATCTTCTTACATCCCTTTGCTTTCAGTCTATGTGTGTCTTTCAATCTGAAGTGAATATCTTGTAAGCAGCATATGTAAGGGTCTTGTTTTCTTATCCATTCAGCCACCCTATCTTTTGATTGGAGCATGTACATTGAAAGTAATTGTTGATAGGTATGTATTTATTGCCATTTTATTATCCATATATATTTTTTTCCATTTTAAAGAAGTCCCTCTAAGATTCCTTGTAATACTGGTTTGATAGTGATGAACTCCTTTAGTTTTTTCTTGTCTGGGAATTTCTTTACCTCTCCGTCGATTCTAAATGATAGCTTTCCTGGGTAGTTGTAAGTCCTTTCTTTTCATCACTTTGAATATTTCCTGCTAGTCCCTCTGGCCTGCAAAGTGTCTGTTGAGAAATCAGAGCTGGTGGCCTTATGGAAGCTCCCTTGTAGGTAACTAACTGCTTTTCTCTTGCTGTTTTTAATATTTTGTCTTTAACTTTTGGCATTTGAATTATGATGTGTCTTGGTGTGGGCCTCTTTGGGTTTATCTTGTTTGGAACTCTTTTGTCTTATATGTCCATTTCCTTCACAGGGTTAGGGAAGTTTTCATCATTATTTCTTCAAATAGGTTTTCAATTCCTTGCTCTCTCTCTTCTTCTTCTGGTACCCCTATAATGCGAATATTGTTATGCTTGATGTTGTCCCAGAGGCCCCTAAACTGTCCTCATTTTTCTGGATTCTTCTTTCTTTTTGCTGTTCTGATTGGGTGTTTTCTGCTACCTTATTTTCTAAATCAGTGATTTGATCTTCTTCTTCATGTAATCTGTTAATTCCCTGTGAGGTGTTTTTTATTTCTGTTATTGTAATCTTTATTTTTGACTGATTCTATTTTATGTTTTCTATCTCCATTTTTACGTGTCCTAGCTCTTTGTTGAAGTTCTCATTGAGATCATTGAGCATCCTTATAACCAATGTTTGGAAACCTGCATCTGATAGATTACTTGTCTCCATATTGTTTAGTTTCTTTTTGGGGGGAACTTTGTTCTGTTCTTTTATTTGGAACATGTATTTGTCTCCCCATTTTGGCTGCCTCCTTGTGTGTGTTTCTGTGTATTAGGTAGGGTTGCTATGTCTCCCTGTCTTAGTAGAGTGGCCTTATGTAGTAGGTGTCCTGTGGGCCTCAGTGGTGCAATCTTCCTAGTCACTTGAGCCACGTACTCCAGGCATGCCTGTTGTGTAGGTTGTGTTTGCCCTCCTCTTGTTGTTGAGCCTTGGTTACTATTTGCATGTAAGTGGGAGGTACTGACCCTCGGGCTCCTTAGTCATGAGGACTGGCCTTTACTACAGTGGAGGAGTTGTGGTGCAGGGGCTGACCCTATAGAGCAAGATCTGCCTCAGCACAGGTGCCTGCCCAATCTGCCCCTTGTATGTGTCATCTTTGGAGGTGGCTGGGTTACTCTCCAGCTGGTTTTGAAGATGGCTGCTGGGCGCACCAGCCCCTGAGCCACTTTGGAGGCGACACGCTGCAGGTCAAGTTTAGCCACAGCCCATGCCCCACCTGGTAGGAGGCACAAAGAAATACACAGATGGCCACCACCCATGCTGTGCTTGGAAGTATTTGGAGAGGATAAGCCATGAACCAAGGCTGGCTTCTTCTATTGCTGGGCTTAGGGCTGCTCAGCCAGAGGTACAGGACATGCTGAAGCCAGATGTTGCTTGTCTGGGTTCTGTGAACCTTTGAGAGACCCTAGGAAAGTCTGCAGCATGAGCCAAGGCAGGCAGTTTGTACAAAAAAGCCACTGAAAGCAGCTTGGGTGTGCCTGAATGTTGGATGCGGCAGGGTCTTAAATTACCAGGATATGGTGAATGAACAGCATTAGATAGCTTCAGGGGGACTCAGATAGGGCAGCCACCTATGCCTGCACGCTTGGAAGGGAGAGGGCTCTACAAAGAAACAATGGCCTCCACCAGCTCTTCCATCCATGAGAAAGCTGCCCCTCTAGCCCCTGTCCTTAAGCCAGACAACTCAGTTTTCCACCATATGTCGTTGCCACCTTTCCAGCTGCAGCCTCATGCTGGGGCTCAGAGCCAGTGATTCGATCAGTGGGTAAGTCTTTGTGCAGTCCCTTTAAGAAGAGTAGCTAGGAGTGAAGCCACCTGCTGTCTCAGTCACAATCTCCACTATTTTTCACAGCCAAAAATTATGGGGACTTCTCTCCCTGGCACTGGAATCCTGGGCTGGAAAGAGCCTGGGACCCCTCATTCCTCCAGGGGGGCACCTCTGCAGTCAAGATATCCCTCCCAATTTTTAATGGTCACATGTGGATGTGGTCAGCCTGTTTAGTGTCTGCCCCTCCTGCCAGTCTCAAGGTGGCTTCATCTGCATGTCTTTAGTTGTAGGGCTTCAGTTTAGCAAGATTTTAGACGATTCTCAATGATAGTTGTTTTGTAATTTAGTTGTAATTTTGATGTGTTCATGAGAGCAGGTAAACTCAGCACTTACCTACTGTGCCATCTTGACCAAAACCCATTTTTTTTACTATGTAATAACTTAAAAGACTCAAAATTAAGTCTGTTGTCTTTTAACTTTATTTAAAATATATTTAGATATTAAGTATTTAAAAAATAATTGTATAAAAGAAGACCCATCTATTTGTTATTAATTTTGCCTTTTCATGATTCAGAAAATATTACACCTTAAATATCCTTCACTTTTTCCTCTCCCTGGTTTAATGAAATCATCTATGCCTTTAGTATTAGACTGTTATTAGCTTTAAATTGTAATTTCCTGTATGTCTTTTTTATTAGAAATTGATTATTAATATTTTTGTTAAACCTTATAGCTATCTAATAGTAAGTATTTGGATGTGGCTATAAGTTTTACAAGTTTCTTTTCTTACCACTCTTTCTTAAATCTTCTGACTTCAAGTCTCATATTTAGTTTATCTGAAGTATATCTGCCAGTAGTTATTTTTTTCCAGAAATAATTGAAAGCATGACATAGTATCTGAGCCCTTGCTTGCTGGAAAATATATTTATTTGGCGATTTTCTTCCTATGAGTTTTTTTTCCTAAAATTTTACCTTTTTTCCTTATGTTTCATCAATGTTCTCTGATGCCATCTTCCATCTTAACATTTCAAGCCCCAATACGTACATTTTTTCTATGATATTTTTAATTTACAACAATACTTTATCGTTCTCTTATTATTTTTAGTCTGCTTGTTCTTGTTTTATGGATTCCCTTTTATCTATAGAGATACTAACTAGATTTTTTCCAAAGTTTCTTCTCTTTTTAGTTTTCTTATTTAACTGTTTCTTTACGGGTTACTTTATATGCCAGTTCACTTTGGTACTTTTATTTCATGCTATTTTTTTTCCCCATCAAATGTTCAGTAATTTTTGGTTGTTGTCTGCTTGTGATTATATATATTGCTCTGGGTGGATCAGAACTGGCTGTCACTCCTGCATTTGGAATACTCTTCTTTCCCTTTTAATCTAAATAATTTGTACTCAACATTAAATTTCAAGTGTCCCCTCTTCCAGGAAATTTTTCTGAAACCCTTAATTAATTTAAACTCTCCCTTTCTGTGGTCTAACTTATTACTGACATGTAAGTTTCTTGAGGATAGATACCTTGGTTCATTCTTTTTTTATATTCCTGGCACATAACACCATGACAGGTACTTAACTGGAATTTGAAGAATGTTAGAAGTGAATGAATAAATGTATGAATAAATGCCTTTCCCTCAGGTCAGGAATATTCCCTCCATTTATTCTCCATTCCAATATAAACCAGTTAACTCCAAATTCTTCAATAAAATTTTGCTTCACTAATATTGCCAAGTAATTCAGGTATTTTCTTTTGTATCTGAAACATATTCTGTGTATTATTAATACCATAAACCTTTATAGTAAATAGTTTAATGTAAGTGAGTTTCATCTTCTTAATTAAATTACATGGTCTTATGTTCTATTTTCATTCATTCTGGGGCCTTCCATTCTACTGGACATAGAATTGGACTCAGTCAACATTTGCTATAATAAATCATATAAAAATGATTTTGTTCTTTTTCTAGGAAATTTGCTTGTGATTGTATTTGTGAGTTACTTTGGATCCAAACTACACAGACCAAAGATAATTGGAATTGGTTGTTTCATTATGGGAACTGGAAGTATTTTGACTGCTTTGCCACATTTCTTCATGAAATAGTAAGTGTTAAACAATTCAGTGCAATTAATTACCATCTTCTTGTAAATTAGCAGTACAATTTTATTTTCTCCTTTTAAATAGTAGTCACCTTTTGAGAAGACTATCCACTAAGTATATGTAGAAATGAAATTGATTTTTTGTGTGATAATTAGTTTATTGATTTATTCACTCTGGCTTTCACTGAATTTGAAATATAAATAGTACTAAAGAAGGTCTACAATTTCATAGGAAATAAATAAGGTCTTTTTGACTTTTTAATACAATATATATATTTCACATCTTTGCCTACAAGATTTTATTACATAAACTTCACCACTCAATGTACTGCAGTACGGGTTTTCTTACTACCATATCCATTGAAATTGTTCTTCTTAAGGTCACCATGTAGTTATGATTAGAGTCAGACATTAATGACAGAAAAACCTAAAATAGTGGTGGTTTCAATAAGATAGAAGCAAGTTTATTTTCCACATAAAAGTTAAAGTAGCCATCCCAGGAATGGTAAGTTCCTGCTTATTTTTATCATATTGCTCTGCCTTGCATGGCCTCGACTTTATGGTCCAAATTGTAACAATGCTGTTCTAAGCAAAAGGATGGAAGAAGGTAAAACCAACAAGAAGAAATAGAGTGTACAGAGGCTGGGGCTTAAAAACTAATTTCAGAAGCATAACACTTCTATTGATTTGACATTGGCCAGACTTTATTACATTTTATATCCAGATATAGACATTGAAAAAAATAGACTTTATTTCAGGCTGCCATGCTACCAGCTACTAGCTAAATCCCACCTTCCATTGCAATGGAAAAGGGGAAGAATGGATATTGAGACAATGAGCAGGTAACTGCTAAAGACATTGGTTACGTACTTGTTGCAAAAGCCGATAGTCATGCCTTTAGCTACCATATTAATTTCTTTTTTTTCTTCTCTATATTTGACCCTCATAAGTACTTTTTTCTTCCTGGTACTGGTCCTTCTTATTTTCATTGTATTATTCTCTCCATTTATTTCCTATCTTTGTGGATTCTTCATCATGCCCATCTTTTTGTTTTGCTGGTGACACCATAATGTCAGTCCCCCTTAGATCCCTCTTCAATCTTCTTCACTTTTCATTCTAGAGGATTTGTATGGAGTAAATGCAACTATCAGCTATACATGGTATTACACTCAAGATCTATATAATCAACCACCTCAGAGGTGTCTCAAAACTAACATTCTACAAGCATTTCCCATCCATGTATTCAAAACTGAATTCATCCCTGTGCCAAAATTAGCTCAGGTTTTTCCCAGTCACTCTTTCAATAATGATTCATTTAACCACAAAGAAACTCAAACCAAAGTCAAGGGCATCATCCTAGATTCCTTCTTTATTTCAACACAGAGGACAGGTGGTCACCAAATCTTGCTTATTCTAGCTCCTATCTGTCAAAGTTGTACCCTCCTTTCAACCACTGTCCCTAACCTAGCTGAGGCTGCCCTCACATCTGGCCTGGACTTCTTGTCTCCTTTCTCAACTCCAGTCTAACTTATATTGTATACGAGAATATTCACATCTAATTATTTTAGTCCTGCTTAAAAGTCCCAGTTTTCTAGAGCAGTGTTTTTTCAAACTTCAGATTCTGAACAACTATAGGACCCAAAAACTGATTCAGATTATTGAGACCAATAATTTTTAATAGAGTATGATAGAACAGAATAAGATAAAATAGAAGAATATATAATGTGAGTGGGAACAAATATAGTTCTGTGAAACTTTTGGTTGTATATTTGTGAGCCTGTCTGTGTGTGTGTGTGCATCAACATATATATGTATTGTGATTGTGGTGCAAAATGCATTTTTTATTGTTGGTCACAGTCAAAAATATTAAATGCCTCTTGCCTATGGATGAATCTCTAAACTCATTTACATATACAGGTTGATCATTGGTTTGGTCCTTGACTATCTTTCTAACTTCATCTCATACTACTCTGCACCATTGAGGACCACACTCCATACCTGCAGTTTTCCAAATGTGCCCTAATACATCACACGTTTGCACATGGTGTTTTTTACAACCTTGAATACTTTTTCTGCTTTGTCTACCTATTACACTCCTATCTATGCTCAAGATTCATCTCACATGTTATCTTCACTGGGAAGTCTTCTCTAATCCACCCCTTCCCCAACTTCAAGTAGAGCTGATCATTGTTTTTTTCTTTTTGACATCTCAGGACCTGCTATACTAAATTTATATCTTTTATCTTAGAGGGTATAAAATTCCCTAAGTACAAAAACTGTGTGTTTTATTTCTTGTTCTTTGGAGTTTAATATAATGCCTGGCATGAAGTAGGCTGCCCTTGGAACTCACGAGTTACCTCAGTTTGTTGGATATCAGCATTAGTCCTTATTCTAGCTCCATCTTTGTTTTTCATATTAAGTTCCTCCTAATCAAATTGAAATGGATTAAAACTTTTTAAACTAACTTTTGAAGAGTCAGGTTTCGGACTGTGTGTGTGTGTGTGTGTGTGTGTGTGTGTGTGTGTGTGTGTGCGTATGAAAGATAATCAGATAATTCTATTATTGATAGAAAATGTAGATGAATCAGCATGCATTACACATTGATTTGGAAAACACTGCTCTAAATTTTATTAAATGTTATAAAGTTTATCAGACAGTTCAGATTGTGACCATCTTTGCAGTTAATTCAAAAGGATGGATAGATACAGTTAGAAGTTTAAAAAACATAAAACAAGGATAGTTCATATCTTGACCAGAATATAAGCACTCTTAGAATGACAGTAACACAATAATCTACCTTGCCTGGATAGTACTAATGATATTTCTTACTGAACACTCTCATTTCACTTTTATTCATTACCTCTCCTAAAATACAGGCTGGGAAATTGACAGAGCGGATTATAATAATTTGGAGGAGAGAATGGTGCAAATAAAGAGGAAAATTCCTCTGTGTTTCTGGGAATAGTAAAATATTCAATAGATAAGCAACATTTTAAATCTAGTGATGTCCTTACAGTTACAGGTTTTCTAAAGAAACGAATATTAATCCATCAAATAATTCAACATCAAGCTTATCTACCTGTCAAATTAATCAACATTTGTTACTCAATAAAACATCACCTGAGATACTGGACAAAGGTAAGAATTGAAATGACATTAGTGAATATTAGTATGGCTAATAAAGATTCTAAAATGAATCATTGTAATTACATCTGTAAAATTGCAATAATAATCAGCAAAATTGATTTAAAACAAACAGGAAAAAATTCAGCTTACAATAGTGTATAGAACTAATAAAGCTTTTAGAAGTAATAAAAAGGGGAATATTTTGATAGGAAATTGGCAGAGAATATATGCATTTAAGATAAAGAAGAGGGTGGACATCAGAAACATGGTGGCTTGAGGAGACCTCCTTGGTCTCTCCCCTAGCAGTTACAACAAGTTGGACAGCTATAACTCAAGAAAGAATTCCCTGTGCAACAAACTAACATGTCTGAGAGATCCACATATTGAAATATCTGAAGGTAGGCAAATTGGGCAAACCAGAGAGAAGCAAAAGGAGAAGAGCAGAGATGGGTTAGAAGACACAACCTGTAGCTCACTGCCATGGGTATAGTTCAGAGTTCACTGTGGGTCCCAGGAAAGGGGAGAATTCAGGGTGCAGTTGCACTCTCTGTGGCCCCAAACATACTATCCTGAGTGACCAGCAGCATATAATATGGCTGAATCCAGAAATCAGGGCAGAGAACTCCAGGAAAAGACCAAAAACAGAAGTGTGGTAGCTGTGGGCTAGCAGTCCTCACTGCCAGGAAAAAAACAAAGCCACAGAGCCTGGCCAACAAAGCCCACTGAAGAAACTGTAGTGGTGAGTGTCAGGTTAAAGAGCAAAATATCTACAGCCCTCAGAAGTAGAGAGACTGTTTCTAAGAGGAAGACACACACTGAGGTTAATCCCAGTGACAAAATTGAAGATATAGAGGTGAGGCATCTGTGGTCTGGTAGTTACCATTACTCAGAGGAGAAAAAAGCCAAAAACACTAGCAGCCTTTCCCAGTCCACCCCACCCCCCACCCTTCATGGCTGATCACAGTAAGGGCACCCAGAGCTGCTCAGGTAGCACAGCTCTACATTTGGTTGCAGGGACAGCACTGGGATCAGGGACTCAGAACCCCATTGTCCTCTACATTTTCCCATATGGGTGGTGTCCTGAGACCAAGGTGACCTGGTCACAGAGGAGTAACCCACCTCCCCAGGGGTTACATGGGGTCTCCCACCACCCAGCAGAGATCCAAAAGCAAGCTAGAGCAGTACACAAAAAAATAAAACTCTCCAGTATTACCTACTGGAAAACAAAAAAAAGACCTCTTCTTATCAACCTGCTACAGAATTCTTTCCCATAGACACCTAGGAAAAGAAATAATCCATCAATTACCATGAACCACCAAGGTAAAAAGGTAGCTCAGAAAGAATATTTTTAAAAAATCAAGAAAATAAACTTAAAGACATGGAAATATGTGACTTAAATGACAGAGAATTCAAGATTGCTGTTCTGAAAAAAACTCAACAAGATGAAAGAAAACTCAGAGAAGCAGTTTAATGAACTCAGAAATAATAGCAATGAACAAAATGAATACTTTACCAGAGATTGAATTTTTGAAAAAGAACCAAATAGAAATTCTGGAGCTGAAGAATTCAATAAAAGAGATGAAAAATGAAATAGTGAGCTTCGGAAATAGAGCTGACCAGATGGAGGAAAGAATGATATTGAAGATAGAAATCTGAAAATGACACAGATGGGTGAAAAGAGAGACTTGAGAGTTATAAGAAATGACAGAACTCTACAAGAATTATCTGACTCCATCAGAAAGAGCAATATAGGAATAATGGGTATACCAGAAGGAGAAGAGAGGGAGAAGGTAACAGCATATTCACACAATCGATGAGAACTTCCCAAACCTATGGAAAGAACTAGATCCTTGGATCCAAGAAGAAAACAGAACACCTAGTTATCTCAATCCTAAAAGGCCTTCTCCAAGACACATTATATTGCAACTGTCAAAAATTAATGACCAAGAAAGAATTTCAAGGCAGCCAGGAAAAAGAGGACTGTAATTTATAAAGGAAAGCCCTTTAGATTGTCATCATATTTTTCAGCAGAAACTCTACAAGCCAGGAGGGAGTGAAACCAAGTATTCAAACTATTGAAAGAGAGAAATTACCAGGCAAGAATAATATATCCAGGATATACATAATATATCCTTTAGGTATGGAAGAGTAATAAAGACATTTACAGGTACAAAGAATCTGAGGGAGTTTTCCACAACAAGGCCTGAATTATAGGAAATATTAAAGGAAGTTATTCTAACTAAAACAAAAATCCAAAAGGATACAAATCTATGAGTAAGATGACTAATAGATAGAAGCAGGAAATGGCAACCCCCTACACAGAATAGGGCATGATACACTTAAATACAACATAAAGATTAAAGGAGATAAAAACACTTTAAAAAGGAAAAGAGGAGAAGACAATTTGCTTCTGCAACTTGGAAATGAACTTAGAGCATAAATAGGGATAATTTGTAACAATAAAAACATAAAAGGGGAGTAGTAAAGGTCTGAATTTGCAAAGGGGAAGCTAAGATGCATGCTGAAGAAATAAGAGCTACTGGAAATGTGAAATTTTCTTTTACCTAAACATAATGGTAACCACCAAAAAAAAAAAAAAAAAGAATTTCAGAACTAAGATACATAATATAAAAAATAAGAAACAGAGGAATAAATCATAGAACACCACCAATCTAAAATAACAGAGAGAAACACAAAGGCAAAGAAACAATGGCAACACCAAACTATAGGAAAACAAAAGATAAAATGGCTACAGGAAATTCTCATATATATTAACAATCACCCTAAATGTAGATGGATTGAACTTATAAAACAAAAAAGAGGCACCAAGTAGCAGATTGGATAAAAATAAAAAATAAAAAATAAAAATAAAAAGCAACCATATGCTGCCTTCAAGAGACACATCTGACCTACAAGGACAAATACAGACTCAAAGTAAAGTGTGGAAAAAAGTACTCCAAGCAAAAGGCATTCAGAGAAAAGTAGGTGTAATCGTACTTATATCTGATGAAATAGACTTCAAAATAAAAAAGGTAACAAGAGACAAAGATGGACATTTTATAATGATAAAGGGGACAATACATCAAGAAGACATAACACCAATATATATGCTCCCAATTAGAACCCACCAAAATATATAAAGTAGCCACTAACAAAACTAAAGGGGTAAACTGACAAAAACACAATTATTGTTGGGGACCTAAATACCCCATTGACAGTTATGGATAGGTCATCCAAACAGAAAGTCAGTAAGGAACTATCAGCCTTAAATGACACATTAGACCAAATGGACACAATCAACATTTACAGTAACTTTCATCCCAGGACACCAGACTACATTCTTTTCTAGTGCACATGGAACATTCTCAAGGATAGACCATATATTGGGACACAAAACTAGCTTCAAAAATTTTAAGAAGATTGGAATGATAGCAAGCATATTCTCTGACCACAATACTTTGAAATTGGAGAGCAACTGCAAAAAGAAAGCAGGAAGAACTACAAATATGTGGAGATTAAAGAACATGCTACTAAATAAAAAATGGATAAAAGAAGAAATAAAAGGAGACATCAAAAGATACGTAGAAACAAATTATTGGGACACGAAAGTGGTAATAAGAAGGAAATTGATATCATTACAAACCTATCTCAAGAAACTAGTAATATCTCAAATAAACAAGTCAGCATTATATCTTCTAGAACTAGAAAAAGAAGAACAAATGAAAGCCAGTCAGCAAAAGAAAGAAAATAAGAAAAAAATTAGAGCAGAATTAATTGAAAAAGAGGACAAAAAGATAATAGAAAAAAATGTGACAAAAAGCTGGTTCTTTAAAATGATTAATAAAATTAACAAACTCCTGGCTACACTCACTAAGGAAAAAAAGAGAAAAGACACAAATAAAATCAGAAATGAAAGAGAAGTTACAATGGATACCACAGAAATACAAAGGATTGTGCAAGAATACTGTGGAAGATTCTATGCCACAAAAATTCAATAACCTAGACAAAATGGACAAGTTCTTAAAATTATATAAACTTCCTAGACTGAATCAAAAAGAACTGGAACATCTAATAAGACCAATGAACAAAAAGAAAATTTAAGCAATCATCCCAAACCTTCCCAAAAGCAAAAGTTCAGGACCAGATGGCTTCACTAGTGAATTCTACCAAACATTGAAAGATGATTTATTACCTGTCCTTCTCAAACTCTTCCAAAAAAATTGAAGGAGAAGCAATACTTCCCACCATGTTTCCCCAAAAATAAGACCTCGCCGGACAATCAGCTCTAATGTGTCTTTCGGATGCATTAGAGCTGATTGTCCGGCTAGGTGTTATTTTTGGGGAAACACGGTAACTCATTTTATGAGGCGAACATTACCCTGATACCAAAACATGGTAAGAATAACACAAAAACAAAAACTACAGACCAATATTTATGATGAATACAGATGCAAAACTCCTGAACAAAATACTAGCAAATCAAGTACAACAATACATTAAAAAGATTATACATCACAATTAAGTGGGATTCATTCCAGAGGCACAAGGATGGTTCAACATACACAAATCTACTAATGTGATACACCACACAAACAAAATAAATGATAAAAATCATATGTTCATATCAATAGATGCAGAAAAAGCATTTGACAAAATACATCATTTATGACTAAAACACTTAATAAAATGCATATAGAAGGAAAGTACCTCAACATAATAAGGCTATATATGACAAACCCCCAGATAATATCATACTTAATGGTGAAAACCTGAAAGTTTTCCCTCTAAGATCAGGAACAAAACAAGGATGTCCCCTCTCACCACTGTTATTCAACATAGTATTGGAAGTCCTAGGCATAGCCATGAGGCAATAGAAAGAAATAAAAGGCATCAAAATTGGGAACGCAGAAGTCAAGTTGTCACTTTTGGTAGATGACATTATTCTTTATAGAGAAAATCCTAAAGACTCCAGCAAAAGACTATTAGAAACTATAAATAAATACAGTAAACTTGCAGGATACAAAAATCCATTGCATTCCTATATACTAACAATTAAATTTCAGAAAAAAAGAAATGAAAAAAATCCCTTTGCTATTGTAACAAGAAGGATAAAATACCTAGGAATAAACTTAATAAATGATGGGAAGGACCTATACACTGAAAACTATAAGACATTATTAAAAGAAATTGAAGACACAAAGAAATAGAAAGATACTCCATGTTCATGGATTGGAAGAATCAACATAGTTAAAATGGCCATATTACCCAAAGCAATACACAAATTTAATGCAATGCCCATCAAAATTCTAATGGCATTTTTTAAAGAAATAGAACAAAAAAATCATTAATTTGTATGCAATCACAAAATACACCGAATAGCTAAAGCAATCCTGAGAAAAAAGAACAAAGCCAGATGTTTCACACTCTTTGATTTCAGTTTATACTACAAAGTGACAATAATGAAAACATCATGGCACTGGCAGAAAAACAGACACACAGACCAATGGAATAGAATTGAGAACCGAGAAATAAACCCACATATACTGGGGGTGCCAAAAACATGTGTACCCATGACTTGTATTCATCTTTTTTTATCAGTAGACAAGGTTGGACAACTAAGTTAGTGAACTCATCCTAGAAAAAGTGCTGTATACCTTATTGCTGAATATCACTAGAGTCACTTTTGAAGTACTCCCCTTGGGAAGTTATGCACTGATGCCAGTACCTAGTCCACCCTTCAAAGCAATTTTGGAACTCTTTTTCTGGAATGGCCATCACAGCTGTCATCATATTATCCTTGATGTCCTTAATGTCATCCAAATGTCTTGCTTTCAATATTTCCTTTATCTTTGGGTCAAGAAATAATTCATTGGGGGCTAGATCAGGTGAGTAGGGAGGGTGTTCCAATAGTTATTTGTTTACTGGCTAAAAACTCCTTCACAGACAGTGCTATGTGAGCTGGTGCATTGTTGTGATGCAAGAGCCATGAATTATTGACGAAAAGTTCAGGTCGTCTAACTTTTTCATGCAGCTTTTTCAGCTTCCAAATAGTAAACTTGGTTAACTGTTTGTCCAATTGGTACATATTCATAATGAATAATCCCTCTGATATCAAAAAAGGTTAGTAACATTGTTGCAACAAGTTTCTGAACTTAATTGTCAGAATTCATATTAAATTTTAATACAGTTTCTTCCCTTCTTAAAATGTGTATACATTTTTTTGGCACCCTCTGTATATATGGGCAAATAATTTTCAACAATGGAGCCAATAACATACAATGGAGAAAAGAAATCCTCTTCTATAAATGGTGCTGGGAAAATTTGAAAGCCACATGCAAAAGAATGAAACTAGACTGTGATCTGTCACCATATACCAAAATTAACTCAAAATGGATCAAAGACCTAAACATAAGACCTGAAACAATAAATTGTATAGAAGAAAGCATAATGACTAAACTTATGGGCCTTGGGTTTAGAGAAGATATGATGAATTTGACCTTAAATGCAAGGGAAATAAAAGCAAAAATAAATGAATGGAACTATATCAAACTAAAAATCTTCTGCACAGCAAAATAAAGCATCAATAAAACAAAGAGGCAACCAACAAAATGGGAGGGTTTTGCAAACAACAGCTCCAATGAGGGCCTACTATTCAAAATAGATAAATACTGATACAATTCAACAATAAAAAAAAAACAACAATCCAATTTAAAAATGGGCAGAGAAGCTGAACAGACACTTTTCCCAAGAAGACATACAAATGACCAACAGGTATATGAAAAAATGCTCAAATTCACTAGCTATTAAGTAAATGCACATTGAAACCACAATGAGATACCACCTGTTAGAATGGCTATGATCAACAAGACAAGTAATAATAAGTGTCAGAGAAATTGTGGAATAAAAAGAACCCTCATACACTGCTGCTGGCAATGTAAATTGGTACAACCACAATGGAAAATAGTATGAAGGTTCCTCAAAAAATTAAGAATAGAATTACCACACAATCTAGAAATCCCTCTTCTGGGTATTTACCAAATAAGTCTGAAAACATTTATCCATAAAAATATAGGTACTCCTATGTTCATTTCAGCATTATTCATGGTGACCAAGACATGGAAACAACTAAAGTGTCCTTTGATTGATGATTGGATAAAAAAGGTGTGGTACATATATACAATGGAATGTTATTATTTGGCCATAAGAAAAGATGAGACACTATCATTTGGGACAACGTGGGTGGATCTTGAGATTATCATGCTAAGCAAAATGTCAGACAGAAAAAATTGAGAACCATATGATTATATACCACATATGATTTCATTCATATGTGGTATATAAAACTGAAGGCAACAAATGAACAAGACAAACAAACAAGCAGAAACTCATAGACACAGATAACAGAGTAGTGGTTACCAGCAGGTAAGGGGTGGGGGTTGTAGAAGAGGGCAATAGGGGTCAAATATATGGTAATGAAGGGAGAATTGACTTTGGGTGGTGAACACACAATGCAATATACAGACGATGTGTTATAGAATCGTACAGTTGAAACCTATATAATTTTAATAACCAGTGTCATCCCAGTAAAGCTAATAAAAATTAAAAACTAATATAAAGAAGAGGAAGTGACATAAATATGCAGAAATGTAACTTTATGAAAAATGCAAATTTTACACCAATTAAAGATTTTTTTGCCTATTATAACACAAATCATAATGTATAATTACCAATCATCACACTGAAGTTTTTCTGCCTACTATATAGGAAAAGATTAAAAATAAAAATAAATGAGATAGAGGAAAAGACATATTTTATTAATATGTATTACTGGGAGCGTATAAATTACTAACTTTTTGTAAGTTAATTTTCTATATAGTAAGGAATAAAAATATGCATATCTGCTTAAATCAGTAATTTTACTAACCATTGTCAATCCAATAAACTCTAATTTAAAAAAAAAGAACTACTTTTGCTGATTTACATTAAGAAAATAATCAGGATGCACAAGGATTTATTTACAATCATAGCCATGCCATCCCTGTTTAACAGAGTAAAAAATTAGAAATATTTTATGAATAAAAAATAAGAGATTAAGTAAACTATGAAAATTTATTCAGCATATGACTATGGTGTCATTAAAATCCTGATATTAAAAACATCTAATAGCATGGTGAAATTGTCATAATACGGTGTACTAAAAAAGTATAGATTACAGTAAGAACTGGACATTTAAGTATATAATGAACATAAGGAATATTATGCACATTTTTATGTGTGCTAAAATTGTGGAAGATATATACACATACTACAAGTGACTCTGTGTGGTTGCATTCAGATACTTTTTGCATGTTTTCTTTGTACTTTTCTGTATTTTCAAGTTTTGTAAGATGAATATGAGTCACTCATAATTAGAAAAAAGGAAAAAATATTAAATGGAGTAATTAAGGATTTAATGTAGTTGAATTTCTAATAGGAATGTTAAAATTAATGTTTAAAATAAAACATTCTCTTGTCTACATAGGTTGGGAAATGGAATCTGAGTCATATACATGGGTATATGTCTTAATGGGTAATATGCTTCGTGGAATTGGGGAAACTCCCATACAACCCTTGGGGATTTCTTACATTGATGATTTTGCTGAAGAAGGAGATTCTTCTCTTTATTTAGGTAATGTACAGAAAATATTAGATTTTATGATTATTTTTCCTGTACTTTTCCTGAATTTATCTTAAATTTATTCTTATATTTATTTTTAAAATATTGGGAAAAACATATTGTGTAATGTTACTTTAAAAAACATATTGAATAAGAACCACATATTATTGGCTTCTGATAATATTATTTTTTAATATTTTCAGGTAGTTTGTATGCAATAGCAATGCTTGGTCCAATTCTTGGCTTTATGCTGGGATCTGTGTTTGCTACAATGTACGTCGATATTGGATATGTAGATCTGAGTAAGTACAATCAGAACAAGGTAATGTGATAATGCACTTCAAGTACAGGACATCTTCTTTCAAATAATTGAATTTACTCTTTCAATAGTTCTTTTTGTCAAAAGTTACAAATAGGAAACAAATGTGTTACTAACCAGAATAAAAATAAAATTCAGCTCTTATCTACACGAGGGTTTTACAACTAAGTCTAAAATAATAATAATAATAATAATAATAATAATAATAATAATAAATAATAACAAACTTGCTTAAGATCACTTCGTCCCAAATAATTGCAAACTAATTGCAGTTTTCTCAATGTGCTCTGTAATGTCAATTCCCTGCATTTACCCTTAGAAAACTTTCTCTCCATTTTTTGTTTGCATAGTTCTTAAAGTCTTTTCCAAAATGTGGAAAGAGGAGCCTTACTGTATCACCTCCCCCTGGCTCAAAGTTGTGTCCCTGCTAATCATCAAGAGCATGCCTTATACAATGTGCCATAAGCATTTGTGCCATCTCTTACCTGACATCTCTTTAAAGCATAACAGTATGGTATCTGATTTAACATGTAATAAGTAATTAGTGTTTATGAATAAACAAATCTGATTTTCTATCTTACCAAGACTTGAATTGATCTCCAAGGAGATCAAAGGATTCATTTCCAAAATGGAACAGACATCACAGTAGGCAAACAACAACCGCAAACTAGAAAGTGTTTTATAATATAAGGCTAAAGCCAGTATCTGTTGCAATGTTTTATATCTTCTAGTTTGGATGTGAAAATAAGATTTTAGGTTCCCATTCTGTACTTTCTACTCATTAACCTCCAGGTTCATCATTGTTTTTATCACTAAGAGTATAGAAATAAATGGTTCAACTCTTTAGGATGATAGTTTTGTAACTTCTTTTCTACAGTCAGAAATCACTACTCACAATATTTTAGAAATTCTGATGATTCCATTTCTGTCACTGAATGTTCAGACCTTATTACATCTTCTTTTATTCAGTCATGAGTATGATGAAAATATACTGTGAAGGAGCCAAAGAGATCACATAAGTGAGTAAAGAGTGTCAGGTGTGGCTATTAAACTGGGGAGAACTGGTGGTGGTGAACTGCCCTCCCCACACACCTGAAAGCACATATACTACTCAGCTTCAACCCATACTTTTCATACAGAAATTTAGATCCACCATTGACAAGATCTTCTGACTGGTTTTCCAGAAAATCCAGAAATTCAGCTTTTGATGTAGAATTTTTCAATTTTTAAGACAGTGTGTGAGCCAAGGAAAACACTTTGGCAGGCCATGTTTAGTTAGATTACAACTTCTAGTTCCTATATGTAGACCAGTCATAGAAAAGGAAAATTGTTACCAAAATGACATTTGTGACAGATAATGAATAAATATTTAGCATGAAGATGGAGTCACTGCTTTCACCAATCATCTCCTGAAACCTGTTTGAGTCGCTGATTATGGAACAATATGATTACATTAATCAATTTTAAACCCAGATCTGTGCATATTGAAAACCACTTCGGTAAATAGAATGGGTAATTTATTTCTCTGTAGTTTTAAATCAGGTCAATATTTTCTCATATTTCTGAGTTTTCTAATAGACCAGAGTTGTGGCGCCATTATTGTGCTCCAAACTTCTATGATGTGTGTGTGTGTGTGTGTGTGTGTGTGTGTGTGTGTGTGTGTGTGTAAGGTCTGACAAGCTCTCAAACTCAAACTAGAAAAAGTGCTGCATAACTCATTGCTGAATAACACTATGGTCGAAGCACTCCCCTTGGGATGTTATGCACCAATACTAGAGCCTACTCCACCCTTCAAAACAATTTTGGAACTCCTTTTGTGGAATGGCCATCAGAACTGTCATCTTATTACCTTTGATGTTCTGAATGTCATCAAAATCTCTTCAATATTTCCTTTATCTTTGGGAAAGAAAGAGGTCATTCGGGGCCAGATCAGGTGAGCGGGGCAGGTGTCCCAATACAGTTATTTGTTTACTGGCTAAAAACTCCCTCACAGACAGTGCCGTGTGAGCTGGTGCACTGTCGTGATGCAAGAGCCATGAATTGTTGGCGAACTTTTTCAGGTCGTCTAACTTTTTCACACAGCCTTTTCAGCACTTCCAAATAGTAAACTTGGTTAACTGTTTGTCCAGTTGGTACAAATTCATAATGAATAATCCCTCTGATATCAAAAAAGTTTAGCGACATCATTGAAACAAAGTTCACAAACTTAGTTGTCAAATCTCCTATGCATTGCACTTTCTTATTGCCTAGAATGTTTGCTTTATACTTACTGAAATAGCTCATTTATATTGATTACATGTAGTATTTACATATTACTCATGCATGCTTTAAGGAAAAATATAATTGATATAAACGTAAATTATCCCTAAAATTTAGAGTTCAACTCTTGTGATCAATATTATACTCATATTTTCATTGTGTGTATATTTTCAATTTTATCCTCTGTTCTTTCAAATAGTTTGAAATGCAGGTTTCTGGGGAAAGAGAAAAAAAGCTCCATGATTGGTGCTAAGAATTTCTTGCAAACTACTGTAAACTTCAGTGCTTGTGCTTTCTTGACCCAGCAGATGGTGCCAATAGTTTTCAAACAATAACAAGGATGTATATGACTTCCATAATTGGTCCTTATATGGCTTTTTGGCTTTAATGTTCAGTAATGGCAATTGCCCAGTCATGTCACCAGAAAAGCCACCAAGTTCACATATGCTCAGGCAATAACAACAGTATCATGACTGGTCCTGGACAGTAGCAACTTCATGATGTTATTACATTTTAGGCTTATCCTGACTTCAGAGATGACAGTATGAAAAAAAAAATAGTGTCTCAGAATTGATGAAATATAGTTTACTTACTTTATCTATGGAAGAGAACAAACATTACCATTCTTACCCAGAATTTATTGCATTTCAAAATAATTTTTTACTTGCTTCTAATTCTTTATTCCAGGCAGTATCAGAATAACTCCTAAGGACTCTCGTTGGGTTGGTGCTTGGTGGCTTGGTTTCCTTTTGGCTGGACTATTATCCATTATTTCTTCCATACCGTTTTTTTTCCTGCCCAAAAATCTGGATAAACCAGAGAAAGAAAGGAAAGTTTCAGCATCTTTGCATGTGTTCAAAACAAATGAGGAAAGGAGTCAAATGGCTAGTTCGACCAACCGTGGGCAAAATGTTACTGAAAATACAACTGGTAAGTGTTTCATATTTATAATCAATTTGGAATTCTTAATCCCAGTGAAAGAGAGGAGTGAGTATTCCCAAATAATGTTATACTCAAATAATCTAGAGTTAGCCTTCTTCTGCACTAAATTTAGCTGAATTATTTTTCTAAGATTCCTACAAAAAATAATAAATGTTTACTGAAAACATATCAACTTTGAAGAGAATAAGATTAAGTTTGTGGTCTTTAGCAGGGACAAGTCAACCTAAGGAAAAATATATGTTACTTATAAACCAAAAAATGTATATTCATTTTAAAATGTTATACTGTAAACTATGAGGGTTAAAAGGACTGTAATATTTCATTTACTTATTCATTCATTCACAAATAATATCAAGAACCATACTATGCCCTGGTGATATGCCTCTGTTTTCCAAGAATTTGCAATCTAGTGGGTTATACCAAGAAGTATATAGACAATTGCAATACATTGTTTAAGCACTATGGTAAAATTAAATATAAGAAACAATGAGTGCCTATAAATTGGGCAATTTACCTATTCCTAGGTGGAGAGGTGGAGTAAGAAGAAGAAAGTCAGAGAAGGTTTCTCTCTAGATAATTAAAGCAAGGTCTTTTTTTTTTCCTTGGTAATCATACAGAAAAAAATTTGCTTGCTTAAATATTAAAAAATGAACTAGAAGCAACAGTAGCAGTTAAGATTATCGAAGACACTCATGTAAGTAATGATCCTCTACCATTTGATAGTGCCTTCCCTTTCATACATAAGCCCTGAGGGGCTAATGGAGAAAAATTTAGGAGCAATAATCTGGAGAATGATCCAGCAGCAATCAGAGCCAGATAGATAAAATAATGAGGTGTCAGCGCAGTTTTCACATTACACAGAAATAATGAAAACGTAAAAGTCAAAGCAGAGCGATGCCTTCACAACCTTTGCACATGGAAGTTAAAGTGAATCGAAGATTCTCAGTTGTAGCCCAAGTTCACTTTCTCAGCAGTTCGTCCACTCACTCATTTTATTGTTACATTCTCTGCTCCATCACTCGAATCCAAAAGCAATGGTGTGCTAGAGTCAGCTTATTGGCTCATGAGACAGGCCTGTTAAAAGTTCAGCTACACTGGTAGCTTGAAATTGGCCATTGTGGGTGATTTTACCACCATTTATTGCTGTAGAAATTGGGAAATACTACAAATCAGGCCTTGTTTCTCCATGAGTCAGTTGTTAAACATTTATCAACACACCACTGAGTTAGAAGTGTTTGAAATGTAACATGCACACTAAAAATAGCCTACCAATACCTTTTCATTTGGTTGGTGATGCTTCCACTGTACCAAATCAAATCCGTAAAAAGTAGTGGATGATTGTCTAAACCCATAAGGAACATGGCTGAACCCAAAAAGAATGGAGAAGATAATGACTATGCAAAAATAGGACAACTGTGAACATTATATTATCAACTGTGTTTGTAGGATAGTAACCAGAATAGTAAAGAAATCCTTGATTATGTGATATTAGGAATAGGTGAAATAGCTAAGAATATTTTGTCAGGAAAAAACAATGTTGGATTTGTTCTATATATTTTTGAGTAGATATAAGACTAATTGGTTAGAAGAAATAAAGAAATATTTCAGTGCATTACAAAAACAATTTGTAAACAATGAGAATTATCCAAAAGTGGAACAAGTTTCTTTCTGATGCAGTCAGCTTAATGTCCCTTGACTTGTTTATTGATCCAATTATTGAGGATATATAATGGATCATGATTGTGTGGAAGTTCAGACCAGACAACATCCAAGTTCCCACCCACCACAAAAATTCAATGATTTGGTGAAACCATCTGCTCCTTTTCTTTTGATTAAATGTCACAACTCACTTAGAATACCTAACAAGTCCGTGGTCTTTTCTGATGTGAAACCATGAAGAAAAGCGTAGCCTTTTGGGCTAACAATTTTAAATGTTATTTATTCAGGCTAAATTACCTTATCTGTTCTTTAAGCCTCTTCTTCACCATTTTCTCTCTTTTCTTCTTACTATAAGCAGATGAAACTATTTCTTAATTACCATTAGATAGAGGCTTAATTCTGACCACATCTAATGAAAACCTTTAGAGATCTACAGAACAAGATCTTTCAAAGTACGTGTCATCCATCTCTCAATAACCTTATCTGGTTCTGTCTCTCTAGTCTCTGATACTTCCTCCTGTTTTTCTGAGTAGCTTCATTCACTTCTAATTCGCTTTACAGCTGGTTAACCTGCTGATCACAGACCCAGATCACATAATTCTTGCCATGGGCATATGTTATGAATTTGTTACACATCTATTTGTAGGCATAGGTTGTTGTAATATTATTGTCATAATGTCCCATGAGATACAACATCATTATTCTCTGCCTCTCCTTAAACTTTAAGAAAGGTAATTTATAATACTTTCAGCTTTACTGAGACAGAATTTTATGGCAGAAAAGCTGTATACCAAGAAACAACAGGTCTGTATCCTAGTACTAAATTGATCTTTATGATTTTTGAACCTCGGTCTTCTTATTTTTGTGAGCTTTGGATTATACTATTATTAAGGTAATTTCTACTTCATAATTATATTATTAATATAATAATTATATTATTAAATGCTAATAAATAAGAGATAATGCATGTCTTATTCACTATTATTTCTTGTGCACCTAGCATATTGCCTGGTACCCAATTGAAAACCAAATATTTGTTGAATGAATGGATAAATAAATTAATGATGTATGTAGTTGTATGGTAGAGTGGTAAAAATAACAAAACACAAAGTGAACAAAGCAAGTTGAAAAACAGCATGGATGTATGATCCCAATTTGTGGTAAAATGAACTAAATAAATATTAATGTATATATGGAAAATATTGAAGGAATATTTAGAAACTGTTGATAGGACTGCAGGGTATTTTGAGTTTCTTTGTTATGTTTTTATGTAATTTTAAATTGTGTATAACTTACAGTTACAAGATTAGGATATTACTGTATATTTAAGCTACATTATTATATGTTCTTTATATTTGTGTTTTTATAGGTTTTTTCCAATCCTTGAAAAGTATCCTTACCAATCCCCTATATGTTATATTTTTGGTTTTGACATTGCTAAAATCCAGTGCCTTTATTGGTGCTCTTACTTACATCTTTAAATACGTAGAACAACAATATGATCAACCAGCATCTGCGGCTAACATTGTGCTTGGTAAGACATATTGTTTACATTTGCTTGATGAGCAATATACTACCAAATAGTTGAGTTACAAGTGACACTTTGTTGTTAAGGCAATTTTATGTTTTATTAAATATAATTTCAATTTATTATTTTGCAAATCTTATCAAATTTGTCAATCTGGTGATATCACCATTGTTCTGTGCTTGACGTTGCATCTAACATTTTTGAGGAGATGAATTCCAGAAGAAAAAGGTGCATGTGAATGGAATATTTAGACATGGTATCTGCCCGATTGGATTTTATAATTTAGTGCTGAGATCCAGAGATAAATCTTTTTGTAATATAATCATTATATTTCCATAATTCATGGACTTTGATTTAGGACCCAAAATAGAACATTGATATTTTCCAAAGAAAAATTAATTTAAACACGTCATTGATGTCTACATAATTCAAAACAAAAATCATATTGTAATAGGTTTTTTTGGCTACAATATCTGTTTCCAATGACATATTGAGACTTGTTTATGAAAGAAAGGTTTTCTTACATCCTTTTTCCCCTACACCCAGTATAATATAAAATTCTTAGGAGCAGTACATTAGCAAGTACAGTGCCCAGCACATTGTAGATAATTAATAAATATTTGATGAATTAAATTAAATTTATCGAGTGGTATGTGAGTAGTGGTATTTGATTTCTTATCATAATCAAATAAGAAAATAATTTTGTATAATGCTCTTATTGAACTTAAGATAAAAGGTTAAACTGTAATAGTTAAGCTTGACTCCTAATGAGGGTCCCAGCATTAATTTTTTTGTTAGAGGGGTCTTCATCTTTAATGAGTCTTGCAGGACAATGAAATGAAAAAGTTATAGGAGGGATTGATCATTTTTAACTACATAGGCCCTTTTATCATCTCAGGTATTTGTGTGTTGGGATGAGTAAAGGAAAGATATTAATTCCAGTATTCAATTCTAATGTACTGGGTGAATTTGGAGTGAGGTTTTAGGAACTGGAACTCTTTGTTTTGATGAGATGTAAAGGATTTTAGATGGTAGGATGAAAGTCTCATAGGCAGGAAGATGATGCTTTGTTTTTGTTTTCCAGAAAAAAAAAATGTCCCATAGAAACCATATATTCAGAAATGCAAATATTTTCAGTCACTGACTTTTGCTATTGAAGAAACCAAACCCTGAGCATTGGCAGGAAGAAATCATTTTTATCTTTCCCATAGGGTATACTGGTCCCCTACCATCTCTTCTGGAACTGCCAATCTTCTACTTAAGAAGTAATAAGATTAGATGAACTTGGTTGATATACATTGTGTTTCATATTGAAAGACATTTCAGAATAACTGTATGTATATGATTACAATTTTTATTTTCTTTTATTTCTAGGAAGCATAACCATACCGACTGTTGCGACTGGGATGTTTATCGGAGGATATATCATTAAAAAATTCAAACTTACTTTACTTGGAATTGCCAAGTATTTATTTGTTATCAATATATTGGCCTTCATATTTTACCTGTTAAATTTTGCACTAATCTGTGAAAACAGAATGGTTGCTGGCCTAACCGTGACCTATGATGGGTTTGTATATATAACTATATCAGTTGCACAATGGATAAGCTATCTAATCTAAATGATTATAAGGAAAACAGGGCAGATGGCAATTTTAACTAAACTTAATTGAGAAAAATTTTAACTTACAAATTCTTAAAACATTCATTTCTTAAGATTTCAGGAAAGTTTCCTTTTATTCCTTCCTTTTAAAAAAACTTTATAGGTAATACTAATAGTTACCATTATGGGGAGCTTACAAAGAGTGATGGGTAATATAATCCCCATTTTATAGGTATGGAAAGCAAGGCTTAGCTTTCATGACTAGCAATGTTAAGATTCTGAGTCAAATTTGGGACTTTTGACACCAAAACTCTTAGTTTTAACCATTGCTATCTTGGATGGATCATGAGATCAATACCAATGACACTTTTCCCAACAGTGACTGAATGATCATTGTCTACAGTCAATTTTAATACTTAACAACTATCTTTGTAACGAAACCTTTTCTTACATTGTACCACTGAGTTTTTCTTTTTTGACAACTATACTGATTCTTCGGGTATTGTCTTCATTAACAGTAGAATTGATAAATATCCTATATATACCTGTATATCAGACCCTAGAAAATCTTAGTTTTTATTATTATCAAGTATTGTGAAGTATTCCAAGTACTACAGTCTTTACCCCAAATCAAGGGCAAGATTCTTGTGCAGCGAGCGTTCTTATCACGTCTGAAGACAGCCAACAACGTGAGCTTAGGAAGGTTCCCATTCAAGAAACAGGCAAAGACCCTTGAATCACAGTTCAGTAACCAGGCTCCTTCATGATGCTTGTTATTTGCTCTGAGCTTTTAAACTACATCCTATGAGGTGTCAATTTTAACTTGTCGAATCTTCCCACATTTCTTTACCTAAGCATCATCCTATTCTTGGAGGCTTGCCAATTTAGTCTTGAATTATCTCCTTGATTCCTCCTAATCCTGACTATTGTTATTTTGCTCACTCTGTTAAATCAAAATACAGAGTACTCAGGACATTGAACTTTAGAATTAAAAGAACCTTAGAGATCATGCAACCCAACCCTCTTATCTTTATTAGTTGAGACACAGAGAAACCATGACTTTTTTGAAGTCATACAACGCCTCCAGACTGATGCTGTATTCTATCATTGGTTTAAGAGCTCCCTGGCTATCAGGGCAGGCTTTAGACTTTATTCAGTTCCCTGAAAACAGGTATAGTGACTGTGCCATCTATTACCATCTATTGAAAAGGAGGCAGCTAGTGTTCTATGGGATGTTTTTCAATCAGAAAAGTTTACTTAGTGCCTTCTTAAAGGTCAAGGAGATGTATAGAAGACATCAATGTCCTCATGGAATTCATAGTCTAATAATAGCAAACAACAGAGTCAATGTATTCAACATTTCTGAAATGCTAGTCAGTGGGATAAGTTTTTTAAGTACAAATTAGTGTATGGGTTCTCAGAATGTGGTCTGTGGGTCTAAAGGGGTCTCTGAGAGCTTATCAGAGTGTCAACAAGTTGTAAACTATTTTTACAATAATATCAAGATAGCGTTTGCCTTTTTCATTCTCATTTTCTCATGAGTGCATAGTGATATTTTCTAAGGATACAAGATACTTGATGATAACATCAGTCTGATGGCTAGTGTGACACATGCTTGTGTATTCTCTCGTATTAAAATTTTCTTAGTATCAATTTCTAATACAGTATATATCAACAGATATAACCCACTGTACAAAAAAAATTTGGAACTCTCAATACTTTTGAGTGTGAAGGGCTACTGAGAACAAAAGGTTTAAGAACTGCCAAATTATTTTTTTCCAAAAAAATTCCTATGAGATTGGTGTTGTTTTCTATCACTTACAAATGGAAAAACTAATTTTAGAAAGACTAATCACATTGCTATGACATGGCAGAACTAATGTGAACACAGGAGTTTCTGATTGAGATGTCTGGACACTAATCATTAAGCTTAACCACTCCTAGTCATGTGTCCCCAAGCAGAATTAGGTATTAGATGATTTAAGTAAAATTATGACTAATAGAATTTCTCAATCTACTTTTTCCTTTCTTTATATAAATTACTTTCTTATTTAAAGATAATATCTCAATCCTCAATTATCAAGACTTTTACCAATAATAAAATAATGATTTAAAAAATCTATAAGCATAATATTAATTACACATATGATCTATTTTATAATTTTAGCTATGTTTTAAGATTATATTTTATAAATATAATCATGTTTTACAGGAAATCATTCTAAAGTATGTTGTTGTTTCATTTAAAAAACTATATGAGTTTTTCTGGTCTTTCTCAACTGATTTCTATTTTTCTTGATTTTTAAAATTGATTCTGAGATTCTGCTTTAACCATGTTGAATTATTTTCTTATGTAGTGAAAACATAGATTTTAAAATTCAAATTAGTTAAATACCATTTACAAATTTACAGGAGTTTGCAGTGAGCTGGAAGGAACCTTAGTCTAATGTCATTTCCTTGCTGAAGAGAAACTGAGTTACAGAAAAATGAAGTGACTTCTTTAATGAGCAATTTCTTGATAGAATCTCAAAAACTCTTCTCCAAATCTTACCTATCTTCTGTGGTTTCTTTATATTGTTGTACTTTATCTAGATCATAAATAATGTCTGGGTAAAGATGCAATGTAAAAAAGTGAGTAAGTCCTAAATTTTTTTTTTGCCATTTTGGCTTCATCACTCATCAACTTTTTCTAAGGGACAACGCTTTCCCGTATTTCTCCTCTCCTCACCTCTCATTTTCCCGTCTCTCTTCTTTCCTTCGCTTCCTTCCTCTCCCCCCTTTTTTCACTTTCTCTCCTCCTCCTTCATTTGCTTCTCCTTCTCCTTCTCCTCCTTCTCCTTCTCCTCTCTCTCTCTCTCTCTCTCTCTCTCTCTCTCTCTCTCTCTCTTTCTCTCTCTCTCTCTCTCCCTCTTTCTCTCTCTCCCCCCTTTGCCCTCATCTCTCTCTTTTTGATATATGTCTATCATATATTTCCAGAAATAATCCAGTGACATCTCATACAAATGTACCGATTTCTTATTGCAACTCACATTGCAATTGTGATGAAAGTCAATGGGAACCAGTCTGTGGAAACAATGGAATAACTTACATGTCACCTTGTCTAGCAGGATGTAAATCTTCAAGTGGCAATAAAAAGCCTATAGTGAGTATTAATTTTTTTCTCTCTCTCTTTTCTCCTTAATCAAAATCACAGATTTTATTTAACAGTTACTTATCAAATTTTCTATGACTGAGGTCTTCAGTAAAAAATATTAAAAAAAGACTTCTAATATTGTCTGTTATTGTGACATTGTGAAAACAAAGCTTCATATAAAATCCTACTTGCATTTTATAAAATTTATACAAAAAATAAAATGAATAAAATAAAACCTGACTTGGGACACAGACAACTTTTTCCCCTTGAGTTTATAAGAATATGACCTTTTAGTAAATGCATTTAGTATCTCTAAAAAGCACCCCATTTGACTGAAAGCTATTATTTCCATTAAGGTGGAGGTATTTTACCCTTCAGAAGTTAAGAGAAAGTCCTGGCCAACTCCTTGTCAACAATACTTACCTTTTTATGACAACTATGTATACACAATTTGGTACATAGATTCTGACAAGTTTATTTCTAGCCTCACTACCCTTTCAACTTTCCAAGAAATTAATTAAGACTTCATGCTCACTTGACTGTTCAGTTCTTGCCTTCCAATTTTGCTTTCCCCAAATCTGGCACTATTCTTATCCAAGATAACTTAGTATTCTGCTTATCTGTTGCTAACATCTCCCACAGAAATGCCATTTTCTTCTTCACTCAAAATATTCCCTTTCACGCAAACTATGGGTCTCCTCAATCCCCTGTGTAACTTCCAAGAGTAGAGGATCAGGTATTGTGTTCTTTATTTCAGCTCCAATCCCCCGAATATCTCACAAAGTTGGCAAGCCATTTCCTAGATCCTTTTCCCATCACCAACATTAGGAATATAATCAGCTATGAATATTGCTCTCTACCACACCCTCTGTCTTTGATTTTCAAACTTTTTTCATCTTTTTCTTGCCCATAGTTCTATTAATTGTATTACTAAAGGCAATTGAAAGCTTTGAAGAATACAATACCTCGATTCTTTGAAACTAGGCCACAAATTTGCAAAAATATGGCCCTAGGACTATACTAAAACCCACATCTCACTGAGACTGCCCCGTTTGATCCCATCATTGGCAGTGCTCCCATTTACTCCACTTTGCCTATTAGTGAAGGCCTGGGAGAGACATAATGTTAGAATCCTAAGAAGAGCTTTGGTTAATATGATAACATTATCTTCTTAATACTGGCAATAGTAGTACCATTTGGGGACTACTGGGTAATTATTTTACCAAATCTTTAATAATTAATTATTCAAAATAATATTTTCTACCTAAGTTTGGTTTTATTGGCCAATAGACTTGCTACATAAAGGATTACTCCAAATTATTACTTGTGAAAAAGTAAAGTTTGGTTATCAAATAAGTGTGGATTCAAATTATTCCTCAATTCCTCCTTCAGTAATCAGTCTTTCACACTAATAGATTTAAACTTCCCTTAAATCTTACTTTAGCCTAGACTCATAACAGAATTGATTAAGGATGTCTATGTACATAAAGTACTCTCCAAATTAAATTTCTAAAATCATTTGTTCCTAAGTTTTACCCTTCTGTGCTACGTTAAGGTATTCTATTGGGTTGAACCTCTCTAGTAATAACATCATCTATTCTATAGTCTGTCATGCTTTTGAATGTTGTGTTTGCTTGTCAGAGTAGAATTCCAGCACCCTTGCCTCGCCCTTCTCTCTTACAGGCAGCTCCATTCCAATGGTTACTCTAGTCACAGGTTTTCTCCCCTCCTAAACTATTGTATTTTCTGGATTCCCTGGGTAATCCCTCCACAAGGAATGTCCTTGACACTCAGTAGAAATTGTTAAAGAGAGTAACTGTGTTATAGGAAGTAAAAGTAAGTGGGAGAAAAATATTAAAAGAATTTATATTAATGAGAAATTTACATACAGAGTTTCAGACATTAATTTATTTTATTCTTTCCTAATTTTTAAATCAGGGATAAATTAAATATTAATGATGAATTACATTTTCTTGTCTAGAAAGAAATCCAGGAAACTATTTTGTCTTTGAACTATTAAGCAACTGTATTTTTAGAATGTTTTCTTTAAGAACTATAAATATTTTAGGTCAAATGAATCAGATTTATTTAAATATAATGAACTGTATTTATAGATGAGTCTTATTTTGCAAATATATTCTGTAATAATTCAAAAACTATTTTTCAGGTGTTTTATAACTGTAGTTGTGTGGAAGTACCTGGTTTCCCGAACATAAGCAACTCAGTGAATTTGGGTACATGCCCAAGAGATGATCAGTGTACAAAAAAATTTTATATTTATATACTAGTGCAAATTATGAATACTTTTACTGGTTCATTGGGAACTACCTCAACTCTCATGTTGATTTTTAAGTGAGTATTATTTTTAAAGCATTTTTATGTATATCAGACTACAAACACACCTAAAAATGTACATATTTTCTCATAATATATTTGGAACCCAAATTCACATTTTGTTATATTTCAATGTTCTAATAATGCATTTCTTAGGATTATTGTGATACTTCAATGATATAATTAATAATAATTTTGCCTCTAGTTCTTACATTACAAAATTTAGATTCCATACTTTCTCCTCTTACTAGGTCTATTAAAACACAGGCTGATTGACAATTACCTCAATCCTGAAAGAATTCCTGTTGTGATTCTAAAAGAACTTCTAATTTTGTGATGCCTTATATGATGAGCCTGTCAGAGTGAATCACCTATTAATGTTATTGAAAGAAAATATTTTGAAGCCAGACTATACAGTATAAAGTCTATGATATTCCAAAGCTTTTAATCCACCCTCAGAATGGCTTTTGATCTAGTCTCTTTGATACTTTCATAGACAAAAGAAAAATATGTGAGCAGAATTCATTCTTTAATTCCTCATTAAACAAATATTTAGACTGTGCTTGATGAAGAATATTACATGGTGAATAAAACACATAAAGTTCCTATTCCCATACAGTTTACAGTATGACAGGAAAAGATGATATAAGACAAATAAGCTTAAAAATAAACACATAATTACAAATTGTCATTAGTACTCATGAGGAAAATGAGATCTATTGAAGGGAATAAAAGGGGAAACCTAATTCAGGACTGAGGTGAGGAGCTGTGAAGAAAAGAACTCAGAGAGTACTTCTCAAAAAAAAAAAAAAGTGACATTTAATCTAAAGGTCTACAAAACAAGTTAAAGTTAACCAATGAAGAATTTTACAGGTCTAGGTGCCAATGCCTTGAGGCAGGAAAGAGCTGGCATGTTTGAGGAATGAAAAGAAGCTGGTAAGTTGAAACATACTAAGTGAGAGAGAAATGGTACAAGATAAAATTGGAGGTTAGGAAGGGATCAGATAATACAAGACCTATTGGTGAAATTAATTATTTAATCACCTAAAATTGAAAACATACACTTGAATATAGGTCTTAAAAATATAAATGTACATAAGACAAACAAGTGAAGGAACAAAAACTCATAGACATAGACAATAGTTTAGATGTTACCAGATGGTAAGGGGGGGGACTCTAGAAGAGGGTAAATGGGGTCTAATATATGCTGATGGAAAGAGAACTGACTCTGGGAGATGAACACACAATGTGAGATATGGAGTTGTACACCTGAAATCTATGTAACTTTACTAACAATTGTCACCCCAATAAACTTTAATTAGAAAAAATATTTATATATATATATATATAAATGTACAAGTACAGTGACCTGGATTAACATCTAATTATACTTGTAAGACCTCGGTAGTTGACCACAAGTAACTTTCAGTCAATAGCATGTCATGGAAGGGAAAAAAAAACAAACGTATTAACTTTAGTTAAAATAAATATAGATCTGTAAACTGAGTCTACAGTTGTTTAAATTCTACTCTGACCCTGAATCTTGTAAAAGTTTGTATACTAATTTATTCCACAGATATAGCTCCACTTTAATGTAAAATGTTGTCTACTCAAAAGGAAAAATCTTCAATATGTGCCAAATTACAGATATTAACTTATAGGAAATCATATCAAAACCCCATGTAATCTTGCATCTCAACAAGTCTTAGCTTTTTTATTCAAAATCCTTCATGAAGAAAGAAGGTTATAAAGATCATTGTTCTATTATTGATGACATCTATATTTTATTTTATTGAGAAAATGGTTAAGATTATTATTACCATTTGTCAAAAACATTTCTTGACCTCTCACCAGCCTTTGATTTTATCAAAAGAAAACTTTTGTGAAGCAGGCTGTAAAATAAAACTATAAACTTCAGTCTATTGATGATTTTCCAACACTTATGTCATAAGACTATTGTAAAAACTAAACTAAACAGTAGTGATGCTATTCAATCATTCAACATATATTCATTATGTGCCAGGCACAGCTCTAGATGCTGAGGATGGAACTATGAACATAAAGGCTCTACTTTTATTAGCGTCCAGTGGGAGTGAGGGATGGGGGACTGGATGGGTGTAGGAAAAAGAACAATAAATAAATAAGTAAGTAAAGATATAAAGTAGCAAAGGTGTTAAGCATTAGAAAGAAAAATAAATCAGAGTAAGATACAGATGGAGGAGGGGGGAAAAGGGGTAAGTAAACATACTAATTCAAATATTGTGCATTGAAAGTCATTTCATAAAAGACCTGAATGAAAAATTAAGGTACAGGTTATACAGATATGGGGACAGGTACAGAGCAATCCAGCAAAGATACCAGCAAAGGTAAAAGCCCTAAAGTGGAGTATACTTGCCATGTACAAGGTCAGGAGGAGTGTGTGAGAAAGAGAGAGGTAAGAATTGCAATGAGAGAGCTAACATTGTACAGATAATAAACCCTTTGTGTCACAGGAAAGACTTTGGAGTTGATTTTAATTGTATTAAGAAACCAGCACAGTTCTAGATGCTGAGGATGGAACTATGAACAAAGTGATAAAGGCCCTACTTTTAGGGCCTTTAGGGCTTTAGAGTATTGGATTTATGCAACTGATTTATCCAATTGGAAGATCACTCTGGTTGTTGTGTAAAGAACATGTTTTCGGGAGGCAAGAATGAAATTAGGAAAAAACAAAGGGCTATGATAGTTTTTTTGTTTTTTTTTTTAATTAAAATTTATTGGGGTGACAATGGTTAGTAAAGTTACATAGTTTTCAGATGTACAATTCTGTAATACATCATCTATATATCACATTGTGTGTTCATCACCCAGACTCAGTTCTCCTTCCATCACCATATATTTGATCCCCCTTACCCTCATCTACCACACCCCTCCCCCCTTACCCTCTGGTAACCACTAAACTATTGTTTATGTCTATGAGTTTTTGTTTCTTTACTTGTTTGTCTTGTTCCTTTGTTGCTTTCAATTTTATATCCCACATATCAGTGAAATCATGTGGTTCTCGACTTTTTCTGTCTGACTTATTTCACCTAGCGTAATAATCTCAAGATCTATCCATGTTGTCACAAATGGCACTATTTCATTTTTTCTTATGGCAGAATAGTGTTACACTGTGTATATATACCACATCTTCTTTATCCAACAGTTCTTCACAGGAGAGAAACTTGATTGAGGATGGTGATGGTAAAGGATAGGAAGTTATTGAGTCTCAGTCTTTGTTTTGTTTTTAAGGCAAAGTCAATAGGATTTGCTGATGAACTGAATGTAGCATGTAAAAATGAAAATTTAAGAATGATCCCAAGATTATTATGGCCTACCTCTGAGACGATGGTGGGTATTACTGAACAAATTGGGGAAGGTTAGGGATGAGTAGATTTGGAGGAAGTGGAAAAGTAAGAAATTGATCTCTGGTAATTCTGAAATATCCAGTAACAATGTCACCTTTACAGTCTGACATTCTGGAAAAATATTGGAGTAAGAGACATAAATTTTGTAATTAGCACCATACAGATGGTATTAAATCCATGGCACTGTTGAGAACTTCAAGGGACTGAGAACAGATGGATACAAGATCCTAGGATCAAGACCTGGACACTAATTTCACAGACCAATAACAGAAGGAAAATCTAGTAAAGGAAACTGAGGAGGTCCCATGAGACTGGAGGAAAACCAAGAGAGGGTAGTGTTCCAAAAGCCAAATCAAGAATGTATTAAGAAGGAAGGAGTGAGCAACTGTGTCAAGAGCTGCTGAAAGGTCATGGAAGTTAAGGGCTAGGAAGTAACTATTGGATATGATATGTGCTGGCCCCTGTTAGCCTTGACAAAAGCAGTGTATGAAGATGAGAGGGGGAAAGTCTGCTTTGACATGAAAGGATCAAGAGGAAGTGCATAAAAGGGAAGTGCTGATAACTAGTAGGAATTTTTTTTTTTTTTTTAGGAGTAGTATTCTAAAAAGAAGCAGACAAAAGGTGTGGTTAGTTAGCAGAGCTTGGAATCAAGAGTTCTGTTTATGTATAATGCTATATATTATGACATGCTTTCATGCTGATGAGAATTAAACAATAGAGATGAAGGAAGTTGATAGTAATAAGGAAGGAGTAAGATAAAAAGGAATGTGAAAGAGTGCACAGAGTTGACTCTGTAATAGAAGAGAAGCTCATCTGTGTGGGTAAAATCAGATAAATGTGTAGCTTTAGTGATGCGAGGGTATTGAAATTCTTTCCTGATTACTTCTACTTCCTCTGTTAAATAAATAGCAAGGTAATTAGCTGAAAGTGAGAAGGAAAAAGGAAGAGGTTAGAGATAACATCAGAAAATGGGAGCTACCAATCTTGAAAACTAGGAGAATAAACTGGGAAAATGGATTAGTAAAATAAAGTAGGATTACACTGGAAAACCCCAGAGATCTGTACTTATAAATTTGAAATGAGCCCAGTCAGCATGTTCAAATAATTTCCTCCAGTCAATGTATCATTGTAGATATAGATGCAGAAAAAGCTGGTGTTAAATGAAAGCGTGTTTGCTTGTCTAGGACAATAAGGATGAGAGGGACAAAAAAGTCCAGGGTATATGAAAAGAGTAGTTATAATAAGAGATCATGGTGAGAAAGGAAGTGAGTACATGGAAATGGAGATGACTTATAAAAAGGCAGGGAGAGTCAATGGCCTGAAGAGCCTCGTGGAGCTGAAGTTTTTTAGAGATGGTTTATTAGAGGGAGTGAAATTAAAAGTGAGAGGTTGTTATAAAGAAAGGGATGCTCAAAACTGAGAAACAGAGAAGTGTGTACTGAGTGGCGTGACCATGGGGTGGGGGAAGTAAGACCCATGGAGTAAAGAGATCAAGAAACCAAGAGGCCAGATCATTTGAAAGATGGTCTACACGGATATTAAAATAAGTAGGAAAAGTGACAGAAATAGTTT
Organism: Rhinolophus hipposideros; assembly: GCF_964194185.1. Lineage (NCBI taxonomy): Eukaryota > Metazoa > Chordata > Mammalia > Chiroptera > Rhinolophidae > Rhinolophus > Rhinolophus hipposideros. The sequence goes on from NC_138055.1 coordinate 33,711,811, forward strand.
TGGGAAAAAATGAAAGAAAGCCTGGTACTAAAATCACCAAGGAATGTTGGGAGTGGTAGATCAACTCTGTAGCTACTGATAGAAGTGAACTGGCATCTTAAGATGCTTAACCATACAGCTAGGAGTACTATGGTGGAGCTGGGCCCTTTGTTAACTCTAGTCTTGACTTTCTGTTGAACTCTGTGGTAACTTTCAGGGAAGGGATGTGAATAAAGGGGGAAGCCATATTGGGCTCTGGACCCTTTTTCCACATGGGCGGCCAGACAGAAGACCAGCCTGTGAGTGTGCTCGCACTCCTTGGTGGTTTTATTTCTTTTTTTCTTTTCCCGAATAAACCGTTTTCTTTTGGTAGATTATCTGGAGAATTCTTTGGCCAGTAGACACTACTACAACAAGAAGGTTAGAAAATGGTACATTAAAATGGTGCACCCCATGGGGGAAGTTAGAGGTCTTTCAGAGGAGGCACTCAGGTCTAGAAGTGGTTAACAAAAAAAAAAAAAAAAAAAGACAAGAAGGACACCTACACTTCAGGCCCAGTGATACGTAGGATATTGGAGAAAGTTGAGAGTTGCATGGAAAGAGCCATCAGGGGGCAGCCAGGCTTTGTTTAGAACAAGGAAGCAAAGGGGTTGCTAAAATTGTAGGTTATAATGATTTTGCTGCTAACAGACTGAGTTTCAGGGGATCAAATGGAAGAGTTTGAGTGATGGAAAAGGAATAGGAGACTGGATGTGATTAAAGTATGTACTAAACCATGTTGGAGTTAGTCCAGGGACCTAGAAATAAGGAAACTGAGGCTAAGGAAGATTAAATAACTTATCTAAGTCACTTAGTTGATATGAAACATGATTTATCTCTTTATTCTCAAGAACAAAAACTAACGTGGAATCTTCTAGGAGGCACTTAGCAAATGTTTGTTGAATGCCTAAGTCTAATTATCTCTATAAACAAATACAGTCATCCAAACAGTTCAAGGAAAATAATAAACCTTTGTTATTCAATATTTCAGTAAAAACAGGATTTTTGAGCCTCAGTCACCTTTTTCCCCATTGCTGGAGAATAATTCATGTATTAGCTTATCATAGGGATGGTAGTATCACCTGCTCATTGAACAAAGAAAAGTGGAATTATAGAAATAACTTTCTAAATGCAAGAGTGACTTAATTTCTAAGAGAGGATACAAATGTACTTGCTACCTTTAAGATGACATTAAAATACATTAGACACTAAAGTACAGATACATTTTTGACCTCCTCCCCAGTAGTACTATGTAGTTCATGAATCATATTGTTCATCTTTTCTGTTAAAAGCAATGACAGAAATAAGATGGTAAAAAGAGCTCTGCTAAAATCGAGACTTAAATTAAAGTATCTACTCATGGCCTGGGTCAATTAAAGAGATAACACAAAATCAGTTTCTTTATGGGCATTATAAAGTCTGTTCCAACCACTGTCTCATAGGATTTCATAAGTATCCAATGTGAAAATGTTTGTTAAATTGTACTGAAGTCGTAATGTATTAAGTAAATAAGGAAATAATAACAATAATAATTATTATTATTCAGATGTCCTTTTAGAACAACTGAAAATATAACTTTAATGTCAGCTCTTCGCTTGAGAGTTTTCATTTGACCATGAAAAACAATGATACTGAGAAATGTTTTACTATTGAACTCAGTTTGGTATTTTAGAAATACTTAATGATTTTTTGCCTTTATTTTATTTCAGAAATGTTCAACCTGAACTGAAATCACTTGCGTTGGGTTTTCATTCACTCACTATACGAGCACTAGGTATGGTAAATACACAGATTACAGCATAAAGATATAAATTTTCATGTTAAAGCACAAAGTCTCAATGGAATTAACTTCAAATTTTAAGAAAGTGAAAAAAAGTATAAGGAAAAGTCATTTCTATTTTTGTGGTAAATGACAAATAATAAGAGACAGAGGAAAACTATGTGACCTAAAAGAATTTGATGGTTAATTCTAGTTTAACCATCTTTAACTAGATCAAGAAATTATCATACTTTTCTTTACACTCTTTCTGACACAAAGATAAGTGGTTTGCAAAGTTTTTTACTTTCAAACTTAGGAATATTTCTTCCCCTGGGCAGTGTAGAAAGTCTTCCTTTTACACTGAGGAGAGTAATGCCCAAACAGCTTGGGAGGCCTGGGAATCTGGTCAGGCTGAGACTGTGAAACAACAGAAATGGGCTTTTGCTGCCTCACTGTCTAGTTCTCTAAGACTGAGGCAGCTAACTTTTATCAGAAGTTAAAAATGCAAGAGGAAATGAGGACTAAAAGAATTGAGCATCTTGGAGTAAGGAGTGATATGAACGAAAAAAAGCTCAGGAAATTGTGAGTTTTGCTGTTAAAGAGTAGGGCTGTAGACTCTAGAGGTTAAAGGCCTATTTCTAAATAGTCAAATGAGGTGACTAGTATAAAATTTAAGAAATTATCCTTTCTCTCTTGTTGCCATTTAGACCACACAGATTCCTGTTAGTTTAACAATTTCTAACCTAACTCCTGTGTATCCCCCCCTTTATAAGACCTATTAACATAATATGCGTATTCCTGGGAAGTAGGTAAAAAGCAGCATTCATCCAGAGATTGGGGTAGAAGACTAATCATGGCCTGGAGTCAACTGCTTATGGCAGAAGGCAAAGGAAGTGGGAGGGCTCATTCCCTGGGACTCTTGCAAGCAAAAGATAGAATCATAACTCTATGACCAAATTACAATGGAGAAGCTGTCCAAGAAGTATATTTAAAAAGAAGGCCACAGATCCTCAAAAGAGGAAATAGAATGAGCATGAGAGAGAAGGAGAAGATGGAGATGCTACAAGATTCCATTATAGTTCTCATCCCATATTTCTCTTCTGTGCTTCTCGAATCTCACAGCCTCTGCTCATCCTGGCAGTTCTTATCTCCAGATCCAATGGGGATGTCTTAGTCCTAGAAACCATTCCACAGAAGATAGCAGATGAACATAGAATCTGAAGAGCCAGTTCTCCTTCTGGTATGCTGAAATGAGATTGAGAAAAAAGAAAGTTCTTCTAGAGACATAAAATAGAAAAAAGGAATTTTGTCATCCTAGTTGTGAGCAATCCATTTTGATATGTCTAATATATGACACCTATATTATGGAACCTAACTGCTGCTGTGGGAAAAATACATATTGAGTAACAAACCACCAATTCAGGAACAATTGTCTTTAATACAATATATCTATAAATTGTGGAAGGTCTATAGTTTATATTAAACTGTAAAAAGGTATTTGAAAAATAGGTCATTTGAAAAATTTTAAATTCCAGTATTGATTTAAGACCAAATTTGTTGCCTAAAACATTCGTTCAATAAGTTTGGTCAAACAAGTGGTATTATATGGAGGAAATACATTATTGGTATGTATTTTTCAAAGGGTGGATGTGATTTTTTGAAACTTGTGAATTTCTCACCCATTTTCTCAGTAACAGTTTTCCTCAGATATATTGGCTTCAGACACCAGACTTTTGTCCTTTAAGATTTCTCACTCTCAGAAAATTGAGACTCATTAAAAGTAGATTAAATCACTAAAATTGTGAAATACGAATCATTACCATTTTTATATAAAAAAATAAAAATTTAAAATTGCTTATCAAAATACAAAAAAGAACAAAGTAAAATTATGATTACTTCAGTGTTCCGCCATCTGAAGTATAGATCTCTACTGGCATGTCCCTAAAATTTTGGCCAAATTACCAATGCTTAGAATAGGAGTCAATCTCAGAGTTTATTAAAATAGCAGTAAAAGCAGATGGACACGTCGGCTATAAGGCAATGTACGTGTTCCTGAAACATCTCACATTCTACAAAATCATACACCACAAATAAAAACTGGGTTAGGCACAGACCGCTGGAGACCTAGGCATCATTGTAATCAAACATTAATAGAAACAAAATTCAGAACCAGGGGCCCTAATTTGACAGCACAGGCAGCGTCAGAGTGGTAGTAAAAATGCACACAATCCATGGAGAGAAAATGACTGTGGGCTCTAGTGCATCAAGAAGGTAGAAGTGGAGTGATGAGCTGAGAAAGGACAACCTGGTAGGACCTGAGCATTCTGTGAAGTCGGGCCTGCGTTTCTTTAGAGAGGATGTCCTAGTGTGGACACTTACCTTTTAATTTTCTTAAAAATAGTGCTGAAAAATCTCTTGCCTTTGCAGCAGTTGAGCTGAGAGCTTTTTCCTTGCCCTGTGAAGTTATATCTACCCCCACTCTTCCAGCTCTGTTTGCCTAAAAAACATTGCATATGAACCTATATAACGTTCATGTTTTACTAACAACAGTCTCCTTTTTACCAATCAGGCTGAAGTTAATTAGCATTATAAGCAGAGCAGAGTGTAGCGGCATATGATGTTCTTTCTTCCCTATGTGTGGTGGCAGGTGAAAATAGATAAAAGATGTCTATGCTATTCTTATATGTGGTTTGAGCTTCTAAGATTCCTAACAATCTCCATTCTTGAGTAGACTTAGGCCAAAAAAATAAAAGAGTTCTCCAAAATGTTTAACTTTTACTTAATCCAAGATGTACCAATGTAGAATATCACCCAGTTACATGTGAAATGTGTTCCTTAGATTGACGTCTTCTCATCTCATGCTGCAGGGGGAATTCTAGCTCCCATATATTTTGGGGCTCTGATTGATAAAGCATGTATGAAGTGGTCCATCAATAGCTCTGGGAAGCAAGGGTCTTGTAGGATATATAATTCAAAATTATATGGGTAAGTAGTCATTAATATATTTCATTAATTTATTTTTCCTTTGACTCTAATCTTAAAGAATGAGATATCATTGTCATATCTTTAATAATAATGTTAATAGTTATAGCCATCATGCAATGAACTATATTCAATGTTGTATCAGGCATCTGGTATCTCATTTTTAATACCTATAGAAACTATAGAGAATAAATATTTTTTCTCCTTTTTTCCTTAAATATGAAGAAACTAAGATTTAAAGCGAATGAGTAACTTGTTCAAAACCACACTGCTAATAACAAAAAGATGTATGATTTATATTAAAATATTTTTTGTTTCCCAAAACTCTCCTAATATTAAACATCAAGAACAAAACCATATTCGATGGTCTCTGGCATCCCTTAGAAGATACAAAATGGCCAACTGGGGCTCTAGTCATAGGTCAGTGGGGCACAAAGAGGAAAAATGGTTCCTATCCTGCTCTATTCATAAAGAAAAATCTGATGGCTATCTAGAAAAAAATATTGCCAATAACACCTTAATTGTAAATAAAAATTAATTATAGATTAATCAAATATACAAATATGAAACTACAAGTATTAGAAGAAATTGTGATAGAAATTCTTTTAATTATCCAGGAAGCAGGAATGTGTTTCTAAGTGTGACCCAAAACCATAGTAGAAAAAAAATGATAAAATATTCTTAAAACTCTGTATCCTAAAACTTATATTAAGCAAAGTTCAAAGACAAGATAAACTGGAAAAAGAAGTTTTAACTTATAACATAGACTCAAGGCAAATATCCTAAATATATAAAGAGCTCTTAAAAACTGAAAATAAACAATACCAAATGCTGGCAAGGATGTGGAACATCAGGAACCCTCTTTCATTGCTGGTGGGAATGCAAAATATTATAGCCAGCTTAGAAAACAATCTGACAGTTTCTTACAAAGCTAAACATAGGCTTACTGTGTAATCAAACAATTGTGCTCCTAGATATTTACCCAAATGAACTGGAAACAAACCTTCACATGAATGTTTATAGCAGCTTTATTCATAATTCCCAAAAAATGGGAGCTACCAAGATGTGCTTCAGTAGGTAAATTGATATGCAAACTGCGGTGCATTCATACAACAAAATATTATTCAGCAATATAAAGAAAATGAGCTATCAAGCTACAAAAACACAAGGCACAAATTTAAGTGCACGTTGCTAAGTGAAAGGAAGCAGTCTGAAAAAGCTACATACTTTATAATTCCAAATATATGATCTTTCATAAAGTTTGTACCATTCCATTCCAGCCAGCTGGAAATAGCTATTCCTCTTTAAAACTTTTAGCACTTTGTAGATCACTCATGGCCCTTATAATTTTTCCCTTTGGTCAGCCATGGTCATTGTCTAAAGTACTTTGCAAAGTAATTGTCTGAAGATTGTCTAAAGTGGAATTTTTTTTAAAAAGAGCAGTGCATTAACCAATGAATACACAACAAAAAGTTAAATTGTTATCTTTTGATTTTTTTGGATTTATTATTTTGAGGTAACCAGATAATCACTCATCAGTTTTATATAGCAAGACAAATAATATCAACAATTCCCAATCCAAAGAATAGAAATCTATATTACGCTACCAGTCTAAGTCTAAACCCAACTTATTCAAGTTGTCTCAATAAAGGTCACATAACCAGAAGCCTATATTAATTTTTCTTGATAGCAATGGAAGTTTTGAAAAGTTTAACATTAATGTATTATTAGCTGACATAACCCAAACATGAGGCAAATATATTTGAAGACTTTTAAAATGTTTCTTTCATCATATTTGGTACACCACAGATCTGAAATTCTAATAAACTTAAGTTTAAACAGGTCAAAATTATATAATCAATTCCATTCACCTTCAGTTAAACCTAATGATTATTCAAAATAGATTTTGCATAAATCTTGTCAACATTTAGTTAACAATGTCATGATGCCAGTGAGTGCTTCCTAACCTACAAGGTTAGTGGTCAATTTTTCCTGCTCATTATAGTCACCTGAGGAGCTTTAAAAAATATTAATTTCTGTGTCACACCTTCAGAGATTTTGAATTAATTGGTCAAGGGATGTGGCCTGGGCATGGGAGTTTTTAAATCTCCTCAGGTGATTTTAATGTGCAACTAAAATTGAGAATCATAGGACTAGACTGTGTGTGCTAGATTACTTGGTGTGGTTTTGTTGAATACTTCTACTAGGCCACACTACTGGGGCTTTTGGGCTGCATTTAGCCTATAAGTTAAATATTGGCTTCTGGTTCAATCTAAATAGATTCAATTTGATTATCTGACTCAATTCATTCCCTTCATAATTTGTTATACTACACATGAATTAATCTGTCTTTGAGAAAGTTAAGCATTCCAAATATACCTTACTATATGGAAAGCACTGGCGTAGATCATAAACCACCCTTAGTTTCTGTGGCTTAATATTTCTTTTAAAATAATCAAAAACTCCTTCTGCTTCAATAAAAAGAATCACTAGAATTGTTGCCTTAGTATTTTTATGTATAATTTAAAACACCGTTTTTATTTTCCTTTTAAGCTTTCTACGTATTGGACAGCACTGTAAATTATTTCACACAATTTAAAAATGAAAATTGACTTTCTCTTTTCACAGAAATACCTACTTGGGCTTGATTGGGAGCTTCAAATTCTTAACACTTATTTTGTGTATTGTATTTATTTATGCTATGAAGAAAAAATATCACGGAAAAGATACCATGGCATCAGAAAATGAAAGGAAAGCTGTGAATGAAGCAAACATAGAATTCTTAAGTAATGATGGATATTTTGTACCTTCTGCCAGAGCAGCCAGTGAAACACAAATGTAAGGAGAGAAAAATCATCTTTATTTTTGTGTTTCCAACCAACAATTGTGTGTATTCAGTAGGATGTTATTTTTTAGCATTTTATGGTCCTTTTGTTGACAAGTCCCACACTCTTTACATATGATGGAACAATGAATTACCTATAAATTTATAATAGTGAAACAAACTATAAATTATAAGTAATGGGAGTACTCATTGTTAGCATGAGACTGCATTTGTGGTAAAGGTTACAATATATTAACCACACATATTTAAAATAAGAAGTGTGATTAGTATGTAATAAAAGAAAAAGTATCTGTTCAGGTAATGTAACTCAATAAAACTAGTCATTAGAATGTCAACTACAATTTATGTATATATATATGTAGATATATACATATATCTACATGTATATATACATATATATATATAAAGTTACAAGAAGAGGAGTACAGTATTAGGAATAGAGACAGTGAAAATATAATGGCTATGTGCGATGTCAGAGGGGTAGTGGATGGGGAGAGGCGAGTTGTCACTGTGTGAGGGATATAAATGATAAACATCTAACTATTACATCGTATTGTGCACCTGAAACTAACAAAAAAAATGTTTAAAAAAGAAAAAGAAATTTGTACATTCAAAAATTAAAAACTTTTGAAAACTTTGTACTAAAAAGCTACTTCTAACTCAAAAAAAGACAGCAAAAAACAGTTATTAGAAAATAAGCAGAGGTGAAAAAAGAGGAGATAAATTAGTAGCCCACATAAAGAGAAAAGCCTAATACCTTTTTGAAAAATAAATAAATAAACAAACAAGCAAACAAACTGGTTTGGACTATGTCACTCAAACCTGAAGTCTAGTATTATGGAAGATTTATGCTATCATGACATTCTGTCATTCATATATTAAGTCATATTTTTCACAGATCTTATTCATTTATAATTCAAGATTGAATTTATCTAGCAACCGCTCATGCATCTTCTAACTTCCCATTAAAATACTGCTGAAGAAATAGAAATAATAAAAAAATTGCAAGCTATGATTGTCAGAAAGCATATTACAGAATGTGTTAAGTTTCTTTTGGGCCCATGGTAATGCATTAAGAAAAACTGACATAAACTTGAGAAAACAAAGCCCATTTAAAAGATGTGTCTTCATTTTGTCTGTCTGCTCTCTGGAAGAAGTGTAGTACACACCAGATAACTTATGACTGTCTCTCAGTTGCGTAGTTTATTGTGTGTCGATTTGTTTGTTTTTGGTGCAAAAAGAGAGGTCTGTCACATCCCCAAGAGAAGTCAAGTGATAGAGAACAAATATTTGAATGTTGCATTTGCTAGTGACAGCAGCATTATTATATTGAACACTAGAAATTATAGTGTTTATTCTCTATAGGTTAAAATAACTTTTTTTTTTGGCAGCAGAATTACCTATGAAACTTTTTTTGTTTTTTAAGAATCTAATCTTACATTCACCCTAGAGATTCTTATTCAAAGCATTTGTGATACAGCCTGCATAGCTCCATTAAAAAAAAAAATCTATATAGAGTTCTTGATAAAGAGATACAGAAAACCAAACTGCAGAATAGGAGAAAATATTCTTGAGTATAGCAAAGTCACACAACATGAAAGCTTGCTAGAATATGGGAATTGATCTGGAAGTAATATAGTATATCAACCAACTCTCAAGCTGTAGACCTGAGAAAAGATTCATTAATCAACCAGGCAGAAATTTCGAAAAACCACCCCCTTGTTAGATTACTAAGTAAAAAGTCTGTTGGGATCTGGTCTCTGTAAAAATTAAAAAAAAAAAAAATTATGAAGACATTTTCTTAAATATTGCAAAGAAAATAAATGCAACATCTTGAATATTTATTTATTCAACAATTATTGAGTATAAAATGTCTGTCAGGGAAAATAAAATATAATAGCAAACAAAAACAAAAAAGGGCAGTACTTCATGAAGCTTACACTTTAAGGGAAAGAAGAACATTAACAAAATTAAATTATACAATGTTATAAAATGATATAATTAAAAGGATAAATTTATTATTTATAAATGTGATATATACAGTAAGGGAAAGAACATTAAAACATATGCCTCAGATTATTTGAGCTATATCAGAATCAAAGAATCCAGAATAAATATTAATCTTTAATTCAATGGCATTTATTAAACAGGAATGCAAATCTTAGGGGAAAAAAATGAGGAATAATTCAATATAAGAATAAGGTAAAGAAAAAAAGACTAAGGTAAGGAAAGCTTGCAAGTCTTGAAAATAATGCAAGAATGTAATTAAAATATATATTGGATAAGGATAAAAGAAGACAATCGTCAAAAATCACATCAATGATGAAGTTACATTTGAAAATCTGTGCAAATATGAAGAAAAAGGAGCAAATTGTGAAAGAAAGTAGATGATAAAGAGGACAAACAAAAGCACCAACCTGAGAAATCTGATATTTTTGAGGAAGAAATCAGATCTGAAAGGGAGACATGAATCAAAGATTTTGTGGAAGAATGCCTTCCTGCTATGAAGAAAGACTTGCATGTAACAGACTGAAGATTTTTCACACTCTGATCCATTTCCATGCAAAGGGACCTTTGACCGGGATGTTTCTTGTTCCTGAAATGCTCTTTTTCCACTTAATTAACTGCTTTTCAGCATTGAGATCTAAGCTCTATCACATTTTTCAATGTGTCTGACTTCTGCACTGCTTAAAAATCTTCCAATTATATTGGTAGCAACTTAGCACTAACCACAATAGTAATTTTTACATTTATGTATGATTATTGGATAACTGTCTACTCTGCTAGTTATAAACTCTAGGAAGATAGGAATTGAATTCATTTTACCTATCTAATTTATTCCCAGCATCTAGCTTGGAGTCTGACACATAGTAAGAGCTTTATCAGTTATTTTTGAATGAATGAATGAGTGAGTGAATCAATGGAGTTTAAAAATTCCAGTCGTATTTAATATGAATGTTATAAATAGAATTGAAAACAACATGCAAAAATAAAAATAGTTGCATTAAGGTCATTAGATAGTGATGACTTCAGATTTTTGAAGATTTTCTTTAATATTTTAAAACAAAAAATAAATAAATTTTGAAATGTCAAAAAAATGTGTCTTGACTACCATCTACAGGGTAAGCACGGAATATAAAAACATGTATGAAATAGAATCTTTGCCCTTTGGGAGCCCATTAATGAGGTAGAGAAATAGGTATGTAAACATATGATAACATAAATTATAATAAAGACCATAATGGAATAAAAAAAGTGTTCTTGTCTCTCCTTCACAGGGACTATAGTAATCTCTTTGTTTCAATTTCAACATACATATTTCATACGTATCAAAACAAAATGATAAGAATTGTAACAAGTTTGGTACTAGCTATTGTCACTTTCCTCTTCTGTGCCTTCTACCCTTCCTAAACAGACTGTGCTAACCAACTGGAACCCAAGAACCAAGCTGATGAGATTACAACATAAGTGGTATAATTTTAACACCACTGTAGAGCATTCCTGACCAATAACCCATAGGCTCATTTCTCATTCCCAACCAACCTCCATTGTTAAACTTGATGTTGCCCAAAGTTCCATCATTAGAAGTTTATTCCTTTGAATTGAGACTTTATCTTTATTTAAATTGGCAGAGATCACATATGACCAGGCCCTTCACAGTGTGAGTGAGATTCCAATCATTTTTTAAGAAGTAGATTTTTGATAGGAGTAAAAATAGAGAACATGAGACTATGCAGAGAGCACGAGAAAAGGTCACAGAAAAGTGAGATTATAAACATCAAAAAAATCAGAAAGATTTTTGTCCTCTGCTCACCATTTTATTTAGGACTCATTTTACAATAATGATTCTATACATTTAAACCTTCTGCAAAAATATTCCTTTTAACCACATTTATTAGAGAGTCTTCATTTGTTTAATAATTTGTTGAATAATCTGTTTCATACCTATGTGTAGATTTTGAGCCTGATGATTGCTTTGTCCATTCAGACTGTGTTCTCTATTGTCTTTTCATGTCTTATAATTTTTTGTTGAAGATCATAAATGGAATATAGGACAGTCCATACTGAGGTAAATATTTGTTATGCTTGGAGATAAACGCCTCTTTCCTTCTCCTAGGTCTGGAGGGTGAGGTTTGTATCAGGAGTAGGGCTGGGTTTGAAGTTTGTTGTTGTTATGGTTACGCTGTGTGCACCAAAGGCTTCAAATTCCTCTGGGGGAACCTTATATTTAGGCTTCGCTCTCTACTTGGATTTAGTTCTTCCTTTTATTCTGTTACCCGGAAACAATGTCTCTTGCAGCTCTCCCAACTACGTTTCATCCTTGTATTTACTAGATGCTTGTTACCGTGGCCAGGGAGGGTTGGAGGAGGGAAACTTAGGTAGGCTCGGTGAATCTGGGTCTTGGGGGTGACCTGCCCCTCCCCCAGAAGAGGCTTTCTTTCTTGCTTCCCTTCCCGGTGGCAGGAGTTTTCACCAGCACCATACAGTTTGGGTTGCCCTTACTCACTGGATAGAAAGGCTTTTGTTCCTTAGGGGAGAAAGGGGAAGACTAGTCTGAGGAGAATTTTAGTAGTAGTGGCTCTTCTCCGCTCCCAGCCAGTCCCATTGGTACTCTCCAAATTCTCTCTAATCTTTCCCAGCGGTGCCTGATGGGGCTCCTGGGGGAATCACCTGCAAAAGGTGTAAGCCCATTTCTGTCTGTGGCCTTCAGGGGCTTCACTTTCTCATGCCTAAGAACCACACCTGGTTTTTAGCAACTCATTAAAGATTTCTAGCTGAATGGTTTTTACTGACCTAAATGGCATTGAGTAGATTCTGCCCCAAGTAAGTAAATGTTCAAATCTTGTTTCTCCCTGCAGGAGCCTGTCTCTCCAGATTTCTAGTTAGCTGTTTCCCTGATAACCTTGGTTCACTAAAGGGTTCAAAAAAAGTTGCAATTTTTATTTTACCAGCGGTATTTCTTATTTTATGTGTCTGGGTGCAACACTGTTTCCTGTTCTCTGCAAGTCTAAGCTGAAACCAGAAGTATCACTTTTATTCTTTGATGTAAAGGAAAAGGTATTTCAGTTAACTTTATGACTTTTTAAGACCTTTTTTAAGACCTTTTGAATTATTTGACAGTAACTCTCTTCCTTTCCTCACCTGATTCTAGTCAATAGATTCTCCAACAACTAGTAAAGTATCTATTTGGAAAACGATTGTGTGGGGACAGAGTCCCAGAGAGCAGTTTGCAGGTTCTCGGCCTCACATGGAAAGGTGCAGGCTCGGGTAGTAGATGGCCATCAGCTGTGACTAGTTGGCCATCAGCTGTTACCGGTCAGCCATTAGCCACTGATATAACTGCCGTGGCTACGCTGGGTTGGTGGGTTGGTTGGCAGAGAGGCGGACAGCGGATTGCGCATCATGTGGCTCCTGCTCCCTGTGTCTCCAATCCAGCCGCCAGGGAGACTACAGTGGTATGGCTCCCCTATCTATGGCTCTGTGGGTGTTCCTTTTTGGCCTCACCATATCCTGTGTTCTTATGTGGGGAGCGGGACCAGAGAGCCTGCATGACACATGGCACAGCGAGCAGGATATGGTGCCGGTGAGTCCTTGCATGACACTAACGAATATTATATTAGTTTCAGGTGTACAACATAGTTATTCAACATTTATGTACTGAAAGAAGTGATCAGAGTAAGTCCTGCAACCATCTGACATGGTACCACGCTATCACAATATTATTGATCATACCCCCCATGCTGTAAATTACATCCCTATCACTTAAATTCATACCTGGAAATTTGAACCTCTAATTCCCTATCACTTTTTCCCCCTTTTTTAATTTTTCATTTATAGTTGATAGTCAATGTTATTTTATATTAAATTCAGGTGTACAGCATAGTGGTTAGACATTTATATAATTTAAGAAGTGATCCCCTTGACAAGTCTAGTACCCACTTGGCAGTATACATAGTTATTACCCTTTATTGACTATATTCCTATGCTATACCCTAAATACCCATGACTACTTTGCAACAACCTATTTGTACTTTTAATTCTTTCCCGTTTTTCACGAACCCTTGCAACCCTCCTCCCACCTGGCAACTATCAAAATGTTCTCTGTATCTATGAGTTTATTTTATTCTTTAGATTCCACATATAAGTAAAATCACATTGCATCTGTCTTTCTCTGTCTGACATACTCCACTCAGCTCAATACCTCCCAGGTCCATCTATGCCACCACAAATGGAAAGAATCAGTTCCTTTCTATGGCTGATAAATATTCCATCGTATATGTATACCACCTGTTCTTTGCCCATTCATCCACTGATGGAGATCCAGGTTGTCTCCATATTTTGGCTATTGTAAATAACGCAGCAACGAACATATAGATGCACATATCCCTTTGAAGTAACATTTTGGGTTTCTTCAGATAAATACCCAGAAGTGGGATTACAATTGTTAGTAAAGTTACATAGATTTCCATTGTACAATTCAACTGGGTTGTTTAATTTTTTGTTGTTGAGTTGCATGAGTTCTTGGTATGTTTTGGATATTAGCCCCTTATCAGAGGCACTGTTTGCAAAAATCTTCTCCCACTCAGTTGGTTGCTTCTTTATTTTGTCGGTAGTTTCTTTTGCTGTGCAGCAGCTTTTAAGTTTGATATAGTCTCATTCATTTATTTTAGCTTTTACTTCCCTAGCTTTCGAGTCAAATTCATAAAATGCTCTTTGAACACAAGATCTATAAGATTCTACCTGTGTTTTCTTCCCTGCAGTTTATTGTTTCAGGTCTTATGCTTAAGTCTTTGATCCATTTTGAATTAATCTTGGTACATGGTGACAGATAGCAGTCCAGTTTCATTCTTTTGCACGTAGCTATCCAATTCTGCCAGCACCATTTATTAAAGAGGCTGTCTTTTCTCCATTGTATGGTTTTGCTTCTTTGTCAAAAATTATCTGTCCATATTTATGTGGTTTTATTCCTGGTTCTCAATTCTATTGCGTAGGGCTATGTGTCTGTTTTTCTGACAATACCATGCTGTTTTGATTATTGTTGCCCTGTAGTACAAGCTAAAGTCACAGAGTCTGATACCTCCTGCATTGTTCTTTTTTCTAAAGATTGCTTTGGCTATTTGGGCTCTTTTGTGGCTCCAAACAAATCTGATTATTTTTTGTTCTATTTCTTTAAAAAATGCCATTGGGATTTTAATGGGGATTGCATTAAATCTGTATATTGCTTTGGGTAATATGGCCATTTTAACTACGTTGATTCTTCCAATCCATGAGCACAGAATGTCTTTCCATTTCTTTGTGTCTTTTTCAATTTCTTTCAAAAATGTCTTACAGTTTTCAGCATATAGGTCCTTCACATCCTTGGTTAAGATTATTCCTAGGTATTTTATCCTTTTCGCTGGAATTGCAAAAGGAATTGTTTGATTTTTTTTTTTCTGAGATTTCATTGTTAGTATATAGGAATGCAATGAACTTCTATAAGTTGGTTTTGTAACCAGCAAATTTACTGTATTCGTTGATTGTTTCTAATTGCATTTTGGTGGAGTCTTTAGGGTTTTCCTTATATAACATCATGTCATCTGCAAAGAGTCACAATTAAACTTCTTCATTCCCAATTTGGATGCCTTTTATTTCTTTCTCTTGCCTGATTGCTTTGGCGAGGACTTCCAACACAATGTTAAAAAGCAGAGATAATAGGGGAAACAGCCCTGTCATGTTCTTGAACGTAGAGCAAAAGGCTTCGGTATTTCGGCGTTAATTATGAGATTAGCTGAGGATTTGTCATATATGGCCTTTATTATGTTAAGGAATTATCCTTCTATATCTATTTAATAAGTGTTTTAATCATAAATGGATGTTGTATCTTGTCAAATGCTTTTTCTGCATCAATTGATATAAAAGTATGATTTTTGTCTTTTATTTTGTTTATGTGATGTATCACATTGATAGATTTGCATATGTTGAACCATCCTTGTGCCCCTTGGGATGAACCCCTCTTGGTCGTGATGAATAATCTTTTTAATGCATTGTTGTATTCAATTTGCTAGAATTTTGTTTAGGATTTTTGCACCTATATTCATCAGAGATATTGGTCTGTAGTTTTCTTGTTTTGTGTTGTCCTTACCATGTTTTGGTAGCAGGGTAATGTTCCCCTCATAAAATGAGTTAGGGAGTGCTGTCTCTTCTTCAGTTTTGGAAGAGTTTGAGCAGGATTGGTATTAGATCCTCTTTGAAGGTTTGGTAGAATTCACTAGTGAAGCCATCTGGTCCAGGACTTTTGCTTTTGGGAAGGTTTTGGATGACTGATTCAATTTCATTACTGGTGATCAGTCTCTTTAGATTTCCCAGTTCTTCATGGTCCAGCCTAGGAAGGCTATGTTTCTAAGAATGTGTCCATTTCTTCTAGGTTATTGAATTTGGTGACATATAGTCCTTCATAGTATTCTTGGATGATCCTTTGTATTTCTGTGGCTTCTGTGATAACTTCCCCTTTTTCATTTCTGATTTTGTTTATTAGCGTCTTCTCTCTTTTTATCTTAGTCTAGCCAAGGGTTTGTCAATTTTGTTAATCTTTCCAAAGAACCAGCTTGTCACATTAATTTTTTCTATTGTATTTTTGTTCTGTATTTCATTTAGTTCTGCTCTGATTTTTATTATTTCCTTTCTTCTGCTGACCTTGGGTTTCATTTGTTCTTTTTCTAGTTCTTTAAGGTGTAACGTGAGGTTATTTATTTAGGATTTTTCTTGTTTCTTGAGATAGGCCTGTAATGATATAAATTTCCCTCTTAAAACTGCTTTCGCTGCATCCCAGAAATTTAGGTAGGATCTTTTTTCATTCTCATTTGTTTCTATGCATGTTTTGATCTCTCCTCTAATTTCTTCTTTGACCTGGTCATTCTTTAAAAGTATGTTGTTTAATCTCCATGTATTTGTGTTTTTCCTGCTTTCTTTTTGCAATTTCAAAGCCTTGTGATCAGAGAATATGCTTGGTATGATTTCAATCTTCTTAAATTTGCTGAGGCTAGTTTTATGTCCCAAAATATGGTCTATGCTTGAGAATGTTCCATGTACACTAGAGAAGAATGTATAGTCTGATGTTTTAGGATGAAGTGCTATATAAATGTCAATTATGTTCATTTCATCCAATGTGTCATTTAGGGCTGCTATTTCATTATTTATTTTCTGTTTGGATGACCTATTATTCATAGCTGTCAATGATATATTTAGGTCCCCTAGTCTAATTGTGTTTTGGTCAATTTTTCCCTTTAGTTCTGTTAGGAGTTGCTTGGTGTATTTCAGTGCTCGCTGATTGGGGGCATAAATATTGATGACTGTTATGTCTTCTTGTTGTATAGTCCCCTTTACCATTATGAAATGTCCATCTCTGTCTCTTGTTACCATTTTCACCCTGAAGTCTGTTTCATCTGATATCATTATGACTACACCTGATTTTCTCTGGATACCACTTGCTTGGAGTGTCAATATCTACCCTTTCACTTTGAGTCTATGCTTGTCCTTGTAGCTGAGATATGTCTCTTGGAGACAGCATATGGTTGGGTTTGGTTTTTTGATCCAATCTGCTACTCTGTGCCTTTTTATTGGTGAGTTCAGTCCATTTACATTTAGGTTGATTATTGATATGTGAGGATTTCCTATCATTCTATCTTTAGTTTTCTGGTAAGACTATGTCTCCATTGTTTCTTTGCCTTTTTCTTATTGTCTATTTTTTCAATGTGATTCCATGATTTTTCCCTCTGTTTCTTCTTTTCTTACAGTATATATTTCAGTTCTGGATTTTTTTTTTTTTTTTTTTTTTTTTAGTGGTTGCCATTAAATTTCTGTAAAAGAAAGTTTCATATTAAGATTATTCAATTTTGGTCAGCATGCTTACTTTCTCCATTCCCATATTCCAGTTAAGGCGTTTACTCTCCCCCTTTTATGTTTTGGTTGTCACAAATTATCCCTATTTATGCTGGTTAAATAGTCTTCTTCAGTATTTCTTGTAGTGCAGGTTGTGTGTTAGAAAAGTCCCTCAGCTTCTGTATGTCTGGAAAGGTCTTTATTCCTCCTTCATATCTACAGGATATCTTTGCTGGATATATTATTCTTGGCTCATAATTTCTCTTTCAATAGTTTGAATATTTGATTCCACTCCCTCCTGGCTTGTAGAGTTTCTGCTGGAAAATCTGATGATAATCTTATGGGCTTTCCTTTGTAGGTTACCATCTTTTTTTCCCTGGCTGCCTTGAGGCTTCTTCCTTTGTCATTAATTTTTGACAGCTTCAATACAATGTGCCTTGGAGAAGGCCTTTTGGGATTGAGGTACTTAGGTGTTCTATTTGCTTCTTGATTCAAGGATCCACTTATTTCCACAAGTTTGGGAAGTTCTCGTCGACTATTTAAATGTACTCTCTGTTCCCTTCTCTCTTTCTTCTCCTTCTGGTATGCCCATTATTTTTATATTGCTCTTTCTGGTGGAATCAGAAAGTTCTTGTAGAATTCTTTCATTCCTTTTAAGTTTCAAGTCTCATTCTTCTTCCATCCATGTCATTTCCAGATTTCTATCTTCGATGTCACTGATTCTTTCCTCCATCTGGTCAACTCTACTACCTAGGCTGGTTATTTCATTCTTCATTTCTTTTATTGAGTACATCTTCAAAAATTCTATTTGGTTCATTTTTCAAATTTCAACCTCTTTAGTAAAATGTTCATTTTGTTCTTTGATTGTGTTTCTGAGTTCATTAAAATGCCTGTCTGTGTTTTCTTGCATCTTGTTGAGTTTTTTAAGAACTGCAATCTTGAATTCTCTGTCATGTAAGTCACATATTTCCATGCTTTTAAGTTCATTTTCTGGAGACTTTTCATTTTCTTCCCGAGCTGCCTTATTACCTTTGTTATTCACGGTAATTAATGATTTATTATTTTTCTTCCTAGAATTCTACAGGAGTGGATTCTGCAACAGGTTGATAGGAAGAGTTGCTTCTTTTGTTTTCTAATATGTGTTGATAGAATGTTTTATTTTCTCTCCGATTGCAGCCTTTTATTCTCTCTCACACTGTAGTGTTATATCTTCTCTGCACTATTCCAGCTTTTCACACAATGGGGGGATCTCCTGGAAGGCAGGCTTCTTCTCTGTGAATGGTTCTCCTGGGTCTTAGGACGCCACCTCCTTGGGTGGATGTAGAGAGCTTCTGAAGTTCCAAAGCTCTTCCTTGGCCAGATTCAGGGCCCGTGTGTTTCATCATCTCTGTTTACTCCTGCAGGGATCCACCTAGTTAAGTGGTGACAGGGATGGGGTGGGGTGGGTTGTGAGACGTGGCCCAGAGCAATGGTGACGACCACCATCACAGCCAGTCCTGCTTCCAAGGCTCCCTCCCCTTTGCCAGAACTAATTGGGCTGTGAGTTGGTGTCTGCCGACTATAGTTCTCAGACCTGCAAATATTCTGTTCTTTTGATCTGACACCAATACTATTCTTCTTCTAGCACCAGGCAGGTGGGGGCAGGGCAAGCTCTGGGAGGGTAGGGAGAAGTCAGCTAGTCTCAGTGCCTAAGGCTTCCATTCTCTGCTCAGCAGTGAGAGCTTAAACCAATATTTTCAGCCTTCTTCCTTCAGTCTTTGCTCCAAGGTCTCTTCCGTGAGTGTTGGATTCAGCCATGTTATATGCTGTGCCCTCAGCGCTGTGGGCCATAAGCGGAACTCTAGCAATCCAAGTTCTTCCCTCTTCCACAGCTGTGGTAGTTCTGGGATGCAGTGAGCTCAGAGCACCAAGCTAGGTCTGCGTCCTGCGCCCGTGGGTCCCCTCTCACTTCTCCTTTCCCTCCTCTCCTTCTCGCACAATTTGCCCACCTTTAGATGATTTCAGTAGTGTGCCTCTTAGTCTTGCCTGTTTGCTGTGCAGCGAGTCCTTTGTGGAGTTATAGTTGTTCCATTTGTTTTAAATTCTAGGGGAGATTGCAAGAAACTCACCTCATGCTGCCATTTTATGATGTCATACCTTCTAATGTATTCTTCATTTCAGTTATTATATCTTTATTTCTGATTCTTGTTTATGTTTTCTATCTCCATTTTTATGTTTCCTATCTCTTTGTTGAAGTTCTCCCTGAGGTCATTGAGCATCTTTATAACCAGTGTTTAGAACTCTGAGTCTGGTAGATTGTTTGTCTCCATTTTGTTTAGTTCTTTTTCTGTAGCTTTGTTCTATTCTTTCATGTGGGACATATTTCTTTGTCTCCGCTTTTTGGTTGCCTCCCTGTGTTTTCTTCTGTGTATTAGGTAGGTCTTCCATTCTTTGTAGTGTGGCCTTATGTAGTAGGTGTACTGTGGGGACAGTGGTGCAGTCTCTTTGGTCACCTGAGCCTGGTGCTCCAGATGTGTCCCTTGTGTGGGTTGCATGTGACCTCCTGATATTTTCAAATCTTGGTTGCTGTTTGCACATCAGTGGGAGGAATTGACTCTTAGTCTGATTGGTCATGAGGACTAGACATGACTACAGTGGAGGAGCGGTTGTGTAGGGGCTGACCCTAAGGAGTAGGATTTGCTTTACCTGGGCTCTGGTGCCTGCCCAGTCTGCCCTGCAGGTATGTTGTCCTTGGAGATGGCTTGGTGATGCTCCAGCTCAGTCTGAAGCCAGCCACCAGGCATGCTAGCCCCAAGACCTTCTGGGAGGGGCCCTGCCACAGGCCAAGTATAGCTGCAGCTTGTAGCCTGCCTAGAGTTACCAGGCATGAGCCACAAAGCAATTTGCAGATGGCCAACATCTGTGCTGGCTTGCAGGTACCTCAAGAGGCCAGCTTTTGCTAATGCCAAGCGTGAGGCTGCTCACCAAGAGGTACGAGGGATTATAAATTCAGGTGCTACTTGTTTGGGTTTTGTGAACTTTTGAGATATTTTAGGAAAGTCCACAGCATGAGCCAAAACAGGCCGTTTGTACAGAAAAGCCACTGGAAGCAGCTTGGGTGTGCCCATAAGCTGGGTGGATTATGGTGTCAGGGAATCACTATAGCTGGATGAACAAATGGTATTATGCAGGTGAATGGAGACTCACAGATGGTGCAGTCTGCATCTGCATGCAGGGACGGGGAGGTCTCATCAAAGAAAAAATGGATTTTGCGAGCACTTCTGTCTGGGAGAAAGCTGCCTCTCCAGCTCTTGTCCTGAGGCCAGACAACTCACTTCCTCCCCATCTATCCTTGGTGACTTTTGAGCTGCTGCCTCAGCACTGGAGCTCAGAGTGAATGAGTAAGTCTGTGTGCAAGCCCTTTAAAGGGAACTCTTGGGACTCCAGCTGCCCTCTGTCTCATTTTTTCACAGTCTTGCTGGTTTTTAAAGTCACATGTTGTGGGGACTTCTCTTTCTGTAAGTGGAACCCTGGGCTGGGAGGCTGAGGCTGGGATCCCTTGCTCCTAAGAGGGGACCTCTGCAGCCAAGATATCCCTTCTCATTTTTAACTGCTACACATGGGTATGGGACTAGCTGGTTCCAGGTCTCTGCTACTCCTACCAGTCTCAACGTTCTTTGTTCTGTATGTCCTTACTTATAGGGCTTTGTTTCAGCTAGACTTCAGTCAATTCTCAGTGATAGTTGTTCTGTAGTTTAGTTGTAATTTTGATGTGGTCATGAGAGGAAACAAGCACAGCATTTACTACTCCACCATTTTGACTGGAAATCCTCTCTGTTGATTTTTTTTTTTTTTAGACTAGAGTTTTTGAAAAATAATAAGTTTTGTTTTGTAATTTACCTCTACCCTATCATAAGGGAGAACAAGTACTCTGGATTTTTTTAACCGAAGATGTATCCCTAGCACCTGTGCATAAAGAGTTCTAGGGATGTTCTCTTAGCAATATATTCCATCTTCTTATGATATTTTCATTAATATGAAGTCTTAAATATGTAATGCTAAATAATGCCATTAATAATTAAGGTGGAAGAAAATGTAAATTTGCAAACACATCTGTTATTTGTCATGACTACAAGAACATTGCCAATGTGGCAAACTTGTTAGAAGGTTTTAGGTGTATAAAGCGTATATTGAGGTACGACAATTAAGTTTGCAAACCTGTTGCAACGATGTTGCTAAACATTTTTGATATCAGAGGTATTGTTCATTAAGAATTTGTACCAACTGGACAGGCAGTTAACCAAGTTTGGAAGTGCTAAAAAGGCTGCATGAAAAAATTAGATGACTTGAACTTTTCACCAACAATTCGTGGCTCTTGCATCACGACAATGCACCAGCTCACAGGGCACTGACTGTGAGGGAGTTTTTAGCTAGTAAACAAATAACTGTTGGAACACCCTCCCTATTCACCTGATATGGCCCCCAATGACTTCTTTCTTTACCTGAAAATAAAGGAAATATCGAAAGGAAGACATTTTGATAACATCCTGAACATCAAGGGTAATACAATGACAGTTTTGATGGCCATTCCAGAAAAAGAGTTCCAGAATTGCTTTGAAAGTTGAACTAGGCACTGGCATCCATGCATAGCTTCCCAAGGGGAGTACTTCGAAGGTGACCATAGTGATATTCAGCAATGAGGTATGTAACACTTTTTCTAGGATGAGTTCGCAAACTTAATTGTCTGACCTCATATACTAGTGCTGCAAGTGATTTTTCTCCCAAGTCTAAAGAAAACCTACAGAATTATGAAAAGAGTGAGGTTTCCCACCTCATATTAAAGCCACCTAAATATCTCTTCATCACCCCCTACCGCCCCCACCATGATCTATTCTAAGAAATTTAGTACAGTATATTATTGCTGCTGGGAAGAATCTCAGTCTTTCTCTCTCTCTCTCTTTCTCTCCTGTAATTTCTATAGCAGTCATTTTATTTAGTTGTCAAAAATATTAGTGAAAGATAGTTTTGAATTTATCAAACTTGTAAAGGCCAATATAATCTTGTCAATGTCCACATTTCAAAAAAATGCTGTAATTTTGTTTGATATTTGAATGAACCTCTAGGTAAATTTTGACTTATCTGACATCCTTACAATATTAGATCTTTAAATCGATAAACATTGTATAGGTCTTAATTTTTCTAAATTGTTTTGTAGCTTTGAAAGTAGAGGTCTTAGACACCTGCTATGAGATTTATTGCTAGAATGTCAATGTTTTTTGTTTTTCGGTTTGTTTGTTTGTTTGTTTTGATGCTACACTAACTAGTATGACATAATATAATTTCCTAATTGCTATTGGTATGTGAAAAACTACATTTGATTTTGTGTGTTTTTCTTGTATACAGTGAACTTTATTAAAATTCACTTATTAATTGTGATAGTTTAACTGTAGTAACTTTGGGATTTTCTGCATACAAAACATGTCAATGATAGTTTTATTTTTTCTTATCCTTACAAATTTTAATTCTTTTTCTTCCCGTTTCCTTTGCTCTGACATAATATTGAATAGATGGTGATAGCAGGTACTATCTTCTCACTTCCAACATCAGCAAGAAAGCTTTAATATTTCCATTTAACTATAATGCTTGCAGCATGGGTTTTAAATCTTGTGTATATCCTAAAGCATATCACATGGAATTTGTTGTGATTTTTTTTCTCATCCTAAGTGTTCACTTTTTAAACCTATTTTATGTTTATAATTTTAAGTTTTTCTTACATAGGCCCTCCTTTCAAATTTTATAAGCTTAAAACTCCACAAAACTTAGCATTGCCCCTACTAGTGTATGTTTTCAGTGCTGCATCAGGTAGCCAGGCTCTAGCTGTCTTCCCATCCTTCAAGGGTTGCCTTTTAACCCTATGCTTCTTGCCTCTTGGTTGCAAGATGGCGCCTTCCTGCTTTTTGAGGCCTAATATCCACTGTTCAGGAAGGATGAAGGGAAAGGACAAAATGTCTTCTTAGAAAGCTTTCTTTTTATTTTAGAAAGAAATCCCTCCCCCTTCCCAATTAGCAAGCTCTGCTGATATCTCATTGATCAAAACTGTAATCTGTAACTGTATCCAGCAGCAAAGGAGATATTCTTACATTTGTTTCACTATTTCATCAATCAGAATTGGATGTTTTCCTTCCTCTTCATCAATTCAGAGTCATCATTTCCCACCATGACCTGAATGAGAAGCTTATGTAAAAAAATTTTGATTACTTAGTGACTCACCATATGTTCATAGTGTGTAAATCATTGCTATAGAATAACCTGGTACAGTTATTTGTTGTTCTGTGTATATTTGTTCACTCTTAATAAAATGGCACCACTTGAACTCTACTTGAATTCTACAGCCTACAACTTAGTTACCGCCTTCTTACCACATGTGGACACCAACACACATATTGTCTAGAATGACGTGTAGAAATGAGAAAACAATTGTTCAGTAAACACCTATTGTAGAGCTTCAACAACTCTTATAATTAGAGGACTCAATTTCATCTCTTTCTGTAAAATCCATTCTTATTTTTTTATTAATATTGTTTTGCTGATGTGTTATTCTTTATAAAATATTATTTTTATCATGTTTTGCATGCACAGGGGGGAAAATCAGAGTATAAAAGGAACTAAAATGAAAGATGAATGTATTGTATTTTGCGCTCATGAAAATCCAATGGCACAGGCGCAAACGCTTTTAAACAATTCAAATATGTTTGTGCCAATTTTATCTTAATTTATCAAGTTTAAAATATATAAGCTTTATGCTATACAATATATAGAATGGTTATTTCCTCCCCTTCCCTGTACATTTCTTTTCCCAATTTCTGTGTTTTTTAAGTTCTTATTTTTTTTTAAGTTCCTGTAAAGATTGGTTACATGTAGAATTATAAGTAACACATTAAACCATATCTAATTCTATTAAGATTCCCCACAATTTTACTTAAGGATATTAGGGATCTTAGACTTCTCATTACCTATTTTCCTCCTGCTTCTCTTTTCTACTTCTGTCTGTTATGACGTTACCTCTACCCCATCATAAGGGAGTACGAGTACTTAGAATAAGAACTGACCTCCCCAAGCCTCATGGACTGTAACAACCGAGATCATGAGAGATCACAAAGCACTCTAACACCTACTTTCTCTGAACTTCTTTTCTCCACCAAGAAGTGTCAAGAGAGAATTCTATGCTGTCAGAGTAAAAAGTCTTCTTTCCCAGCGGGGATAAGAGTAAGCCCATGAAACTGGATCCAAAATCATGTCTTTCTGGGCCTACTATACCCCACTGAGGGTGTTCAAGTGGGTGAACTTAACTTACTTTGATCATTTCTTCAATAGAAGTTATAAAAGACTTCTATTGATACTCAAGTAAGATTCTGCTTCTCCAATTTGTCCCTATAATAAGGCGTCATGAAGGATCCCACTCATGACTCCTCTTAGTTTTCACACTCATGGTCTCACCAACACTATCTGCCTTGAAATCCATCAGAACTGATCTCATGTCAGTGATCCAACAAGCTTCAGAATTCTGAGTTATCTCTCATCCCCTTTCTTCTAATTTCCGTAAGTCTAATTTTCATACTTCTCCAATTATCTACCTTTTTCTCTCAGTCTCCATTTCCTGAAATCTGCTCATTTTCACTTTGTCCTCTAGAACTTAGAGTCCCTCATCACCCAACCCACCTATATACTCAAACCATCTATATTCTCAAACTCATAAATGGGCATTATCTTCATCAATGCACCCTTCATCAATGAACCAAAATCCGGGTTCCTCTTGACACTGCTCCCAGCAAAAAACTTCTTATGTGGTAGCTGTTTATTTTTTCTCACAACCCTCTTTTACCTTCCAGACCATTCTCCCCACTTCCTCCACTCCAGAAAAAGCAGATCCAAATTTCATGTCATTAGACCCTGACACTCAACTGTACCTCATTGCTGCAGTCATACCTCCCTTGAGTTACATTCTTTATTTCCAACGGTTTTAGCTCCTTTCTCATGTTTCAGAACTGTCCCTGTCTTGAGTCATGGTTATGTTTAATACTCCCAGAGATAAAGTCTCAAACTTCAGAAGTCCAATACTTAATTTTAATTCTTTCCCCAAAACTTGTTCTACCCAGTCTTTTTCATCTGAATTGCTTTTTTCTTATATGGCACATCCAACTGTTGAGAAAATCATGTTAGTCTTAAAAATATCTGCAGACAGTCCTGCAAGTAACTGGCCCATTTTCTATCCAGCCCAACTTGTATTCTTTGAGCTTGCCACCAGAGGCTCCTACCTATATTTCTTCTAAGTACATTCTGGATTACAGCTTCTCCAACTCTCTTCTATCCCTAGAGACACATACCCATTTCCCTTACTACACATAAATAACTATACCATATTGGCACCCACTTCTTCCATTCTTTTTCTTATTCTCCTTGCCATTAGAGATTTACATCTTTTATATACACTATCATTTCAATGGGATAAAGAATATGAGGGAGAATAAGGAGTAGATAAACATGGCTGTTCATTCTACTTTGTTGAAGCAGAAACCCGTATCACCCATAAGGTTTCTTGTACTGTATCCATAATTTCTAAAATAATACTGTGAGTAGATTTAATTTTAAATGTGCATCTTAAATTTTATTAACCTCAGTTTCATAACAGAAGCTACTTTTTAAAAGCTTCATTCTCTAATGCTTGTGTTTTAACTTAGGACACTGTGGATGTTATAAACATTGGTCTAAGGAGGCCTCCTGAATCTGGGAAAGTATTCCTTTGACAATGTCTTCACTACAAGCAAACTTTAAAAACTAGTGTTTTTCCAATATTGCCTTTTCATCCTTCGGCTCAGACACTTGTATTTAAGAGAGAGTTTAGCTACCAGGTTTGAACTGCTGAAAAAAAAATTCCAACAATCTTTGCTACATGATTTTTAATAACCTTATTAAGTTTTTCAGTACTCTGAACAAAATGAGCAAATATATAACATGAGTAATAAGGCAGAGAATTAATTGAAAGCAAGTGATGGCATATTAATGAGTAATCTATTTTCAGAGTCAAGTCTGGAATGAGTAGGAGGAATTAAAAAACAATTTCTAAATAAAATAGAAGACATAAGCTTCTTTTACGTGGAAGTAATCAATTTAAATACTTATTCACATAAGCAGGATGACAATTTCTGTCTCTAATCCCAATATCAAAGCAGAAATGCAATGGAATTAAATAGATTTTCATAACAGAAAATTTTTAGAATCATTTAAAAAAAAGACCTGGGAAATATACTCTTATTATGCATGAGTTAAAAGAGAAATTGCTGTTTTAATGTAAAAATAAAGTTGGCTCTAATATCCTGTTTTGAGGATTGTTATAAATGTCCCTCTGAGGAAAACCTCAAATGTCATGATGCCTCAGAAATACCATCAGTGAACATTTTTTTTATCTTGAGTGGAAAAAAAAAAATTGTGAGGTTCTTAAATTCAAGAAAAAGTTATCTGCAGTACCTCTACTGATTTTTAAAAACAATTAAGTTGTAGTGTGTTCTCCAACTCTGAAGCATGATATAATAGGCCTTTACAGTTTAGTTTTCAATTCACTATCATTCAAAATTTTGGAAAGTTGGTCCATTTCTTGGCACTCATTTTCCTTCCCTGTAACCTTTCCCTCTACATGCGCAGTTCCTGAAGAGGTGCTTTCACCAGGAGGATGATACTTCCTCAAAATAATTAGGATCAAAATGGCTGGAATAAAGCTTGATCCTCTTAGTGCTGCTGGCAATCCGAGGTAGATGTATCTGTTCAAAAAAAGAAATGTTAAAATACATTAAATCTTAGATAGTGTGGTGCATACAAACTAGTTTTACATAACTTTATTAATATTTTATTCCCATAAGAACAATAGCAGCTAAGTGTTTTGCAGTTTGATCATACATAAGCAGATTTTCTGAACTCGCTTATCAATTCTGTTTGTTAAAATATTTCCTTTTTTGGGCATTTTTCATCCAGAAAATCCAAATTTATTTTCTATTTTTCTAATCTTTTGTAGCTTTTTATTTTATTTTTTCACATTGAATGGAATCTCTAACATAAATGGACAGTAATTGCAGTTTTATTTCAGTATTTAATAAGAATGCTTCCAAAGAGTCACCATTAATTACAATACTTACTCTTGTTATTTTTGAGATGACCTTAATTAGGTTAAGGAAGTTCCTCTTTACTGAGTTTGCTCACAGTCTTAATTAATGTGTAAAATATCACCAAATCGTACCACATTAATAGGCTTTTTCTGATGCTGAACCATCTTTACATACCTAAAATAAACTCTTATCAGTTAGTTTTTATTCATTATTAGGTTCAATTGTTATTTTTTTTTTATTTAGGATTTTTACATGTACAAGTAAAATCAGCCTATCCTTTTTCTCCTTGCACTGAACTTGTCTAACGTAAATGTCAATATTGTGTTAGCTTTGTAAAATGAATTGGGAGATATTTCTTCTTTTTTTTCCGCCTCTCGGTATAACTTGTATAGTGTGGGAATCATCAGTTTATTGAAGATTTGTAAAACTTGCGTTAAAATCATGTAGACTTGGTCCTTTAGAAGATGGGGATTTTGACTGATTCAGTTTGATAGCTATAAAAAAACATTCATTTTATATATATAATACATATATATATGTATATATATATATATATATATATAGAGAGAGAGAGAGAGAGAGAGAGAGAGAGAGAGAGAGAGAGAGAGTAAATTTTGGTAATATACATTTTATTTTATATATAAATTTTTATATTTTAGAAAATTTTCATTTGTTTCCAAATTGTTATATCTAAAATCCCTAAGTAACTGTACTTATACATATATTCCCTTTTGCATTCTTAATAGTGTTTATTTGTATTTCCTTTCATTTGCCTTTCCAGATAATCGTCATTATCATTATATTTTAATATTTTAAAAAACATAGATTTTTATTTTTTGTTATATCTATGTGTAGCCTATTAATTTATGCTTTTATTTTCATCTTTCTACTTCTGTAATTTTCTATTATGAAACATTTCAAGAATACAGGGGAAAAACTTTAAACATGTCTGTACTCACCACCCAGGTTTTTTAAATGATTAATTTTTTCTATTTTTATTTCAGACCAATTTAGAAGAAAATACTAATACATTTAAGTCCTCTGTATACCCCTATGATCCAATTTATTACCTTCTAAACCCAACCCAGAAGTAACACTATGTTGAATTTTATGGATTTTGTTCCTAGTTTATTTTTATAGTTGTGCAAAGTGTGTGTATATATACATTCTTGATATGTACAATTATTTTATATATTTTTACATTTTAAATAATTGGCATAATACTATATTTTTATTCTGAAATTTTCTGTATTAACCCACCACTTTAAAACTATGTTTATACGTGAGTTCTACTTTGTTTATTTTTAACTATTGCACCAAATTCCAATGTATGAACACACCACAACTTATTAATCTATTTTCCTATTGGACACTTTTATTCAAATTTTTTCTAATATCAAAATACTGTAATAACCCCCCTTTTACATGTCTTCTTGTGAATGTAAGCAAGAGTTTCTCTAAAATATGTCTCAGGATCATAGGTTATGCAGTTTAGTAAATATAGCCCAAAAGTTCTCTGCATGGTCTTTTTTCACCACCAGCAGTGTATGAGAATTCCCTATGCTCCCAGTTTGTGTCCTATCACACTTTATCATCAACAGTATCTTCTGTTGTAGATAAAATTTAAAATATTACATGCAGCCATATTTGCCCATTTATCGCTCTCAGATTTTGTTTCAACCCAAACCAAAAGCAATAAGGATCATAAAAATATTAGGATCTGCTGTTGTTGGTGACCTGTCTGCTATTGGTCTAATTGTTATTTCTTTGTAGGCTACATGGTTATTTCTCTGGGTAACTTTTATGTTTGTTCTTTTTTTTTTTAACCTTGAGTGTTTGTAATTTTACTCTGATATGTCTGTTTATATTTATTCTATTAGGCATTTGAAATGCACTTTTTATCTAAAAATCCATGTCTCTCTTAAATTCTAGGAAATTCTAAACCATGAATCCTTTAGGTTATCTCTGCCATTTCCTTCATTATCTTTTCTAGAAATCTTCTAAAATATGTTTTAATTGTTAATTGGTCATTAATATTGCTTAGGTAGTTCATTTTTGTTTAATCAGTTCGGATCATTAATTTACATTTTAAATAAATTCTTTTGTACTCTCTTCTAGTTCACCAATTCTTGTTTTAATCACATTGACTTGAAATTTATTATATATTTAGGATTGCTTTTATTATTTCAATGCTATATATTTAATTTCTAATATTTCTAAGAGTACTTTTTTGATATTTCTGCTAGTTTTTTCCCCCATTATTTCTTGTTCATTTTTAATGGATAGTAAATGCCATCCATTTACTACTTTTCATTCTATTTAGCTGGTCAAGTATACTTATTTTAAAACTTTTCTCATACTCTGAAATTAAATCTGCAGTGGAATCATCTTTCAATTGGTAATTTGTGTGCTTATGTTTTGTACTATTCAATATGTACTATTGAATTTCTTCACGTGTTTTTAATTTTTAGTTTGTAAGCTCCTTTTGAGTATTTTATTGTTATTGCTGGTTGGTTGTTTTGGTTTTATTTTCTTGGCTATTTGTATATACTCCTCCAAATCTGATAAATTTTCCTTTGCTTTTCCCAATTCCCCAGGTCCTTACTCCAACCTAGTTCTTATAATTTTGAGTGATTTTTCGTAGTAATACTAGGAATAACCACAGATGTAACATATCACTTGGTTTAGTTATTTGGCATATCTGTGTATTATTCCCTCCTTACTAACACAGCAATGATCTGCAAAAGGTTTTTGTTTGTTTGTTTGTTTGTTTGTGTAACCACTGTTACAGTGAGGTTTGCATTAGCTTTGCAGCACTGCTGAAACAAAGCACCACAAACTGGATGTATTAAAACAGAAGAACTTTATTATCTCAGAATTCTGGAGGTGAGAAGTCTAAAATCAAGATGTTGGTCAGGCTATGCTTCCTCTGAAGGCTCCAGGAAAGAATCTTTCCTATATTCTTCCTTGCTGGTACTAGCTTCTAGCAATCCTTATCATTCCTTGGTTTGCAGATGTATTGCTGCAATCTCTACCTTTATCACCACATGGTGTTCTCCATGTGTCTCTGTGTCTCCTTTCCTCTTCTTATAAGGACACCAGTGATTGGATTTAGGGCCCACTCTAATCCAGTGTGACCTTATCTTAATTACTAAGACCATTTGCAAAGACCCTATTTCCAAATAAGATATGCTGAGGTTGTAGGTGGACATTAAATTTTGAGGTATACTACTCAACCCAGTCCAAGGGTGTTCTACCCCACCACTTGGATTAAAACATTGAATCTGAACTGAGTCTCTCGACTCCTTGGAAGTACTTTATTTTTCCTTTGGAAGCTGCTCTAGAAACCACTTCCTGTTTCTAGGCTCAGAGCCTTTACATTTGGCCTTTGAATTCAGTTCTGTTTACTCCAATTATGTTTCTGTTTATATTTGGTTCAGAAAAACAGGATGTCCAGGACGATGTTTAGAATATCTTTGAACCTAGATGTGGCCCTTTTGAATTTTAAAAACGTATTGTACCTATTGTTCTTATTTAAGATAGGAAATGAGTCAATATGTGACTTATTGAAACATTTGTCAGGTTCTACTTTACTTGAAGTTACTTTGCTGTCCTTTCTTAATTTTGAGTTCAATATTCGGTCTTTTTAAAATATAAATATACATTTAAAGTTCTAAATATCCCTCTGAACACTAGATTAGCTTCATCCCATAAGTTTTTCTATTCAGTGCTTTCATTGACGTAAAAGTTCTAGTTACTTAATTATTTTTATTTTTATTTATTCTTTCTTTA
Organism: Rhinolophus hipposideros; assembly: GCF_964194185.1. NCBI lineage: Eukaryota > Metazoa > Chordata > Mammalia > Chiroptera > Rhinolophidae > Rhinolophus > Rhinolophus hipposideros. The sequence goes on from NC_138055.1 coordinate 33,743,201, forward strand.
ACCCATGAGTAATTCCAAACATGGAGGTTAGCAATATTTTATCACAGGTTTCTAATTCCATTGGGGACAGAAAACAGGTTTTAATGGTGTCAACATTTGGATTTTTTTTTTTAATTTCTTTATGGCATAGGACAGGTCAGTTGTTATAAATGCTTACTATAGGCTTGAGAAGAATATATATTCTATGGTTGGCTTTAAAATTGCTATCTATGTATGAGATAACTCATACAATGTAGTAATTCATATCTTCTGTATTTCATATTCACTTGTTAGAGAAGTGTGTTGAAATTTTCCACTCTGTAGACTTTTTTCTTGCAATTTTGTGAGTTTTTGTTTTATATATTTGAGGTTATATTGATAATACATTTATATGGGTTTGTAATTGTTATATATTCTTGATAAAGTGTTTCTTTTATTTTTAAGTAATATCCTCTTTAACTCTATTAATCCCTTTCACTTGATTAATAAATTCTACTTTGTCTCACAGTCATTAATGTAACCAGAGAAGTTTGATTTAATATTTACCTGGTATATTTTTTCTGACCTTTGTCTTCAACCTTTCTTTGAATTATATTCTTATAACAATCTTATATTCTGGCTCTTATAAATAACATATAGCTGAAATTTTGAAAACTCCAATGTGAAAGTCACTATCTTTCAGAGAGCAAGTTCAATTTGTTTGTAGTTATTGTGAAACCTGGTTCATTTAGGCTTATTTTTTCAACTTATTTTACATGCTGTTTTTTCCTATTTCTTATTCCATTGAAATTTTCTTAATATTTCTCTCCCTTTCTATTAGATGGGAATAAAAGTAAGTGATAATCTTCAAATTTTTGGCAAAATTTAATCGGTATTTCTATTCTCGAGAACTTTAAAAAAGTCCTAGATTTTATCTGGATTTTAAGCTAACAATTTAACCTTCCATTAGCTGCGTAGATGCTGGCAGAAGATAAAAGACACCATGGTTAGAGACAAAGGACTTTTTTACTATGGTACAGCAGTTAACCCAAGCTTCATATTCAGGTTAGTTTTCCTTAATCCCTCAGTCCCAAAGAGGTGACACAGAAAGAAGCCCATGTGAATGTGGTACACACATTGGGTTTAGGTCACAGCTAAGAAAACCCAAGTTTAGGAAATCCCAATCTTTTAAATGTGTTGTAAGCAAATCTGCCAACTTTAGTCCCAGAGGGAGATTTTACTTTATCATCCTGGACAACAAACTCTGCTCCAGACAGAAACACCATCAATATCTTCCAAGGTCATGTGTTGCTAAAACATTCTTGAAAAAAATAGTACAGAACAAAAGCCTCTGTGAACAAGGTACACAGAAATGCAAGGGACCCATGGAGAATTCTCTACCAAAAATATATGCCTCTTGTTTCTATACAACATTTAGTTTCTGGTGAATTTTCTCATGAGTGCACTGTATCATTCTACTTGTTCTGACTAAGGATGGTACCAAATATAATTATTTTGTCTGAAATAGCATTTGATGAATGCTGTTATCAAAAGGCCATTATCAACAGGTATCCAAGTAGCAGGATGAAGCCAACCTATTCCAGTAATCCACAGGGTTCCACAATCATGATACAAACCCATTGCATGTACAGTATACACTGGGCCCACCTCCACATAACCCCAGTGAAACTTTAGGTAAAAGAGGAACTATGAAAAGCATGAATCTCAGGCTGTCTGCTCTCTTCATAGTTCTTGATAGTGAAGTCCTTGACAGTCCTTTTACTGATAAAGATATGACCTTAGAATGTTTTAAACAGTGCTAAATTGCTTTTTTTTTTTTTTTTTAAATTCTGAAAGAGTTTTCTTACTACCCCATCAGGAGAAGTTAATACAGATTTAAGTGAAATTCAGGTCTCCAAATGAAAAAAAGAACACAAAATAGAAAAAAATGGAAGAATTTTGTTTAAAAACTGGTTAATATTATCTCATGTGTTTTGTTCAAAATCAAATCTACATTAACAAAAAATAAGAGACATGAAGACTATTATGTCAGCTAAATTTAATGAGAGAGAACAAGTATCATTTTGGAGATCAGAGGTGGAAGATGAAAGGAAGAAGGATTGAGGCTAGCAAGATTCTCAAGTGATGTGAGATGACATGGAGATACTTTAGAGAATGATGTAATGTAAATTTAGATAGGCAGCTTATATACAGCCATTACCACCAATAATGTATTGACTGCAACCAATTTAACAAACAACATTTTGAAATGCTATGTTAAGGAAATCTCCATGCTTATATTTATAAAATACTTTGAGAATAATGAGGAAATAAAATTCTAGTATACAAATAAAAAATGAAGATATAGTATCATTAACTATCCTGGAAACAAAGCAAAAGTAAACTAGTCACTTGACGAGAAAATGTTAAATGTGAGTGATGCCATTTTACGCAGAGTCTACGCTAAGAAAAAAAGATATTTAAAAAATTATCTTTACCTGAAGTTGGTGGAATCATATATCCTGCATGCTCCTGACTCACCAGATTTCAAAGTTGCCCAGTGTAAACATGTAGAGTCTATTAAAGCACCAAAATATATAGGTGCAGGAATTCCAGCTACAATAAAAGGGAGAAAGAAAAATCCATCAACAAGGTAAAAATTAAGATACATTCTTTTGTTTAGAAACATGTCAATTTTATCTATTTGTAAAACAAATTAAGTTTAATGAAATATGAATCTAATGCTTTAAATTTTATTTTTGGAAATTAGAAATTACTTTTAGTAAAGTTTCTAGATTATAAAGGATAGGTAATCTGATGAATGAATGCAACATAAAATTATTAATAGAGAAAAACATTGAATTAATATTTTTTCTATAATATTTTTTTCTGTAATATTTTTTTCTGTAATATTTGGGCAAATCATGTGTACATTTTATTGTAACATATAATTTCCTGTTCATTTGCTTTTCAAATCTAATAGTTGAAAAGCAGAATTAAGGTCAGATAGGACTTTTTCAAGTAAAAGAAAGAAGTTCTCCATTTATTCTTGTACTTTGTTCTTCTACTAATAGCAAAGTGCTGTTTGCAAGGAGGAGGAATATTTGCTAGACTGTTACTCTGAAAGAGTGACTTCATTTACTTAGTATTTAATAATGGTCTAATGCAATGTTCGGAAAAGATAACTATTTTTACCAAATACTCTTGTGGAAAATGCATGTAATCCCACACCAAGAGACTTCTCTTGAGGTTTGACACACCTAAAAATATAAATGAATCAATGAATAAAATAAAAATAAAAATTTAAAAACTACCACATACAATGGAATATTACTCATCAATAAAAAAGAATGAAATCTTGACATTTGTGACAACATGGATGGACCTAGAGGGTATTATGTTCAGTGCAATAAGTTAGAGAAAGAAAAATGCTGTATTTTTTCACTTATATGTGGAATCAAAAAATATAATACAAATGAATAAATAAAACAAAACAGAAATAGACCCATGGATATAGAAAACAAGCTGAAGGTTGCCAAAAGGGAGACTGGAAAGATGGGTAAAATTTTAAAAAAATAAAAAAAATGTTAAAAAAATAAAGCACTTTTTTTTAAAATAAATAAAAATAAAATGAAAACTATATATTTTTTAAAGGACTGTTCTTGTGTTAGTAACACACTGAGCATTAGAAAATGTCCTTTCACGCTCAGGTTTTTCCTCAAGGCCTGATGATCACGTTTGTAGCCTCAGGAGCCTCACTTCTGGTCCTTGGCATTTCACCCAACAGTTTTTGCTCATTCATTTCTATCAAAGTTATTGAAGAAACTATTTCATATCAATCAATTTCTATCCTTTCATTGAAGTAGTGTTTCTTGATTCTAATGGTTCAAACTTTTGTGTAAAATAAAAACAATGCCACCCCACCTGTATTTGTTATTTTTTTTAATTAATTTTATTGGGGTGACAATTCTTAGTGAAATAACATAGATTTCAGGTGTACAATTCTGTATTACATCGTCTATAAATCCCATTGTGTGTTCACCACCCAGAGTCAGTTCTCCTTCCATCACCATATATTTGATCCCCTTTACCCTCATCACCCACCCCCCACCCCCTTACCCTCTGGTAACCACTAAATTATTGTCTGTGTCTATGAGTTTTTGTTTCTCATTTGTTTGTCTTGTTCTTTTTGGTTTATATACCACATATCAGTGAAATCATAGGGTTCTCTGCTTTTTCTGTCTGACTTATTTCACTTAGCATTATTCTCTCGAGATCCATCCATGTTGTCACAAATGCTCCTATATCATCTTTCCTTAACGCCGAATAGTATTCCATTGTGTATATGTACCACAACTTCTTTATCCATTCATCTATCGAAGGACATTTTGGTTGTTTCCATGTCTTGGCCACCGTAAACAAAGCTGCAATGAACATTGGCGTACACGTGTCTCTATAGAGAAATGCTTTTATATTTTTGGGGTAGATACCCAAAAGAGCGATTGCTGGGTCATATGGTAATTCTGTTCGTAATTTCTTGAGGAACCTCCACACTGCCTTCCATAGCGGCTGCAGCAGTCTTCATTCCCACCAACAGTGTATGAGAGTTCCTTTTTCTCCACAGCCTCTCCAACACTTGTTACTATTTGTTTTGTTGATGAAAGCCATTCTGACTGGGGTGAGGTGATATCTCATTGTGGTTTTCATTTGCATTTCTCTGATGATTAGCGATGTTGAGCATTTTTTCATATGTCTATTTACCATTTGTATATCCTCTTTGGAGAAATGTCTCTTCAGGTCCTCTGTCCATTTTTCAATTGGGTTGTTTGTTTTTTTGTTGTTGAGTTTCATGAGTTCCTTGTATATTTTGGATATTAGCCCCTTATCAGAGGAACTGTTTGCGAAAATCTTCTCCCATTCAGTTGGTTGCCTCATTATTTTGTCAATAGTTTCTTTTGCTGTGCAGAAGCTTTTCAGTTTCATATAATCCCATTTGTTTATTTTAGTTTTTACTTCCATTGCCTTTGGAGTCAAATTCATAAAATGCTCTTTGAACCCAAGGTCCATAAGTTTAGTACCTATGTTTTCTTCAATGCAGTTTATTGTGTCAGGTCTTATGCTTAAGTCTTTGATCCATTTTGAATTAATTTTGGTACATGGTGACAGATAGCAGTCCAGTTTCATTCTTTTGCACGTAGCTATCCAATTCTGCCAGCACCATTTATTGAAGAGGCTGTCTTTCCTCCATTGTATGTTTTTAGCTTCTTTGTCAAAAATTATCTGTCCATATTTATGTGGTTTTATTTCTGGGTTTTCAATTCTATTCCATTGGTCTATGTGTCTGTTTTTCCACCAATACCAAGCTGTTTTGATTATTGTAGCCCTGTAGTACAAGGAAAAATCAGGGAGTGTGATACCTCCAGTATTGTTCTTCTTTTTTAATATTGCTTTGACTATTCGGGGTCTTTTGTGGTTCCAAACAAATCTGATGATTTTTTGTTCTATTTCTTTAAAAAATGTCATTGGGATTTTAATGGGGATTGCATTAAATCTGTATATGGCTTTGGGTAATATGGCCATTTTAACTATGTTGATTCTTCCAATCCATGAGCACGGAATGTCTTTCCATTTCTTTGTGTCTTCTTCAATTTCTTTCAAAAATGTCTTATAGTTTTCAGCATATAAATCCTTCACATCCTTGGTTAAGTTTATTCCTAGGTATTTTATTCTTTTTGCTGCAATTGCAAAAGGAATTGTTTTTTCTATCTCTTTTTCTGAGATTTCATTGTTGGTATATAGGAAAGCAATGGACTTTTGTACGTTGATTTTGTAGCCAGCAACTTTACTGTATTCATTGATTGTTTCTAATAGCTTTTTGGTGGAGTCTTTAGGGTTTTCTATGTATAGCATCATGTCATCTGCAAAGAGTGACAATTTAACTTCTTCATTCCCAATTTGGATGCCTTTTATTTCTTTCTCTTGCCTGATAGCTCTGGCGAGGACTTCCAACACTATGTTGAAAAGCAGAGGTGATAGGGGACAACCTTGTCGTGTTCCTGAACGTAGAGCAAAGGGCTTCAGCTTTTCACCATTAATTATGAGGTTAGCTGAGGGCTTGTCGTATATGGCCTTTATTATGTTGAGGTATTTTCCTTCTATACCAATTTTAGTAAGTGTTTTAATCATAAATGGATGTTGTATCTTATCAAATGCTTTTTCTGCATCAATTGATAGAATCATATGATTTTTGTCCTTTATTTTGTTTATGTGATGTATCACATTGATGGATTTGCGAATGTTGAACCATCCTTGTGCCCCGGGGATGAACCCCACTTGGTCGTGATGAATAACCTTTTTAATGCATTGTTGTATTCGATTTGCTAGAATTTTGTTTAGGATTTTAGCATCTGTATTCATCAGAGATATAGGTCTGTAGTTTTCTTTTTTTGTGTTGTCCTTACCAGGTTTTGGTATCAGGGTAATGTTGGCCTCATAAAATGAGTTAGGGAGTACTGACTCTTCTTCAATTTTTTGGAAGAGTTTGAGCAGGATTGGTATTAGATCCTCTTTGAAGGTTTGGTAGAATTCACTGGTGAAGCCATCTGGTCCAGGACTTTTGATTTTGGGAAGGTTTTTGATGACTGATTCAATTTCGTTACTGGTGATCGGCCTGTTAAGACTTTCCAGTTCTTCATGATTCAGCCTTGGAAGGCTATATGTTTCTAAGAACTTGTCCATTTCTTCTAAGTTATTAAATTTGGTGGCATATAGTCCTTCATAGTATTCTTGGATGATCCTTTGTATTTCTGTGGTGTCCGTGATAACTTCCCCTTTTTCATTTCTGATTTTGTTAATTAGTGTCTTCTCTCTTTTTATCTTAGTGAGTCTAGCCAAGGGTTTGTCGATTTTGTTAATCTTTTCAAAGAACCAGCTTTTTGTCACATTAATTTTTTCTATTGTCTTTTTGTTCTCTATTTCATTTAGTTCTGCTCTGATTTTTGTTATTTCCTTTCTTCTGCTGACCTTGGGTTTCGCTTGTTCTTCTTTTTCTAGTTTTTTAAGGTGTAACATGAGGTTACTTATTTGGGATTTTTCTTGTTTCTTGAGATAGGCCTGTAATGATATAAATTTCCCTCTTAAAACTGCTTTCGCGGCATCCCAAAAATTTTGGTAGGATGTATTTTCATTGTCATTTGTTTCTATGTATCTTTTGAGCTCTCCTCTAATTTCTTCTTTGACCCAGTCGTTCTTTAAAAGTATGTTGTTTAATCTCCATGTATTTGTGTTTTTTCCTGCTTTCTTTTTGTAGTTGATATCCAATTTCAAAGCTTTGTGATCAGAGAATATGCTTGGTATGATTTCAATCTTCTTAAATTTGCTGAGGCTGATTTTGTGTCCCAATATATGGTCTATCCTTGAGAATGTTCCATGTACACTAGAAAAGAATGTATAGTCTGATGTTTTAGGATGAAATGCTCTATATATGTCAATTATGTCCAATTCATCTAATGTGTCATTTAGGGCTGCGATTTCGTTATTTATCTTCTGTTTGGATGATCTATCCATAGCTGTCAATATATTTGTTATTTTTATTAACAAAATGCAGAAATGCCAAGAATTTACCTAAGTAAATGTAAGACAGAAGTAAAGCAATAAAAAGAATTTTCAAAGGAAAGTGATAGTAAATCCAAAGTAAACATACTTTCTAAGTGATGTGGTCATACTGATTCCTTTATTCTTTCCAAAAATTCTCCTACCTTTTCATTGCCTATAAGGAGAAATGAAGACTATAATTCCCCAGTGGCACTTTTTGTGCCCCACTTACTTCAGCGTCAACATTGCTACCTACTCAAAGAATTCACTTTGAGAGTTGCTATGCATTGCATTCCTTTCCCTGATTAACTCTAAGCTGACAAATAAAAGCACTTTCTTACAAAAGGCCGCATTACTTTTTTTAGCAAAAACATTATCTTATTGGTATTTTCTTAGTTACAAATATACTACTGGGTTCTAATTACTCCACTAACTCATAGATTGAAGCATAGTTGATCTAGACATTATATATCTAACACATAGGTTATTTAGACAACATCAGTGATTTTACTCAAAAGGAAGAAAAGCCAGGAGACTTAGCAGAACCTTCTTGGTCCCATGGTTTCCATTTAATACAGGAAATAGGGCATTTAAATTGTACTGAAGAATTTTTCTTTCTTCTCTATCTCTAATAGCCCACTTTATGATCTCATAGAAGCATGAAATCTTAAAATGTAAGCAGTTTAAACTTCTTCAAACACTATAATTAATTGGCATTGATAATAACAATTTCTAGAATAGAATTCAGGGATCGGAAAGGAAAACTAAAATGCAATAAATGCAATTATGGATAAATGCTGATAGAAATTTAAATAGTTCTTTAAAACTAGCAGAGCAGCATAGATGTTACTGCTCAACCATCAGGGTGGAATATCCATAGAGATTCCACACAAAAAAGGGTAAGTATATTCATAAAATTCCAGCTGTACCATATAATCTTGGCAGAAAATTAAGGAATAGAGACATGAAGAGAGCTGAAAGCATGACTAAGTACTTGTCTTATAAGGGCGTGGCTATTAATATTGAAAAGTTTTTTAATTGATAAACAAAACAGACACATAGTTAAGAATTTCAATAGGTTAACTATTTGGAAAATATAGCTTTCAAAGTAGAAGAAGAAAATCCAATATATACAGTGTAAAGCAAAAAAACCCACAAAAAAACAAAAGAAAAAGAAGAGCAAGTCAAATAAATAAAATGTATGAAATAAAATGGCAAAAAGAGCCCTATAACAATAATTACAATAAATATAAGTGGGTTAACCTCACCAATATCAGATTCCAAAATCAGATCTAACAAAGTGTATATGAACTGGAATAGAACATTAAAGATTAAAAGGGAAGGAAAAAGAAATAACAGGTAACAATGAACCAAAAGAAACCTAGAACTGCAATTTTAGTAACAAACAAACTAGAATTCCCTGAAAGAAATGATGAAAAAATAAAGAAGAAAATTATGTGCTGGTACTAATAGAAGTATAATGATCAAAGGCACATTTCTGCATTCTCAATATAGCCTCCAAATATATAATATTTTTAAAAGTCACATAATTATACATAGAAAAACATCAGAAATTTTGAGATTTTAACACATATCTCTGAAAAACTGATGGATTAAGCAGACAAAAAAAAAGTATAGATTTACAAAAGTTAGATAACGCAATGATTTACTTCAATCCAAGAAATACGGGAACCAAATACCCAAAATGCAGAAGGTACACACTCTTTCCAGAAACACATGAAATACTCAAAAATCAACCATGCATTAGGCCACAAAGAAAAACCTCAATATTTCCCCTTAAAATCTTACGTCTTTCAAATTATGCTGTGTGAACATAAAAATGAAATAATAAGACACCTATAGAAATGTCCCATATATATGGAAGTTATATAACACAATAATAACTAATAAACTAATTTTGATGTGTGGGTGCCTGTGGTGAGAAGAAGTGGGAAATGGAATGAAGAAATAAAAATAAAGGAAAATAAAACGAGAGAAATCTTACTTCGATCTATGATGATAATGTGCTATGAACTGAGAATTATGATTAACTGCTTCTGAGTTCCAATGAAAAAATTTTAAAAGGAGAAAAAGAAATGTAAAGTTTCTTTACTAGGTATGTTTAGAATTGTTTACTAGACATGAAAAATGCTGTAATCAAAAGAACACATGTACAGTATACTAAAATTTGAATTACCTCTGAAGTTTCCAACTTTCAGTAAGCCCTTCATCATTTGTGTCTCACAATAACCTGATAGGAGAGATGAGCATTTATTATTATGCCCATTTTTATTAAAGAAAAATGGAACTCAGAAAAGTCAAGTGACCTGCCTAATGCCCTATAGATAGTAATAGGTGCAACGGGGACTTCTGACAGCTTCACACTCCACAGTCCTATAGGTTGGACCATAGGATCTGACTGCTAGGCAATCACTCTTTACCTAGCAAAATAACCATTTCATATGGTTTACCCTAAAATAGAAATGTGTCTCTTTTTGTGTTAAACAAGGAATGTTTCACTAATTTAACTCTAAGAAATAAGGAAGGAAAGATACAAAGGGAAATGCCAACAGATAAATATTTATGTTGCTAACTCTAAGATTTTGTAAATTTCAACAATGCTTAATGTGATACTCTTAATAAATGATATATTACAGCACTGAATTCTTAGATACCCTGAGCTCCAAGTGACAGTCTCAAAAAGTTACCGCAATAAATGATCAGAAAGGAATCTAAATCAAGAAAATAATTTGTGTACCTCAGGAGAACCATATATCCAGGTATGGCCGATAAAGAATAAACAAAACTGCTAATCATCGACAAGATTAAAAAGTACTGAAGCATCATGGAGCAGTCCCGTCCTTTGCCACACAGCCCAAGAACTGCAGATGAATTTCCTGATCTTTGAATACAGCTACAGTTGTGCAACACCTGTCAAAAAATAATATATCCTATTTAAGGAAGAAAAATTGTCAATACAAATCTCAAATATTTTCTACATAGCCAATTGGATCAAAATGGACACTGTTTACTCCCTTTATTCTCATCTCCTTTATGGTATTGCTCAAGAGCCTAAAAGAAAACGTAGAAGGGTGGTTTCAGAAATACAGTGTCTCTCTCTAAATATACGGAGTGAATTTGCAATAGCTCAGCTATCCTGAAGTCATGCTTTATAAAATTCCTTCTGTTTTGATACAGTATAAAATATGACAAAATTTATTTCAAAATGTTCAATTGAAATATTTATCATTAGATACTTAAACAAAGCTTTGTTTCAAAAATTATAGTTTATTGCAAAAACAGAGTAAAGTCAACTCTTTTTGAATTCTTATATGTTTCCAGGCATCAATAAGAACCAAAAGTTCTACGTTACTTTGATCACCAACCAACATTATAAGTATTATGACATTTTTTAGGCAAGAAAACATGCCTAATTCAATTTTCTTACAAAGTTGCCAGAATGTGAAAAACACAGAAAAATACATATGAACAGAAAAGAAAAAAAGATAAAGCAGCAAAACAATTAGCTGGATAATTAAGATCAAAACAGCCAACTTTATGTCAATGATAAAAGTATTTCAGTCCAGAGTATTTTAAAAACAAATTATTTGAGTAATATTGTCAACTGCTATGAAAGTAAAGATTAGTGCTCAGACACTGTAAAAGTTTAAAATAGGATATAGGAAATAAAAAGTAAATCAAATGAGCATATTAAAGTAACTTATTTTTTCCACAAAAGAAATTAATTTGTTTTTGAGAAAAGATGTTAATTTTATTTTTATCAAATGTGCCCCCAGTTCATAGTTGAAAAGTGCTAATGTAGTGCATAAAGCAAAAGTTCTGTTTAAAAAAAAGTTTGTTTTACCATGTTTATTCCTGTTCCAACAAATGTCTCACAACCAGCAAGACAAGCTGACATATATGACAAACCATTGCTTCCACACACAGGGTCCCATGTTTTAGTTGGACAGTTGCAATCCATATTGCAGTCAGCAAGAATGGCATTTCCAACATATAAATCTTGTTGCATTCTGAAATGATTTAAAATAATGCCATGAATATTGAAAGACTATTAGAGCCTGCCTCTCTCTCTCTCTCTCTCTCTCTCTCTCTCTCTCTCTCTCTCTCTCTCTCTCTCTCTCTCACTCTAATCTCAATTCTCTAGTTCACAATTAAATTTCCTCTCCTCCCCAAAATAGAAACAGAAATCTTTTAACCATCAATGTGTAGCCTCGGTGCTATCGATCTGGCATTAAAGATACTGTTTCAGTGACCACATAGCCACTTTTTCACTGATTAGTTTCAGATAAACAAAAAGTCAATAAATAAGCATTAATTGAGTGCCTACCATATGGGAGATGTTTTTTCAGGTATTAATAGAACTGAAAAATAAAGATGACCTAATCCCTGTGGTTGATTCATATGGTGGAAAATAAATTTAAAAAAGATATTTTATAAAAGCAATTTCAGGGGCTCACTTGAAGAATCAAAATCTGTAATTCAATATATAATACAGATAATACATTTAGCTCTAGAAACATAACTATGTGAGTAAATAAATACATTCTTCTAGTATAAAAATGGATCCGGAACTGAAATCAGATACAACCTATATTGCCATCTTGATGACCGCTCATCCAAAAAGCCTGGCCAGAAAACCTGGTAAGCCATAGAGCTAGTAGCCCTGCTCTATTGTTACGGATAGCCTCTGGCTCCACATAACCAAGGAGCTTGAACAGTGATATTGTGCATCCTTAGAGCCTAGCCTACGGTACTGCCGAACTGTGGAACCCAGCCTATAGCACTGCCCAGCAGCAGAGCCCAGCCTATCGCCCTAAAATTGCTGAACAGAGCCTGCAGCCTTATTCAGTCAGGGAACCTAGCTGGTGACCCCGCCCAATCATGGAGCACCGCCTGCAGCCTAGCTCGATGAGATAATGTGGACAATTACCCTGAAGGAACAGGGAGCACAGTCTCTAGCACCATCCAACCTTCCTATAAACCCAGATCACCCTCAAAATACAAATCTAAAACTCTTCAATAATACAGACATAACTATACAAATGACATATATGAATTTGTGTCATGTATTATTATTCAGCTATGCTAAATTTCAGCCCATTATGCAAACATAGAAAGGCAATTGAGACTGTATAGACAACTCTTAATTTTATCCATTTATGGGAGTATAAAATATCTGGATAGTATATCCTAATTCAACTAGAAACTATAGGTAGCTTTCTTTGGATATGCACTTTAATACCTACTAGGATATCACAAAGACACACACACACACACACAATCAAACTCACTAACCCTGTGATATGTTCCCAAACTCTTTAATAAACCTAGAGCCTGAAGGGATTGGGTCATAACTGACAAACGAAGAAAAGATGGAAGACCATGGATTACTGCCACTAACTTCAATTAGCAAATAATTCAGTCATGGATTATCATTGGAGAAATATGTTATTATCAGTTCAAAGTTTATAACATTCGCTAGTAAAAAAACATACCCTTCATAAGAGGTGGTTATGCCTGCAACTGAAGAATTATCACAGATCATGAAAAAACTCCAAAAATAGAGAAGAAAGTCAAGTAAAGATAACCAAAATCCTATGTAAGCAGCTTGTTTGATAGTAATCTTGAACTTCTTCATAATTAAACCACCAACTATATATCCAATGCATACTGGAGGTAAGTTATAAATACCTATAAATGCAAGAAAAATGTTACTTATAATGTGACTTAGCAAAGGAACAAATACGGTATCATTTTTATCCAACATGTCCTACATAAGAAACCATTTAGGTCCAATAAACAGTGAAGAAGGGTGATTGAATTTTATCCCTACTTACTTACATATTACTTACAGAGAGGTTTTAGAAGTGCCCCTCAATGTCAAAGTATATTTTGAAGACTGTTATTATTTATTTAATTAATTGCAGTAGCTTGTAAATTTCTTATAGGTAAGGATGATAATCTATGTATCTTTTCTTAGGATTCAGATAGGAGTAACAAGTCAGAGTTCACCAGTAATGTGTTGCTTTCTATTCTTTGGAGTTCATATATATCATATATATAATCATATATATATGATTTATGAATTATATATATGATTTATGAATTATATGATTTTGTTGTTTATTCCAACTCTGGTTGTTAAGAATTTGACTCAGTTCAAGGTATTTTAGAAAATCACTGCCGAGTCTGTGATTGTCAAATGTATTTACATTTCATGTTTTGCTGCTACTGCTGCTAGTGATCAGCACTCTCCCCAACCTACTCCTCCCTCCAAAAAAGGAAAAAAAAGAAGAAAGAGGAAGACAGCCCCAGGTTGCATTCTTACATGTCAGGGTCTGTTTAAATCACTTATTTGGGAGAGCTTGTTAAAAATCCCTTACAGAGTCCCACACCAGAGAGTCCGATTTATTGTGTTTGAGGTGGGCACCAGGTACCTGAACTTTAAACAAACACTGAGGTGATGTGAATGCAGGTAGTATAGGAAATTCGCTTTCAAAACTGTTAAAAAGATTCCTGGAGAAACCTAAGGTAGGGGATAGTGTAGTCACAAGAAAATTAGAATGTATGGACTGCAGAGACATCTCAAATCACCAGGGGAACCAGGGAACTAAATTAGAAGGAGCATGGAATTTATGACTAGGAACCAAGAGTAAAATGTGAGAGTAAAACGTTGACACCTAACGAATTAACTCTGTCTTTCTTTTTCTTATTAATGGATTGCCTATCCGAAAATTGTGCCTATTTTGTGCATTCCCCAAGATTTCGACAAATATTTTAAATTTGTGTTCTGGCTGGAGAGAGAGAGGATTTCCTGGCTTTCTTCTCTTCCTACTCTTTGTTGATTTCAATGGCAAAGGGAAGGGGGGAAATGTACCAGAGGCAGAAAAATCTTAACAGATTTCAATTTAGGAGTTTCCTAGACCCATCATCACACTGTTTATCATTTCATGGGGGGAAAATGTGGGCTAGTATTTCAAAGAACAACAAACATACCAATTAGAAAGACTGCTTCTGAAGTTGATTTTCCATATTGCTGTTCCAGATATTTAGGCATGAAGAATATCATACTAACAAATGCATTAAATTGTATCACACTTACTAGTATGAAAAGCATGTAAATTGGGTTGCAAAAAAGACTTTTCATGAATGGTACAAAATCTGAAATGAAAGAATAACAACAATGTCAAACTAACTCAGATTTGCATTTTATGATTGACTTTTTCTGAAACAACTTCCCCTCCAAATTATCTGTTTCTGTTTTATAATGCCCATAGTGTTCATTCTTTCTACCCTTTGAAAGCCAAAGTTATATCATCATTTTGGTAGCTTCTGCAAGTAAGCGACACAGCTGACTGGGTAAGGATCAGAGCACAATAGTTTTCAAGACACAAAGTTACTATTGTGTCTTGAAAAACTATAATGTAACCAAAATATTGTCTGTGTTCACATCATTTCCTTTCACCCTTCTCTTTTTCCTTCTATTAACATCCTCTCTTTTCTAGATATCATCTAGAATGAAAGATGCTGGTCCTATTTTCTAAAGTCTGGCAAGAAATCATTTTGGTAAAGAACTTTACACTCAAATATTAATATTGCCACTCCTGAACTTTTAAAATAAAGATATATGTGGGAATTCGTGGGATATAAATTTTCTCAAGTACCAGGTATTTTTCTGCTTCTTCAGAACAACAGTTTTGATGTTCACAACAAAATGTGTTTCAAAACACCTGGGTGTCTTTTAAAATACCAATTCCCAGGTCTCACTCCCTGAGATAGTAATTCATTAGGTACATACTAAGGACCACGTAAATGATTTAACCAAAACTTTTCCCTGTTTGTGTGGACTGACAAAACTCAGAGCCCAGTTTGTAGCCCATCTCTAACAAATGTTCTGGGTCACAATGCTGCCATTTTGGGTCAAAGTCTCACTTATAGTTTTTTCACTTTTCCTGTCTTCATTTTTTTCTGTCTTGATTCCCTTACCTATTGTGTATTATCTTGGTTTATTTAGTAAACTGCTAAAATCCATTCTGGAACAAAGTATCAATAAAGAAAGCAATTGGAAGAGGATGAAGCACAGCTTAATGCAAAGAAATGAATGGTAGAATGCATCCGGTGGCAGATATCATGTTTATAAATAAAGTACATGGCAGGGGTGAGAGCTGTGTTCAGAGCTCTTTGAAACCTTTTAAGTCACCCATTTTGTTGACATCCCTTTCCTAATAGATGAGTCTCAGTCGTTCGAATTCCTTTCTATCTGTCTTATACTAAGCTAAGCTCTTTCCTAGTTTTGAAATGTGGTCTTGCAGACCACAAACAATATTCTATGTTAAAATTCTCTATCAGTCCATATGATCCCTTTGAGAGAGTTGTTAATATAATCATGATGACTGAGGATTTTCAAGATTTTAAATTGACTCCTAATGATATGAGAAGTATTAAATTATGTTCAATTGTGGTTTTAATGAATTTATAATTGTTAATAAAAAATTTGTGCAAAACATTATTATAAATTATGGGTGATGTTAGAAGTAACAACATCAACAATAGTAATACTAATACTAGTATTAGTAATAATAATAACATGTGCCTCAGCTCCTTTTACCCTCACACAACAACAACTTTATAATTTTAACTACGATTATTATCTCCATTTTACAGGTAATAAAACTGAGCCCTTCCCACCTTCTAAATGAACACTGTTTAAGAATTCCAAGGTCCATGCCATACTAATTAAATACTCATACTAATTACATCAGACCTCTTGAGAATACTGCAGAATTCCAGGCATCAGTAATTTTTAAAATTTTCCAGGTGATTCCAATATGTGGCCAAGGTTAAGAATCAGTATTCTTGAATACTGAGTACTTAGACTGTCTTAGCTTAACTTTCCACAAAACACCTACTATAAATTATACTTCGAGCTTTTATTGACAATATACACATACACACAAAAAAATCCTGTTACATGAAATATGTTCCTACATTTGTTGGACAACACTATGTGGTTCAATATTACCTATATTATACATCACATGACAATTATTATTTTTTTTATAATTTGTTTCTTGGGGAAGATTTTCTCTTTAAGAACCATGATTCTTCCCTCTAACAAATGTAGAGAATTATGTAATCTATCACGTATCTTTTTCTGCCTTAACTTCCAGGAAACTCACAGCTAAACATTTTTTTTTTTAATTCAGAACTATACACTTATTTGGATCAGCACATATTTTTTTCTTCCTTTTGTTCTTAGTTTGAATTTATTTTTTCAAAATTAGACCTTGAAGGCAAATGGGACCAAATAAATAAATAATAAATTTACTAAGTGCCCAGACTGACATAAAATTTTATATAAATACTGATCTGAAAAAATTCATCTTCCAAATTATATTATTTATTTCCAAGTTGTAGCACAGGAAGAATCAGACTAGTTAGACATTACTGATTGCTGACTGTTAATGACAAATTGTCTTAATGCAGCCTAGCATGTTATAGCAATAGACCAAAATACACATCTCTGTAAAATAAAAAGTAAATTGTATGATATTTAAAATTTTCATATTTGCCTTTAGTGATCCTATCATTTTCCTTCTTGACCTTTTCTCTTTGTTTCTCTTCTTTGTCGTTTTTAATGATGTCAGCATTATCCTTTAGTCCTTCCATTGCAGGTGTTTTGGGCAAAAAGAAAAAAGGAATGGCAGTGAGCACATTCACCCCTGCACAAATCAAAAGGCCAAGCCACCATGCACCAACCCAACGAGTATCAGTGGGAGTTATGGTCAGATCAGCTGTAAAAAAATATATATACATTTTGAATTAGCTTTAGTCATTATTTCCTCTATGAACTACACAAAAATTTAAATTACGATTCTTAAGTTCTATCACAGTATAGAGTTTGTACATGATTCAGGCATTCATAAATCTTGTCTGACAATGTATAGAGTTATCATATTGTCTAGCAATAAATTAGTTTGGCCATCTGTCCTATCATGTAAGGAATTTATAAACAGGTACTTTTAATATAACTACAAGGTCTATTTAATTACACACAAATGATTGCTTGATTAAAAGAAATTCAAACCTATGCGCTTAAATCTTTTGAGAACAAGAAATACGGTCTTGGTGCAGTAGAAAGAGCACTGAATTTTGAGTCAGAAGATCGGCATTTTATCTTGCTTTCCTGCTCACTGGTGTGAAACATTTAAAAAATTATTTAAACTCGTCCACTTTAGTTTGCACTCCTGGAAATTATAGTTTATCTAATTGACAGTCAAGTAACGCAACAACAAACTGTGGTAGCATACCTAAAGTTGCTTTGTGTACTCTAGATACTATATAACTAGATTTTAGTGAATTACCTGTGTTTACAGATCCAGTGTCAACATAAATATTTGCACATAATGAGGATAACAAAAGTCCAAACAAAGGACCAATGATAGCTCCTGTTTCTATAAACCCTAAAAATAAAGGAAAATATGAAGTTATAGTGTAGATATATATCCACATAGAGAGTCCTAATTCCATGAAGACTCTGAAGACTGAATTATTTTTGCTTTAGATATTCAACTTGTAAGAAAATTAAGCTTAAATATTCAATTTGTAAGAAAATTAAGGTTGGTATAACAAGTTTGTTTCTGTAAATATTGAAGAAGGAGCCTCATCATCTACAGCCACTTTCTCTTTGTCTCCAAATTCTCTTTTGCTGCGTTACAGGCAAAGATTTGCTGGAGCAGCATTGCTAGGATCATGCTATTTACAAAGCCTCAATATACAGCAAGATTCTTTTGAGGCTTTCAAAGCCAAATTTTTAGAAGAATTCTAAGTCAATACCATGTTATAATAAATTTCTTACAGCATATTCCTCAGAAAAGCTTCACTCCCAAAATCTCCAACTTGAAACTTCCTCTGGCTATTCCTTACGATTAGTGATACTTTATCATAATCTCCTTTCTTATCCTTCACATTCTTATTTTCCAGGACCATCAGTCCCCTGTCCTCGTAACTTCTTACTCATCTGGAATTTCATCATCAGTTATCTCATAACTTGTCCATAATTCAGAATCTATGCTGCATCCTCCCTGCTCACTGAAAATCCAGACATGAACTTCCTTAACTGTCTTACTCTTTACTTCAAAATATTTCTTTGCCCATTGTCTCTGCTTTCTCTGAAGTTCTATAGGCTAGTTTACCCTGTACACACCTGATTATTTTTTACATCAACACTGTTTTCTCTGAGGACTTGCTTAGCCAAACACTCCTTCTCTTGTGCTTGTTCAAAGTTCCCCAGTCAATGATATCTACAGCATCTCAAATCTACCTGCTTTCTTTCTTTTCACTACACTCTGCCTCTACTTCCTCATCAGTCATTCACATCGCTCAAATCCTTCCACATTTTACTCAAAATCATCTCAAGTAGCACCAGTGATCTCTTGCCACTTTTCCAGTGTCATTTTCTGGCCCTCATCCTCCTAACTCTCCATGTTATTATACTTGACATTGCTGGACAACTCCTCTTTAACATTTGCCTCCTAGGACATTCACAAAACTATATATTTATTGTTTTACTTTTTCCTCTATGACTACTCCTTCCTTGATGTTTCTTCCTTCTACTCCACTCAGTAGAAGTGTTACTTAGTATTTTATCCAAGGACCTCTTATTATGTATATGGCTTCCCACAGCAACCTCATTTCTCCCTCTTGCTTTCATTTACTTTCTATGTATAGATGATTGTCAAACTTTATTGCTAGCCTTTCTGTTCTCTCTTAAACTCCAGAATCATACATGGAACATTTGGAAAAAAAATTATATGGCAAGAACGTTTATGAGAAAATAATAAGAGAAAATACTAGAAATAAAATGACCAATGAAGAAGTTATAACAATCTACAAATGAAATAACAAAGATCTGAACAAAAATAGACATAATGAGGGGTGGCCAGATGGCTCAGTTGGTTAGAGCCTGTGCTCTTAACAACAAGGTTGCCAGTTCGACTCCCACATGGGATGGTGGTTCTGTGAGCCCCCACAACTAAGATTGAAGGACAACAACTTGATTTGGAGCTGATAGGTCCTGGGAAAAACACACTGTTCCCCAACAAAGTCTTGAAAATACGCACTGTTCTCCTTCCCCAGTAAAATCTTAAAAAAAAAAAAAAAAAAAAAAAAAAAAAAAAACACAGACTTAATGAAAATAGTGACAAAAATTTTGAATATAAGAGACATTTTAAAGAAAATATTGGTGAATCTCTTTAACAGATTGGACATATTGTAGAGCTAAGGATCTGGAGGAAACAAAGAGAACTCTAAGGGTACTAGATTAATCATATTTTCAACAGCAAAAAAGAAGATTTAGCAAAGTGTTTACTTGGAGTTAGCTCCAATTCAAAAATGTAATTGCTCCATTCAACAATTTTTTATCGATGAACAACTGTGCCAAGGTACTCTGCTCATCATTCCAGTAATCACTGAGTCCAAATAAATAACTAATATCTACCCTCAAGGAACTTACTGTCCTGAAAAGAAGCTAAGGCAGATTTTCAAACTCACCAATATATAAAGGAGAGTTTTCAGGTTTGGCAAAATCTTCTATGTAGGAAATACCCAAAGGCATGATGGGAGTTTCACCAATTCCACGAATCATATTTCCTACTAGTACATATACCCACATGAATGACTTAACTTCCTTCACATATTCTGCATTAAAAGAAAAAAAGACATGGCATTAGTGTTTTCATAGTAAAGTATAAGCTATAAGTATAAGTTTTTGGTAAGTATTTCACAGTTCTTGTGTAACATGGCACCCTGTAAACAATGTATATTACCATGCCAGTAATGACTCATTGAAGCATACCTCCTGCATTTGCTGAGTCCTGAGGTTATGGCCAAGGACAAGTGGTATGCTGGAGCCACTTCCTACTGAGTTGGGAGAAAGGAGTAGTATGCACATCTCTTCCCAATTCAGCATTTAGTGACAACACATTGGTAGTTGGATAAGAGTACTGTGTTTTCCCGAAAATGAAACCTAGCTGGACCATCAGCTCTAATGCATCTTTCGGAGCAAAAATTAACATAAGACCCAGTATATATTAATATTACATTATGTTATGTTATGTTATGTTACGTTATGTTACATTACATTATGCTATATTATATTATATTAAATACCGGGTCTTATGTTAAAATAAGATCAGATCTTATATTAATTTTTGTTCCAAAAGACGCATCAGAGCTGATGGTCCAGCTGGGTCTTATTTTCAGGGAAACACGGTGTTTACACCACAGAAATTGGCAAATACTGAAAGTCAAGAGCTTTTTTTTCCCTCAAGAGAATCCATTTACCAGCAACTACTGGACCCAGTTAGCTGCTATGAGTGTTATCCCATTTCTATACTAACTTTAGGGAGAGAAAAAAAAATATTCTCCCTAGAATTAATACTATATTTATAAGATTTTAATAAGAGTCTCACTAAAGTTTGAATTCTGTACAGATTTAATTATTTTATAGACACTAAAATTATTTAACTGCATAGTAATGACATTTTCTCTATAGAGCTTACTGAGTACTGTAACCACCAAATAATGTTTGATAAAGAAATTCACCGCAATTCTTGAAGCAGCAGCTGCTTAGTAGAATAACAAAGACTAGGCCAAGAGGAACTGAAAGGGATCTCTAAAGACCTAGCCATTTCTGTTCTAAGTCAAAATAGCTGTCAAGCCAGGAGGACACTCTGTGGAGTCATGTTTTCAGGAAAGTGAACACAACTTCTTTTCATCTGCTATAAACTGATAGATGCCACCCATAGATGTGAGGGTCCTGAGCAAGCCGGGTCTGGAAATTTGTTGTGAAGTCCAACTCTCAGTCATTCCCAGTCCTGAAAATTATAATCTCCATTTCTGAGTATTCATGTTTCTTGTTTTGTTTTGTTTTGTTTTATTTGTTTGTTTTGTTTTGTTTTGGTTTTGTGGTGAGTACAGTGACTTGCGTCTAGAGATCACCCATAAACTCTAGGACTACTGTAGGGCAAAACTGAAAATATCAGATGATCAAAATATCAATGCACTTTCCTGAATATTCACCAGACTGGGAAGTTTTTATTTATTTATCTGCTACAATGCCACTTAAAAAAAAAAAAGGAAGGACGTGTCAGTCTTTGGCAAAAGCCTGCTCAAGAAGAGAGCACAGGCCACTGTTGATATCACTGTTTTCCTTTGTTTCCCCAGGAGGTTCCTTGGGCTTACAGTTTCTGAGAAGTTCTTCTTACATTCCTTGAATCTATTTGGGGTCCCTCTGATTCAATGCTGGCAGTAAAATTCCCAGGCTTGGGGACTGCTGTAACTTCCACTGATATGAATCCAGCATAAAAATGTCCCCATCACAGGAAGAATAAGTTCTAGTCTGAGATGAATCAACAGGGTTACCCCCAGACTAAATAGCACCAGATTACATAACACATTAAGGGGCAGAGACTGGCATGTTGGTGACTGGAACTGCAGGAAGTTAGAAGTACCACTATTGCATTAGACTGCAAAGTAGTCTCTCTGGTAAAGAGGGAGAAACAGGGCACAACACAAGTTTCTAGTTCAGTAGAAAAAGAATAGAATAAATCAGAACTATAGAATACTTGCCTACTTTCTCTGCTACAGATCAGTGACATAACATAGATCTTTTGAACTTTCTGTTTCTATTTCCTATTTCTTATAATTGTACAGACCAAATTATCAGTATAAACCCATACTCCTAAGATATTTTTCTCTGTGGAATTAACTCTGCAGTGGTCTTTGCATGGATGTATATGATGTATTTTTAAATAATTATTTTAAAGAATAGACAAAGCAGTTTTAATAAGTATATTCTTAATAGAGGAATAACATTCTCTATTATTAACCATTCCTATTCCCCTCAGGGATCCTCTCCAAAAATCCCTGAAAAAAAGGAAAATCTCTTTTGTTTCTTTACCTTAGTCACTTAATCAAAACCAATAACTCATTTAAAACCCCTGACTGGAACGTGTTGAGTTACAAATTCATTGAACAGAAAACAATAAAATGAAGTTAACAACCTGATGGATCTTCTGTTGGTCTGAAAATCTGGGTTCCATTTTCTATACACAAAAAACTGGTTGAGGACAAATTGAGTGAAACTGTAGATTCATATTCATATCTGTATAAACACAGGGAAAACATGTTTATATTAACAAACTAATGAGGACAATGTGAACATTGTGCAGAATAATTCCTGGTTCACTTAAGACCAAACATCCAAAGTCACTAAAGAAGAAGTCTTTTCATCTTTGCCACTTAGTCATCATACATTAATATCATCAAAAATCTTGCCACTCACTGTAAATGTGCAATACCTTGACAGCTAGCTTTCAATTATCTACACATGGCTGATCTACCTTTTAAATTATATAACATCAACTTTCTGTGGTGTTTAGGTGATCATTTCCTGGAATTAATTACTGTGGGATAAGGAACAAAAACTAAGAAAAATAATAGACTCAACGAAGTATAATTAAGAAGATAAAGGCTTTAGAGGAAAAAAACAAGAGTCCAACTTTGGATTCTCTGAGGTTTGCTCATCAGAAATATAACTCTATTTTCTGAGAATCCAAACAGTAATTCCTGCATGTTTTTGTTAACCCCTAAAAGAAACAAAACATTTGCTCCTCACCGTAATGAGAGAGCTTAGGAGAATCTCAAACACTGTGACAGCACAATGTAATGACTTTTTCTCTTCTCAGAAGAACAAAAGGATTAATAGCTTGTGACCATTTACCTGAGGCAAATTACCACAAGATCCACATACCATTTCTCAGAAAGTAAATTATCCTAAATTATGCAACAATGGAGGAAAATACATCTAGTGCAGTCTCTCTCTTAGTTAGAAATTACGTTGAACTAGTTTCTATATTTCTATTAGATAACAGAAAACCAAAAGAAAACTTGCCCTCTGAGTTCCAAATGAACTAGTGTTAAAATACCTTCTCCTTAATAACTACTCAGCCATGCCAATAGAGTTTGGCTGTGAAAGGTAGACAAAGGCTTCTGTCTCCATACCCATGATCCCATAAGACATGCCAGCTTTAGGCAAAGAAATAGCACCTTTAGCAGGGGATGAAAAGAAATGTAAATAATAGCTGAATATTGTTCAACATTATCTTCAATAGAATAGGAAATAAAAGGATAGTAAAAACTTTGACTAGAAATTTCTGATCCCTTCAAAAGTACCTGAGGAGATAAAGTATCTTTTTCATTCAACTTATCCCCTTAAAATGTAATAACTCGTTCAAAATCCATTCATTCCCAAAACATCAGCAAAATGACAGTAAATAGATTTTAAAATGGAAAAGAAAAAAAACAACATAATGACACAAAGATAAAGAGAATGGAAGATTTCATAAGAGAGAGTTAATAAGATTTTGAAAATGGGAAATAATAAGTGAGTGGTCACTGAATTAGTAGATATGAGAAATGCAATCCTAAGTAAGTACCTGCAAGGGAGAAACCAAATATGTGCCACACATCCCTGGACAGTTTCAGGCAAGACATAAAACATTTCTAAATGTGGGAGTAAGCATGGTGCAAAAAAACAAGAGGATTGGGTTAAAGTGTATATAAAAAGCAGTTAGACCCTTATAGATACCCTCTGCCTTTCCAACTGAAAATGGTCTTTGACTCTAGAGAGACTGAATAAGCACATTGAAGACAGGAAAGACATACAAACAACTGGGGATATTAAGTTTTTTTTAAAAAAAAGTACATTCTAAAACCCCCACCTGGTTAATAGCCAACTTTCCACCTTCCAGGCAACATATTGGAGAAGACTTGCCTAAGATCACTGACAGGTTATGGCCATTCTGAGACATCTGAAAAACAGCCATATGCAGCCGTAAAAACAGCCCTGTGCAATCACCATACAAAGAAGTATGGTTATTAATCAAGTCCTACACATTTATACAGAACTTCCAATTAGCTTGCTGTTGTTATACTTCTCTTTCTGAAATATGAATAGATAACCAAGAACCACCAGATATACCAGGGAAGGCTATCAGTAAAGACAGAGACAAAACAAATAAAACCTGTACACTAGAACAAGACAGAGACAATGAAAACAGATAAAGAAAATTTAGATGGGGAAAAACATTACATTTTTGAAAAAAAACAAGATGTTCCTTAAAAGGATACATTCAAAGAATAAGAGTCCTTGGAAATTAAAAATGTGATAGCAAAAGTTAGAAATCTATTCAAAGGTTTGGAAGATAAAGTTAAAGAAATCTCCCACAAATTAACAAGAAGTCAAGGTGATAAAAAAAACTTGGAAAATAAAAGATGAGAAAAAATATAACTTTAATCCAGAACATACAACATTCAAGTAGTAGAAGAGAAAGAGATAAATAGGGGAGGGGGTAGGTGGGATATTATCAAAGAAATAATACACATAACTTTTACAAATGTCTAGCCTGAAGGCACCTGGCGCTATGAAAGAAAAGGATTTACACCAAGACAATGATCATGAATCCAGACTTTGGAGCATTGAAAAAAAAAAAAAAATTTCACCAGGGGTGAAAATGGCATAAGATCCCCAACAGTAACACTGAAAGCTAGAAAACATTGGAACAATATCTTCAAAATCCATAGGGAAAATATTTCCAACCTAGAATTTTATACCAGCCAAACTATAAATCAAGTGTGAGAGTAGCATAAGAATATTTTCAGATATTCAAGTTATTAAACTTTTTACTTCTTTAAACACTTTCTCAGAAACCTATTAAATGATATTTTCCATAGAAAAGAGCAAAAATAAAAAGGAAAATAGAAGATATGATACCCAGGAAATAAGTAACTGAACAGAGGAAAGATGCAGCGCCAATTCCTAAGGATAACGGTGAGGAAAAATTTCAAGAAGCAGCCATGTAGCAGGCCTAGAGAATTCCCAGTTTAGATTGCAGATGGAGAGTTGATGGTGTCAGGAGAGGTAACTCCAGGACAAAAACGAAACCCTCTGATATGTATGAGTATATTGAGAAGATGTTGCCCTCCCAGTGGAGAGTTTGGTGAGAAATATAAAAAAAAAAAAAATTAATCGAATAAAAATGAGGCAAGTATTAAATTCAGGGAAAATAAAAAGTTATGTAAGAAAAGAATGATAACAGATGGTTCAGTGATGGAAAATACAGACATCATCATACACATGGAAAGAGTAAATATGATTTTATGGCAGGAAGTCAGGTATATATTACATAACACTAAAGTGTCAAAAACTAAAAGAATAAACATTTATGTAGAAATATGGAGGCAAATAGCAAAAGAACGAGTGAAAAGAGTTGCAAGGAGTTGCCTCTGGAAAGCAGTAATATGGACTATATCAAAGGGGCAGGGGACAACTCTTTTTTCAAGATAAGCCTTTCAATATAATTTTATTTTTACAACTTTGTACACCTATTACTTTAGTAAAAACTGAAATAAAAATCAACCCTCAGACTGACCTGTCTCCTTGTGACCTACAATTAAACAGAACCTCATTGTAATTAGAAATATCTAAATAGTCCTGAGAAACGAGTAATCCTGATTTTTGCCAGATTCTAAAAATATTTTCATCAGATTCAATTCCATAAAAGAGGTGTCCCAAATCTCTATTTCATAAATTGAAAATTTATCTGACTATGCAAGTGGAAGTGAGGAAGCCAAGAGCACAAAATAGACTGGTGGAACAGAATCTGCATCTTCTGTTTCCCATTATAGTGCTCTGTGTTTTTAGGATGCATTGTTCCTAGAAAGGAAATTCCAAGCTTCATTCTTGCAGTTGAAATTGAACCTAAAATGTCATCAGAGATTGAATGCTTACCGGTCCATGAGGAAATGAGGTAGAGATTGTAAAAAGCATCCTAGGCCCATAACCACACATCCAACACCAATCATTATAGGTCTATGCAATTTGGATCCAAAGTAACTCACAAATATAATCAAAAAAAGATTTCCTAGGAAAAAAATTGAGACAAAAGTAAATATTTCAGTAAATATAAACAGCCTCCTTCAACCATTTGCTACCTAGCATTTATCATATAATCACTATCTGAAATACTGGGATTGGGGCTAGGGATTCATGAAACAATAAATGAATAAGACACAATCCCTGCCCTAAAGGAAGGCTATTTCACAATGCTGACAGGTATGTAAACAGATCTCTGTGGATCATGAGCAATTAAAGAGGGCGGAGAAAGAAGCCAGTGGAAGGGATTGAAGAATGGTTCTGGGAAATTTTAAAGGCTGTATTTGTGAGGCTGTATTTGTATTTTAAAGGTTGTATTTAAAGGCTGTATTTCCTAGATAGAGGTAGGAAATGGAATGCAAAAGTAGGTGTCAGACTGTATGTCACCTCTGGCTTCTTCCTCCATGCTTGCTTCACAGAATATTATAATGTTTTCCTATGCTTGAAAAGAGAAGCAAAAGTCAAATTCAGATAGACAATTATTTTATAAGTTATGATTCATATATAACTTCATATTGGTCAACGTAACCAAGCCAGAGATCTATGTTTATTTCTACTTCTTTTCTTAGAAGGGAAAAATAGTGGATTCTCCACTTTTCCAACTGGTCTTAGAAGTTAGTCTGGAACTGAGGAATAAATATCTCAATGAAAAATTTATCCCCATGTTTTAGGATGAAGATTTAGGACAAAGAAACTAATTGGAAGGCCCCTTTATTATGGGAAAATCCTTGATAAGTATGGAGTAAATGTCAAAAGAGTCAAATATATAAATTCTCAAATTACACATTTTTAATTCAATAATCAATATTTACCCTGATCATACTATGTATAAAGAAAATCTCTGTGGTGAGTTTAAGGTTATAAAAAGTTTTTAACCTCTTCCTGAAGGAGTTAATTTTCTGAGTGGTGTTGTATATTTTGAAGACTTTTCTTTCCATACTCCAGTCTGCCTTGTAAGTAGAGGAGATGTCAGCCCCTACATTATTTTGTATGGAGAAGGCTTCTTCTCTTAGCCACAGCAGCCACATTGACCTTTCTAGGTTTCTAAAATCCCCAGCATCTGGTAACTAGACTTCTTGGGGCGATCATTTCACAGTATATACAAATGTCAAATCACTATGTTGTACACCTGATACTAATATGATAGTATATGGCAATTATACTTCAGGTAAATTAATAGATAGATAGATAGATAGATAGATAGATAGATAGATAGATAGATAGATAGATAGATAGATGATAGATAGATAGATAGATAGATAGATAGATAGATAAAATCTATCTAGATAAAATTAATAGATAAAATCCCATCATCAAAGCCATCAATGTTGAAGGTATTTTCTCCAGAAGACTACTATTTGAAATCTATATTTATTTTGGAAAAGAGAGAAAAGGAGGTAATTTCCCTCCTCACAGTTCATCTTTCAAATTGCCTTCCTCTGTCAGTAAAATAATCACCACAAGAGGGAACAGGAAAATATAAATAACTTTTTGTCAAGGGTATGGAGAATGCTGTCTGTAAATATTACTGAGGAAAGGTAAACAAAGTGATATTTTATGGGCAACTGTAAACTACATCTCCTTTTCCTCTCAACGTATTTTAGATCTTCATCATTCTCCACAAGCCACCTATCACCACTCACTTTCATAGTTAATATTTTCTACTTTGTTAAGAAATTTGAGGCAATCAAACATGAGGATGTCTGAATTTCCAACCCTATGGCCTTACCACCTTCCATCAGTTTCAGAGATTCGTGGTGCCCAACTAAACATCCAAGGTCAAACACACCACCTGGGAACTTCTATTCTCTCCAGAAACTTACTCCAATAATGCAACTATTTTTTCGTATATTTAAGCCTCTTTGTGTATACTACATTTTAGTTACAGATCTCCTCTAGTCTCTCTCCGAATTAACATTCATCTGTATTCATGGATTCCACTTCTTCCCCTCCCATTTTCTCCTAAAGTCACTCTTCTCTCTCTAGTCTCTAGCTTCTAAATCTACACTTCAGCTGAAAGTGCCCTGGAAAAAATCATCAATTATCTCCCTATTGTAAAACCCAGGGAATACTTTTCTATTCTTATCTAACTGGATATTTCTAATGCTTTTGACAATTAGTTTTCTTCTGAAAATGTCTACTCTCTTGGCATCTATAATATCATCCTCTCCTACTTCCCCCTCTTAACTTTTGGACTATTCTTTCCCGTAATATTTCCATGGTTGCTTTCTTCCACCTGTTCCTTAAACATTGATGCACCTGAAGGATCCATTCTTTCTGCATTGTACTTTTCACCCTATACCCGCTCCCTGAATAACCTCATCTCTTCTCTAGTTTTAAAAAACACCTATTTACTGACTAATCAATAGTTCCAATCCAGACAGTTCCCAACGGTTCAGACTCATATAACTACAATGTGGACATTGCTACCAAAGGACTCAGGGGTACAACTACAATTTGCCTAAACAGAAATTATCATCCCCATAGCCACCACCACAGTCTTGTTCCGCTTCCCCTATTCTTTGTCAGCACCACTCTCCACTCCATTGCCCAAGGTGTAAACCAAGGGACACCCTCTTTTCCCAGCCACCACATCCAATCTGGCACTGAGTTCTCTGGAATTAAACTAAATATTTTGCAGACCAGCCTTTTCTCTTTATTTTTACCAGATGATCCTGACACAGGCCCAGATAGCTGTTCCTTGTGCTTTTGCATTGGCCTCCTAGGAGCCTCTGTGTCCTAGTCTAGTTGGCCACCACCTCGGAATCTATCTTCAGCACAACCACATGCATTGCACTGCTAAAAAGCAAATCTGACATTTGCTTTCAACAGGGGTTTTTAACTTGTAATCGATAAACCCCCCAAGGAGTCCATGGAGAGAAATCAAGGGCTCCACGAACTTCAGTGAGAAAAAAAATATTGCACCTTTTTTTTCACTAACTTTTAATTAAATATTAACATTTCTTTTAACAGTGAAAGTAGACACAAACTATGAGGTGTGATCAAAAAGTATGGTGAATTTTTAAATTAAAAAAATTTATTATAGTAAAAGATGCCCTGACGTTAATCCCCCTCAAAATACTCCCCTCGCTTCAAATACACATATCTCATCGTTCTTATCACTTTCTGAAGCAGATCTGAAAGTCCTCTTTCGTGAGTGTTTTTGCTTCATTCTCTATCATGACAACACTCCATGTCACACATCACTTCTCGTATGGCAATTTCCACCAAATAAAATCATTATGGTGTGTCCTCATCCACCTTACTCACCGGATCTAGCACCGTGTGACTTCTGGCTCTTCCGCAAAGTCAAAGTGACCATGAAAGGTAAACGTTTGAATCAATTCAGGACATCAGTGCAGCTACGACAGCACAACTAAAGACACTCACAAAAGAGGACTTCCAGAACTACTTCTAAAAGTGTCAAGAACAATGGGATAAGTGTGCTTGAAGCAAGGGGGGATATTTTGATGGGGATTAATGGCAATGTATCTTTCACTGTAACATATTTTTTAATTTAAACATTTACCATACTTTTTTTATTAAACCACATATAGTAATATTAATGGTACCTATGATTTTATCACACACTGCCACCAGTAGAAGTTATAGATATTCACATATGACATTCAGTTGTTACAGATTCTTCAAAATATTGTTGACACTATCATTACTTCAAAATTAGTGTATATGCTATATTTAATGTGTTGATAAGCACAAATATTACTATATTATAAGTTGTTTTAATATTTTGATATTTTATTTTAATATTATTGGTTTCATTGTAACTTTATAGTTTTTATTTTATGAAATTCAAAATATTATTCTGAGATCATATGGCATCAGATTGCCAGAGTCCTTGGCACAGAAATATTAATAACCTCTGCCAATCTCTTAGTGATTTTTTATTACCTAGAAGATAATGTAAGTGCCACACAAGCACACAAGGCTAACCATAACCCATTTCTCCAAACTAATATCTTAATAATTTTTACTTTAACCTTTGCTAGTCAATAATATTGGGCTATATGTTGCTCCCCACACAAGCTACTATGCTGTCTTACCCTTATGCTTCTTCTATTGGAATTCCCTTCACATTTATCTAACCTTGTTATTTTATCTGAAAAACTTTTACTCATCCTCCAAAAGTCTATCTTTCCTGAGATTGTGTCCCCACTCCATATTCTTATAGGACCTTATATATGCTGTCACCAAACTTACAGCATTCAATAAAAATTATTATTTTATTTTGCATCTATGCCCTCCATTGGACTCTAAGCTGAGCCTATGCAGGACTATATAAAGATTTATTTCTAACTCCATCACCAGGATCTGGCATACAGGTGGAACAGGGAGCTGAACACTAGGAGACAAGATCAAGTATCACCTGTTTCAGTTTTGCCACTCCTCAACCCTGATCTTTCTTTCAGATATTAATTAATTAACTATATTAAAGGCAGCTTTTACCTTGAAGGAAGTAGAAGCCATGACAAAACTATAAAGGAGTGGCATTCATATTTCTATGCAGGTTGTTCACAGCAGAAATCTCTCTCTCCCTTATTCTTCCTCTCTATCCTCACATCTTCCCAATCATCCACAAAAATCAGAGGCTAAGAATAGACTTTATTCTTCCCTAGAGACTGTTTCTGAAATAAATTCAGAGAGATGTGAAAGCAGTTTCTTCTTCCCTCTGCACTTAGAAAGATTTGTCAACCTCCCAGAAACAACAGGAGAAGAAAAATCATTGCTTTTTTTCCTTTGGAAAACAGATTCTTTTGTTTTCCATATCTTCTAAGTATGAAGATAGAGCCATTAAGAGTTATCAAGTGACAGATTAAATGTAAATACTCTAAATACTCTGCTATTTAAGCTAGATAACCAAAAAAAAAATCTATTAGAACGAAATGTCCAATGGTGGGATATGTTGCAAAATTTAGGTGTTATTCAGAAGTAATATTTAAATGAATTATTTGTAAGCATATTCCAAAATTACCTAGAAGATTCAATTTTCTTCTGAAAACATATTGTTTAATCAGATTAAATGGCCTAAAGCAACAAATAAAGAGAATAAAATTCAGACTAGCTCTATGGATAAAATAAAACGTAAATGGAAGTAATGCAGAAATAATTTATTACCAATCTCAAAGCTCCCGTTAATAAATCCAACTAGAGATGTCGGGATGTTGAATTGTCTCTCTATCTGTGTAAGCATGGAGTTCATATAAGATCCAGATAGTGTTTTGGAAACAAATGCACATGTTATTGCCAGCAGAAACATCTAGGGAGAAAAGAATATAACAGAAGATATAAAAACTTATTTTTAAATTGTATGTTTGTCATCTTTTGATAAAATATCTTCCACCACGAGACAAATTGCCTCCAACTTAAGTAAGCCTTGAGTTCACAAGGAACTTTTAATGTGGTTTGTTCTTCTGAACTTTCATGCCACAGTCTTTTTGAAATCCCAAAGTGAGATTAATTAATTAGTGATATTGAATTTTGTATGTAGTTGTAGCCTCATTAGTTTATAGGCACATCTTGGACATACACAGAAACAATTAGTTATTTTAAATAACATACAGCTAATGATTTAAACAGATCTTCAGCATTACAATGCTATCTGTAATACAAAAGAATATATGTATATTACTTAAAAAAGGGAATGTAGCATTACACAAAATATTATTTTTTATAGAAAGTTTGCTCCAGATCTTTTTTATCCAAAGTAATATGTAAATTATACATTAGATTACTGCTCACAACCAGGTAGTTTATTTAAAGCAATGTTTTAATATCAAACTATAAAATGTTTCTAACTGAACAGGTACTTGCTATGATAAACAACTATGAACACAATAAATATGCATATATTGAATGAATCACTTCCTCTATATTGATATAGTTCCAAAGAACAGTCAGTTGGTGCAATCAGTAACAAATATAAATATCAAGGACAACTTAACAGATAGAACTGTTGTGGTTTTACTAAGTATGGTTTTACTAAATATCTGAGAATTCAAATTTTTGATAGTTTCATTAAATTGAAAAGGATAGATTTTAGTTAGGGATTTGAAAAAGGAGCATTGTATACTGGGCAATAGCATAGTTAGGTGGATTAATTACTGCTTCAAAATCAACAAATTAGAGATAACAGATTTAGGTCAACCTGAATGGTATTCTCCAATCCTATGCCATAGGGCTTTTTTCTTGGCCCTATTTAAAGATATTTCCTAGTGACACTTCCATCCTGGGACATGATTCAATGTACTCTTTAACCAGTACACTCAAATCCCTAAAATCCTTAGCCCTCCTCCTTCCACACTCCCAATCTGAAACAACCCCACAATTTACATTGTGCATTGTACATTCCCTTCCAGATTATTCAGTCTTTTCTGTTTCTCAATCTCCAACCAAGCCATGTGCTCTATATGACCAGCATTTAAATGATCTCAGCAACTTTACCTTCAAATTTACCTCTATCCTTGCCTCCCTGATTTTCCTCCCATCTTAGAATAAGTGCCCCTTCCCTTATACAGTAATATCCCTCCATCCATGCTCTTGAATCCATTCTTCACATTTCTGAGTTACTGATTTATCCATTATTACCTTTCCTCCTCTATTTTCACCCTCATACTATTGACTGCCTCTCTCTCCAGTAGCTTATAAATACATTCAAGATATTTCTCTTCTCTCTCTCTCTCTCTCTCTCTCTCTCCCTCCCTTCTTCCCTCCCTCTCTGTTTGTGTGTTTGGATGTCTATAACATCCTTCCTCACTATACTGTGAGCAGTTCAAACATAAGAATTATGTATTATTTACCTTTGTATCTTTGGTATGTAGTAAGTGCAATACATGTTGATTGAATTAATGACAGAATAAGTATTCAAAAACATCTTGAAGAACTGGTCAGAGCTGAAAATAAGCTGAATGTAAACTGAAATGGAATAGGATTAAATACACCTAAGCTGAGAATTAGCTGCACCAATTCGTGTGGAGAAGTCTGAATAGAATTTTCTGTG
Source organism: Rhinolophus hipposideros (assembly GCF_964194185.1). NCBI lineage: Eukaryota > Metazoa > Chordata > Mammalia > Chiroptera > Rhinolophidae > Rhinolophus > Rhinolophus hipposideros. The sequence continues at coordinate 33,776,788 of NC_138055.1, forward strand.
AAAAAGAACTGGAAAATTTACGTATCAAGCACAATGTGAGTCAAACTGCTATATGGCTGACAGGATAGTATGGCTATATCTCTGGTTATTTATCCTTTATAGTAAATACCATTTGTAGAATCTTTCTCTCTCATACTATAAATTTTTGCAGAGCACATTATTGACAGTAAACAGTTTTCAGGTGGTTTTATAATTCAGGTTTTGTATTAAAAAGCAAGGTCTACCCAATAAAGTACAAATCATATTTTGGAGAATCATTAATTAATTTAACATTTTAAGAAAGGAAACTTGATGAATCATGATCCCAATGTTCTTTTCCTAAAACACCTGATGGGTAGCCTAACTGTTGGGTTCTGTTCACAGAGTGAAAGCAACCAGTGGCCATTCTGAGTCATGTCTAGTGCAAAATAACTTCTATGTTTATAAAACTAGTTCTACTAGTTTGTAATAGTAATGCTCCAGAATTTAAAGCATATATTTCTAGGACATTCTTTTGATGCTTTCTTAAAGTGTTTTGTTTAATGAACACATTTCTAAGTTCAGAAGGGAAAAAAAATTGATAATTAAGCAACTGCCTCTCACTTTTACCTTACAAACTCGTGCTTGCAATATTTTGCTATAACATTCAGATCAACATCTAATCTTGCCACACTCCAAATAAAGACCACTGTTTATAAATAACACCTGAGTTGACTTTTAGCTACAAGCATTATTAATATTAATAGCTAATGTTTATTGAATGTTTACAATACTTCAGTAATTATTCCAAGCATGTAATGAGAAAAAAATCCTATGAGACAGAAGTATTTTATTACCCTTTTCATGTGAGAAAACTGAAGCACAAAGAGGTTAAGTAACGTGTCTAAGATCTCACAGCAAGTAAGCAGCTAAACTCAGAAATGAATCCAGGGAGTCTGGGCATCTATCCTTATTTTTAAGCACTCAGTTTTAGGAGAATAACATGATAATTGAGGGATAATTTAATAGGAAATTTTAAAAATACAATTAACATAGCATTTCAGGCAAAAGTGGTTTTCCACATTTATATCACAATTCTCCACTTTCATGTACATGTTTAGATTTTACCTACACATGTATAAAGAGAAAATAAACTTTTGATAGGGAAAAATTGATGGCAGTGTCTTAGTTCGGAAACAACTTGCAAGCTCTAGCTATAGAATGAAGATAAACATCCTTTGGTTTAAAGTACATTCATTTATAGATGATGTAATACAGAATTGTACACCTGAAATCTGTATAATTTTACTAACAATTGTCACCCCAATAAATTTAAAAAAATAAAGTACATTCAAATTTTGTTTGAAGGTAAAATGGCTTTGAAGCTATGAAGAGTTTGCTCTGAAATAGTCAAGAATACCAGAATGCTAACAAAATGGATATTTTTCTTATAGAGAATGACTGGCTTGTTACCAAAGCTTAAAGAAAATATCTGTTTCACTGGGTCATTGTGAAGTAATCATTGCATACAGATCAGCAAAGCATTTTCTGGGAAAGATTCCTACGCTCCTCTGGCCTAGAAGCCCCTGAACGGTGAGCATTAAATTGGCCTTTGATCCAAGAAAATAAGTCCTACTATAACATAATGTGTGCCTGAACATTTTTAAAACCTTGTCTTCTATTTAAGTCCCTCAAAACCATTTCTAATTAAATTGCCTGAATCAATATCCTTATTTAGACACACCCTCAGTTACAAAACCAACTTCATTAAAGCAAGAAATTATCAATATAGCAGGTAGTGGAACATCAATATTAGATTACTTCATGAACATATAAGCAACTTTATAAGGTCAAATTATAAAACAACAACATATGGTATATATACATATGTCCACACAAAAAATTTCCATACCTTCAACTTGGAAAGACATCTTATTGTATGTATTTCAATTTTCTCAGTTTCTCCCATGTTGTTCTTCTGAGTGTTCCAAGGTATTTATTATTTAAATCTTGATATTTCTTAGTTCTATCATTTTAAGAAGACAAAAATCTATTAAACTACTGAAAAAAATCATAAGTCATCATTCTTTTGAAGAAAATACTGAATCTGAATAACATAAGCAGAATCCATTGTATTACAAAAATACCTGAAAAGCTTTTGATTCAGATATGACGTTAAAGATTTAGTTCGTAATTTTCCATTGAAAAAGTTACATTGAATAACTTTAGTTACTCTTTAGCGAGATTAAAGGTATTAGAATTACTTGTTATGTTCCCCTTGCAAAATAATGATCATGTGGTTAAAATAAAACTTTTCATCTCTTTCGCCAAAACAAATAGAAGCAAAGTTAACTTCTTGGACTTACATCAAAATAATGCTTTTAAGAATACACAGACTTTGATTAGTGTTTGTGCTAAAAATCTGCTTCAGCAAGCCTACCAAAGTTCAAAAATCTCTGTTTGGCTAGGCTCCCTCTTCAAGTTCTTTGCGTTCCAAGACTTCCCTGGAGTTTCAAGAAGGGAAACACTTTCTGGGGCACTGCTGATTCACGGAAACCTGGGGAGACATGGAATTTTAATTATGGAAATAACCTAAGTAAAAACAACAAATAATTTTATGATCTGGAAAAGAATCCTACAGTTATTTGCAAGTTAAGATGTGAGGTTCAGGAGAAGACCAAACATGTAAGTGCAGATCTATATGTCTACATATGTATTAAATAAATATATATATGTATATATATGGCATATTTTTATATGTAAAACAAAAAGATTATTTGAACTATTAAATTTTATTAACCTTTTTTCAAAGTTTTGTCTTTTTTGTGTCTTGCAATCAGGTCATTATTTTGTACCAAAATGAAACTGTTTCACTGTGACGATATTTATTCTAGTAAATCTAGTTCAGATTGTGAAAATGATATGTTAACAGCATCCACAGTGTTAATTTATTCAAACCCTCTGAACAATATCCATTTAAAAAGTGATCCTGAATGCACTAATTTTTAAAAATCTAACTGCTTTACATCTGTAAATTCGCTGAATCTCATTCCCTTTACATCCATTAAGGCAATGACCACTAAACAATGTATGACCTTAGTTCTCTTTACTCATTCTCTCATTGTTACCACTATGTATATACCAGAAGTTGACTACGTACCTGTCATTATGCTAAGCATAGGATTTCAGAAGTGAATAAGGCACACAAGCTATCCTATAGATAATATAAACTGGTCAGGGAAGTGTAAGGCTCTGTGGAAAGTACTTGAACCCAGATCCCAAGGATCCTATATCGTTTATAGAGAAAGGTAAACCTTTTAAATAAAACACATTGGAATAGAGCTAGACAGTGTACAATCAAATACAAATTGTTTGGTATGTAAGAGGTGAAAAAATTCATAGGTCATAGATGAAAATTATTAGAGATTCTTTTGGCAATTCTCAGTAGCCATACAGATGAACTCATGCTGCAATCTCACATAAAATAATAAATCACCATAACTATAGTACAACTGCAAGGCACTAGTTTTGGAAAAGCCAATAAAATAGGATGATTTTTCAAAAGAATGGAAACTGCTATTATTTGGACCTCAACTGTAATACATCTGCTTTTATCATAAACCTTTCAACTGCCCTCATGTCTTCCTTCTCATGATTTAGAACCCAGTCTCACTCCACTTTCATTTTTCTTTCTATCCATCTTTGCCAATGTCTGAGCTCAATACAATCACCCAATCAAACAACAAAAAGGGAGGGAACTTATTCCTCTTCCATGTCAATGTTGTCTTCACCCTTTTTAGTTAATAAAAACATGACTTTTCTAAATGCCTGTTTTTCCTATCTGGCCAGGAGACATAGCAGATGGAGTTAGTGACACAGAAAATCACCACAAAGGAGAATTCTGTAGTTCCTTCCATGCGTCATATATCACTATATAACCATCTTGAGCATATTTTATCACCATGTCTCAAAGATTTGTTTCCAAAAGTATTTACCCTTTTGAGGGAAGTTTTCTAAATAATTGTCCTGACTGGGGTTAAGGGGTAGTGTTTAAAACTAAGCACTTGGAATGAATTAAATGTCATTCAGTTAACACTGAATTTTCCCTAATTTGCCAACTTATACAGTCGAAAACATGTCAGCTTTTCAGAAACACTTTTTAAATTTTAATGGAGGAAAATAAATAAATGAATAAAATCCATCATTTACTTAATAAAATTCATGAAACAGTTAATGTCACAATCACTTTGAGTATCTTGGCCTCAAATCAGGGAATGCACTCATTGTTTCTTCGTATCCTTGGCTGGGCAAGTGCCAGTCTTGTAAACAGTCCCCTTTTGTTAGCAGTGTTGTTTACATGGTGACTTCTGCTCCTGGGACCACAGCGTTACAGATAAATCCTTATCAATCATCACGGCTAATGAAAAGAACTTGCTGAACTTTTATTAAGAGGAGAATCATTTTATTTCTCTACTCCTCAGCATTCAAAGGGGGGAGCAAATGATTCTTCAGTATGCAGTCTCACAAAAACATGGTTGTTTCTTCTATGTTACTACTCAGAACTCTGAGGATTTTGTTTTGTTTTTTAATTGCAAGAAAAGGACATTATAGGATTGTTAACTATATTCACGTTTTTGCAGAGCAGGACTCTAGAACATTTTCATCTTGCATGACTGGAACTCTATACCCACTGAAGAGCATCAGTCAGGTTTTTGACACCCTTTGATTGTCAGCCTTAATGACGTCTCAATCATAAAAGAATACAAATTTTTACGAATGAACTATCTTGTCTGTGTTCTTTCCCCAGTGTTAAGTATATAAACATAGTTTTTTATTGCTATAAATCACCTGGGGAAAATGCATACATTTAATTTTACATTATACTATTAACAAAATAAAGGCTTTACTTTATCAGGCAAAACTAGTAGTACATACATGAAGAAGACTTAGAAGAACATCCTTTTCCTGGCAAAAAAAAAGAGTCATACCAGCAACAGTCTTACGAAAATTGTTTATTTCCAGAAGCTTCAACTGATTCCTAGCTCTGCAAGAAAAGAACAGCCTCTTGGCAGTATCCAGCTGAAATTTTAACCAATACCATACCAAGCTAGTATGTGCCAATGAAGCACATGTAGAACCAACAATGGCCCTTTGTGTAGCGCCTGACAAATTATCTTACTTCCATTAGTTCATTTTCATCAGAAATCAAAGAATAAGATATTGGATTCTGCAAATAAGCCTTCCAAACATAGGTATTATTTTACTTCTTACATTCAGGGGAGGTACCAGAAATGCATCACTCTAGGCACTTAACTGAACCATACAACCATGTATATGATTTCACCATGCAAAGAGTGAAACTCACAGTAACACAAGCAAAAACTATCATCATCAATCCAGCAATAAAAATACGTACCCTGTTGCATTGGTTAATGCACTTTCCAATTCTGGTAATAGACCAAGACATGGAAAAGTCAAACTGAAAATTGGCTTCCCAAGTCTTAGGAGAACTGGTTGTGAATATCCTCAGGGTTACAGCCCAGACCAAGTAATGTTAGAGAATCATCAGATTATGGAAGTAGCCAATATTTTCCACACTGGCAATTTAAACTGTTTTATTTCTTCAAATTATTATACCAATTCTTCTCTTCCTTTTGTCTGTACCCACATAGTTCTAGATGCAAAAAACGTTCCTTCATTTAACTATGGCAAATAAATATCGAATTGACCTTTATTCTCATAGAGAGCGGAGTTTTCATCTGTAACATGCCCAAAATAACAGAAAATCTAATAAAGAATTTAGATTTATTTTTCCCCAATCCATTTATTTATGTATTTGTTCATTCACATTAATGGACATACAGAGACAACTAGATGTAATCAAAATGTCAGACCTTGAAGCCCAGCTGTAGTTTAGTTGTGAGTTCTTTAAGCTCTTTGAGTCTTTTTTTTTTGTTGTTGTTTTTTTACTTGTCTTTGGCATTGGAATATTTATGCCTATCTTGCAAGATTGGTATGAAGCTTAAGTTATGAAATTTACATAAGACTGACCCCTAGCATGGCTGCTGAAATAAAAGAGTCACTCTGTAAATGGCAGTGATTATTATTCATTCATTCCACAAATATTTATTAAGGCTCTGCTACATTCCAAACACAGTAGTTGGTGCTAGGGATACAAAGATGAATAACATATGTGCTTGCACACAAGTGGTCTCATAAGCTATTGGGAGAGATAGACAATTAAATGATAATAATAGTTAGTTAATGCCACAGTACAGACAATTTGAGCTAAGTAATAGGAAAAAATAATTAATGAAAACAATTTCGATATTTATTTGGAATATCATTTGGACACAGCACAGTAGTTTAAGTGCTTGGGCTTTAAAATGAGGTATGACTAATTTGAAAGCCTGTTTTTAAATTAGTTGTGTGATTTTGTATAAATCACTTATACAATAAGGATAGTTTCTATCTTTATATCAGACAAGAAAATGGAAAGAAAAAAACAAAAAACAGGACAACAGAACCCAGACTGGTAGTTCAAGAGAGGAATTTAACATACGAAAATAGTTAAAAAGGTGTCAGAGGAATTAAAAAGCCAAAATGAGCAGATGGTGGACAACCCAGAGATTTACACAGGTGGGAACTCACTTCCACTCCTAAGGCTGTATCAGAAAGGGAAAGGGATTGAACTGCAGGAGCTTGAACCCTTAGGACACACAGCCACCGCCGGAGACACCACTTAAAGTTGGAGGGGTGGGGGAGTAATGCCCTGGCTCTTCCCTTCTCTACAAACCCATTCTCACACTAATACTTCCCACTGACAACCTAAAAGGAAATCAGATGCAAGGGAGCCTGGGAAATTTCCTTTTTGAAATCAGTCCCTCGGGATAAAGAAAAGATCAGAGGATGGGGAAAAAAACTGCACATGAGGCCAGAAAAACAAATGATTAATACAACCATAATTAGTTGCAGTAGAGTTTAATGAGATAATAAGAGATAAATGTGACAAATTATCTTTATTTGTGGTCATATGCCATTTTATTTATACCTCTAATGGACCAATGGATAAAGACAGGAAGCATAAAAGAGCACTGATATTAAAATATAACCTATTGGGGAGCATAAAAATTAATATTATAAATTTTCCTCAAGATTATCTTCATCTAATCAGCAAGTTTCATTCTGTTTACCTAGTACTTCATTTTATGGTTCCATTGTTCCAAAACCAATTTTTGAAAAGAAATAATAAAATGGAGAATTGTATCTAGTCTTTTCCATATTCAGAGAAATATCTGCAAATGATGACATAAACCCATTCTCTTATTTCCTCAATTTTAAAGAAATCTCAAACATTATAAAATTGAGTTTATTGAATTGTTAGATACTTTTAAAAACTGTAAAAAGTGTAAAAATTCCAAACATCATAACATCAGCTTTTTCTTATTTTAACACTTTAACACATATAATACTTAAATACCAATATACATATATGACTCTCTAAGCCAAATACAACATAATATCATCCTTGAATTTATTTCCTAACAGGTCATGCTTTTTCTCACAACATTAATATAAAATAATGCATGTATATCCCATGTTAAATAATATGATATACATGACAAGAAATTTGCCTTCATACTTAATATTACCAAATATAATTAAAGTTTATAATTGTCTACGAACATATAGATCTAAAATTAAACATTTTAGATAGAATCATCTATTTTTAAATAAACTTTTTTTAGTTTATAGATATTTGCAAAAGATTGTGTGTTGCTATGTAAGAATTGTAAGTCAAAAGAGATTGGTAAACACTGGCCCAGTGAAGTTCTCATTTGGCAAATATGGAAACAGCCGTCATAGAGTACATATCCACACAAAACACTTAGTGAAGCACTTACACACTCACCGATTTGACTATTAACCAAAATATCACTAAACTATATGATTCTTAGCTAGAACGTATCATAACAGTCTCCTTGCTTGCCTATCTATCTTTCTACCTATTCTTATTATATAACACTCCCAACTCAAAATGAATCTTGTTAAAGTAGAGCTTTTATAGAGTTATTCGATTTTCTCCTTTAAGCATCAGTGTTGTTTAACTTTTATTTTGGTATCACTTCAAACATAGAGAAAAGGTGCAAGAATTATACAGATTTTCCATGTGTTCTTTACTCAGTTTTACCAATTGGTTACATTTTGCATCATTTGCTTTCTCTCTCTCTCTCTCTCTCTCTCTCTCTCTCTCTCTCTCTCTCTCTCTCTCTCTCTCTCCCCACCCCACCCCTTCTCTCTGTATATATAGTCCTCCTTTGGTATCCATGGGGGATTGGTTCCAGGGCTCCCCCCCCCGAGAATACCAAACTTTGAGGATGTTCAAGTTCCTTATATAAAATGGCATAGTATTTGCAAATAGCCTACGCACATCTTCTTGTATACTTCAAATCATCTCTAGATTACTCAATGCAAATGCTATGTAAATAGTTGTTATACTTTATTGTCTATGGAATAATAACGGGGGAAAAAGTCTGTAAATGTTCAGTACAGACACAACCATCCTAGGCCTGACTACACAGTACATGTAAGCAATAATGTAACGTGTTTTCAAATATCTTTGATCAGTAGTTGGTTAAATCCTCAGATGCTAAACTCATGGATATGAGGGGCCAACTATATATATTCCTCCCCACCCCTGAACCACTTGAATAAGTTGGAGATATTGTGGTCCCTTAAATATTACTAATTATTTCTATGTATATTTCCTAAAAGCAATATATTCTATCGCATAACCAGAATACAGTCATCAAAGTCTGAGAACTTAACATTGGTTCAATATTATCTAAACCATGGTCTGTATTCAAATTGTGTCAATTGTCCTAATAATGTCTTATGGCATTTTTGTTTACATGGCCTAGGACCCAATCCAGGCCATGCATTGTATTTAGTTATCGCATCTCTTTAGTTTATTTTGATCAGGAAGAGTTACTCAGCTTTTCTTTTCTTTTTTGTTTTATTTTGTTTTGTTTTATTTCTTGAATTTCACATTTTTTAAGAGTATAAATTAGTTGTTTCGCAAAATATCCCTCATTATGAGTTTGTCTAATGTTTCTTCATAATTAGGTTTTGGTTACACATTTTGGACAGGAATGCCACTGAGTGATATTATGTCCTCTTTAGTGGATATCTTAAGACATATGATGTTCCAATATTGGGGATGTTAGCTTTGATCACAGTCAGTTTTTTCAGTGTAGTTATTATTTTTCCTTTGTAAGTAATAAGCACTTTTTGTACAGATACTTTGAGACTATATAAATATCCTGTTTCTCATCAGATTTGATCATCATCAATTTTAGATCCATTGATGATTTTCTGATTCCATTTTTATGTTTATTAGTTGGCATTCTATTATAAAAGCTTCCATTTCTCTCTCAAAATATATTATTCATTTGTTTCAGTATGGGTGCATGAGATTTTATTTTACTCAAGGGGTTATGCTCTATTGCCTTTATTATATTCATGTTCAAATTTTCCAATAGAAGTTCCTCCATGCTGCTTCCTATATTTTACTGTTATGTTCTAGTAAAAATCCCTTAAAATTGGTTCCTGTATCCTTTTGATATGCTCCATCATTGTTTGGGTATTTCCCTACTTTCTGGATCCTGAAGAAGTTCTAGGCTCATTTTTCACTGTCCCTGGCTCAGCTCTCAAATTAACCCTTTTTCCAGGAAATGTTGGTTCCTTTAGTGGTAAGTAATAATTAGAAACTAGAGTAGAGATAGAGACATATGTACACTCAGGAAATATATGTCTGTACTTACAAATATAGATTAATAATACAGATATAGGAAATGTACACATGTTAAACATGGGTTTACACTGAAACCTCCAATTCTAGTCCAACACCATCTTCGACTCTGACCAACACTGATCAGTACTGAAATAATCATTTATTTTTCCTCTTGGAAAAACTTTTTTCCTCTCTATTATCAACTTTAGATAATCTCTTATCATGGGTTCTTATATCAAGAATGTTTTGTTTTTCTCTAATGTATTTGACTTCTAAACCTAATACCATGTCATGTTATCTTTGAATGTGTGTTTTGGTAAATCCAGGCTCTGTCTTAGCTCACTAACTTAAGGTAAAACTAAACTTATAAAAAGAACTTGCTACCTTTCTAATTATTAACCAGGGGTGACAAGTGTCCCTATTTGCAGTTCCGTTGTATTTGCTCAAGTCTGTCTGTCCTGAGCACGTTTTGTCTTTTAGTTGGTCACCTGTGTGTTGTTTACTAAGCTGAAGCAATAGAAAAGTCTTCACTGTTTGTTTTTGGTGGTGTCATCATTTTATTTGTTTCTGTATTTATTGCATTTGTTTTGTAGTTTTTTTGTATTTTCCTATTTGCTTTTTGCTAGAAGGTTAGTTTCTAGATTGGGTCCAAGACCCAATTCAGCAAAAACATGGAGTCTGTTATAATTCTACCTACCACAATTAAACATCCTCCCCAAAGACAGAAATTCATAATTTTGCTGTTTAACATATTCTCACTTACTAGTGAGGTTGGCTACACACATTTGTGCAAGTCTTTATATGAAGTCTGACAATGTTCACCAACTCATTCTAGAAAAGTTGCTCCATAATTCATTGCTGAATATCACTATGGTCACCTTCGAAGTACTCCCCTTGGGAAGCTATGCACCAACACCTGCGCCTAGTCCACCCTTCAAAGCAATTTTGGAACTCATTTTCTGGAATGGTTATCAGAGCTGTCATTGTATTACACTTGATGTCCTGAATGTCATCAAAATGTCTTCCTTTCAATATTTCCTTCATCTTTGGGTAAAGAAAGAAGTCATTGGGGGCCAGATCAGGTGAGTAGGGAGGGTGTCCCAATACAGGTATTTGTTTACTGGTTAAAAACTCCCTCCGAGACAGTGCTGTGTGAGCTGGTGCATTGTCGTGATGCAAGAGCCATGAACTGTTGGTGAAAAGTTCAGGTCATCTATCTTTTTCACGCAGCCTTTTCAGCTCTTTCAAATAGTAAATTTGGTTAATTGTTTGTCCATCTGGTACAAATTCATAATGAATAATCCCTCTGATATCCAAAAAGGTTAGCAACATCGTTGCAACAAATTTGCGAACTTAATTGTCAGACATCATTATGTGCATGTGGATATTCTTTGTATGAGTAAGTATGTGCTTGTGTTAGAAAGAGCAAAGTTGAACGAAATCTGAAAGAAATTTAGGGGTAAGAAAAAGTTGACAGAATGTGTGGAATGACTACCACATTAGCACTGAGAAAAGCACGTTTGTCAACAGAAAGCAAATTGGTCATGCACAGGCTGGAAGACCCCAGTAGAATGAAAAAAAGTTAAAAATAGTCATAATGGAGATTAAAACAGAAAGTTAAATGGAAATGAGTAAAAAAGTTTGTGAATGGCATTGATTGCTAGAATGAGTCAGATTGGATAATATGAATTTATACAGAAGAACATCAATATCTGTATGTGATTTATGCCAAAAACATAATAATTCTTTCTCCTTTATGTGATGGCATATTTCTCCTCATCATCCTTCTTCTATCAGATTTGTTCAATCAATGTATATTATATACTTAATATACACAGAAATGTTTTCCAGATGCTTGGAAGATAGGTAGTTTTAGAAGATGTGATTCCTACTTTGCAAAGTCTATCGTCTAATAAATAAGATAGCTAGAGCTGTAACCATAATTCAAAGTTATGTCATGCCAATGCATAGACTAAGGGGTAAGAGTGTAGGTTCTGGAGCCCAACTGTCTTGATTCTAACCCTGATGCACAACTTTTAGCTTTGTGGCCTTGGAAAAATTATCTACCCTCAATTTCCTTATCAATAAGAGTACCCACCTCAGAGGTTTGCTGTGAAAATCAAATGAGTAAATATGTGCAGTGATCTTAGCATCATGCCTGGATAGAAAGTACTAAAAACATATTAGTTACTACTATTAAAGGAAATAAAAATCACTTTTTACTTAGGGAATCAGAAAAGTTTTCATGATTAGGCACCACTGAAGTTGAAATTGAAAGGTAGAGTTCAGACAGATAGAGTGAGGGGAGAAGGCATTCCAAACAGGAGAGTTAAAGAGCAGAGGTCTAACATAAAATAAGCAGGCCTCCTTTAAGAAGCTCTGCATTTCCACCATAGGCACATAGAAGTCAAGGTTAAAATCTTAAGGTGGGCAATTGATAATAAGTGAGATTAAATGCCTGATGATTGCTTCTCCTCTTGGTCCTCTCCCATTCTCCTCTCCTGTTTCTAACATGATGTTTTTTTCTGTGTAAAAAGACAGGGATGGATTAGATGATTCCATTATCATTCACTGAAACCAAAATCATTACAAGATTAGCTTAAGGTCACATACTAGATATTTGCAGGAGCAAGCCATCATCTGCCCTACACCAAAAGTAGTACTTGTCTCACCTGTAATCTCTTTTAGTCTTTCTCCATCTCTTTCCTCCTAAACCCTAATACACACACACACACACACACACACACACACACACACACACACACACATTATCTTATTTTCCATCTGTTTACAGATAGTCAATTGTGTATTCTAATGTGAACACCTAGAGGTAATGAACTTAGTTTTGCCTATATTGACCCCAAGGAGTGATTGGTTTCAAGCCAAACAGAAGAAGAAAGTAGCCCTGCAAGCCTGCTGTTAGGGGTATTTTTTTCATTAGAGGAGGAAGATCACAAAGAATTCCTTCATGTAATCCAGTTGGCTAATGCTGTTGTGTGTGAAGGAGAAAACAGAGCTGATAAATTCTGATCTGCACGCCAAATTCATGTGAACAAGTGAGGCAAAAAACCAGTGCTAGAAAAAAACAAATAAAAATTAATTTTTTTAAAAAAGATTACTTCTGAAATATTCAAAATAATTCTCTGTATCTTAAATTACTAGGTGCTTGCCAGTTTTGCCTTTTACTTGGGACTTGCATAAAATTGATATCAGTATCCCAGGGAGCCAAAGTATTATGTCAAGTTAGCCTAGCAATTTTTTATACAGCTTTGCATAGTGCCAGGTGGGTACTAGACTAGTAAGAGGGATCACTTCTTAAACTATATAAATGCCTAACCACTATGCTGTAGACTTGAAACTAATATAAAATAACAATTGAATGTCAAAATAAATAAATATAGTGTTAAAAAAAAAAGCAGGCATTTTGGTCTAAATAAATACTAAACCATGTATCAGCAAAACTAAATTTTAATCCAGGAGTCATTCATCGCGAACTAGATGTATGATATGGACAAGTTATTTAACATATTTAACATTTCTAAGCTTCTGTATTATTTCTGAATCATTGTTTACACTTTGTTAAATACACTAATTATCTTCTTAAAGGAAATCATTATTCTTACCCAAATTGTTTGATTTTATTTCATGTTTTCTTTTCTTTCAGAATATCAGTTAATTTCACTGAGATATTATAATTGCAGAATCACTGAATAATTAGAACAGGACTTTTAAAAAATTTCTTTCTTCTCTCCTGAAATAGCTACTAAACACCCATCAACCGATATTATTAAGCTTTAAAGAAGTATATGAAATCAGTGGACTAAATTTTCTTACTGGAGAACTTCCACTTTTTTTTTTTTTTTAGATTACACATACATGTACATTTTCACTGACAGTTGTAATTGCTTTAGTTGCTATCTATGGTACTAAGTTGTCATAATTTAGAATATTAACTTAAATAAAGCTTAGAAATACAAGAAAAACAGAACAAGTCGGAAAAAATAAAAAGTTGGTTCCTTAAAAAGTAATTGCGATGTTTCTATGTTATAATGGAAAAAGTCGGTGAAAAAGTGTTTAAATAAAGTTGTGCAGCTAGCGATGTATCTCTATTTAAATGCTAACAAATGAATTTGTGAATTGACAATTATTGTTTTTATGCCTTTAATCCTCCCTCCCTCTCTTCATTATAAATGTATTTTGTCTCTCTTTTATTTCCTTTTTTATACACATGCCCTTATACCTCAGTCTTCTACTGAATGCTACTAAATGATTGGGATTATTGGGGTTTAACTAGATTCTCAATGTCCATGGCTTCACTCCTTGTATATAAATACATTTGTTTTTATTCTTAATTGCTTTTTTAAATCAATTCCTTTTTTAAATCAATTCCTTTGATTTAAAAGGATTTTAAATCAAATACTTTTTTAGGAGTTTTCATGAAGCTTTCTTGCTATCAAAGGCATTTTCTTATATTGCTGATACTGAAACATTAAAAAGTAAAGAATTTCCTGTTTCTGGAAAAGTATTACTTATTTAGGGAAGAGCAGACTTGAGATTAAAGAAACACTAAAGGTAAAATGTACTATAGTATCAATTTTCCAGATTGTGTAGAGAAGGAGATTGGGAAAGTGAAAATTTTGAAAATATTTGAAAATTGTGTGAACAGTATTAAGGGACTATATCAACAAAACTATAATTCTTGGAGGTTATGCTTTTAAAAAGATTTTTAAAGTAGGCTCTATTTTAAAATTCCTTCAATTAGAGCTAAAAGAAATTTCTTAATTTCAGTGCTGAATTATTTTCAGAACATTTGAGAAGCAGTGTGCACTCTGAAGCTGCCAGTAGGTCTCATCATGCTCTCTGTTGCATTAAGCCATCTGAAAGCTACACTCATTGAAAGGTTAGTAACTTTAAAATCTTGTTTCTTTTGTAAAATATGGGAAAAATAGAATTAAATACTGCTACATAACTAACAACCCTTGTGCCTTTAGAGTTCTGACTAAATCATCCTTAAGAACAGTACATTAAGCTGTTCAACTGTTCCTTGAATCATGTGTTCTTTAAAGAATAATGCCAATGGCTGATAAATGTTTCTGATGAAACTTCTAACAAACAGAAATGGATAGTTCCAGTTTTGTCAAGAAACATGCTGTTGGAACTTAAAGCAGCGAAGGCAGAACAGGAAGTGGGAAAAACCAAAAGGTAGTAATTTGCACTATATTAACCTGATTCTTAAACAAATTGGAGGAACTTAAAGTGTATATTTCATATCAGGTGGAATTTTTTGATATATTTTCATAGATTCTTTTTCTCAGAGGGAAATATCCAAAACTTTTATGTCACCTTCTATAAATAAAAATATATAGGAATAATCAGGGAGAAATGAAAATTTTTTAAAATTTAAATTTAGAAGAACTAGTTACAAAGCCATTTGTTCTTAAGCAATTCTTTCTAACTTGATAACTGTTTTGTTAAGAAAACAGAATTATAAAAAAGATATTCTTCATGAGGATACTTCTGAGCTGCTCTAAATGTAAATTAATATTAATACTTCTTGAACATGTTTACAATGGATAGCATGTGCATAAGGACTTCCAAGGAAGGCTTATTTTGAAAAGTGTCATGTCATTAAATAGTTGGTCATTTGGAAGAAGTCTAAAAACTAAGTCAGATGAAAATGTTAGCAGTAATTACAGCTTTTAAGTGGAAAGCCTCTAAAACTATAATTCTTCATGTATTTAAACGATTCTTAAGTCCAGATTCATGCACATGTCATAAATAATGTGAGGATTTATGTGTACCTAAATCAGTTTTGACTTAACATAGGCTTGTGGAATGGAATTTATACACTCTTTAAGACCAAGGAAAGCTAAGTTTTCTTTTGAAAACAGTTTGCTTTAAGTCGTATTAGAATTCTTTTCAGAATTATCAGTATCTTCTTTATTTTCCCTCAGAATATTTTTGTCGAGGTGGAGGTGTGTGGCAATGTGTAAAGATTCCTACAGCACCTATGTACAATACATAAAAAGAATTATCAGAAGACTTTTCTTCATCATTTCAGGGCTTATCTAGTTTACAGGATCTTCTCAGAATTGACTAATTTTCAAATTTTTTTCTGGATAAAAATAACTTAAAAACTGACATGAAGTGTTTGGTAAACTAGCAGAACAATTGAAGGATGACAGGAAAATTAGCAGTATTACCTAGTATTTCTGTCTGTCTTAATCTTTTCTTTCATTAGATATAGACATTTGCTAAGCACCTTTACTCAGTGTGTCTTTATGGATATTAATTTATTATGAGATGAACTTCACTCGGAAAAAGAATAGTACATACCATTATTTATTACCAAATGATTTTTATGCTAGTCACAAAATCTCTTACTTTAACTTGTTGTTAGAAATACTTGTAAAACCTTCTTCAAATTGATTTTTATGTTTCTTGAAATCAGTATGTTTGGTCAGCTTTTTAAAGGAGAGGAAGAATTTATCACGCTGAGCTGTTCAACCATGTAATATTCTATGAATTTCATAAAAAGCTGAGAAAGCCTATGTAGAAAATTTCTCAAATTTTAAACACCTTTAAAGAAAATAAGGCTGGTATACAATTGTTATTCAATACCATTTTTCTCTCAAAGCACAATCATTTCATTTGAGATCTTCTTCAACTTTTAGGTATACTTGTATGAGATGGGATTAAGAGGTAATGAACTGACTTTACAAGCCATACCAAAAAATAAGTATTTTATATTCATGACTCAGGCAAAAAGATCACACTTGACCCCTCCCTCCTTTTCATGCTCAGCAGCAAATATCTACCTCGCAGATATCAGAGGGTAGCTAAAAGTATAACTCTGTGGGTTTTAAGCTATAATCATTAAGAGCTACCTGTACGAGCTCACACATCTCCACAGATGAATGTTAAAAGCTGGAAGCAGGGACCCATTTTAAAAAGCCCTTGAAATTGAGATGTTTTAAAAAAGAAAATTTAAGAGTTACAGTTTGGCCTATGGTCATCACTGTTTAAACCCTCTTAAAGTCAAGAATTTCAGTATATGTGTGCACGTCTGTAAGTGGTCAGTAGCTTTAAACTAGTGTTTGTTACTAGCTGGTGGGCAGGCTGGACTCATCTGCCTGGAAAGTCAATGGCGGAAAAAAGCACCTGAAAGTCAGTGAAATCATAATTATGAAATCAACCAACATAAAAGATCATAATATTTATTTTAAGTAGAATAATGGCCTTTCTATCTAACACAAATAACAATTTAGTTAGAATAATTTTAAATCCTATTACAGTCCTTGAGATCAATTATCAAAGTACCACTCAGACATTTAGCACATAGGGTATTTCACACTTTGTTCCAAGCATATGTCAACCATGGCTTGGGACAGATATCCCTTTGAAATTTCCCAATCTGACCCATAGTGTTTTTTTTTCATTGATTTAAATTCATTAGTGTGAAATGTTTGGGTCAAATTCCAATTCCTGGTGTTTTTCAGGAAATATTTATTGACTTTTAGAATTTTGGGCCAGTGTGTGAATTACTGCCTCAGTCCATGAAAGCATTAAGCCATTCTTTGGAAATTCACATTAAGCCATGCTTACTACACACACAAAAACTGAATAGATAGTATAAATAATAGTGATATATAGACCAGGTAATTAGGTCCCAAAGCATAATTGGTTTGTCAGCATACACTTGTACTCAACAGATATCCAGTTCACTTGATTCTGCAAGAAGGATTTTCTGTATTTGAGAGGAAATATGATAATCAACACCTTAAAGTGTCACAAATTTTAAAATATTTACTCTTAGTCTATCTCTACACAGAAATACAGATAATGAAGTATTCCCCACACAAAGTAGATGCGTAGAGATAAAATCCATTGCATTTTGCCCCAGGTTATGTATGTCCACTGGCTTCTGGATATAATCTCACACCTATGTTTCTTTCCCACTTTACACTTACCCAAAGTTTCACCAACATTTTGATTTAGATTGCACTGAAAATTAAAACATTTTCCTGCCTTTCCTAATAATCAGCAAAAAGAAACTAATGCCATTATTCTGTATCTATTTCCAATACCACTTTGAAAGTACATTGGAACAAAAAGGTAGTATAAAAATATAGAGTTGATATAAATATATTCGTAAACAAAAACAGAAGTTAACATTGAAATGATTTCATCATAATTATTTCTGACTTACCTATAATATTATATGCGATCGTTCCAGATAGTTGAAAGAATGTGGTGAATATTAATGCCATTGACATAAAAAGTCTTTTGGTTTTAACATTTCACCTAGTCCTGTCACTAAAGTTATTGAAAGCATAGGAACCAAGTAGGTGGCAGGAAGATGGTAATGGTTACATATTTATGCTAAGAGTAATAGAACTCCCACACTACAACAGTGAGAGTGGAATTTCCCTTGAGACTTTATAATGCTCCTGATTCAATTATCTCAGGGAACTAACGAAAATTAACCTATACTGTTTTATTCTTATTGAAACAATGTAGGAAATAAAGATACATATTTTTAGTTCCTTATTTTTCAGATTACTAAATATTTTACATTCTAAATCCCTTTTATATATCAGGAAATAGATTCTTTTTAAATTAAATTTATTGTGGTGACAATGGTTAGTAAAATTACAGAGGTTTCAAGAGTACAATTCTATAATACAGCATATGTATGTTACATTGTGTGCTCACTACCCAGAGTCAGTTCTCTTTCCATCACCATATATTTGACCCCCTTTATTCTCCTCTACTATTACCCCCTCATCAACAAGATTTAGAAGAATGTAAGACAAACACACTTTACTATTATTATCTGGAATATATTCTGAATTTCCAAAGAAAGGATCATACTGCAAAATTCAACATTGAATATAATGGAAGGTTTGTTATATGATCTCCTGGTCAAAAATTGATTGTGCTCCATCTTCAAGGTGTCGAAAAAAGTCTGTCAGTCATCAGATGATTCCAAATCAAAACAATGAGTAACTGATGTGAAAACATTTCCTTTAGTTTTCATCAATATGAGATATTTTGTGTCATACAGCTGTATCCAACCCTGCATCTAAGACTAACCTGTCATGTTTATTCTATGTTTCCAGGCCTCAGGTGGAAAAATGGAAATGTAACACTGCCACATGTGCAACCTGATACATATGGCAAGAGGAATACAGTTGAGATTTTAAACAGAGAACCATTGAATTACTTACCCCTTTAGAGGCCAATGTATTTGTACAGTTCTTACTGCTTATGTATAAATATTCCAGTGATTTCTTGTATATTTTAATATCGTTTTCATTTCTAGCCTGAATATTTTAGTCTGTGTATCACGTTTGTTGCCAGTATCTATAGATTGTAATGTTAAAATGGTTTTAAATTTAATAATAATTAAGATCCCATAATAAAAAGGCAACGTCTTAGAAAATGAAACGTTCTTGCTATAGATTTTTCTTTTAAAAAGCAATGTGTTTTGCTTATATTTATGACATGACTTTGAGAACAAAGAAGAAAATGGTAGTTGAAAACTTGGTTAATTGTAAACAGCTAATGATAAAGTTATGGTTCTGAACATTAGAAAACCAGCAATAGTAACGATCCTTGTTAAGCAATCTCTTTTTGCATTAGATTTCTGAAATGAGATAAAGTGTTGTTTAAAAACAAAAATAAATTAAATCCTGCTCCTGACTCAGTTGAAATATTTTTAAAAATTTTATTTTATGGTGAAGTGAAAACTGCTGAATGAATAGGCCCACATCCAGTTGCCAGTCCCTTGAGGTCTTTCCCATAGGACTTCAGACCACATTTTCATCCACATTGCTACTGCTCTCCATGTACATTAACCTTCTATATATTTCATACTCACACTTACCCACCTTCATACCCTTGCCTGGACAATTTGCTCACTTTGCAATATTTTCCTCTTACCCTCTGGGTGTCTACACTACATTATGTCCTCTCAGATGCCACATTCTCTAAGGAACCTCTCACTAAATTTTCAGCTTTCCTCTGAATTTACATAGACTCCTATCTGTATTACTCATCTGATATCAGTTTATACAAACATTCACTCAGTCACTCAACAAATGTTTATTGGGCTCACTTTTGTATTTGATATTATCTTAGTGGTTCAGGTATCAAGACTACCTTGAAGAAGTTGATGGCTTCTACCTCGTATTTTGGTTATATGTACATAGGTGTTATTTCCTCATCTAGCCTGAAAAGTACCTGAAGACAAGGATGTCTGAGTTATCTCTGTAATCTCCACAATAGTTAAGCCCATTATTTGCACATAACAGGTGCTCAGTAACTACTGTTTAAATAAACATATTTTCTGAGTAATGAACAAATAAATGAATGAGTAAATTTTAATATGAAATTAAGATTTAATACAGTATGATAAAGTTAATAGTGTAACATCTTGAGCTCCCTTTGTAAAACAAAGATAACAATTGTAAGATTTTGTTAAATGTGTTAAAGAGTAGGAATAAAATATGCAAAGCACCTCGCACATCTTTGGTGTTCAATGAGTGGTAGATACTATAGCCACAGTAACTGTACACAAACAAAAGAATGGTCTGGCATAACAGTGCGTACCTTTGTTATTAAGAGCAAATAAACAGGATTTAAAAAGAGAGGGAGGGAGAACAAAGATAAAAGTAGGGAACAAAGGTGAGCTCAAAACAATGTGGAAAAAAATTCAAACAAACAAAAAGGAAAGTAGAATAATGAAAATAAACTACCCAAATCCTACGTAGGATTCATATCACTAGATACCCTTCCTAGTCCAATAGCCAATGACACAAAGGCACTTGTCTTGCACAATCTCTTCTGTAATTACAAAGTTTTGACAGAATTATACAAGATACAGGTTCAAAAACATCCACCCGCTTTGATGTGGGAACATTCATTTTATTATTTAGAACAAAGGTTACGATCAGTGAGAAGTGGCACACAAATCCTAAAAAGGAAACAGCAAACAACATAGACATAACATATCTGGTAGAGTTTACCTGGGTTGTAAGTAGAAGAGCGAGAGCAAATTCTAAAATTCAGAAAGGATAGAATTTAAGGGGCCACAAATGTTACCACATATATATAGCAAACTACATATTAATAAATTCAATACTTTAAAAATTGAAATTATGGATAAGCATTATAAAAAGGAAAATTAATTTTATCAGAAAATTGTAGACTGCAATTTTAAAATCTCTTCATCTTCACAGGCACAATGCCCTGATTATCCTATAAACGTGGATTTGTGGTCTATGTAATTGAAATGTTGAAATAATTACTATGGGCTTACATAAAGGCTAGAAGGCTGGGGTCCCACACACAGCTATCATAGTGATAAAACAGTATTCTTGGGTATGATAATTCATTTCCCTTTATTGCATATGTGCTTCCACTTTCAGAAATATGAATTATCTGAACAAGCAACACAACGGGTCTTCAGCAGAACCCCTGTCCAGAATTAACCACCATCACTTTCTATAATTTGAAATTCATCATTTTGCATTTTAAGGGCCTTTTAGTTCAAGAGTTTCTCATTAAAAGACAAATCCCTCTTGAAGGGGAAATCCTTATCATTATCAACTAATACTCCAGTTCAGGTTATTTAACAGCTAGCTATGAATAAAACCCGAGGAGAATGGGATAGGCACCTGGAAACAAGAAAAAAATGGTGAGGGGTCAGCTATAAGGAGAAGAAAAAGGAGGAGCAGAGGGAAAAGACATAAAGGAGTCCTGGTTAGATTACAACTTCTCTGGTCAGGCTTTGGGGCCTACATAAATTTGGAGCCATTTTCCTGCACATAGCTAGACATCATCAGAATTTAAAGCACCAATTCTACTCTGGTTATAAAGATCCTAAATGTTAGTCTGGGTCAACAGGGTAGAGAAAGTTGGCAGGACAAAACAGAGTAAAAAGCAAGACAATAGAAATCATTTATTTCTCTGAAGTTCCATCAGGTTTCCTGAAACTGTGTTGAATCTTTAGAAACCCACTTTTTCCAGAACCCTCCTGCGGAAATGCCACTGGAATGGAAAAGTGGCCAAGAAACAGAACCAAATCCTTTGAGTCCCAGGAAATTCAAGCTCAGTTTCCTGAAATGTATTTGAATTTGAGTTTGTAATTAGTATCTGTCTATACCAGAAGATATTGTCTAAGTGTGGTTAACTTTAATAACATTAAAGTAAAATTAAGCATTTAAGGGATTTCCTATTGTGATGTTGAAGAACAAAAAAAAATCAGTAGGACACTGAAAGTTACTACAGTAAGACTACTGGTATAGTGGAAAGGACAGGGTTTTTAGAATCAGGCAGAACTTTGTTAGGATCTTGGCTCTTTTTCAAACCTTTGTATCCATTTCTTAACTTCTTTTAGCCTCAATTCCCTCATTTACATATGAAAAAATAATAATATCTGATTTATAAATATATGAGGATAGAGCTAATGCATAAAAAGCACTTAGTAGATAATAATACCTGGCAATACAAAAATACTTGGTAAGATTTATAGCATTTAGTAAATTTTAGCTGTGATTAGTATTAACGAAAATACTAGGATATAGCATTGACCAAAGCATGAGGTGTTAAAAACATTATACAACTTGATTACTTTCACATTTGGCCCCACCTTGATTCTCCGACTTCTGAGTAAAAAATAAGAAAAAAGTAAACCCACAGGTCAAGATGTTTAGAACAATCTAATAGCTACAAATGGTAAAATGCTGCGAATGTAGGATTAGTCTTCTAGAGTATATTTGAGTGTAGAAAAGAACATTTTGTACTTTATCATTGCAAACACCATCACACAACAATCTAATGAAGGCTTAAATGTGGCTCTTTTAAGATTTAATGTGCCAAGGCTCTTTGTTATCTTTTGAATCTCACACTCCTCTAGTACATGTTGACCTTTGTGGTATATTTGAATTTAGAAGCTGAATCATCTCAAATGGGTAATGCACTTCTTTGTTACCCAAAATGATCTTGGGTACGTGACCAGTAAGCTGAGGTAAATTGTTTATTCCATCTAGAATACAGTGAGGCATCAGGATATATTATTTACACGTCTGAAAACTAGTTGTAATTATTATAGTTATATTTTACTATATGTTTTTATCTGGAATTTTGCCTCAGAGAAGCTAAGGTATTATTACCACCTTCACACTTTCCTTTCTAGTAGATTTCATTAAACTTCTAGAATTGATTCACATAGGAGATATCTAAATCTTCTCTTTCTGGGTCCTAAAAAAATAGATATCCACATGGCATATAACAAAAAATGAGATAAATAATGTAAAGTGCCTGTCAGAGAGCTTGACATATTACAAATTTCAATGATTGATAGCTCCTGTTGACTTTATTGCTAAACAAAATAACTGAAAATTGCTAAACCAAAGCTTCATCTTGTCCTTCTTCCACCTCTACATAACTGGATTAAGTTAACACCTAATACATTTTTTTCATTTTCTGTCCTCATTTCAAATATGGGACATGTAATTTTATTTATAAGAAATAAATGGCTATTTTGAAGATTTAAAATGCCACATAAAATAACTTATCATCATTATTATAATGATAAATTCTACTTTAAAAATCTTCCTTTATAGAGGAGCCCAAATTTGATTCGGATCCTTTGACTGTCCTTAACAATTCCCTTCCTATGGAATTGGTGTGATGAAAGAGTGAAGATAGGGAATATATAAAATGGAATCACTTTAATTAAGCTGCTAAAATTATTAACATTATTAAGGTTGAGGCATGAGAAAACAATTCTATTCTTATCCTAACTCGCTTGGGAACTTAAATTTTGAACTTTCCAATCTTGCGTCAATGGCTGGATATATATCAATTCATTGTGTGTCAAAACCTAAACCTACACCAGACCTCCAGATAACCCTCTGATTACCCCCTAAAGGGCTCACATATCCAGACCATGTGATATCCATCTAACATCCATTATCCAGAACATCAGATGTGACCAGACCACCTGGCACCCATCTTCTAGACCACCTGTCATTCATCATTCAGACCACTTGACATCTGACTGATAACTGTCCTGGATTAATCCTAGGGCTACGAATGGGGACTGATAGCTCTCATAATGTACTTTTTACTCTAAGAACTGTTAATTTTTCTTTCTTCTTTGGAATACTTCTGGGTTTTGCCTAGCTGTGTTTCCATTGTGCAAACCCTAAGACCTTTGATTAAATCTTTAACATTTATTTCTAGTTAAAGCCTCCAGACTCTGAGTTTGTTGAGCAGATGGCATGCCTCTAAAGCTAAATCTATTCCCATGATTCAAAAGATTTCCTCAGCTTAAATGGCACAATATTTATGTTTAGAAAATATTTAAGTAGAAAAACCAGTAACAGTATACTGAAATGAATAAAGGGTTGCAGGAAAATGAAATTATGATCCTGGTATCTTTTTGAGAAGACCAATGTATACTGAAAGGGATGTGTTATTGAAAAAAGACATTAACGTTGAAATAATTCACCTTTGTGCTCACAAACAATATTTACATTAGAAATGGATTCAAGCAAGTGTCTGGAACAAATAGGATTTATGTGATGATATTAGAAAATAGCCTTATTCTTCTCCCTCCCCTGCTTGTCAAATTCATTTTCTGGGGCCAGTTCCTTTCCTGACACTAAATGGAATTTTAAACAGGTCACTTTCTGTTGCCTTTCAAAAAAAAAAAAAAGCAGCCTTCTGATAATGTTTAATCCCATTAAAAGATTCAGTTCTGGATTAATATATCCAATTCACTTTGAGGGTCAGAGGGTGGTAGATGAGGGGGTAAACAGGGTCAAATATATGGTGATGGAAGGAGAACTGACTCTGGATGGTGAACACACTATGTGATGTATAGATTAGGGTTTTCAAGCGGGAATTCCTGCTCATTCTTAGGAAATCTTTTTGCTTTCCCGTTCCCGAATCCCGGGAAAAGTTGGTTGGCAAATCAGGAAAACGTCTCCTTGAACCCAGGTGGTTGGTAGTATCAGCCATCACTTTGTGGAAACGATTCCTCATGGAGAACAAAAAACGGTTTATATCTCGGGATTCGAGAACGGGAAAGTGAAAAAAGATCCTGAGAATGGGCAGGAATTCTTGCCTGGAAACCCTAATATAGATGATGTATTACAGAATTGTACACTTGAAATTTATGTAATTTTACTAACCATTATCATCCCAATAAATTTTAATTTAAAAAAAGAATTTTATTTAAATCAAAGCTTCTTTTCTCCCCCTACCACATATCTAAAGCCTACTACTGGAAGAGTCCATGTTGTTTATCTCTATTTTCTTTCCCAGATTCTCCCAACCTTCTTCACCCCAACATATCCATCTCTTCCCCCACAACTAAACAGGCTGCTTCTGTCTCCTCCAGAGGTAAAACTTGTAAGGGAGGAATTAATGAGGCAGGAAATGCCATCCTTGCCTCTTTTATCAAGGACAGATATTTAAAACTGACTCTCATGCCCACTTTTGTGAGTCTTTGGAGATCCCACCTTTCATTCATAATCTCTCAACTGCAGTGTCTTTGGTAAGGTAAATGTACCATTCCCCTCATCTGACTAGTCACACATAATTTCTCCTTCAAATTTAGCTATTCAACATATACTTTTATCCCTTTTCTACTGAGGTCTTAACACCGCTGCATATAATTCAATCAGTCCATATCTAAGACAACCCAATATTAACTTCGGTGCTCTGACCCACCATTGACTGGGGTGCCAATACTTTTAAAATAGACCCTCTCTTCCTTCTGCCCCCTGGCAGGCAGATTTACACACTGCCTTTTACCTTTAAGACTTCTTAAGGAGGAGTGAGACACCAGTCCCCTGTGTCTTCCAAATTGCAGAGCACAAATATAAAGTGCTCTGAGCAAATTTAAAGTTATGCTCACTAGGCTTGACGTCAGGAGAAAGAACACCTCATCCTGCCCTGAAATTGAAAAAGATTGTAGGTACCTGCCATACTGCCGTTACTAAAACCTTCTGTTATGCTAATCTGATTAAAACAGCAAGTTGTGAGCAAAAAAATAGGCAAACAATTCATTGGTACAAGGCACAATAACTAGACCCAGTATAAATGAAAATATAATATATAATGTAAACACTTCAATAATAGCTCATCAGAAGAACTACAGCTTACTTAAAAACATGATCTTGACATAATAATTAGATCATTATCTGGAAGGAAAATAGAGTGATAGCCCTGGGTAATATCATGTTTGAAAATAAAAAGAGCAATGGATTAAAGATTTTAATATAGAAAATAAAAATACTTGAAAAAAATTTGGAAAACATTATTATGGTCAGGAAAAACTTCAAAAAGACCAAGAAACTATTATGGAGGAAAAATTACAGTTAACTTCATAATACAAATTACACAAAGCCAAAAAGAAAAATACTGTAAATAAGGTTAAAAAAATATGGAGAAAATGTTTGAAATATGTATAAGAGGCAGGGGTTTACAGCTCTAATATAAAAAAAGCAAACCTATAAAATGATTTAAAAAACAAACATAGGTATGAACTGGGGTTCATAAAAGAGGAAAAGCAAATGGACAAAAAGATTTATAAAAAGTCTTTTATTAAAGATACTAATTCATTAATAGCCAGTGATATGCAATTCAAAACAATGCAAACTCTTATTTTTTTATATAATAAATTAACAAAATTTAAAAAGATTTATGATATCCAATAGAATAGAGAAATGGTGGGTTTATCAATTGCAGCACACTTTTCATTTTGTAATTTTAATTTTAGAAATCTATTCTATAGAAAGGGACACATTCCTTTCTAAGGATATATAGACCAAGAACGATTTACATATATTTGCTGCCCTAGAGGAAGGACCCTAGTACATGGTTCAATGAACACAGCAACAAGTTAAATCATGCATATAATGATGATCCTATTTATGTGGATAAAATCCGGGGGAGGAGATGTGTACATAAAAATAAATAATTACGTATATTTGATATAATTTTTACATGAGCATAGAAAAATGTAAAAATATATGCACCAAATTGACTTTTTCCTTTTACAATTTTGTGTTATTTGGCCTTTTAAAAAAACAATTCATTTTTGAGTTTTGAAAGAAAACTCCAGTGTGTGTGTGTGTGTGTGTGTGTGTGTGTGTGTGTGTGAGTGTGTGATGTGCTAGGATTTTAGGGGAGGGAGGAAGGAATATGGACACCATAGGTCCTGATCAGAAACTTCGGTGATGATCTTGGAGGAACAGGATATACAAAGAGAGATTTTCAGGCCATGGACAAAGAACAAAAACAACATTTTCTGATTTAGACTCATTTCCAATACTCCAAATAACTTGTAACTACGTATTTGAAAACAAATCAAAGTATATACCCATGTGTTTGTTTGTGTTTGTGAAAAACCAACATTATTATTCTTACATGATCCTGCATTACAAAGAATTGTCACTATCAGGAAATTATAGACATGTTAATTAGAAAACCTAACGGGGTCTTATGTTTGTAAATGAGTTTTAAACCTAGCTTATATTTTTTCCAAGCAAAAATGACCAAATTGCAACCCACAATAACCGAAATAAATGAATTTCTTTTACCTTAGTATTCACCACCATCTCTGCTCACTGCTGTTTCAATACTGTAAGATCATCAGATTTAAAAAAAAATTATATATTGAGTAACCAATATAAATAAAGCTCTGCACCCATGTAAGCTGGAGCTTCTTGTTCTCCAGAAAATCAGAGTTGCAAATAAAGGGATCTTTGTTTATATAAGTTTTAATCCTCTGGTAAAGTTTCTTTGGCTCTGAGGGTTGCATAAAGCAGGTTATAGAAAAGATTAGTCACTTGGAACCAGAAGCTCCTCCTTGCTGGTTTAGTTTTTATGTTTTGTGTTTTTTTTTAACAGTTAACCATTATGTGGCTGTGGCTTGTACTATAACATCATGTCAAACGGCTACACAAAAACTCCTTTAATGAGTTAATGTTACTTAACTTGCTCAGCCTCAGTTTTCTCAGTTATTTTTTCTTTTGTGAGTAAGACTTTAACAAGTCTATTTTAAAATCAAAGAATTACTTACTAGTTTATTCATTTAGTAAACTAAAATGCTTAAACATTGAGCCTGAGCTAATTTTTCTGTGTAGCTGGATAACCTAAGAAAAGATGATACCAAACAGAAATAAACTTGGAAGCATAGAATTGCTGTAGACTGAAACATTCATTTCTATAGGGTGGCGGCAACATTTGGAGAGGGACCAACCTTTTGGTACAGAAGGTTGACGTGACAAAACCACTGTTTACCAATTATTCTACCAGTAACTTTCTAGCTGGATTGGATAAGTGAAAAATTAGAAGACTTTTCAGGTACTAAGGTGGTCATATCCAGGTAGAATATGGGATTGACTGGAAAGAATAGCTTTAATTGATATTTTAAAAGGGGAAACATGATACTAAGGGTATAGAATGCTTAAAAGGACTCGCTGAACTCAGATCCACCACTGGCTAGCTATGATCTCAGACAAATTCATTAGCCTCAGGTTTTTAATCTGAGCTATGGGATAATTACAGCACTTACGCCCAAGGAATTGCTGAAATTACTGTTCTTTAATTCAACAAATATTTTCTGAGTGCCCTATTTCATGCCAAATACTATTCTACATGCTAAGGGTATAATAATAAGCAAAACAGCCTAGTTTTCTGCCTCATAGATTTTGTTTGTTCTGACTGAAGGAAGGGAAGAACATAAACAAGTCAACATAACAAGATTAAGAGGGACCCCTTTCCCTTCAGAAGACCTATTTAATAAATATATTTTAAAAGCTGTGAAGGGTGTGTGTGTGTGTGTGTACTTAATAACCAAATCAGTTAGGACTTTTTTCTAAAATATCTTCTTTCTACTCATGATAATACTTAGTAATTCTCAGATATTACTTGTACTGCTCCTCAGCCTCTGTGGGTGAGATTTTTTTCATTGTTTTCAGCTGTTTAAGTTTGGAGATGGAGGGACAAAAAGTGTCCACCCATCCTGCTGTTCTGTGGACAAAATCTGGGAACTGCTTTAAAAGTGGACAGGGGGTGGGGGTAGATTGTGGGGAAGAGGTGCTCTCATCCCTCTTATCAACTCATCCATAGTGGACATGGAAATTCCAACCTTTCATTTCTCTTAAGAAGCCCGAAGAGGAAGCTATCTTCCCTAGAGTGGAAGAAAATAATCACGGTGTATTTGGAGATTGACAAGATTGGTGTGGTTGGAGCAGGGTGAACTATCTTCACTGAGGAGAGAAGAGGACACAATAAAACTGGGGTGCTGGGCAGAAACCAGATCACATACAGTGCTGTATGTGCAGCAAGGAATGAAGATTGTTTTCTACCAGGAATGGGATGCCGTTAAAGGATGTGAGTAGGGAAATGACTTGATCAAGTTTGTGTTTTTAAAAGAATCAATTTGGCTGCTATGTAGAGAAAGAGCTGGGCACAAGAAGCAAGAATGGAGCCAGGGACCCTAAACTGTTTACTAAAGAAATAGTCCAGTTCCTTCTCCGTGAGATGAAAATCCATATAATGTTGAAGATACTGGTCCTATAAGTTGCCAAATTAAAGCTCTAGGCAGGCATATAAATCAGGAGAGCAGGCTATGAAGCTGTTTTAGTCACCCTTTTAATGTGGGACTTGTTTGTTGCATTCCAGACAGAATGCCAAATTGCAAAAAAGGGCGCTTGCTATCCAGTCTGAAATGGATGGCAAAAAAATGTGTCCAAAGATCCCCAAGGTATCCTAAATCAATTTCTGGATGCCTGGTAGAATAAAGTTTAGTTTTGTTTTCAAACAGCTTCAGACTTATAACTACACAGATGGTGAAGGTGTAGAGAGTTTGTAGATAACCCCCAGATAGGCATCTTGGGTTCTGAAAGCCTTGCTAAGTCTTGATGCCTAAAGAAAACGGAGAAGCTACCTTTAAACTCTTTTCACTGCTTTCCCTCAAATCCTCATCACAAGCTTGCAACTCTGAAGATAACAATAATTCCTTTGTAAAGATTCCATAGTCTGGATCATAGCGTTCTGTTTCTTTTCACATTAGATGTGGCAACTGTTGGGGGATAACATTAATCTTAATGTCTGGCCTAAATGCCATCTTACCATGCTACTGTGTGTCCCAAAAAATAAGACCTAGCAGGACCATCAGTTCTAATGCATCTTTTGGAGCAAAAATTAATATAAGACCCGGTATGATATTTTACTATAATATAAGACTGGGTATGATATGACATGATATGATATGATATGATATGATATGATATGATATGATATGATATGATATGATATGATACCAGGTCTTTCTTATATTAATTGTTGCTCCAAAAGACGCGTTAGAGCTGATTGTCCAGCTAGGTCTTATTTTGGGGGAAACATGGTAGCAAGCATGTTGTATTGATATCCCCTCACCATAGGATAAAAGACTTATTATTGAATGGATAGTATAGAACAGGGTTCCACAAACTATGTTTTGGGGCCCCATCTGGGCTGACCCTTATTTTTGTAATTAAAGTTTTACTGAAACACAGCCATTTAAATTTTACCTGTAACTGCTTTTGTCACTACAATGGCAGGTTTGAATAGTTGTAACAGCACCTTACAGCCTGCAAAACCTAAAGTATTTACTATTTAGCCCTTTACAGAAAAAAAATTGCTAACCCCTGATTTAGAATAGTGCTTCTGGAAACAGTAGTGCCAGTTTGTGGTAATGTCAGCAGAGTTCTGGTAAAAACTGGGACTTAGTGCTAAACAGATACCAATGTGAAGTACTAGAATGAATTCATGTGTGACAGGTGACCTGTTATCATCCTTGCCTCTGAAAATAACTTTTGAGATCATGGTTATATCTCTGAGTTGTACTGTACAGAAGTTTCCTTCAGAGGCTGCACATCCTGCTTATATCCCTCTGAACATCAAACACATAACACGTGTTCTCTTCACCCCATTGCACATGTTCTCTCCTCTCAGCGAGCACTGATTAGTCAAGCATGGCCCCTCATAAATTTTTTCTGTGCCCTATTTTTAAAAGAGTCAAATATATGGTGACGGAAGGAGATTTGACTTTGGGTGGTGAACAGACAATGCAATATACAGATGATATATAAATATACACTTGAAACCTATCTAATTTTTTTAACCAGTGTCACCCCAATACATTTAATAAATAAAATTAATTTAAAAATATTTCCCATCAAAACAACTGAAAAAATATGAAAGTAAGCCATTTAGAAACCCTTTCATTCAGAAAAAAATGTTTATTTTATAGACCTCAGGAACACAGAATTTGATTAATCATATTTCTTGGTTCACAGTGTGTTTTCATCATTGCCCATGCCTGGTATGCTTTTATTTATATAACCTAGAAACTTGTCTATAAACTAGTTTTCTAACCATCTGGTTTCCCCCATTAATCCATCTCCTGTTTCATCTAGTCTGTGGTCATCATCAACCAGAATCTTGTGTTTATTTTGAAATTTTTACTCATCATTCCCTTGATTCCATTTTTACATAGTTTTACAATTATGGAGGGAGGGAGAGAGAAAGGGAGGGAGGGAGAAGGGGAGAGAGAGAGAGAGAGAGAGAGAGAGAGAGAGAGAGAGAGAGAGAGAGAGAGAGAGAGAGAGAGAAAGGACACATGCATGAGTGTGTGTTTGTTTTAACTTTATAAAGAGAGTTTCAGGCTGTATATAATTTGAAGGGACTCAATTTTTTTGTTTATTGATATCATTAATTTTATTACATACTATATTTTTGTAGTTAATTTATTTTATTGGTGCATAAAAATCTCCATTGGATGAACGCATCAGTTAGGTCATCTACTTTCCCTTTGATGAGCATGCGGGTTTGAGAGATAATACAAAATACATATTAGTTTCTAGTGCCCTAGTTCCTGGCACAGAACTTCCCAAACCATTGTAGTTTCCTAAGTGATAAGAGCACTAGGAATATCTCTTGTTCTAATATTTGTCTTTGACACCTCCCCTTAAAGAGGGCTTCTAAAACCCTAATAAATTCAGAAGTGATAAGAGCACAAGGAGCATTTTTGTTCTATTGAGGTCACTCTGGATGTAGCTCCTGGATGGCTTCTGAATGGGGGAATGGTCACCAGAAAGACCAAACCATAATTAGAAGCTTGGAATTTTCAGCCCTACACTCTATCCTCCAGAGTGGACAGAGTTATAGAAATGGTATTAATAACTGATCATGCCTATGTGAGGAATCTTCCATAAAATCCCAATAGTATGGGGGTCAGAGAGCTTCCAGGTTGGTGAACTCATCCATACCAGGAGGGTGACACACCCCAACTCCACCAGGAGGAAGCCATTGTGCTTAGGACCCTCCCAGACTTCACCCTAGGTACCTCTTCATCTGCTGTTCCTCTGTGTCTGTTAATAAACTGGTAAATGTAAGTTAAGTTTTTGCCTGAGTTCTGTGAGCTATTCTAGAAAATTAATAGAATCCAAGTAGAGGGTTATTTGAAACTCTGATCTTAGCATCTGAAGTGGGGGCAGGGGACAGCCTTGTAGGACTTAACCTGTAAGATCTGATGCTGACACTAGGTAGATAGTGTCAGAATTAAATTGAATTATAGGAAACTCAACTGGTGTCACAGAGAATTGCTTGGTGTAAGAAAAAAAGAAAACATCTGGTATCAGAGGTATTGTGAGTGTGGTAGTAGTGTGAAAATAAAGGAAATACACAGAAAGAAAGACACAGGAGAGGAAAACTGGGTGGTTTTTCTTAACACTGAAAGACTAGAATTTCTAGCCTCCTTGTCTATTGACTCTTCTTTTATATTTTCCTTTTTTTTTTTTTTTTGTCTTTTACTTCCTTGTTGAGGATTTCCTGGTCTTCTCTTTCATTACCTCATTCCTCAAGCTTTATCCATTCTACTATATTCATTATGCCAATTTTTTTATACATAATATTCCTCCTTTGTTCTTTTTATGGTTTAGTATTCTTATTTCACATTGCTAATAATCATTCTTTACCTTTTTAGTATATTTATTATAAAATTTAAAATTTCTGTTTTACCTCTTCTAATATTCTCTTTCTGTTTATATCTATAACACAATCTGTTGTTTCTTTTCAAGTGATTGTGCTCTCAGATGTCTTGTCATCTGAGACTGGGAGCTCATTTTACCCCAGAGATATTGGCTAATCTGTCAGGCAAAGCAAGGTAGGAAGACCAAACCTTTTTTTCTATCAGCCATAGTCAAATCAGAGGTGGGAAATGATGTACCTCTGGATATAAAATCCCGGATTAAAAAAAAAACACACACAATAAATCATTTCTTCCCCCAAAATAATTCTTCAGGTCAGGTTTCTATTATTTATTACCCAGGTAAGAATAGCATTAGGAGGAGATATACTTTAGATTATAATTTCCTAAACCTCATAACAAAGCCAGCCTCATGGGTGTGTGATCTGTGCAGTCACATACAGCCTCACGCTCAGTGGGGCCCCATACTTGGTTTCAACGTCTGCTTTTCCTCCTGAAATTTGAACAAAGAGCCCCAAATTGTCACTTTGCACTGGGCATACTCATCACAAGTGAAGGAGTAAAACAAGGAAAAGAATAAGTCATTAGATTGAGGAAACAAGTGATCCAACTTAAGTGAATAACATTTCTGATGATGAAGAGAAATTCCTGTGCAGCAAAATAGGGAGCAACGATTTAAATGGATCAGAATGATGAATGGCTTTAGGAGGAAAATTTCCAAGGGAAAAAAAACACAAAGCAATACATTACTGATGTGTTTGAATTTATTGAGCTGAAATATTCAGTGATTGAACTTAGTGACTTAGAATATTAAGTATTTGAACTGACTGATCTAGAATGTAAGCTTTATGAGGGTAATAAGTAGTACATAGTAGGTTCTTAAAATGTTAATTATCTGTATCCCTGTTATACCATCATTTTTTGGACAGTTTGGGAAGATTTGGTGATAGGAACAAAGAAAATGAAGTAAATAAAACAGCAAGGCAATTATTAACTCCAGGGAAAACAGAAAGGTGCACAAGAAAAGAAATAGCATCATAGTACAATATTATCTGTGAATAATATCTACACTGTCATAATTATATTAACATTGAACAATTATTTAATCAAAATTATAATTGACTATATTAGAATGCTATCAAAAGTAGTATTGTAGTGTAGATATATACAGAAATATGTAGAGTGGGTTATTTAAGAGTTATATCTTCCATGAGAGGAAGTGGATAAAAAGTAGAAAGCCAGAGAGAACATTATGTTAAGTGAAATAAGTCAGAAAGAGAAAGACAAGTACCATATGATCTCACTTATAAGCGGAATCTAAAGAAAAGAATATGTGTATGAACTAATCAGAAACAGTTTTGGGGACACAAAAAACCGAGAGTTGTTAGATGGGCGGGGGGGAGGCGGTTGGCGATGGGGGGGCGGCTGGTGACCACAGGATGGCCTCAGGGTTTTTTGAGAATTACTTTGGGGAACTTATTCAATAGTGTTTGGGGATTTTGTTGGGTGTCCGATGGACATGTGTCCTGTTTGGGAGACCACCTCAGGGATGCTGTGGATGCCTGGTCATGGCATTGTACACCAGAGGCTGGACATTAATGAATGCCAACTATAATTTTATGTGTATAATGTGATGGCTCGGTGTGAGGTCGGGGTGGTGGTGGATGGGGGAAGGGGGGATCACGGTGTGAGGGATGTAAAAATAAAATAAAATAAAATAAAGCTATTAAAAAAAAAAGTAGAAAGCCAGTTACTTAGTTAAAAAAAAAAAAGTGATACAGGAAGGGAAAAAAATGAAAAATATTAAAAATAGTTGCCTCATCGGAGGGATAATGGATGGGGGGAGGGGGTTCACAGTGTGAGGGATATAAATGATAAACGTCTAAGTATTACCTTGTCTTGTACACCTGAAACTAATAAAAAAATAAAAATAAATAAATTTAAAAAAAAAATAGTTGCCTCAGACAAGGCTGGATTTGGAAATGAGAAAAAGAAACAGAGACTATTATTTTTGTTGAAGTCTTGTAAAATTATTGACATTTGTGCATGCTTAATTTTGGTACTTACAATTTTTTTTTTTAATTTAGAAAATAATATAGCAAAAAATACCTAATCAGTATATGTAGGGACAAAACCCCAAAAAGCAGTTTCCAGGCTCTCGGCCTCACATAGAAAGGTGCTGGCTCGGGTAGTAAATGGCCATCAACTGTGATCAGATGCCAGCAGCTGTGGCTAGTTGGCCGTCAGCTGTAATCCGTAAGCCATTGACCACTAATATAACAGCTGTGGCTATGCTAGCAGAGAGGAAATGGGGGCTAGCAAGAAGATGGTGGCTGGCAAGCGCGGACTGCTGTTAGGCAGATTATGTAGATCCTGCTTCCTGTGTCTCCAGCCCAGCCGCCAGCGAGAATATATTGGTTTGACTCCCCTATCTATGGCTCCGTGGGTGTTCCTTTTTGGCCTTACTGTGTCCTGCGTTCTTGGGCGGGGAGTGGGAGCCGAGACCCTGCACGACAAATGGCACAGCGAGCAGGGTCCGCCGCGTGACAGTATAGCAAAAAGAAAAAGAATCCAAAAAATTGAGGATAGTTTAAGGGGCCTATGGGACAAGATCAAGCATACCAACATTCGCATCATAGGGGTACCAAAAGGAGAAGACAAAGAGCAAGGAATTGAAACCTATTTGGAGAAATAATGACTGAAAACTTCCATAACCTGGTGAATGAATTAGATAGATATACAGCCCAGGAAGCACAGAGTCCCAGAGAAGATGATCCCAAATAGGCCTATATCGAGACACATAATAATTAAAATGCTAAAGGTTAAAGACAAAATCTTAATGCAGCAAGAGAAAAACAGTTGGTTACCTACAAGGGAGCTCCCATAAGCCACCAGCTTTGATTTGTCAATAGACACTTTGCAGGCCACAAAGGATTGGCATGAAATATTCAAAGCAATGAAAGGTAAGGACCTACAACCAAGATTACTCTACCTAGGAAAGCTGTCATTTAAAATCAAAAGACAGGTAAAGAGCTTCCCAGTCAATAAAAAGCTAAAGGAGTTCATCACCACCAAATCAGTATTACAAGGAATCTTAGAGGAACTTTTTTAAGACAAAAAGACCAAAAAAATAAAAAAATATGAATAAGAAAATGGCAATAACTGTATACTATCAACTACTATTTTCAATGTAAATGGATTAAATGCTCCAATCAAAAGACAGCATGGCTAAATGAATAAGAAAACAAGACTCTTACATATTCTGCTTACAAGAGACTCATTTCACAAAGAAAAGCACATGCAAACTGAAAGTAAAGGGATGGAGAAAAGATATTTCATTAAAATTGAGATAAAACAAACAAAAAAAATCTGAAGTAGCAATACTTATACCAGAGAAAATAGACTTTAAAACAAAGTCTGTAAGAAGAGACAAAGAAGGATTTAGTAATCTCACTTCTGAGTATTTATCCAAAGAAACCCAAAATGCTACTTCAAGGGGATGATTGCATTCATATGTCCACTGCAGCATCGTGTTCAAGATATGGAAGAAGCCTGTGGTTCATTGATGGATGAATGGATAAAAAGTGGGTAGTAATATATACAATGGAATGAATATTGTTAGACAATGGATGGGAATGGGTTCTTGCCATCTGTGGTGGCATGGACGTATATGGAAGGTATTGTGCTGAGTACAGTATGTCAGACAGAGAAAGACAGATGCAATGTGATCTTGTGAGAAAATAAACAAACAAAACAGAAACAAACTCATAGATAAAGAGAACATTTTGATGATTGCTAGATGGGAGGGGGTTATGGTGAGTGAAAAGGGGAAAGGGATTAAGAAGTACAAATGGTTGTTTTACTCAGTAGTCATGGGGATGTAGTGTATAGCATAAGGAATATGGTCAATAATATTGCAATTACGGATGGTGTGAGATGCGTACTAGATTTATCAGGGTGATAGATGGAAGGGGAGTTGAGGGGCAGGGTGAAAAGTAGAGGGGTTTAAGAAGTACAAATTGGTAGTTACTAAATAGTCATGAGGATGTAAAATACAGTATGGGGAATATAGTCAAAAATATTGTAAAAACTATGTATACCATGTTTATGTATACTGAAAATAAGACCTAGCCAGACAATCAACTCTAATGCGTCTTTTGGAGCAAAAATTAATATAAGACCAGGTATTATATTATATTACATTACATTACATTACATTACATTACATTACATTATATTATATTATATTATATTATATTCCCAGTCTTATTTTATAGTAAAATAAGTTTTATAGTAAGATAAGATCGGGTCTTATATTAATTTTTGCTCCAAAAGATGCATTAGAGCTGATTGTTTGGCTAGATCTTATTTTCGGGGAAACAGGGTAGCATCAAATGGGTATTAGACTTATTGCAGAGATCACTTCATAAATTATATAAATGTCTAATCACTATGCTGTACACCTGTAACTAATATAAGATAATATTGAACATCAAGTATAATTTTTTTTAAAAATCATGGTGACATAAGGTACAGCATAGAAAATATAGTCAATAATATTATAATAACAGTGTCAGATGGGTAATAGTCTTACTGGGGTTACACTTTGTGAGGTATGCTATACACACCTAATCACTATGTTGCTTTGTACACCTGAAACTAATAAAAAATAAATAAATAAAATTGTAAGCAGCATACCTCCATATGTACAAGTATTATTGATCCCATTTTTCTTGCTCTGTGTTCCACACACTCAGCACTTTGTAACATACAACCCTATTTATTTATTGTGTGTATTTCCCTGGTAAGACATAAATTTTTGTTTGTTTTATTCACTGTTATATCCCAAGTGCCTGGAATAACATCTGGTACATAGCAGGTGCTCAGTAAATATTTTTTTGAATGAATACATAAGTGCAAATGTAATAATTTAAAGACTTTCAGATGACATTAAAATGGTCATACTGATTTGCATTACATAAATGTCCTTCTTTTAATTCATTTTATTATACTGTTCATTACAAAAGTAAAACATACTTAATGAGCATGGTTGGCTAATTTTGATTAATACAAAGTGTTGTGAAATGAATATATTCAGACTTAGAAATTTAACACATTAAATCATTAAATAGAATCCATGATGATTGGGAGGAAAACAAAGCCATTGCCTTAGAAATAGTTATATTTATACAACTATTTGATATATCAGTCAGATCTAAATATAAATATGAGGTCTGATAATTAAGTTCCTGAACTTGTCGCAACAATGTTGCTAATCTTTTTTGATATTAGATGGATTATTCATTATGCATTTGTACCAACAGGACTAACAGTTAACTAAGTTTACTATTTGAATGTGTTGAAAAGGCTGCATGAAAAAGTTAGACGACCTGAATTTTTCACCAGCAATTCATGGCTCTTGCATCATAACAATGCACCAGCTCACACGGCACTGTCTGTGAAGGAGTTTTCAGACAGTAAACAAATAACTGTATTGGAACACCCTCCCTACTCACCTGATCTGGCCCCCAATGACTTCTTTCTTTACCAGAAGATAAAGGAAATATTGAAAGGAAGACATTTTGATGACATTCAGGACATCAGGGGTAACACAACAACAACTCTGATGATCATTTCAGAAAGAGTTCCAAGATTGCTTTGAAGGGTGGACTAGGCATTGGCATAGCTGCCCAAAGTGGTTACTTCAAGTGCGACCGTAGTGCTATTCAGCAATGAGTATGTAGCACTTTTTCTAGGATGTGTTCACGAACTTAATTGTCTGACCTCACGTAGCTATGCAAACACAGATCTAGGTGTACATACACATACAGGTACACACAAGTACTAATTATGTTCGTCTGAACAGTGGCCTACTTCTTGCATATGACTAAGCAACCTCACTATAGGAAGGATAGCAAATTGAAATCTATGTGTGATAAAATATGTCATACATTCTCACAAAGTAAATTCACAAAACAATTAATTTGAACTGGGTTTTCAAGAGTGATTAACTTAAATTGACACCACCATGGTCAGGAATGGCATAAGAAAATCAAACTGTCATTGAAGTCCCAAATTATAAATCACATCATGCCTACAGCTAAATGTCATAGATAAATCACAGTGAGAAATGCCAGAATAAACCACTGAACTCTTTTGGACTTGACAATTTCTTTGACTTTGCAAATGATACAGAATGTTGCCTTCAGTTTTGCATACTTTCATACAGCACATCGGAGGGAAATCAGAGATGAGCAACTGGAATAAACATGGCTTAAATGTATTGGGGTCGATCAAATATTTCTGTACTTACGTAATTAAATAAAAGGAGCCTAGGTTAGGATCATGTTCAGTAGTAAGCACAGAAAACTAATACTGGCTTAAACATACAGCAATTTATTTGCCTCAGGCAACAAGAGGCCTGTAGGTAGCCAATCCAGAGTTTAAAAAATAGCTTGATTAAGCCTTTAGAGAAGGGCCCCTCCATCTTCTCTCCTCTATATCATTAACAAATACACCTTTATTTTCATACCTGTGATCTTATGGTTGCAAGATGGTTGTTCTGTTACCCTAATCTCCTATCCACATACCAGAGAAGAAGAAGGAAGAGAGAAAAGAAGGAACATTTATCAGGAGAACAAAGGCTTCCCCAAATCCCTGGCTGATTTCCACTACTCATTGGCCAACACTGTGTCACATGGTCACCTCAGCTGCCAAAGTGCCTGGAAAAAGATATTTTTAGGTAGTGTATTGACAATTTAAACAAAATTGGGATTCTGTTAGTGAGGAAGAAGGAGAGAATGAGTATTTGATGAGCAACTAGGAGCAGATGTGCTGATAAGGGCAATACAGAAAAGAGAACTTCTAAGAGAATAGAGCTTTCAGAAACAAGTAGATTTAGGGGATAGTGGAAAAAACTGGATCATCATAGGAAAGAAAGAAAAAGGACCTACAGGTGTAAGGGAAATCATGAATATTGTTAAAAGGTTATTCATGTTTTACAATTTTATTC
The DNA here is from genome assembly GCF_964194185.1 of Rhinolophus hipposideros. Classification (NCBI taxonomy): domain Eukaryota; kingdom Metazoa; phylum Chordata; class Mammalia; order Chiroptera; family Rhinolophidae; genus Rhinolophus; species Rhinolophus hipposideros. The sequence goes on from NC_138055.1 coordinate 33,816,610, forward strand.
AGTTTATAAAAATTATGACACATTTCTAAATTACCTTTTAATGTGAGAAAGGTAGTTACATTATGTTTCCATAAGTCATGGCCATCTGATAATTGACTAGCATTCCTTTTCAACAAAAGCATTGATAAATACAGAAAAGATCATATAGGTTCCTGGGGCAGATGGCTGGGGCAAAAGAAAGGAGGAAATAAATGGGTGTCCAATTATCCAGAGCTATAACTATTCTATAACTGACAAAATTTTTCAAACATGATTATAAAAACATGTTAAAAAAAAACATGTTAAAAAAATGCATCACAGCACAGCCAGTTGGTGTGTTTCTTTAAATATATGTTTCAACTACCTGAGGAAAAAAAAAATTCCCTCTGTGAATGCAGTTTCACAGCCACAATAATATTTTTTTGGTTTTACAAAAAATGTTTTTTTTAAAGAGCAGTTCTTGAAAATGTGATCCACACAATGAATGACCTGATCTGAACTAAATCAGAAATTGGCTACACTTGTATCTCATAAGACTAATGATAAAAATGAGACTTTCTTTACACTTCTAGCTTGATGTGTTTGGACAAGAATGCTCAATGTGTATCATTGTTGTTACCATACATAAATTGATTAAAGATCATTCTGATAGCTAAAATTCTGAAGTCTCATATTAATCTAAAAATATTTTCAAGACTGAAAAGGAGAAATTTACTAAAATTTTCATGTAAATCTGTGTTGGGTTAACTTGAACTTAAAATAAATTAATAGCTAATGCACTATTTGCAGGATTATTTGAAACAATAGAAATATTTTTCTGTTTAAAATACATAAAATTCTTTAAGAGGTACACCCTATTTCTAATTTCAGTATTTTATATCAACTGAAATAAATTAGCTATATCCATTTGATACCATAATGTAACATTTTTCCCATTTGGAAGAAAATATACCTTCTTTATGCTTTTATTTATTTTATGGGCAATAAAGTGATTTCATTAAACAAAAATTGAAAATACAAAGTGTTGTTCCTTTCTCTTCCCTTAGTATAATAACTAGCTTTGAAAAAATATTTTATTTATTTGGGAGAAAACAATCTGAATTTCTCTTATCTACAATGGAGCTGATATTAAAATGGTGCTTTACACACTAAAATAGTAAATAATTAAGCACCAAGATAATTGAATAAAAATTCCGTCAAGTGCTGTCACAATAATTTTGTATGTGGAAAGTATAGCAATTAACAAATAAATGCCATGGAATAGAAGTAGAGATGTTTTATTCAAAAATAGCATGAAAGCTATTATAAGGTCCAAGCCTAACATTCTTTACAGTATATAGAAAAGGATATGCAAATAACATTTCACACTGTAAAGGATATCTTTTAGAAATTTTAATCATGACTCAAAAAGTTTAAAAGACTAAAGATAATTCTCAGTTTCCTATAATAGAAATTTTGGGGATAATGAAAAGAATTTATATTTAGCTTTGGAATTTCCTTGTGTACTTATAACTTAATAAGAGTTTTTTTTTTTCTTGTAATATGTATTGAAATTGAACTACGAAGCTCCACTATATGGCTTGGGAAGACCTTGGAAATTTTATAAACCTATTGAATAGAGTTGGAAGCCACAAGAAGGCTACGTATTATAAGAACCTGACCATTTTTGATGTTTGCTGGCAGCTTTCAAGCCTCACCCTTTTCTCTTCTGCCCCACAGAGGGGCAAGCTGAGAAAGTTTGGGTGTGTCTACCTTTGCACTGGCAAGAAATTCAAACCCCAACAAGGCTTGGCCCACATGTGCTGGAACCCTCACTCCAGCTCAGTCCCCTAATCATAATAAAATTATTTATGAGAAATAATAAAAGCAGGGTTAGGCTCCTTTCCTTGGTCTCTCAAACCATTTTGGATCACTTTGAGAGACTGCTCTGCTCTCCTCAGAAATTTCAGAAAACCCCATTATGTGAGTAATAAACTTTTGCATGTCCTCATGGTGTGTGTGTGTGTGTGTGTGTGTGTGTGTGTGTGTGTGTGTGTGTGTATCAAATCTTGACATCCAAACCAAATTCTGGGTGGAGGTCCCATACTGAAACTGTGGGATAACCACAATACCTATCTACCTGGAACAACCTGATCTAAAAATATAACAAACTATTTAAGAAAGAACAGTAATATTTCATAAGGCCAATTCATAACTCACAATGGTGGATCTAGCCATACCATGAGGGCTCAATCTTTATAAGAATGGGCCTACTATAGTAATTCTGAAGCCTCAAGAAACATTTATTGAGCAAGCACTACTTAAGGCATTGTTCTAAGTGCTGGAATTGGGGGCATAGGCAAGAACATCAAAAATATATTAAATATACTCCCTTTCCTCAAAGAGAAAGCCTAATAGGGACACACCCAACTCTAGTTCAATAAACACTGCTAAATAAAATAAAGTACTACAAACATGACTATTTCTGCCTAGCATAAGTGGAGAAGGTAGCATTTAAGCTTACCATTCATAGATTCACAGATTTCTATAGGGGGGGATAAGGTGGCCTGGAATGGAGGAAACAAGAAAAACTCTTGATGTGTTCAGGAAAATGGGAATGTTCCAGAAGGAAAAGTGGTGGGGAGAGAGAGTAACCACATTTCCCTTTTAGTAATATAATTCTTGTGGCAATATACAAGATATATTAGAAGCAGAGAACAAAAAGGAAAAAGACCCATTAAGAGCCTCTTTCAATAATCCAAGTGGGAGAAGAAGGCTTAAAATAGGACAGCCACAATCAAAACTGAAATGAGGAAACTGAGAAACACTTCTGAGTTGGAAGGACTTGGTAAGTTGAATTTTGGGGGTGTGAGGCTATAGTGTAGGAAATTCCTCCAATTTTCTAAATAGCAGGAGTCAGATATTTATAGAACAAAATATAGCTTTTCTGGTTAATTAAGCTCCAAAAGCTAAGAACAACATAATAGGTATCAAGCATCCCAATGCCTTTAATACAAGGTACTTGACCATGCTAAAAGATTAGAAAGTAAGTGCGTGCTAAAGGATCATAAAACTGGTTTTGCCAGCATTAGCCCATCATATTCCTCGAGGCTATACAAGGAAATATACAGAATTCATTGATAAATTGCCGACTGTGATAAGAATTCTTTTGAAATAAGTTGTAGGCATGCTGTAGGAAAAAATCCCCCTACTGCTGCCAGCTCCAACATACTCACAATGCACATAGGGAAGGGGAAGGGAAAGAGTTTCACCTCAACATGCATTCCCTGTCCCTAGCATAAGTGAAGAAGACTTCAAGAGATCTATTTACTTCCTCTGAAGATGGTGCAGTAGGTAAATACTGTGCTTACCTTCTCTCACGACCACATCAAAATTACAACTAAACTACAAAACAACCATCATTGAGAATCACTAAGGACATGCAGAAGAAACCACCTCAAGATTGATAAGAAGGGCAGAGACATGGAACGGGCTGGTCCCACACCTACATGTGACCATTAAAAATTGGGATGGATATCTCAGCTGCAGAGATCCCCCCCCCAAAGGAGTGAGGGGTCCCAGCCCCTCCCCAACTCACAGTTCCAGTGCCAGGGAAAGAAGTCCCCATGATTTCTGGTTGTGAAAACCAGCAGAGATCGTGACTGAGTGAGATAAAGAATAACGAGTCCAAGATGCAAAGACTTACTCATCGACAGAATCACTCGCTCTGAACTCCAGCACGAGGGCAGCAGCTGGAGAGGCGGCAGAAACATATGGTGGGAAACTGGGTTGTCTGGCTTCAGGACTGGAGTTGGAGGGGCAGCTTTCTCCTGGACAGAGGAGCTGGCAGACGCCATCTCCTCCCTTTGTTGAGCCCGCCCCCCTCGCCATTCCCTGCGTGCAGACATAGGTGGACTCCATATCTGAGTCTCCATCAAGCTGGCTAATGCCATTCATTCGCCATGCCCTGGGGATGTGAGACCCCGCCCCGACCCAGCATTCAGGCTCGTCAGAGCAGCTTCCATGGCTTTTTCATACAAATCACATGACTTACCTCATGCTTCAGACCTTCCTAGGGTCTCTCAAAGGTTCTCAGAACCCAGAGAAACAGCATCTCTCTTTGAGTAGGTTTTCTAACTCTGGTGGAGCAGAGTTAGTGGCAGCTGGCCTTGATTTGTGGCTTTACCTTTCAAAGCACTTCCAAGCATTGCACAGGCAGTGTCCGTCTGTGGATTTCTTTGTGGCTCCTGCCTGGTGGTTCTGAATGGGGCTCAGTCTACTGCTGAACTTTCAAGTTCAGCAGGTCGCCTCTGAGGTGGCCCTGGGGCTGATAACCAACTTTGAAACTAGCTGGAGTATTAACCAGCCACCTCCAAGTATGACACACCACAGGGGCAGATTAAGCAGCCACCAGAGCCTTGCTGAGGCTGGTCCTGCTCTGTAGTGTCAGCCCCTGCACCATGACCCCACTATAGTCATGACCAGTCCTCACAACCAATTAGCTCAAGGATCCCTCCCACTGACATGCAAATTGCAACCAAGGCTCAACTACAAGAGGACACACACAACTCACACAAGGGACACACCTGGAGTGCGAGGCTCAAGTGACGAGGAAGACTGTGCCACTGAGCCCCACAGAACACCTACTACATAAGGCCACTCTACTAAGAATAGGAGGCATAGCAGCCCTACTTAATACATAGAAACAAACACAGGGTAGCAGCCAAAATGGGGAGACAAAGAAATATGTCTCAAATAAAAAAATAAAAATAAAAAAAGAACAAATCTCTAGAAAAAGGAGTAAGCAAAATAGAGACAAGCTAACTACCAGATGCAGAGTTCCAAACACTAATTATAAGGATGCCCAAGGATTTCAAGAAGAACTTCCATAAAGAGATAGGAAACGTAAAAATGGAGATAGAAAACATAAAAAAGAACCAGTCTGAAATAAAGAATACAATAACGGAAATGAAGAATGCATTAGAGGGAATCAACAGTAGATTAAATGAAGCAGAGGATCAAATCAGTGATTTAGAAGAAAAGGTAGCAGAAAACACCCAATCTGAACAGCAAAAAGAAATAAAGAATTCAAAAAATTGAGGAGAGTTTAAGGACTTTCTGGGACAACATCAAGTGTTCCAACATTCACATTATAGGAATACAAGAGAAGAAAGACAAGTAATTGAAAACCTATTTGAAGAAATAATGACAGAAACTTTCCTAACCTGGCAAAGAAAATACATATTCAAGCCCAGGAGGTGCAGACAGTCCCAAACAAGATGAACCACACCAACACACATCATAATTAAAATTCCAAAGTTAAAGACAAAGAGAGAATCTTAAAAGCAGCAAGAGAAAAGCAGTTAGTTACCTACAAGGGCATTCCTATAAGACTATCAGCTGATTTCTCAACAGAAGCTTTTCAGGCCAGAAGGGATTGGCAGGAAACATTGAAAGTGGTAGAAAGAAAGGACCTACAATAAAGATGACTTACCCAGCAAAGCTGTCATTTAGAATTGAAGTACAGATAAAGTGCTTCCTAGACAAGAAAAAGCTAAAGGATTTCATCACCAACAAACCACTGTTACAAAAAATCTTAGAGGGACTTTTTTAAGATGAAAAATAATCAAAAATATAAATAATAAAATGACAATAACTACATTTCTATCAAAAACTACTTTCAATGTAAATGGATTAAATGCTGCGATCAAAAGATACAGTAGCTGATTGGATAAGAAAACAAGACCCTTAGATATGCTGCCTACAAGAGACTCATTTCAGATTGAAAGACACACACAGATTGAAAGTAGGGATGAAAAAAGATATTTCATTAAAATGGAAACAAACAACAAAGAAACAAAAAGCTATAAGAGTAACAATACTATATCAATCCAAACTTTAAGACAAAGACTATAACAAGAGTCAAAGAAGGGCCTAGGAATCCCACTTTAGGGCATTTATCGAAGAAACCCAAAATGCTAATTCGAAGGGACATGCTCATTCATACATTCATCGAAACATTATTTACAATAGCCCGGATATGAAGGCAACCTGGGTGTCCCAGAATGGATGAATGGATAAAGAAGAGGTTTCATATAATATATATAATATATATATATATACATACACACATATATATGATGTATATACATATATACATATATGTGATGAATATATATATAGCATATGTATCACATATGTGTGTGTGATATATATGCTATATATATATTCATCACATATATGTATATATGTATATACATATGTGTGTGATATATATGCTATATATAGTGGAATATTACTCAGTCTAAAAAAAAAGAATGAAATTTTGCCATCTGCAAAAACATGGATGAACCTAGAGAGTATTGCACTGAGTGTAATAAATCAAACAGTAAAAGACAAATGTCATATGATTTCACTTATAAGTGGAATCTAAAGAACAAAATAAACAAACAAAACAAAAACACGCTCATAGATACAAAAAACATTTTGATAGTTGCCAGATGGGAAGGGTTTTGGGGGTGGGTGAAAATGGGAAGGGATAAAGAAGTACAAATTGGTTGTTACACAGTAGTCATGGGGGTGTAGGGTATAGCATAAGGAATATAATAAATAATATTGTAATAACTATGTATGGTGTCAGACTGGTATTAGTTCTATCGAGGTGATAGATGGGAGGGGGTTAGGGGGAAGTGTGCAAAAGGTGAAGGGATTAAGAAATATAAATTGATAGTTACAAAATAGCCACGGGGATGTAAAGTATAGGGAATATAACCAATAATATGGTAATAACTATGTACAGTGCCAGGTGGGTACTAGTCAGGGAGATCACTTTCTAAATTCTAAAAATGTATAACCACTATGCTGTACATCTGAAACTAATATAAAATAATATTGAATGTCAACTCTAATTAAAAAAATTTAAAAGGATGGAAAAGATAAAGAAGAGTAAGAGGTTGAAAGTTCAAGATATAAAACAAATAAGTCTTGGGGATGTAATATACGGCATAGGAAATATAGTCAACGATATTGTGATAGCATGGTAGTGTCATATGGTTGCTGGACTTATCGTGATCACTTCTGTAGCATAGGGAATATAGTCGGTAATGCAGTAATAACTCTGTATAGTGCCAGGTGAGTAGTGTTGAATAATTATGATGTACACCTGAAACTAATGTAATATTGTATATTAGCTATATTTTAATAAAAATCTTTTAAAAATTTTTAAAAAGGGATCTTTTAAAGGGCTATGCATATAACCCCTGGAGTCTGAGGGATGCAAGAACTGGCACCTAATTCAATGGAAGGCAAGGTGTTTCTAGCTAGATCGTCTGACAGTGGAAAGAAGAGAGATGCTATGTCAGGCTCCTACGCACTTTCAGGGTTTGCTGCTGCAAAAGGATGACTGAATTTCCCAAGAGCCCGTTGTGGCCCCCGTGTCATCTTAAGACGTCTAATTTCTCACAGGAACTTACAGTGAGCACTTCAGAGCATTTTATGTATTTTTAACAATGCTCTGCACGGTCTGTCTTTAGACATTTTACCAAGTGTCTTTTGGCGACCCATTTTCTTTACTTTTGTTTTTGTTTTTTGTCTTCTATTTGTCAAATCTACGTGGAAAAACTCCATTCAGGTGTAACAGTAGTAACGCAGAGCCCTGGGATGGAGAGAACTCTGTGCTTTGGCAAAGGGACCCGCGACCGCCAGGCGAAGACACTAAATGTGAGCCCCTGGGCACCCGTAGGCCGGGTTCGTGGGCTCAGACACCGGAAGTGGCCCCGCCTTGCCACTTCCTCTTTCGGAACGCCGATTCCCCCGGCTTCCCCAAGGTGGTTAGCGGACCTTGAGAAGGATTGGAGCATGGAGGCAGCGCCCCCTCCCTCGGCGACGGGGAAGTTGATAGTGGTCGGCGGTGGCATCGCGGGAGTCACCTGTGCGGAGCAGGTAGGGCGGGCGCCCAGGCGGCTCCGCTTCTTCCTCGACCTCGGACGGTGGCGTTCGAGGCTCCCTCCCGCCCCTTCCTCTTGTCCTTTCAGGTCCCTCTTTTCCCCTGCTCTCCTCGCTCCCGGATGTTAGAGACTGCGTGATGGCCCTCAGGTGACGTCTTTGACACCTCGCACATAGCGGGGGGGTGGGGGGGAGGCGATTAAGTTTTTAGGGGACAGTCCAGCGCTGACTGAACCAGGCTCGGGTCCTCGTAATGTGGGAGCCGACAAGAGCGCTCGTAACTACGAAGTACTTGGTCAGAAAATCCACCCCTCTTTTAAGTTACGTTATTGAATTCAGCGCCCAGATGGGTGCCGAGTCCTTTGATTTCGTTTCTAGTAGTGTTTTGGAAAACAACCCGCAGGGGATTAAATGCAGCCATGGAATGCTTTTCTGATTATAGTGATTAATCAGAAAATTTCGTGTGTGTGTGTGTGTACACACACGTGTGTACTTACATATGTACTATGTACATTGTGTGTATATAGTGTATATATTATATACTTATAGTCCAAAAAGGACTCAGTTATTTTGGTATAAACATAAGGAATAACAAGTCATAAGAAATAGTGCAAGAAGTTAAAGGTTTTTTTTTTTTACCTTTTAACCTTTGGATGTGTGTTTTCCATTTATTCACCAGTGATCCAGGCACTGCACTAAGGGCTGATTAGTCAGATAGTAACAGCATGGTCCCTCCTTTTTAGGGAGTCACAGCCTCGGGGAAGAGACAGGTACATAAATCGTGTCGTCGTTGCGTTTGCTGTCGTAGGGCTGCCTGTGCAGGGGGTACGGAGGGATGTAGGGAAGACGTATCCTTTTTAAAAGGAGACATCCTTTTGTCTCAGTGTGGAAGAGTGAGTAAAAGTTGACCAGGTAGACAAAAGACAGACATTCCAAATGCAGGCAACAGTCTAACCTCAGGTGGATACAGCACGGCGCCATCTAGTGCTTATGCAGGAGACGCAAAGCACACGGTGCGTGGGGGAGGTAACCAGAAATGAAGCCAGGGAAGTTGACAGAAACCAGATCATAAGGGATCTTGTAAGTCATGGTAAGAGTTTAACAAGAACCTATAAATAGATGGTTTTGAGCAAAGGAGTACTGTGATCAAATGAACTCTCTTGAAAGACGATTAGTTATAATGTGTGTGGCAGGAGCCGCTGGTTAATATGAGACTGGCAGGCCAATTTAAAGGCAATTTTAGAAGTTTAAGGACGTTTTGAGGGTCTGGTCTAGCAATGGAAACAGCAAGCAGGGAAAAAATTACAGAATAGCCAAAGGAAAAAGATGGGGAGAGTGGTAATATTGTCAGATATTGTTGAAAGTTTAAGTAAGGTGATATTAAAAAGAATCTGTGGGTTTTAAGAATGTATAGGTGAATTGCACATGCTCAGTTTTAATGGTATAGTAGGGATAGAAGTAGACACTGCGGGAGTTGAATTGGAGCATGAGGTAGGAAAATGCTTTCAAGAAGTTTAAAGTGAGAAAGCGTTTTGTAGCTAGAGGAAAATGAAGCAATAGCGAATTAAACCACTGAATTTTTGTTAAGGCTAATATTAAAACGGCTTGGTCTTCCTAGAATATATACTGATTGAGCATTTGGAAAAGGCAGGACAGGAGTGCCAAAGCACTTAGGAAAAGTCAGGCTAAGATTCTAAATGTTTCTTGTTGAGGGTTTGCTGTATTTTTATCCTATTGAAGGCAAATGAAAATATTTTGCAATAAATAGAAGTTGGTTTAACTGTTAATTAGGAAGATTGTTCCTTCTTATCCTCTGCATGATAACTTTAGATTGGTATATAAAATAGTTGTAAGTAAATAAGGAGTACCTCTTTATGTCACTTTTCTTGTTCAGATCTTTGTTAGTGTTTAGTATAAATGTATTATTCATTTTAATCAATATCAGAGTTTAACACTATTCATCACTATCCCTTAAACATGAACAAGACCCAGGATAATGGAGACCTTTAGATGAGGAACAGTGAGTTTTTAGTTTCCTAGGTTAATAATTTTATTAAAATGGGATTACCCCTATCTTACCCCCCACGCCATATATACTACTGTGTTTCCCCAAAAATAAGACCTACTCCAAAAATAATCCCGTTAAGATCGTCAGCCAGACATAACATGACAATGTTCCAGAAGAAGACATGACTGTATTTGAATAAATGTAGATTGTTGTACATGAAAAAATAAGACATCCCCTGACAATATGCCCTAATGCGTCTTTTGGGGCAAAAATTAATATAAGACCCGGTCTTATTTGTGGGGAAATACGGTATAAGACCTGGTTTTATTTTCGGGGTAACGTGGTAATATCTAAAGTTATTTATCATATTTTTTCCTACCTTTTTTTAAATAAGTTGGCGCTTCACTTTCCATCAGAAGATGTTCTACTGATAACAGCTTCTCCTGTTATTAAAGCAGTTACAAATTTCAAGCAGGTAAGAACCTTTATATAACTTTTTTAGTATTATTTTTTTAAAATTGCAATAACTTGCATAGCAGTTAGTGTTAACTGTAGTATTTTAATTGCTTAAAATGACAAATATTCTTTTGACATTCAATTCATTTTTAAATTATAGCTTAAAGTTTAGAATCATTCAGATTGAATACTAAAACTACCCAGAATGGTACTGAGTTGAATCTAGTCTTTTCTTTTTTTCCCTCTTATCTTTTTCTTCCACTCTGAATTACTTTTCAGAAAATTTAAAATAAGATTCTTTTGGGGAAAGATGCTGTGAAATTTAAAGATGAATGCAAATATATATGCATATCTTCATTATACATATATGTGTATGTTACGTGTCTTTATTTACAAATCAGAAGTCCTTTGAGCCAGGTTTATACTTACAGATAATTAATGTTTCAGATGTGTAATAAGCATCTCAGAACACTTTGTAGTTCTCTGAATTTATATTACACATGTTATAAGATTATAATAGGAATCTTAAGATCATTTAGGTCCTCGTATTATTAAGTAGAGGTCTGAAGATAATTTTGATCCTGTACCTCACCTGTTAAAAAGCTTTGAGCTCATATTCTAATATATATATACATATATATTTATAAATTATATATATGTTCTACAATAGGTACAATTATGAGTGTTATGATGCCTGTGCAAAAAATAAATGAAAAAGGTGGGAAAAAAAAAATCTTTCCTTGCCATACTTCAGTGAAGACTGCTACCATAGTCTCTGATTTAATACAAGTTTTCCTTATAATATCCTGATAATAGAATATACCTTTTTTTGCGTTTTTTTGCGTTTGTCTAAGATTTATTATTTATTCATATAAAGGTTAATAGACTCGATGTCAAGGAAGGAAAACCACCTTCTCCCACACATCAACCACAGACATACTTTCCAATCTTAAAGTATATTTTATAAAAGTTGTTTTATATATTGTCTCCAGGGAAGAGATCAATGTACAGTTAACCCACCTCATTCTCATATGTAAACCTGTAAGGTTCACATTAACCCCTAAGACCAAGGGTAAGTTAGTTCCACATATTGTTCCTTTTAACCTGCCTAGAGATATGTAAGATAGCTTAGTACCTAGGTACAGCCAAAAGAGTTATGGGACAAGAAAACCAGAGAGCAGTTATGGCTCTTAATCTCTAAAAGAAAAAAGCATATATTTAATTACAAGCTTAAGCACACGTACATAAGAGAAAGACATATAGCTGGATCTTACAAATGTCTTTCCAGATTACTTAATTTGATGTAATGATCCCAGAGTTCTAAGACTTGAGTTCACGTTTTGTCAGTTTTGTAAGTTTTGTACAATAGAAGAAAATACTTGGGTTCTAGGCCTAACTCTGTTATTTACTGGCTGTGTAGCCTTAGTAAGTCTGTGTACCTGATTGCTTCATCTGTAGTATTAGAATCTGTATATCATTGTATATCACTTAGCCTGGGGTAAAATCAGTTTTGTAATACATCGTTTTGCTTAAAGTTGCAGAATCTATCAATGATGTTAAATGAGGACTTAACTATACTAATATATGTAAAATTGCATTGAAAGAACAAACATGCAAATATCAGTTATTCTGAGTTTTTGGAAGTCAGAAATTGCATCCTTTTCATTATTTATTGAGCATCAATGTTGTAGGCACCCAGGATACAGAGATTAAAAGTATAGAACATACACCACAAAGTCAGTGGTTATCCCTGAGGTAGGGGGACGTATGAGATTTGGAGAGCCGTAAAGGGGGACTTTAACATTTAATATTACGTGTTGTTCATTTAGTGTTAAAATCAGCATGTATTCATAACTTAAGTACTTTTTAAAAGATAAAAAGTTTACTAATAATAACACTTTATTTATGGAGCTCTTACAATACACCAAGCACTCTTCTAAATGTTTTAAATATATTAATGTATTTAATCCTTAACCCTGTGAAATAGTTTCTTATCCTCACTTTACAGATAAGGTAAATGAGTCACTGTGAGGTGAGGTGAATTTTGAAGGTGTGTATAGTAAGGTTTTGAATCAGGCACTTGGGCTCTGGAGTCCTCATGATTAGTGAGTACAACCTTCTCAGATGGTTACTTTCTATTGGGGCAACAAATATGTAAGAATAGTCATCATATAATTATCCTGATAGTGGTAACAAAAATACTGAAGTCATATTCCAATATGTGCATATTTCTTTTTATACATATAACACATTGAATGAATGCCAAAGCCTGCCTTTTAGAATCAAGGAATGCATTATTTTGGAGGTTGCATTGAAAGAATCCTGAGAAGGTGAGAGATAATGGGAAATGGAGCACAAATTAATGGATTCACCTTGAAAAGTTGGGAGTGGGTCAAGGAAAGTGACTGATAGCAGAGAAATTTACAGATTATGGGAAAGAGGTGGTAACAGTTCTTAGTAGCTGCTTTAAGCCTAGAAGGAAGGTGATTTGCTGAGAATAAAGAGGATGAAATAAGTTTGGGGAACGTTAGAATGGTGAAAGTTTGAAAAGTCACTGAGGGATTGGAATATGTTATTCTTCTAAGATGTTCTTTATTCTTCTCACTATATTGATGTTTGCACTGATGGTAGAAAAGCAATGGGGGCTAAACTGTAGTAGTAGTCATTGTATTCTTCACTGCCACACGGTCACTTTAAAAAAATAAAAGCCAGTAAAAAATGTTAATTTTACTAAATCTTGACTCTTAAGTGCACATCTTGCTAATAATATTCTGTATGATGAACTGGGATGTGTGTATTTGGCACTTCTGCGAATGGCACTTCTGCAGTGTCGTCTCAAGGAAAAGCAGTTGTGCAGTTGCTGAGTTGCAAGCTGAACTGGCTACTTTTAATCATGGAACATCAATTTTTCTTGCAAGAACAATTGACAAACGGGTCATTCATATTTGAAAAATGAATAAAGTGAGCCTCTCACTTCAAGGAAAACAATTGACAGTATTCGTTGACAAGATGACAAAATTAGAGCTTTCAAATGAAAATTGGAAGTTTTGGAAAACTCATGCTTCACTGTGAGCCTCACAGTACTTAAACACTTTTCTGATGAGATTGTTGGTGATAACAAATGAATGTGATTCTTTTATGTTGTATTGCTGTGAAATATGTCAATATTTGGAAGATCTCCATAGCTGAACCAGTATTGTCCACATGACCAATGTGTGATGTTACTAGATCCACTCAAAGTGCAGGGTAGTCCAATGGATTTCACAAGAATACAGTAGGAAGGAAGGATTCTTTGATGTAGTTTCAAATTCTACCTTGTACCTAATCTTTAAGAAACCATCACTTGCTGAGTCATGGGGTGGCATCAAAGAAGAATATAGTTATCTGAAAGGGCTGCATATTTGTGTCAGGCCAAAACAACATGGTGCAATAGTTTGAATGCAGATACAGAATGTAGGAGATATCTGCTGTTAAGCCAGATATTAAAGAGATTTTTTTAAAATGTAAAACAGTGCCATTCTTCTCAATTTGTTTTGTTTTGGAAAACGTTATTTTTTATTGAGTATATTAAATCTGTCTAACATGGACTTATTATTGTTACTTTTAAGGGAATTAAGAAATATTTAAACTTTCCCTCAGCTTTAATTTCTAATGTAGCAAATATTAATATTGCTAGGTATAACTCAAACAAAACCTACCGGGGTCCTCAATCATTTGTGAGAGTGTAAAGGGGTCGGGAGACTAAGGGTTTGAGAACTCCTGGGCATGTAGTAGGATTTCCATGCAGTGTTTAAGGACCAGCTAAGGTTGGATCCCAATTTACAAGGTGTGTGTGTGGTTCTTCTATAGCAGACTATGTATAGGACTAGAGAAAGCAGGTAGTTTGATCTATGGTTGGGCGTTTTCAGGGTCATTAATGGCAAAGGGTAAGAGAGCAAGGAAATAAAGGGTTTAGACAAAAGGTGAAATGATCCACAGTGGAGTCTTAGCAGGATAGAAGGGAAAGAGAATCCGAGAGGATGTTCATGGTTTGGAAGAACAGGAAAGAAGAGTCCAAAGAACAGATCACAATTAAGTTAGTAAGTGGAAAAAGAAAGCTGCAAGGATAAGGAAATAGATAAAGTGTTTGTTTAAACTGTATAGAAATAAGTAATGTTAGCCCTCATTTTGTGGGTGAGCAGCCCTGTTTTACAGGCCAGGAAACTAAGGCTCAGTGATCTACCTGACTTACCCAAAAGTGCTGGGATTAGTATTTGAGTTCAAGTCTTAAAATGAGGAGTCTAGTCCTCTTGCCACTGTATATGGTGCAGTTGGCCAACTTTTTTGTTTTATGAACATGGAATTAGTGTATAAAAAAGAAATGAAAAGTAATTTTGTTATTTTAAATTCTTGAAAGAAAAACATTTTTTAAATATACACTTTTGATCTAATACAGGTTTCTAAAGTGTTGGAAGAATTCGATGTTGAAGAACAACCAAGTACCATGTTAGAAAAGCGCTTTCCCAACATTAAGGTTATAGAATCTGGAGTAAAGCAACTGAAGAGTGAAGAACGTGTAAGAGAATTTTCTCTGTAATGACATTTTCCTTTGTTACATCTTGGTGGGGTTTTGCCTGCCTTCCTTTGACCCCACCTGTACCACCACCAAGGTCCCTAGCATTGGAATTTTAGTGATGTTGATTTCCATTATTATTAGAAAAATGTATACCTTTTTGTGAGTTTGTTGAATTATATGATTAGTTTAGTTTGGCATTTTAGGTTTTACCTTTCAAATTAGCATTAACATTTATATAGTGTCTACTGTTTTCTGGGCACTGCATTAAGTGCTGGGACACAGTGACAATTATATAAGGAACCTGCTCCTGGGAGCTCTGTGTCATAGGGAATATAGAAATGCATGTGCATAATTATATGGACATGTGAAAAGCAGCCATTGAAGTATCAAAGTTCTGATATTAGATATTTAGGTATACTTCACAGATTGAGTAATATTTAAGCTGTGTTTTAAAAGATGGATGAATTAACAGTTCTGCAGATGGAAAAGGGCATTCCAGGAAGAGGAAGGACATTACATGTTCAAAGACCCAAAGAAAGGAAAAGGGGCGTGTGGAACAGTGAGGTAGTCAGTGGGATTGGAGTGGGCATGGTAAGTAAAGGAAATTGGCAGACAAGGCCAGAGAAAAAAGTAAATAAGATTTTGAAGAGCTTTTTATGTCATGCTAAGAAATTTTTATTTTACAATCAGTGGAGAAATAGTAAAGAGCTTCTAAGTAGAAGCAGGGATGATGAAATAGACGTTCCTTTAGGAAGATATATATCTGATAGCAATGTCAAGAGTGACCTGGGGTGGAGTGAGTGGCTACAAGGTATTTGCAATAGTCCAAAAGGATACAAGGCCCAAACTAAGAGTCTCAGAAATATGGCAGTCTCAAGAAAGGATGTTATCAGAATATCAGCTGAGCTTTAGGCAAAATGGGAAGTAGCGTTTGTAGTAGTTTCTCTAAAGCCACTCTAATTTATGAATTGTCCTGTAAAGATAAAACACATGGTACACCACATTTGAAACAGAAATAATTTGACAGGAAAAAAAAAATAAGAAAAAGTACTGAGTTTTATGAGAAAAGAGTTAAAAATCTGAATCCAAAACGAGTAATTTCCTAATACTTATAGTAGTAGTACTTATTCAGTACAACATCAACATCTATTCATTTGAAAATTGAAGTAAACTTAAAAGTATACTAATGAATTGTGAAGGAATTTACATATATTAGGACGTTTCATTGAATCAGAATACTACCCATTATCATTTGAAAAGTGTCCTATAAAGAGATACATGTCTGCATTCTCTTACCTGTCCTTTATTGAATTAGAGATAGTGTTTTACTTCCATGTCTACTTCCAAAAATTTAACAGTAGCCAATGAAGAGTTTTTCTGTATGTTTTTACAGTGCGAATACTTTTTAAATTAGGTCAGTGCCTATATAACTATTATAACATCTGTTTATCAGACAAAATTCTAACCATATTATTTGAAGAAAGACTTTTATGAAATTTCTATATGCATTACACTATGTTGGATTATTGGTTTTATGCAGCTGAAGAGTTAACATGGGTAGCCAATGTCTGAATGGATAGTAAGTGCTGTGTTTTGATTTGCCAACTTTTATAATTCCAGACACATGGCACAAAAGTTAACCCCTACACCATTCCAACGAATTCCAGCATCTCTCATAGTAACATGTACTTACGTGTATCTGCTTTCTAAATGCTACTACTTATATGTAGATTTTTATTCAATATTAAGGAACAAAAACAGTGGATCCCTAATATGCATTTTTAGACTATTGATGTTATTAAAAAATTAATATAAATAACTTTAAAACCAGTACATCCTAGGATTCCAGGTTAACATGTTTGTCACTGACGTGAAAATATAACTCTCAAAGAGCATGTATGTAGTTTGCTGGTTAAGTGATTGGTATTTATACTTAAGAATATAAATAGTTATTTGGCACTTCTAATCTTTTTAGATTAAGAACACATATTGTAACCTCTTCTACCACACACTACTCCCCTGTACCTGTAACAGAGATTAAGATATGGTACAGGTAGAATCACTAGTTCTTAAATTAATTTCCATTGAGATCAGAAATGTTCATTAGAGTGCTCAATTTCAAAATTTCTAAATGTTTAATTTTTAATCTGAGGTCAACCTCCTTTCCAAACATTATGAGATTCCGTAAGTTTTATGCAGAATTTTGTGTGAATATGCCTTTTTTTTCCATGGGAGAAAGACCAGTTTTCATCCGATTCTCAAAATGGTTCAAGGCCCTAAAATAATTAATCACTGGGTTGAAGAATGCATTCTCATGTTTAGTTAGCTTTGCAACTGCTGTAACAAGTATTGAGTGCCTCCCAGAGGCTATCTTAATATGTTTTTTGCTTTTGTTTTCTTGAATGTTAAATTTAAAATGAAATTGGACCCATGTATAAACATTTCCCCTCTCCCATTCGTTGCTCTATGTTTTTACAGTGCATTTTAACAGAAGATGGCAGTCAGCATGTATATAAGAAACTCTGTCTGTGTGCCGGAGCTAAACCAAGGTTGATATGTGAAGGAAATCCTTACGTATTAGGAATCCGCGATACAGACAGTGCTCAGGTAACATTCTGAGGTTGGGTCAGGGGAAGGCACAGGAAGATTTTTTAGACTTTTCTACATTTGAATCACAGTGTTCTTCTTATGTGAATTCCTAAACTGTAGGAGAAGAGAGGTTTTATGTGTTGTTTTTTCCATGAGCCATAAACCAGAAAGTAGTTATAATGCTCTGTTACTGCCAATTTCAGTTCGTTTTTAGTTCATAATTTATATATTTCTTTATTCATGCTGATATACTGTTTTCCTTCCATTATGTTATATCCAGATATAACAACTGTGCTGAAGGTTACAACTTAGGTTGAGCACACAATTCATTAATTTACTCTGATGGGGAATATGTGCTTTGCAACCTAAATAATGCATTGATCTTTTACCCAAAAGGTAAAGCATATCCAAAACTTACTGAACTTAATCCTCAGCAAAGAAATTAATAATCAGGAGATCTTTGTGATACCAAATCATGTCAGAACCCTAAAACTGAAAAAGTCAATTGGTTTATTGTTCTGCTCAAGAAAAGTGAAAACTATCCCAGTAAAGTGAAAGTTATCTGTGCAGCGTTACACATCTTTTGGTAATTTACCTCAGGGTTTATTGACCCTTATTACCAAGCTCTTCTTAGTTTCCAGTCACAATATTGTCTTAACCTCAAGCTCGTTGTTTTGTCCCATGAGGTGATAATTTTCCTTATATAATAATGTTTTATATTCTTGAAAATTGGTAATGTTTGCTTTCAGCTTAGACAGTTAGAGAAAACTAGAAGTTGATTATCTTGTAAACGTTTCGTATTACCGAAGATTGTGTTCATAACTATGTTCCAGCGAAGCCCTCTACATATGTGAACTCACTGAATCCTCATGATAATCCCATGTGACAGTCAGTACTCCCACACTACAAATAGGAAACTAAGGTGGAGAGATTAAGCAATTTTCCTTTAGTAAGGTAGTTACTAAGTTTATCAGAAATACAGTTTAAACTCCTGCCGTTCATCTCCTTGTCCAGTGCTCTTTACAGATCTTTCTTAAATTACCTACTGCCCTCAGTGGAGAAGAAACTAAAATTAACTGCGGGTTTTTTTCTTGTAGAATTTTAAAGAAGTCAATTTCAGTGATTATTTATTGAACATTACAATAACTTTTGGGGTCAATTTAATAGAAATGGTAACGACATAGTAGGAGGAGGAATTTAGCTATGCAGACGTCATCCTGAAGTATGGGACTATTCTGTACTTCTGAAAGTGCCATAAGATTGACCGCTGGCTTTTCTCCAAGCTCATTGTGATCTTTTTTGGGGGGATTGGAGGATGGAGGTACCAAATACTGTCTTATAATGGTAATAACATTTAAAAAAATAAATGTTAGACATTATGTGCCTGCTACTCCTAACAGATTTATCTACATCATCTTACTTAATGCTTACAGAAACTTTGAGATATAGTCACTTATTTCCATTTATAGTTGAAGAATCTGAGGCACAGGAGGCTAAGCAACTTGCCTAAATGAGTAACTGCTACTGTGTTTCCCCGAAAATAAGACCTAACCGGAAAATAAGCCCTAGCGTGATTTTTCAGGATGATATTCCCTGAACATAAGCCCTTATGTGTCTTTGGAGCAAAAATTAATATAAGACATGGTCTTATTTTCAGGGAAACATGGTAGATCAACATCATGTTAGTAAATTGATTTGGTCAGACAGTTGGGAATGTTATAAAGACAGCAACTCGTGATGAATTCTGAAGTACTACTCTAAATGTGATGACATAGAAGGCAAGGAAAATCAGGAGAGGCGTTGTTATAAAGGCAGTTTGGGGTGAAACGTAAAGAGGAACATTTGTAATATAATTGGGAGAGTGTATCCTGGCAGAGTGGGAAAGTGAGATCTATTATCAGTGAAGCATCTTGCTGCCGGTATTGCCCACTATAGAAAAAAAACTGTCATTTTCTTTTTAATATAGGAATTTCAGAAACAGCTTACTAAAGCTAAAAGAATAATGATCATAGGGAATGGTGGTATTGCACTTGAATTAGTGTAAGTATATTTAAATATTACTTGAAAACTGCTCTGTGATTTGTGTGATTGTTGGCAGCCTGGAAAATAGCTTATCCTGAAAATCAAAGATAAATATAATTACTTTTCATATATTTTCAAGGAGAAAAAAATTTTTTTTTAGCTGTCATGAATTCATGGTTGCAGAAATGTCCTTATAAAACATGAGTTTAGGTCTCAAAGGATCATACACTGGTAAGTGGCTAGATTTGACCCATGTGTTTTATAAGGATGTACTATATTGGAAAACAATTTAAATGTGTACACCTTTAGAGATTTCTAATCATAATCCCCACCACTTTTTATTGCTTATACCCATCCGGGTTCATTCATCTATGTTACCTGTCTGGCCCATGAAACCCAAAGGGTTTGTGACTCTTGTTTCAGGATATGTGGTACTCCCAGCTCCTGGTTTTGGGGAAATGTAAACACAATAATTAATATGAAGTATCTTCTTAAGATGATATTTTAAGTTCAAAAAATATTGGAGACTATCCTGCTGTGGCCTACAGATAATTGATTCACTTTCTTTGTAATATAAGGAATAGTCTGGATATTTTTCAGCCCAGAAAGTTGGGTCTGACTACAAGAGGACAAATTTTATCAAAGTAAGGAATCTGCCAAAGCCCTGTCTTAATTTGATCCATTCCAACCCTCTATTTTTAGAGGATGATGAATCCCATTGGGAGCCGGCAAGAGTCCCTAAATTGCCCGAGTTCTAGGAGTTGTGGTCATTATTGTAATTATGAAGTTTGTAGCACTGTACAGAGAAATGCAGAGAAAAAACTAGAGTATCCATACCAAACTGCCAAAAGCAGGGAGATACAGATTTATTGTAAAAGGGGCTTCAAATCCTTATGTATACGTGACAAATTTTCTCCCATCAGCTGTCTCCAAAAGTGTAACTTACTACTACTCTCATTACTGTTATTTACAATGAAATTCTTTCTTACATTACAAAATGTTCAGAGTCTCACAACATTTATTCCTACTCCTCACTTTCTTCAGGTTGGAGATTGAAGAATATATAATTGGATAAAATTCATTTTATACTCAGTAAACTCGGACAGTTTAAGAAAGGTCCCGTATGGAGCTATTCTGCCAGTTCAGGTTCACTGGTTATCTTTGCCTTTTCTTGATGACAAATGACACCCAAACCTTTGCTGCACATTACTAGGCCCCATGTTCCACTAAGGCTAATTTTCTTTTGTTTGATTTTATTTCAATTATTATCTCTGTTTTCTTCTTTCCAAGTATAAGTTAATCCTCTCGTTTTCAAACAGACAATCGATTTTCATAATTTCCCAAAACTGTAATACTTAACTGTTGTCTATTTTATAAGAGTGGTTTTAAAAATGAAAGCAGTATTTCCCTTGTGTGTGATGGTCCCTTCATGTTTATGCATCTTTCTGAGGATGCATTTCATAGAGGAGGAGGATTAGAGGGTGTCCTGTGAGATCCAGCACACACTAGAGTTACTTAACAATAACTGGCCTGCTAGGCAAGCATCAAGTATTTTAAGCTGTACTCATATGTGTTACATTGCTATGTAACTTTAAAATACAAAAAAAAAAATGGTAGATTTCTAACTTAAAAGGTAAGGAAATCACGTCATGATAATTATGTGCCTATACGCATATGTAAATTAAAATATAAAATTTATTACTAAATGTGTTTGTATTCTGCTTTCTGCTTATCAGTGATACTGTATGACCTGAGCAACATAAAATACTGTTCTCCAAATAATCTGACTTTTAGTAACTATAAATAGTGTTTGCTGGCATAGGAGAGCAGAAAAAAACAAAGGTCCATTGGATGAGGTAAGGGGCTCCTTTACCATATGCCAAAAAGCATGAACATAAGGCGACCTAAAGTCATATGTAATAAACCTCTTTTCTATCACTGGTTTATTGATTAGTCTTAAAAATAACCTGTGTTACATTATAGCAGTCTGTGAAATAAAGATGGCAATAGTTTGTACCATAAATGTTTAAAATAACATTAACATACAATATTCTTATTACCACAGCAAATTCAAATAAAATCCTAGTGTAGTTAGGATAACCATATATCCTGTTTGTCCAGGATTGTCTCAGTTCATCAGTTGTACCAAACAAGTATTATTATAATAATGTACATTATAATGAACTTCAGTGACGTCGTGAAATTAATATTAAGAAAACTACATTATTAGTGTCCAAACCTAGAGATAAAACATCAGGTGCTTAGGAGCCTAGGCTACCTCATAAACAGTAATGGAAAGTGGCTTCAATATTCCATGTCCTTTTCCTTTCTTCCTCTTAGATCCTTTATTTTTCTGTGAACTGTTTCTTTGGCTAGATGGCTTGGAAATTTCTGAGATGAGGGGAATTAATTGCAGGGTAATGATTCCTTTATAACAAAATTAAGATTTTAGTTCATAATCCTAATTTCTCTTTTTCAATTTCCTTCCATAGTATGCTTTGAGTACATAAAATATTTGTTACCAAAGAAGTGAACTACTGGCGTGGCCGGTTAGCTCAGTTAGAGCATGGTGCTAATAACACCAAGGTTGCCAGTTCGATCCCGCATGGGCTACTCTGAGCTGTGCCCTCCTTAAAATCAATCAATCAATTGATCGATAGATGGATAAATCAATGTCAACAACTGTCAGTTTGGTAGCTATGTGCCATCCATCATCCATTATTGATTACACTATAACCAGATAAAGCATTGCTCATTTCTGGGAACCGTGGGGGACATTAAATAATAACTATGTTGTAGAAATTGAAGACAAATGATATTCATTGTAATGAAATTTTACATGATGCTCAGTATATATATTTGTCACTTATATGTTCTTTCAGTTAACTGATTAAATTTCTGAAAAACTGATTATATGTTCTTTCAGTTAACTGATTAAATTTCTTTTATTATTGATTCTACTTTAATTCTTATTATTCTGAGTGTTACATTCCTCTTTATAATCAATTTTTTCTAAGCTTTCCTTAAAATATATATTTTTTTTACTTGTTATATGCAAATACAACAATTTCTACTGAGACTTGAAATTGCTTGAAGTAACTTCAATATTGCTTTTAGGTATGAAATTGAAGGGTGTGAAGTAATTTGGGCCATTAAAGATAAAGCTATCGGGAATACTTTCTTCGATGCAGGAGCAGCTGAATTCTTGATTTCGAAGCTCATTGCTGAAAAACCAGAAGCTAAAATTGCACATAAAAGAACCAGATATACAACTGAAGGTAAAATAATAGCATCTAGCTCATTAATTCAGATGAAACTGTTTTTTTAACCATTAAAAAAACTAAGAAAATTTAGCAAAATGCTATATTTGGGAGCTAGGAATATAATTAATAGGAATATAGATATTTAATTCTATATCCTTTTGTGACTTTAGACTTTCTAGGAAATACATATTTTTCTGAAAAATATGTAACTAAAACAGGAAATTTAAAGTGAATAAATGACCCTATCTGCATCTTTGTAAACAGATGCTATAATTAGACAATACTTAAGGTAATTTTATGAAAAAATGCAATGACTTTAAAAACAAATATAAGCCTCACAGTTCTTTAGTTTAAAAGCTTTTTAAAACAAAAAACAAAAAAATTTTGGCTTATAAAAGTAAGAATTTTATAGTTTTGGGGATGCTACAAATTTTCAAAATTTGATGGCTAATTTTCTTACCCTTCCTGTTAACTAGTGTATATGAATAACACTTTGAGTGTTTACACTCAACACTTAATGGAAAGATTATCCATTTTATACCGTTTCCCTGAAAATAAGACCTAACGGGACAATCAGCTGTAATGCGTCTTTTGGAGCAAAAATTAATATAAGACCCAGTACTATATTATACCCGGTCTTATTTTAAGACCGGGTCTTATAGTAAAATAAGACGAGGTCTTATATTAGTTTTTGCTCCAAAAGACGCATTACAGCTGATTGTCTGGCTAGGTCTTATTTTCGGGAAACATGGTAGCTCTGCATCACAAAATATTAAAATAATGAATAAAATGATTAATATAGATAATTTAGTTAAATTGTGCTGTCTGTATAATAATCATTACATTGCCTAAAAGCTGAAGAATACAAGCATAATTCTCTGCTTGGCAAGTTTTTGTATCATTTGAAATTTGAACTGAATTTATCTCTTTAAGGAAGGAAAAAGGAAGCAGGGACCAAAGCTAATGCTGGTAATATAGGCAGTGCCTTGGGACCTGATTGGCATGAAGGTTTGAATCTGAAAGGAACAAAAGAGGTATGTTTTCATACACTGATTAAACATGTCCAAATGCAACTTTAAATTCTTGAACCATTTGTTAAAGACGGGTTACAAATATATACTCAAAGAATTGCTGTATCACACTGTACTTAAAAGCCATAGTGCTAGGAAAGGACTTCAGTTCACTTGCCCACCAAAGATAGGTGAATATTCGTCTAAAACTGACCCTCAGTTTTCTTATTAACTATCCAGAGATATAGAGGTCTCCATACACAGACTTACAGTGAGTATACCTGTCCTATTTTAAAAAGGTCACTTCAGATGCATTACCATATTTGAAAGGTTATTAGATGGATTCTAAATAAAATACACATTTAATGTCTTAATTGTATAAACAGATGACTTGCTTTTACTGTTACTAGATTTTTTTTAAAAAATGTATAAAAGGCTGTGGTATTTAAATATTGTAAGAATGGTACATGCAGTTCTTATTACTGTGTATGATTTCTTTTCAGTCTTGGGTAAGTTGGAGGGGGGTTGGCTTCGTATTGTAGCTAATTTTTGCGATGGAAATTATTCAAAATCATTTCTTCCTGCACCTTCATATCCTAAGATTAAAAGTATTTTAACCTGAGAACTTCAACAGTTGAGTTCAGTAAACATTTATTGAGTATCTCCTACCTAACTGGCACTGTACTAAGGTTCTGGGATATAACAGTAAGTTAACCTAAACCTGCCCTTAAGAGATTTTTATAGTCTGTAACAGTTGTAATTTTTTAAAAAATATACAAGTAATTATCAATGAGGCTTATACTAAAAACCATGCTCTTGGTGCTACCTGCCAGTTTAACTACTAAATCTTTTTAGTACTGAAATGAATTTCTGCTCACTCATTTCACACACAGAAATTGGGAGGCTTATTTTTGGTCATCCAATATGTTTTCATGTATATTCTAATAATTATTTTTTCTCTATTTCTGTAAGTGTATTATAAACTTTTTCTTTATTAGTCACCCAAATTATTCTTTCTGGAAGTATTGTGGTGACCAGCATTTCTTTATTTTAGTTTTCTCGTAAGATTCACATTGAAACTAGGTGTGAAGTAAAGAAAATCTACCTTCAGAAAGAATTTAAAATTTCTAAGAAAAAGTCCTTGGCTTTTCCAAGAGATCATCATAATCAGACACTTACAACTGATAAAGGTAAGTAATAAAATAAAAAATATTAAACTGCTTATTTAAAAGAAAGACAACTTACTCTTTATTATATTAAAAAACAAGTTCAGATTTTCATATGAAATTTAAACATGAAAAGTAAAAATAAAACCATAATTTAGTAAGTCATTTCATTTTCACTACTTTTTAAGTTTTCTAATAAATTGTATAGAGCTCTATTCATTGTGTTTGATTATCATAACCCTGAGTCAATTGGAATATCTTGCAGATGAAAACATAACAAGTAAACTAAAAACTAAAACACCCGAGGCTCTCAGAGGTGAAGTGACTTCTCTAAAATCACAGATTGAAAATCTATAAATTTAGAACTAAGATTCTTACCTACTAATTCCTGTTCCACACTCCTATGCGAATACTGTCACTTAAAGAAATACACTCAGCCAAACCTAGTATATGAGATATTCCACTGTTCAGAAGTCTTTGAATTTTCCCATAGGAAAAGGGAGTGTTAGAGTTTGAATGTGAATAGAAACTCTGTAGAAAAGGAAACCACTGATGAGTAACCTAGTGAGACTAAATGCTCAGTGGAGTATATTAATATTTTTAAAGACATAATTTATAAAGAGTTATTTAAATTTACTTTGTTAGAATTTTTGTCTAAATTTGAAGGAAAAATGTTTAGAATGCCATAGTTTTGTATTAATTATTACTCAAAACAAGATGTTGTTACTGGATTAAAACTTATTTTAGCAAATATGCCTTATCCAACTTATTAAGGGATGGCATTTTAAAATCATCTCCTGCCTGCCTTTTTCTGTCTTTTTTGTTCTAGTCATTATAGTCACATAATGCTATGGAAAGTTGATGGATTACATTTGAAAATAAACTTTTTTTTTATTTTTAAAGAGATATGGCCTGTATATGTGGAACTGACCAATGACAAGATATATGGCTGCGATTTCATTATTAGTGCTACAGGCGTTATACCAAATGTAGAACCTTTTCTCTGTGGCAACAATGTAAGGTGAAATTTTTCATCTCACTATGCATATTTTTAAAGTATTAATTATTAATATATCTAATTCTCAAGCATGAATACATGTTCATTGTTTTAGTACAGAAGTAACTTAGAATGGCTGAAAACAATTTAGTTTATATTCATTCTTGATTTGCAGTATTTTTTTACTGCTTAAAGTCCTTAAGCAGTGAGCCATAATGCATAATTTATCTAAATGTTGGCAAGAGACTGACACCTCCTATGAATTCTTAAAAGTGATTCTCTTAGAAAAACTATCTTATAATTTTTGTTTTAGCTTTTGAGGCTTACAAAATCTGAATATTGCAATTATGAATGTGGGGTAGTTAATATGGTTATTGGATATTTTTGATGTTGAAATTCTAAGAATCTTACGGGTTTGTCTGTCTTTAGTAGGAATTTGATTCCCTGAGAATTCAGCTTAGTTGTCTAAACGTTGTAGCTGTTTTTCACTTTCTCATTAAAGATCAGCATATTCAAGGTGTAAAAATTTATTTTTTTACTTTAAAATGAAAAGTCATGTTTCATTTTTCTTACCACATATGCTTATGAGGAACATTATTTAGTTTGATCTAGGAGAAGATGGTGGCCTGAAAGTGGATGATCATATGCAAACGTCCCTTCCTGATATCTATGCTGCAGGTGACATTTGTACTGCATCCTGGCAGCCCAGCCCAGTCTGGCAGCAGGTAGGCCAGCATCCATAATCACGTTTTATCAGAGTCCATCTGAAAACAAAGGAGTTGATACCAGCAAATCCAACTTTCTGGTATTCCAATTTTTCTACTTTACCTAGGAAGCTATTGTAGAGTTTTTTTGTGACATTTAAAAAAAAAAACTAAGTTTTTCCCTTTAGGTGAGTTACTATTACAGTGATAGAACAGACTAGGATATTTTTTAATTTAAAAAGAGTTCTGGGCCATTACTTTTTTATTTTCAGATGCTTATCAGCACTGTCCAGTGGAATTTTCTGTAATGACAGAAATGTTCTCTTTCTGCACTGTCCAGTCACGTAGCTACTAGCCGCATGTGTCTGTTGAGCATTGGAAATGTCGCTAATGTGACTGAGGAACTGAATTTTAATTACTTTTAATTAATGTAAATTTAAATAGTTACATGTGGCTACTGACCACCATATTATATTGTACAGCACAGCTTTAGATTAAAAAACAACAAACCGTTACTGAGATTATAAGCCATAAGATAAAGCATTCTGTTCCTGTGGGAATTACTACTGAAAAAAAATGTTCCTTTAGTGAACAGTCTTCCTCAGCCTAACAAGTGCTTACCAACTGGATCTGTACTTCTTCCTGCCCTGACCGTGTTGCCTACTTCCTAACAGTGGAACAAAAATACTAGGGGAGGATGTTCAGACCATGTGGCTAACGGTGAGGTTGTCTTAGGAGGAGTAGAGACATAGGTAGATGTTAAGAGATAAAAGAACCAGTCAACACTTACCTGGTGAAAGCCCAGCTTCACTGGTAGGGATATAATTCATTCAGATTAACTATGGAGTGTGGTAGTGAAAGGGCTTGATGGCTTTTAAGAGGCAGCTTCATTATTTTGTGTTCTTTTATGTACAGCAGAGGTAACATCAATAATGAGAGTACTTTCAGCCTCTTTCTAAAATGCTTCAAACTAGCTTGTTTTCAGTTTTGTCTGCAATCATCCTATGTCATTTTTGTGGTATTTCTGTCAGAAACTCAAGTAGGAGTCGGAGTTTGTGGGATTATTTTAAACATTTTAAATTAGGATAAATTATATCTTTACATCTCTAGGATAAATTGTATCTTTAATGAGCATCATATTCTGATATAGGAAAGAAGTACCCAAAAATAAACAGGTGTCTCTTGTTTTGAATAAATCTAACAGACCCCATCTCTTAATTTGCAGAAGCAATAAGTACATAAATAATTTGTTTTACATAGTCCCAGGTGCAAACTTAAAGGACTTTGAGCCTGGAATAGATTAGGTAATAGTCCATCAGGGTATAATACAGGCCACTTCCTTTAGCCATTCTCTAGTTTTACTGTGATCAGTTTACTCTGCTCCATTACCATACACCTTGCCTCTTGTTTCATCAAACCTAACTTATTTAAAGTGAGAAAACTGAATTTAAAAACAATCTGTCACTTCTATCAGAAATGCTTGAAGCTTATATCCATGATTGTGGTATTATTTTTGCACACAAAAACAAGAGCATTAGTTACACAAACACATAGGGGTATAAGGAAACTAATTGCTGATTATAGGCTAACCTGTTTAGTTCTCCCAAAAGCCATTGAAGACGTGGTGTATGTTTATGTTTCAAGTGAAGAAACTGAGGCTCAAAAAAGTTAAATAAACACAAAGAAGAGTTGAAATGCAAATCTACTGGCTTCGAAGTCCAGTGTTCTATTATACCAGGGAATCCGAAAACTTTGTAGAAATACAATACAGTACAATACTGAGAGATTAGTACTGTTATAGAGAATTTTCACTGACTTTCCAGAATCAGTTGCTGAAATCTGATATGATGTCGTGGGACTAGGAAGTGATATTTATCGGTCTGACCTGACCAATAAAGTTAAATTGCACAGTAGGCCTTAACTAGCACCAAAAAATGAGGATTAGGAAAAGGAACACATTTTTCAGTAATGCTTTGGCATCTCTATTAATGCTGGTGAAAAACTTACTCTGGAGAGAGGACTAATTAAAATATCACCTGTTGTAGCCTGCAATATTTTAGTAATTTTTAATAAAAATGTTATTGAAACATATAAGTTGGTGTCATCTTTTAATTTTAGAAACAGTAATTTTAGACAGAATTATCAAATACCAAAATCGGTTTGGTTAGTGTGGATTGATGATTGGCAAAGATGATTTTAACAAATTTTGATCACTGTCAAACATTGCACCCTTTTAAGGAATTTCACAAAATTAAGGTGATAACGTTTTTCAAGTAATGATAATGAAAAATTATATTGCGTAACATTTTATTTCAGATGAGGCTGTGGACCCAGGCCAGACAGATGGGATGGTATGCAGCAAAGTGCATGGCCGCAGCTAGTGTAGGAGACTCTATTGACATGGATTTCAGCTTCGAACTTTTTGCTCATGTAACAAAATTTTTTAACTATAAGGTAAGATAGATAAGCAAAACTTTTCTGCTTGCTAGTCTTGTAACTAATTATGATCATTTAATTTTCTTACTTGAATAAGAATTTATATGGTTTAACCATTTTTCAAAAAATGATGTATTTTCCAATTTTTTGCAAATTAGAACTTGGCATTATTGCTTAAATTAGAACTTGGCATTATTGCTTATCTTAATTTTTAACCATCTGATAATCATTACCTATGCTTCCCACTATACTGTTTTGCAGTTTAAGGGGGAAAAAAATATCTTCCAGGTTTGTTCCCTGTTGGTGCATTTCTAATTTTTATTTGAGATTTGTTACTTCTTTGTGAGGGGAACTAATAACTATCATACTCAAGAATGAAGCAGGTGCTTTCCCATACATATTACCTTACTCAATCCTCTTTACATTACTCTGAGACAAGTTTTTTCTTCCTAACATACTGGTAAGGAGAAACACACACACACAAGGTTCAGGGACATTAAATAATTTGCCTATGAAAAATCTAACACAGTTCGTTATTAAATCTTTAAATCATGGCTCCAGGCTACTGTAGTCCAGGTTCTACATATATGTATGTTCATTGGATGTTTTTAACGTTCATGTAGATTGTATGGCATTATCATCTGTAGAATAAATGCATGCCATTCAAATGTTTCCTTTAGAACCCTCCCCAACGACACTTAGCTGTGAAGTTTTGTGAATAGATTTTTCTGCTGGTCGGTCTAGCATAACACAAAATAATTGCATGTTACCTTTCTTTTTTTGTATTCACTAAAATAACTTTTTTTATCCCTACATGTATATATAGGTTGTATTGCTTGGGAAATACAATGCACAGAGCTTGGGTTCAGATCATGAATTAATGCTGAGATGTACCAAAGGACAAGAGTATGTCAAAGTCGTCATGCAAAATGGGCGAATGATGGGAGCTGTCTTAATTGGTGAAACTGATTTAGAAGAAACATTTGAAAACTTAATATTAAACCAGATGAATCTTTCATCATATGGAGAAGATCTACTAGATCCAAACATTGACATAGAAGATTATTTTGACTAAAAAGGGCACTTCAAGAACCACGTAAAGTTTCAAATAAGAAAAAATTCAAGAGAATAAAGTAAAAAACTGCAGTGATTTAATGATGGCCATATTGCTGTTAAAAATACAGACGTGATAATGATTTTTGTGGAAAAATATTTTAAAATAAAATTCTAAAGATAAAATCAGTTCAAATGATTTATTTACAGATATATTTTTTGTAACAAAACTGACCACTAATTAGATAAGAATTTTCAAGTTATTTATTTCTGAGTTTTAAACTTAGACATACTCATTTACGATTTAGCTTTGGACCAAATTTAGCTAGGCTGTTATCTACTTAGGCAACAGCTGGGCCTAGTAGACCAGAGACATTCTTTGATTGTGAAATATCAAAATAGACTACGGTTTCAAGCTTATAGTTTTATTTTACTTATCTAGAGATGTAGCCACCTTACTTACTAATAGTAATTGTATTGATACCTTACTCCTTTTTGTTTGCATTCTACATGTAATTATAACCCGAAACCACTCACTTTGTGTGATGAGCCAATGTAAAATATTCAGTAAAATAACACTGTTATCAAAAGACAGTCATGTCAAAAGAAAAGAAAAAAAAACACCACTGTGTATATCAAGGCATAAAGAGCTTAAGATAGCTTTGTGAAGTTATTCTCTTCAGTATTTTACATTTAAAGGGGTTTACATTAAAAAAAAATTTCCCCTCATTTCATACTGTAAATGTATACAGTTCATGCTCTTTGCAAAAGGTCTCAACTTCTCAAGTCTTCAATACTTTAGAAAGAAGTTCTTAACATACAGCTAGCTCCACATGTGTAAATATTAATGAAATTGCCTTAAAACGTAAACTTTGGTTAACTACAAAAATAATAGTGCATACATGCATAAACTTTCCTTGGAAAATCTAGAAACATTCATCTCGTGCATCATCAATTTTTCTTTTCTTAGCCCCTGTACTCTTAGAGTCAGATTGTTGAGGCATGTTTGCAGATTTCTTCTGGAAGTTACCTGCATTTTTTTCTTCCCTCTTTTTATCAGCTCCTTTAGAATGACAAGTTTGAGGTGATTCAATCTACAAAACAATAACAAAGCAAACACTCCGATAAAAATTTGGCTATTCTGTTTTTCTCATAAGATTAAAGATCTCAATAGTTTTTCTTTATCAGTTAGCTCTTTAAGTGTCCAGTGGTCTGGTTTTTATCTTCAAATTTCTACTCAAATATGAGCCCCATGGTGAATAGAAGGATTATGCCATCAGAGAAACCCTATAGGACACCGGAATGTCCTTAGACACAACTGTACATCGCATGCTTTTGCAGGCTCGATAGTATTTATAACAGTGTTTTCAACCTCTGCCGCAGAAGCAGACTTCTCAACCAACATTGATCGTGACCCGTATCACGAGGGCATGGTGCATCACAAAATCAGACATGAAAATGGAGTATTCACATTCCAAAAGGTTGGAAACCCCTCGTCTATGTTGAAAGGCTAGTCTAAATTCTTGCACTTAATGTCTGCACAGAAAACAAAGGTATCTTTTTCTTTCTTCCATACTCAGATTCTAAGAACAGCACTGACTTACCTCTTATGTTTAACTGGGCCTAGGAGAGTACTAGTTAAAGAAAAGCATCCCATAGGCTTTAACATATTTTTAAAATTTTTGAAAATGAATAGCCAGTCATTTACCCTGAAACAACTCTGCGTGGACTTCTTTACTTTCATGGTGATAACGTGGGCCTCATTGTTCAGAAGATTAGCTTTCGGTCCTGTTTTCAAATATGAAATGGTAGCAAAAGCTGTAAAACTGTAGTCTTCTCTGCAGAAGATAAAGGCCAACAATCAGAAAGGTTCTGACTTACAGAAGACAATGAAATTTATAAAAATAACCAGAAGTGCAGTAATTTTAAGTAATACATTGATATGAAATAAACATACTATAAAAGTGCAATTTATCTTTATAGGAAGTATTTTAGTTTTGTGCTTTTTCTGACATGCAGTGATTAATTAAAGTTGTAGTTCTTAGGTAAATTTTGAATAGTGTTCAAAGTTCACATGAAAGAACTGCAAAACTATTTTAAAATGATTATAAAAATGAGAAAGACTCAAATCATATTGTGGAGGAAAATAGTCTATTCTTAACTTAGCCAATTTTTGATTCTTGTGATTGAATAAATCATCATTTTTATGGTAGTACTGGTTTTGGACATTCTACCATTTTATTTCTTAAGTTTAACATATCTCCTATTTATGGATCCACTGAGATATAACTAACGTCTGTACAGTCTTAGTTTTCTTATTTCTAAAATTAAGATAATGAGAATGTCTTCTACCCATCTGGCAATGTTGCTAAGATTAAATGAGGTAATATACATGAAAATTATATAAAGTATTCTACAGTTGTTATATATGCAAATTAGGGTTTTTCTTCAAAGTAATCTCTGGGAAAACACAGAGGGTGCCAAAACAATGTATACACATTTTAAGAAAGAAAAAAACTCTTAAAATTACGCTGATGGTAACCACTTTGAGTACTTCTTGTAATTGCAGATGTCAAACGTGACTTGTATTCATCTTTTGTTATCAGTATAAAGTACTACAATTTTAATACAGTTTTCTCCTTTCTTAAAATGTGTATACATTTTTTGGCACCCTCTGTATATACTTATTCCATGAATGACAAAATAAAAGTATAGTGTGCTGTTTAAAATAAAGTCATGAAGACAACACAAAGCACAAGAAACAGGTTTGTAGATACTTAAGATACTGCTGTAGAAGAAAGTGCGCAATAATTTTCTCCAGGTCTTCACGAGGAAGTTTGGGAGGAGCAACACCTGCTACTCTCAGTTTTGCTGCACCCTTCCCCATCCAGGAATCCATCAGTTTCAGTGGCGTGAGCTTTTCATTCATTTCCTCTGCGTGCTGCAGGATCTTGATTAGATCTCTGCAGTAGGCTGTTACATCCTTTCTTTCAAATGCTATAATGAAAGAGACACAGTTTAGAAATTAGGACAAAGATGGGCTATCCTAAGTGGTTAAACAGGTTTGAAAAGGAGTCATCAAATTGATTTGCTAATGTGTTCTGCGTTAAAACTAGGCCATTCCCCAAGTCCAGCACTAACCAAGTCACAGGCTCTGTAAGACATGGTGAGATTTACAGTGATGTAAAGAAAATAGCCTGGTTATCAGATGGTCTTTGGGTACGTTCCAGGAACCAGAGTGTCTACCAGACATGGCAGCTACTAAGAGGTATTTTTGGGAAAGTCAGTTTATTCTGCATATTTACCTGATGTGTGCTCATTAAGCAATAGTCTGAAAATGAGTATGGCCTCACAGCTACTCTGATTTGGACACAAAAATGTCCTGGACAGATATCCCCAGTTGTTAACTACCCTACCATCGTAATTTATATATCAGACAGTTGTTAATTTGGTCAGTAAAATACAGTCTAATAAACTCACAAACAAGTTTCTCTAGCTGCAAAGTTAAAATTGTGGTGTGGTGATCTTCATCCACCAAAGCATCAGAATTCAGTAAAGAACTAGTTAGTCTAGCTCTTGAAAACCAAAGGATGAAAGAAAAGCTAAAATAGAGTACTAAAACACTGGTAGTGTTTTATAAGTAGCGATTATCTGGATCAAAAATGAGTCACTATAATCTCTACTCTGCACTAAAATTCTCTTCCCAATCAGTTACTATAAAGTACTGGAGATTAGTCTTATATAAGTAATATTTTTATTTACAGGAACTTTTAAACTTTTTCCTTCATTTTTTAAAAATTTCACATGCCCTCAGTATAGCAATATACTGAGCAATATATAACAATATACATGCACATACATGTAGCTTTTCCTTTTATTTACCTTTGTTTCAAAACTGTTGCTACTTTTGAATCTGGAAATTCTATTCACACCTTGAATAATCTTTTTGGGGTCTAGTACTGCCCTCGTGTAGTCCTACCTGTATCTATGAGCCTATAAAAGTTTAAAAATCAGTGAACTCACAAATGTCTTTACAGCAATTGTCACACATTTTGTTACATGCTTCTGAGTTCCATACTTCATCAAAATGTTGAGCTATCAATACACGACGACATCTGCAAACATTTAGAGATACAAATTATTAAGTGATCTAATAAAGTTTTAAGAATCCCTGTTTCAAAATACAGGGTAATGTGTTAGTGCCCTGTTGCTGCCATATCATCACCACAAACTTAGTGGCTTAAAACAACTCAAATTTATTATGTTTCTATGAGCTAGAGGTCTGACATGGGTCTGACGGGGTTAAAATCAAGGTGTCAGCAGAACTGTATTTCTTCTGGAGACTCTTCTTATTTTTTCCTGTTTCTAGAGACTGTCTGTGTTCTTTGGCTCCTGGCCCCCTCTCCTCCACCTTAAAGCCAAAAACGGTTGAATCTTCACATCACATCACTCAGACCTCCTCCCCCTCTTCTGCCTCCTTCCACATTTAAGGACCCTCATGATTATACTGGACCCACCCAAATGACCCAAGATAATCTCTCTATTTTAAGATCAGCAGATTAGCAACCTTAATTCCATTTTTCCATGTAAGGTAATATACTCACAGGTTCCAGCAATTTGGATGTGGACATCTTTGGTGACCATTAACCTGTCCATCACACAATTTTTTCCATATGTACTTGATAAATATAGCTTTTAAGAAGTCTGAGATTCACTTTAAGATTCAGTATTTTACAACTATGAAGAAAACCTTTCTGGTAGCAAAAAAGTTTTCTTGTATTTCACAGTATCAATGTAAGTCTAAACCCCAATATATGCTTCATGGGGATCTACCAGACATCTAAGACAAATTTAATTTTCTCATTATTTTAACTAGATTATTGAAGAAACTATAAGAAAGAAACAACATTTTCTGTCACTGTCCAGTCACTGATGATCATTTCAAAATTTCTGAGTCCTTTTTATGTGATGAGCAATAAGAGTACAAAGATGACTAGACCAAGAAGCCATCAAGGAGCTATATGCTCTAACTAGAGCCACCCTAAACAGATTTACATTTGTTTCTTAAGGAGAAACTTGATCCTGCTCTTAATTATTTCATCAGCCCATCAGCTGGTCGGATGGTATGTGTTACTCAGCTCGACTCTCAAAACACCTCTTACAACACCTTTTCAAACTTATGAAGCTGTACACAAGTGCCAGAGAAAAAACAGCTTGAACTCACTGTGAATTTGTGTCAAAACCTTCAGTAAAATACAGTTTCAGAGAATGAGAGAGAGAGAGAGAGAGAGAGAGAGAGAGAGAGAGAGAGAGAGAGAGAGAGAGAGAAGTTATGAAAAGGTATGTGGCTTACTTGCTTATGTCTTGACAGTATGACACCATCTCATAAAGCTTCTGTTGTCCCACATTTTCCATTACCACCATTGAACTTATTCTGAATATATCTCCAAAGCCATAATACAATATACAATCTGCTTTCATGTCATCTCGACCTGTAGTATGAAATATCTTGAGATTGCATAATTACTTTAAAAATTCAAAACAAACAAAAATAATATATGTAAAATTCGCTGGCAATGCTTCGTTGTCTATATTGCATCTAGAAATTTCAGCGATGTGAAAGTTTGTAACAGCTGCCCTCAATTAAAAAAGAAACAATAACTAGAAAGTCTTATCA
This sequence comes from Rhinolophus hipposideros, assembly GCF_964194185.1. Taxonomy (NCBI): domain Eukaryota; kingdom Metazoa; phylum Chordata; class Mammalia; order Chiroptera; family Rhinolophidae; genus Rhinolophus; species Rhinolophus hipposideros. The sequence goes on from NC_138055.1 coordinate 33,852,448, forward strand.
GAAATCAGCTTTATTAAAAATGGGTCCATAAGTAATCCAGTTATTTTAATTATAGATTGGAATCCACCAAGTGGAAATTCAGGAGGCAAACATGGACATCAAATTATCTTAGTAAACAGAAGAGGAAATAATTCATACTCCAATAGGACTTAAGTGTAATTTCTGCATAGGCAAATAAGTATAAAACTGTGAAGACTTAATCGTTTATTCTAAAAATAGCAGCCAATAGAGATTAAAAATACAGAATTATTAAACAGCATTTATAGTATTTCTGGAAAAGCTTTTTAAAAAATGACTTCTGGATTTGAGTTACCTGCACGTCCACTCTCTTGGTAATAATTTTCCATTGATTTACTCATTGAATGATGAATCACAAATCTCACATCTGGCTTATCAATTCCCATACCAAACGCAACTGTTGCCACGACTACCTAAAATGTTTTGACATTTTATCTGTCAATTAAGTCAAGCTAAAATATTCTTAAAGGTGAATTAGGCTACTACTGAAGATGTATACTTAACCTGAATTTCACTGGTTGACCATCCTCTATGAACCTTGGTCTTATCTTCTGCTTCCATATTGGCATGGTATGCACCTGCATGAATTCCCAGTTTCTGTAAACTAACTGTAACTTGCTCAGAGTCCTTCTGAGAAAAGCAATATATGATTCCTGTAGGAAAATGTGCCCAATTGTTAGATATATACAATGCATTCCTGGAAGAGAATTTTTACACACACAAATACTGATTAATACAATGTATGGGGAAAAAGGATTTATGAAAAATTCCAAAACCTTAACACACTAACTTTTTGGTTTGATCACCAGCTGGCTGTAAAGCAGAAATGAGCCAAGCCACCAGTGATGGCTCCCATTACTTCTCTTCTCTCTCCAACTTCATCTCCCACTATACAGTATTGCTCACACTGGTTTCGCCATAAGACGTTAGCAAGTGTGATGGGAAAAAAGTTTCACATGCAAATGAATCTAGGGGACTGCATTGAACAAAGTTAAACAAGTTTATTTATTTGCAGGTCTGGTCAAAACTTTTAATGTTCTGAATCTTTAGGAGAAATAATTAGCTGCAGCCTTGCACAAACTTATTTGACCCTAGAACTCCTTCTACTGGGGGAACCCATTAATATCTCCCGAAAAAACCACAGGACAGTTTTGAAATGCTACTTTTACACGTGTTTGTTTCAGAACACTTGATTATTCATTAATCCTGGAACAAATGTATATATATCTCTCTTAACTCCATCTATACTTAACTCTTTAAATATGTACTATTTATTTCTTTAACTTGTCCTCTACTTTAAGGGACTATATTTTATATCCCTTTAGAATATCATTGCTCACCTTCTATCTTATAAACAGTGGATACTTACTAAAACGTGCTGTCTAAAATTAACATTATGTCATTTGTTCCATTCTTTAAAGGAATTAAGTATAAATAAGCAAAAATACATCAGTTTTATGACTCTTATAATCTGTGACGTTAGCAAATGCCACACCCCGTTCCTAAGATCACCAAGCAAATTTTACCATAACATGTTCAAGTATCTTTTGCCATGCCTTAATATTTTTTGGTGCTAATCATTTATCAGTATATTATATCAGTGTCATGTTAGTAATTTTTTGAAAGTTCTCTCTCAGTCTTCAAAGTTGGTTTGTTATTTTATTACCTGACTGCCCTTTGTATCTCCCATTAATGAGCTTTACAATATCCTCAATAAAATCTTCAGTGTTTGAGGGCTTCTGCCGAACCTAAAAAAAAAGCCAACTTATTAAAAAGTATATTAATGAGTACCATCCAAGTAGCCACTTACACCTTTGAAGGTGCCATTCTTTCATGAGCATAGTGTTTTTTCTGCTACTCTTTCACTCGCCTCATCTGATTCACCTCACCTGCCTCACCCCTGCCATCTCCCAGCCTCTTCTTGATCCTTATTTTTGAATTTACCAGAGATGAGGCGTAACTCATAACGATCGAGACTTTATTGTCCGATGCTACTTTTATAAAACCATAAACTATGGCACAACTATTTAATGAAAACTCGGAAAAATATTAAGTCCATTCTTAAAAGGATTAGAAAGAAAGAAAAAAACAGCTGTTAGGTTATTTAACTTTCAAGGTTATATATCAAATATAGTCTAAATAGGCAATATCAGCAAATCTTTAATGACATATTAATTTTGTATTATTTCCTAATTAATTCAGTAGTGATGTCATTAGCATCCTCGGTATCAGTCCGTGCTCTCTCCATCCTTGCAAAAATGTACATACATTTATTAACAAGATAGTGTCTTCTACTTAACCTACTGTAGAAGAGATAAAAGCGCAAGAGATATAAAAAGAAAGCATTGATAAATGTGCTTATAATGACCTCCTAATTTTAAAAACGTTTAAACATAGTTAACTGTTACTCATGAAAATGAACATAATGAAAAGATAACCTCTGCCACAATCTTTCACAAAAGCTGTAAACTAATATAAAAGTTACATACCTCATAATAAAGATTTGGGCGATTAAAAGAAGCTGTAAAAGTAAAACACTTTTCAACACACAGTATTTCCTGAACATCTTTCAAAACGTGATTTGTTGCAGTTGCAGTCAGCCCGATGAGTGCTGTGTTAGGAAACTGCCGCTTTAAGATACCCAGTGCCTTATAATCTGGAAAAAAGAAAATACACAGTGGCCCTCTTTCTATCCTTTAAGGAAGAGAGTAAATTAAGCCCTTTTAACAAGATGCAGATAATCAATGATTGCTTTGTAATTTGATTTCCACAGCTCTTTATCTCAGTAAATCTGCAGTTGCGGCCTTTTTGAATAGGCAGGCTTTATTACACTTTTAACTGGTTCTTCAGAAACACTGCTCTTGGTCACAAGTGGAACTCCCTGTTGAAGAGAGTGAATACCTACACATTCCCAGGAAGCTATGCATTGGTCTACACCTGCTGCACAGGGGATTCAAGAGGCAGTGCTCGGAGAAGCCATAGTGTTCGACTCTATTACAGCTGACAAGAGATGAAAGAGGCCGTCAGCCAGAACGCTTCTCCCATCAGGAGCATCCAAAAGCGGCAAGTGCAGACCAGAAAAAGGTTGGTGAGGGCACTGCTTTTCATATAACCTACTTCAGGGGGACCATTCTGGGGTCACCCTTGTCATATACATCTAAATCACTAGATAAGTTGTCCTTAAGCACTCTCTTAAGTACTTAAATTATTTGGAGAAGAGTGAAAAGGAAATGTGGTAGAAAATGCTAAATGCTAAGGCAGAGGACTCCTAGGAAACTACAGAGGAGACAGTAACTGCTTGGGGTGTCGTGAGGTTTCCAAGGAGCGAACACTTTGAGTTGGGTCTCGAATGAGCAGCAGTTCACTATGAAGGGAAGAAGAAAACAGCAGGGGAGAAAACAGCATATACACAGCAGACATACTGACATAAAATTACTCGGCAGGGTCAGATAACAGCAAGCAGTTCCGTGGGGCTAAACCAGAGAAAAGTGCTGCATGGGTCTACCGTGAACTCTGGTAAGCAGGGAACTACATTCCCTGTATGGCTCCGAGTTAGATCTGGCCCCGAGGAGGAATGTGAGCAAGGTATGGGAGGCAGAAGTGAAACAGCTGCCATTCCTATCGGAGCTCTTTCCAGGCAGAGGCTGATGGATATATGCAGGGGTGCCCAGCCTGGTCTATCTTGTCCTAGCTCTTTCCCACTCCATCAGCTCTTCTTCAGAAACACAGGCCTTGCTCATCAACAGGGGCCCCACTAGATGCTTGGCAGCGGATCCACAGAGGTGACAGCTACTCAGAGAAATCAGCTTACCAGAGACCTCTGGCGAGTTCCCCCTTTGCAGTCCCCTTTGGCACTGGCTGTGCCAGCTGCAGGTTCCCCTACAAGCGCCGCTGCTCTTCCCACAGCAGTGCTTCAGGACTGGTCGGTGACTTTTCTCTGATCTTCCACTCTCCCTTCAGACCTTCACTTCCCAGCTCCTCATAATTGTGGTGGATCTACTTCTTAAAATAAATCCCTTGTCTCCAAACATTCAGTTAGGCTCTGCTTCCCTGCCCTGACTGATGCTGTTACACAGAAGGGTACAGAGAGAAAGGCACGCTTCAGTTAAGACTTAGTTGATTCTAAGAAGCTTATGGAAATGAGGAGTTGTGCAATTTTAAAAGTAGACAAGGGACATAAATAGAGTTACGTTTCAGAAATCATCTTTTGGTGGCAGTGCAAAGGATGGGTTGGAATAGGCAAAAGACTGAAGGGAAACCAGTTAAAAGGTGGCAACAGAATAAAAAACAAGTAATAAGAGAATATGAAATAAGGCATGACACAGGATCAGAAAGAAAAGAAGCATATAAACTAGAACCCCACAGGTCCTGGTGACTATTAGGATACTGGGGGAGTTGGGGTGACCGGGAAAGAGGAGGAGAGAATCCAAGATCCATCCATTAACCAAAAGACATGTCGAATACTTTCTGTTATATGCCAAGCATATCTCTAGGCACTGGAGATAAAGTGGTGAACAAGACAACATGCTATGTAGATGGAATTAGAACTCAAGCAAAGAAACCAGACAATGCAATGAGTAGACCATATCTTATTACCAGAGAGAGATAAGTGTTTACAGTGATAAACCCATGTGGTTACAATATAATGAGTGAGGAAGGAAGAATAGAAAATCAGCGACAAACAGGAGACAGATCACATATGGCTTTACAGACCCGTTAAGAATATGGATTTTATTTGAAGTACAAAGAAAACCAACGAGGTAGTTTAGGGAGGGGAGTAACATGATTTGATTTTTATGTAGAAAAGATCACTTTGGTTGGTGTGTGGAGAATGAGCTATGAAAGGGTAAGACTGGAGTCAGAGACTAGTTGGGGAGCGACTGTAGACCAGTGGAAAGGATCCCAGCTGGACTTAAGAGATAGAGGTACAGACAAAGAGAAGTGGATAAACTTGAGACTCAATTTAGAGGCAGAGCTGACGGGACTTGGTGGTGGATTGGATCAGCAGAGATAGGATAAATTAAGGATGATGCGCCATTTAATAGTTATTTGATCTCAGCTCCAACTCCGCCCATCCATACTCTACTATGTGGTGCTGGAGCAGGCAATGTGCACACTGCTTTTCTGCTCTGCCAGCTGGTCCTGGAAGGGCAGAGTACAAGGCTGAGGACCATGTAGGTTATTGTCCCTTCCTGTTTACTTCCTGGGGCTTGTCTGTGTTCTTGACAATGATTCTCCAGCAAGGCTTTTTCCTCCCTGCAGCAGCAGTCTTTCCTTAGCAGCAGCTGAATACAGGTGGACATTTTCCCAACCTTTGGAGAACCAGCTTCATCACAGGTCCACCCCGCCTCTGCTTCTACTAAGAGACACGAGCACCAGGAAGTTCTTAGTTTCAGCACCATGAGACTCCCTCCTCTAGCTTTCCATACCTTATGAGTTCCAAACTTTTCTTTCTATTCCCCCAGCCCTAGCAATGGTAGTTGCTTCTTTAGTTTTTACCTCCATGATACCAGAGTTGTTTTGTTTTTTTTTCAGTTAGCTGTTTATAACCAAACTTTATCTAGTTAATTCTTTATATCAAATTCTCTGTGTTCAAATAACTGTTTCTGTCTCCTGACTGAGAAAGGTAACTGCTAAAACTTTGGCTTGAGCAAATGTGTGAGTGGTTGAATGATTTTCTAAGATAGGGAAAAACTTACTGGGAAATAGCATGGGAGAAGTGGCAAGACAAAATGAGTAATAACTGCCTGAGAGGATAAATTTAATGGAAACAGGGATTTCTCCATCCTGTAATGCTGAGTAAGAAAATAGTCCCTAGCATCATGTTTTCTAGAGACGACATACATACCAGGTCTGAAATCATGACCCCAGTGACTGCAGCAGTGAACTTCATCCACAGCAATTCGGGTAAGTCTCCCTGCCGCATAGGCTTTCTCTAGTTTTGACATAAACATTCTGCTTTTTGCAATTTTCTCTGGAGTCACATAAATTAGCTTTAGCTTGGAGTTTTTATTTACCATTTCATCATGAACCCATTTCACATGACTCTATTGAAAGGAAAAACAGACACAATGACAGCAGGCAGAAGTAGAAAGTAATAAATGAAGTGGGTCATTACTAAAAAGCAATAGCCTTGGGCTATTGTAACAGCTCCTATTTAGTTCATTAAAACTGAAACCACATCCCAGGACTCAACTGCATAGCAGCTAGGTAAACAGGATTTTAGTTATTGACCTACACCCAAACTAGTGATAAACAAGAAATGAATGTCGACACTACAATAACATTTATTCTATGAAGGCACAATTCTAAATTGTTTGCAATAAATGCCAAAATGTGAGCTAAATTCAACAGGTATGGTGATAAAGAAGTGTTTTGTTAATGTTAACATTATATTTGTTATCACATATGTCTGTGAACACAATTTATTGTTGATTAGGTACTCTAATGATGCTATCAAATCTACTGATAACCTCTTTATTTAGGTTTTATAAAGTATTTTAGTCACTGAAGTAAGATTTTATAATATGAAATATGTATTTATGTTATATATATAACAAAAGTAAATCTTAAGAATTACAGTTATTAGATTCTTAGTGCTATTTCTATTTTATACACTACTTTGCAGATTAGGTGTCATATTTTTCCTTCTCACCTAATTAAGACCAAAAGAAGTGTGAAGAAACAATGGTGTGAGGGTTTGAAACATGTCTGACAATGTGGACCAGTAATAAACTACCAATCCCATAGAAGAGCTGTTGGATCTCGTCAGGCTCATTTTATGTGAAAATGAGAAATGACAAAGAGCTTCGAAGTAGATTACATGCTTATAATCAACAATTAAATATGATACTGGGAGATGTGGAAGAAACTTTGACTACTACAGATATTGATGAAGAAACATATGAAGAGGTATACGAGGCTGGACAATTTTAGTTTGCGAACTCATCCTAGAAAAAGTGCTACATCCCTCATTGCTGAATATCACTACAGTCACCTTTGAAGTACTCCCCTTGGGGAGCTGTGCACCAACGCCAGCACCTGGTCCACCCTTCAAAGCAATTTTGGAACTCTTTTTCTGGAATGGCTATCAGAGCTGTCATCATATTACCCTTGATGTCCTGAGTGTCATCAAAATGTCTTCCTTTCAATATTTCCTTTATCTTTGTGTAAAGAAAGAAGTCATTGGGGCCAGATCAGGTGAGTAGGGAAGGTCTTCCAGTACAGTTATTTGTTTACTGGCTAAAAACTCCCTCAAACTCCGTGCCACATGAGCTAATGCACTGTCGTGATGAAAGAGCCATAAATTATTGGCAAAAAGTTCAGGTCGTCTTTTTCACCCAGCCTTTTCAGTACTTCCAAATGGTAAACTTGGTTAACTATTGTCCAGTTGGTACAAATTCATAATGGATAATCCCTCTGATATCAAAAAAAGGTTAGCAACATAGAACTTGTTTGCAACAAGTTCGCAAACTTAATTGTCCAACCTTGTATAAATCAACAAAACAGAATATTCCACTGCTCTTTGTCCAGGGAGATGGTGTTGTACTAGTTGCCCCTCCACTGAGAGCTAGTTGAAGCAAGGAATTTATCCTGTGTGGAAAACAGGAGACTTTGTAGGATTGCCTCTTTAAATGTAGAAAATATATTTTAAAAAACCTGCGTAAATTTTTATACTAAAAAATGACCAAGGATTCTTCCACTCCTGAAATGAGTTGACTTGAAGATAACACAAATTCTTAAGCTAACTGCATTTTAATTTTTCTCCAACCCTTCCAATAAATGTAATCAACATGATGCAGCATTCTTCCTTTTTCAGACAATTTGCTCCATTGTTTTTTCTGACAATTTCTGATTTTTTTAAGACCTAATTTGATGTTTCCTTTTTTTGATTTTTTTAATACAAAAAAATTAAAAAGGAACAGTCGTAAATGTGATTGAAAGAGAAAGTCAAAACTGCCTTCATCGTCCCAGCAAAGCAGTTTGTTAACTCCTTGAGATATTCCTAATTTGTTTAGAAATAGCCAAAGTATATTAAACATTACAACTGGTCCAAAATGTCCTAGAAATCTTAGGACAGCAAACCCAAGGCTATATCCTCAGAAATGGGCAGATGCAAAAAGAAAAAAAAAAGAACTTCTGGCAGAATAAGTAGAGAAGCAACATTCAAAAAACAGGGGCCGGCCCAGTGGCTCAGGCGGTTGGAGCTCCGTGCTCCTAACTCAGAAGGCTGCCGGTTCGATTCCCACATGTGCCAGTAGGCTCTCAACCACAAGGTTGCTGGTTCAACACCCCGCGTTCCGCAAGCAATGGTGGGCACCTTGAGCTGAGCTGCCGCTGAGCTCCCTGATGGCTCAGTTGGTTGGGGCGCATCCTCTCAACCACAAGGTTGCCGGTTCGATTCCCGCAAGGGATGATGGGCTGCACCCCCTGCAACTAACAAAGGCAACTGGACCTGGAGCTGAGCTGTGTCCTCCACAACTAAGACTGAAAGGACAACAACTTGAAGCTCCACGGCACCCTCCACAACTAAGATTGAAAGGACAACAACTTGACTCGGAAAAAAGGCCTGGAAGTACACACTGTTCCCCAATAAAGTCCTGTTCCCCTTCCCCAATAAAAATCTTTAACAAAACAACAACAACAAAAAAAACAAGTTCTATTCTCATCCTATCAACTACAAGTGAAAACAACAAGAAAATGGGACTTGACTTATCCTCTCTCCCTAACTTTCCAATTAATAGTGATATGATACGAGCTTGTACTTAGCTACACCTTTCTAACTACTTAATATATATACATATTTATATATGTACATGTAAATGTATATATAATATGTGTGTTTATATATGTATATATATTTATATAATCATTGCTCTTTTTCTGTTTTAAGGAAATGCAGTATTAGAAGGCAAAGTTCTCCATAGGTTCATTCTGTCGAAAGAGAGCGCAGTTATAATGACACAAGAATTTACAAAAATTTAAATAAAACAAAAACATATGGGAAAAATTAAAGGAGCCAGGATTTCTTAAGAGATATGGCTGATTCCAGGCCTGGGAGGAAATATACAAAATGAGCCTTCATTATCTTTTTATAAAAGAAAGCAAGGAGTCAAAAGCTATGAGGTGAAGAAAAAAAAGATTCAGGAGCCAATTTAAATACACACACCGCCCAAAGATGGGACTATTTCAGCATAAAAAAGAATAATAACTGCGAATTTATATATATCAAATGCTTAAAATTCATGTTTATAATGATGCTTGAAGGAAAAAAACAAAAACAAAACAACAAAAACAAAGACCTTATTAACCACGTCTGGAGAATGCTAGAAACCAATACTTTCTGAAAATTGGTAAAGAAAGAGGAAGAATTTTCAATCTGTAAAGGAAGTTAATAATACGGAAAAAGTTCTTTATAGAAAAAGTCTAGATAATATATGAAGGAGTGATAGAATTAGATATCACCATTTGGTAACCCACTAATTAAGTAATAGCAATAAGTAAAGTAAATAAGTAAAATAAAGTAAAAAAATTAAGTAATAAGCAATAATCACCAGTGGCTGCTAAAACTATAAGAGGAAAAGCTGATAGAGAAATTGATAATTACAGAGCAGACAGATGTCACCTGAATCCAGTGATCAAGCTTAACATCACAAAAAATTAACCAGGTATTTTGTAACTCCTTAGTGATGCCATGGAACATACACTCCCAGGAAAAAAAAAAAAAAATCCAAATCTAAATCCAATCAAGCTTTCAGATCTAACTAAAAAAAACAAGCTAAAAAAAAAAAAAACAACAACAAAAAAAACAAGTTAAACTACATAACAAGGACACAATCAGGAAAATCCAGAATATAGGAAACTACAGAACAAAGAACCAACCTAGTTTCTTCAACGTATAATCTGCCCAAGAAATAAAAAAGAAATAAGGGGAAACTTATGACTATATCAACCAAATTCAACATAATTTTATTGGGACCATAATTAAAAACAAAGCAAACAAAAATAACACAAAAAAACATAAGATTTGATAAAACAGAGTAATCTGAATATTTTTATTTGATGACTTTAAAGAATTGATATTAAACTTTTTAGGTGAGATGATGGCATTATAGTTATCTTTTTAAAAAGAGACACATACTGAAGAAGTTAAACTGAAATGATATGCTGTCTGGGATTTGCTTCAAATAAATAAACCAACTGGGAAGAGATAGGGAAAATTGGGGGTAGATAGATGAAGAAAGATTGGCCATATGTTGATAACGGTTAAAGGTGGTTAATATGTACAAAACAGTTTTTATAATATTCTCTACTTTTTTATACTTTTGAAAATTTAAATAAAATGCTTTAAAAAAAATTGGCTGGAAAATGCTCTATTCTGCAGATGAGGGTAAGAGAGTCCATTCCCAAACAGAAGAAATTCCACCAGGGTAGGGTATCTTGTTAGTAATTCATTTTTTGTATTTAATTACATTGCACAATTAGAATTCTTGCCTACTATTTATAATGGATAATATAAAACAAGTCAGCAAACGTTTCCTGTTAAGGGCCAGATAGTAAATGTTAGGTTATGTGGGCCATATGGTCTCGATTATCACAACTACTTAAATCTGTGAAAAGTCATTGACTACACGTAAATGAACAAGCGTGGCTGTGTTCCAGTAAAACTTTATTTATGATATTGAAATGTGAATCTTATATAACTTTCACACTTCACAAAATATTATTTTTCTTTTGATTTTTTTTTTAACCATTTAAAAATATAAAAACCAATCTTAACTCAAAAAGCACACAAAATAGGCAGTGGGCTAAAACTGATCCCTGAGCAGTAGTTTACAATTCCTGACATTAATACTTATCGGTTTATAATTTTATAAGCAACCCAATTGTGGCTAATGCTCCTATTTTAGTGAAGAGCTAAAATTTAAAATAATAATAATAATAATAAACCACAGACCAATACCTTAGAACTAGAAGCATTTAACATGGCAGCTGTAATTTCTAATTGTTTTAAAACCATTAATTGGTCTTCCATAAGAGAGATCAATGGACAAATCACAAGTGTAAAACCTAAAAGGGAAAAAAAAAATCCATGTTAAATGCTATACTACCACCAAAACAAGTTTCGACCATTCACCTTCTTCACCATAATTAGTGGGCACCTCCCCATCAATTCAGCCTAATTTTCAGTGCAACTTTAGCAATATACTATCTATTTCTTACCCTCGTTAATGAAGGAGGAAGATATGAATAAATGATCATAAGCCAAATAAGCAAATATAAGACTAAACAGAAATCTCTTCCCTTATTCAGTCCTTTAAAAATACAGATATTATTTTTAATTCACCAACATTACTATATTTTTTAATTCACCGACGTTATTAAAAATCCGTGTTGGTAATCTCAGTAAAATAATATAAATCAAGTCAAATACTATCCAGTTACATCAGGGAAAATTTATTCCAAATTTTCCAAAAAAAACCCAAAAAACAGCAACCTGTATTAAAAATGATAGTTAAATGAGTATTTTTCCACTTACTAAAGCAGATTAATTCATTCTGAATAAAAATCAGTGAAGTTTATTGACTAAATGAAGTTCTGGTAATATATCCTCTTTCTCTTATAACTGAAATAAGACTGCTATAAGAGCTATTCTATACTACTTAAAACATGTGACCTTATGTTTCTATAATTTGTTCCTTAAAACAACCTTAAGCAGAGGGCAGACTTGTTTAAAAAACTCAGATAAGACCTTATCACGGATTTTGTACTCTCAATTATTCTCTCTCCTATATTTTCACCTTCTCCCTCATTATTAGGACCCTCTCATTACAGTTAAACCGGGTGAAGTCTCTTTCATCTTTGAAAAAACTCTGGACACCTAATTTTGGGTCCCCTCTCTTTTTCCCTTCACAGCAATTGCTTCCAATCCCATGGCTTCAACGGCCATCTTCACATAACAGCCTCCAACTCAGCTAACTCAGATCTCTCAGAGCCAAGCTTCACACCCAAATATCCGCCTACTCATAGGACAATTCCACATGGACATCTTGTAGGCATCATAAATTCAACATGTCCCCAACTGAATTCATCCTCTTCCCTCTCTCACCATTCACAAATAAGTTCTTTCTCCAATGTACCCTATTTCGGTAAACAACTTCACCATTTGTCTCAGCCAAAAATCAAGACATCATTCTGGACTATCCCTTTTCCTATGCCCTTCGCAAATGAATGTCAAGTCCAACTGCATCTATCTTCTAAGTACTTCTGGAATTCCTCCATCTGCTGAAATTATCCTTCTAAACCACAAATCTGACAAGTCTCTTACCTGTATAAAACTCTTCAATGGCCTCCCATTAATCTAAGGTAAGTTTTCAAAATATCTTTCAAGACTCTGTCTGCATGTCTGCCCCTCACTGCCTAGCACACTGAAATTCGCTCTCTCTGACTTTTGGGCTTTCACAAATACTGCTTCCTGCATGAACACATGAACACCCTTCCTTCCTTCACTGTCCTTTTTTTCTTTTTTTTTGCCTACCTATCCTTTAGCTTTTAGCTGAAATGCCACTTCTTCAGGACAGCCTTCCCTGACAGCTCCTAGACCGATCTTTATGCTGACTTAATTCCCTATTAAAACCTTTATTACAAAACTCTATTGCAATTACTTGTAATTACCTGTATTTTCAGGCCAGGGGTCAACAAACGAAGGGCTGGCTACTTGGTTTTGTAAAGTTTTAACACAGCCACATCCATTTGTTTACATATTGTCTACGGCTGCTTCATTGTACAGTGGCAGAGTTCAGTAGTTACCACAGAGACCATACTGACCACAAAGTCTATAATATTTACTGACCCACTCTTTAAGAATAGTTTGCTGACCCCTGCTCTCTACCCTTGACAGTCAGTATTAGCACCAGCTCTGAGAGCCTGTTAGAAACGCAAGAACTCGAGTCTCATATAAATCAGAATCTGCATGTTAATCAGGTCACCAAGTGATTCTTATGCACATTAAATGTGAGAAAGGGCTGCTCTACACTCTGAGCTCTGAAAACTGCAACCATGCCCATTCCACTCACTACTATACCTGCAGTGTTTGACATCATGGCAGACACTCGATAGAAATCTGGGACTAGACCGCAGGTCTACTGATTCCTTTCCCAGTACTTTTTCAACGTGTTTTTAATTATATATCAGGAATCAGATAAAAGAATTAACTACTATCAAAGTCTTTAACATCCCTCTTTAAGTGAACCCTTTAAATGTCTTAATGGAAAGATAAGCTTTTAAAATCCAGTTGATTTTTACATAAGTATGGTTACAAATTATTTTTTGAAAGACTTAAAAATACATCCAGAGAAATGACATTTCCTCAACTTAAAATTTATCTTTATTAATACATACCATCTGAACATAATGCTGGTAACTGGTAGCATAAGCTCTTCCCACCTCCTGTAGGCATAACAAGAAAGATATCCTTTCCGGACATTGTTACATTAATAGTTTCAAGCTGAAGTAGTCTGAACATCTCCAGTTTAAAGACATTTTGCAAAACATCTTTAATTTTAGCAGACCATGGAAAATCTAGAAGGAGAAAAATCAAGCTAAATATATTAGAACTATTTAGGATTATAAATGAGATACAAATATGAATGCCTGCTTTTATAATAGACAAGAATCAAATGAATACCATGTTTCCCCGAAAATAAGACCTAACCGGACCATCAGCTCTAATGCATCTTTTAGAGCAAAAATTAATATAAGACCCAGTATTATATTTGTATTATATGTATTATATTAAATGATATTATACCCGGTCTTATATTATAGTAAAATAAGACCGGATCTTCTATTAATTTTTACTCCAAAAGATGCATTAGAGCTGATGGTCCAGCTAGGGCTTATTTTGGGGGAAACACGGTGTGTGTGTGTGTGTGTGTGTGTGTGTATATATTTATATATATATATGTATATATATATACATATATATATATATTAGACAATATTTAACAGACAACATTTAACACAACGGACAATTTAACTCTCATAATATAATAATTCTGAGATTAGTTAAACTTACTAAACTAAGCAAAAACAAATTTAATATCATTAGAAACAGTACATCAGAAAAAAATGGAAGCATTTGCCAGTTGAGAGTTAACCTACAAAGAAGTTGCTTGATCAGATATTTGAAAAACAGTCTGAATGTGGACCAAGAAACTCAAAGTATCATAAAAAACTCAAATATCATGAACAAAGTTAACAATTAGCTGGAATTTTTGGTGTAAATATCTTTTTCAGAAGTGAATCACTGGAAAACAAGGCCCACAGAAACACTGCAATTCCCTCTAGAGTTATAGTATTCCATTATAATTAATGATACACATGACACGTGGCAAGTTCTTGAATCAAAAAAGGTTTGTTCACTAGAGGAAGAAAATAGCCTAGATTCTGAAAAAAAGTTTGAATATATTCTTAATTGTTTAACTTTGCCTAGTGAAAATTTAGAAAAGTAAGTTAAAATAAATTATTTTTTCAAGCGTTGATTAATGTAGTTAGAACCATATTTAGAAAAAATAACAAAGTCTGAACAATAACAGCTTAATTCAAAAAGGCCATAGAACATGGTCTGCCTACAAGTTTCCCATGCCACTTAAGGAATGGCCAGTTGGACCTCTAAGCCTACTGGAAAAACTGATCCACCCAGGCACAATGATTTGACTTCCAACTTAAAGAAACAAGAAGAAAACTAGTTAAGAAGGGGGAAAAAAAGTAAACCTTCTTTATTCCAAGAGGCAGGTGAAGAATCACACTCATTGCTGTCCTCGGCATTAGAATTCTCTAAACACTGCTTTATTCTGTTTGTTAGGATGTTTTTTTTCTGAGTGAGCTCCTGTTGCCTTTCCAGAAGTTCTTGAATTTGAATGTCTACTGCATGTAGCTCATTGGTTATAGAATCCAATTCCTCAGTTAGAGCTATGAGGGGAAAAAAAAAAATACAATGACTAGACGAAGTTAATTCCAAGTTTAGGTTTCCGTATTGATTTTCCGATATCCCTCACCATCTAAGTGATTGATAAACTTACAGGAATTTAACAGAGTGGTTAAGAACATTTGTTTTGGAGTCACACAGAACTGACTTAAATCTCAGGTCTTCCTCTTATCTGCTGAGTGAGTTCAGGCATGGTATTTAACTGAGCCTCGGTTTCCCCATCTGTAAAATGGGGATAATACCTAATTTTCATAGCACTGTTGTAAAAAATAAAATGAGGTAACATACTGGAAGTTCCGGATGCAGTACATGGTACACAGTTAAGTACTTAAATAAGTGATAATCATTTGAATTACGTTGCAGGCAGTGGTCCAACAATCTCCTAAATCATTTAAGTGACCAGATTTTGTAGCAAAAAGAAGCTATTTGAAACTTTTTAACTATTATTTCACAGAAACATTCACGTTTGGACTTCTATGGTGGCACGATAAGGATTCAGTGATTATAAACAAAATGATGAAAAAGAGAAATCAAGTGCACTACTTGATTACAGCTCTATCATAATATATAAAGAAGCCTGAATGTCTGATTCTAATCAGACAAGGTCAACGTGGGATTCCTTTTGACACATCAGTGGAAGCTAGAAAATTTTAAAGATATCATTGGTGCTTTCTAAAACATCTGCCTGTATTATTCAGTGTCCACTTTTAATGTCTTTTCATGAGATATAATCTTATGATTATGATTTAAAATAGGATGTTATGGTGATTTTGTATTGTACCAACTGCCAGAATTCCCTTCCCTGCATGAGTCTGGGTGAGGGGTGGCAATAAGTGAATTCTGCATGAGCTTTAGAAGATGGAAATGACACAGCAGGAAGATTTACATTCAGATGGTTGGCATAAGGTCAGGTACTACTGCAGCTCACTCATGTCGTCATGGATCTGCTGGTTCACCTTGTTGACATAAGGCAGAAGCCAGTCCCTCCAGCTCCTGCTCAATGTCCTTGGGCCAATTGCTTGGCCCACAGCTTCTCTGAAGCCTTGGACTAATTCATTGGTAACCTTTTGCAGCAAGCACACCAGCACTTCTGCAGGGCACCAGCATCTGGAAGTCAGAGCCTTGTAGGCCATGACACCCCAACATGACTCCCAGGGAGAAACAGATGGATTCCACTTTGTCCTTGTGGGTTTCAGCTCATCCTTACCCTACCACACTTCCATCCATCTTCCCGTCCCTAATGCTGGCATTACAGACATCAGGATCAGCAATTAGACTGCTTAACTAGCTCCCATGAGTATGTAGGGACTAATCCCTATGATAAATCCCCTTATCTGATTGAGCCCTAACCAACAGCCAGTGCTGTTTCAGATGAACAGAAACTTAGGAGAGGGTTCTCTGAATTGCTTCTGGGCCTCCTGGAACTGGGTCTCGGATCTGATTAGATTTAAAGACATTAAGGATCCTTGTTTGCAATGATAAAAGGGATAGTGCTATTCCATGGCATGCATTAGAAAGTTTGTATTTAAATTATAATCTACAGACACCAGTAATTAAGTATCTAAAGAACGTCAGTGTCTGGGTGACCAAATGTTTCCTGTCACCTAACATTTTGGTGAAAATAATGAAGCTGATTGGTTGCTTCAAAGTATGCTGGAGAATTTAGGGAGAGCAATGCAGGATTTGTATAGAAGGACCTCAAAGTTTCTATGATTGTCCTATAAGAAATGTCACCTCTTATAGCTACAAGGCCAAGATCAGTGAATACAAACCCTAAATCTAAATCCCACAGGTGGCTGAAATACAATGCAAATTGAATTCCCAACATTGCAGGGACTCCTATTAAAGTAACAACACTGATCAGGAAGGAGTGAGGCTCTGACACTGGGATGGGAACATCTGGGCAGATTCCAATGAAGCAGGGACCTTGAGCCACTAAGTTCTGCCAAGTGTCTTTTGCCCTTCCTCCCCTTTCTGAAACAGTCTCCTCCTGCCTGAAATACCTGGAGTGGTCTTTCCTGAGGTATTACATTTTACTATGTATAACACCCATTTTTTTACCCAAATTTGTGAAGAGAAAACAAGGATGCGCAATATGGGTAGTACTAATTCCACATCTATATAAACATTTTTAATTATTTTACTTGTGCTTATGAGTTAAAACTGTAACTCTAAAAATCAATAATGATATCCGTATGCAAAATAATACCCTGGAATACAAGGTTTTGTTGAACTTACTAGGCACTTGCAATGACGAAGAGTTCTTGGCCTTCAATAATGCATAAATACTGTATGTTTGTTATTGGTACATAAACTTCCTTATTCCTTGTATCTGTTCTTGTGTTTTGTAATGATTTGTTACATAAAATTCTTGTACCATGATATGTTAAAAATATATAGACTAAAATTCTTTTATAATACAGAAAACAAGTACCTAAACACAAGTAAAAATTTGAATAAAAAATTATGTTTTCCCCTGAAAGTTTGGGCCCAAAACGTGGGTGCACATTACACATGGCAGCGCATTATACATGGCAAAATACAGAGTATATGGAAATAGATCCTAAAGGTACTACAGAAGAGTGGACGGAATATCATGTTAAAATAAAGTTAAATTTATTGGTATGGACTCAATAAGAACTTCTGGATTTAGTGTGCTAATGTAGTGCCAGGACTGATTCTAATAATTTATTTAGTTGATTGCCAGAAACTGGACCCCAAAGATGAATTATCAGAAAGTTGCATGGAATGTCACAGTGAAGATTCCAATGAAGATGAAGGGCTAGAACTTCCTGATTATACTCTAAAAGAGGGGATCCAGGGGCTTGGGGAAATAGGAGTGCTATAGTGGATGATCGGGTGATTGATCGTCCGCTCTCTTGCTGTCCCCCAGGAGATGCAGAGGACACTCCCTTCACCAAGACTGAGAAATACATTCATGCAGGGAGCCCTGGCATCACTGAGATCTGCTGCTGTCCGTAAGCCAGGAATGACAGTAGGAAGTACTACGTTTGAACTAGACTACCAGAATCAATGAGAATAATGGATTCTAAGATATGAGGGGCTAAATGGTGGCAATTCGTGACCAAAGAAGAAGTCAATGTGGTTGCCTTAATGGGCAACAGAGCAAAGGCAGGACTCAGAAGAGTCAGACCCAGACATCTTTGGCATTGGCTAGTTGATCGTGATATCCCTGAGATGGACACAGAAGGCTTGATTCGCACAGAATCAAAGCCCTGATTCTGTATATCTTGAATCATCACAATATAGTCACAGTCCTTCAACCAATTCCCAGAAATGAACCAATTTATAGACCAAGAGTCCCTTGAATAACATGAAGGTTGAGGAAGGACGCTACTTATACATCAAAAAAATGTATGTAGTAAATCTTTCCACTAGTTTCCTCCAGATAAATTTATCAGGGTAGTTGTGTACAGGAAAATAACTTCTCAGAAATCACCAGACATTAATTCTGAACTGATTAATTCCCGGAGAACTAAAATGCCAGGGTGATCCACCAGTCAGAGGACGGACTGATCGCACGCAAGTCAGGTGTTCGATGCAGTTTTGGTTCGGGTCCATCTTACTCACTCTGCAGTACACTCAGGAGGTCCTCTAACCCACTCTGTGGTTATTTCCCCAGTTCCACAATGCATAATTACAACAGAGGTATTTAGCAGTTCTTGTGAATTTTTTTCACTTTCCCATTCCCAAATCCCAAGAAAAGTTGGTTGGGAAATGGGGAAAATCGGCTCCTTGAACCCAGGAAATTGGTAGTATTGGTCACTTTATGTAAATGATTCATCATGAAGAACAGAAAACAGTTTATACCTCGGGATTCAGGAACAAGAAAGCAAAAAAAATTCAAGAATGGGCAGGAATTCCCACCTGGAAACCCTAATATTTAGCAACCAGCTGAATTTGCACATTGCTTCCCTGGCCCATCACTAAGGACTATTAGGATAGGAAAGATGACGTGGAAGCCAGTGTAACTGCCCTTATCCACCAAAACAGTGAATAGTGCTGTATCTTCCATAGACAGCATTCCGGGGCCTGGGGGTCAGGGGTAGAAATAAGAGTGGCTCCTCTTACTATTACCCCTAGTGATCCACTAGTGAAATGTTTGCTTCCCATCCTTGAAACTTTGGACTCTGCGGGTCCAGAGGTCTTACTTAACAAGGAAGAAATGCTTCTACTAGAGGAAAAAGCAATGGCTCCACTGAACTGGAAGTTGACCGCTTCTTGGCCACTTTGGGTTCCTCATGCCAGTAAATCAACAGACAAAGAAAGGGATTACTATGGGCTGGGCTGAAAGATCCTGAGTATTAAAGGAGGTAATGAGTGGTATGTCTGGAATGTAGGGGATCCTCTAAGGTGTCTTTTGGTATTCCAATAACCTGTAATTAAAGTTAATAGAAAACTACAAAAACCAAAGGCAAACTGCTAAGGCAAGCCCCTACCTGGCAAGGACCCATGACCAGGTGAAATGCCTGCTGAGAGCAAAGGGATACTGACTGGAGAGTTGAAGAAGATAGCTATGACCACATGCTCATGTGAGAAACTAGAACTGTAATACCTATAAGCATTTCTTCTCTATTTTGGTATTTGTATACAAACCAAGGTTGGGTTTTTTACCCTTGCTGGGTTTTTTTTTTTTTTTTTTGGTCCCTTCTCCTATTCCTCTAACATCTAAAATAAAATATGTTAATAGTAGCTAACTTCATATCTCAGGATTTAGGTTAGAGGATTATTAAGGAGGATGTGTTTCAGCAAAAAGAGGATGAAGGATCCTAGAAAGACAAATAAAGAGAAGTTGTGCCCTCTTTTGGAGAGGTCAGTGTGTATATGGTTGTACAAGGGACAGTTGTGTCATATTAGGCAGAAGCATGATTTTGCTATTTCCTTTATTTGGAAGTTAAATATGATTAAATGAAGAGAGAAGTCTATGGGTGCCACATAGGCTAAGGATAGAGTCTGGTAGCTTTGTACTGGGATAACTTAGCTAAGCTGGAACTACATTTCCCAGAATTCCTTCCCTGCATAGTTCTAGGTTAGGGCAAAGAGAACTTCACCAGAGATTTGGAAGATGGAAGCCAAGCAGTGGCCGTATTTTCTGTATTTAAGGTCAGTGTAAGGTCAGGAGTGGTGACCTCATTGGCCTAGGCAGCAACTGGGCCCACAACAGCTGCTACTAGATATCCCTGGGGAAACAGCAGGCCCCACAGCAACTCCAGATCCTGCGGGTTCTCCTCCTCCAGCTTCTCTGAACTCTCAGCCAGCTGCATGCAACTCCTTGTGGAAGTTCAGCAGCTCTTTGACATGTCTCCTGCATCATCCAAATTGGTGGCTTTGCGGCAATGAGACTAATACAGGTTAAGAAACTAACACAGGTTAAGAAGTTCATCTAAACAGGTGGCAGTCTGTCTTTGTATTCCCCATCCCATACCCTCCTTCTCCTCCTGACTGCTGGCTCTGCTGACTTTAGGCCCAGTACCAGACACACAGGCAACATACATGGAGTTTAACCACTTCCCATAATCACGTAAGGGTTAAACCCAATAGTAAATCCCTTATGTCACTCACAGTGCCTCTGCTTTTCTGACCAAGCCCTATCTGATAGAGATATTAAAGTCAACCCATGCTACAAAGTCAGTGTCATTGTACCACAAACAAAAATTAGGCTAAGAATATAAGTAGAGCAAGTTGCAATAAATCAGAGTGTGTTAATGTTTTTGTTCAAAATTATACCATGTCTAATGCTGGCATGTATCACGTAAAACTTTTACTATAGGAAATGAGATTGAAAAGTCAAGTGAATGATTTCCATAATGAAGAGGGACTACAAGTGTGCAGGGCTTATTACAGCAACTATATCTCAAAAGCACACTGAATTGAGTGGGGATCGCACTTGTGTTCCTAAGCTTAGATTGATGCAGGGGAGGCACCATTCTTCAAAAACCAGCACATTCTCTAGTAACATCCCAAACTGAAGTTAACACTGAAAGGAAAGTGATTTGCCACCATGGAAGCCATCAGACACAAAGCAACAGACTGTTTGAAGGTAATTTCAAAGAAGTATTTCAAAAATATAGTTCAATAAGTGGGTAGAACAGAATAGGTAGATTTGAAAGCGATACAATATTATGAAAGTAATTATTCAAAGCAAGCACCTCTTCTTTAAAAAAATGTATTCATTCCATTGTTATTTTTAAGTCATATCCCACTAATAAAACTTGACGTCTTATTAAGTAGAATAATATATACAATCTGGAAAGGACCATACTGAACTAAGCTAAGGTTAAGTATCCTCTCTTAAACCTTAATTTTAATCTCTAAGTCAAATCTGCTTGAGTTAGCACTAATATAACTTAAATTGTTACCATTTATTATTAATTCTCAAACTGTGAGAATGAGTCATAAGACAAAGACAAAACCTATGTGACTTTTTCATATTTATATTTAAATAAATTGTAAAGTTAGGGGGCAGAGGGCACGAGGGTCCCATATTTAAGAAAACCATTTATTTAAAGCTTGAAAATAACCTAATCCTGTCATCGTACTTTTAAAGCTAGTATGTAGCAAAAGCCATATTCATTAAATCCTACAAAAGACTGAAAAATAACCATACTGTAAGTTCCTCACAACTGCCATCTACCTCTTAACTGAATAGATAGCAAGATCTTGCTAATAAGCACAGTACAATCTGGTCAAGTTTATAGAAACAAAGAATGGATGGAAATACATTAAAAATATCAGAGTATCCTCCTAGGAAAAGTAGAATGGATGTTTTTCTTGTATACCTTAGAAACACCTCAAATAACTCCACTTACAGGAACATATCTTAAGAAAATAATGAAACACACAAAGCTTTTGATTCAAAGATGTTCAAGGCAGCATTTTTTATGTTTTAAAAAATGGAAACAGCATAAAAGTTCAACACTAAAAGATTAAATGACACATTATTTACTTAATGTCACTTCAAAACAAAATACAGTACAGGTATTCGAAAATTTAAAACACAGAATTTATTTAACAATGTTCATATTCCGTATTTACATTGTTTTTTAAAATCACATTACAAAACAATACGTAAAAAATGTTAAAATTTTTGTTTAAAAATAATAAATATTACAGTATTAATCTGAGCAGTAATATTAAAAGTGATTTATATTTTCTACTCTATAATTTTTAAGTTTCTAGAATTCTATCAAAAAACATGTTGTCCTTGGAACCCTTATGCATTGCTAGTGGGAATATAAAATGGTCCAGCTGTGATGGAAAACAGTATGATGGTTACTCATAACATTAAACAAAAATAACTTTGTAATTCAGCAATTCCATTTCTAGGTATATACCCAAAAGAATTCAAAGCAGTCAGTAACTTAGATAGGTATTTATACACTAATGTTCATAGCAGCATTATTCACAATAGCTTAAGTTGCAACAATCCAAATGTCCACTGACAAACAGATTAACAAAAGGTGGTATATACATACAATGGAATATTATTCAGCCTTAAAAAGATACATGTTACAACATGGATGAACCTCAAAGACATTATGGAAAGTAAAATAATCTAGACACAAAAGAACAAATATTGTACGATTCCACTTAAATGAAGTATCTAGAATAGTCAAATACACAGAAAGCACAACAGTGTTACTAAGGGTCGCAAAGAAGCAGGTAACTGAGAGTTATTTAATGGATATAGTTTCAGTTTGGGAACACAAAAAAGTTCTGCAGATGGATATTAGTGATGGATGCCCAACAATGTGAAGACATTTATTTAATGCCACTGAATTTTACACTTAAAAATAGTTAACATGATAAATTTTGTAATGTATATTTACCATGGTTTTAATACAATCTGAAAAAACAGCATTTCTATAATCTAAATTTTTAAACAAGTATTTTTTAAATTTATTTTTATTTGTATTAAGACTTTTATTTAGAGCAGTTTAAGGTTCACAGAAAAGTTAAGGGAAAGGTACAGAGAAAAGCAAATATATTTTTTCCAAAGAACATGCAATTAGAAATAGAACAGAATGAACAAGAAAATGTAATCATTTCACTAACCTGAAATAGATGCCATTCTAAAATTGAATTGGAGTTCCAAATTTCTTTCTAAAAATAAAAGAAAAATCACAGCAATAATTTTTTTTAAAAAACAGTACTACTGATTATGCTCTATCAATGATAATCTGTCACCACTAAGCACAAAAAATCTTATAAAGTAAATTATATATTGCAGTCATCCTTTAAATAAGGACTAAATGATTATTACCATATTAATTTTTATGGAAAATTCTCTAGATTTCGGAGAAATGTCTGAGTTACATAAACATAACAAGCATAATGTCAATAACACTTAACAAACATCTAGGAGATACAAAGTGATGTAACAAAAAAGAACAAACATTTGAGGTTAAAAACAGTTATAGCACGAAATTGTGTGATTTTTTTACAAAATTACACACCCTATTCCTCTCAGCCTCTTCCACTACTTATAAAATTGGGATAGAACCTATCTCACAAGTAAGTTCTACGGATTCAAATGTCCCAGATTAAGCAAAATCCATCAACGTAAATATTCAAATTAATAATTTAACATTTTATTGAATACTTGCTTTAAAGTGCTACAATTTAGGCTCAATCTTTAAAAAAAGGAATTGGTACTCTTTGGGGGGTAAATTTCAGAAGGCACGAAGCTGAAAAGGTCAGAAGTGGAGAAAAAACATGGTTTGTTTGAAGGAACTCTACCTATGAATGACTAAAACTTAAGAGTACAAGTGAGCAAGTAGAAGGAGATAAGGCTTGAGGGAAGGAACTTTAGACTGCCATGAACACCTCCAACTGTGCCATAGACAGTCAATATTTTCTAAAAGTAACTGTCCCCCAGAGGTAGGACTTCAGTATCACCCTACCCTTACCCAGAGTAACCTTATACCCCTCCTAATGTAGAATTCTGAAGCCACCACTAGGCTGGAAAGATAGGCAGGGTCTTCTTCGCCTTGCTAAGGTGTCTGGAATAGCATACCACTTAAAGATATTTAAGTAGGGAAGTAAATCAAAGACTTCTAATTGTTTATCTTTATAAAACATCTCTTCACCGCTTCGTGGAAATATAATTCTCCTTCCCTAAACTGTAAGGTTCTACCACAGGGTAGGGGTTGTGTCTTCACCTCTGTATTCATGGAGCCTAGCAAACTGCATTGCAGACAGAGCAGGCTCAGGTTTGCAGATTGAAAGCAGAGGTTATCCCTGCCTTTGTTAAAGAACATAACCTATAACCACTTTTCACCACTATTTTAAATGACTCCGTTGATTATACTGTTAAAAAACTGTGCATGTACTCCTTTCCCAACTGATGTCATTTGACATCAAGATAGCTCAGTCTCAGTATAAGTCCAGAAATGAATGAGCTATATAGCAGGTCTGTCAGTCTGAAGTATAGCTAGGCACTGTTAGCATAAAAGACAAACGGAGGCTAGCCTTGAAAACTCCCTGAGCACGCAAAACCAATTTAGTGATGCAAGTAAAGCTTAATTTAGCTTATTTTGTAAAACCATCTTAACCTGGATAGTTACTCATTTATGCCTCAGGAAATCATAAGCGACACTGAAACCATCTCCCAAGGTTGCTATGAGATAAACACTAACCAATTCCCTATGTTTAAGAAAATGTTAATATTATAACCAATCACTGTTCAGATAACCAGCCACTGCCTTCTCTCACTACACAAGCTGCTTGAGCAACGTACCCCTGAGCCTCATTACGTTGTGGCTTGAATGCTCCCGGTTCGCGAACAGTCTTTTTTGGTGAGTGAACAATAAAACTTTCACAAATTACTACTTCCGTGATGCACTGGTTTTTTTTCCTGCTGTTTCTAAATTTTTGACAGCACCCAGAGGAAATATTTTACAGTGTCACATCCAGTCATCGTTGCTGGAGGAAATGACAGATTAAATCAGACACAACCCCCCCCCCCGGCCCGCCCCCTGCGTTTAGAGGCAACAGCTATTTAAAAATACCCTCCCTTACGCTTACGCGTCCCCAGTGGTTTCCAAAAAACAGACTTTAGTGATCAAGTTTCCTGCACGGAAAAGACTGGCAAAAAAAAAAAAAAGAAAAGAAACTGGTCGGCAAATGCACAAGCCCCTAAAGGCCCGAGTTCCATTAGAGCTGGGCGACGATTAGCGCCCCCGTTTTCCCCCGCCAATGTATGGGTGGAAGGAAGTGATCCGCGGTAGATCGGCGGTAACAGGAGTTACCCCTGTTACACCAAGGGGTTAAAGAACCCCCACCCTGGCCTCCCTAGTCTCCGACCCCAAAGCTCCACAAACTCAGAACCACTACTCACCGCTTTCCAGTAAAACCTTCCCGCCACCAGCCTCTCCTTTCTCTCCAGGAGCATCCACCCTTCCGGGTCGGTCCATTCAACCAATTGCAAGTAACACTCTTCTCTAATTGGTCAAGGGGTGTGGCCACCATCGCGTCACTGAACAAGACTACAGATTATTGGATAATGTGGGGAACGAGTTTAGTCAATGGGAAACGATCTTGAACCTGGGGTGGGGGTGGCTGCGTGTTTCCGGAAGACGTGGCGGCTCTCGCCTGGGCTGTTTCCCGGCTTGATTACTCCTTACTTTGCTTCACACCCTGGGCTCCTCGAGGTGCTGTCGTCGCTACCCTCAGCACTGCAGTCATGATCTCCTTAACGGACACCCAGAGTAAGCACCTGCCCCGGGGTCCCCGCCTGGAGCCCCGCACACCCGTTGCTGGGGCTGGGTCTCTCCCGCCCTCCCCTCCGCCCAGGTCAATGAATGAAGCTCCGCGTTGGGGGCGGCGGCCTGCAAAACTGAATCAGGGCTGCGGGGGCCTGGAGGGCTGCGGTGAGGGGACGGGTCTGGACGTGGACTGAGAGGAGAGTCAGTTAGGGTATGGAGAGACGCCCGAGCTGGAGAACGGGAGCTTTCGCCGAGGGTCTGTCGCGCCCCTCGGTCGCGCCATCTCTCCACTGAGATGGGCGCTTTGTTCCCGCGGACAACCAGACGAGAAAGTTTGGTGTGCGTTGTCCGCTGCCCACTCCTGAGGATGTCCCCGCACAAGACAGCCTTGGGGCCCTCTACAAGTTATTGGCTGGTTGTTTGGGAGGCGGTATTTTAAATGTCATCTATTGTAGGCTCTTTTTGAAAGTATGTTCACGCTTAAATATTTTTGATATTCGCTTTTTGCCACCAATGGTAGCAACCTTCCAAAAAATCCCTTGAGATAACTTCACTTTTCTAGCAGCTAGTGCTTCCACAGTAGTAAGTCACTTTGTGTTCATTAAAGGCTTTCTTTGGTTAACATTGTATATTGTGTTTTGTGGCTTGCTGTATCATTTTAGCACCGAGTTCTCTAGGCCTGTCTTACGTCTAAGGTTGGCATTGCTATCCGTTTCCTTTTCTTTCAGTGTAACATTTTCTCCTTCCTACCACTTTTTATCAGTGAGTACTTTTTACTTACATATCTGCCCAACCCTATGGTACCTATCTTTTGATGGTCTTGATAGTCGTTTTCTCTCAATTTGCTTTATCAGCCACACCTTTCATTTCTTGTTCTGGTTAACTTACTTGGATTTTCAAGATTTTAAGAATTAAACAATCTATTGAAATGAAATAGAACTTCATTTATAATGCCCTGTTTTTAAAGTGGAGCATTAAGGGTTATAGTCAGGTCATGGCTGACTTGAACTTCAGAGAGTGTCTAAGGTCCTCCACACACACACAACTGCCACCCCGATCAGTTTCTCTTCCTTCCTGAGGTGGGACTGGGTCTGCACCTTGGGGCTACCTGCCCTGGTGAAGGCAAGGTGCCCAATTTGTTCTTGTGGCCACAACCTGTTCTGATGTGAGAGCCTCTCTCTCTCTCTCTCTCTCTCTCTTTCTCTCTCTCTCGTATATATACATATATATACATATATACATATATATACATATATACACATATATATATACATATATGAGATATATATATTTAACTGTTGTAATAAAAACTAGCAATTGTATAAAGGCATCTTTCAGTTCATCATGCGTTTTCGTATAAATCATTACACTTAATTCTTGTAAGAGCCTTGTAAGGCAGAGAATAGTATTTTTGTCTTATACATTAAAGGATCCTCAAAAGAAATTCCAGCTATGGTCATAAGTGACAGAATCAAGACTTGATCACAGCTCTGCTGGCTTAAAAACCTTTGTTCTTTTTATTGTATCCGAGTAGCATATAAAGCAGTTGACATAAACTTTATATTTGAAATCAATCTTAGAATGATGAAATTCTTCCACAGCAAAAGATTTCAATGGTAGATAATTTATCCTATAGAATTATGCATTGTTGTTTTTCTTTTGGGGAAATTATGTAGGATATTCAGAGCCTATTTTCCTTATGAAACACAGTGCTTTGTTCCTCTTGATTGAAACTCAGAACTAAAACTAGATTGCCCAAGGAAATTAGCAGAATTGTACACATAAACTGCTAGAATTTATTTGCTAGAGAAAGTACTTAAACTCTACATGATTTTCCTGTCTAACTGTAAAGTATTACTACTATCTATCTGAATCTGATTATTACCTAGACAAGAATATGAATTATTTACCCTGTGCATAGACATTCTCATCTATTGAAGACGTTATAGGGAAAAGTGCCTGATTTAATCCTTCCAAAATCCAGAACAAGGGAGTTGGGTTGGAATATGGACAGAACAGAAAGCATTCTCCTCACTACATTAAATTGATGAAGAAGATGAAATTGTGTACTCTGCTGCTCTTCTGCCAAATGTTTCAAGTAGGACAGTGGAGTAGAACGCAAAATGATTAGTGAACCAAAAGCTCTTTGGATTTCAAATGGTGTTTGTGTATGTATTTAACTGCAGGAATTGGGCGTCTTTCAAGTGATTTGCCAACATTATTCTGGGATTCTGAGTCTGGGACAGGGTGACCAAGCACTGATCAGAGTAGAGTAAATAATTCATGACTGTTTTAAGGGATTCTATAATAGCACTGCCCCCCACCCAAAAAAAACCCGACAAGATTTACTGAGTGGGGCAGTTCCCTTGCTGCCTCTAAATTTTTACTTCATTATGTCACATAGCCTAAAATTCTTCCGTGATATTCAGTTGAGTTCAATTAAATTGATATTTAGCTGAGTTCCTTATTCTGACATTTTTTTAAAGGGCATAGTAAGAAAGACAATGCTGATTTAAAATAAGATGCCAAAAGGCTAACAGTGATTGCCATTGGGTTAGCATTTATTTCCTTATAAAATTTCTACAATAAGCTTTTTTATTTTAGACAAATTAATTTTATTAGATTGCTTTTATCAGCTTGTTCTTTAAACACACACACACACACACACACACACACACACACACACACACGGGCAAGAGGAAATTTGGTTCGCTAGTACATAAGGGGAAGATAAATTTCATTGGGTATGATTCTGGTGGTGAGAGGGCAGTTCTTTGTAGGGCTTTAATAACCAGCAGGTTCATGAACGCTTAGGCATAGGGAGCAAGAGAATTCTGGAGATGAGAAAAAGGTACAATGAGTCCAGTTTGAGACTTTTGACCCTTTCAGGTCAGGGCATACTTGGCAACATCACGTCAGTGCCAGTTTTGGCAAAGATGTTACAAAGATCTGTGGTAGAGTACACTGGATACAATAGTAGGGATGTTTGGGTTCCCATATTACAATTGTTCAGACTGGATTTGAATTCTAGCCTGACTGCACCACCACCATCACCTACGTGCCACCGCATGCACATTTGCTGAGTCTATGGTCAAGGGTCAGTTTCTAATCTCTGTGAGTCTGGTTGCCTATGTGAAACATGGGACTGGTGCTACTTTCTACCTCACAATTTTGTTAAAGGAATTACAACATACTTGTATAAACATTCATTAAATGTAAAACCATATTGCGACATTGTCCTTTTTTACAGCAGTCAATTTCTAATGTTTCTACCAACCACTGCTTGGTGGTTGGATAACACACTAAACATATTAAACCTGAATCACCCAAAGATGCTTCCCCCAGAAGTTCAGTATACTCTAATTACCTTGAGTCTCATTTAACCAAACATTAAACCTGAAAAAAATCTTGTGGGAAACAGTATGGCATAATGGTTAAGCACACAGACTTTGGATTCAAATAGACCTGAGTTCAAATGCTTAACCAGAGTGTTACTTTAGGCAATTAAGTCAATTATCTAAACCTCAGTTTAGCATCTAGGAGGTAACAACTCTTTGTTTTTGAATGAAAGAGTAAGAACCCAGAATGTTAATATTAGGTAATAACAGTGTTCTTTGAAACTTTGGAGAGGTGGTTTCAGGACTCAGACTAAATATGTGAATGCGTTCATAGTTTGGATAAATTTGTAGGACATAAATCCGTAATAAGCCATCAAGAAGTTAAAAGTGATGCCTATCCTTCTGAAACTTAAACTTTTGAGGAGACAGACCTGATTCTCAAAATATTTCCTGTTGCTATTGTGAGAAGCAGTGTATAAATGAAGTATATTGTGCTGACTTACTCTAGCATTTCTAATGGGTGAAACAAAGGATTAGTTTTAAGAGGGAACAAACTGCAGATATTGTACATATTAATAATAGTCATAGAATATGAAAGGAGATAAATAGTAAAAGTAATCCCATATATTTACATCTGATGCCAGAGGTGTTCTTGGGAGAGAAAAAGAATATATGACCAAAGGTTTAGAATCCTGATTTACCTTTCTCTATTCTGGGTGTGTTTGTAAGAAATGCTCTCATATGAAGATTAGAAATTTCCATTTAAATTGTGAAGTGATTTGCTGATGTTAATTTGTTATAGATCTTAGTGAATGTCATTACAAAGTTACTCTCCAATGTTGGGGATCTATTTCTTTATATCAGCCAAAAGAAAAACTGAAAAATTGTCTTAGTTTACAGGGATTTTAATGTAACTTTAATTTTCCTTGACCCTTAACCATGTAACTTATATTGCAGAAATTGGAATGGGATTAACAGGATTTGGAGTATTTTTCCTGTTCTTTGGAATGATTCTCTTTTTTGACAAAGCACTACTGGCTATTGGAAATGTGAGTTTTTCAATATATATTTTAACTTCATGAGAGAATTTTAACTACAAATACATTCTTGCCTGCTATTAAATTTGGGGGAAATAATACACTCATACTTACGTAAGAATTCCTATTACATCATCTGCTTCCATCAGGAATGAAACCTGTCAGCTTTCTGTTTAAATAAAAGGTAAACACTTAATGAGGTTTTCTAATTCCATGACTTCTCTGTTAAGTGTTTGATACGTCTTTTGCAATAGAGTAAATCAAGGCCACCTCTAAATAGGAGTTCAAAGTAGATGGCTTTACAGCCCCCATGACTTGGTAAATTTATTAATATGTTTTGACTTAAAACATCTGAGATTTCACATTTGGTTCAATAGCATAAAGTAAGTAGATTTTTAAAAACAATTTAAATTTTTTAAAAATACATCTTTATATTAATAGTTGATTTGCTAAGAAAGGGGTGTATATTGTTTTTGTGTACTCTGATGTCTATGTGTGGAGGTTGTCCGAGCATTCTAGAAATAAATTATAACTCTTCTAAGAAGGCAATAAAGTCACTGAATAATGATTAAATATCTTTTGAAGTATATGTTACCATTGGTCTTTTAATCGGAAATTGGTACATATAAAGGATAACAAAATTGTTCAAAATTGATGGTTTAATAAACAATATAAACAGCATTGGTATCTCAGAATATGAAACATAATCATTAGGCTTAATATTTATGTGCAACAATTTCACTAAAGGAAGTTAATGAAGTTAGGCAAGTATTTGGGAGTAAAACTTGAGGAAAAGAAAGCTTTCGCTAGATGACCATTTCTTGTCCAATTTTGAAAACATACAAAATATATGTATATTTGAGGGTACATGGCTGTATTTTTACTTCTGCTGCCACCGGATATTCTGGAATTACTAAAACTAGAATCCTTTTCCTGGCTTTGCGTGGTCTCCTCTACCACCTTGGCCCTGTCAATATTTCTCCCGTACATACATGCTCCTATAGCCCATGGTGATGTTTTCAGAACCAGGAGTATCTCCAGGTGACAGTTATGGGCAGCCTCTTCCCTCTTTTGCCTTGCCACTCATCTGCTCGGCGAAGCCATCTCCATCTTGCTAAACCTGGGAAAACCACTGCAGGTGCAGTTGCCCATTGGTAACGTCTAATCTTGTTTCTCTTTTTCTCCATTTAATCAAGATAGATAAGGATTCAGAAGAGTGGGCAACTTTCACAGGCTTGGCCCACTCCTTGGTGTGCATTTTCTCTGGCCAGTTGCCCACATTAAAAGCCAGATGTGCTCCTTTTTTTTATATTTAGCTTTAACCTTACTTTTCAAATGCAGTGTGTTTCACTACTTTTTCTTAGTTGCATTTTCTTTCTCTTCTAGGTTTTATTTGTGGCTGGCTTGGCTTTTGTAATTGGTTTAGAAAGAACATTCAGATTCTTTTTCCAAAAACATAAAATGAAAGCTACAGGATTTTTCCTGGGTGGTGTATTTGTAGTCCTTATTGGTTGGCCTTTGATAGGCATGATCTTCGAAATTTATGGATTCTTTCTCTTGTTCAGGTAAGGCAATCATTTAATCTTTTTCAGTAAATTGGTGTGTCATATAATTATAAAAACCCAGATATTTGCATCAGTATGAGTAAGAAGACTATAATTTTCTTAAATGGATTTTTGTCTATACTGAATCTTTTATTATAGTTTTAGATAATTTAATAAACTAGAAAGTGTTTATCAGATGTGGATGATGGCCCACCTAGTGGTATAAATTATCTTAAAGTATTTTCAATTTAATAAAATTTTATTGGCCTTTTAAGACACTGTTTTTATGTTTGCTATTTTCATCAACTAAACAATGATAGATCCAGCATTTTAATATGTAAAAACTGATACTGCCTTGTTACTGTCATTTGATAACAATTCCTTTAATGCATATACATATATATTGGCAAATTTTGTACCAAATACACCATGAGAGAGTTTGATCAAGTAGTATTTTACACATGCCAGTTACCAAGTGAATAACAATAGTGTGTAATGTGAGAAAATACCTTTAAAGAAGTTTGGTTTAATTATTCATCAACAAATGTATATCCTTTGTCTTCTATTATCACGAACCTTATTACCCACAAGAGACATAAAAATGTATTAAGTGCCAAATTAGCTTTAGAGAATCTCCTGTTTCTAATACAGGAAATAGATAAAGATACCAGATAGTAGTAATGCCATTATATATGCATATGCAAAATATTACAGGAGCATAATTAAGAAAGGAATCAAAGTTTGGGAGATGTGAGAAAGGTCAACTGAAGTTCGAAGTCTCTAAAACATTTAAAATTTTAACAGGACTCTTTCTTTTTGCTTGGTTAGCAATCGATTTTGGTAATAGAGAATGTATAAGTTCTAAGAACTTTTTTTCTCTCTCCTAGGGGCTTCTTTCCTGTGGTCGTTGGCTTCATTAGAAGAGTGCCAGTCCTTGGATCCCTTTTGAATTTACCTGGAATTAGATCAGTAAGTAATCCTGTACTTAGAAATATAATTTTTAAACCATAAAAATACTCTGATGCTCTGTACTTCTAGAAATTGGACTGATTGATACATGATTCATTGATGTTTTTTATGATATAAATGGTTGTATCCCATAGATCATGATTACCATGAATACCAGAGAAAATAACCATTGCTAAACCTATAAAACCTGAAATTTTGTTTCACTGTTGTATTCATTTTTAAAATTGTTCCCTATTTTTTAATGTAACTCAGATTAATATGCTATGCTACCTTTCTCTTTGAGAGTTCAAGACATTTTTCAATAAACTTTTATATGATCTCTTTTAGAAGCAATGATATAAAAACGATCATTATTTCTTATGAATATTTTCTTTCTTAGACTGTTTCACCAAATGGGGTGTATTAAGACAATTAAATAAAGCACTATTATACTTGCAGTCAGATGATAAAGTTCTGTTCCAGCTCTGTCTATGATTTGGAAGTGTTGTCAAATCTGTTTCTCCAGGGTGGGTAGGCCATCAATTTCCTAAAGTTGTTTACAGATTTTATAGATGTTTCCAGAGAGATGGCCCATTGCATTTATTGAATTCTCAAAGAGCTAAAGGTACCACTATAAGCCTATTTAATTTCCATCCTCATCAATTGCAGAGTCAGAACCATATAGCCTAAGACAACCTAGATATTTGAAATTACCTTTAGGGAGAGAATGTTGTGCTTTCTCCCCACCTAAATTTGCCTTAAAATTCTGATGAATCAATCCCTGACTACCACTGAGCAACTTTCAATTTCAGTGTGCCAGTCACCTATTTGTGATAACATAAAATGTAGGCTTATAGGGGTATATCCTGATTTCATTTGCATTAATCAATCTCCAAACTCATACAGTAGTCAATGTTGTTTATACTTAGAATGGCTTTTGAATTTACTGAAACTTCTAATTATAGAATTGTAATCATTATTCATGTCCTCAATCTAAGGATTCTTCAATATTTGCATAAATGGACACCCAATACTATATGTTCCCTATTATTATTACTTCATTATAACTGCTTACGTAAAAATGTGAATACTGAAATGAAAGGGTTGGATGACTGCTAGATTTTGATAGTATTATAACCACTTTGGTTACATAACTTTTAATATCACCACTAATTACTTTGTTTCAATATTTGTTTGCATCACCCATCTGGAATGCTGAAGAAAGCCCAATTGCTTTACATTTGGGGTGGAGTAACCAAAGTAAATAACCACTTACATGAATATGTGTTAAAACTTATATTCAGTAATTATAAATTTATGTTTGCATCATTACATCTAATTTTAATGTCATTGCCACTGTCAGTCTATAGTCCAGAAACACATTTAAAGTATTTTTCAGTCAGTAGCTATTGTTAATTATTGAACTTAATGGAGTTAAATCTGTTTGTTCAAAGACTACATAGGCCCAGAAGAGATCCACAGTAATGGTCAGTTGAAATATCTTATTGGGTTCATTAATGCATGAATGGCTGACATTTCAGCTTTTTATTTTTTTGTTCAGCTCTCAGTGTTAATTTCATTTTATCCAATTTTTTTATTCATTGTGTTGCATATCTCATGTTGCACCCTTAAAGTCATATGTATAACATGTCATGCAAAAACAACTTTTAGAAAAAAAAAATTTTATACATATATACGTGTCAGAAGATGGTGGTGAGTAGTACTGAATTAATCATTGTCAGTCATACCTTAATTTCCATGAATCTTCTTATAAAGCTGGGTTTTTTAATCAACCTATAAAATGTTTATATCATGTTTTATAATGCTGTAGGCTTCCTTTTAATTATCTGTTTTTCTTCTTGCAGTTTGTAGATAAAGTTGGAGAAAGCAACAATATGGTATAACAGCAAGTGAATTGAAGACTCATTTAAAATATTGTATTATTTATAAAAATTCTTTGAAGAATATTCAGCACAAAATTAAGTTACATGAAATAGCTTGTAATGTTCATTGCAGAAGTTTAAAATGTATACCTACGAAGTACCAACAGCAGTTAACAAAGAAGCAGTGAAAACAGGCTTCTAGTCAAGTGATGTAAGAAGTCAGCAAGCAAACTGAAGAAGATGAAATCTGTTACAAGGCATAATGAAATTCTTGAAGGCGATTTTTATTGTTTTTCCACAATGTGCGAAAACAGCCATTCTTAGAGAACTATGATGCCTGTTTTTTTTTTTTTTTATTTCATTTTGAAGGTGCAGGAGCACCCACAGGCATTTACTTTTTAGAACTGTCCACTGCTGTGACAAAAGTATTTTCTGTTGCGCTGTGTCCCCGAAAGTGATGCATGAGTTAGATTGGATTATGTCATTTAATGTATTAAACCCAAGGAAAACCCAGGTTTGATGTATGAATCACTTTTTCTTTTTTTGTAAACATGATTGGTTAAAATAAAACTTTTATGACTCTTCTAAACTTAATATTTTAAATCCAGATGAAAATCTGAACTAGGTAGATATTCTCTGTTAGAATATGCAAAGGTCATTCTTTACTAGCTTTTAATTCCTAAATTATAGCTGACTAAGTACTTCTTTGGTCAACACACTCTGCAAATACTCTTCTTGGGAGTCTGACCAAAGACTGTATGTGTATCGGTCATTACATGCAGGCATTTAACAAAAAGCATTCTTGACCCTGAAGTAGTCTGTTACAAAGCTTGTTTCATTGAAGTCTTTTATTTCAGATGCTAAATGATGCAAACCAAATGGATTTTCCACATCATCATGTAGTTTTTCTTTCTTTTTTTTAAATTTAGCAGTGGTTTATTATTGTGTTTTCACAAACTAAAACAACTATTGGTAATGTTTACTTTGAGACATGACATGTTAATAGGTTAATAAGCTTACAGCTGTTTTTAAAGGCTACTCATGTAAGGTGAGTTTTCCCTTTCAGCTTTTTTCATCACATAAAAATCCATATTCATGATGTATGCTTTATATGATCATTCTTCATCTTGAGTTCATAGAGAAAATATCTGAGTTCACATGCTGAGGTTATAGTTTCTTAAAAACATGACACTAAAGAAAATGATGTGTTGTTTTTTCCTACCATTGCTGCTTGAGAAGCAGTAAGAAACAATGGTTGTTTCTTCATTAGTTTTCCAGAGTGGCAGCTTTTGTGGTAGATATGGGAACACAAGTCAACAGCCATAATACTATTTGTTTTACCACTAATGATTTCACTATTTACTTTTTTTTTAAAGAGTTGCAAAGATTTTTCATGCATAAAATCATAATTGAAATTTGTGATTTTTACTTACATACATGTCTACAAAATATTACAACCTGTTATTTTTAGTTAAATCTCTTGATGCACAGAGTACTCCCAAACTTGCTCATTTAAAGAAGGAAAGTCTTGGTATATAATCTAATGGTTCAGTCTTGTGGATTACTGTCTCTATTGGTACTGGCATTTAACTTATGATATAATCTGTGAAAAATAGATGACATTGACAAAATGAGATTCCTACCTCAATAGTTCATGGAATAATAAGAGGCCTAATGTTGTGTCTAATGTTCTTCAAAAAGTAATATCCTCACTTGGAGAGTGTCAAATATATACATATTTTGGGGATTGATTTGTACAAGTTGCCCTGTAGGACTCATATATATTTTTGACTGCTCCATGTTATTTATAACGGCTAGATAATTCTATCTTTTTAGAGCAACAACAGTATCTGTTAATGTAAGGAACATCTGTATTATTTAACTCCGTTGTAAACATTAATTTCCATCAAAATGTTCTTTGTACTGTACCAGAGATCTCTTTTTCAATAATCTTATTTCAGAAAGCATTACCAGACAGAAGTGTGTAAAGGATTTGCTAATCTCCCGGTCCTACTTAGTAAGATTGAAAGGCTGGAGCAGTTTTCGGTTTTAAATGAGTCCATGGTTAATCTCTAATGTGAGTTTGGGAGGAACTGCGTAGCAGCACTGTATATTTCTTATTCAGAACCATTGATGAGGCTCTCTTTTTAAACATACTAGTTCTCCAACTGAAAGGACTATTGTTTCTTTCAGTTTTTCTAAAACATTGTTTCTTCCTGTCCAAAATTACCCTTCTGTCTTTGTGACGACAAAAAAAAAAAAAAGTACAGTGATTATTGCTATAAAGATGGAGGAAAAGGTCTAATTCTACTTAGCCTTAAGTGTTTCTGGCATTGTTCAAATGTATTTTCTGTAACAGAAACCTATTTGGAATGTTTTTCTTTTCCCCTTATAAACTAATTCCTGGAATACTGATGCTTTAAAAAGCTTCACAGTCAGATTATATGATCTTAACAATTGAATATTGTAAATACACTTGTCTTACCTCTCAATAAAAGGGTACTTTTCTATTAATTGGTGGTTGTCTTAGTGAGCTCGGGCTACTATAACAAAATTCCTTGGTCTGCATGGCTTACACAACAGACATTTCTTATAATTCTGGATGCTGGAAAGTCCAAAATCAAGGTGCTGGAAGATTTAGTTCCTGGTAAGGACCTTTTTTTTGCAGATGGCTACCTTCTCACTGGGTCCTCAACACGGTAGAGAGGGAGAGCAAGCAAGCTGTGGTCTCTCTTCCTCTTCTTACAAGGACACTAACCCCATCATGGAGGGCCCTCATCTAAACCTAATTACTTCCCAACAGCCCCGCTTCTAAGTATCCTCATATTGGGTATTAAGACCTCAACATAATTTTGGAAGGATACACATAAGTCCATAGCAATGGTCAAATGTATGTATCTTTATTATGAAATTCTAAAAACTAGCATTGTACAATAACCCATCTTAGTTTTACAAAATTAGCCATAGATGTAATTTTCTTTTTTATGGTCATCACATCTTTCATTTCCAAATTGTATAAATGTAATCATAAGTAGAAATGGACTTCAAGTAAACCAAAAACGTAGGCAGTGAATTCAGAAATTAGTGGAGCAATGCTTAATTTTCTTTTTCTCAAGATGGAAGTAATATATGAAACTTTTGTGACTTAAGTGTTTGTGACTTAAATAAAACCACTTAACACATCTTCAGTTTTGCTCATGAATTTTGGTAAGGCCAAAAACAAACAAAAAAACTTGCCAAGTTTACCACTTAAGGGTACCCAATAAGTATTTGTTGAATCCCATTAAACTGCAAGTCTTAACTATTGTCTAGTAAACTGGAAGTTACGAATATGTTATTAAATGTCTAGCATACCTTTCTAACTTTGTCCCCAGGCCTAAAAGGTTCCAACGTCTCCCTTTCTGCTACCTGTATCCATATAGGAGGTTGGACACAGAAGTAGCATGCCCCAAATCCTTCATCAACTGACACTTTTCCATGACCTCACTTTACTACCTCCAGACCTAATTAAAAGGTCACCTCTATCATATCTTTCTTGACCCACCAGACCCAACTGACAGAACTTCCCACATGTTTTGTCTTTTATTTGGTTATGGAAGAGATTCTGGAGGTTCAAAGCCTGAAGTAAAAGGAACACAGTAAAGACATCCAATAAATGGGAAGTTTTATTTGGATAGCAAGCGTTCTTAGTGCCCCAAAGTCCCTCCTAAAACTGATAGTCCTTTGGGGAAATTACTTCTTCCACTTGTTTGAGAGACAGCTGGCCTAGGATACTCACTGGCCCTGGCATAGAATAAAGTCAAAGTAGGAGACTGAACCCAATGACTTTATTCACAGGTTTATTTCAAAATGCTCTGTATTCTGTCATCAAAGAAGTAATTAGAATATTTCAATATCATAATAGCCATATTGTCCATGTAACCTTACCCAAGATACCAGCTGTTTTCTATGTGAACACAGGAATCGTTGACCTTGTGAGAATGCAGTCAACTAGAAGTCAGGTAACATCAGTGATGCAGGCAAAATGGTATCCACTGAATACGCCTTTAAAAACAGTTTAGAATTCAATTTATTCAATGCCCACTAATTGGAAGCAGAATAAAATTCAATGGTTTTATCCACCAACTGTTTTTTATCAAAAACTTTTCTTTGCCCATCTCTAGGTTTAGGCCTGTAAAAATCTTTAAATGTTATGATTTAACAAAAACATTTTATTGGGAATCATTGCCCTTTTCGAACAACCACATTCTGGCCTGTTACTTTTGATAAGACTACAGTATTGATAATATGCCAAAACGCTTTTCCTCACTTGTGCATATTATACTGCAAATGGCAGCTTTGACGTCATACGTCTGCTTGTGAATTCGTTAGCTAAACTGTTATAAACAAGCCACATTCATTTACTTTCCTTTAAAATTGTAAATTCAAAACATGTTTTTATCGGTGCTTCATTTTCCTGTTTCTTTTTCTAAAAGCTTTATGTGTGCTTGGTATGGAGAGAGGTATGGAGAGAGGAAAAAGGAATTTTACTTGTTTGATAGGTAACCTTGTAACTGGGTTTCACATAATGGTTTGTTTAAATCACAAGCACATGCATAATTTTCTTTTATTGCTCTTTTTGGATGTTACTACAGTCCCTTCAAATTAAATCCTAAAATCTAATATTTAAAGGCATGTGTCATGCAGGGTCTAAGCTCCTGCTCCCCGCAAAAGAACGTAGGATATGGTGAGGCCAAAAAGGAACACCAACGGAGCCATAGGTAGGGGAGTCATACCACTATATTCTTGCTTGTGGCTGGGCTGGAGATACAGGAAGCAGGAGCCACACGATTAGCAATCCGCTGTCAGCTTCTCAGCCAGCCAGCCAGCCAGCCAGCCAGCCAGCCAGCCAACCAACCAACCCACCCCTTGCTAACTGCAATCTGCGCTTGCTAGCTTAGCCGTGGCAGTTATATCAGTGGCTAATAGCTGACCAGTAACAGCTGATGGCCATCTACTACCTGAGCCAGCACCTTTCCACATGAGGACAAGAGCCTGGAAACTGCTCTCTGGGACTCTGTCCCCACACTCCACCCCTGCAGGGTCCTGCCTCACAATCTACGTGACAAGCATCTTCCCCGAGGTGGCCCTGTGTCAGGAACCCAGCTCACAAGAAAAAGTTCCAGTCCAGTTCAAATAACGTCCCAGGGAGTGTCCCTCAAGGTCCATCTACTTTCTGGGTACAGCCAGGGATTCTCAGGGTACCATGCTGGAACAATAGTGGTTCATAGCCAAAGTGCTTACATATTCTCACTGGCAACCGAGCAAGACACAGGAAGCAAACATCCACCAGTTCCACTACATGGTGGTCAAGCAGTCCATCAAATCAAGGATGGAAAGCATTCCCCATAGTCCACTGTCATTCACCAGGGCTGTGCGTTGGCCTCACAATGTGTGCCCTCTCCTCAGGGCGAGGTTCCAAGTCCTCCCCAACCTGGGGGTGAGGGACGACCTTGACCTCACCCTCATCCTCCACTGAGGACTCAGCAAGTGTTTCTTACTGGGACCACAAGTCCTGCATCTGAGCTTCCTCAGCAAGCACTTCCCGGCCCACACGGCCACAACGACCTTTGCTTTCTCTGCCCTATGTTGATTGGAGAACCATCCACGTCCTCCAAGCCCTCCACAGGAGTCCAGCTTATGAGAATAGCGGCCGCTGGGCACCACACACCGTGTGGGGACAACATGTCCTACTGCCCAGAGGCAGATGACTCCGTTACTTGACTGGGAGAACTCTGCTGGCTGTGCCATGTGTCATACAGGGTGTCATGCGGGGTCTCAGCTCCTGCTCCCCGCATGAGAATGCAAGATATGGTGAGGCCAAAAAGGAACACCAATGGAGCCATAGATAGGGGAGTCATACCATTATATTCTTGCTGGTAGCTGAGTTGGAGACACAGGAAGCAGGAGCCACAGGATCCGCAATGTGCCATCAGCTTCTCTGCCAGCCAGCCAGCCAGCCAATCAACCAGCCAACCAACCAACCAACCCACCAACCAACTCACCCCTTGCTAACTGCAATCACACTTGCTAGCTTAGGCACAGCAGTTATATCAATGGCTAATGGCTGACCGGTAACAGCTGATGGCCAACTAGTCACAGCTCATGGCCATCTACTACCTGAGCCAGCACCTTTCCACGTGAGGCCGAGAGCCTGGAAACTGCTCTCCTGGCTCTGTCCCCACAGCATGTTAAGATTTTATCCAATTTTGGTGTTAACCTAGTACTCTTTAGTTTTTATCTTTCCCGTCTCCTAAGACAGTAGAAAACACTATACTAATGACCCTGCTCTTTCTTGCTTATTCTTCAAAGAGAGTAAATATTCCTCAAGCTTCTACCTACAGAATACTTTCTATATTCCATTCTCATTCACTAACCAATCCTCAGTTTTCTTCTCTGCACACTGTCCAGTCTAAATATCAAGTGCCCAAATCGCAATCTCTCTTAAACAGGGACTTGAAGGTAGCTATAGCATCAGCCCCTCAAACTTCAATCCCCAACCAAATTCATCTCTTCTCTCTCCATACATCCTGATATTTCTATTGCTAGCCATTCTCCCATCCATGTAGACTCTAAGGTTTAGATTTTATCACTTATTATGTCCTCCAAAGTTTTCCAACTCAAAATGTCCAGCAATCAGTAGAAAAGCATCCATCAGCATCACCTGGTAGTTCATTAGAAATCCAGAAGAGCAGACCCCACGCTAGCTGTATTAAATCGAAGCTGCATTTCAGCAAGACTCCAGGTGATTTATCTGCACAATATAGCTGAGGAGCACCGCACTCATTTTTAGAAGAAAGGGTCCATCCCTCTTACCCATGGTACCTTAGCATATGGTGCACATTCAGGTCCTTGTGCAATACCTGCCTGTATATATAATTGTTTCAACCAAATATTGACGTATTTTGGATCCCATCCCTCTTGCCTTTTACGCATTCCTTTTCAGTTCTCTTCTGCATCATCATTTCTCCTTCACTACTGATCAGTACATATGTCCTGCAAATAGTTTCTCGGTTGTCATCAAGA
Organism: Rhinolophus hipposideros; assembly: GCF_964194185.1. Lineage (NCBI taxonomy): Eukaryota > Metazoa > Chordata > Mammalia > Chiroptera > Rhinolophidae > Rhinolophus > Rhinolophus hipposideros. Next base: position 33,893,997 of record NC_138055.1, read on the forward strand.
AACCAGCAAACTGGGCTGATTTAAGCAAGAGGGCATCATTAAAAGGTGGTAACACCATCCTGGAACCTTCCATTAGCACTGCAAGCAGTATTGCCCCCACAAACTCAAGCTTACTACAACCACCGCTGCACCAGAAGTAATCCCCACTAGCCCCCATCCTAGCTCCAGATTTCCCATCTGAGTGGATATATTTGATTGGTGAAGCCTATGGTGTGTAATATGCTCACACCCTACCTGACAGGGAGGATAGGAAAGTGAGCATAATTACCTTACTTACCTTTTTATTAGTTTAAAGTGTTTCTCCCCTGACTAGAAGATTGATCAAAGAGACTGTCTTTTTAACACATGGCTGTGTCCTTTGAACTAAAAGGAGAAATGTCTAATGCGTCGTAGGCATTCAATAAATATTTGTGAATAACTGATGTCAAATTCCATTGAGGGGAAAAAAAGTCCATTGAGATTCCCTAACCTTTTCATTTCTGCCCAAATGATTCATCTTTAGTCATCAGTGATAGCTTGATAACTACTTACCCAAAGCATGTTATCTTACTGTATTCATTTACTTTTGATTCTGCCAGGAGTTATTAATCATTTTCTTTAGATGATGATTACAATGATGATGATGATGATGATGATGATGATGCTTTGGGAAGCTAGTGGGAAAAGCAAAGGCAATAATGCCGATGTTTTCAGAGCATCTCCTGGCTGATGTGGTCAGAATCTAAACAAATGATGTCCACTCATCGATCATTTCTCTACTTCCTGCAATTGAATCTTCCTGGACGAGTCATCAGATCTTCTCAATCTTGAAAACTGACAAGAAGTCCCTCTGGACTCCCAAACTCTACTGAAGATTGGGAGGGGGTCTTTGACACTAAGATTTTAAAAGCCCCATCATCAGAACATGATTGGAAAACTCACAGGTGAAGTTATAGTTATTGCAGGTTCTGGAAAGGAGCAGAAAATGACGGCAAGTAAAGGTTTTATTTAACTAAGACTTTAACTCCTTTATAAAAGGCTTTATAGCTTTTTACCTATTTTATGTTTAATAAGCATTTTAGAGGATAAAAGGTATTTAAACAATATGCCTTAAAATATTAGAATCATTTGATTTTACTAAAAAATTCACTTATTCACACAATTCCTCGTGTGGGTTAAGCAATGAAAATAATATATTTCTATTTTTTTTTTTTTAAAGAGAACTCTTTTGTGGATTAACTAAAAGGTAGACTGGGAACCATCCTCTCCCTTCCCCCTATCCTATACTGAGTAATAAAAGAGAACATAGCAAAAGGTAAGGGGTTTGTAATTGCCCAGGCGTCAAGAAAGGAAGTAGAAGATTCTACAGGCACAGAAATGACTTTCTTTTGATTCTGACAGGAGTTACCAATTCTTTGATTGATCTGTTCTTATAGGGACCCAGATATCTGGCGGCAACAACCTTAGCTCTTTTCTTGGTCTTCTCTTTCATGGGAAATTCCAGCAGTGCACCACAGGTAAGCAAATTCAAAAATTGAGGCTCCTGAATGTTCTTTCTTTTTTTTTCCTCCCTCCTTTCCTTCCTTCCTTCTTTTTTTCCTTCCTTCCTTCCTTCCTTCCTTCCTTCCTTCCTTCCTTCCTTCCTTCCTTCCTTTTTTCCTTCCTTCCTTCCTTCCTTCCTTCCTTCCTTCCTTCCTTCCTTCCTTCCTTCCTTCCTTCCTTCCTTCCTTCCTTCCTTCCTTCCTTCCTTCCTTTCTAATAATGTACTGGGCTGCAATGTTTTATTAACTGTTTTTCTCTTCTCCCGGGTTGTAGAGACTCTTTGCGAGAAGGAACTGGACTCCTCAAGCTATGCTCTATCTGAAGGGTGCACGTATGTTCCAAATACTTTGCTCTTCTTACAGAAAATGAAGGAAGATCCTTGGGGGGGAGGGGTGCAGGAATCCATGCGATAGATGGAGAGCTGTGGAGAAAGAATAATGTCGAGTTTGGTCCCTTAAATAATTTGGGTCAAGGTCATTCCCATCTCAGTTAGCCAAGGAAAAGGGACAGTAGGGTGGTTACAGGGGGTGGTGAGGTGGGGGTGGCGGTGGAACGCGAGGACTCTGACTTTCTGATTAGAAACCCTCCAACCTAAACTGGAGGGTTGCTGGTTCTTGCCACAAAGGACGACTCGGGTTGCCTGGGAAACATCGCACCGTCAGGGATGCGCGGGGCGCGCGGGCCCCTTCTCCTGCTCTTTTTACCGGCGCCTGGCTCAGCCCGGGTTGCGCGCCGAGCACCTGAAACCCCGCAGCTCAGCGCGGACCCTGACCAGCTGCCTCCCGCCGCTGCCGCGGTCCCCGCCGCGTCCCCCCTATTCCTCTCCGAGGCTGCGTGGAGCGGAGCGGCTCTGGTTTAACCCGGATCGTCCCGGGCCGGGAGGGCGCTGAGCCCCATCTCTCTCCTTTGCAGAGGGGCGCCGCTTCATCTCCGACCAGAGTCGAAGGAAGGACCTTTCCGACCGGCCGCCGCCAGGTGTGTGACCGAGGGAGCGAGGGGGGCGGGTCTGGCAACTTAGAGCTGGACCCCCCGCGGAGGGCGCGCTCCGCCCGGTGCCCAACCCAAGCGCCCCCCCACCACGAAGGACGCGGGGCAGGGGCCACCAGAGAACCAGCTCTTGCCAAGCCCAAGTTTAGGCAGAACGCGGGAAGTGGGGGCTCGCGACGCCCCTCCTAATAACGACAGGGGCGGCGGAAGCTGGAGCTGAGAGTGCCCAAACTTGACCTGGTCGCAGCGACTCAGGTGGCCCTCTGACCACCGGGTGTGCACAGATACCCGGGGAGGTATCCGAGGCCTGGGGTTCAGCTCCTAAGCATAAAGAAGGGTAGGGAGAAATGCGCAAGGGACCCCCACATGTACCTCCTGTTTATGACAGGATCGTCACACAGTTTCCTCTTAAACACTGGTTGTTGTTGTTACTGTTATTATTATTATTATTATCATCAAAATAGTGATTTACCTAGAAACTTCAAATGTATGCCTTTATTATATTAATAGAAAGAGCTATCAAAAGATTCAAAACCACAACTATTTAATAAATGGAGGCCATAAAAAATTAGCCAGGGACTGTTACTTTTCATGATTAACCTTTCCATGCCGCTGGATTTAAAAAAAAATAACTATGCAATTAATTTTGATAAAATGTGAAGATTGAAATGCTAAAAACAACAAGTATACTTATTTTGAAAACTACCAAACTGTTAAGCACATAGTAGGTGCTTAACAAATTTTTGTTCACCTTCAAGCTTGCAGTGTCATTAAGCTTATTTACTTTATGAGGTTAAGGTATGTTTTCCCACTTCAGTTGCTCCCAACCTAAAAATCATGGTTTGTGTTGACTCAGGATATTCTGTCTTCTGTCAACTTAGATTTGAAATAATTTTGAATACTTAACAGACACTCCTTCAGTCAAATAATTGCCTTACATGTGGGCAAGAATGTAGATTAATATCTCAAACTGCTTTGGAAGGAATGAGAGAGGAGGCAGTTCAGGCTCCAAGCAAAATCACATCTAAACCTTTTTGCCCAGACTTCCCATACTAAGCTCTGAAAGGAGAAATTTCTCACAGACTCTTTATCTTAATCCTTGCTACCATGAAATTCGGTGTAATATATAGTTTAAATTCTCTTCCATACTCTGTAATATGCAACACAACCAGTTGTAAGTAAATGTCCAAGGGAAGTGTGAAATGTTTCAACATAAAAATCAATCTGTGTAGAGGCCCTTTGCGGAGGCATCAATAAGCAATTTCATAGAGATTTATCTAGTGTCATAGCATAATGGAACAGGATTTACCTATATGAATATTTAAATGCTAATAGAATCTGTATACATTTTTGTTTTCTCCAGAAAGACGAAACCCAAATCCTGGACTACTAACTCTTCCAGAAGCAGCAGCTCTGTTGTTGGCTTCCTTGCAGAAACCAAAAGAAGGTACAAGTATAGTGACCTCTTTCAACTGAAAGACAGAGAGCTTTGATTACTTTGGGGATTCCGTGTTGAGGACAACAAAGTTGCCTTTATTTATTCAGAATTTTAAAAACAATTAACAGTCGTTCCACCCCAGAGATTCACACAATATTTATTATTTAAAGACTAGTATATCTTTCATTAAAGTGATTCCCAATAACATGAAAACATGTCCTTGGTGAAACTGGGGAATTTCATATGAATTCCATAATCCGTGGCCTATTGTAACCTTTATTTCTCTTTGAACTCTAGGGCTAAAACAGCACAAAGTCCAACTTCATTATTTTGTAGTTGAAAAAAAACTGAGGTCAAAAGAGGTTTAAATAATTATAAATCCAATTGCTCACTATTAAATGTTGACCCAAATTAAATTGCTGAAAATCAACTGTTTTTTGCTTACAAACACAGCAGCAGTTTCATATGGTTCACCCTAATAGATATGAGCCGGTTCTGATTCTAAGCTTGCATAATTTTTACTATACTAGACACCTTATTCTCTACTTAGGTGTAATCTTCAAATAGAGACACTGTTCATGTAACATTAAAGCTACTCGGTGAATTAAGGCATCTTGGTAGTGGATTAGCCAGGGCTTTGGAGTGCGTAGTAGAACTAGGTTCAGATTCTAGCTCAGCTGCTTTACTAGCTGGGTGACCCCAAGCCTTAGGATTAACCAGTAAAATGGAATAATGATATCCATATACAGGATTTCTAACAGCCAAATGAACAAGGTGTATAAGTTTATTACTATTAATAATAGAGGTCAACAAAGCATAGTAAATAGACCTAGACTTTTCCCTCTCAATAATAATAATGATGCCATACTTATGACATAATTTAAATGTTTACATGCATAAAAATTACAGTGAGTGATCTGGTGATCGACTGCTGGCCCACTGCTCTGACACTTGTGCTGGTGGAAAAAGCCTATGTGCTCTGAGCCTAGTGTCTGATGGGGCGTGTGCAGGAGGGGAAGAAAGAGCAGAAAGCACTTTCTGGCTTCAAGCTTATGGCTTTGTTGTGAAAAAATACCTATGAGAAGCAAATTCAAGAGAGTGGGATAAAGGGGTCCTCTGAACTTAGAGCAAGTCTGGGGCTGATTTGGGTGAAAAGAGGGGATTATAATAGCTAATTCAGCAAATATGCATTTATGCCTGCTAGGTATCAGACTCTGTGGCTGGCACGTTAAGCAAAAGCAAGAATGGGAATGGCCTTTGCAGTGAAAAGATAGGGTGAGCAGTCAGTGGAATAGCAGAATGTAAGAGTGGTGGTCACGACAGAGCAACAATGACTTTTGCTCCTATCTCTACTGCCAATAGCTCTACTTTGAACTCTGTAAGTCTACTTTAATTCTATAAGCCTACTATAGTAGGCTTATAGTAGGCCAATAGCTATTATGAAGGCTTACTAGAATGTACTGGGTCAGGCACTATTCCAAGCAGTTCATGTGGATTAATACATTTAATCCTCACAGGAACCCAGGGAAGTAAACACTGATAGCATCCACACTTTACAGATGAGGAAATAGAGGCATAGAAAGATTAAGTAATTTGCCCACTATCACATAGCAGGTACATACTAGAACTGGGATGAAGAATAGAAGGTAACTTATTCTTTATCTGAGAATCAATAAGATACCCTGTGGATTTTCAGCAGAGAGATGACCTGGTGAAACCAGGTAAGTCTGGTTATGGTGTGTGTGACGATAAGAGCAATGACAGTAGCTATAATATGGGAACATTTACTATGTGTCAGACATTAATCTTTCTAGATTAGAGCTAATCTTTACAGCTCATAAAACTGAACCTTCAAGAGGTGCATTTACTTTCCTTAGGTCACATGGTTAGTGAAAAGTGATATCATGATTTTAACTCAGGTCTGTGTGACTCTACAGCTTCTTCCATTATGCCATGACACCTCTCAAATGGATGGTGTTGAAGAGGAAAGGCTGGAGAGGGGAATCAGTAAGGAACTTGAATGGATGTAGGAGTGAAGTAATGAGGTACAGCCGGTCAGTGGGGATGGATGGATGGACAGGCTCCACTCTGAGGTATCCTGGACAGAAGAATAGTTAACATGAGATAACTATTCACTAAATATATAAAAAAGAATCCAGAGTCAAGCACATGTTTTAAAGTGTTGTGTATGAGAGTTTGAAATGGTGATACTGATAAGGAATAAAAACTTCTGTGGGTGTAATGAAGGTTCAGTTTGAAATGATAGAGACATTCCAATAGGTAAAAATGTACAAGTCAGTGGTGCTCTGCTATCCATCTGTGAACTGGTTCCATCAGAGTTAACTGGAGTGCTTACTGGAAATGCAGATTTCTGGGCCTCACACCCAGAGATTCTGATTTGGTGCTACTCAAGTGAGGCCTCAGAATCTGTATCCTTGAGAAGTTCCCCCAAATTATTCTGATGATCAGTTAGGTTTAGGAGCAACTGGAATCCAGAACCAATTACGGTTGAAACCATGAAAATGCAAATCCCTCCTAGACCTCAGATGTAGTGGGAGAAGGTCAGACAGTAAAGGATTTGCCTTGGAGAATACCCAGAGATCAAGGGAAGGGACATCAAAATCAGCAGGCAGGAATGTAAGAGACCAGAATAACAGCATATCCAGAAGCCAATAGAAAGTTTCAGGAAAGGAGTGATTAGAAGCATCAAATGGAGCCGAATGGTTAGTAAGAATACAGAAATCCAGGGGAGAGGAAGATTGTGCTGGGTAGGAGGAGTTCACAAGACTTCCGTTCAGCAACTGCCCAGTGATATGATTTGCTGCTGCAGTGACCCTTCTCAAACCTTGTTTACAGGAAATTTGGGAGCAAGGAAGTAACTGCAGAGTAACAAAGCAGGTACTAGCTGACATGGCTCTCAGAATTCCTGCAGATGAAAAATAGTTAAATAATGGGTAGAGGATACTGCATCCAAGGAGATCCTTTCTAAATTCAGTATTTGGCACATTTACTGATTGTGGATGTCAGTGATGGCGATGAGCTGATAGTGAAGTTTTAGATTTGATTGCTGGGAAGATGTGCAGAACCAGAAAGGAAAGTGAGCTAGAATGGAAAGGGAGAGCTAACTTTAAAGAGGAGGCGAGGGATCTTCATTAGAAACTTTCGGGAGGAATCTGTAATTACAGATCCTCATTTGACGTCTTTCTTGGAAACTAAATATATTTTTTCAAATTATTGAAGTTTCTAGAAAGGCTTGTTTCTGATGATGAAACAAAATTTTGTTAGTCTAAATTTTGGATTCCCCCATGATATATTAATCACTAGTTGTTGCGTCCAGCAGGACATGAGCTGTGGGAAGCCAGGAGGGCGGCACAGGGTTAAGAAAACACAGTAGCCGCGAATAGAGTGCAAGCGGGGCCAAGGAACTCACGCCTCAAGGACTGAGCCCCAAATTGGGCCAATGCATAGCTTTTATTGGTTAACTTCTAAGGAGGTAAAAGATTGTTAATCTCAAGATCTATGTGTTAGTAGCCTACTGGCTGTCTTTCCAAAAGTTCCCATTGTGCTCCAGCTTGTACTTTGCCTTCACACTCACACATCTCCAAGGAATCCATTGAAGGAGAGGGACCGATATAATTCCACAGGGTCTCAGTTTGCTGAGGCACTCCCTTGTGAAATCCTGGGAAGAGTGCGGGACAACAAACAGTTTCACAGCTGTAAGGCAACAACTAGTCACCTTCAATATTTTTATTCTAAAGTCCTTAGGTGTTATTTGGAAGGCTCTTATTTTATATAGTGGGATTTTATTTCAGTGGATTACATACAGGGATGTCTTTCTTGTTAAGTTGTTTTCTTCTTCTTCTCTTTAAAGAGCAGCCCATTATCACCAATATTTCAAAATGTGCTGGCAATTCAGGTTAAAATGTGACTCAGACACTCAAATTATATTGTAACTGAGGGAATGTGGTTTTAGCTAGAGATGATTTTAGAGAAAATTAATCTAAGAGAGGTGCTTTGCCTCTGGCAACTCCGTCTCCCTATCCCATTGTAGTTCAGGTCTTCTACCCATTTTTCAAGTCCCAGGAACGTGTTATCATCTGACTCCTTCCTTAGCTATCCCGGCACCTGAAATGATACCTCATGCTCTAAACTTTTGCAGTCCCATCCAGCTAACAAGTGTCCCTTCTTTCTGTTTCATTTCCTTCCCAGACTTCTAGCTCATCTCATAAGAGAATACATGCAAAATGTGTTCCTGTGCCATCTTTCCTGAGTAGAATGCATTTTAACAGGAATTATAAAGAACCTTGATGCAAGCCAATGGTTCCAATGGTGGGTGTTTGAGACATGAGGTATGCTTAGAGCAAGACATGTGGCCTTTTCAGATTGCTACCATTCATACCACATTATAGTTTCATTCACTATGGAGATTCAGATGTGAAATGTGAATTACCTGATGTGTCTCAAGCTGAGGGGAAAGATTTTAAAACCATATCAGTCAAAACCCATTTTTTTTGGATTTTTAGGAGCGGAGTACGTGAGCTAGCATTACTTAGGGGACTAAATGTTTATTTCCTGAGGTTCTCTTCATCTTACCTTTTTCTAAAACACAGTAAGTATGTTTATTTTATGTATTTTTTTTTCTTACAGCTGGAGAAGAAAACTTTGATCAAACCAGATTCCTGAAAGACAGTCTGATAAACTAGTGAAAATATATCAAATTGCACTCAGTTACAATTCTGTTATTGTGGAAGACATAAACCATGTGAATAAAACCTGTGGACCCTTTTTACTTCGTCATAATCTTAGGAACATGCACAGCTAGTTTTATTCTTCCAGAAGCAAAAGTAATGTAGAGTTTTTAACTGAGAACATCACTGCTTCTTAAAATTATTATGATAATTATCGCTATAGGTCCTGCTTAGACACCTTGTGTCTTACTCTCAAATATATTAGAGCATTTATGAGTATAAGGCTGAAGACTCTTTAAAGGGTGTTCTTTCTTTTTGTTACAACAAATACCCATCTTCATCTAATAATTATTAGTGGCTGGTTTTTACATTCTGTTACCCACTTGCATTGTCTTTGTCATTCAGCAGTGAATTTTTCCCTCTTTTCCTCCCTTTCTCCACCTCCAAGGAGGGTGAAGGAGGAATCATGGCAGAATGGGAAAGAGTAGAGTGTGATTGTCCTAGCAGTTCGTGCAGGAGAGGTAAGCTGTTCCAACTGGAAGTGGGAAGGGATGACTGGGAAGAAGGACCTTGATTAGAGCACTTCGGTGCCATTGCTGAGAGAGGGGACCCTTAGTGAAGCTGGAGCCAGTGGAAGTTTCCACAGCTGGGAGCTCCCCCTTTTGCTCTTTGTGGATCTTCCTGAATACAGTTTAGAAACATGGATCCAAACGTTATTGGGAAATAAGCGGTTGGAGACACTGTATTCTGTTTCTATGTACATTGTACAAAAAGAATAAACCAGTTTTTTTGAGGTAACCCATTTTCCATGGATACACACACTCAAAGACTGCTTCCTCTAATTGACTAGAACTCTAGGCTTTATTTGACATGAAAACATTACATAAAGGCACCCTGATAATGTAAGTGCATGGCAATATCCCAATTTACTCCTTTTTAAAGTCATCTTGGATTTAATACTATCTGAAACACACACACACACACACAAACACACTCACATACACATATACCTACAGGAAGCATAATAATATATTTATTTGTAATTACAGGATGATCATCATATTGATTATTTTTGACCTAATTAATTGAAAGTTGTCGTTGATAAATGTCATAAGTGGGAAGTATTATTAAGTCTTACTGTCATCAGTATATAATCATTATTCAGTAGCTAAAGAAGACTGTTATGTGCATGTCTCTGTAACTTGGAATTACAATTTTACTGTGTTAAGTAATCAAAACCCTGCTCATAAGATTTGTCTGTATCTTGTTTCATAATTAAATAATGAAACTATGTTCCGGTTAATGTAACATTGATTTCTGCCAAAAATATTCTAGTATTAAAAAAATCGATGTGGCATTACAATAGACACCTGTCATTAATTATAATTTGATTTTAAAGTAGATTTTCTAGACAGTGCAGTTTATTGATAATTATTTACTCATCTGACATAGACTTGTACATATTGGCTATTTAAATATTATGTCTATTCCCAGAACCCTTTTAAAATCTATCTTATGAAGTAATTCTTCCCACAGCAAACTAGAACCATCTCAACTATTTCACACTAAAACACAGTTTTGGAATGCTGTCTAAATGACCAATACTTTTTAAAATAATAATCAGCTGCAAGTATTACAACTATTTGAATTCCTTGAATGCTGTACAGATGTACCGATTCACACAATAATTGCGTAAAGTCCCCGAGGCCATTTGCTGTAACTTTCTATCTCTCTTAGAGCGTCTTTGCAATTCTCTTTATTTCTGTTTTTCTCAAAACTGAAATGAACAAGTGATCAGTAATCAAACTTTTTCACGTTGCATGGCTTGGATTTTAACACTTGGAAATATCTGCCTCCAATGCATATCCATGTCCTAAAATACCCCCACCTCCACGTTGGACTTGCAGCCATTTTTAGCACAGTTCCAGTTGTTCTTCCCCTCGTTGCCTCAATATCCTACTCCCCCTGTGGCTACCTGTGCATTATTTATATATATTGCCTCCTGTGTGGGTTCTCAATTACTCTTTGTTTCCCTGGGTTTCCTCAGTGAATGCCCCCTCTCCTCCCACATCACTATTGTGCCCATGAGAGAGGAGAGAAGGCAGAGAGGCTCTGATGTTAAAGTCACCTTCCAATTCTCATTTCCTCTTTTACCTGGTTACGAGAAATAAAAGTCTATCTCATGTCAACCTTGAGTTACATTATTTTACATGGGCTTCAGAAGAAAGGGGAGTTGGGAATGTAACCTATTGGTGTCCTCCTTCTGGACAATAAGTTCTGTCAGGAAGAGTTAGTTCATTTGTAATTTGATTTGATCCTTACAACCACCACGTGAGGTGGGCAACTGTATCTTCCACATTACTTCATAGAAAGTTAGGCTCATCGTATGAAGCCTTGTTGAACTTCCTCAGTGTACACTTGACCAGTCCTTCTTCTGAATCCCCCTTGTGCACTAAAAAAACTATTAGTATAGCACTTGTAATATTTTGTATTCTGATCTATATATGTAAACCAGCTGTGTTAACCCTAACTCTTACAGGGAAGGAAGTGTGGTACAATGCGTACAAAAAATCTTGTTGTCAGCTAGTCAAGCACACACAATTTTCTGTAGTTCCTGTCCTCCAACTTACGAATACATACATTCTTTAAAAGCATCATTTGTTTGTAGCTCTGTTTCTCCCAATAAGACCATTCATTTATGCAACTACTGTGTATAATGTGCTGTGCTAGACACAGAGTCATCTAACAACCCTACTTGTTGCCCCTCACCAGGCTTTTGTCAGTCTTGGGGAAAGGACAAATAAATGAGTGGGTCAAGGGGATGGAGTCAAGTGCGTCAGCTATCTGAATAGAGGACTCTGAATCCTACACATGCCACTCAAAGCCAGGTGTTTGCAAGTCAGTTAATTTCCATGTATACTATCATTTGTAGTAATTTCTAATCAGAAAACTATTCTTTCATTTTTTAAAAAAGCACTTGAATTTTAAAGTTTTATATTAAGAAGGTATTTTATTGAATACCCCATGCTTTCAATAACAGAATACCAAATATCAATCAGAAGTATCATTTGAATATATACAGTGTGTCTTTATCAGGGATACATTTTCATGGTTATTGTAACAGTGAAATCCTTTCCTATCATGTGATCTTTCTAGTACTTCAGCAAAAGAGTGTTTGTATTGCAATACAAATCCACCTCATATTTTCTTTAATCTTCAGTACAGAGCATTCCAAACTGCTCTGCAGACACTGGGTTAAATGGAATTGTGGGACATTTTTCAAGGGTGGGGCTTTAGGTAATTTATTTCCCTTCTTCCTGAACCACTAAATCAGGTTAACTTGCTACCATTTTCCATTTTGCCCTGATTTATTGCTTGGATCCAACATTCTTCTACTTTTTCTTGTCCATGGAAGAGCTGGATTACAGTTTTTCGCTGGTCTTGAACCATCCGACTCATTGTTATTGTTACTCTTCTCTTGTTGCCATCCACAATCCAGCACTGAGGCCAAAAATTTTTTAGAACCTCTACTGACTACCGACCCACCCATGACCCACTGACATGCCAAGCAAGATGTTCACTGAGATCTAAATGTAACAATACCCAGTTGTGGGGGAAAACATCCAACAGTGAATGTGGATTTTTGTGGATTTTTGGCAATTTATATTTAATTACATTTAAAACATAAATATGCTTCGTTACAATCATTCAGTCAATATCTCTATGCATATCATGAATGTGTTAGAGACGCTGTCCTTATTATAAAGTAGATTCTAAAATTTATTTTTGCTATTCTTTTTTTAAAAGAGAGTTTTAAATGTTGTCCTTCATAAGGTACTATTACATAGCAGGTACTTTACACATGCTGTTTAACTATCTAAAAGAATTTTAAAGAAGGCAATATTAATGAAAGTTATATCTTTACCTATTCATACATTTATTCATTTTGGATTTAACAATTTATCATTTTTGGAAGATTGACCAGTTTTCAAAAAGTCTTTCCTTTTAAACAATAAAAACATTATTAGGGTCGATGGTATAGTACAGATGGAAATAACTTCCTGTCATTAATTTGAGAAGTGATCTTGGAAATGTACTAATATGCATCAAGATCTGGATTTAGAATCACTATTTTCTATGGATTTTGATTGCCTGTGAAGCTGCATATAAATTCATGTTTCTGACTTGTGAAAAATCAAAATAATCACTAAAGACCAAGTTATTTAAGATAGGTAGTATACACTCATGACTAATAGGATCCTTTGGGGTGAAAATGGGAGACCTGTTTGGCAGGTATGGAATCTGCATAAATAATAAGCAAAGGATCATGATGATGAGAATTTAAAAAGAAACACTAGTAAATAAAAACTCTTATTGCTTAAATTAACCATTTTAGAAACACTTTTGGTCTTCCTCCTTCAATTAACATTTCTTCGTGCCTGAATTTACTGGGGAAAAGGAGTTGAGGAAAATAACTCAGATTTTATTATAAATTATAAAATTGCTATTCATTTAATCTCCACTTTTTAGGCAGAGAATCAATCCCATTGTGATACTTAGAAGAAAAAAATGAAATGTGTGGCATTTTCATTTCCTTAACTAACATTTTTACTCTGTTCTTACTAAATTAGCTCTGTTCAACAAGTGTGGAATTCAGTTCTTGTATTCGCCATGCAGCTTTTTCTTTCCATGAGGAACATGACCTAAAGAAAATGGTGACTTAATATTTAACCGATCTCTTTCTGCCTCCTCTTCCTCATCGTATCTCTCATCCTCATCTTCATCTTCCACATCACTGCTCTGAGGACTAGAGACCTGAGACCCTGAAGGAGAGGGTGGTACTGAGGAAGGTCTGGGATATTTAAATCCTTCTGTCTGCCAAAGACAAAAATAAGACATAAACGTTATAATGACTTCTTCTTGATTTTCCAGTGATGTAAACATTTTGCATGTGCCATATATATATATATATACACACACACACACACACACACATATACATATATACATGTGTATGTATATAATCTTATTAAATATTTGTAACAACACTCCAATAGATTTGTTTTTCTCATCTACAGAAGAAAATTGAGCGTTAGAGAGGCCAAATGACTTGCCCAAGGTCTTACAGCACATAAGTGGTAGAGCAAAGATTTGTACCAGGGTGGTGATCACCCCAGGACCTTTAACCTAATCTCAACTGCTTTATTACACTACTGATAATGTCACCCCTATATCATCCTTTAGATTGGCTCGATGAAATGGCAGGACATGGACAGCTTGCACATGCCAGGGACAGCCACCACTGGGAAGAATCCAGGAAGCCAGGCCACTTAGCTGACCCGGAAATTCCACCAGTTACTTTTGTTTCAATTAATGAGCAAGTACCTACCATAGGTTTCAAGCAAACTGCCCTTCTACTAAGATTCACTGAGATAACTCACTTAATAAACACATACTAAGCATTATATATGGGGCAGGCACAATAATGGCACAGAGGAAACATGACAAACACGATCCCTGCCTTCTAGGAGGGTACACGCTTGAGTGGGGAGACAAATTTATAAAACTGTTTCAGTGCTTGTCACTCTGTATTTCAACTACATTTATACATTATTATTAAGTCGTATTTGTACCTTCATTTCAAGATTCAGATACTCTACCTGAAAGTAGACAGAAAAATAGCTGAGTCCTGCACTTAGGACCTGGCTCAGAATAAATGCTCAATACTTAATAGTTGAATAAACAAATTAATGGATGAATATACCTGAATTATCAAGTGGCGTGTCCATCTCTACATAAACTAAGCGATTATCTGTGTTAGAATCACGAACATGGGAGTAGAATTTGTAGACCGAGGGACTTACAAGTCCTTTTACCGTCTCTATGGGCAAATTTCACCTTGGGTTAACTTTCTAGGTCTGTTGCCCTGGACAGCTAATACAGGTGGAATATAAGTTGTATTACTAGGCAAAATTGTTTGTGATAAAAGTGGTCCCTGGCTGGGAAAATACAGCTGAACTTGGAGGATGGAGAACTGCTCAATGAGGATCCATAGTTTTGGGGAATCCCTGAATTTGATGACTCCTGTAATTGAGCATGTTCCTGGGAAGATGTCTGTGGAGATTTACATGAGATATTGGCTCCCCTGGGTCAGAAGCTAAGCTGGATCTCATACCCAGTGACGTTGGTCTCATCCTCTTGCACCTGTGCTATCACCTGAGGGTTAGGAGGGCAAAGAAGTTTAGCTCTATGTAAACCACTGTTAAGGACAATACCACGGAAAACAAGGACCTGACGCTGCCCTGCTTCAAGCTGTGTTTCCTATCTTATATCCTTCTAAGTGACTCTGATGACAAGTGGCCTCTGCTAGTCTCATGAATATAATGTCTAGTTGGACTTTAGAAGACTCCCTTGTGGGCACTGCTGGATGGAACGTAAATGTTCGTCTTGTCCAATTCCTCCTACGGTGCTTCACTTGCCAAGTAGTCATCCTGTATTTAAACATTTCCTCTTGCCAAGTAGTCACCCTGTATTTAAACATTTCCTTGGATAGCCAATTCACTTCCTGTTAAAGCGGGCCACTTTATTTCTGAGCAACTGTCAAAAGAATGGAAGTCTAATGGAGTAATTTCAAGCACTGAGGCAGAGAGAGTTTTAATATGGACGTGCTTCTCCAGCAACATGAATTAGCTGACTGTCTGCTCAGCTTATACGTGAGGCAAACAACTCTGAATCGAGGGCTCTGAGTTGGTCTGATTTGTCAGTTCCTCTATTCTTTGTATTGATGTGATATTATGAAAAAGTATAATAGTTTGTGCACTTAGCTACTTCCAAATTAAAAGTTATTCTTAGGACAGCATAAATAAATTTAGCTTTCAAAACAAATAAACAATATATAAAATATTTACCGTGGGTGGTGATGTGGGTTCCATGTGGAATTTATCTGGAAAGGCTCTGCTTAATGTCAGGTGCCTGGCATGCTGGTAATACTAATGAAAGAAGACCAAGTCATGGGTTAAAAAAAGATTTATATGCTCTAATCACCAAGTTATTATAGAAAATATCTTCATAGTTATGAAATATATTTTTTAGAAAGTGGCAGAATCTATTCACCCTAAGTTCGAGAATCAAAAAAAGAAAAAAAAAAGTTTAGAGTTTCATTTTTTTTCAATGACTAGGTAAAGAAATAATACAAAACACTAGAGGGAAAAGCCATACTGGCCTTACAGAACTCTGAATTCTGAGTGCTAAAGAGACAGAAAACATTGGTTTCATTCTACAAACAAGCAGTATGGCATGGGAAAAAAGATGGGGCCTGAATAATCACACAAACTGGATTTAAATCCTGCTTCAGACCTGAAATAAGAAACATAACTTCTGAGGGCCTTATCATTCTGCTTTTGTTGTAAAGTGAAGAGAGTAAAATTAATCACCCAGGGATGTAATGAGCACTGAAATTAGTATATATAGATACTCAGCATATGGCCTCATCTGTCATTTGTCTGTGGGAGTTTAGCAGTATCTAAGCAGGCAAAGTCAGTTTATTTTTATTAAATCACCCAAGGCGAAGATATATGAATATCTGGTATTTATAAACCTACTGCATGAAAGAAGGTATTTCCTTTTGCACTTGTCATTTTGAGAAACAGTATTATTTCTATGACCCACTCACTCACTCTAGTTGAGGAATAAGTTCACATTATCTCTTGGAGTGAAACAAACTAGGAACTTTTCTCTTGATATTTCCCTCATTCTCAGGAAACATTTCTGCATACCTCTAATGCATTAAGTTAAGCAGTAACAATAGAATAACTAGTAAGATTAGTGCTAGATGGACTTGCTGTTGTGGCCTCAGACTAAATGTGAAGAATTGGGTTTAGGACTGCAAATTCATATTAAGTAAAAATGTATGTGAAAATATTACTAAGACTTTAACAGTTACAATACTGAATTGGCTTTACAGATTACTCGTATAACTAGAATCCATACTTTTGCAGTGCACTGTGATTTTTAAAGTGGTCCTTTATGTTGATTACAAACTTGCTTACTCTGCCTAAATATCTCCAATCCAGAAGGTCTGAGAGCCTTTCAGTTCTGTTCCTCTGGATTATTCTTTGACGACGTGACTGTTTGCAAAATCCGTACAGAAACTGAGTCAGCTGATTGCAAGAATCATCTAGAGAGCGAAACCGCCTGTCAACAATGTAAATACCTGAGGAAAAAGCCAAAGCACAGGTTTAGAAAGGGCTAACCTTAGGGCACTTTTTCCTCCTAGTCCTTAGTTTCTATGGTAGAGCACATGCATTATCTACTCCCTATCTCCCTTATTGCCTCTGCTTTATCCTTTCCCTTCCAAGGGTGTAGTTCTGTGATCCCTGTCTAACAGTTTACAACTGTCACCAACACACAAACAAAATAGATCTTGCTTAAAAAAAAATCTGTCAGTATAGATCAGAGATTTTCCGTGGGGCGGCTCACTAACCAGAATCTCTGGGGTAAAACCTGGGCATTTGTGGGTTTTTTTTTGGCTCCCTAGTGTGCAGCCATGGCTGAGACCCATAGCTCTAGCCTGAGGAAAGAGAACAGTGACAATACAACTGCAAAAGACCAGGGAATTGGCAACGTGTGGGCAGAGAATCTAGCCCTGTCAAACTTTTCTTGCTGCTACACAACATGGACATAGAGATAGTTGATATGCATATTCTCCTGCCATCTTAAACAACTTAAGTGAACTTGCTAGCTTGGCACAGAGTTTTAAAACAATTATGCTGACCAATACACGTTCTGTAAGGCCATGGTTATTGTAACAGTTCTAGGTAGTAAAGGGCCAAACCAGTTCAGGGAGGAAAAAGGTAGCAGGAAGATTTATCTAAGTTTAGCACTCCTTTTGCACTTTGTCTTTTGGGCAATATATTTAATATTAATAGCATTCTTATCTTTTCTAAGGCCCACATAATTAAATCTACTTTTTAGGAGACAAGAAGTATCACCATTGGTTAAATCAGAATAGTTTTGGTGTTAGGCTCTACAGACCCGGTGCTTTGTTTGGTTAAAGGTCACTTTTCCCTGGTTTGGGTTAAGGATGAAAAACCTCACCGTATGCAGTAGGATCAGCCACGTGCTCCTGCATGAAACAGCCAAAGCCGGAGAGGTTGGTTGTCACACTGGGGATGCCCATCACCGTGCATTCGGCTGCCAGGGGAAATAGATACAAGGCTTGTCTTCAGACGAGCTCCTGTATCCTCTTATGTACTCACAGAAGGAAAAAGACCCCGTCTATCTAATAACAGCAATGTTTACTTTGTGCCAAGAACAGTGCTAAGCTCTTTACCTGTATTAATTCATTTAATATTCTCAACAACCCTGTGAAATGAAACTATCATCATTTCCATTTTACAGATGAAGAAACTGAGGCACAGAAAAGTTAAATAGCTTTCCTAACTTCACAAAGCCAGGGTCTGGGGGGAGAGCTGGGAGTTGAAGCCAGGTGCCCAGCTCCAGAGCTCTTGCTGGGAACTGCTACCCTATACTGCCTCTCTCATTCCAGCTGATTTTGTGCTCTGTTCTAAGCTTATGTCTCTAAGCATTTAGCAAGTTTATGGAATAGGTCAATATTTTGGAAGTGACCAGCTCTTCTTATCATAGAAATCTCCCTTGGCACAAATCCCTTCCACCTTCTTAGGTGCTCACTGAACCCCGTGGTCTCTCATTCCTCTCTCACCTTCTAGTCAAAACCTGTTTTTCAAAAATATCAGATAGGTCATACAAAACATTACTGCTTTCAAGGATAACTGCATTTTTAGCAAGGAATTTATATTCGATTATGGAATAACTTTTGGTTTGGTAGTGGGGTTGGATGGGAAGAAAAGAGATTTTCCCATTACCCACAAAGTAATACAATATAAACAGGGGCTTATTCTTCTGCTCTGCAAATGGTTTCCTAATTTAGGGCAGGGGGTGGAGAAGAGGAAGTGAGAGAGGATTATTGACCCATTTGAGAATCTAATAAAACTGTGGAACTCCTCCATATACATGTACATATAATTTAGCCTGCAAGTCTGTAGAACTTAAGAGATTCTTATTTTTATTAAATGCTCATTAACACACACCGTGTTTCCCCGAAAATAAGACCTAGTCGGACAATCAGCTCTAATGCATCTTTTGCAGCAAAAACTAATATAAGACCCGGTCTTTTGTGTTTCTCTATCCAATAGTAAATTACATATCAACTTTGAATATCACATACATATGCATGAAATAAAATGCTAACACAATTCCAAATATTCCACAATCTAAACAAGCCACATACCTGGAGTATAACCCCACGGTTCATAGTATGATGGAAATACTCCAAGATGACAGCCTCGAACAAACTCTTCATAATCCATGGGTAACAAGGGGCTGGTGGAGGATAGGAACTCAGGGTGTAAAATCACCTAAAAAGGAAAAATTCTAATGAGAAATAAAAGACAGAGAGAAAGAAGAAATTAAAGCAAAAAATCTATAATCTTTGGTTATCTCAATACTGTAGAATCCTTGTGTTCTAGATTCAGGAAAAAAAGAGAGTGAGAGAAGAAAGAAAAAAAAACCTGGATGCTTTTGTTCTCCTCTCTTCATTCTGTGTAAGTGTATATTCTGTGGACGAACTTTCCCTCAGGTGCCAGTGAAGGGCAACTCACAGACAGTGAGTTTGTGTGTCTATTTTTGTTCTCATGCTAAACTACATCCTCCAAACCAGTCTTTATTAGCAATAAGGCTTTATTTGGTTCTCTAACTACTTCTATTCAGTGAAGATCTCTATTCAACACAACCAGAGTGAACCTTTAAAAATGCCAACCATTCATTCCCCTGCTCAAAATCCTTTAGTAGCTTCCCCTTGCACTTAGAGTAAAAGCCAGTGTTTACAATGATTTTAAGCAGCAGTGTGTTGGTAAATGATCAAGAACCGTAAAACCAAAGTAGAAATGTGTATTTGTACTATAATTTTGTACTATAATTGTACTGTAATTTGTACTATACAATTAATATAAATTTTACTGACATAAAGGATGTAATTATAGCATACAATTTCCAAGTCGTAAAAAAATGTACACGCAAAAACCTGCACACAAATGTTTATATCAGTTTTATTCATAATCGTTAAAACTTGGGAGCCACCAAATGTCTTTCATTAGGTGAATGAATAAATACACTGTGGTGCATCCAGACAGTGGAATATCTACTTTATTAACATTTCTCCACCACGTTCTTAAGTCTAGACAATCAATACACAATCAAGACGTGATGTGCAGTGCTCGCCTCCTTTCACTGTAGAAATACTCCACCACGGCCAATTTCAAGCTACCAGTGAGCCTACCACTGAACTGGAGATGGGCAGAGCTGTAGCACATCAGTGTAGAGTGTTTACACGACGTGGGTACAATAGTCATAAATAACCTCAAGAGCATAGGCAATAGTAAAATGTAGTAAACAACTAGGATGTGATAAGTTTTGAGCATTACCTTTCTTTTTAACAATTTAAAGAGAAACAATTGATTTCTTTTATTATTTTAAGAATGTATTTATTTTTAAGTTTATATAATTTAATTTTCACCAGTGGCTTGTATTCAAAATTGGCTCCTGAAATTTCTGAAAATTTAACAGTTGGCTGTCGTGCACTGGTATGAGCCGGTTCTGGGACTGCACTAGCTGTAATGTTCTGCAAAGGCAGAAACAAGAGAGCATGACTATAACTGGAAAGCTGTGAACAGAATAGCTACTTAGCTGGTCACCTGTATGAATAAATTCACTTATTTCTTCTATTTATTAAAGGTCTCACTGAACTATTGTTATCTGGCAGCCTCCCTCCATATCTAAGTAGTTATTAAAAATAAATAAAATGCCATTTAAAAGTGTTGGGATTATACACAGTTATAGAGTTATAGTATGTAATGTATATTTGAGATGATATGTAATTATACAATTAAAATTAGTATTACATAGCTACATAATATTATATATAATAAAGTCAAATTATATTAAAGTGTAATATAACTAATATGACGTGATATATGATATAATATAAAAGTAATATGTATATGCATATATATATATATATATAAGTGCCTTATAAAAGAAGGAGACAACCCCAGTGCCCTCTACCAAGTGAGGACACAGCAAGAAAGTGCCACCTATGAACCAGGGTCCTCACCAGATGTCAACCATGAAGGCAACTTGATCTTGGACTTCCCAGCTTACAGAATTGTGAGAAATAAATGTCCATTATTTGTAAGTCATCCAGTCTATGATATTTTGCTATAGCAGCTCAAACGTACTAAGACAGTCGCCCTCCAGTTACTTAATCTCTCTCCACTTCCACTCCCTCAGGAGTACAGCCACCTACCTCACTCCACTCTAGCTCTGACACCTGCTGCACAGACCTTGCTCAGCCTCCTGGGCTCTGACTCCTTTCTCTGGACTACTGCAGCACGCTCCCCCTTCCAGTGTAAACACCTACCTTGTGTCGCCATACCTAATAGCTTTAGAACTTAATTTTGGGGAAGGAAAAGGAAAGAGAAAGGAAGAGGAAGAGAAAGAGGAAGAGGAAAATAAACTTTTTTTAGAAAGCACACTACATTTTTTTTATTCATGGAATATGTATATAGTCTTCCAAAGACATTACTTTGAAGAAAAACCCTAATTTGAATATAGTACAATAATGATAACAACAGTTGTATAATACTTTATATATTATAAATCATTTTCACATATATTACCTCATTTAATCTTAGCAACTTTGTGAGATGGGCAGAATAGACATTCTCATTGTCCTAATTTTAGAAATAAGGAAACTAAGACTTTACAGTCATTAGTTACATTTCAGTAGATTCATAAATAAGAGATATGTTAAAATTAAAAAGAAATACAATGGTAAAATGCCCAAAACCAGTACTATAAAAATTCAATCACAAGAATCACAAATTGGCAAGGTAAAAATGGATATGATATTGTCCTCTACAAAGCATTATTTGAGTTCCTATTACATGCAAAGAACTGCACTTGGAAAAGAGACAAAAGACACAGATGTTTACCGTCTGTGTAACTTTCAAATCGACAGTCCATTACACTCTGTGGGCAAATATCAGGAAAGGGGGATTTGAAAAGTATTGTGCCTACTTTGATATTTCCATGTTTAGGAATATTTGTACTCTCCAAAGCCCATTTTGGAACACGGAAACACCATGGCTCATTTGTTTTGTTCCCAGCCAAACAGAATGATCACACAACTAAAATAAGAAAACAGCTGCTCTGCACCCTAAAACAGCCAATTGCAGAAGCCCAGAATGGAGGAAAAAGTATTAGAGGTCACCCCAAGGTTACAACAAGGATTAAATGAGATCCTGTATACAAAAGCCCCCAGCAGAGTACCTTGCTCATAGCAGGTCCTGGATCAGTAAGGAAAAAACAAAAACAAAAAACTTATTTGACTGTATTATCCTAGGGAGGAAGTAAGGTACCAGGAAGTTAGTTATTTTCAGAGTGGCAGCACAGGTCTAGACCTGATATCTAGATTCTAGCCTTTTCTCACTATAAGACGCTGCCAAGTCAGAATAGAAGATAAATTCAAGATCAAAATGATCTGCAGGGTTTCCTGAATCAAATGGTCACATTCATATACAAAACTTGTCAATCCACTCTGAGAGTTAAGAACCACTCTATAGGGTTCTATATGCAGACAATTAAATAGGTATATATATTAGCACAGACCCTGAGTTATTGTCAAGCTTTTAAAGGATACTGTTAATAAACCAAAATATCTAATTCTGAAATAACCAAAATTTATCTCAGTGAATTAAGTGTATATCGTTATGAAGAAGTTATTCTTTTGTTTATTTTGTGTATGTGTGTTGCTTGATGATAATAAATGAATTATCTCAAAATATTTATGAATTTAACTGTATAAACATAATTTGTATGAGACAAACTTCCTTCTCCAGTCACTATACATAAGTCATGTGCTATTGTATCCCTGTGCCTTTTCATCTACTTCTTTGCCTGGTGAGCCGTCCCTCCTATTATGTGCATGATGAGCTGCTCATCAATCAAGATCTAGCTAACATGTCATCTTATTTATAAAACATTTTATCAAATCCTGCAGGTAAAGACAATGTTTCCATCTTCTACTCTCACCAAACCCTGTTCGTACCTCTCTTGTAGAAATTACTAAGTATCCATCCGGTGCTATGTAGTGGGCTAAGTACAAATAAAAGCTAACATTTATTATGCATTTACCACGTGCCAATACTGTACTAAACATTACATCTGTTACTTTTTACATCTCACCACAATTCTGTGAGTGTGGACCTGTTTTATCATCATTTTAGAGATGAGAGGACTGAAATGCAGGCAGATTAGGTAAATGTACAAACTGAGTAAGTGGCACAGATTTAAAGCCAGACTGTGAGTATAGTCTTTAAGGGCTTCATATGTTGCCCTCTTTAGAGATGTGACAGTCCTGAATTTGCTGCTCAGATTTCCTCCAAGAGATCCTGGACCTGGGATCGTGACTGACAGCCCCAACTGCCTCTGGTCTAGATGTACCACAACAGCTGCTCCTGGCCTGTAGGACAGGCAGGCGTGGGTACTAGTGCCAACCCATGACTATTCAGTGCTGATTCTTTTAACGGGCGACTCTTGTCCCTATTAACAGTAATGTTTATGAAAACCGTTGTATCCAACTGCTCATAGAATAAGGCAGCCATCCGCCTGCCAACCTGAAACTGTTTTGGTAGGTGGAAGGTACCCATGAAGGTACAACATAAACAAAAGGTTGTTAAATACAAGAAAGCACTGTCTGTAGTAACTACTACTATGTTAAAAATTAGTCAACAGGAAACCACACACACACAACAAACACACACAGGTATCTTTTGAATTAAGAAAGGAAGCATTGCAAAATAAAACTGAATTTGTGTTAGCTGTTGAAAACTATTTCCCTGTTGTTTTCGTTTGTTTGTTTGTTTTTGTGGGCACATGAGCGTGCATGTGGGTGTTTTTTCTTCCACTGACCAGCCATGTTGAGTTGTGCACTGCTTTTCCCCTTTTGAGTCACTACATAGTGCTGCTACGTATGTATATTTTTCATGTATCTGTTTATTTTTATGAATTCTAGTTTTTTGTTAGTTATATTTGACTTTCTTTTCTGTAAACGAAAAAACAAACAAACAAACAAAACCAGAAAACAAAACGGCTGAGACTCTTTCAGCCTGAACCAGGCGGCAGTCTGTGGCTCTTCATACCCAGGCTTCCTTCCTGCTCTCTTCACAGAGTCTGACTGCACCTCCCTGCCTACTCTGGCTTTCAACCTCTTTACCCTTCACAGGCATTTCCACCAATAAGCCTTTTGATATCTGATCCTGTCTTGGTGTCTGCTTCTCAGAGGATGAAAACTGAGAAAATATATATGGCTCATGATTG
This sequence comes from Rhinolophus hipposideros, assembly GCF_964194185.1. NCBI lineage: Eukaryota > Metazoa > Chordata > Mammalia > Chiroptera > Rhinolophidae > Rhinolophus > Rhinolophus hipposideros. The sequence goes on from NC_138055.1 coordinate 33,918,087, forward strand.
GTGTCTCAAAGAACTCACAGTCCCTCTGGAGAAATGGTCACATAAATTAAAAAAAAAAGATATATATATATATATATATATATATATATATATATACATACATATATATATATATACACACACATATATATGTGTGTGTATATATATCATATATATGTGTGTGTATATATATACATATATGTATATATATATTTTTAATTTATGTGTCAAATTCAATGTGACAATTCCTATAATTGCAGTAGATATAACGTGTCTTGAGAATGCAGATAAGGAAACAAGTGTTCTGTTTGGAATAGATGAATGTATATCAAGGAAAAATGCAAGGAAGGGATGACTTTTAGGTTGGCTCCCAAAGGAATATGTAGAATGACTGTATTTCAGAGAGAGAATAACATTAGCAAAGACACAGGGCTATGAAAGTGTTTAATATGTTCAGGAAACAAGATTCTTGTCCATTTCTGGGAAATTGCTTCACTGTTTTCACGATTAAAAAACAAAACAAAACAGATCAGAAAAGCAAATTTTGTTCAAAGCTTTCAATTTCAAGGGACCTTCCAGCTGCAGTCTTGCCAAGCGCAAGGGAAGCATGAACCATAGCTAGCCTCATGTTTCCCGGGTCTTTTGGGGAAACCATGTTTCCCCCAAAATAAGACCTAGCTGGATAATCAGCTCTAATGCGTCTTTTGGAGCAAAAATTAATATAAGACCCGGTATTATATCACATTGTCAGATAAGACCTGGTCTTATATTATAGTAAAATAAGACCAGGCCTTATATTAATTTTTGCTCCAAAAGACATATTAGAGCTGATGGTCCGGCTAGGTCTTATTTTCAGGAAAACATGGTATTAACCCTCCCACATCCCCATTTCCACCTGTATTTATTGTACATAACATGTGTGAGGCACAGATAGATTGCCAGAGGAAGATCACATATTTAGATATGGTATGACATAACAGGTTCTGAGAAAAACAGAAATCTACAGGAAAATAAGAGGTTTTCTTGCCCTCACTATTTCCTTTCCAAGAGATCAAAAAAAAAAGAGAGATGGACCAACCTAGGGTAAACTATATGAGAATGAGGCCAAGTAAGTGTTAACACGCTCTGTGATGAGTCTCTGGGGATCCAATTTATCTGAAAAACATAAAGGAAGGTGCATCCTTGGCGGAGACATTCCTCCATTTCCAGTGAAAACTTTGTAGCCTGACTATTATAGTAGGTGTGCTAGATATTGGAAATTTTGGAAATGCAGAAACACAAATGAAAAAATAAAAATCACCCAAAGTTCTATGGCACAAGGCAATATACACATATAAGTGTGTGTGTGTGTGTGTGTGTGTGTGTTTAGAATATTTTTGAAATGAAAGGGCTAACACAGCATGGAACACTTTATAAACAGCTTGTATTATTTTACGTTGTGTTATGAGCTTCTTCTCCTATTAAGAAAATTTCTTCTGAAATCCAAAAACACTAATTCAAAAAGATATATGCACCCCTATATTCACTGCAGAATTATTTACAACAGCCAAGATATGGAAGCAACCTAAGCGCCTATCAATAGATGACTGGATAAAGAAGATGTGGTACATATACACAGTGGAATATTACTCGGCCATAAAAAATGAAATCTTACCATTTGTTACAGCACAGATGGACCTAGAGGGTATTATACTAATGAAATGAGTCAGACAGAGAAAGACAAATACTGTATGGTTTCACTTTTATGTGGAATCTAAAGAACAAAAGAAATGAACAAACACAGAGAACAAATTGATGGTAGCCAAATGGGAAGGGGTTGGGAGAATGGGTAAAAAAGGGTAAGGGATTAAGAAGTACAAATTGGTAATTAAAAAAATAGTCCTGGGGATATAAAGTACAGAATCAGGAATATAGTCAATAATATTGTAATAACTATGTAGAGTGCCAGATGAGTACTAACCAGGGAGATCACCTTGTAAATTACATAAATGTCTAACCACGATGTTATACACGTGAAATTAATATAAAATAATATTGAGTGCCAATTATGATTGAAAAATTTTGTTTTCTTCTGCTTTGATTTCTGCAATATTTTCCTCTTCTAATTATCTGGTCTTTCTTTCTTTCCCTGACTTTTCATTTTATAATCCCCTCTTAAATCTGTGGTTTCCTTGGGTCAACAGCTTTCTCCATTCATTCAACCTGGTCTTCAGCATGGCAGGGTCCTCAATCCCTGGTCTCCACTACTGCCCATGCACTGATAGCTCTCTTCATGACTATCCTTGCAATCCCCAGACCAACGGTTTCTACTTATTAAACATCTCAATTTGAATATCTCACATGTAACTCAAACTCATTCTATCAAAAACTGACTTACTTCATAACATCACCCTCAAACCAACTTTTGTTAAGGACTTACCTTAGTTTTTAGAAAGTATTGGTGAGATACTGAAGCCAGGAGGTTATTATGCTTGCTTTCTTTCTCTTTCTCACTCCCAATATCCATCAGTCACTAAGTATGACCTTTTCTACATGCAACCATCTCTCCCATTGTTCTGTTCTCTCCAGCATGTCTGGCATGACCTTTGTAAGGGGCCCCATCATCTCTTACCTATATGGTGCAGTAGGTCCTTAATTTGTCTCCCTCTTCTATATCCACTCATGCTTATATCAAGGAATGAGTGCCAGATGAGAAATGATTTGAAAATAGATTATTTTTTTCCAAGAAATTTTGCAGAGAAGAATAAAAAAGACAGAAACATTTAAACACTTCAGGAGGAGACAGGGTTATGGCAAAGTTTGTTGTTAGTGTGGAGAAATTTAAAGAATATTTGCAGACAGCAAGGGAAGGAAGTTCCCTTGAACTTCCTTCATAAGAGAGTAAACAGGGCAAGTTTCCTAAGCATATGGGAGTGAAAGAGATCTCAGAACAACCCTTAAGAGCTGAAGGAAAGGAAGCAAGAATAGCTCAAAACACATGTTTGAGGCCAGTATGGGGGGACACTGAAGGAGTTTATAACTCTTTGAATTCTCAGTTAGGTCATCTGCTAACGGTGAAAGAAAGAAGGGAAAGTGAGACCTTTCAAAAGATTGGTAAAAGCTTGTGACACTTGGTTGAATACTGGTGAACGAAATTGAGTAGGGATAAACAATTCTCTTTTGACATGTTCACCACTGCCTCCCACACCTAATACCATGCCTGGAACATAAGAGGCCCTCAGGAAACATCATAGAGATTAAGCACCACAGTGGCAGAAACCAGGTCTTATTCATGCAAATAGCAGTGTGCCTAGTCACTGTAGAAAACTCAAGAATCAAAAGAATGAATTAGTCAATAGAATATTACATGAAAATATCATTAGCCACATTTTCTAAAGCTGGAACCTTCTCATATTATATACTATCTCATATTTAAGTTGAACTTTATCAGAAAGCAACAAAGACAATTCATGTTAATCTCAGAGATTTGTTAAATTATTTCTTAGAGTATATTTAAATCATTAAAAATTAGGTAATTTCCTCAGGCTTACTGTCAGCTTGCACAATGAAAATGAATACTAGAATGATGATTCAACATCATAAATATTCTTCAGTTTTCAAGAATGATATCAGAATAGTCATTAAATTACGCAAGACAGGCAACAGAATTAATTTCCTTTAGAAATACTTAAAACATATTTGATAGATGTTAAAACAAATAAGGGAGGCTTCTAATAAATTCTCAATAAATATATTCTACATCATTTTGAAGTGACCTACACAAACAATTAGTTCTACCTTGACTCTGTCTGTGCGGCCATTGAAAAGTCCGATCCGTCTAATGGTGCTGAGGATGGGATCAGTGGAGTCATCAATCATGTTGTGAGTGGTCACTGGAGGCAAAGACTGTCGCTGAATAATGGAAGAAAATGTCAATTGTTGAAAGAATTAATGTGTGACTAATTTCAACAATAGGTTATTGGTGACTTGTCATCCAACCTTTTTGCCTAAAGTCTTCCGAGATGGCACTAATGATGATGACTAAATTTTGTATTAGTCATTTTGTGCTTCAGAGGAGGATAATGGGTTGAAGGACTTCCTTCAGATATTGTGAGCACAGGATACTTCCATTTTTCACTTGCAGCCACTAAATGGAAGGCCAAGACTTCTTGCCTATTCTGGGACTTATTTGGAATAAGGGTGTCCTGAAATCTTGACTGAAGATGAGCTACTCTCCTGGCTCCTTCTAGTGGGTCTGTCATCCCACTGGTACCCAATGTATCTGGTACCCAATGTCTCACTATTATGACAAGATTTGGGTGTCTGCCTAGCACAACACTTATCTTTTCTTCTTTGCAATAATTCCCCTTGGCTGAGAAACGTGCACTTTTTCCCCGTTATAACTCAAAATTTTCTAGTTTTTGAAAAATTTAGTTTTTTGTTGTCATTGCAATATACACAATTTTTTAGTTGGATATTTTGGTTCCAAATGAGTTTTTGTGTGTGTGTGTGTGTGTGTGTGTGTGTGTACCAGGGGAGGGCACAAAGACAGCCCATCACTAGCACAAATTATGCAGTTCCGTTTCCCACATTTAAGGAAATATCATGGGTCAGCACACCCAGAGTGTAATGGGTGAGCCTTGCCCTGGAAAAACCACTTTTGTGATCATGGCATCTTCTCAGCCAAATACGTAGCAAATGAATTTTTTAATAGGATAAGAAGACAAATTCTAGGGGATTTATAAAAGCACCCCTGAAAACTATTCATAAAAGACAGTATACAAAGTTGTCCTTTAGGTGAATACATAAAAATGACTTTCTAGCTTTGGGGTTTAAAAATTTCCCAAATTAGCTCATTCTTCTATAATTAAAATATTGACCTAAGTTGATTTTAACAGTTATGGGAAGTGATAGGCACTTTTTTCTTTATTACCTGAGTTGAAAAAATGGCTCTTTTCATAATTGTTAGATCATCTCGATCCAAAATATTAGTCATGTCAGGAATTTCTCCTCTGTGGGGAAAACAATATTAATAATGAAAATAAAAAACTAATTCCATGCTTCCTATGTGTCACTGTTCTAAGCATTTAAAAAATAAAGGTAAAGCAAACATTGTTTCCTGATGAAGCTCACAAATTCCTGAAGTATCAAGAAGTATGATAAAAGAACACATTTAATAGCATAAAAGAAAATTAAAATTCATTTTTAACGCATTAATGTTGATCGTCAGAGGGACACTATTATTATATTTTGCCTGAGTACTACACTATAAAGTGCCTGTGACTTGTCCATCTATAAGTTGGTATTTTTACTAATGAAAAGAAATGATGCCCGCCTGACACCATGGGTCAGGAAACACCACAGCTTTCTCTTCAGGTCATAACCAACTTCTTATATTTTGCATTTTTATCATTTTACAACACATTTTAATTTTATTTTATTATTTAGATTTTATTGTACTTATACATGTATTATATTTTATTATTTATTAAGTAAATACATGTTAATTAACATTAATGAATATGTTAATTTAATATATAAGTAAATATGTATTTAATATATTTATTAAGTCAATATATATTTTTACTTCAAATTCTCATGAACCCTCCTCTCTCAGCTTCAAATTAGCATTTTAACTCTTAATGAGATTCCCATTGAATTAGAACCTATCTTCATACATAAATGTGTTCTCATTGTACAACCTGTTTGTATTTGTCAGATGAAGGATGAAAGAACATTAGCTCACATGACATAACTTTAAAGGTTATTAATTTATTTATATTTGGAACAAATTAAATACATCATAGATCTACATTGCTAAGATTGAATAGTGATACCCCAAATGTTTGATATGTTCCGTATCTGAAGCACCTACCTTAATAATGCATCATAGAGTTTCTTTCCAAACTTTTCCTTCATTGAATGTGCAGTGTCCCTAGATGAATAGAAAGATTTATAATTTAAACAGTGTTACAATTTTAAATCTTTATGTGTCATGACAATACTATTGTTTTGTTAGTGCATTGTTGAAATTACAGGTCTCTTTTGTATAGCCTCTTTAATTATTTTCCTATTTGTCAACTTAGCTTGAGTTAAAACCTCCAGAGCTGAGCCAGCAGAATACCCTGACCAGTGCACAGAGCTTGACATTTTTTGCTTGATGATATTCAGGGAGTGGGGGTAGGGGTGGGGAGTGGATGAAGGTATAGGAATAACAAGATTTGGGAATGTACTGATAATTGTTGGATCTGGGCTACGGGCATGTAGGAGGTCATTATACTAATCTCTTTGCCATATGTTTTTATATTTCGATTAAAATATATATATTTTAATTAAACCCATCTTTTAAGATTTCTACAGAGGTTTTTTTTCTTTCCATGTTAGCTCATTCCAAAGTTTTTATAGTAACACAGTTTTATAGGCATTACATAATCTAACATAGTAACTCAATAAGAAGAGAACCAAGTAGCATTTGCATCATAATAATCTTAAGGAAAAAGAAAATAGTTCAAGGAGATTTATCACAAATTATATACATAAAAAAAATCCCTCTATGCTCATTGCTTGAGAATATCTGCAAGATGTGAGATTACCACAGCTGTTTGCGCACTGCCTGGCCTTTCAGTGTTTCCACATTGAAATTATTTGTCTTGGCAGGCATAATGAAAAACACCACCACCGTGACGTCACTTTTATGCATCTAATGAGGGATCAGAAAACACAACAGAGTCAATGCCCAAAGATAAAATAAAACGTGTGACAGACGGACCTTAAACTTTGAAAAGATAGTATTTTAAAATATCTTTAACTAAAAACAATACTTTTACGATTCACAGAGAATTTATAACCACCTTCCTGAGGCTTTTTCAGAAATCTTAAATTAGGATTTCAATAGAGGTTTATCAGTTAACAATTTGAAAATCAGACATGAAATATTTTTATAGCATTAGTTATCTAAAATATATAGCATTGATATTGATATCATTGTGCTTCTCTGTGGGTAAAAAAAAAAAAAAAGTGTTAATAACATAAATGTAAGCTAATATGACAAGGCCAAAATTTGTTCTTTAAAATTTCAGGTTGGAAAGTTAATGAGGATTTAGTTTTGGTTCATTCAATTTTGTTTTCCCTAACTTAACTACAATTGATTTGCACAAATGATTATTTATATTTTTCTCTTCAGGGTCTTGATTCTCAATATAAAAATGGTATTGCACTTTATATTTTAGCCCAAAAGTAAAGAAACAAGCATATGCTCAGCACTTTTGGTGTGGCAGGTAGTGGGTGGTACTTTAAATGCATGATTTAACCCAATTCTCATAATAACCACGCACAACAAATATCACTCTCCTTGTTTTACTTATGTGGAAAGAGAGGCATGAGTGGTTCAATACAAGAGTCTGATATCCTCTAACAGATTATTGGCAAAGCTGGGATTCAAACTGGTGTTTTCTGACTAAAATCTGTTGTTGTTGTTGATGTTGTTTTTCCTTTTACTACAAATACCATTGGCCTAGCATCTCTCAGAAGAAAATGACAGGTGAAACAGCTATGGAAAAGGAAGCACAAACACACTTAAAACCATGCACAGATGAATGCTCATGTACTCTGGAAATAACAATCCCTGAGTGTGGGGCCCTTCACCATCTAATCTGTGGCCTCTGCACTCTAGGGTCTCATGATCTACCCAAAAGTTTACAGAAGCCACGGAATAGGAAACTCACTTCCGGAGTAGCCAATGTGCTATTAAACAGTAAATGTACCATATGGAAAGAGAATGCCTTCTTTTTATTTCGCTAAGGAGAAATATAATCATCTTGATATCTAAGATAATAGCAATTGGCTTTTTTGTCACATCTAAAAATAAAGTGAATATTTAATAAATGTATGGATATACTGAATAATGTTCCTAAGCATGATACATGTTTGATATAGTTGTGAGTCTATCTGTAAACCTTGCTGAATAGTACATACTATGACATGTAATAAAATAAGCTTTAAATAAGGTAGCATTCTTTTTTAAAGGGCTCCAGAATCTGTGCCATTCATACCAGAGCCAAACCACTCACAATGGGGCCAAGCCTCTGAGGAGAGCATGCATACCTTGGAGAGAAAACTTTATTTATTTATTTTTTGCATTAAGATCTAAGTAGAAATTTTATATGCAACAACTCAAAACTAGAAACAACACAAATATCCATAAACAGAAGAATGAATAAACAAATAGTGGTAATATCTACAGAACATCATACTTCACCAATATAAAAACAATGAACTACTCATATAAGCACCACTGATGAATCTCAAAATGAATATACTGCATGAGAGTACCCAGGGGGGGAAAAGAGTAAAACCTTATGGCTTCAATTATATAAAATTCCAGAAAATATAAACTTATCTACTATAAAGGAATCTGTTATCTAAAGCAAAGATTTAATAAAATAGTTTTTTTTTAAATCTTATACGATTATTCCAGCTTATTCTGGAATAATCTTTCATGTCTTCAGTACTATTTTGCAGACTTGGTTTTTATTAATGTATTTTACAGATTAACGTGGTTTATATAAATTTTCTAGTATACCTGCTACAATGCTGCTCTAAGGTAAGGATAAATCTATGTCCAAGAAATAAAAATTTAGAGAGTAGTACAGAGCTCAGGAAGGCTTACATTGTCTCAGTACTGCAATAAGGTTGAAATTTTACACTGGTCTCCTGTATTTTACTGATATTTATTCTATATTTTATGTGATAGGATTATAAGTCAATAACTTTAATCAACAGCTTGACATGGTACCATTTTCAATAGTTGCTCCTATTGGCACAGGTTTTGTGTGCGTGTGTGTGTGTGTGTGTGTGTGCTTGCTTGATTAATTGGGAACCTATTTTAAGTCCCACCTTCTTGAGCAAAAAATGATCACACATCATCGGAAGTGTGAAACTCCTTTCCTTTCCTTCGTGTTTCCATATGGTGAGTCATCTCCTAGTTTCACAGTTCAAGACTCTCAGTATAGGGGAGGTGTGGCTGGTGATTTGGGGGAGGAACAGAGTTTGTGCGTGTCCTGCCTCACTCTACAGAGGACTACTGCTTGGCTGTCAGCCTGTGGCATTTGTTCCTCTAGAGGTCTGCTTCGGTTGTGGGAGGATGATGAGGCCAGATCTGCCTGTGATTATATGGCTAAGTGTAATACAAAGGTTCGGTATCGGGAAGACTCTTGTTGCCATATACCCAAGCTATATCCTCAATTATAGATTTCATTGGTTTTAAAAGCGGTGAAATTTTGTCTCCATTTGCCTGATTTTTCTATATGTACCTGTCAAGTGGTTACAAACTCCTTTGTGGATGAAAAGGGATGTTGTAATGTCATCTTAAAACATAGCATCTAAAGTGATAAGCTTGTGGCTTTCTTTAAAAAATAACCTGATGACAAATATGCAAGTGAATGGTGTAGCAATATGTAAATTGAAAGATCAAAGCCATTTTTAGAATAAGATTGTCATTTTAAATCTACATAATCATATGTACTCCTGTAAACTATTTAGAAGTCAAAAAGTTCTATACGTTCACAGAAAAAAGTCCTCCTCCTCCTATAAAATCGTTGTATTGCATTCTAGAGCTCTCTTACCCTCAGGAGGAAATTTAACCTGGATAAGGATTCTAGGAAGATGTCAGCTCCTTTGTTGGAAAACTCATACCTTCCAGCAATGAAAAGGAACAAAGTCTTTTCAAGATCAAAGTCCAGATGACTAAAACAAAACAAAACAGTTTCAAGTGAAATAAAGCAACAGCAACAAAATGTACACATGAATTCTGTTAAAGTACAAAGAGGGCTGGGAAAGATAAATATTTACTATAACAATCCTGTTTTCTCTATACCAGAGATAACCTAAAATCACATGCTATTTTCTTTTCAAATAAAGAAAAGCATACCCATAGAAATGACCTCGAACAAAATCTTGTATCCTGGCCTTGTACATTGCATGTAGATTTTGAAATTCATGCACTGCTGAAAATTTTTTAACATTCAAGCCATTTGGAGTAATTACATCTGGAAAAGCAAAAATAAAATCATCGTGAAAATCCTCTTTTGAGAGGGGCTACCGCTATAGAAAACCAATATATTTAAATCTATAAAGTTAGATAGATGTCTATTAACATTTCTAGTTTCTAACTATCATAAAATTGAAAATTCATAAAACTCCACAATAAATTTTTGAAATAGAAAATCAGGAGTCCTTTACTGAAATAACATTGAGTGACTGGTTCAATGAAACATTTTAATTCAATAATAATGATTATTGTAGTTTTATTGATTACTTACTGTGAACTAGGCACTGCTCTAAAAGCTTTACAATGTAACTCATTTAATCCTTGCAACAACCAATGAAGTAGACGCTCTTATCTGCAATTTCAGAGGCAGAAACTGAGCCACAGAGTTGTTAAGAAATCCGTTTGAGAATACAAGTGTAAATATGAGTAGCATCCATACAATCTGCCTCTATGTGTTGTGTCCTTAACCATGTTGTGTACTAAACTACCTCTTATCCTTTTGTTTTGACAAAGTGTGCGGAAAATGTTCTGTCCATTTGGAAAACTAGAAAGGCAGCCCTTTATTTCTAAGGCCCAGAAGATTTTGTTGTTCAGGCAGGAAGACATTTTTGGTGTTCCAGATGATTGTTCTGTGATAAGAAAGACGGAGACTACTCACAGTACAAGAAAAGAACTACCTACTGAGTCAAATATGTGGGTAATTACGTTCAGCAGCAGTAAAAACAAAAGTAATAAAAGGAAGCTATGTCCAAAAATTCAACAAAGGTCAATGGAGATATTTGCGATGGAGATTTGAGCTAGAATTATAAGCATGCCATCATTTTTGAAGGATATTTTACAATTATAAGGCTATTCCCTTGAAAGGGTTCCACAAACTCAACCCAGGCTTCTTAATAATTTCTTGTGGAGAAAACAACAACAAAAACTGCTGTTTGTTATGAGTTTTTACTAAGTAATTGGGCATGTGCTATACTCCTTTACACATCTTGCCACATCAGAGTCAATTTTGGGTTGCTGAGGTTTCCAAGTGAAAGCCATCATGTGAATAATTCCTGGATGAACTGTACAGTGTGATCAGGACAATAGACAATAACCTCTTACAATGTATTCATCTTTCTATAACATTTATATAACATCTATAACATTTCTATAACATTTATAACTTTGAGCCAGACTCAACTGTATTATTAATTTAAATATAATATTAATTCATTAATACTAATTTAATTTTCATAAACTTTTCATTGTATGGATTTTACAAATGAAGAAGCTGGCCTGCAGAGAGGTTACTTGCCCAAAGTCAAGTAACTACAAAGTAACAGGGATAAGATTTAAAACCAAGGCAGCCTGGCTCTGGGGTCTAACCCCTTATCTCCTATGCCAAGAATCTATATTGTCCAGAAAGATATAGAGGGCAGAATGTCTTTTGAGTATTTAATTTTGTTTTAGTATATATTTAACTATAGGTTTTTATAATTTAATTTTTAATGTCAGTTGTTAGCAACTAGATCACAAATTTCCTGAAATTTAATTATTGACTATTGTGAACTTTTATGAGCTGGTCCCAACATACTACTGCCTATGTGGCTTAAGACATAAGGCTTAAAAAATGTTTTTATGCCTCATTAATAGATAAGGAATTGTTTAGGTACTTCTACATAGTGACATAATTAAAACTGCAGTTTTGCCTCATTACAAATCATGCTTTAAAAGATCCTTTCAACGTTTACTATATTAATAAGGGTATCTTCAGTTTATGAGCAGTTCCGTTCCATAGGTGGTCTTGTCTGAATTTTATTTTCATTTTAATTAATTAATTAGTTGTGTGAGGGTAATTAGTTCATATTGGTAATGTATTCACATCATTTAAATTTCAAAAATTCAAAAAAAGAAACATATATATATAAAAGTCTCCCTTCCACTTCTGTTCTCTGATTTTTTCTCCTCCCTGGGAGCAATATTAGTTACTAATTTCTTGCTGTTGTTCTCAAGTCGAAGATAATGTCGATATCATCCATCTTTCTGAGACAATGCCAACACAAGAAAAAATGCTGACTAAAAGGGTTAAAATTCATCTTAGGCATAACATGCACTCAAAAGTCAACGATTTCATAACTACTATTAATAATAAGCATGTTAAAGGGCAAATGACAAATGGAAAAAAAAGAACACAACATTTAAGTTGTGTGTGTGTGTGTATGTGTGCGCAAGTCCTAAAAATCATTTTTTAAAAAAAGGTAGACATCCTGATAGAAAAAAACATGCATAGCTAAATAACAGAAGATTACATACAAATGTCAAATAGGTGAAAAATGTTAAAACTCTGTATTCAAAGGCAAATGGATATGCCATACCAATTTTTACCTGTATAATTGGCAAAGACCAAAAAATTAAAAATTCATTGTTGGTAAGAATGTGTGGAAACATTCTCCTATTTCTCTGTTGGGTTTCACCCAGACACTGATTATAATGAATGCCTTGGCCTCTTTGCAGTATTTCCTCATTATTCAAAATGTGGGGCAGAAGCAGGTGACTGGCTGATTCTGAACCCCCTCATTTTCTCCCTACCTGCTGGGAAACAGGAAAAAAAAAATCACCTTGTCTCCTTCTTTGGCTGTGGTGGTGGAAGGCAGAGTACTGCCACCCACCAAGACCACACAGCAGGAATTTCCTTAAAATAAATTTGGAACTCGAGTAAGAAAAGATCCTTTACAATATGGATGCCTTTGAAATAAGAGGGGGAAAATGAAATGTGATATTCTTGATTATGTACAGTTAACCCAGCACCATGGAATTCTTGTTCTTCTAGCTAATAAAGTAATTGAGTATTTTGTAAATAAAAATCATGGTAGAAACTGAAGAACTGAAGAACTGCCTTGTGGAAATTAGAACTGCTGTGGTCTAAAATCCCTTGCTTGGTTCTTGGAGCAGGCAAAAATTGGGATTGCAAAGTCCTTCTCTTAGATATGCATAGAGCTCATAGAATTATTGCAGAAGTCTAAGACAGTAACTTCTCATTTTGTAGTTCTTTTTTCTCTCTCTCTTGGATCGCTGATCAGGCACCGATCTGAGTTCCTCTCATGTATTAACTCGTTTAAGCATTACAACAATTCCAGATGAAAGTTTTATCATCCCCACTATGCAGGTAAGGCACAGAGAGCTTAAGTAACTTTCACAGAGTTACATAGCAGGTAACATATACCCAACACAAAATCATTTTTGATACCGAATTCAGCCAGTTTGGCTCAAAGCCCACACTTTTCACCACTATCCTGCAATTGTCTCCCTAAGAAAACAAAAATTTAAGAAAATAGTATGTACAGAATGCCTACTTTTGAAAGAAGAAAGTAGAAAACCTACTAGAGACACTAGAAAAGAATCATATTAGAGATAACTCAGAATGTGCAGTGACACAAAAAGTAAGGAAAATAGAGGTATCTACCATTTTTAAATGCTAAAGAATGTCAAGGAACATTTTAAAAAAATAGGGAATCCTGAATTTGGTGATTTTTTTGAAAAGCACTTTCATAAGTGTTGAAGGTTGGAAGTCAGAGTTGAAGGGGCTATGAGTAAGTGGAAGAAGCAACTATGGGTTCTTCTTCTATAATATTTGACAGCAGGAGGAAGGATGAGATTAGGTAGATATTTGACAGAGTAGTGGCCTCAGAGAAATTTTTATTTTAGAATCAAAAAAACACACAACGTTTTTGTAAGCACAGAAAAAGATACTGTAGACAGGAAACAAGGAAGATCCAAGAAACAAATGAGCATACTGATGGAGTAAACTTCTGTATGAGGCATGAGAGTGAGAATCCAGATGAGTCCAAGAGAATCCTTAGAAAAAAGAACAGCATAGGGACTTTATGCTGCCACTGTGCAAAATACTTGGATTCTCTTTTTTAAAAAATGATCTAACACCTTGAAATACCTCCTCTAGACATTCAACTGGTGTTTGAAAGAAAGACAACTAGAGACAAGACCAGAGGAATTAAGCAAGGAGGACATATTAATTAGGGCTGTTTGGTTGCAAGTAACAAACCTACTAACACTGGCTTAAGTATAATAATGAGGATTTAGTAATCGGATTCTGGGCTGTCTCGTGGCAAAGATTTAACTGGGCCTCAGGAATTAGTTTAAACCATAGTCTAAATCACTGTGGAGAATCTTAAGAGTCCTCTCTCTGTCTGTATCTGCTGCTTACTGCACTTCATTATAGTTTCACCTTTTTGTATCCCAGGCAACACAATAAAAAATGGACACTGTTAACAGTTTCAACCCTGACATTTTTATTATACAGGAGTACATTCAAAGAGATTCCTCTGTGTAGACCCCTTCCTACGGGAGCAGTCTAATTGGCCTGGCTTACACCAGGTTTCTACCTGTGAACCAATCATCTGTGGCCAGGTGACAGGATTACGATTTATGAACATGCCTCTTTGTACTGCAATCTCTAGATGAGCCTGAGGATAGTCGTTAGGAAAACTTGCAGAAAAGGTCTTGGGAGAAGTAGGGCAACAAATTTCTATTAAATAGGACCAGTGAGGAAATGTTATAAGATGTAGGACTGGGCTCGTCTTGCACACATTTCTGATATTTTCTGAACTTCCGTTTTCTTAACATAGAAAAGTCAACTCAGCTTGGTGAAACACACCAAGTCATTATGATAACCTAGTTCAGACCCAGGGCATTTGAAGTATAGCCCATTTATTCAACAAGCCCAGACTGAACACTACTATGTTCCAGACATAGCTTAGTGTTGGTTTTACTGCAAAGCTACTGAAATTGAGAGTGAAAGTGTGGGTGAAGATTTGAGTGGTAATAGTGAATGCAATTTTTCCACTATTGTTTTACGCTTTTTTGTTTGAAATAAAATTCTCTTACTCTAATAACATTTGGAACTGAAAGATTAATGACAAATGCCGGGGTAATAATTACCAGGCTTTCTCCTGAGCATATGTTCTGCCTCTATTGCTGTTATTTCAGAAACTGTGGTGAACACATGAGCACAGTGGACTGCTGCTCGCTCCATGCAATACCGATGATAAATCTGCCGTTCCCCAGCCTCTTTGTCTATGTTAAACTGTTGGGAAAACACACACACACACACACACACAAAACAAAACAAAACAAGCACATGTACATTTGCTTACACTGATCCTTCTACAGAAGCAAAACAAAATCACTTATTTCTCATATTTTGTCCCTCAAGGCTGTAAATTTTATGGCCACAAAAAAGTAATGATAATTTTTATTAAACCCATTACTAAATGCATAGCTACTTATGCTTAAAAAGATGTTGTTTACTTCATTTCTGCTTCTAAACTATTATTTAGCCTCCTAAGTAAATTATATTCCTACTTTTTTATAATCACATAGAATTCTTGATTTCTTGGTATTTTAATTGTACTTTTACTTATTCCACATTTTATAAATATTGAGCTAATTTCTTCCCCCAAGGTCCTTATCATATTTTCCCCATAAACAATGAAATAAAGCTGACATTAAACTTGATACCAAAACTAAAGATAATTATCATCTTTAATTCACTGAAAGGGAACCTGACAAAGAGAAGAGAGAAATTATTTTCCATGGTTATAGAAGTCCTATCATATAATTTCAGGAGTGTCCGGTTACTTTAATTAGATTGTTTTAGATTATGCAATTATCCATTATTCTGGGTATCTTAACTTTTAAAAAACCATAATGAACCAAACCCCTAACAATTATTTAAATACTTGGCAACAATTGTCGGCTTTTGCCATTTTTTGCTCAGTTATTGAAGGTTCTCTCTAATACAGCTGCATATGAAAGTAGCAGTATCTAAGAGAAAACATTATATAGTTTCTAGCATTGTATCAGCAATGCTCTTTTCATAATAAAGATTATTAGAAACTTTTCAACACTATGCATTAGGCACTCTTCTAAGCATATCATTTTTTAATCTTTATAAACCACTGAGGCACATATTTCATCTTCATTTTATGGAGGAGGAATTGAAACTTTTAACGGTAAAGGAACTTGACCAAGGTCACATGCCTATTAAGCATTTTAGCAGAGCCCTAAATTGATCCCAAATCAGTTTGACTCCAAGCTTGTGTTCTCACCTACTTTTATATCATTTTTGACTCTAACTCAATCAACAAATCAGTCCCAATAATTACTGCATCATAGAGTAAACTACTGAAAAAAAAAAGACTCATCAGATGATTCTAAAGTTTTGAACAGAAAAATTCCCAAAATATTTTTTCTTGACTATATTTGCAAACATCTCTGAAAATGTTTGAATCAGGGCTCTATATGGCATCCTTGGATCAGCAGAAGTTTTTTTAAAAATCTCTATATGGTTGGTCTCATTTATTTAACCAAATCTCTCATTCAACAAACATTTGTTGAATAATTAATATGTTTCTGTAAATTAGTGAGGAAATGGGTAAAAATCAGTTAGAAATAAATAAGTGCCTGAGTAAGATATAGGATCAGAACAGGACTGATTCACTCTGGCTGAGTTTAGGGAAAAGTATCTCACACTATATAAGTGTTCATATTGTCAGTATCACCTCTAGACTGTAAGATTTTCAATGACAAGACCAGGAGTTATTCACCTTTATATCTTCAAGTTGACTGGATGAATAAAATGCCACTTGGACTGGGAAAAGTTCAATTTGTGGAAAGGTTATTTTAGGCTGAAGAATTAGCTGCCTTAAAGAACAAGTATATAAAGTTATATGGCATGTGCAGAAAATCGCAAGACGTTTGACATAACTGTGCCACTGGGTATAGAATTTTGGAGACATAATAGGGCCACATCCTGGTAGGATATAATAAGGCCAGATCCCAGAATTCCCTGAAGACAAGGCTCGGAATTTAGCCTTTGTACTGTATACAATGGAAAGCACTGAATGGGCTTGTTTAGCGATATGGTGAAGACATGGCCTATGTTTAAGAAAAATAACTCTGGAAAGAAGTATTAAATGTTTCCTACCTCATTAAGATTTTGCGAAGAGAAATTGAAATAACACATGTCAAATGTTTACAAATGACACATGGAAAGTGCTCAATAACTTTAGCATTGTTATTTATTGTTGATGTTGAGAATAATAAGATTTTATATATGGGATAGTAATTAATCATTAAACATGTATAGATGGGAAGATACGTTTTCTAAGTGAGTAAAACAAGTATGCAGAGACACAAGTCTCCGTGAAGACAGGCACTTATGTCTGCTTCTGCCTTTTCCTGGTCCCATCGGGGTCCCTTATCTTTTATGTCAGTGGTATGAACGGCCACTCCTGGGCTTTATAGCAACCTTATCTGTTTACAATGTCCAGCAACAGAGAAGGGTAACCTTATAATTAAAGATGACCAGCTCAAAAGTTGGTCAGAGGAAAGAGTTAAAATCTACCAAATAATTGTCTATGGATAACTTCCTTCAACATTTTCAAATCCCAAACAGCACTGTCCTTACATTTCCATCAAGGAAATTCTGTTGCTATCAAGAAAAGAGAGACCAAAACATAAGAAAATTTTAAGAAAAAAAAAATCATTAGTTATCTAGCTCTTTTAGCAGAGGGGAAATTGACCAATTACTGGATTAATAATGATAAATTTGGAAAATTCTTCTTGGAGAGTCTCAGAAAATTCATATGCTGAATCCATGTGAATTGTCTAATAACAAAAATGTTTTTAGTTAGAAATTATTATTTGAGTAAAATAACTGTAATATTTCTGATTTCATAAAAGTTGAATACTTTTATTTGTATTTTAATTCCCCACATCCCTAGGTTTATTTGCTTGAGTCAGAACATACTGAAACAAATCTTAGGTCTTGCATCAAAAACTAAATTGTGAGTCATTTCTTATGTTGAACTTTCAAAAACTATGCATTTATATAATTTGGTATTTCTGTGTACTACCCAAATTCTAAACCCAGTGTGAGTATGGGGAGAGGGTTTGCTGTGGAAAATGATTATGGGGGATTTTTCTGTGAGAAATGATTATGAGTTTAACTCAAAATCTAGTTGTTGACTCCTTGTTATTTACTAGTCACTCTGCTGAGCTGGACATTTTACTAAAACAATGGGCTAGGGTCTGACTAAGCTTACATACTTCAACCAGTGAGGGGCTTTAAGCTGTGGAGATATATAGTCTTTTTTCAAGACTGTATGATATAAATACTGACCTTTTATCAAAAGAAAATAATTGTAATATCTAACTATATACTACAATGCATTTGTTCTTTAAAAACAAATAGTCTGATGTATATCATTAGTTGTTTTTATTAATTACTATATTATGCTCTTAAGTATTCTGAAGTGAAATATTTGAAATGCCTATCTTAACATTTTCTCTTTTACAAAAATCCAAGTCTGCTCTTCTTCAGGAAACACAGTTGTTGAGCTTGTCATGGATCACGGGTTTGCTCCTATTAGTCTACCATGATCGTACACTATTAGGAAACTTCACTGATCTCCTGACCTTCAAAACATTATTTTAAATGTACATCTTATGTTCACAATTTGACCTTTAGGTTAGGCTGACCTTTTTATAAGAAAACTGTCATTAGGACCATTCATTGCTTTGCAAATGTTAAAGTTTGTCAGAAAAAGCCTTTCCTGCATTCAAAGTGTCTTTGAGATAGTTGCATAATTCTCCACTACCACGACCTAAGTATTATTTATGTATCACTCACACATATACTTTATTTCATAGAATCTTAGCTTTGTTTTTAACTGGAGAAGACTTTAGAAATCAATTTTCTAACTTCCTAATTTTCCTGATAGTGAAACAGAATCCTAAAATGCTAACTTGATATGATTGGCGATGTAGATACAAAATCCGCAAAAGTCCTGATTGTATGGTATGCAAATGCTTTGTTGATATTATTGACATGATGATATAAAAGACATACTTTAATTTGATTTAACTGATGGAAAATAGAAGAAAGAAGTAAAAACTGAATGACTTTGGGTCATAGAATTGGTCTGTCTTCTAAAATGAGCACACACAACTGTCTGGTCACCAAGGACACAGATCACTGTTTGTAATAACTTCTGTCTTATTTGACCCCCACAAAACTCCACCTACACATTGCAGAATTACAGGAGAAATCTGACTATCTGTTCACTTGGAGGGAAGGAAATAAGGCTCACAGTGCAAGCTGTATGCCTAGAATCCTGCTTCTCTGCCTGCCACTCAAAGCTGTGTCTGGATCCAGGGTCCTCACAGCACTTCCCAAGCTTCAGGGTAGACAGGAGCCCAATTTTGTGTCCACAATGTCTTATTCCCAAAATGACCCTTTGGATCTTGAATCTATTGCTCTGTAACAGACAGACATCGCCTCTCACTACTACTGTGTTCTGAGCAGTTAAACTATACAAGCTCTCTGTCACCAGGGGAGGATTTGCCATGAATATTGATTAGTTAAAAGGGCATTTCTGTCATCTGGCTGGCAGATGAAACATAAAGATCGATACTTCTCATCCTTCAGCTTCAAGGATCGGAAAGAAAGGTGGTGAGGGGGAAGGAGGTAGGATTACTTACCTTATCAAGATGGTTGTAGAAATCAATGTTTGCTGCGCAGAGATACCTCCCAAGCAGTGTGGCGTGGGTGGTAAATATCGTAGCTATAGGAAGTTTCCGGGCACGAGAAAGGATTAGTCCAGTTCCGGCCTGCCATTCATGGAAATGGGCAATGACATGTTTACCTTCCGTATGGTCTGTCACCTACATCAGAAAAGAGGCATTTAGAAAAGTTGTTGGTGAAGCCTGATCTGGCTCATGGCCCACAACATAAGAAAAGTTATCATGCCTATAAATTTTAGCACAATTTAAAGGGATCTAAATATGATAACTGCAGATTTAGCACGTTTAAGTGCTTTATAAGATTTGGTGGCATGTTCAGAAAGCCCAGTGATTCTCACCCTTAGCGTATATCACAATGACCAGGAAGACTTGTTAAGCACTGTCATCTGGGTTCCATTCCCAGGTCATCTAATTCAACAGTTCTGGGCTGACAGCAAGAATTTGCATTTCTTACAGGTTTCAGGGGTGCTGCTACTGGAGGTCCACGTTAATACTCTTTGAGAACCACTGACTTAGGCTCAACCTCTGTACTTTAAAGTATCTACTCTTCAAAAAGTTCCTCACAGCTACTAAAAGTTGCACAGAGCCATGGCAGCAGAGGTGACAGCAGAAAGAGGACTTGCCTCGAAGCCTTGGGTTTTTTTTTTCAGTGTCTTTATTTACCCTTTTTTTTTTTTTTTTACCAAAGACAATGTCTATTTCTGGAACTGCTTTATTTTAAAGGAAGTTGGGGCTCTTACTTTGTTTCTCTCCCCTCTGTTCCATTTAACAGAAAGGATGACAGCGCGCACACACACTCACAAACATTCCTTTGGAGACTGAACTCAGCCCTGGGGGCAGTGGTTCAGGGAGGCAGTTTGCAGAGCAATAATTGGTTCTACCAACTAAAGCAAGAGTGCATATTGGTCATTAGAGCTGACCTGCCAGCATCCTGACTCTTCTCCTATTCTGTCACTAACACAAAGCAATTGGACTTCCTCTTTACCTTCCCCTTCATTTCAAGGCAAACCTTTATGGCTATTGGAATATGACTTCATCAGTAAGAAAGACTGGACAAGAGGAGCACACTCCCAATAAAAGTTCTGTGATTTGTCCTTAGGCCACACCCACTTTCCTAGGGATGATCCATTTTTAGATTAGGCATCATCATCTTGAGGTGGTGCAAAAATTGCAAAGAAATCTTACTGTCATGCTTTGAAGACTTAAGAGAGTGCAGGCTTGTCTCATTTAACAAGGGCTGGTTTCTAATACTTCTTTTTTTTCATCTATGGGATATTTCACTGATATGAACACCTTAGCAATTGCTGGGACCACTTCAGCCCTTAGCAAATGATGAAAACTTCTAAAAGTCACTGCAGTTGCATGAGTACTCATGCATAAACAAAACAAAATATTTCAAGCTATTTCCTACTCCCTTGATTCTAGAATTCATGTACATAGTGCATGATGTACATTATTTTTTTCTTGCATATAGATTGAGTATCATCTATGTAGCAGGCAATATAATTGGATGTTTTATAGACATTCTGTTTAAACCTGACATGAGGTAAATATTAATAAGCATTAGTATTACCCTGTTCCGAAGGCTGGCATTTAGTTTGAGGAATGCTAAACATTTTCTGATTGCTTTGAAATGTATTAGGACAATCAATAATGGCAGCAACTCAAAATTCACTTAATCTAAAACCATGGGATCATTGCTGAACATGCTGGGCACAGAACACAACCATGCTGCCCCTCTGTTGTATAGCTATAAGTAAGCTGTACCTCTTTTAAGAACCAGGCAGTTAAAGATCCAAATATCAGCATATCATTGGCTTCTCGGTCGTGATAAGGGATGCCAACACTGCATGCTTCCCAGAGGTCGCCCTTCCACCTGTCCAGATTCCAAGCTGAATACCCTATGTCAAAGAGCACCACGTAAGGACTCCCTTCTATCAGCCATCTTCCAAAATGCACCTGCCATATAAAGAACACAGAGCCATATAATCATGCTAAGTAATATGAGGGAGGAAAATGTATTTGTGCTTAGAAGATACAAACTTTACTTAGAACTTCATAGCAGATTATACAAACTCTATGGGAAATCGTAGTGATAACACAAACTATCTGATGTTTGAGCCTGAAGATGGAGTGGGCTTGCGTCCAATTCACCTAGAATCTCCAAGTTTTGCTCTTCAGTAAATTTGGTCATTTATAAAGAAAGTATCTATAGCTCATGTACTCTTTCCTGTGACCTTGAGCTCATAGTTTTAGGATTTAATTATCGTCTATTTTTTTTATGACAGTCATAAGATGAACTACTTTGTATCTTTAACAACTTGTAGTTGGATGTAATTTCTACTGTGTCACTGATTTATCTTTATGCAACAGGACTTACAATATTTCTTGCTAGAAAAAAATTATTTCTGTAGACAAATGTATATGATTTCTCTTATTCTTCCTATCAAAAAAAACGTGACTCGAAGTATTTCTCAATATGGTTGATGCCAGAGATTTTATTTAAATATATTGCCCAAGATACATTATCTCTTTAATCTAGCAGCTCAAAGTCTAACCTATTACATTCTTTAAATTGACTGTTCATCAGTTCAACATTAATCTAGTCAATCACAGACTTACCTCTAACACTTGTGCCAATTTGACCCATTGCACAAATGCTGAAATTAGACAACACTGAATCTCCATCTATTCAACTTACTGCGCTTTCACTCAGGCTGCTGATTGATGCCAATCATGTATATTTGTGCCACTAAAAGATCATGACTATACATCAAAGATGTCTAGACATTCTTTTATCTATCCCTTGAACATTTTTAAAAATTTCTTCCTTCAAATTCTTTTATTTTAAAACTTGCCTCCTCTCATAAGATGACTTTTAACCCCTACTTCAGTGAGATCATCAAAAACCTTGAGTGAGACAATCTTGAATTCTTCATCAACTTATCTCTAGTTGCATTCATCTTTTATTTTCTGTTTAAGTGAAAGGGGAGAAGAATGATCTTTTCAATAGGGTTTTGGATCTTGTTCCCTCTCGCATTCTCAGTGACCTTACTCTCTTCAATCATCCATTTCTTCTGAACTTTCAACTTCTCCCTGCCTACTAGATATTTCTTTTTGGCACACAAATATACTCAGGTCTCACTCAGAGTTAATAAAACATTAATTCTCAAAACCATGTCATTCTGAAACTAATTAATTTATCTTTCCTCTTCATAGAAAAATCTCATAGCCATAACTTTTGTAGACTTTTTCTCACCATTCTCTCATTCATCAATTTACTGCTCTCTTATTTAAGCGCCCTTTCTCCTTTGAGGCTGTATTTAACAGGTTTATCTTGAGTGACCTTAATATATTGCTAAACCCAATTGACCCTGGTTCAATCCTTTGTTGACTTAATCCCTCCTTCATACTTGAATCTCTCTTTTCCTTTGTCTTGACCTCACTATTCCTATTGTGACAGCAGCAAATTATCATAAACCTAATAGCTTAGAACAATACAAATTATTTTACAGGTTTGGGAGTCAGTAGACAGAAATGGGTCTTATAGTTTAAAACCAACATGTTGAAAGAGTTGCATTCCATTTGTATTCTCTAGAGGAGAATCTGTTTTCTGGCCTTTTCCAGCTTCTAGAGGCCACCTACATTCCTTGGCTCATGGCCCCTTCGGCCATCTTCAAAACTCATCACGCCAACCTCTGCTTTTGTTGTCACACCTCTTCTCTGATTGGAATTCTATTGCCTCCCTCTTATAAGAACTCTTGTGATTATATTGTGCTAATCCAGGTAATCCAGGATAATCCCCCATTTTAACATAATCACATCCACAAAGTCCTTTTGCTATATAAGGTAACATATTCACAGGTTCTGAGGATTAGGATTTAGACATCCTTTGTTCTCCATCACTGTGCTTCTCCTTCTACAATCTCTGACTTCTTTTAATGTAGATGTTCTAACACATTAACATCTCCAAGGTTTGGTTCAAAACTTTTGCTCTTAGTTTATAAACTTCCACTGAATACTAGTATCAACACTCATTATGTCAACTACAATTTAGACACAAATGACTTCCCCAGAAATATATCTACTCTATACCTTCTGCTGAGTTCCAAAACTATTATACAGCTCGATACTTTCCCATGGTTTTCACAAGGTGCCTCAAAAGTGTACCTATTTAAAATCAAGTTCATCATCTTTCGCATAAATCTGCTCCTTTTCTCTAAGTAGCTGAATAGTCTTCTCTTGTGAGTTCATGTAAATTGGGTTGTTTTCCAATAAGAGTTTACTAAGACTTGTCAAGTGATATGCCCATTAGTATCCATTACCTGGCAGCCATGTTTATTCATTGTGTCCATTGCTTTTCTAATAGTATCATTTACAGGTTCACACTGTTCCACCTGAGTCTTCATGTTTTGCTCAAAATATGGACCAATCAGAAAATAATTGTCTCCCCATTCATCTGCTGTTGTTCTGGCCTTTGTCTGAATCACAGTATAGATGCCACCAACTGTTAAAAAGAAAAGATTACATTATCATTATCAGGTTAGGAATTCAAGTTAAAGAATAAAAGAATGGAAGTGAGTCCTCATTTTTAAGTGAGTACTTAGGATCCATCAAGCACAAAGGTTTATTTAACTTCCTAAAAGAAAGCTTTTAAAAAACATCAATAAATAGTCACCATTAGTTTAAGTCATGCATATTTTAAAGCTCCAACTGGGTGCAGGTCAGAGACCAACAGGTTGTCAACAGCAGAGAAGTACATTTGGAGAAAATCTGAAGATACAATCGGAATAAAGCAGTACTTGGCTTAAAGCTCTATCCACATTGAATTGTCAAAGTTGGAACAAATAGCTATTGTCATGACACGTGCCCTCAGCAGCAGTACTCACCTTGCACCCCTTCTACAGTGATACAAGAAGGGTCTAAGGTATGTCCAAATAATCGCCACTGCTGAAATTATGAACAAATCTCCAAAGCTAAAGAGCCACTTCCCTTCTAAGGTACCAAACAAGGTAGTTTTTGACAAGAAGAAAGAGCTGATAGATTTTGAAGGGGAATGCTTGACCCAACCCTCATGTCAAACCCAGTGACACAAATACAAATTTTCATATGGTATTTCATTCTTTTCCCCCTCTGGCATCACTGACACCACTATTAATACACAAAAATATGTATACTCTCAGAAAATATATATACCCTTGAATCCAGCAAGTCCACATATAGAAAATTGTCCTGGGAGGAAACAAAAATATATGTATAAGGATATTTATTGAGACATTATAGTGTTGAAAAATTAGAACCAATTTAAATTGAACTAGTTAACTCACTTAACCTAAGGCTCAATTAGCTCATCTGTTCAATGGGACTAAAATAATACTTAGCTTGGGCGAAAAGGCAGGTCATAACAGTAGTATTAAAAATTAAGGCTCATTGAAAAGGTGATATTTAAGTACTTAAAAGGATAAAGATGTAAGGCAGGTGGATATCGTGGGGAAGAATTTTTTCAGGCAGAGGGAAGGGTTAGAACTAAAGCCCTAAGTTGGGAAGACAGAGTGCACATGGAGAGTAATAAGCATTCAAAAGGAAAAACTTGTGGTGGAGTAACCAGGTAGGAAGAATAGAGAGGACCAAGGGGAAGAAGACATTCTTGTGGTTATTTCTTGTGCTGGCTCTAAACAATCATCTCATGTGAGAATATGAGAACAGTGTGAATCAATTTCTTCCTTTTTAAATTTATTTTAAGGGTTTTTATTAAAATATAGCTAACATACAATATTATATTAGTTTCACATATACACCATAGTTATTCAACATTTATATACCTAAAGAAATGATCACCATGATTAAGTCCAACAACCATCTGACAATGTCCCACACTATCACAATACTATTGATTACATTCCCCATGATGTGCATTGCATCCCCATGACTATTTTGTAAGTACCAGTTTGTTTTTCTTTTCTTGTTTTTATTTTTTTTTCAGTTTATATTTCTTAATCCCTCCACCTTTTTTACCTTCCCCCTAACCTCTTCCCAACTATCACCCCAACGAATCTAGTACCCATCTGACATCACACATAGTTATTACTATATTATTGACTATATTCCTTATGCTATACCCTACATCCGCATGATTACTGTGTAACAACCAATTTGTACTTCTTAATTTCTTCTCCTTTTTTACTCATTCCCAATCCCCCTCCAATCTGGCAACCATCAATATGATCTCTGTATCTATGAGTTTGTTTTTTTTCTGTTTTCTTTGTTTATTTTGATCTTTAGATTCCACATATAAACAAAATCTCATTGTACTTGTCTTTCTCTGTCTGACACTCCACTCAGCACAGTACACTCCAGGTCCATCCATGCTGCTACAGATGGCAAGAACCCACTCCCTTCCATGGCTGAGCAACATTTCATTGTAAGTATGTACCACCTCCTCTTTATCCATTCTTCCATCGACAGACACCCAGGCTGCCTCCACATCTTGGCCATTGTAAACAATGCTGCCATGAACATATGGATACACATGTCCCCTTGAAATAGCATTTGGATTTCTTCAGGTAAATATTCTGAAATGGGATTACTGGGTCCTTCTTTGTCTCTCTTTATAGCCTTTGTTTTAAAGTTTATTTTGTTTGGCTAAAGTATTGGCTACCCCAGCTTTTTTGTTTGTTTATTTCATTTCCATTTTTATGAAATATCTTTTTCCATCTTTTTACTTTCCATCTTTGTATGTCTTTCAATCTGAAGTGATTCTCTTGAAGACAGCAGATGTAAGGGTTTTGTTTTCTTATCCATTCAGCCCCCCTATGTCTTTTGATTAGAGTATTTAATCCATTTACATTAAAAAGTAATTGTTGGTAGATATGTATTAGGTAGTTCGACCTAATACATAGGACGGCTGTCACCAGTAGCGGACCTGGGTAGCTCCACAAAAAGCCAGTACACCCCAAGGCCTGCTGCCATCTGCTGATTCCCTTAAGATTCAGCCCCTGATAATGCCTCATGCAGTACAAGAGTTGGGTGAGGGAGGGTCTCAGGGTGTCGCTAGAGTGGGAAGAATTGTGGTCAACTGGTTAATGTAGACTCTAGTTTGGTGCCAGTGCTGAGCCTGGAGCTACTCAGCAAAACTCTCAGAGCACACCAGGGCCAGCTGCTGCCCACCTAGCTCCTGCGAACTCCGATAGTTTTTCAAAAAAGAGTGCAATGCATGTGGGGTTGGCTGTTTTCGGGGAAAATGCCTCTGGTGTTGGGCGAGTTGGGTGGGGCAAATTCTCAGGTTGTCAGCAGGGTAGAACAGCAGAGCTCACCAAGTCAATCAGATTCAGATTTGGCCTGTGGGGGAGGCTTCAACACATTAAAGGTAGCAGCCGCCTACTGGTTGCACAGGAGAAAGATCCCACACAGGGAAGATGGCAACTGTCCTCCAGCCCTCCTTCTGAAGACATACCTCAGTCTGACCCCCCAACAACATGTCCCCGATGCCCTCCCCACCACGCTGAGTTACTGTCCCTCCACTGGAGCCCAAGGTGTGTGCCTGCTAGTGAGAGACTCTGTTTGTGGGCCATTTAAGAGGATGTTTGGGTTTCCTGCAGCCTTCCATTCAACCTGGATAGTTGGAATCCACACTATTTTTCACAGCTAGATGTTGTGGAGGCTCTTCTTCCTGGCACCAGTACTCTGGGCTGGGGAGGCTGGTGTGGGGTTGGGGTCTTTTGATCCTCTGCGGGGAACCTCCATGGCTGAAATATCCCTCCTGGTTCTCAACCACCACATGGAGGTTTGGGAACAGCCTATTTCACGTTTCCACCCTTCCTATCAGTCTTGACATGGCTTCTTTATGTTCTTGGTTATAAAACTTCTGTGCAGCCAGACTTCAGCTGGTTCTCCAGGTTTATTATTCTATACTTTAGCTGTAATTTTAATGTGTTCATGGAAGGAAGCAGGCCCAGGTTTATCTACTCTACCTTCTTGGATCTCTCTCTCTCTGAACCAATTTATTGAGCAATATTTTGTTCATGAGCTATAGGCGAGGGGAAGACTCAAGATATTCTGTGTGAACTCTCAAAGCTAATACAGATACTGGCACCAATCTTCAATTCCATTTCCAAGAGCAATTTTATTACTTGTATAATGAAAAAAAAAAAAGCTTCTTATTTTTCACTACAGTTTTTCAGAAGGTATTTCAATTCATCAGGATATAGGATTTGATAGTTACTGCATCTCTTAAATTTCTTATTTCAGTAACTTAGACTTTAAGTAATCAATCTAATAGATAGTTACAATCTATGGCCAAAAGGTAGAATTGCACTCTGCAAATTTTTCTTTAAGCCTGAAAAACTCAAAATATACTTTTTGGTAAATTGCCTTTTGAGAAAGAAGACACAAAATATAAATGTTGATACTACTATATGATACTAACAGAATTCATTAATGTATAAATGGAAGAGTTAATGTAACTCCCCAAATGTAAATATTACATGCAAGCAATTTTCATATGAGCTTACATAAACTTATTGTCCTTAAGAACTTCACTGTTAAGAAAAGGCTTTTTGACTGTACTTAAAATTGTCACTTGAGCAGAGTCTGATAATAAGAACACTGTCACAGCTCTGATGGCAGGTGATGAGGATAACGTGGAACACATGAAGAGGATCTGCAAATCCTGCAAGCAGAGGTTTCCAGACTGATTCACTTAACCATTCAACAAGGAATCTGAGTCTACTAAAATTGATGCCAGCATCGACCACATCTAAATATTTCCCCAAATTCCAGAAAATTTAATGAACTGTATAAACTATTTGTTAAGGAAAAACAAATTTAGAGAAATTGTTTGAAAGGGCAATTAAAAATTTTTTCTTTAAAATGTGATTTTATATATATATATATATATATATATATATATATATATATATATATATATATGATCAGGGTGCCAAAAAATGTATACAAGTGGACATTTTGGCCAACGTTGCTCAAGCGGTAGTTTGCCATAATCAGAAGTGTCTGGATGCTGATGGCAATAACCATTTTGAGCTCCTCTTGTAATTGCAGAAGTCAAATGTGACTTGTATTCATCTTTTGCTATCAGTATATATTGAGTATTACAATTTTAATACAGTTTTTTCCTTTCTTAAAATGTGTATATATTTTTTGCTATATATATGTATATATATATTCAAAACCATTATCCATAAAATGCAAATGCAAAACCTTCAAATAATTTTTCCTTTTCCATAGACTTGTTTCCCTCATCTTCATCTTATGATGGGTAATATGTTATCAGCAGATGGTTCACATTTATTAAATGCCTTATTCACATTTTTGTTCTTGAAAACTCTTTTATTTACAACTATATATCTTGCCCAGAGATCTTATAACATCCTTGTTTATTAGATTATGTGTTTGAAATTCTAATATACTTGGGTAGATGCAAACACATTTTTATTTGCTAAAGAACATAAAGGAGAAGAGAAATTCTTTATTTGAAAAATATGAATCATTAGATTTGGGAATTGAAATGTAAAGATGAACATAATTAATTGTCTACCTCTTTTTCCCACTTGAGGCCTTCAATTTTAGTATGGATGGTCCCCAAATAGTCTTAGAGTGTTCATAACTACTATGGCTATGTTATTTCAGCCTACCAGGAATAAAAACATAAAATTAAAAAATAAAAGTCCATCCCATATTGGCTGAAGCCTGATTGTAAATAAATCTTTCCTCCTAGGGCTCTCCTTGTACAGTCTTTCCATGGGGAGGTCCACTTACTGCATTTCACATGCTCAAGCACAGTTTTATCCTTACTCTTTCCTTCCTATATTTGTATATCAACTAGTTTCCCTCAATTTTTATACTATTTACTACAAACTCTTCTCTTGGCGTGCTAATTATAGGTAAGTGTGATGGCTTAGACATAGGGTCGTTCTTATTTTCAAATTTGGAGTATAAACCAGAGAGTCACCAACACATATTTATTAATGAACTATTGTTTTAACACAGTGTTAGCCACTGAATTTGAACTTACCCTTCACTCTCAAACATGTACTTTGTATTTTATTGATCTATATTTTTTCCCAAACAACATGGGAGCTATCTTTAGTGTGAGGGCAAAGTATTAGACCTTTCATAAGAAAGAAAAGATGAGCTCCCACGGCATATATGTTTCCTCCAGAAACACTGCTGATATTGCTAAAACCAAGATTCCAAAGCAGTGTAGAATATGGACAGAAGCCGTAATAAGGCATTTTATATATACATATAATATGGGAGTATCTTCACTATTTTTAAATTCTTAAAAGTTACAGAATTCAGAAGTCATATGACTTCAGTATGCATAGCTAATAATCTGACCCTCCTATCTCAAGACAGTTACAGAAGTAGGGGTAGTCACTACGTTTATAGTTAGAACACCGTTCTCTGAGGTAGCAGGGCTGGTAGGATAGAAAATAAATGTTACTGGTGACAATGGTCAACTAGTGTTTGTGTGCCTAGTGCTTTGCTGGGTCCGTTATTTAAATCAAAACAACTGCAGTCTTGGGCAGTGGGAGGTGAGACACTTAGAACAAAACCACGTGCACACCCCCACCACAGTGGCAACACCATGTTTTATGTAAGAGGGACTCAGGATGAAAAGGAAGTGGGAGACTAGCGTTCCCCTTAAAGCTATGTGTATACCAAGCATGGTTTTTCCATAGATTGTATTTCATGTGGTGTGGCTTGGGATGCCATTGATAAAGCCACTGCACATCTATCAATACCAGGCAAAGCAACCTCAACCCCTAGTAACTGTGTCCCCATGATTGTAGCAACCCTGTTCCATATCTTTTTCTCCACTTTTCTGCTTTTGTATTTAAAACTGACCCATGGAATTACTGAAAGTCAAAGCCATTATGATAATGGATGATCCAACTCCCTCATTTTATGAATAAATTTTATGAAGAAATAATAATAATGCCTACAGAGTATTTATTAAATGCTAGACACTGTTATAAGTTATTTATAATTGGTATTTCTTTTAGTTTTCACAGCACTATTACAGGTAGATGCTATTATTATCTTACTTTTAGAAGGGAAACTGAGGCACAGAGAAACTATGAGATGGATCCCATATCACGTAGGTAATGATGGAGCTGGGATTCCAGTTTAGGCAGTTTGACTCCAGAGCCCACAGGGTGGAGACAGCAAGACTAAGTAACTATGTGGAGGGACGATTGATGGTGGTGGTGGGAGGGACAGAGGAAGAAAATGATTAGTATCACAAAAAGATAAACTTCTTTAGGTGTTGGGGAAGGTGGAATCCCTTCTATTCTGCTCTAGAGAAAAGCACTTGGAAAACAATACTTAGAGGAAATAACTTTTTAAATTATGGCTCTAGGCACTTCTACATTAACAAAAAGGAACCCAGGGGTTTAGAGAACTTAGAGCAGTGGTTGTCACATTAATTATTGAGGCCTTTGGAAGTCTGATGAAAGCTTTCAGTCCTTTTCTCTCAAAAAGCGTTTACACATACAAGTATGAACCATATTTTCAAATACAATTCTACAAGGTTTACAAACTCTTTGAAGTCCACTTTTAACAAGTGGACCTTGATAACACCTTTAGAACAACTGCGTCAGAATAGTGGCCTTGCAATCACGGTCAGTTTCTACCATATCACTTTGACTGTAGTTTTCTGAATTTTTCCATGTATCATTCCTACCATGTGGCCCACCGCAATGGCATCTAGTTTAAGGAGGGAGCAGGTAGAAGTATTATGCCTGGCAATATGCTGGCTTAGGGCTAAAACAAGTTGTTTTTAGTTGATTTTAAAAGAGAAGCACTTATTTAGTGACTAAATTTCAGAAGTGTTCACATGTATTAAATTAGCATTCATTATTTGACAATATTCATTAAACTCTTTTTAATGATCCTAAATATCCTCCAAATGATAATTGGTCCGTAGTCTACAATGATTTGGGTAAGTCTGTGCAGAAGAAATGATTGCAATAAGAGGTTTGTCCCAAACCCCAAACTAGATGGAACACCTCCCCGCACCACACACACGCACTGTATAGTCTTAGAGCATCTTATTCTCTTATTCTTATACTTCTCATGTTTGACTATAAATGCATATTCAATGTCTATCTTCCTGCAAGTTTGTAAATTCTGGAAGATTGGGAATCAATTCTGTATTGTTAAACTCTATGCCCCTCATCTCCCAATGCCTGACACCTAATAGACACTTGATGAGTCTTTACTGAATAATAAGTGGACAATAATAATAAACGAATAAAAGCAATACATTTGAAGAGTAATATGAACAAGTGTAAAAGATTATTTTAAGGTCTGAGAATTAGCATCCAATAATTTAACTATGATTCTTTTATTTTTATGCTTTACACATTTTCATTGTTCATTGGCAAAAAAATTCTTTCTGTCAATGAGGGACTTTTTTCCTCTCTAAGAAATCTTTTGTTTTCCTGGATATAAATACATTTCTCCTATTTGCCATCAATCACTGTAAGATGATGGTTTCTCCATCATTCATGAAGAAAGTAATATTCAGGTAGTTTAAGGGACGTTTTTTACAAAGTCTTAAAAATCTATGATCTTTAAGTCTCATGCTCTTTCATCTGTAGTACATTTCCTTAGGCAATAGATGCTTTAATTATGATTATTGTGCAGCAATAAAAAAGATAAGTGGACTCAGAGGAGAACTAAATGCTAGTCCCAACCCTGCCATTTACTTGATCATTTAATGTTTATAGGCACCCATTTAATCTATGAAATGGAAAAGTGGGGTTCATGATCTCCAAGATGCCTCATATCACTGCTATGAACTGCAGGAAAGTAAAAGTTCAAAATAAAAAGAAACTATGGTATCAGTGAATATATGCTGAATAATGGATGAACACAATAATTGTCTATTTACATAAACATTTCTAAAATTCAGACTGAAATAAACATGAAAATAAAGATATGTTGGAGATGATATCAACTTGGCTAAATCACATAGTGGGTCCCCTTTTGACAAAAATAGCTCCCTTTCTCTTGCATGGGAAATGAAAGAAAGTTAAATATCAAAGGCAGCATAGAGATTGAAAATAAATATATTCATTCCTTCATTCAAAACAAAAAGTTCCTGTGAGCATTTCCTGTGTGCCAGGAACTTCTAGGCCT
This sequence comes from Rhinolophus hipposideros, assembly GCF_964194185.1. Classification (NCBI taxonomy): domain Eukaryota; kingdom Metazoa; phylum Chordata; class Mammalia; order Chiroptera; family Rhinolophidae; genus Rhinolophus; species Rhinolophus hipposideros. Next base: position 33,950,839 of record NC_138055.1, read on the forward strand.
TGATATCAGCACACATGTTATCAGGATATAAGATCCATGGATAAGAGTCCGTTTTCACCAGTGTGTGCCCAGCACCGGGAGACAATGCTCCATTAATGTTTGCTAAATGAAGAGAAAAGAAGAAAGGAGAAGGGGCCCTGCTCAGGTGCTGGAACTCACACAGACTACTTCTGTACTGTTTCCTAGTGCTAGAATCCCCCCATGTTTTCCCACCAACAAGCTATATCCTTGAGTTCCTGCCTATTCTGTGGAGAAAACCTTAAAGGCACAGTCTGGGATTTATGTAATAGAGACGGCTCTGTTCCCAGGAACTTTGGGCATATTTAAAAACCTGGAAAAAGAACATTAGAAACAGCTATTTGTAAAACACTTCACTTCTATATACTATGTTTCCCTCAAAATAAGACCTAGCCGGACAATCAGCTCTAATACGTCTTTTGGAGCAAAAATTAATATAAGACCCGGTCTTATTTTACTATAATATAAGACCGGATCTTATCTAACATAATATGAGATCGGGTCTTACCTAACATAATATAATATAGGTTGCAGTACTCTACTTTGCATTCTCCAATCCAACACAAATGAGATTATACATTATTGGAAAATAATTTTAATTTGACTTCTTATTTTATAATTTCTATGTATATGTTATTGAAGATAATTACTATTACTCTTTTTAATAAGTGTTCAATATCATGCGTTCTGAACTGCTTCTAAGTTAAAACTTTAATTCCAAGCTAATCTTGAATTATTAGAGATATTATTAAATATTTCATATAATTGCTAACAATATATGGAGTTAAAGTTTCTAATTGGTCCTGATCAGGTACAGTTCCTTCTAAAATAAAGTACAAAACTGTGCTTTTGCTGAAGAAAAAAATCATAAAACCAAAAAAGTAAATAAATATTAACTTTTTATTTCTATTTTGTCATAAATTTGTCATTAAATTACAAATTTTAATTTAAATGCACATTCCCTGGCAAAGACTAATATTTTCAACTCTTTCTCCCTTCAACACATACACACCTCTAAGTTTTCACTGCCTGTGGAAATATACAAGGTAAAATGCAACGTAAACTTACACTCAGTTTGAATACTTTACTTACTCACTGGCAATTCATTCTCACTACTTCGTTCTGCTCATCTACATTCTTCAGCAATCTGACAAGTAGCCACCTTCAGGGCCAGTACAAACCTTTATTGGTCACTTCCCAAGCGACTTCAAAGAGCAGTAAATCCTGCACGGGAAGTTCTTCAACTTCCCACTGAGGAAGCCCGCTCAGGGATGTCACAGAGAGGGATCTGCCTCGGAGCATTCTTCTTCAGTCCTCTGATACTTTTCCGAATCCCTCTTTCAATTGAGTGAAATCCTGGGAGCCTTGCGCTTTAGAGACACGGAGGTTCAAAGTTGGTAGATCCCAGGTTTTGGTAGCTTCTCATAGGACTAAACCAGGGGAATGAAATCCCATGTGCTTCTCAGAGAACTTCCAAGTTGAAGGAGGAGTTTTCAGCCCCTCTTTACAGTCTTTCTGGGCAAGTCCACTGGGGACAGTATCGCCAGTCAGAATCCACCCAAACAACCCAGAGAACTCACAGGGAAAATCCTCAGGTCTGGGGTTTAGGCAAGCACCCCCTCTGATGGTGGCATCTTCATAGGCTGATGGTGATGCGAGCCCAGACCTTTAGCCCTTGTCCTTTGGACCGAGTTCCTAGACTCACAGGATCACTCATGCTTATTTCATCACTCCCAAAGTGATCCAAGATTAGCAATTCTCCTTATAAAGTTTGCAGACCATTTAAGGTCACATGTATAGTTGATTGGGACGCGTTTCTATGCGTTCAGTCCCTTTAGATTGCCTAAGTATTATTCTTTGTTTTAGAGCATGAAAAAAATTATGCCTAGTTATTTTGTTCTACACCTACAAATTGAATTTTAAAGATAAGCATAGAGCTTGGCTTCCCTTTTCTTAATTACTTTTCTTTAAAATTTCCCTGTGAAAAAGTGTAATTGCCAGTGTGTCTTTGGACATAACATAATCAGAATATAGTTTTGACCCATCAATAAGTATCAGATCATCATTTTAATGAGAATAGAAATTAATTTTAGTCCTATTTGTACATTTACCTCAAATATTATCAAACTGATAAAGAATAATTTAATAGATGTAAAACTATTCAAATATGGGGGGAAATTGCAAAATATTTTAGCTTCTGAAATATGATCGAGGTCACCTTGCGAGTAAATGCCATATATTTGCTTTTCATGTGTTTGTATATAAATATGCATGTGCTAACTTATTTACACACACACACACACACACACATACACACATAGATACATTCTATATTGTTCCTAAATGAAGTACTGACATTCACAGCATGTTTAATTTTGAAACATCTTACTTTACAGATTTAGCCTATAATCAATATTTTTATATCATTTCCTATAGCAGTAGAATTGAAATTAACATAAGAATTGAAATCCTTCACATTAGAATTATAAGCAGAATTCTGAAAAAGTAATTTGTTACTAGTCAGTACTATTACTATTTTTTTAATTATTTATTATTACTATTACTATTTTTTACTTGTTAGTAACCTTTTATTAGGTCTTCAGCCATTTTCTGTATAGTTGGCCTGACTTAAGCCTATTTTAACAACTTAAGATAGATAAAACCATATTTCATTATCTGATATTAATAAATCAATGTGAATTAAATAGATTAAATGTCTTCCATGATTCTTGACATATTTGATTTTTATCTTTGTCTACAAAAGTAAATTTAAGCAGTTTATTATTCATTCAAGTGGTAAGAAAAAAAGCTATATGGCTAGTCAAGAAAATAAACTACCAAAATGGTAAAGATAGAAGCCCAAATTATCAAAATAACTTTTTCCTTCACAAAACGATTTGACTGTGTTGACATAACCTGTAGGAGTCCTGCAAACACAAATTCCAATAAAACCAAACAGAAGGGCATGTTGACAAGAAGTGAGAATGGGATGACAGGGTGATAACAGAGCATCAAGTTTATAGTGTTTAGTGTCAGCAATCCTGAGATTGCTTCTTCCAAGGTTGAACAAGCCCCAGGATAGTCAATTCTCAATACTCAAATTACACTATAAGACTTTATTCATTTACAATACGTGCCAGGTACCACATGCTTGGGGGCAAGTTCAGTCTGCCACTTAACTAAGTTTTGGTCTTCTTACTAAAATGAGGATAAGGCCATTTATATAAGTTACTTAATATAGTGCCAGGCACTATGCCAACTACTTTAGTAACTTTTTAGTCTTCTCTATAAGACACATATATATATATATATATATATATATATATATATATATATATATGTGTCTTATATATATAAAATAGTCTATTAAAAGTTTTCCGTAGGAACAATGGTTACAATCGAACAAGAAAAGAATAAAAGGAAGGCTTATTTTTCTTTCTTTTTGTTTTTTTAATATTATGCCACATGCATATATTATCTGCTCAAATAATTAATTACATTTTGGGGGGAAATGACCATAGGTCCATGAAAATATTTTATGACATACTAAATAAAATAAGTAGTGTATAAAAAAGAATAGTGTGATTGATTCAATTTTGTACAAAACTATACATACACCTCTCATCATAAAGTGTATATAAATAGAAGACTGAAACAGATATGAACAAAATTCTTACACTGGTTTTCTTTAGGTGGTAGTGATTCTGATTAGTATTTATGTGGTCCTTTATCTTTACTAGTGTTCTACAATTTTTCTGCAATAAACCTGTATACATATGAAGCTCTGACAATTAAGTTTGAGAACTCATCCTGAAAAAAGTGCTACATACCTCATTGCTGAATACCACTACGGTCACCTTCGAAGTAGTCCCTTTGGGAAGCTATGCACTGACGCCAGCACTTAGTCCGCCCTTCAAAGCAATTTTGGAACTCTTTTTCTGGAATGGCAAGCAGAGCTGTCATCACATTATCCTTGATGTCCTGAATGTCATCAAAATGTCTTCCTTTCAATATTTCCTTTATCTTTGGTTAATAAAAAAAAAGTCATTGGGGGGCCAGATCAGGTGAGTAGGGAGGGTGTTCCAATACAGTTATTTGTTTACTGGCTAAAAACTCCCTCACAGATAGTTCCATGTGAGCTGGTACATTGTCGTGATGCAAGAGCCATTAATTGTTGGCGAAAAGTTCAGGTCATCTTTTTCACACAGCCTTTTCAGCATTTCCAAATAGTAAACTTGGTTGATTGTTTGTCCAGTTGATACAAATTCATAATCTCTCTGATATCAAAAAAGTTTAGCAACATTGTTGCAACAAGTTTGTGAACTCAATTGTCAGACCTTGTATATTCATAGTATACACAGGATAAGTAATACAGTTTTTGAAAGCTAAATCAGATCACCTCATGATTATTTCACTCATTCCCACTCTCATTATTTTGATTTTTTGAAATTCCTGGTCCTTGGCTCTCACTTGGGGTTTTGACTCAAGTACAAGCACTCTCAACAACACAACATCTTCTAGTAATCCCTCAAAGTAGATTTACAGAACTCCTTTGATCCTGTTTTCCCAATATGAGAACACACTTTGCCAAGTCTTTGCTTTTTAGTGGTGAATGCCTTTTTAAAAATTGCCCAGTGAAACAGCAATGATTAAATAAATGGAACCATATGAAACATATCCATTAGATATATCTTTATCTATCCATGTTGTCTGGATGAATCCCCCTCTTTCAGAAATATGTGGGGAAAAAAGGCCGTCATTTATGCAATAAAGTCTGGAGGGGATTCAGAGAAATTTCTCTGCTTCCTGAATACTCCTTCTAAGGATACTGAATACTCTCTTCTAAGATTCATACTAAAAGCACAAATTGATGGGCTGAGAGCAGAAAGAGTCATCCAGAGCAGGAGGTGAGATTTCTCCAAGATGGGAGAAGTCTCAAATGTTTCTGATCCCTAATTTCACACTCACACTAACGTTTTATCATTCAATAAAAAGAAGTGAGATGACAATTAGGAAAAACTGAAAGTTCGTATTTGGTTTCCTTGGTAAGTATGCCAGCAGAGGTCACTAGTTATATTTAGAAAACCATGCATTTGCTTTGACATTTTGCAATCATCTTGGAAGTCTAGGATTTCAAAGGCTTGATTAGCCTGCACCGGCATATCCAGAAATATTCAGTTAATGTATTTATGAGTACCTATTATGTGCTGCTGTTCTAGGAGCTGAAGATCTTTTCAATAAACAGTAGACAAATCCCTGCCTTCGTGTGAGCAGACAAACATTAATCATGTAAACACATAAATTATATTATCTCAGGTGTTGCTAAGTTTCTGAAGAAGAAAAACTGCAAAGTGGTGGAGTGTCATTTGGTAGAAATAGGTGTTTTAGCTGGGGAGGTCAAGAAAGACTGCTCTGAGGAAGTGATATTTGAATTGAGGCCCAAATAATGAGAAAAAGACAATACTTGAAGATCTGGGAGAAGATACCTGTATAGCAATGCCTTTCACTCTTACAGGGACAGAAAGATGTGCCTGGAGCCCAGAGCATGATGAATGATTGGAAGTCTGGCAGGCAGGAAGTCAGAGAAGGAAGAGGGAACAGATCATAGAGAAGCTGCTTGAGAGACTGCATGATGGCCAGGTTGTAGTAGAAAGTCATTGGTTGGTTTTAAGCTGGGGAGTAATGTGATCCTGTTTATGCTCTGAAACAATTTAATGGAATCTTGAGAAGGGCAGGAGAGGAGGCTTGGAGTCTGAGGTTGTGAAACCTGCATATCAGTCACAAATGCTAGAATGTGAAACTTAATCCATTATATAGATAATCTCCTATTTTCTTCTAATTGTTATAAAAGCAGCAATGGAAATGAGATACTTAACCTTTATTCTTTTCTTCTTAAAATTGAAAAGAGTGTTTTTGTTTTCCAAAGTGGCACCTGTATATGTTTCATTTCTATGCTCTCACCTGTATATTGTCTGTACCTTACTATACATGTGGTGCTGTTGAGACTATAGGAACAGAATTAAAATGGGGAACTGAATGCAGTATATCAGGTAATGTGATTATAACCCTCAACTTCATGAAGTATCCCAGCAGGGAAAGCCAGTATTAAACAAGTAATTAAAGGTTGTTGAGGATGGTGAATTATATACAAGGTCTGTGAACTGAAAATTCACAGAAGATAAATTCACATTTATCTTCTAAAATAATCAAAGAAGAGTTAAAATTATAAGACATGGATGAAAGAAATTGAAGAAGACACAATAAATGGAAACATATTATGTACTCTGGGATTGGAAGAATATTGTTAAAATGTCCATACTACCCAAAGCAATCTAAAGATTAAATGCGATCCCTGTCAAAATTCCAATGGCATTTTCATAGAAATACACCCTAAAATTTGTATGGAACCACAATCACAAAACCCCCAAATAGCCAAAGGAATCTTGAAAAGAGAAGAACAAAGCTTCCTGATTTCAAACTACACTACAAAGCTATAGTAATTTTTAAAAAAATGTATGACATTGGAATGAAAACCAGACACATAGATCAATAGAACAGAATAGAGAGCCTGGAAATAAGCCCACACATACATGGTCAATTAATTTATGAGAAAGAATCGAAGAATATAGAGTGAGGAAAGGACAGTGTCTTAAATAAATTGTATTGGTAAAACTGGACAATCACCTGTAAAAGAATGAAACTGGATCACTATCTTAAACCCATAATCATGAAAAATGTTTTCTTCCTGAATATATATCATGTCATATCAAAATTAACTAAGTAATAGTTCTTATGCAATGAGCAGGATATTCCTGAGGATGAACCGATCAGAAAAGATAAACTGACTGAAGTACAAGCAGATACCACTCAAGTAAGTTCAGGAAGTGAACAATTGGGATATAAAGCATGCAGTACCTTCTACAATAACCAAACAAGAGTTAAAATTAAAAGCCATTTATTATCTCTTTGGCAATTTACCTGGTAGCTCTTTCCTTCAAGGGGAGATTGGCAAATACATGGAGACACTATAGGTTAGAGGTATGTAATTAAAACCTGATGTTGAGTCCTTAAATTCTAGAGCAAATTAACTTCTGGTTTGAAGTTCAAAGATACTGTTTGTTCTGAAAGCGTTTATTATCTCAACTTTACAGCTGGTTAAAATTAGGCCTTGATTTAGAAATAGAGCATACAGCTTTTACAAGATACTTCTGGAAAAAATAGAAAAAGATCTTGAAAGTTGTTTGGAAGTTGATTTTGTCTCAAATCATGTAAATCCTAATTAGAAAATTTAAGATACCCAACCGCTTTTTTTAATACTCTATTTTATTTTATTTACTTATTTTTATTAGTTTCAGGTTTACAAAACAATGTAACAGACATCTACACCCCTCACAATAATAACCCTCCCCCCAATCTACTACCCTCTGACATCATATACAGCTGTTACAATTCCATTGACTCTATTCCCTATACTATCCTCCACATTCAACCCAACCGCTTTTATAAGAGAAAATAATCTACGTTTGAAACTGGGTGAATTCTATAAATGATAAAAAATGGCTTTTTTAAGATTTCAATGAACTATTACTGGTTCAATACTTGGCATAATTCATCACACCACAGGAGATCTGGGGACATGCTGGGACACGTGTATCCGTCTGTGAGCATATTGTGAAATTAAGAATTTTATCTTAATTGTATAGAATATTAGAAATTCACCTCTACAAAAATACATTATTTAAAATAAAAATTTTTGTTTCCTTCAGGGAGGAGCAGGGAAGTTTGTAGAATAACAAGAAGAGAAAGTTATTGTCTGTTTTAAACCTCTGTACCTTTCTCTTTTGATTTTTTTTTAAGAGCTCCGGATGATTGTTATGATTAGACTTTTACTTTTGCTAGTGATGGTAAATATTTGCCAAAATAATATTTTTGAAAAACATCCTCATGGAGACTTGACCTTCTTAAACCTGCCTAAGAAGTCAGCTAGAAAGGGATTGATCCTCCCCTAGTACAAATAATTCATTCTCTAGAGTCAATGTATTACACAGAAATTTGACTTCTTAAAACAAAATTCTATGTGAAATACTCCTCATCCAGTTACCTTACCCTGAATACTAGAAGCTTGAGTGCAATTCAGGTAGCAGTCACCCAGTGGAGATATTTAATGCATAGAAATCTTTAGATTTGATTATTTAGGATTTTATGAAAACAACAAGGTTAGGTATGACAGAATTCACATTGTGCCATGAATAATATGAACAATTTTTAAAACATTAAATAAAGCATAATCTATGCAGGAAAATACAAGTGATGGTTTTATTATTAATTTCTAGTTTATCTTTTACAAGGAGCTATACTTAAAGCCCTTAGCTATTTGTGGCTGACAGAAAAGTCTTTTCTTCTCATCATTTCTGGATCTCTGTTTTATTTGAGATGCCCAGGTTTTATTGAAGCAATCTGTTTCGTGACACTCTTCTGGAAATCACTATCTCATGCCAAAGTTTTTAATATGCCCCAATTATTTACTCTGTGTCTATAACTATTCAAAGTTGGTGTTAAGCCCTGAGTCCTATCAATTGTTATCTTAAATATAGCTCAAAGAAGTCTATTTCTTTCTGTTGCCTCTGCCCCCACTATGGCCCAAGTCAGCCTCAGCTATTTGACCTATTAACTGTCTTAAACTTCCTACTCATTCTAACTGTCATGCAGGATCTCAGCTCCCTCTTGCCACACGAGAGCACAGGATATGGTGAGGCCAAAAAGGAACACCAAAGGACCCATAGATAGGGGAGTCATACCACTATATTCTTGCTAGTAGCTGGGTTGGAGACACAGGAAGCAGGAACCTCAATCTGTCGTCTGCGTCTCTGCCAACCAACCAAACAAATAACCAACCAACCAAGCAACCCACTCACTAGCTAGCTACAATCCGAGCTTGCTAGCATAGCCATGGCAGTTATATTAGTGGCTAATGGCTAACTGGTAACAGCTGATGGCCACCCAGCCACAGGAGATGGCCATCTGATTACAGCTGATGGCCATCTAATAACCAAACCAGCACTTTTCCACGTGAGGCCGAGAGTCTGGAAACTGCTCTCTGGGACTCTGTCCCCACACTAACTAGTCTCTCTACATTTCCCTAGTTCTCCTTCCTGACACTAACACACTGTCACATTGGGTCTCTGGTCTTGCTCCCCGCGTAAGAATGCAGGATATAGTGAGGCCAAAAAGGAACACCGACGGAGCCATGAATAGCGGGTTCATATCACTATAGTCTCACTGGCGGCTGGGTTGGATACACAGGAAGCAGGAGCCACACGATCCTCAACCCGCCATCCATCTGTTTCTCTGCCAACCAACCAACTCCACTTGCTAGCTGCAATCTGAGCTTCTCTGCCAACCAACAATCCCCTAGCATAGCTGCAGCAGTTATATTAGTGGCTAATGGCTAACCAGTAACAGCTGATGGCCACCCTGCCACAGTGGACGGCCATCTAATTAGAGCTGATGGCCATCTAATAACCAAGCCAGCACCTTTCCACCTGAGGCCAAGATCCTGGAAATTGCTCTCTGGGACTCTGTCCCCACCCACAGTCTATTTTCCAGGCAGCAGGTGGAGTGATCATTTTAATAGGACTCTATGACCACATAACCATTTTACTTTAAATGTCTCATGTCATTTCACTGCACTTAGATAAATTCACCACCATCAAAACATTCCCCTCCCCTCACACCTCTCACTCCAAAACTGAAACTTCAATTCATTCAGATTCTGCTTGGAATGAATGCAAATAAATTTTTATATTGGGAAAGACAAACATCTTTATGAGATTATCTTCCCACCCAGGAATACAAAATATTTCTGTATTCAAGTCTTTTCATTAGTAAATTTTATAATTTGTAAAATCATTTTATTATAATTTATAACTAGTAATTTTATAATTTTCTTTGCACACGATTTTAATTTCATTTTCCTTCCTTATTTAATTTATTCATATTTTAAATTCATATTTTAAAGCCTTTATCATTAGTGTGATATGGTAGCCACCTGTGTCTGCACACCACTAGAGGGGAGGGCTCAACAAAGAAATAATGGCTTCCGCCAGCTCCCCCCTCTGGAAGAAAGCTGCCCCCCTAGCCCTCTCCCTACAGTCAGACAACTCAGTTCCTCACAGTATGTCCCTGGTGCCTTTCGAGCTGCTACCCCAGCATTAGAGCTCACAGCAAGGGATTCTGTCAGTGAGTAAGTCTGTGTGTGAGCCCTTTAAGAGAAGCACCTAGGACTGCAGCTACTCTCACCTCACTCAGCCACAATCTCTGCTGGTTTTCATAGCCAGAAGTTTTGGGGACTTCTCTGCCCAGCAGTGGAACCCTGGGCTGGGGAGCCTGGTGTGGGGCTGGGACCCATTTGCTCCTCTCAGGGGTACCCCCATAGCCAAGATATCCCTCCTGGCTTTTAATGGTCATGGGTGGGTGTGGGTCCAGCCTGTTCTGTGTCATTGCTCCTCCTACCAATCTCGAGGTAGCTTCTTCTGTATGTCTTTACTTGTAGGGCTTTGGTTCACTAGGCTTCAGGTGATTCTCAGTGATGGTTGTTCTATAGTTTAGTTGTAATTTTGATGTGGTCGTGAGAGGAGGCAAGCACAGTATTTACCATCTCTGCCATCTTGACCAGAATACCCCTTCAACTAGAATTTTATTTTAAATAATTTTTTGGGTTTTGTTTAGCATCAAACTTCCACACTGATCTTTAGGCACATAACAACCCTGTCTGTCACGATCACTTTTGTGTCCCTGCACCTAGCAAATTGCCAGACGTGTTGTTGGCACTCCAGGAATATTTGCTGAAAGAATGGATAAACGAGTGAGTCTCAATAGCTTCCTAAGAAGTTTGATGCTAATTCCTTATTGCCCAAGGAACAGCTGTGATATCTGGGAAGCTACCTGTGATTTTGCTCTTCGATATTCAGCATTCTTTGGGGAAAATGGTGTTCTTTTTTGTTTTTCAATCACTTTTTGAAGGGGTGTGATGTTGTAATTGGGGTCTGTACTGAAAAAAAATTTCTCCCATTGAGTAAAAACACAATAATTTCTTATCAATTGTTTAGAGCTTAACAATTTTATACTCTTAAACGATTCATTCTAAATCAATTTCAGCCATATTTGAATACAGTGGATATCATTTCTTAGAGTCCTCTTTAATCCTTTCTCCATCTACATTCCCCATATCCAAGCTGATGCAGCAAACGTTTCTAGAGCTTGTACCAGGCAATGTATTAAGTGCTTTATGTCTAGTAAGTATTTAGTTCTCACAACAACCCTGGGAAAGAAGTACCATTATTATAACAATTTTGTAGATGTGAAAGCCAAGGCTAAAATTAGTGGATTACTTCCTAGTCATACAGCTAACAAGTGTCAGAGCCATGATTTCCAAACGCAGTCTGGCTCTAGACTGCACTCCTAACCACTGCGGCATTATCACTGCTTTTTCTCCTAAGCCTCATAAATATCTCCAGAATTCTTCCATTTCTCTACTTCTCCACCACTGCTCTAGTCTAAGTTGCAATCATCTCTTGTAATGATTGCCAGGATCCACTGTTGTTACTTGACAAATGAAGTGCTTTTTAAAAAATGCAAATCTGATCAAATCTTAGCCTCAGAATTCAGATCCTAAACCTGCGTTACAAGATCTTGCAGAATACAATACCTGTGTACCTATGCAGATTTTTTAAAACTTTTTTTAGATATAATTTACATACAACATTATATTAGTTTCAAATGTACAACACAGGATTTGATATTTCTATAATTTGATATTTCTATTGTGAAATGATCCCTGCAATAAGTCTAATTAACATGCATCACCACACAGTAACAATATTTTTTTCTTTTGATGAGAGCTTTTAGGATCTACTCTCTTAGCCACTTTCAAATGTGCAATACAGTATTATTAACTATAGTCACCATGCTGTATGTTACATCCCAGGACTTATTAATTTTACAACTGGAAATGTGTACATTTTGACCCCTCTACCCATTTTGCCTACCTACCTACCACCTCCTACCTTTGACAATCACCAATCTGTTCTCTGTACCTATGAGCTCTATTTTTTGGTTTGTTTGTTTGTTTGTTTTTTAGATTCCACATTATAAGTGAGATCAGACAGTATCTCAGTGTTTGTTTTTCTCTGGTCTGACTTATTTCACTTAGCATAATGTTTTCTAGGTCCATCCATATTGCTGCAAATGACAGAATTTTATGGCTGAACAATATTCCATTGTGTATATATATTAGACATAGAAACAAAATGTAATAAATCTTTAAGTTTTAAGTAAGCTTATGATGTCTCTTTGCAAAGCCCTTGGCTAGCGTGTGTGTGTGTGCTAATTTTGACTACTGTTAAAAATATCTAGTGCATTGTTCTTAGAATTATGTAGCTCATTAGAAATGAGTCTTTGTGAATTGAAAGCACCAGCTGCCTGGTATCATGTAGGAGTCACAAATTCCAGGCAGCCATCTAGTTTCTCATTGCTAGGAGGACTTCCCCGGCAACCATGAGTGTTTTGTAATGTGGGTGACCATATATCATGTAAGTAGAACAAACGAGATAACCTGGGAAGTGAGTTGTCATCACTTTCTGATTAATTTTTTTCCTCTTGGGAGAAAAATTCCCTATATTACTTAACCATTCTACACCTCAGAGTTTTCTATATTTCTTAGAAAGTTGTTTTCACCCAAAACCAGATTCATCTCAGAATAATCTCATCACTTACATGTCTATTCTTTTCTGTTCCTATCAATAAAAAATTAAATATATCTTCTAGGGATGTAAGAATTTGTGTTTTCCTCCATATCCCTCCATTAAACCTATTGGTTGTATGTTGTATAGTCCATTCTTTACTTTCTGAGCACAGACACAGTAATACAGGATATTTAAAGAGAATGGTGGTTCTTCCATCATTAGCTTCTATGGGTTTCAAGCAATAATCTAGAAATAAGGAAATACACATCTCAATGCTAAACGGTGAAACATGGTGTCTATTCAGAATTAGCCTGTTAGAGGGCTTGAAAAGAGACACAGAGTTTATTTCTTATAATAATGCTCATTGCATGCTATATAATGAAAATATCTTATATAGTGTAACATTTACTAAAATCTCAAAGCTTCACAAGGGAAAATATGAGACCTTCAAAAAGTTTTGGAAACTGACTTCTATAAACAATAGCAAGTTGCTCTTACAGTCTAGTGACTTAGTGGCATGGATTGCTTTACTTTATGATCCAGGCAAGGAAATTACAAAAAAAGCAAAAATCATTACTAGGACATTAAGAGTGTCTGTAAAGGACACTTCATAAAAGAATATAGCTTTTTCTGTAATTTTCCCACAGTGTAGGAAGCTGAAAAAAAGTGAAACGAGACAAAATTAATTTATCAGAATTTCTGAAGATTTTAATGCCCTTGCTATTATTTTTTACATTAAAAGCAATTTTTAACATTTTTTTCTTTAAAAACTTGAATAAACAATACATTCACCTGCTTCAAAAACCATAAAGTATAAAAATTGTACCCTAAAACACTATTTTTCATGTGCCCAGGTCTCACAACACTCTTCTTCTCTAGCCATCACCTATTAACTCTAAAGGTAAATAGACTTCTACGTAGCTTTACAATTTCTTGGTGAACAAATATAAAATATGTTCATTTTTTCCTCCATTTTCCTGCAGGCAATTCTTTTCACTTATCAATACATCTTTCTGTATTGATCTGTGGAGAGTATACTCATTCTTGTACACGATGGAATAGTATTCCATTGAGTAAGTAGATAAACTTTAACAGTTTTATATTCGTAGATATTTCGGTTGTTTACTATGTGTTGCTGTTATGAACAATGCTGTCTGGCTAAACTAAAGCATCCACTATGTTATTCTTGTGCTAGTATGTAGAATTAATGCTCGTACTTCTAAATCAAGGGCATGTGCTTTTACAGTTTTGATAGATATTGCTCAATTGCCCTCCAATTGATAAGGGTTATATCAATTCATCCTCCTTCCAGCAATATATGAATTCCATTTCCCCACAGGCATGCTGCTAGTATGTGTTATCAAACATTTGGATTTTTTCTATTAGGTGAAGAATGGTATATTAGTATACTTTTAAGTTGCACTTTTAATGAAAGAAGTAGAGAAAGTTTTCACGTTTCATAGTAACTTGCTTTTTTTTTGTAAACTGTCTATTCATATCTCTTTGATTATTTTTCTATGGCATTTTAAAAATCATTTTTTAAGAAGTCCATGTACATTAGGAAGATTCACCCTTTGCCTGTGATACGAGTTGATATTTCTCCCTAAGTTTGTTTTTGTCTTTGACTTTGCTTATGTTGTTTTTCCAAGTAGGCAACTTTTTTTTCTTTCTGGTTGCATTGAACCAATCTTTCCTAAAAATGACTCTAGATTTGGAAATTTATTTAGAAAGGTGCTACCAAGTTCCAGGTAATAAAGGAATGTACCATATTTTCTTTTAGAACTTACATATATATTTTTCTTTCTGCATTTAAATATTTGATTCATTTTGAAATTGTCCTTGTTTAGGATGTGAGTCACCTATATATTTTTTTCCAATCATGCTGTTGGGTTATTCATAATCTTTCAACTTACACAAATCTTGTTTTCTAAATCATCCATAAAGTATCTCTCATTCCACAAAGATTTACTTCTCAGAACTGTCATGACACTTGGGATTTTCCTACCGTATTGTTGTTTTATAATAATAACGTGTGTGTGTAGGGTTTTTAAATTTCTAAACTTATTTCCTACATGTCATCTCATTTATATCCTTATTCAATTCATTTTAAGTAGAATGTGACATTATGATCACATGGACTCGAAGAAAAGCCATGACTCTGCAAAGTGGACACACATGTAATTCTCTGTGACTATAATAAACACAGAAATGTCACATTACTGCAACTTTATATTTTATTTCCTTGAAGACATGGACTATATCTTCTGTCTTTCCACCATAGTAACTAGAAAAGTTATTGATACCGAGCACTCAATAAACATTTGTTTATTGGCTAATTTTATGTATTAATATTATGGCTTCTCCTGTTAATTCTCTGCTTAATTTTGTTCACATAGACCTGTTTGATCCAAAGTGGCTTAATTTTGTTCACATATACTTGTTTGATCAAAACAGGATTTCTGGTCTCTTCGGATCTCCCAGTTTTCTAAAACAATGACGAGTGTTTCTATATTGGAGCTCCACTAATAACAGGAATCAAGTTGAGTCAGATATTAGAATGGAAAATGTAGTGGTTTTCCCTCAGAATACCTGCATTTGACTTAAGAAACTTCACTAAGGCAGAATCCAGATATAAGTGAAAGAATTTAATATATAGCAATTGGAGGACAGTAATTCCCAGCAATAAAATGGGGTAGTGGAAAGGAGAATGTGTCAGGATTTTAGGACATTTATTATTTTTGTCACTTAGCATCTGTTTTCCCCTAATATCTCATCATAATACCTTAAATTTCTTTTGGGATCCATTCCCTCCACCATTCTCAGTTCATGGGTTTTGACTCCAAAAAGTCGAAGTCGTTAGTCAGTGAGAGTCCAAGTCATTAGTCACTGCACCTCCTAGGCCATGGAGACAGGTTCAAGGATTGCATTTGTCTCAGTGAGAACCAATAAGATACAATGAGATATTTTTTGGGAGTTTCCAGGAAAGTAGTAGGTACATTTTCTATTAGGCCTGAACATGAGAGGATGTAAGGCTGGAGTTGCTATAGACAATTTGCCACCGCACAGAACCTGAAAATCAAATAAATATGCAGAGGAGAGAAAAGTTAGAGAGTTGGAGAAAATGTTGGTAATTCTGGTGACTTTTTTTGTTCCTGGATGTCATCTTGCTTAATGTCTGTTCCACTTTTAGCTAGCCTTTTCAGTTAGATGCATCGATAAATCCTCCCTCCTTTTTGTTTTGTTTTGTTTCAGCCAGTTTGAAGGAATACTAAAAAAATAGATCCAGAAACTAGTTTGGTTGCATCTGGGTGAATCAGATTAGTACTTAGTTCTCAATTTCTCTTCTGTGTAATAGCTTAGGCTAAGGTCACTTCCAATGATAAAATCGTGTGAGATAAAATTTCTTTTATGGATTAACTATGACCGTCCCAAACAGTACATGATTTTTGCACATTGGATATTGTCCTATGGAATGTCTGAATCCATGTATTAACTCGTCAGGTGTCACTGGGCATCCTCTATTCATAGGGAATGTTAGCCATTTCCTACTCTTACAAGAAAATAACTAAAGTGTTCCAAGGTTGAATATGTGAGGA
Source organism: Rhinolophus hipposideros (assembly GCF_964194185.1). NCBI lineage: Eukaryota > Metazoa > Chordata > Mammalia > Chiroptera > Rhinolophidae > Rhinolophus > Rhinolophus hipposideros. The sequence goes on from NC_138055.1 coordinate 33,967,196, forward strand.
CTCATTTTTTCTTGATTTTACAGCACCTCATTTTGCAAAGTATCATTCATGTCTATCTCCTCATTATTATTCATGTCTATCTCTTCAATTACATAAAAAATTATTTGCTAAAAGGTGCTTTGCGTTTTGGTTGGTTTGTTCCCAATAAAGCCTTATAGAATGTGTCATTAAGAATCAGATTTGGCTAGCTGAGACAAATACAGAGATAGGAGTTTATTTCCTCCGAATATAAAAGTAATTTGGAAGCAGTCTATAGTTAGTATAGTTTTTCCATAAAAACCAAGCACCCAGACGTCTTCCAGCTCTTGGCTCTCCCATCCCAAGGGTTTTGCCTTTCTGCTGTTGGCCCATCATAGCAGATAAATTTGAGATTATGGTCTTCCCCTACTTTTGGCATTATAATGTCTATTCTTCTGTATGATAATGGGAATATGTGGTCATTTCTTTTGTCCATGTCCTTATTTGGCAAAATACAAAGTTGGCAAATTTATGTGGAGGCTCCTTAGCTCCCTCCTCACAAGTACTCATTTCCCATCCCTGACAAAATTTTAAAAAAATTTAAACTGGTTCATCAAATTCAAGCTTGGAAACCAGGAGCTTATTGTAAATCAGCATTCAGATAGAAATTGAAACAATGAATTAGAGACATAAATAAAAATAACCTTTCTCCTTACATGTAGATTTAATCATCGTACCAAAAGATTGAGTCTTTTTGGAAATGTGACCTGAGAAATGTACTTAATATCTGTGTCTCAATCTCCCTTTCTGTAATACGGGAATATCTCCATAATATGTGTGGAACATTAAATGAAAGAATGATGTCAATATTATTTTATGAACTTTGATACAAAAATGTAGCAATAACTAATATTATGGCAATATAGTACATTGCTTAAGAGCACAGATTAAGAAACTACATGCCTGGGTTGAATCCCAACTCTGCTACTTAGTGGCTGAGTGACCTCTGCATGCTTGTTTTAGTCTCCTCATCTGTAGAGTGGGGATTTAAATATTTACTTTGGAGAAGTGATTCTCAACCAGGGGCAATTTTCTCCCCAGGAGACATTTAGCGTGTCTGCAGACGTTTTTTGGTTGATGCACGGCTGGGAAGGATGTGTTACTGGCATCTAGTGGGAAAATGCCAGCGATGCTATGAAACATCCTACCATGCGTCATGCCATCCCCAACACAGAATCATCCAGCCCCAAATATGACCAAGCGTTGTGCTAGGAGTTTCACATTTTCTCATTTAATGTACATATTGAATGTATCATCACTATTTCTGAGGTGATAAAACTGAGGTGTAGGAGTTAAGTAGGTAACTAGCCCTAAATTAGAGTTGATGATTGAACCAGCACTGAAATCTAGGTTTACATGATAACAAATTCCATGTTTTTTAACACCACCTAAACTGACCCCTAAATAATGTACGTAAAGTCTTTGTTAAAGGAAGTATGACTTAAGTCCCTCTCTTAAGCCCCATATTATGCTGTCTCCCAGAAGCCTGGATCCAGATAATTCAGCAAGCAAACTTTTTTTTTTCTTCATTAGCAAATAGAACTAACTATAACAAAGTTAATTCCAATTTTAGACATCTGTTTTAGAGGTTCTCCCTTTCATAGAATAAAATGAACTTCCTTGTAAATGTCATCCATAGGCTCTAGTTCCTTCTTCAGTTGTAACCTTAAAATAGTAACCACAGAATTTTTAGGGCAGTGAAAATGTTATATTATAATAATGGATACATGTCCGTATACATTTGTCCAAACCCATAGAATGTACAACATCAAGAGTGAACCCCACTGTAAACTATGGACTTCGGATGATAATGATGAGGCCAATGTTAGTTCATTGATTTTAAATGTCCCACTCTCATGAGTGATGTTGATAATGGGGGAGGTTATGCATGTGTCGAGGCAAGTGCTATATGGGAAGTCTCTACCTTCCTCTCATTTTTGTTGTGAACCTAAAACTGCTCTAAAATAAAAGTCTCTTAAGAGTGGTAATCACATTCTCAGGACAAGGACAAAATCATAGCACAGGTTGTGACAAAGACTTTTTGTGCTGTTTGGTGGGAGGAATATATAAGATGAAATGCAGATAATAGAAGTTAGGGAAATTTATGATGTGGGGAAAGAATTATTTGAAAACCTGACTGAAATCTTTCAGAAACTATTAAAGGAGGAATTCCAGAAACCGAAGAACACTACAATAGTTTTATTTGTTCAATGACTCATATTGCAAGCATTAAACCAAACATGGGCTTTGATTCTGTGAGCCCGGATTCACATATTTAGGAAGATAAAAGCAAACTGTAATCCATGTACGTGAATGGAAACTAAAGGCTCATGGTTGATCACATTGTAGCTTTTAAATTTCTACAGCCTAGAAGCCTGAAGTCACAGGTCTTTGAGGTCCTTCTGGATGTCCCAGAGGGTGTCTGCACTTTTCTTGAGTTGAGCGACTTCATCATCTTTCAGTTTCTGGTTTATAACACTAGTTAATCCCCGAGCATTCAGGATACATGGAAGGCTTAGGAAGACTTCATTCTCAATGCCATACATCCCCTGCCAGACAAGAAAAGCATTTGGATTAAAAAATGAAATCACAGGGAAGAATGATCACAGGTCCTGTGTTTGAACTGAAGGAACTGTAGGAAATTTTACAAGCACAAACTCACTCTTTAATTTTCATCACTTATAGCCCCACATTTCCCTAATATTTGTGTGTTGAATTAGGTTTCATGCATAGAATATACAAAAATCACGATGATAAAACTAGAAATGTGTAAGTAATAAGTACTTTATTGAACTTACTGACACCTCTTTCTCTTAGATATACTTTAACAGAATTTGATATGGAAGTCTTCAAATTAAATTGCTTTCAAATGTGTTTCTTAATGGGCTACTTTTCTGTGAAATCTGGTTTCTTAAAATTGTTTAGTTAAGAAGAGAATTTCAGGTGGTAGCTAACCTAGAGTGTCCAGAATAGTGGTTGGAGGCTACAGAAAGACAAGAGTCTTACAACACCCAAGAGTTGCTGACAAAAATAGTACAACTTCCAAAACACTTTACTAGTTTGTATAAGGTAATTTATTCACAGGGTCAATCTATTAACTGCATACTTAATAAAATCAGTTAATTATGTTAAACGAATTACTATATTTTTAAAAACTTTTACTTTCTAAAATGTTTGTACATACACCAAAGTAGAGAGAATAAACAATTTTTTATATATGCCATCCAAGACTCAGCAATTATTCAATTTTACCATACTTGCTCTTTAAATTCTTGTTATAGTATTAAAAAAAAAAAAAAAAAAACTGACACCATGTTTTACCCCAGATGCTTCTATATTTATCTCTTTTTAACGCTTTTTTTAATCTATTGCATCCCCATACCATTACTTGTTCACCCCTGCCATTGACTTGTGGAAAATTAGTCAGTTATCTTATACAATGTTTTAATACAATTTTAGTTTTATTTTTTTTAAAAAAATCAATTTCTACTTAACTTTTTCATGGCTTTTGAATTAAACTAAATTTGCTAAGGTATCAAGTGCTACATCAAAGACAATTTATAGTTTAATACACCAACTTGAAATGAAACTATTATATTTATTTAACTGATCATCTATTTTGAGAATGTGCCAAATAAGATTAAGAGTTAATATTTAATTTGCCATATCATACAAAGGAGAATTATAAAAAATTACTTGATGTCTTAGCCTCTACAAGTTTGTGCTCTTGTTGTCCTGGACTTGACTGAAAAAGGAGAAAAGTCTCCATAAAACTTTAAGATACAGAGGTCTCTATGAACTGAGACCATGTCTTGTCTGTCTTTAAATGAATCTATTTATAGAATACAACACTAGAGATCATTTTCTATTTTGTAAGTTTCATACCTTCACCATAGTTGACACTGGATGAATCCTGGATAGATTTTTGAATATGGATTCAATGAGGTCAGCCACACTTAACCCAATAGCCCAGTTGGTGTATCCTTTTAGCTTGATGACTTCATAGGCGCTAAGAAAAAAATGTATATCATAAAAGAGATCATTGAAATCAAACTCAACAGTTACTAAAACTAGACTCTTTGGGTTTGATTCTTACTATGTCTCTTATTAATTGCATAATCTTGAGTAAATTATTTAACCTTCCCTGTCTCAGTGTCCTCTTCTGTAAAATGAGGATAACAATATAATCTATTTCATAACTTTACTAAATGCATTCACATATATGTAAAGTGTTTAAAACTTAAACACTACAAGGGAGGTACGACGTAAACATTTTGATAAATATAAATAGCTATGGTGTAACATAATGTAGTCACAGTGGTAAAAATTTACATTTTCCAACAAATCTTATTCATAAACATGAATATTTACAAAGATGTTAATGAAATCAGGAAACAATAAAAGTAAAAGAATTTTCACATTCAAAGTACCTTAATTTTGACGTCCCACTTACTTACCATTGTCACCTAAAATACTACAACCAATTAACTTAAGAACAAAGTGATGACAATACCTCGCCTGGAAATTTTCTGAGCACAAATTGTACACCTCAAAATGCACAAAGGCACTGGTACTTGAGAGGTAGCAGGAGTAACTGAGTATTAGGAAATTGGGATTTAATGCAATTCTATATTTGAGATAGCAATCTTGTTACAATCCTCTACAAATAACAGCTAACATTTATTAAATGCTTATCAATCATAAGTGTGTGCATAGGGGTGTGTGTGCGCACTTTTACTCAATATTTACAATAATTCATTACCATCCGACTTTACAGAGGAGAAAACTGAGATACAACTTAAAAGTTAAATGGCTTCACCTAAGACTATATTATTAGTGTCAATGCCATGACTTACATACAAGCTCATATTCTTGTCTCTTGTCCATTGTTTTATAATAAGCATGACGGTCACAGAGAGGATGGTTAGTAACAAGACAGACAGTTAAAAGAAAAAGAATTCAAGAAAAAAAATGGAGGCAATATGGGACATCTTTAGTTGAGCGTGGAAAGGTAAATACAGCATAGCTTAAATATTTTCAACAATCAATCAGCAAGTATTTATTTCAGGCAATTATGAGACTAATTGTGTCTAGGTTTATCTTTCTAAATAAGCCAGCTTTATCTGTCAATAGGACTCATTTTGAAAGCCCTTCTCTCTTGTTAATTCCATGTTTTGCTCCTTACCTTTATAAGATAATTTCTCTAGGAAAATATTTGCTTTTCCTAGGGGCACTGGCGTAGCAAATTTGACCAGCTTAAGTTATTCTTCTCTGTTTCAGAAGATAACAACTGCATATTTCTACAGTAAGAGTTTATCTGAGCTGGCAGTCATGGAAACTGATTATAATTTTATCTAAGTAAAAATGAAATTAATTGTCTGAAATCCTCTTTCCCACTTACCTTTCAACCACCATCTTATGCACTTCCTTCCAGTTTTCACTATCATTGTCCGTTCCCATTTCTGGATTCAGTTCCTGGAGAGAAACACCGGCCACGTTCACTCCACTCCACACAGCCACTGTAAAGAACAACCCAAAATGTTATGTATTTCTGACACTATTTAAAAAAAAATATTTTCTTCTCTTAGTTAAGATTTCACCTCTGATGCAAGTTATCCACTGGAACTGCTCCAATGACAACTGACGTATACTTCCCCCAAAAGGCTGACATTTGCCTTCAAATAGCCACACATCTGATCTTTCAACTTTCAACCATTTTGGTGAAAAACAGAATTACTGTGTCATATTAATAGAGAATATGCAATTCTTGCTTTTCTCTAGGTTTGTGAAGTCTCAAGGGATTCTAGTTCAGGATTTTCCTAAACTTTTGGTTTGAGAAATTCTCAATTTTCCTCCTGCTTATTTTTCTAACATAAACCCCTTTCTTTCTGGAGGTTAAAAAAAAAAAACAAAAACCTTTGACTAAGACCCAAATATAATTAAAGTATCTCCTCATGCCTCAAGTTCAATCTATTTCTTGAAGGAAACTTCATGTAACCACAATGTATTTTTCTGCTCTTAACTGGATCAAATGTTCTCTCCAAGAATGCCTCTAGCGTCAAAACAGACAAAAGTGTTGTCCATCACTGCCGGTACTGTTTGGCGGCTTTGATGCACCAAAACAACCGCCTACACCTCCTGTCCATCGAAAGCACATATTGAAGATCTAAGCATATAAAGATAAATATAAGACATGTTCTGTGCCACCGACAAACTCAGAATCTACTGAGAGAAATAAGTAAAGGAAACTAAAGCAATGGGATAAGCTCTCACAGAAGTATAGAGAAAGTATAATCTAACTTAAATAAGGGTCTACTGAGTTTAAAAGAAAAAAGAGTGTCAGAAAGGGCTACAAAATATACGCCTTTAAATCAGTCCATGAGAAATAAGTGTGTGTTCCTCAAGGACCTTTGGAGCACTGAAGACTGAGGAAATATAAGCCAAGGCATGTGGGGAAGTCACTGTGCTTAGAACCAGCTAGGAAGGGCAAAGCTGCCTATGGCCCAGGAAGACCTCCATTTAGTCCACAACTTTTGTGAATTCAGGCTAATTGTGGAGATAACTAGGGCATTTTTATGGTCTTTGGAAGCTATGGGATCTATATAATCATGCCATAATGAGCATGGTTTAATTCTCTTTCATTTCATGTACGTAATATAGATCAGGATGGAACTAGGGGGAATGCAGAGATTTTGGAGAAAATGACAGCATGATGAGTGAACAGAACATTGCACAGGAATCAGAAGATACGATTCGAGTTGTAGTTTTGCTGCTAACTAATGAATCTCCAAACACATCACTATGCTTGCTTCGCCTCAGTTTTTTCCTCATTAAAATGCAAGCCTTGAACTAGAGGACATCACTTTCAGATCTGTTGTTCTAACTGTATGTTTGTAATAACTAGCATTTTTTTGAACTTTTATTCTGACCAGATATTGTACTAGATACTTTGTACAAGAAATAAATTCAGACAAATCCTTGGATATGAAAAACTTGAAAAAAGTGGTGCAATGTGTCAGAAAAAAATCAGCATCATTATATAAAAAAGCCCAAAAGTAATCATTGTAAGACCAAATTCTTATCATACCAAGGTAAACTCTTTACCAAATTACCACTAAATCCAAAGGGAAATTTACACCTTAACCTTTTAGGGAGAAAATAGCTTCTTGCATGTTGGGTGGAAATAAATTTAGTAAGATACAGATTATCATTATCATTATTAATATTAAAGTTTTAGATTATTTATTTCATGCTATCAACCTATTCAACGTATAAAATTCAATGTTTAATAAATAGGTTTAGAATTATGAAATACGATCGTAATTGTTCATAAATGTTTTTATATAAAATTGGAACAGAAACATTAATTTAAATAAAGAGAAATATCAATTTAAAATTAAACATTTAGAATGAATTGTTTTTAACTGTTTCGAAACAAACCATTATAAAAGAAATGCAATATAATTTTAATGTTGGTATTTTCACAATTATTAATTTATCTCCAACAAGTATCTTTAAATTGCTAAAGAAATTAGTTGAGAGAGTTACCATATGATCTCTTACTACTTAAATGATTGATCGTTATGATTAATGGCTTATTAAAAATCAGGTTTCATTTGAAGCAAGATTTATTTTACAAAATCAAATAGTAGACACTGGTTATTTAACAGCTTTTGTTACCCAATTCATTCCTCCTTCAATAAACATGATGCTTATCGTAGCTCTGTCCACTGAAAGGCCTAGAAGCGAAGACATACCAGGTGAATGAGCACACCTGTCCCAGATCATGGTTTCTAATTGTCATTCCCCTTAAAAGGAAACAGGGGCTCACTGAAGAAACAGATGATTCTACTGCTGGTAAAGGGAAAGTACAAGATGAATCTGGTGCACTTCATTTTTCCAGAAAGCAAGGAAGGGCTCAAAAAATGGTGAAACATGTCAAAAAGACACGGGGGCCACCTCGAAGAGCCTGCTACTTGACAAATCTGGGACAATTTGGATGTTACAATAATGGTGACATAACCTAAGTGGAATGGAGTAAAAATCTGAGTCTACATTGATATAAATAAATGAATAATAATAAATGCAGAAGAGAAAGCTCTCTCTTTAAGTAGAATCCAAATTAATATAGAAGAAATGATGGGGTTAGAATATCCTATTTGATATTTACCCTTGTAATATTTAACACAGAGTCATTAATTTATACTAAACTTAGCAAGTAAAAAAACTGATGAAGAATCCGTATCAAAGTTAACCCCCACAAAGTATTTATTTGTAATGTTGGCAAGAACAACACCATAAAAACACGGTAAATATTGTCTTTTTTTGTTTTTTGTTTTTTTTTACCACTTGAGTCGCCATGTTCTCCCAAAATCCATCCATGACAGCTGCTGGGATGAATGCCAAGTTTTTCAGACATAAGGTAACGAAATCTAGCAGAATCCAAATTACATCCACTTCCAATCACACGGTGCTTGGGTAATCCACTTAGTTTCCAGGTAACATATGTGAGAATATCCACTGAAATTTTTAGAAATAATATATGTAAGTAAATCAAAACTGATTTCAATTGCTATGTCAATTAGTGGGTACCCTGGCTTCTTCCTCTCCCACTTCCCCATTCCCCAAATGAGACGTGGCCAGAAAGATGTAAATACTTGGACTTTCCAGAGTTAGAGATAATGGGAGTTAGAGAGACAAGAAAAAACCTTTAAGCTTTATATTAAGAGAAATTGTAAAACATAAAAAAATGCAATATTGTGGTTTTTAACTTATGTTATTACTTGAAACAAGAATACATAAGAACCTTGCAAATTAATTAATTTACCATATATGGAAAGGAAGAGGAAAAGGGTTGAATCAAATCGTCACTTAACTTTCTTCCATCCAATTCTAACATTCCTTCATTGTTAACGGCGGTCATCATAAACTAAAAGCCATTGGTTACTACATTACCCAGGCAGGCTACTATAAATTTTCTTGGGCACAGGTACTATTCAGTAAACAATTGTGACAATACAAGGTAGTAACATTTCCTACTGTTCAATGAAAGGACCTGTATGACAGAGCCTTTATTCTGGTGTAGTGGAGCCCTGAGACTGCACAGAGGCAAAACTTGCTGGTGTAGACAGGTTCAAAGTACTTACAGGCTAAGCTGTAAAAGTAGGAATATATGCACACAAGGAAGGCAAGGGATTGGAGTTTCCACCTGCACACTCATATATATACACTGGCTAAGATACTTTACGGTCATTTTGGACTAGATATTATAAACTCTACTTTGGCAACTTGGATTTAGTGGGAGTGACTCCCTGGAGAGTTAAGACTTCGAAACAATACCTAGAAAGTTACGTAACCAGTTATATTAATGTGTGCCTTAGGGCACAGGATGCAGTAATTTCATATATGCCAGCTACTTGTAATTCCTGTTCTGCATCTACAGAGGGTGCCAAAAAAATGTATACACATTTTAAGAAAGGAAAACTGCATTAAAATTGTAATAGTCAATAAATACTGATAACAAAAGATGATTACAAGTCAAGTTTGACTTCTGCAGTTATAAGAAGTGCTCAAAGTGGTTACCATCAGCATCCAGACACTTCCGATTACTGCAAACTACTGCTTGAGCAACACTGACCAAAGTGTTAATATCTCTTAAAATGTGTATACATCTTTTTGGCACCTCCGATATTTGTTACTACATACTTATGAGAAGTTTTAGATGAAAGATTAAACTATTTTGTAAATGGCAATCCAGGATTGCAGAGAATAAGAATACTAAAATAATCTCTATCGTTGCTGGCTATCAACTCTCAATATTTCATAAATTATAAAGATTCCCCTGGCTCTTATTCACAATCTTTCTCGATGTGAAGTGTCAGAGATAATCAGTTTTACCATTTTATTAATGCATGTATTCTGTTCACCAATAAACAATAAGTTTGGTGACAAAGTATAGACAAAAGAAGTGTGAAATAGAGAGTGAATTTTGATTCTTTAGGCTAAAAAAATGGCAATTTTTTTCTAAATAGAAATTTTAAGTTACAACATTTGGTGTTGGTACATATTTGTCCATCAATATAGTCTATTTCTATCTTTGAACCTGAGCTGATTAATGCCTTTCTTAAACTCTTTTCAAATGCAATTGGATTCAATTTTGAAGAGTTTTAGAGGTAAGGACACTAGAATCCATTTTCTGGAAAACAGAAGGTCAAATATGCTAAAATATTTCTTATAAATTGAAGCCATGTTCAAACATTTCGTTATTCATCCCAGGATAATCTTTACAAAAATTTTAAAACCTCTTTGATACTACAACCAACCTAGATAAAACAAACAGATAAAATTGCTTTATATAAAATTTTTCTGGGATTTTTAAACAGTTGGCCTGGGACAGTGCCATTTGTTTTGCAAACATCACTCTTTTGTGGCCAATTAACAGAGGACATGTGAATTGCTTCTGCTACTGAATACCAGAACAAATTTTTTTTAAATTCAGAAAACAAAGTAAAACAAAACTCCCAAACATTGAATGTAACAGAACTGAACCTTAAGGCATTAGAATGCTACCTGGATTAGAAACCACAAGTATGATGCAGTCAGGACTGTACTTGATGATCTGAGGAATAATGAACTTGAAGACATTAACATTCCTCTGTACCAGATTGAGACGACTCTCTCCCTCTTGCTGGCGAACTCCAGCAGTTACCACCACAATCTTAGAATTGGCAGTCACAGAGTAATCTGGAAGGAGAGAGAGAAAAGGTATTTTAAACACAACTCTTCATCAAAACATATCATCTATGATATCCTCTAGAAACCTAAACATACATAAGCTTCCAAAATTTATGAGAATAACATTTTCTATATTGTAAGGTTTTGAAGTGCTATGCTCCCGTGGCTTCTTTTTCCCATATGGGAACATTGCATCCATAAAATTGGCTTGGAGAATAGACCCAGGAAATAAAGAAGGCCCTAAATTATATTTCAACAATAGCACTAATTCAACATGCTATTGACTTGAGAGAATATTGGATTGCCAATAATAATACAAAGCATAAACAGTGAGTCCAAATTTCAGCAGGCAGCCCTCCAATAAAAAAAAGCAATTTAATGGTAACTTTAGGCTTATAATGTTAACTCCATCTATGAAGGGGAAGGAAGGAACTTTGTTCTATTTGTTCTTGGCTAGAAATTAATTTCTAATACTCATATTTTAAGGAAGTTTACTCACTTTTAGCAGTAGTTTCTCTAGAGAATATTTTAGTTTTTCCTCAAGGAAGTGTGTCTTTTCCCAAAATATATAAACATGATGATTTGATGTGATCAATAGACTCAATAGCTGACTCATATAATTAAAATGTGCTGCTATGTGACTTTGGAAAGTCATTAATCCTTTATCAATTTCCTACCCCATAAAATGGAGGTAATAGGACCTACCTCTCATAGGATTGTTGTGAAGATGAAGTAAAATGAGCCATATAGTTTCACAGTACCCAGAATGCTAACACTTCAATGAATACAGCTATTATTTGAAGTAGCATTTTTAGATATTATTTTGGAGGCCCACATTTCTCTACCTTTAGACACAGCCATGGTGTGGTGGAAGCATCACGGTACATAAATGAGTGAATTCGAAACAAAGACGGCTAGAATATAGACTTATTTAGCTTTTTCAAGGCACTTACATTACTTTGTGCAAATATTTTTTTTCCGCTCTAAAACATTCCTGTTCTTAGATACACACAAACATTATGATACAATTTCCTAAAATGTTATGTACCAAATGTGTGGAAGTCACAAGGCGGGAGGGTTGACAGAGATAACACTTGGAGGTGACTTGGAACCAGAAGGGAAGAAGAAATTGCAAACACTAGATTCACTGTGATGAAAGACTAATTTTACATCAGTGAGGACGTCAATTTATTATTAGATAGATTACGATGGACACGAAATGAAACTACCTTTATCTGCCACAATTTTAGGTGTCTGAAGAAACAAGCTCCCATGTTGCAGATCCATCATCTCTCCTTTGAGTTTATCTTCCAGAACATCCACGAGAGCAAGCTCATCAGCCAGAGACTAAACAGGAAAATGGATGTTAGTTCCCAACACGATTCTAGGACACCTTAGCTCAGAGTACGACCCTGAGGCCCTTTAAATGGCTAAGGACCAAGTGTCTAAAAACCTTGAGAATTTCACCATGGAGATAGGCATGCTCTTTAAACAATTTCATGATAAAACATCTTGAATCATGAACCATTAACATTGAAGACCCTGACTTTTCAGAATTTCACCTTCTGGTACTCAACTAGAATTCCATCAGCATGATGCAAATTGCTTTAAGAATATGTAGCATTAAAGATTCCTGATGAAACCAGTTCAACAGTAGCCTCAGGATACACAAGTCTTTACATTAATGGGGGATGGTGGTGAAGAAGGAGACTCACCCAGCCCCAGAAACAACTTTGGGTGGTTGTGTCCACCCTGAGGTCACCCCCAAGTTGGAGGATTTTTGAGAGCAGATCTGGTTTAAACCATGAAGTTTGAGTTCACTTAGAGTGAGACTCGAAGCCCTGGTTGAAAGTTGGAATCCTCAGAATGGCTCTGACCAACTCAAATATTTTGGTGAGGAAAAGGAATCTAATGGACAGAGGGGCCCAGAACTAAAAGATTCTCCATACGTGATCAATCTGAACTTGCTGGGTCTCAGAGTTCTCGTTTTCTATTCCAACTGTCATTCTATGCCACCCATCCAAAATAAAACCCTAAATCAATAAATATGCTAGTAAATCTTGATCTAGTATCATAATTTCACATGTTCTATAAAACATGTTTCAGATGTCACATATTTTATATGTTTATGTTCTCTGTGCCTCTACATGAATGGTGGGAGAAAAAAATGAATATCGTGGATTTTCCCTTCCAGTTATTACGTTTACTCTTCAGCAAGTCCTTGATCTTGTAAAAATGAGGGTGGAGAGTGTCAATCTAGATGCATCTAAACAACCTTTCAGCTTTGATTATTTGGTTATCTTAGGGAAACCGGTTATTTGCAAAATCTTTAAAAAAGTATTATCCCTCTCACTGAAACATCAGTAGTCTTTGCCTCTACTGTTTTCAGGGCTATTAGCAAAATAATTAGCTTAATATGATATATTAATACTGGAGCCCACTTAAAAATACAAATATGTCTTCCAAGGATAATGTGATCAGCTATATAGGTGAAGACTGTTGATGGGATAAAAGATAGGCAATTGGGATTCAGGAAGAACTTTGAAGGATAGAGTAGCCTAGGGTGAAATTGGAGGTGTCAGGAAAATGCTGAGCAGCAAAAGGAGAAAAACCAGTGAGAGGTGAGACGGCCAATAATAAAAAAACTTGACCTACTTTAGCTTGCCAGCAAAGGTCCCGCTTCCTGCAGGAGCCAAGGAATGAGCACCACCACCCTGTCTTTAGAACCCCAGTGACTGGCTAGCGTCATGAAGTCAGCTGTGAGGGTTTGCTTGTGAGGGTTTCCCTGAGACTCAAGCCTTCTTATGATTGAATGTGTTCTTAGTTCCAAGTAACTAATTTACTTGCATAGTTCTGAAATAATCGTTTTATGAATTAAGGATTACTTAGTAAATATTTTTTCATTTCCATGTATATCAAATACTGGCATTAATTTTCATCTAATTTTACTTAAACATGATTTTACATTTTTTAAATGGTTTTTGTTCCTCTGCAGCTTCTGATAAGATCACACAAAATCCTCATTTGTGTTTTTGAAGTCCTAAATTAATACAGTTAAGTCCCCATTTAACACCATGGATAGGTTCTTGGAATGGCAGCCAAAGGATGTATTAATAAAACCAATTTACCATAGGCTAATTGATATGAACAAGAGCTAAGTTCCTATGGCATCTTCTTGATGTTTGTTGAACATAATGACGTTATCCAGCGACCTGCTGTACAATATAACCTAGTAACAGCCATAACATTCTGTCAAGGCACTGAGTGATGTTCTGAATAGAACATCACTCTTATTTTAGTAACATCACATGTGTGCTGTTGAAGTCAACAGGGCAAAACAATTTGGAGCTCAAGTGGAAAAGGATGTCACAGGATCTCAGATCCTGTCTTTTGTTTCAGTGGGTGTAGAGAACTGTCTGAGAAGTGCATGGGCAGCTGGCAAGGATGGAAAAGATCCAACACTTTCAGAAAATAATTTCAGTGCAGAACGTAGTTGCGTCTGTACCCCTGAATATCCTCCAAGTGTGGAGGCAGGCAAATAGAAGATGTGCGACCAAGTACTGATGCTGTTGTTTGGCTTAAATAAATCTTCTGCAATCACATACTGTATAGCCTATGAATTTACTATATATTTCATTGTAAGCTGAAGGTATATATTTTAAAATATTTGAAACTGCAAGGCTTAGATTAATTGCAAAACCAATAAGTTATTAAGGAACGAGGTCAGGTAGAAGCCAAGAACATCACTGTTGAAACATCGCTTAACGTACTACAAAAATGTCTTTTAATATAGTCTTGTGTGGACCAGACACAGCCCGCCATACTTTGCCTCTTGGTCCCCTTAACTAATACATTACTGCCATTAGTGCCTTAATATTTGATGATTGCATTTTTATCTTCAAGTGTTTACTCTGCGTGGAATTTTTAGTCTGCGTGGAATTTTGTGTAGGGAAAAAGCATAACATTTTCCAAATAATTAGCGAATTGGACAAGCACCGTTTTTTCAATAATTTGTTTTTCTTCTCTGGAATGCCACTTTTATCTTATTAAATACTACTTTGGCCTGTTTCTGGGCTTTTAGTCTATTCCATTAACCTGTCTATTCTTGTACAAATTCCAAATTTTAATGAAGTCTCACTTTTTAGCCAAAAACTACTTGGCAATATGTCTGTAATTACATTGCCCCTTCTAACAAACTTCTTATGCTATGCTTGTACTACAGGAAGGTGGCTACAGGTGACTGAATTAAGAACGGACCCTCAAACCAAAAACAGCTGGACACATAGGCTCAGTGTTGAATAACTTTGCATGGAAGCTCTACATGACTCTGACAACATGAAAGCACTTGGCAACTAAATGCAGAGCTTGTGACTGGTAGTGGCAGAAGTCGTATTTGGCAGTAGAAGCCATGAAAAAGAATAAGCTCTAATCAAAATTCAACCAATGTAAGTGCAGTTGACTAGTAACAGCAGGAATAGTCACTTATTTAATATATACTTATTACTGAATGGGCCAGGCATTATTCTACTAATCAGGAATATCGTAATGACCAAATTTGGCAAAGTCCTGTCTCCTGGAATGTATCCGGAAAGAAACTGGAATTAAGCCAATAATTTAAGACGAGGCTGATGAGGGAAGTTCTGTAAGCACCAAAGGCAGGGTGATGTTGAAGTTACTGGGGAGGGAGTTTACTTTGTATTGGTTAGTCGGAAGGTGCCTGCCTGTAATAAAGTGATATGAATGATAGGAAGCAGTCAACACTGCGATGGTCTAGGGTAGACATTCTAGGTGAAGGGAAGTCAAGTAAAAGGGTTTAAGCAGAGATGAGCTGGGTGTTTTGAAGAAAGAGGGCAGAGGGTAAGAGATGAGGTCAGAGACTGTGCCACCACATTTAACTGGAAGGTGCTGACACTGCGAATGGCGCCCTCTGGAGTTGTGCACGCCACTGCTTTGCTCTGACACAGGCAGGAAGAGATCCTTTATGCCTGCCAGGATTTTATGTGTGTGTAGCATATGTGCACTGTAACATTACTGAAAAGTTTTAAGTACACAAGCTATTATTTTTAGAAAAGTTCACTATGGTTATTGTGTTGGCCATGAGGGTGATGGGAGTGGGCAAGAGCAGAAACAAAAAATACTTGAGTCTTTGGAATGAAGGGACGTGTGCTAGGGAGCCTGAGTGGCCTTCACGGGCCTCGCTGAGGTGTGGGCCTCCTCAACCGCTCTATCTCTGATACCCTAGCTTCGCTCATTTTCTGGGCCACAGCAATGTGGGTCCTCTGTAAAGCATACAAGTAATGGACTTATAAGGCCAGATCTGGCACTTACTATCTGTGTGGTCTTAATTAAGTCACTTAATATTTCTGAGTTTGTTTTTCCAACAGGAATATATAGATGACAACACCCTCCTGGAAGTTTTGTGGAGAAATGAGGCCAAACACATACACTGAGCAGTGTTACTTTCCCTTCTCCGGTAAATAGTGGGGCTTAGAATCCTTACCAAATATTATGACAATTTTGAAACACTTTAATCCTTACCCATTAAAATAAGATTTAGACCTTTTTTTTTTTTTTTAAATTAGTAAAATGGTGTTTGAACAAGGCAGTCATTCCATCACAGCATCTAAATTGGAAGATTCCTACTGTGTTAGCAGCAGGATCTATTCTCTCAGGCACTTGAATTGGGCCAAAGTATTATGTAACTACAGATACAGTCTCAATTAAATTATTTACTGAGGAGAATTTTAAATTAACAATTCAAACAATCATAGAGGTACTCAGAGAATCATGATAGCTCAGATATAAGTTCCTGAAAAATCCAAATTTTGAGGTTAGCAAGAAGGATGAAAAATCCTTAGCTAGTATTTCTTTGTTACATTTATGTTTTTAGCTGCCCAAATACTAGCTAGAATTAAAAGAAGTCACTATGGTTTAGTGACCAGAGTCACTATGGTTAAGAGTTCAGAGTCCTGGTGCAAAATATAGTTGTCACTACCAGGTAAGTGACCATGGGCAGGCTACTTAATCTCCAAGTCTCAGCCACCTCATTTGAAAACAGGATATGAACAGTTACCATTTCTTGAGGTTATTGTTTAAAATGAAGCATTTTAGTTAATATACTTTGAACATGTTGCACACTCAATGTTTTATGAAAGGAATGGAAGCTGGAATACTTTTCATTTTTACTGCATGAACAGTGAGCACTAAATTGAGTTATTTAAATTTCCTATAATTTGGGAAGCAGCTGTCTTAAATCACAGGCACCTAGTCAATTAACTGTTAGAGAAAAATGCAGAACTAAACTTTCATTGTTGCACAATACATGTTTTAGTTGATTTCTTTGATAACTTTTTCTCAGTGAAGATTCAGAATTTGTTCCTCTAGAATTTAAACTTTTCAAACTCCTACTTGGCTAGGAGGCAGCCTTCAGATAAATACAAAGAGACAGTTAGTAGAGACAGCTCTACTGAAGACAAGGCAGCATTTTGGAGGAGGAGGGAATTCCTACTCTGATGGACTTAGAAGGAAAGAGCATGATGTCTGCATTTATTCTGAAATGGTTAAAAAAAATCCATTTTATATATATATATATATATATATGTGTATATATATATATACATATATATATATGGCACTAATATGGTTCGTGTGTGTGTGTGTGTGTGTGTGTGTGTGTTTGTGTAGAGGGAGAGAAACTAATAAAATGTCAAGAATTGGTAAATTTGGGTAAAGTGGATATGAAAGTTTTACTTTTTTTTTTTTTTTTTACTATTCTTGCAAATTTTCTGTAAATTTGAGATTATTTCAAAATAAAACTGTTGGGTGAAAGTTTGAGGGGAATAATAGAATATTTCCCTGACCCCCAAAAGCCCTGTGCAGATTATTTATTAACTGTAGAGGGTAAAGGGATCTTTGCAGTGGAGAAATCTTACAGTTATTACTTCAGAGGATTCTTGGGCACCACCAGTAATGAGATTAGTTGAACATCATGTGGCTCCTGATGTGATGAGATGGGAAGGACATTATGTCATCTAGTCATACCCCACCCAAAAATTTAACCTGAACATAAATTACAAGGAAACATTAGACCAATATACATTGAGGAACATTGTATAAAACTGGTATGAGCTCTTCAAAAATGGCAATTGACATGAGAGACAAAGAAAGGCTGAGTAACAGAATGAAGAGACATGACAAGTATATAAAATATATGATCTTGGATTGGGGTAAAGCAGCTATAAAAAGCATGATTTTGATAGCTGGAGAATTTTAAATCTCGGCACTGTATATCAGATAATACCTAGTATTATATCAATAAGTTCCCTGAGTGTCCTAGCTGTACTGTCAGATAAGGAGACTATTATTCTGTCAGGAGATACATGCTCAAGTATTAAAGGGTGCAATATCATGTCTACAATTTACTTCAAATTGTTCAGGGAAAAAAAATCTTTTAAAGATACAATCAAATCCTGAAGTATTTAAAGAGACACTTCACATGCTGAAATTTTCTATCATGTATGGTGTTCTTGAAATGTACCTTTCCCAAAATGCTGATGGCACACGCCATACCAACTTGTCCAACACCCACTACAGTGATCTTATTGTTTGGGACTGCTGCCTCTTCTTCTGCAACTGGTGCAATCAGTTTTTCCTTAAGCGTTGCCATTGTGCACTGCAAGAAAAGAATCAAAATATTATCCATATACCCACACATGAAACCTGACTGGGAACAATCCTGAAAATGTGGCAATTTTGAGTTAAAACAGTCTAAAATGAGCCAAATGATATTCTAGAACACAGAATACATTTTAAAGAACCATGTGACCCATTTAGTGGAGAATTTAATCAAGACAAAAACCTCTATAAAGCCTATTAGAATTTAGGGTCTTCTCTTCAGCCTATGATTGATTCCCTATTAGTATTTAACAAGTTGTAACAATTTTGTCTTGTGGCTATTCATTCACTGGCTAAAATTACATGATTTGGGGGAAAATAGCTTTAGAAAAATATAAGACATACTTAAATTAACTGATTTGTTTCTATTCCTCCTATAAAGAATTTATATATGCAACTATTTAAAGTAACTTAGGGCTCACTATTAACCCCTATTTAAGCTGGGTCTAAAAAAAATGACTGGCCAGTAATGAATATAATTTCTATTATTAATGGTCATTATCACTCTTGAAAGATAGGTACTAACTGGTTCTTCTGCTTTCTTCTACTGAAGTCTTACCTAAAACGTGTCAGTGTACTTGACATACAGTGTGTGCTTAAATACAGTGATAAATGTCTGTGGAAAATGTGCAAAAAATAATTACCCTGAATTTCTTTTGGTGCACCCTGGATGCTTATTGAAAGGTGGGTAGATACATAATACATTTTTCTTTCTGGGAGTCACAGTAAGAGAGCATCAGCCTTTGAATCAGTTTCCTTCCAGCCATTACAGAAAAAAAAAAAAAAAGCCAAAAAAATTTCCAAGTAAAACAAATACAATTACATTGAGTCCTGTTGGAAACATTCTATACAGTTGCACAAAATTTATCTGTGCCATTAATCAGGCACGCTTTCTGGATAACGAAGACAAATGGCAAAATTTATCGTACCACCCCACCTTTTTAAACACAGAGAGGGTTCAGATCATAAGCCCTTTCTTCAGAATTAAGTATCCTTTATAATTGTAATTGTAACCCAATATAATGTCTATTATTTATGTTTGACTTTTACTTTTAATGTTAGATTGTTGCCTTGGTGGCCACTATACCTGTTTCAAACTGTACCCCTGCTTCCCAGTCTTGTTTTTTGTTTCTGATCTGCAATAAACTTATAAATCCTAGTTTAATAATTGTATATGTTAAGAGTTAGCAAGTCTGAGCTGAAATAAAGTACTTAAAATTGGAGAAATCCGTGTAACAACTATTTTGTTCTCAAGCTATTTTTTTCCCCAAAAAGCATTTTCCCCAATGTTTAGGGACTAAATTGAGAAATTGTTTTGACTTTAGAGAGCACATTTGCAGTTTCTTGTGGTTGCTAATGAAATATAGAACAACAGTGTCACCACAAATAGATGACCTTACAATGAAATTCACACATGTCCTGCATTTTGAGCAGAATCAGAAGAAAGAATGCTTCATCTCTTCTTGTTGAACAGAAATACAACTGTATAGTTTTTCTCCATTCAGTTTATTTTCGTTAGTTAAGATCCTTCAAGTATATAGGGAACCCAGTAAACAGTGGAAAACAGAAATCCAGAAATGGTTGCTATATAAATACAGATTAGTCGTTCAGATAGACCTTTTCAATTAATTTTCAGAATTTCAGAAACGACAATTTAGAGGCCTGAGCCAGTAGAGATTTTCTTTCATGTATTTCTGGAGAAAAGTGTTTTTCTTTAATCTTTACTTATTAGGAGTTATAAGAAATGATAAGAAAATGTTCTGAATGGTATGCAGGACTGTGCCAAGATCAGAGTCATGGCCCTAAGGAAAAAGCATGATTAACAGGGTACAAACAACCTCTGATTCTTGGTCCTTCACAATTCCATCTCCCTACCCCCTGTGGATATAAATCTTTAGAAATAAACCAATGCCTTAAGTTCAGGAACAAAGATCACCTTGACGAAATATCTCTCAAATCTAACTTTTTAAAAAGTCATCTTTTGCCATCTAATTCCCCCACTCAAGTGCCATCTCTCCCCTCCCCCCTCTCTCCAGGCCCCAACAGCAGCATGTGACTGCCCTGTTGGCTGCCCACAGGCCACCTCTTCCTCTTGGTCTCCTCAGCAGAGAGCAGCAGGTCACAGGGGAGACCGCAACCACCGATCTCCTCGGAGAAGGTCTCTAGGGAAAAAGTCTAGGCCTTCCTTACTCTCAACACCCAACGCTGGCAAAATAAGCAAAGCACCTGAAGCATCAAGAAAAGAGGCCAGAAATGAATATACCTATGGCTCTAGTAAGGACTGCCTCTGCAGTAGCCGGGTAAAGAATCGGAGTGCAGGGTCAAACCTGCAGATTATCCTTTACCCTCATCCCCCTAAAGGCAGGGGCACTGCTCCATCCCCATGGTAGCAGATTCCAATTCAAAGTCAGCGTGCCTTCGCAGGTGACCTGGTTCCTTCTCCCTCCTCTAGTTCTCAGGGGACACGTCTCGGCTCCCTCTAGCAGGCACTGGAGGTGATGCGGCCGCCATGAGCCCATCAAGGACACGAGAACCAGGGTTTAGCTGCAAATGCAACAAGTCTCTTCCCCATAGAGCATAGGCTGCAGGCGAGCCCTGCGGTGTGAAGGACAAAGCCAGGGGCTCAGCTGCAGCCCCATCGCTCCGCCTCGCTCCCTGGCCGAGGGCACAACCTGCCGCCCCAAACCCAGGGGTTGAGCTAAGGCTGGAGTCCGGATGCTCAGGGCTCAAGGCCCCAGAGAAGAGATGTCCTTCTCGGTCCTTCCCCCAGTCTTGCTACGCAAAGACTCCCCTGCGCATCCCACCCGGTTTGCCTGTGAGCCAGGATTCAGGAAATTGAGCTGAAACCTACCAGGAGAGAGAAGGCTCTCCACACCGTAGTAAGAGTCGCGCGAAGAAGACAATGTCAGCTGCTTGCGTTTCCTCCGGCGCAGGATCTGCAAGGAAGGGGGAGGATGGGGGCCCGCCTCCGCCGCAGCCTCTCAGCTTTCTCTATTGTGATTGGAAACCTGAGAACCGCCTACCCCTCCCCTCCGCTCGCTCAATCCCCTTCAAGGACAAGGGCTCAAGTGTGTGCTTGCCCTCCTCCTCCCCTAACGAGCTGGGAGCTGGTCACCTTCTGGTGGCCAAGGCCGCCTCTGCTCTCAGCCGGTCTCACAGTTTACAGGCTCTTCAACACAGAGGCTGCGTTATTTCTAGAACCTGACTATCTTTGCCTCTTATGAACTTTCACGCTCTTATTCTGCTAGATTTAGTCCAAATAGAAAAAAAAAATTCAATTTTGCTTTTCAGGTCAACTTTAGGGGACCACTGTTTCTAGGTAAGATGTTGGTAGTCTGTTTCCCTGGAATAGTCCTGTTGCTTCTGAATGTCTTTTTTTTTTAAAAACAAAACTGATTTTTTTTTTCCTTTTCATCATCTTGCTTATAAAGTTCGTGTGATGCAACAATGACCGGTGGATTTATTTTTCCCCCCACCTAATTCAGCAAATATGCATTAAATGCCTGACAAAAGCAGTGAGGCCCAGGGCTGGCCCTCTGAAGTTCTCTATAAATCGGTATGGTCTCCCGGGCAGATAATGGAGCCACCGGAAGCGGTTTCTGTTAGTCCCTGACCACTCCAAAGCTGCAAGTTGCCATTCATCTCTGTCTTCAACACCCAGCTCAGTGCCTGGTACCTCAATACAGTGAATGATGAAGTAGTTAGAGGTATCCAGAAGATTCAGCATCGTGTGTTGTGTGTGTGTGTGTGTGTGTGTGTTTTAAGTAAAGTGCCTTCATGTATATCAATCTCACAATCTCTCTGTGTGTGAAAGGGAGTTTTTAGTTAGTGGCTTTTTTGTTTGTTTGTTTGTTTGTTTGTTTGTATGTTTGTAAATGGCCATTAATTCTGTAATTGCTGCTTCAATTTCATCTCAGTGCCAAACATTGAAGGTACAAAGACGAATATAACTCTATGCCCCTTGAGCTGCTCCCAGTTGAATGGAGATAGACATGTAGATAAACTCTTTCAATTATAATACAATGTGATAAGCTGTAATAGAGATTTAGTTAAAGTGTAATAAAAATTCAAAGAAAAGAGCCACTGAATAAAAGGCTGTATCTAGAGGAATTGATAAACCTCAGACACCCTGGATTATAGAATCGAGTTAGTGAGGACTTTGAATGACCCTGAAGATACAATCCAGTTACAAACTGAAACATGATGATCAGCGAGAGGAAGAATTTACTGGATAATCTCAAAAGTATTATTACAGTCACCTTGAATCAAGTTTGAAGCAAGACTAGCAAGTCACTCCATCAAGAAATGTAGAAGCCACCCTAGACCTCTTTCTCACCTACTTTCCAAAACATTTACTCTTCATCACTTGTAGACTTCTAAATATCTCTCCAATTTTCCCTTTCTTTTTTTAAAATTTATTTATTTAAGTTTATTGGGGTGACTATTGTTAGTAAAGTTACATTGGTTTCAGGTGTACAATTCTTTAATACCTGTAATTAAAGAATTAAATTCTTTAACTATGTGTGTAATTAAAGAACACACATTGTGTGTTCACTATCCAGAGTCAGCACTTCTATCACCATACATTTGTCCTTCTGGCCATTCTTATTACTGTGTGTCTTTGGGTGGAGGGGGAAGAGAGGGGACTGGAAAAACTAAGGCAAGGTCTCTATTTAGTTTTTCTACCCTCATTTCCACTCCCGCCACCCCAATCAGTTATTAATCTGATTGATCATAGTGAGTTCTCCATCTGCAACTATGAATGCCAGGAGAGCACGACACTACTTGCCTCAAGGATTTTTGAAAATTGTATACCCAGGCATTTTCTTAAGTTATTTTCTTAAGTGAGAAAGTGTCGTGAATACCCGTGAAGAACAGTTGTGACAATTCAGTGTCTTCCTGAAATTCAAGGGAACATTAACCCCTCAGCAAGGCCTTACGGTCCCAGCGTGGTACTTGTGATGTGAGTGGGGAACAAAGTCCCGACACACAGGTTCAGATAGAGTGAGTAACACAGTTTTATTTGGGAACCAATGTCCCTCCAGAGGCCAATGCTCTGCTAAGCACAGAAGTTTGTACAGAATAGAATAGAATTTAATAATGAACCAAGTCCCAGAGTCAATCAGGATGGAGAAGGTTCCTGATCGGGAGAGATGACTAGGCCCACGACAGGTCTGAGGCAAGCTGATCTTGCAAGGAAGAACTTCGGAGAGTCCCACAGTATCCCGGCTTGCCCCTTGCAGAGGATTTTAGCCAGAGCACCCAGTCAGACTACTCATGGCATTGCTCTGGAGTTCTGCCTTTATCCTCTTTTCCTTGGACTTGTTTACTTCTTAGGTGATAACCAGAAGTTGTTTGCCAGTAGTTGTTTATCTCTTAGGTGATAACCAGATGTTGTTTGCCAGGAGTTTTTTACCTCTTAGATGATAACCAGAAGTTACTTGGTAAATGTGTTTATCACTCAATTTTGTTATGCTCAGTTTCACACAAAAACTTGTTTATTTATTCACTCTCATCAGTCTCAAACATATGTGGCCATAGTCCTGCCCCTACTAGTAAACAATGTGTTTTGCAAACCCGAATCCAACATATATAATACATTTTATATGCTCTATGCAGAAAGACAATTTTATATTCAGACAATATACTCCCCCGATGGGGTTCATGACACATTACCCCAAAATATGGTACCTTGGCATATTGAATATCTTAGGCTGAAGGGGTTTGAGAAAACAACAGAAGCAGGAAGGTCACTCTGACTTCCCTATACATCCTCCTCTTTCCTGAGAGCAGGGGATAAATCTCCCATGAGAAAGGTACTCTCTGTATACCGGAAGGAAAGGAGACATTATCACGAGAGGCAGGACTGAAAAATCTGTATAAACAAATTTTACTAAACTAATCTTTATCTTCCTAGTTCTTCATCATTTACTACCCCAGTCCAAACCCTTCTCTTTTCACAGTCTTCACAAATTTATTGTTTCTTTTTCTAAAAGGTACAAAAACTTCAGGCTTGGGAACGTTGAGCCCCAGAGGTTGTGAGACTGGAGATTAAAGCTCTATAAAAGTGAATGCAAGGTCAATGTCAAAAATAATCAATTAATTATTAAAAAATAACCAAAAGAGAAGATTATTTTTTTTCAAAAAATATTTATTGAGACATAATGTAACCGACATGAACAAGATACCTGCTATAGGAGAGCATATATTCTAGTAGAGGATCATAGAAAATAAACAAGTTAATAAAAATGATAGGCTAAAGAATGTAAATGTAATAATATCCAATTGTTCTATCTAGGCTTCTCCTGCCTGTGGGCCTTTGTGAACAATATTTATGTGCCATGATACAGCTTACTACAGAGGACAGAATGCTATGCTTCTGTAGGAAATGACACCAAGTTGCAGGATCTGGTTTGGTTTTGATTTTTGACATCTTGTGCCTTTAAAAAAAAGTATCTCCTGTTATCAGATTATCAACTGTTTTCAAATTATATTCAGCGAAGTTTAGAGTGGACTAGGAGCTTTGACGTAAAGAATCCAAATGAATATCCAGGGTTTGAGTGATTACTCTCTGCAAGTTAAGAATAGAACTAGAAATAGTTTTCATCTTGTTATCTGTGTGCGTGCTGTAGGAATCCTCTTTTCATTCATTTTTTCTTCTTATTCTGTGGTTGTGAAGCCCCATTAGCTAATTTTATTAGAACTGTAAATTTCTCAAGTATATTTCATTCATTTTTATATCTCCAAGTAACATAGTGCAAAAAATAAAAAAAACAGAGCCACTTTCCAATGGAGTTGGAGCTGCCATCCTAGATGAATGGCCTTGCAAGTTTTACTCCTCAAACCTTTGCAATGTTAAAACTGGGCAAAATAACCTTTGGACTGGGCCTAAAGCAGCATTGTACTCCAAACAGTTGTTGGTAAAGATAACAAGAAAACAGATATTATGGCTACTGGACTGAAAATTAAAAACATTCTTTAGAATTAACATCACTGTGTTTGCTTCCCTTTCTCATAAATACCCCTTGCCTTTGCCTCCTAATTGAAACATTACGTGGGTTTCTGTCTGAACCAGTGATTCCCAAATAGCTATTCTTTTGGATCTCAAATATGCTTGTTGCCTCTCAGTTTGGCCTTTTATTTTTAGGTTAACAATAGTTCTGACAAGATACTAGTATATCTCCCAACAAGCTACTTATTAAACTTGGGCACAATATGCGCAAATAAACTCTCTGAGTTAGGATTTGAGAGGCATCCATCCATCTCTTGGTTCATAGACTCCTTTACACCATTTGTGGAGGGGAGGGCGATTTTTCTTTATTTCCCAGTGTTAGGTCTATTTCAGATAGTCGAAGTTCCTTGAAGCTGAGTTTTAGGTAGGTGAGTTGTTCCTCAAGTGGAAACTCTAATAGCAATATCTATGTATACATAAAGAACTTATGTTGGTGTGTATCATTAACTACAAGAAAAAAAATATGAAGCCAGGGAAAGAAAGCAAGATTAGTGAGGAAAGAAGAGAATTGAATGTTTAATGTCTTGCAAAACAAAAGAGTCTAATTATTTAGCCATTCACTGGATAGTTGTAAAATGGAGTAACTTTTCTGTGTACATATTAACTGTCCCTTTTCAAAGGGAGGTAATGATGAGATAGGGCAGGGGCAGGGCCTCCTAGAAAACCATTAACAACCCAGCGAGACAAAGGACCAGTAAATCAAGATGAGACAAAGGGACCAGCCAGAACTGGTCAAAAACAAAATGGCCACAAAAGTCACCTCCAATAACCTCCAGCCACATTAGAGAGTCATTGTCATGCAGGGTATCATGCAGGGACTCAGCTCCCGCTCCCCGCAGGAGAACGCAAGATATGGTAGGGCCAAAAAGGAACACCAATGGAGCCATAGATAGGGGAGTCATACCACTATATTCTCGCTGGCAGCTGGGTTGGAGACACAGGGAGCAAACTTCCACCAGTACCCCAACAAGGGGTCTTCCTGTACCCTAGTCTCAGTGGCAGCCAGGCAAGACACAGGAAGTAGGATCCACACCATCTGCAATCCGCAGGCTGCTTCTCTGCCAACCACTCAACCAGCCAACCAACCAACCAACCAACCAACCAACCAACCAACCAACCAACCAGCATAACCATGGCAGTTATATCAGTGGCCAGTTGGCTAACTTGTTACAGCTGATGGCCAACCAGTTACAGCCGATGTCCATCTACCACCCGAGCCAGCACCTTTCCACATGAGGCCGAGATCCTGGAAATGGCTCTCTGGGACTCTGTCCCCACAGTCATTATAATACATCTCCATGCTAAACACCACTCCCACCAGTGCCATGACACCTCCACGGAGGACCACATAAGTACAAAAAGGAGGTATATCTCCAACTCCCAGAAAAACCCACCCCTTCCGGAACTAATAGGAATATTCCTCCCCCTTATTCTCATACTAAAGCATTTAACTAATAACTAATAACTAATTTAACTAATAACTAATAACAATCTCAGCTGCAGGAAGGATGGGAGCTGTCTCTCGCTCGGAAGCTACCTCTCCTCTGCCTATGAAGATCTTTATTCAATAAACTATTGTTGCTTTATTTCCTGTCTCACGCTTGAATTCTTTGCTTAGTAAAGCCAAGGACACTCTTTTCCTGTAACAATGACATTGTGAGTTATACCAGTAGTTTGGAATTGACTCACATTGGATGTAGACTAGTTTGTGCTAAGCGGTATCGACCTCCAGTAGGCCTGAACAGCAAACGGGCTCAAACCAAAGAATATGCAGGAATTTTGATTTCTCCTGTCCTTGGAGGCTGTTTTTTCCAGATGTATGGAAAGCATCAATGTATACCTCTTTGGCTAAACGTGTCCCACTTATGGAAAAATGCCTTCTTGCTCTCTCCTATGGTGGGGATGATAAGTCTTTGAAGGACACGTCAGGAGAAGGTTCACTCCTCTCAGGGTGACATTGAGGAGAAAATACATATTCACACAGAATTAGACAGCAGATTAGAATTTACAATTTTTGCCTGAAGATTAGCTTTCCGTGAGGCCAGCTCCAGCAGTCCCTGTCAGAAAGCAGAACTTTCCTATGACTTTCAACGGGATGCAGAGTGTCGGGGGGTCCTTGAGGTTGCCTAGGACTGCTTCTGAGAGCAGAGATGCCCATCCCACACGCCTTCAGGGCACTGCAAAAGGTCTTCATTGTGTGAAATCCTTCAACAACTATCAACATCTCTCATTCCTAACACCATGACCTCTCACGCTTTCCCTTGCCAGGGGCTTTTTGTTCTATAGTTACAAATATTTCTTTACTTCTTTTAGAGACCCTAAAGAAGATCAGTAGTTTTTCTGTGCCCTGGACTACATACTTCAAAAATTTTGATTTTTATCAAATAAAAGAGAAAGAACCAAATAAAATGGAAATACTTACAATAAAATAAACAGTCCCTTGTTCCTTCCCTCTCATGGTCAGTCCGGGTCCTTAGGTCAAGTACTTACTTATTGTTCCTAACTTCTTGAATGGTAGTCCTGGCGCTCAGCTGCTCTTTTCTTTCTTTCCTTGGACTCATTTAAAATATGGATGAGTATGTAGTCCTTTAAAGTGCGTCAATTTGTAAGGTAAATGTTATCACTGAGATTTTCAACTGGAAAACCTTGGGGTTTACCTGCCTAAAGTCTTTTTAGAGCCCTATAAAGCAATACACATCTAGGAAGTTGTTTTACATAAAAAAGAGCTTTTATTTATTGCAAAAAGTACCATGTGCCAGACGTGTAATAAATACATCAATAGCATGTTATACATGCAATTATATGAATTAATGACATAATTCTAATACTTATTTTACTTGTATTAACTCACCTCATCATCATGTCAAGCCTATAAGACACTCTTATCATTCTCATTTTACAAATGGGGAAACTGAGGACAGAGAGTTAATGTTCTGTCTAAGATCACACAGCTAGAAAAAAATTGTTTCAAAATTTGAGGCTCATTCTTAAAATACAGATTTATATGTATTTGTTTCCTTTTTAAAAAATATTACTTTAAATATTACAAGAAGTCAGGAAGGTTATAAATATTCAATCATTTAGAAAATACATGATTTATTTAACTATTCCTATATTTTGAAACATTAGATTTTTTACTTTGATAAATAGCATTGCATAAATATCCTTGTACACAGTCATCATAGGTATTATTCTCTCCCTTCTTCCACCTCCCCCTACCCCACTCCTGTTCAAGCCATTTTTTCTCAGTCTAGTTGTGTAGGACACAGCTCCCTGGCCCATGCTGGTGTTATGAGCCTTGCACTTACCCTGATGGGAGAGCTGTTGGTCACAATCTTAGCTGTGGAGGGTGCAACTCACTGCCTCATGTGGGAATCAAATTGGCAACCTTGGTGTTAGGAGCACGGTGTTCTAACCACCTGAGCCACCAGGCCAGCCCCATCATTGGTATTTTTAATTCTTCCTTAGGATCTCTGAAAGTAAAATTACTGGGTCAAAGAATATGAGCAAATTGTTTTCCAGAATGGTTGTAACCTTTTATGCTCCCCAGCCACGTCTGTCTTACTTGAGATTTTATTTTTGCCAGTTTGTCAGATGAAAATGATATTTTGTTCTCAATTTACATAACTCATTATTGGTAAAGAACTGTACCTTATACCTTTTGAATATTAATAGGACATTTGCCTTTTTTTAAAAAAAACTTTCCAATATCTGCTCATCTACTAGATGTCACATTTATTTATTTATTTATTTATTTGTTTGTTTGTTTGTTTTCTACTTGGCCACTATCATCTTGCTTATGAAAAGAGCTGGGAACTTTGTGTCCTTCTCTTATCTCTTCCTCCTTTTATTTATTTATTTTTTTTAAAGATCCTCTTGTGGATCATTATAAGCAGATCATTATACAACGTCTTCCTTCCTTCCTTCCTTCCTTCCTTCCTTCCTTCCTTCCTTCCTTCCTTCCTTCTTTTACTTCTTCCTTCCTTTCTTCCTTCCTTCTTTCCTTCCTTCCTTCCTTCCTTCTTTTCTCTGTCTCTCTCTCTCTCTCTGTCTCTCTCTCTCTCTCTCTCTCTCTCTCTCTCTCTCTCTCTCTTTCTATTTAATTGGGGAATATTCAGGAACTGTGTTTTTCTAGGACCCATCAGTTGTCGTCCTTCAATCTAGTTGTGGAGGGCGCAGCTCAGCTCCAAGTCCAGTCACCATTTTCAATCTTTAGTTGCAGGGGGTGCAGTCCAAGGTCTCTTGCAGAAATTGAACCGTCAACAACGTTGAGGAGAACTCCCGCTCTAAACAACTCTAACCAACTGAGCCATCCAACCGCCCCTTAGATACATTGTCTGAAACTGGAAAGAATCCAAAGAAACAAGACTGAAAAATGGCAGGCATAAGAGAAACCAGGTGATGGATGTTGAGCCTCTTCTCTACTTTTATCAGGTAAGAAAATCAATGACCACAGAAAGGGTCTTTACTGATACATCATTTTGCCCATTTTAAATTCAGTGTCATTATTTGTTTCAAAACCAAAATATTAAAAATATGGGTGATTTTTAAAACCTTTTTATTTTGAAATAATTTGACTTACAAGAAATTGCAAAAAGTGTTTGGAAAACTCCCATGTACCCATCACTCAGCTTCCTCCAATAACACTTTACTTAACCATTGTACATTATTAAAGCCAACTGATATTGGTACGCTACTATAAATTAAACTATGGACCTCATTTAGATTTTACCAGTATGTATATGCATCTGAGTATTTTTAAAAATATGTTTATATTGAACAATGTGTGCAGTGTGCACAGATCATTCTTCTAACTAGAAAATAAATGAGACATTTAAAAATATATCAAGCACTATTACTTAGGTTTTTAGACAGTGTCACTGAACTCAAGGAATTCCTTTCACTTTTAGGGTAGAAAATGTTGCAGAGAACATACGCCTCAGGCATTTGGGCGGTGGAATAATTATTGTATATAAGTTAGTTATTATCTAACTTATGAGTCTTGCTTATTATTTGAGGCAGGTTAAAATACAACTCTCTGTAGTGTCCTTGTGCACCACAAAAGAATTTGTTTCAACCACTCATCCATCACCAGTGCTTGAAATCATTTAGCTTTATGGGTTTCTAAAAGTGATTTTCCTGCAGCTGTGTTTACCCTTCACTCCAAACGCTCATTGCTACTTCCTAAGCAAAAATATAAGGAATACTTTTCTGGTCTGCATTGAATATTTTAAAAAGCCTCATTTTTAGTGTCTCATTTTGTTTTCTCTGATTTTAGCCTACAGGGAAAAAAAAAGAAAAAATCAACAAAAAAAACAAAGCTAAAAAAGAAAAATTACAGAAAAACAGGTGCACCAAAAGCAATCCCTAAAATACAGGATTTTGATGTTGCTCATGAAATGAAAAAATGGGTGCTATTTGGTAATGGGACATAAGAGAACTAATATTTATTAAGAACTGCTATGTGCTAGATGCTATACTGGGTGCTTTGAATGGACAAATATAATTTTGGCAGTATAGTCAATATTGTACTGATGTTATTGACCTTGAGACAATTATCTAAAGTATTTAATGAAGAAGGGTGATGATCTAATGAGACAACGGAATCTTGATAAAGCCAAAGCAGAAGAAAATATCAGCGAATTTCTGACTAATTAAGTGATACTATATGTCAGGTAACCTCATTTTAATTCTCTTAATTTTATTCTATCAATAGTCCATGACTTTAGAAAGAATTGAAGACATGTTTTAAAAATGTACAAAGTAAAAAGCGAAAGACCTCAGTTTTCCCATCTAATTCTTCTTCTTAGAGGTAATCACTTAGCAATTTAATATACATCCTTTCTGTCTCCACATCCTAAGTAAAAGACATAGTTGAAATTTTCTTAATATAACTTCTATTCATTTTCAAAAGTAAATGATTTGTTATTCATAATGATTGTTTTACTTTTAGTAATTATATTTTCTAGTTTTATATATTAAAAATCTTAGATTGCCAGTTAGGAGTAATTTTCTATGATCAATATTTTTCTCTTAGTAGTTTGGAATTTAATAAAAATTGTTTAAATTTACTGAATTATTACTCTGTGTGCCAGGTATTTTACCTAGATTAACATAAATTAAAATGTTTAATCCTCACGAGAGCCCTTTAATCCAGGTACTACTACTCTGCCTATTTGAAAGTTGGGAATTTGAGGCACAGAGAGGTCAAATCCACTGCTAAGGCTACAAAGCTACTAAGGGGTGATGCGAAGACGTCAACTCAGGATGACTTGAAATCATCCACGAGGTCAGACATTTAAGTTCGTGAACTCATCCTATGACAAAGTGCTACATCCCTCATTGCTGAATGTCACTATGGACACCTTTGAAATACTCCCCTTGGGAAGCTATGCACTAACGCCAACACCTAGTCCACTCTTCAAAGCAATTTTGGAACTCTTTTTCGGGAATGGCAAGCAGAGATGTCATCACATTATTCTTGATGTCCTGAATGTCATCAAAATGTTTTCCTTTCAATATTTCCTTTATCTTCGGGTAAAGAAAGAAGTCATTGGGGGCCAGACCAGGTGAGTAGGGAGAGTGTTCCAATGCAGTTATTTGTTTACTGGCTAAAAACTCCCTCACAGACAGTGCTGTGTGAGCTGGTGCATTGCCGTGGTGCAAGAGCCATGAATTGCTGGCAAAAAGTTCAGGTCGTTTTTGTCTAACTTTTTCATGTAGCCTTTTCAGCATTGCCAAATAGTAAACTTGGTTAACTATTTGTCGAGTTGATACAAATTCATAATGAATAATCCCTCTGATATCAGAAAAGTTTAACAACATTGTTGCAGCAAGTTGGCAAACTTAGTTGTCAGACCTCTTATGTTAGTCTGCTAGATATAGTAATGTTGCATGTCAGCTTTTTTGTTCTCTCTATGCTTCGGGTTGTATAGTCTTATAGTTATGTCTTCTATTTCACTGAAATTTTCGTCTGCAGTTTCTAATCTGCTTTCAAGTCCATACAGTATATTTTAAAATTTAAAAATGTTATTTTCATAGCTCTCTTGTTTATATTCATATTTTCCTTTACATCTTTGAATGTGTGTGCATATGTGTGTGTACAAGTGTAAAGTTTAACCATCTTTGCCATTTCTCTTTTTATTTGTATTGACTGATTTTTTTTTTCCTGGTTGTAGGTCACAATTCCTTGCTTCTTCCCATATCTAGCCAATATACTTTATGCTGTATTAGAACATGGCATGTATGTAGAACATAGCATTCTGCTATATTCTATAAAGAGTGTTGAAGTTTGTTTGGAAGGCATTTGTTATTTGTAGATCAGATTGATTCTATTGAATTTTGTTTTTTAAGCTCTGTTAGAGCAGTTTTACACTATGGCTAGTTTACACATATTAACAAGGTGTTATACTTCTGGGGTATGTACTGAGACCCTGAGTCTTCAACAGGATTCTGCATAATGGCTGATAAGAATTCAAATATGAAATCTCAGTTGGGCTCTGGGAATCATTCAGTTTACACTTCCCTGGAAATTGTTTTTTGCTGACATTATATCTTATGTGTGCTATGTGTTCCAGTTGCCTCAACTTTCCTGAATGCCAGTTCCTGTCTCTTCAACTCAGTGAGACTTCAGTGCTTTGCTAGGATGCCTTCTACTTAATGTGGTCCAAAAAATGATTCCAGGAAGAAAGTCAGGTCAACTATAAGACTCATCTTTCTTGTTCGTCATGGATCATGGTGTTGTCATGCCTGTTATCCAGTGTCTAAAAACTGCTGTTTCTCCTATTTTGTTTAATTTTCTAGTTGTTTACATTTGCAAATCCAGTATTATTTACTCTTTCATGGTCCCAGATCCAGATCCTCTTTTCATAAGCAAGCTTTGAAGAAAATTCTCTCAATTTTTTATGATATCAGAATAAAACAGGTGTTTCAAATGGTTAAGATTCAGGCTAACATTCATGGCATCACATATTTAGAAGTATTCTGAAAGACTGAATTTTTCTTTAAACCTGTACCACATTTATCATTTCAAAAGTATTAATAGTAGTGGTATTTTAACAAATTTTTCTAAGTGCCACGCTTAAAACCAACATTTCTCAAATATAGCATTAAAAAATTCCATTTCAGTGCATAAGGGGTTCAAGCTCAAGAGTCTGCGTATTTAATAAATATCTAAGTAACTCTGATACAACTTTCTAAAGCACACCTTTTGTGGAAAACTGTTCTAAACCTCTCATGAATCTAAAAGCTTACCTTTGACTCCCTGTCTTTCCTCCTTTACTCCACTCCTGAAAAAAAAGGCACATATAGTTCAATGCCAAATCCTTTGATCAAAGAGATAGGCAAATATAGGAGGCAGTAAGAACGATGATCACAAGTGTACATTCTCAATTAGATTGTCTTGATTGGAATCCATGCTTTCCCCTTATTAGCTATGTCAAAGTCATAGACAATATAATCTTTCTGAACCTGTAAAATGGGCATAAGAATGGCATCAGATTGTTGGTGAAGCTCAATTAGATATAGAATGTGCGAAATGTGCCTTATTAC
The DNA here is from genome assembly GCF_964194185.1 of Rhinolophus hipposideros. Classification (NCBI taxonomy): domain Eukaryota; kingdom Metazoa; phylum Chordata; class Mammalia; order Chiroptera; family Rhinolophidae; genus Rhinolophus; species Rhinolophus hipposideros. Next base: position 34,001,184 of record NC_138055.1, read on the forward strand.
TGCAATTAAAAGAGAACTAATAATCTGTGGTCTAAGATTCCTAAAATCTTTTCTTAACCCAAACAGAGGGAAGTGTCTCTCTTACCGTTTCCTTTGTACCTTCTACATACACCCTTGTGGCCTAAGCGCTGTGCATGTGAAAGGGGCTTTGAAAATGGTGTGACACTACATCTACTCACACCAACAGGTGGAGTCTGTTATCTGTGAAACTTCTAGAGGCCCATCTTGCATCTTTGTGTTCTAAGTGCCTAAAACAATTTAAAGCTGTAGAAAATAATTGAATGACTTATTTTTACTTTTAAATAGATGAACGAATGAATATTATGTGAAACCATGGAAGCCTCAGACCCTCTTGCTGCTGCTACTTTTGTTTCTATCTTCCTCCTCTTCCTTTTGCAACTTGGTTTTTCTCTTCTTTGATGTGTTTTAGCCAATTTCCTTTTTTGTATCCCTAACCTCTCTTTCTATTTACAGGTTTTGAGCAGGGCTTTCCAAATATTCCTAAGCTTAAGAGGGTGATTTACATATCAGAGCAAGCTGTGACTGGCATCTCTACTTAGAATGTTCCACCAGAGTGAGCAGGGAAAGTCATCTTAGGGCATTCTCTTACCATTACAACTGCACCAAGATAGGAACCCGTAAAAGGAAAGAACAAGAATCTGTATTGTTCATTGTTACATTCCCACATTCCTGGCACTCAGTAACCATTCAATAAATATTTGACAAATAGCATTTCCATCTGTCATTGTGGTATAACCTTTTCTTGAATTCCCCTCTTTTCAGTATCTGACAATGACCACCTTCCTCATGCCTGTCAGTGTAATTTAAAGTGTCCAGAATGCAAAACTTGTTCTTTGATGTTTCAAAATCTCCCCATTATGAATTCATCCCTGGTATAGACTAAATGTTTGTTTGCCTCTGAAATTCATATGCTGAAATCTAATCCCCAGAGTGATATTGGAACTGGGGGCTTTGAGAGCTGATTAGCATGAGCATGGAGCCCCTCACGAATGGAGTTTGTGTCTTTATAAAAGACACCCCAAAGAGCTCCATTGCCCCTTCTGCCATGTAGAACATAGAGAGAAGACGACGGCAATCTATGATCCGGTAAGTGGGCTCTCACCAGACACTAGATCTGTCAGCAACTTGATCTTGGACTTCCCAGCCTCCAGAAACGTGAGAAACACATTTCTGCTATTACATGCCACACAGTCTATGGGATTCTGTTATAGCTGCCCAAACTAAGACAATTCTTAATTGCTCCTTCTTGGGCTTGGTATTATTAGCTCTTCTTGCATCTGTCCTTAGTATTGGTGCTTCCTGTGAATCAGCACGATGCCAGAATCTCATGCCCTTCTTCTATCCATGCTGCTTAGGCCAGTAACATCATTCCAATGGCATCAACCATTTCTTACCTTCGATCTCCATCTCCTGCCCAGACCTCTCTCTGAGACTTAGTCCTCTATTTTTAGCCATCTGCCAGATAGATTTTTCTGGTACACTTACAGGCACCTCACACTCTGCCTGTCTATGAAGAAGTGCCTCCACCGCATGCTGTTCCTTTCTTTCTGCAACAGTCAAAGATTGACATTATTTCAGCCACGAGAAAATTCTTGCTCTTAAATGTATGTCTTGAAACGTAATGACAAATATTTTTATATGACTAGACTATGACTACTGCCAGTTGTGTTTGCTTTGGAGGAGGGATTTGAATATCTGGGGTGGGAAGAAAATTTACTTTTCACTGTGTATCTTTAGGGAGCTTTTCAAATTTTATACCATACACATATATATCTATTTAAACAATAATACTGAAAAATGTAATGAAAGGAGATGGGAAATATTTACTATAAAATTTCACTTATCAAAAACTGACCTCTTGGGAACTCACTCAAAAGGAGCTGCCTCATTTTCTTTCAGAGCATGCTTTGCTGAAAGTGAGAGAGAAGTGGGATAATTTATTCATGGGTACATGCTCCTTTTAAACAAGCCTGTTCAAAGGTAGTGGTACGGTTTCAAGTTCTTCTGAAAACAGCTTCAGGGGTATCTGAACTTGAAGTAGTTATTCATTTATTCAAAGACATTTCGAGCTCCAGGCACTCTGTTAAAACCTGAAGACACAAAGTTAAATAATTTGTAGTTCTTGGGCTCAAATTGTTTAGAGTCTAGAGATCTTGAAAGGATGTGCTAATGAGCAGGAGATATTTGGGGCATCTGGCCTCACCTGAGAATATAGAGGGTTTAGGCAGTCAGGGAAGGATTCCAGAAAAAGGGAGGCTGTACTCACTCCTAAGATTGAGTCAGAGCATGAAGTGCAAGGTTTTAGACACAGTATCTTCCTTAACTTAGTTCAGGAGCTCAGGCTGTGTGTCTGTGTTTAAACCAGGGGACGTTCTTAGTTCCTAACACTCCACATTTCCTGAAAGTTTTAGTTTACCTTTATACTCTGCCTAAAATCCTGTCCATTGATGTAAGCCTTCGTAACCTTTCAGTAGACCCATAAAACCTCTAACTTTTTATATAAAATTGTGTATATATGCACATGTGCATTTTTCCAAGAAAGAGAGTCCAGATATTTCATCAGCAGTTTCCAAAAGGGTCTCTCTCTGACAATGTCTCCGTCTCTCTCACACACACACCATACCCAAAACATGAATATTTATTTTGTTATAAGCTTCTAAATGCAGATAACACTGAAGGAGTTAAAAAAAGCTTTCAAACATTTATTCCAGAAGTTCCTAAACATTGGGCAACCCCCAATGGGTGAAAACCACTTCAGCCACCTGAAATCTCCAGCAGTTAACTTTTTGATGGTTCCATATTGGGTGATTATGGCTTCCAGCATGGACAGACTATACTATTTTTATACCTAGTAGCCAGTGCACAAATTCATATAAACCTTTGAATCTAAAGGTGTTTAGGAGGTAGAGCTATATGGTCCCACAAAACCCCTTTGTCATTTTTACCAAGTCACAAGTCCTCCCAGCTGCCTGGAGTTTTTTACGTAACTATTTCATGTCTAATTATATGTGGGCTATATACACTAAGCTGTTAGTATGTATTAAAAAGTAAATAAATAAATAAAATAAATAAAATAAAATAATAAATAAAAGTAAATAAATCTTGCAGGAAAACTTTAATATATGAATTAGCTCAGAAATTTATTTCCTTCCTGCTTAGACCAAACTTAATTTCTTTCAATGTTATTTTTTAAACAGTCCTTTTTTTTTGTTTGTTAGTTTGAAAAGAAAGTTACAGAACCATTTCTAATAGCAGATTAGATTTTTCTGCCTGACATGGTGCACCTACAGAGTCGGAGAAATGAGAATGTGGAGAATGTGTATGAGATACAAATATGATATCTGACAGAAATACTGAGCATGGTAATTTCTTAAATTAATTGATTCTTATGTCACAGCACTTCAAGTTTATTATGATTCTATTTGTCCCGCAATTAAATTGACATAAAGAAAATAATATACTAGAAGGGTTTAATTTTAAAAGATACCATATATGAATAGGGAGAATATAATGGACTTTGTCTTAATGAATCAACACTTTCTCTTCCTTGGTAAAATCTTTCTTTCCTCCTTGTTTGCTCATGTTTATGACATATACCTTATTATCAATTTAATTTATTTCCTCTTCCAAAGCACCCCAAGAATAAATGATGATAGTATTGATTATATTGATTTTTATTTTTTTTCCTTATGTAGAGTATAGTGATTAAGAATTGGATCTCTAGGATAGGAGAAATCACATTTTGAATCTCAATTTTGCCATTAACTGTCTGTGCAGCCTTAAGAAAATGTTGTCTTCACTCTAATATTCAGTTTCCCTTATCTGAAAATTAGGAAAATGGAAGGAGATAACTCATAAGTTTGTTGTGAGGAATCATATAAATAAATGGAAATGAAGTACAATCACTAGTTAGTTATGTGTATCCTACATATTTTTCTGCTTTAATCTATTACTAATATGCAGATGATTTATACATTTTTAAATTAGATGTGAATCTATGGTGTTGGAAGTCAGGGTAGTGGTGATGGGCCTTGTGACTGGAAGGGATTTCGATAGGGCTTCAGGTTCTGATAATCTTCAGTCTCTAGATCTAAGTTTTGGTTACATGCGTATATTTAGTTCATGAGAATTTATCATCTCTGTGCCTGTGATTTGCATTCTTCTGTATGTATATTACGTTGCAATAACAAGTTTGCACACAAATGAAAAATAGCAATCAAAGGAAAAGAAGCATTGAACATTACACACATTTAATTTTAAGTGCCTTGAGAACAAATTCTTCTCTTTGGAAGAAATCCCAATTCTTAAAGGAATGCAAATTCTAAAGATTTTTAATATGAGAAATAGAATTGGCCACAGATGACTCTTTGGATATATAAAAATCTCAGAATAGTTTTTAATGTGTACTGAATAAACATTGAATTGAAAGATTGCAGGATAAATATATCTGAGAATATAAATTATGGAAAATTGGCTTCATAAGGTCTGAGAAAATGCACAGAATTAGTCAAGAAATGATACCTAGAGAATATTTTGGAAGAGCATTTTGAAGCAAGGTGGATATGGATTGAGAAAAAATGACGCAAGGAATTATTTAATAGAGAGATTGAATGTGGGGACAACAGGAATGTTCACTGAAAGGCAAATGATTTGTTGGACTGGATTGAGGGATGAGTGTTGCAGTGTTGTAAAGAAACGATGAATGAGGAGCAGTTTGTAAAAGGCCTTACTATTATAGAAATGTGACAGCCTCTTCTGTTTCTAGGCAAAGTGTAAGCGTTCTTAATGATTCCTGTGCAATGTCAACAGAGCCTGAACCTGTATTTCACACATCGCCTAGGAATTTGAGGCACAATGCAAAACAATAGCCATTTGAATACCATTTAATAGCCATTTAAATAGCCATTAAATACAGCGTGTGTAAAATGACTACACACGCTGTAGTGTAGCCCACAAAATTCCCAGATGGACTTGGTATTCGGAACAATTTCAAGGACCTTACACAGAATTCCTAAAATATGATTAACCAAATTTACTGTAATTATTAAAGCCAATATTCTAATATCTGAAAGTTGAAAGGTGAACCCCAAATTAAACAATTATCTGGAAATGGTAATGCTTTAACTCATGAACCTTTCCAATAACGACGATTAAAATGACTGAAAATGAAAATGGGGGCCAGTTTAAAGATTCTTGTTTGACATCCAATCTCTTGAGGTCAAGTTGTGGCGGTCAGCAATGTTTTTAAACACTGCCACCTACCGGAAGTTTCCTAGAAATGCTGTGCCCAAAACTGAAGTAGAATTTCGTACATTTTCTTTGTCTCATTCAGTCTGATGTCATTCACCTCTTTCTATTCTTTCCATCAAATCAATCATGACTAAAAGGTAAAGGAACAGGAAAATGTAATAGTAATGTGATAATTTATATTTTTCTGATAATTTATGTTTTATCACTTAATACACTTAATATTAATGTATTTCTTATCTTCCCATTAGAGGTCAGAGTTGCTAAGAGGTTGAGTTTTGGACTAAGACAGATCTGGTTAAACAAGAAATCTAGCACTTGTTAATTTTGTGGTTTTAGGCAAATTGCTTGATCTTTCTAAACCTCAGTTTAATCATCTATAAATTGGAACATTCTGAACATTAGAGCTAATACATGTACGAGTAAAACACTAGTGTATAGTATGCATTTAATTATAGTTATTTATAGAAACTATGATAATAAATATAAGAACAATGGTTTGGAGGTGTAAATCAGCTTTTATTGAGGAATGCATTTGGGATCTTAGTACAGGTTCCTCAGATTGCTGTTTTTCTTCTTCTTTTTTTTTTTTTTTTTATAGCTTCTGCAAGGCAAATATGCAGCCATAAAAGGGAGTGTTGATTGGGTAACACCAGGGAGAAAACTATGAAACAGTTAGGAGGTGCAAGAAGCCTGTGGGTAGTACTTTCTAGAGGCCTTAGGGTTGACCTCTTTTCTAAAAGCCAGATACAGGCAGCTAACACAGGCAACATTTTGCTTAGGCAAAAAAGAGATCTTTTCCTCATTCCATGTCCAGAGAACACTGAACTTCTGACACAATGGAGAATTGTGTTTTCTGTTCCTTGTGTATGCAAAGGAATGACTAGGTGATATATTTAAACACCAACTCTTACCCCACTCCCCAATCTCAATGACAAAAACCAAACCAAACAAAGAAACTTGAAAGTACAGGGTGTGGTATTCAAAAGGTTTATTCATGTTCTTGTGCATGAGGAATGGCTTCTCAGTTTCTATAAGGGGATGTTTACTCTATCAGCAGAGTGAATGTCCTTCACGCCCTTTGTTTTCACTTTTGTAAACTATCTGTGATCAGGTTCTCAGTGTATACAATCTAGACCTCATGTCACCTATTGCCTATTAAGTGCTCAGCTGATCAGGGCCATTATTGGTGAAAGTTTGTCTGAGGTAAGTACAGGCACAAAGAGGAGGCCACAACCTGAGTGGACAAAGGCATAAAACAACACTAAAGACATTCGTGCTTTCACAAATCTTTGTTAGCACATTTGTTGTGATAGTTACTGAGGGGATTCTACTCCCAGATATATTCTGGGAACCTCAGGACCCCCTCGACCAGCCTGACCATGTTTGGTCATCAGCTCTGGATGTAAAGGATCTTTAAATCTCTGTCTGGGTATTGTTACCATTTTTATATAGGAATTTTCATCTTCATCATTGTCTCCCCCATTTTGAAGTTCATAACTGAGTCCAAATAATAGAAGCATTCAAAGATCAAAATTGTTCTGAAAATATGACTTTCATGATCATCTATTTATGACAATACACAATTTTAACAGTGGAAAGACAGTGTGTTATAGCATCTGGCTTGTGGGAATGGGTGATGCCTGGTTATAACAGAGTAGCTTCATTTGTGGACAGGGTTGGATTGAAAATTAGTGTCATTAGTCCACAGATAATTGAATAAATCCATCCATATTAACAACCTTGAGGAAGAGAATAAACATGGCTATTTTATCTGCAGAAGAAATGGCATGAGTACTGAAGATAAGATTTAGAAAAATTTTGCAGTGTTTAGCAAACAGATTAGTTATGAGGAATTAGCTTGAATTCATGGGGTGGAAAAAAATGGAAAGGTTTGCCAGAAGAGATGGTGAAAAGCCAAAAACTGTAAATTGGGAGCTTAAGTTAAATGACAATTTGTTCTCGATACTGTCTTTTACAGAATGAAAATATATTTTAGCTTGAATTGCTTTTTCAATTGTTCTGTTTTGTTACATGATTTTGCCATTGCCATTTGGAGGACATTTTTGGAGTACCTAGTTTCTCAACTGTAAAATGGATGACAGTACCTCACAGAGTTGTTGTGAGAATAAATTAGATTAAGGAAAAGTCCTTTGTCAATTGTGAAATCTTCTCTCTGATAAACAGAGCCTGCGATGGGACACTGAAAAATAATCGTGGCACAGATATACCCGTGACCTTGTTTTTTAACTACAGACCATCTATTTTATTCGTATTTCTGAAAGTAGATTGTGTTAACAGTCTGAATATTTAAATTCATGTTCTCACCTTTATTTCATACAGAAACATATCTGACTTTGTATCATGAGGTGAAACAGAGAACATTAGAAATGATTAATCTTTGGTTGTTTAGTGTTGCCTGTTCAATGATGTAACAAAACGTAGGACACAGTGAATCCTGATAGAGGTGTGGAACTATAGTGAGTTGTGAAATGAGAAAACCAGGATTTAAAGTTCACTTTAAAAAACTCCCCACAAAATAGCCCACTTTTGATTTGACTCTGAGGGAAACATCCTTAATAAATGTATCTTTTTCTTCCTTATAATTCAGCCCTTTAAAACAAAATAATCAGAAAATCAGAACATAAAGTAATTTATGGTTAGAATTAAAGTAAAGCATTGTATATGTCAGCACTCAGTCTCTGGTCTTTGGCAATGACGATATAAAACCAAATGTGAGTGCAAGAGTAGGAAGAGCTCTGAGTCACCAACCAGGGGACAAGCCCCCGGGTTTGCAGTTACTGTCTGTCTCTCTGCGGGGCCAGCTTGCTTCATCTGGCTCGAACCTGTTTGCTTTAGCCACTGAGCAAGGAGATTTCACTAAGTCATCTCTCAGGCGAAGGCCCAGACTTAAAACTGGATAACTCTGATGGACACAGTTTCAAGGAAAGAGACAAAGACAACATTTTATGATTCTAAACTCATTGATATTCATTTTTAAATGCCAGATATGCTCATAGAAAAAGAAAGTTAAATTAAAGCTACAATTAAATGGCACTTTTGACATCTGGAATGTGAAATATAGAGAGCTTCCATATTATGGTGTGCTGGTGATGGCAATGGGAACTAGGCAGACTCATATTACTGACGAGAGGGGTAATTGGTTTATCTTCTCTGGAGGGCAAGTTGACAACCCTAATTTAAGTGCAAAATGTGAATATAGTTTGAGACAGCATTTCCACTTTTAATAAGTGCAAAGATTGTGAAAAGATTTCATAATGTAAATTATCTTCTACCCTAGACAAAACAGAAACAGACCATGCCAACCTTAACTTATCATCTTTGAACTAAAGTGACTACAGTAGTGATGGTAAAGTGAATGGGGGTAGTTATATTTAGTGATTTTGTCCTATTTAAAGAACTAAATTTTTGAGGATTTAGGTTTTTTCATTGCCATATATCACAAATTCTAGGACAGAGTTCTGGCCGCTACAGGACATCGTTTCACCTTTTTTGTTCCTGTGTATTAATCTCTTATGGAATTTGTCAGCTTTAAATTGTGGTTCACAGGGGCTTGAGGATTACTGGTGAAAGAAGCTAGGAGAGGTGAGCCTAGGCAAGTCCTTTGCATAGTCTCCCATGAATATCTTTGGACAGCTGACTTTCTGATGGAGAAGGAAGAGACACTCTATCTTCAGAAATCACTCCTGTTTTGCTCAGTATTGCATTTTTGTGTGAAGCACAGGGCTTGGCAAACAGTATGTTCAAAGAACACAATTTTTTGGATGAGATAAATGGTGTATGGTGTTAACACCCCCTGCCTCTTTAAAAACAGCACAATGGTGGCCACCATTGGTCTCTGAATCCTCAAATCTCTTCATTTTAAGGTTTGCTGACCTAATTCTAGCAGACAAAATGATTTCCTTGCTCATCACTTTTCTGGGAGTGCACTCTCCTGGCCATGCCAGGTATATTCTCCTTCCCAATCAGTCAGAGATCACATGTGGAGCTATTCTTGGGCCTTTGAACTGTCTGCTCTTGCCTGTGTGTGTAGAGCTGCGGCAAAATTATATAACTATCCGTGCTCATCTATCTTCCTGTTGCAATGTGCCCTTTGTCTGAACCCATTTATTTTATGGCCAGATTTCTACAACTGACCCTGAACACGAAAGTAAAATTTGTTTTGTGTTCTTATCATGGTGTAATAGGAAGTTTTGATATGAGATCTCAGATACAAGGTGAGGCTTCAGTAATTCGGCAGTCCAGATGCCTAAAATGCATGCAAGGACTACTAGTTGGCCCCAAACATTCATTCTCTCAAGATTTACCAAGTATCTGATGGAGGCATGGCTGCCCAGCTTGCTATGACCGTATAACTAAGTTCTAGGCAAGAGGACAACACCAGAAGGAACATGTGCCTCTTTTCTAGATCAGTAGAATCTCTCTACAGTCATAACCAGTCACTTTACGAGTCTACACCATTAAGGCAATGGTATCCTGAATTTTACCTGATTTTATCACATTGCCGACTTCTTAGGAAACATACCACAAGAATCTGATACATGTGAACAGGTGATGGGGAGTCCCCGTTTGAAATCTACCCTCTTAACAGTAGATTATCAACTTTTAGTTCTAGATCAAGAGTTTGGAGAGTAAAGTTCCACGGAGAGTGAAATAAATGGATGCAATGATCATTAAACCTTTTCTGTGGTCCTTAGGCCTGACAACTGGGAACACCGTTATATTTCTGGATATTGAGAGAAAAAAAAAGTGAGTTAGAACAGCTGAAATTCCAACTGATATGGGTGAAATAAGTAACATAAAACATTTGGTAATCATTTTCTTGACATTTTATAAAATTAATGCATTTCTCAAAAGATTGGTGATTTGAACTGTGTATTATCTCCTGTATTTTTTCATCTTGCCACCAGATGGCAGTGATAACTCATTCATCCTTTTTTTTCCTCCTGCTTTTCCTCTCCCACCTCCCCTCTCTTCCTCCTCCTCTTCCTTATTATCATTCACCTGCTTAATGTTATTCTAGATATGAATCAATGGCTCTAAGTTAAAAGTGATGGCTAAAAATTCCCACTGTGTTTCCTATGACGAGTCAGCATTCTATAATCATGGTTTCTTGGTGCAAAAAAGTGTGTAAAATGTGCACTGAGACAATCTTATGTGGGAGCTCTAATGCCCTTAATAAATAATGCCTTAATAAATAATAAAAGATTATCTTGGATTGTATGCATAAAAAGTGTATGTAAAACCGAGAGAGAGAGAGAGAGAGAGAGAGAGAGAGAGAGAGAGAGAGAGAGAGAGAGAGAGAGAGAGAGAGAGAAGGGTGGAGAGGAGTATCCTTTGAGTTTTTGGTACAGGTTGTATATATGTGACTTCAAGAATCACCTGTCATAAGCAACCCTTGTCACATCCTAGTCATAACTCCCATTAAGGGTGAGGGAGTGACGTTATCTAAAGGTGAAGTGGGACTTTATATGATCCTGGTCTCTATTCCACTTAATCCTCACCTTCTTTAATCAGTTTGCCTTAATATGGCATTCTTTCTTCCCCAGATATTTTCTCCAAGAATAATTTTCTTGTTCAACTCTCCTAGGTTCATAAGTACACGTTTCAGCTTGGAGAGCAAACTTTTTTTGGTGTAACTTGTTTTTTTAATTATTATTACTTTAAAAATATCTATGAAAACCTTGTAAATATTAAATAAAAAAACCCAAACCTATAATTGTGCTAAACCGAAAGGCTGCTTGGACATACTTCTTTAAACCTGGCTTGTTGAGGCTGTTTTGAAACAAAACATTCATACTCAAAATTCAAGAGATGTGTAAAAATAGCTTGAAATGGATGGGGCTTGGAGTCCATTGTATTTTTAGTTAGTGAGGATTATCTGACGCATTTTCAATAGCTGGGAATGATTAGTTGATCTGACATTAGCTGAAGCAGAGAAGGGTAATTTCAAGGACTTCTTCAGGATGTTCCTACAGACCAAGGAACACAGGTTTTATCAGTGAGATACAATTATCTTTAAAATTATAACCTGCAGGTCTGAGTTTGATTTATGTACTTTCACATGCCAGATAGATATGTGGATGTGGGCATGGTCTTTATCATCATATATACAATGGAGATAATAATGCCCACATGAGGATTCATAACATAAAGTCTGTGAAGTGCTGCCATGCATACAATACTCAACAAAGCAGCCTTCTCTTTCTCTTTCTCAGCCTACCCCTAGGATAAAAGCAGGCTGATTCTAGCTTAAATTGCAAAGAGGCAAAGCTTTATCTCCCACATTTGTTGCTCCCAGAAGTTCACCCGATAATCATTCTCCTTTTGGTTTGGAATTTTCCTAATGAAAATCGAAGGGGAGAAATAATTTTTAGTTTTTATGCCTGTCACAGCATTTTATAACACTTCCATGGGTATCTCCCTACTCAGTGCAATCTCAGAACTGGACTGAATTTATGAAATGGGAGGAGAGAGAAGTGGAAGCAGACAGGACTAAAGAAATTAAGTTTCTATCCTTTCCTGAACAAGAAACTATGCTACTAATTGGAATAATTTAGTGAAGACTAAATCAGGCAATTGACAAGTCAGTGCTTTGAAATGTCCTGTGCTGTTAGAGGGACAAAGGGGTTTAAGAGCATGCTTTAATATTATTCTAAGGTTTTCCAAAAGCTTATGTCTTAATGTCTACCTCCCCTGAAGAGCTTCGACTATCACATACTTCTTTGAGCTCCGATTCTGGCTTCACAGCCCCTATATTCTGGAACAGCAGGAAGCAATGGCTACAGTCCCTCCTACAGTTTCAGCACTGACTGATTAATACTTTATTTTCGAATAGCTTTAAACTTTATTTTTGAAGGAGAGGATAATGTCCAACAGAACCTTGGCATTTTGAAGGAATAACTTGTGCTTTATAATTTTGTTTGGGAACATTCGAGGTATTAGGAACTCAAAAGCCACATGGCAGTTCGGCAAACCTATCTGACCAAATTGTATTTGTTGAATGGAAGCCTTGGGTTGCCTTATTCTAAAAACGTTCAATGCTCAATAGCTTCTGGATCTCAATGTGGTGAAGTTGGAAAAATTTCCCATTGAGGGCTCATGATTCTGTTTTATCTTCTCATGGTGACACAGAAATTTGCCTTTATAGAAGATCTTCCCTTTCACTCAAGAATACCCTGCTGCTTTTGTAAGACGATTGACACCTACCCATTATTTTATTATTATTATTATTATTATTGATTTATATTTTCTTTTTCTTTTAAAAAATTTGTTATTTTTAATTACAACTGACATTCAATATTATATTAGTTTCAGATGTAGAGCATAGTGATTAGACATTTATATAACTTACAAAGTGAACCCATCTGGCACTATGCGTATAGTTATTACTATAGTATATATAGTATTACAGTAATACTATATTCCCTATGCTGTACTTTATATCCCCATGACTATATTTTAACCTCCAATTTGTACTTCTTAATCCTTTCACCTTTTTCACCCATTCCCCCCATCTGGCAACCATCAATATGTTCTCTATGAGTTTGTTTCTGTTTTGCTTATTCATTTATTTTGTTTTTTTTAGATTCCACATATAAGTGAAGTCATATTTTGCTTTTTAGATTCCACATAATGGGTAATACCTACCCATTATTCTTAGAGAAGCTCTGAAATCCAATGAAGGAACCATACATAGTACAGTACCTTCAGATTGTGGCGTTGAATGCTTTATTTAGTAATATAAATTGTATGTGTTGGTTGAACTGTGTCTTCACAGAGTTAGACATTTTTTTCTTCCTAAATGGAGACAGCCAAAGCCTGAAAAATACTGTTTTGGGGAGGTGTATAAATGCTTCCCCTGTCCCCAAGAATTTCTTCACAGGAGATAGGAATCTGAGATTGTGTTGTCACTAAGGAATGCAAAGTCTGATTGTCATTTCATATGAAGGTATAACTGGACTTAGTGGAAAGGAACCTGAATACCCATCTTCCACAAGCCATTATGCACAATTGAATCTTGTAATTGTCTTGGCAGATCCACATAGCCAGAAGACCCCAGGAGTGGAAAAGAGAGGAAATCTATGTATAAGTGTATACACACATATGCATATACACATATACGTATTTGCACATATACATACATGTACTTATACACTTACATGTAGATGCATACACATATATACATATAAAAGTTTATAAAATCATATCGATATATTAAATACAGATGTAGAGATGTGTGTGTGTGTGTGTGTGTGTGTGTGGTTTTTTTTTATTTTTTTTAAATTTTTTTGGCAATCCTGGAGGCTCAAAGAGAAACCAGGCAAGCTTTGCTGTAATTTGATTTTTAACTAAATTCTTGTATAAAAAAGATCTAATACTTTACTCCAAGATCTGGGCTGGGGGTGGGAAACAGATTTTCCTCTTTTCCTAGATTTCCTCAGATCTGTAAATAACTTTCTCTTTTTTCCTTTCCTCTCTTTTAAACCACACTTTTTAATAGAAGGAAGGGATTCCTTCTGGAGGACATTTACAAAATAAATAAATATATATTTTTTTATTTTTTTGAGGTCTAGCCAAGGACCCCAGAAATTCTTATTCTCTTCTTTATGAGCTAATTGTGTCCCCACAAAACCTCTATGTTGAAGTTCTAACCCCTAATGTGATGGTATTTGAAGATGGGGCCTTTGAGAGTAATTAGGATGAGATGAGGTCATAAGGATGGGGACTTCATGATGGGATTAGTGGCCTTATAAGAAGAGGAAGAGCAAGAGAGAGGAAAGGCTAAGTGAGGACGTAGCAAGAAACAGCCATCTGCAAGCCAGGAAGAGAGCTCTCACCAGGAACCAAATCAGCCTCTATCTTGCTCTTGGATTTCCCAGCCTCCAGAACTGTGAAAAAATAAATTTCTGTTGTTTAAGCCACCTAGGCTATAGTATTTGTTTATGATAGCTCAGCTGACTAAATAAGATACCCTCCTTTGAGTATGGGTAGGACCTGTGAAAACATTGGGATTGTCATCCTGTGATTAGGTTGTCTTATATAAGACTCGATCAGAGCATAAGTATGACTCTAGCTTGTTTTGATGAAGTAAGCGTCTATGTTGTGAAAGGACCACATACTTAGAACTAGAACCCGAAGGCAGCATCTAGGAGCTAAAAGAATGCTGGTTGACAGCCAGCAAAAATATGGGCATCTTAACCCTACAACTACAAGACACTGAGTTCTAAGACCCTGAGTCTCATGAAATCACAGTCCTGGCTGACACTTTGATTTCAGTTTAGTGAGATCCTGTACTTAGACTCCTTCTAAAGTGTATTCTGACCTCTAACGGTGCAGATTAATTTTGCCTTTTTGGACATGATGTAAATGTAACCATAGAGTGTTTGGTTTTGAGCCCACTAATATTTTCTCTTACCCTTTATGAAATTTTAGGCAGAAGAAAATAATACAGCAGAGTCAAAGCATTATGATAAATAATAATTGATAGTATTTTATTTTAAAATACTTGTTAGTAGTTATTAAGTACACACACTGTTTACATATTGTACATATTCATTAAAATGATAGCTGTGTTCCTAAAATATCAAGAGAAAAAGCAGATTATTTGGATTTAGTGTTGTGAGGGTTTCTTTTTCATCTTAATTTCTTTAATTGTTATTTGCGCAGTTATGAAAAATATGATCATGGTTCATGTCTCATAATTTATTTAGTTGATTGTGTGTTTTTACATGTTTTCCCCAGTAGAAATATGTTTTCCTCTTTTTGGGAAGTATGGGATGGAGACAAATATCCCCCTCATCAGCAACTGAAGTTCCTCTTCCTTTTATCATTCATGGCCTCTGAATGTCAGCTGCAGAATCCTTGACCACAGTGGAGGTGGTAAAGCAGCTCTTTAGTTTCCAAGTGGAGCTTATCCCCCAGAGAAGTACCACCATTCTTGTTCTTTCATATTACCCTGGTCCTGTGTGTCAGAATGGCAGAAGCCCATGTTTTCTGTCACCGAATGAATTCACCATGTTTTGACTTCATCTGAATTAGACCTTATGAATTTGCCTTAGTAAGTACATGCAAGTTTACCAACATTCTTAGATACCTTAAATCTTACTGATCTATTTTTTTTCAGTAACTGTTGATAATAATCCATAACTTTAGCTGCCTTCTACTATCTTTCATAATTCAAATTTAGACACACGCACACATTCACACCACACTTACAGGCATACCTAAGTTACCATTTGCACAATTTTTCTTCATTTATTTTGTATTTTATGATAGCCTTGGTCAGAGCAAGTAATGATTACATTTTAAGAAACCAATTCTCATATTTTTAAATAAATCTGCTCATGGTGTCTATAGGATTGAGGTAATCATGCAGATGCATTTCTACATGTCTTGACACAAAGAATAAAACATTGATATATCAGCAATATTTTTAAACCCTAACAATCAGACTACGTAATTTAAAAATTAGACAAAATATTTTTAGAGTGGGAGGGGCTAAGGATACGTGTATACCTCTCTGGAGGAAAAAGTCAACTTTAACCTTCAAAATACTTTTCTCTACCAGAAAAAGCATTTCTAAGAAGACATGACATTCTGTGCTACTGAAATCATTACCCACTGCTGAGATAGTCAGGGGTGGGTTCTTGCTCCCTCTGGATCAGGATGAGTATTTTGAAATTAGCACTAGCAGAATTGCGGAGGGCTTCAACATACCGTGTCTCAGCCAGATGGCCTGGGTTTGAATCCCAGCTACATTGCTTGACCCTAGATTTGTGATCACTGTGCTTTTGTTTTCTCATTTATAAAATCAATATAAGAGTGCTTATCTCATGGGTATGTTGGAAAGATTAAAAGTGTTTATATATATGAAGTATTAGAAAAGTGTTTGGCTCAGTAAATATTGAACAGTATTATTAAATAAACAGATTAAAACATGAAGTGAGTATTTATAACACAATTCATCTTCTAAATATAATTTCTGTTATTAACAGATAATTCATAGTGCTTTAGATCTAAAAATGCCTTTAGGAATTATCTGTTCCAACTCTCTCAGTTAAACAGGAGGAAAGTCAGGTTGAGGAAGGTCAGATTATTTGTGCTGAATCGTCCAGCTTGCTAATAATAAAGCTAGGATATTAACCAAAGGCTCTAAATCTGTGCTGTTTGAGGGGAATTGAATAGTCTAATTATAATTGGATTTATGATCAAAAGAAAATACAAATTTAAAGTAGGCAATCAAAAGTCTTAAGGGTAATACATGTTTTACTAAACAGAACTTTCCACTTTGTTCCCTGTTTTCTGTCTTCCATATTACTCAGGACATTATATTAGTTATTCATTTTGGTGGTTACGGATACTTTGAAATACATCCTTAATTATTTTTATGATTTTCAATTTTTACTGAATATCGCCAGTGCTCAGAGGAACAGACATCAGAGCCTGGCTAAAGAGCTTTGTGTTTCTTAAGTTGTCTGAGATACCACACAAATAGTTCTTCAATTTCTTTTGCTTCTTTCAGCAAAATAAATGCTACCCAAAGACATTCTAGTCAGACAGGTTAATGAAGCACAAAGTGGAGAGAAATATCTAATTTGTTGTGATCAAAAGAGACAAACTGGCCATTTTAAGCTTCAAAATACTGGCATACCTCGTTTTTTGTTTGTTTGTTTGTTTGTGTTTTTTTTTAATTTATTAGTTTCAGGTGTACAAGACAAGGTAATACTTAGACGTTCATCATTTATATCCCTCACACTGTGAACCCCCCTCCCCCCATCCACTATCCCTCCGACCTCGCACCGAGCCATCACATTATATATATAAAATTATAGTTGGCATTCATTAATGTTTAGCTTCTGGTGCACAGTGCCATGCATACCTCGTTTTTGTTGTGCTTCACAGGTGTTGCATTTTTCACAAAATGAAGGTAGCATCCTCCACCAGAAAAACGATTACGACTCACTTTATTACGATACTCACTTTATTACAGTGGTATGAAACCAAATCCACAATATCTTGGAGGTATCTCTGTATGAAGTTATTATTTGTGCCTACTGAACCTATGGTTAAAATAAATTAATGTTGTTCTACAAATGTTGCTGTCCTAGTAGAAGCAGCTATTCTCAAAAAATAACAAAGAAAGAAAATTAAAAGATCAGAAATGGTATGCTGCTCTATCCTTTAAAAAAGGTCTTGACTGTGTGTATGTGTGTGTGTGTTTGTGTGTGTGTGAGAGAGAAAGAGAGACAGAGAGAGAGAGAGAGAGAGAGAGAGAGAGAGAGAGAGAGAGAGAGATTCCATTTTCTGAAAAAATGAATTAAGTGCTAAAATTCAATAAACATGTATTACCAGTTTATTAGGTGTCAGACCCTTTACTAGACATTCAGGACACAGTGATGACTAAGACAACATGTCATATAGCCAGAAAGTCTTGGGACCAGGATTTATCTCAGCCTAGCTAAGTCCGCAGTGTGCTCCCTTAATCACTGGCTCTTAAAATCTTCCTCTACATGAAATGATTATTCATTATTTTTTCATTAAAGGTGAGAGAAAGAAATTGTGTTGATGCTTCCACAACAACATTTAGCATAAAAGTAACAACCATTGATATCTTGATATTGCATCTTCAATCATTTAAAACATCTCAGTGAAATTTTAAAATAATGTTAAAATGTGGGTTTTTCTAGTAAAATGCTATTTGGTGTGTCTCAGTTTCCATACTATCTTTCTGATGGGCGACTCAGTATAATTCTTGTTTTATTTGTATGATATTAGATAGATCTTTCCAAGCAGTTATTTCAAAGAACTTTACCACTGTTGACCCCAGCGGGGTCCCGGGTGCTTTCTACTGGAGGAGGTAGAGCAAATTTCCTAAGAGCATGGTGCTGGAATGGGCAGCCCTTCATTAAACTGCCACTTAGTTGTCTGATTTCTGAGAAGTGACTTGGTTTCTCTTCCATCTCAAATGTCTTCATCTGTAAAATATTATATGTCTCATAGAGATATTGTAACTTCAAATTTTGATTTACCTTATACATTTATAAATGAAGTACTGTTTACCTCAAGCTGCACATTAGATTGCATTCAATCCATGTCAGGCATTTTACAAAATGAAGATGGCAGGCCAGGAGGTTTCTAGCTAATAAGGTGTAGAATCTATGACCCCAGAGACCAATAGACTTTTACCAATACCCTGGTGGTCTGTAGGGTATTGCACACTATTTGAACTTACATGATGAATTCAGCTGGAATCGCCTATATTTGAACATTCGGAATGGGACTGCTGAACAGTAGGCTACTCGGACTGCTTAGGACTGATTGTGCTGTTCCACTTTCACTGTCTTCACGTTACAGATAATGAAAGTGAAAACTTTGTGAGTTTCAGTCTGAGATGTCATTTCCCTAAGATAATTATCAGGATAGCTGGCGTTCTGGTCACCAACCATCACTCAGTACTCTTCCTGGCACACTGAATTGCTTCTCTATAAAAAGGTTCAGTGAGAACAAGTCATTTCTTTAGTACACTCAAAACTATGGGAGAGGCTCCCATAAATCTCTCTAGTGCATAACAATGGGGCAATAAAACTCAGGAATTTGGAACTTTCTTTGCTTCTCATCTCCTCTCCAGACTTTGTGATCTAGAAAGTCCATATGCAAAAATCCCAGATAGGCTGATTCAGAGAGACCTTCTCTAATTTGGAGGTTGCTGGCGACCTCTTATTTGTTTCCTCTTATTATTTTTTTTTCCTAAACTAAGATTTTTCACAGGACATCATATAATTTTTCCAGCTTTTCTGGTATAAACCATCTGTGGTCATTTTGCAGAGTCTCTCTAGGTCATGGGAAAGTTCTGTCTTTCCTGCATGGCACATATACGAGTCCTGCTCACCACAGCCATTTTTTTTAGTAGTGGATCGTTCCATCCGTCTCTGAGGAATTCAGATGTACTCACATTGCCAAACTTGTTGCCGTCCTATAATTGTGAAAAAAATTTTAGGATGCTTGCACATTTGACTAACTTATTTGTCAGTTTGTAAGATGAGTTTTGCCTCTTTCTCAAAGAAACAGGTTATTATAGAATCTCTGTTAGAAAATGAAAGTTTTCAAATGTTCTTTTTTGATATGTCAGGAGTATATTTGTTGGTTTTCCAGATACCTTACAACTTTAAAATAACCATTAGAAGGATAGAGAATATGAAGTATGTTGTCAGGCATCTGTCGTCATCGTCTCTTGGACATGTCATGTCCAGTCCTCACTGTTTCTTCTCAAATTTTTATCACTTTTCTCATTAAACAAATTCTGTTTTCCTTCAAGACCCAGCCCTGGCATTCTTCCTTGACTACTGTATTCCACCAAGCCTCTGAATTACAAAAATACAAATTATTCTCTATTTTGACAGTTGAACATAACTTGTCATGTATATTTGAATTTTCTTTGATGTGTGAGCATGTGTGGTGAAACTATAAGCTTCTTGAAGACAGAGACTATCTCATATAATTCTGTTGAAGTCCAGATATATACCTGGAGGCTGCAAACATGTGTTACCTTAAATAATATTTTCTAAAAATAATAATACATACAACTTTTGGCTATTCTGGGCAATACCAAGAAAATAAAGCAAACCTGAAAATATTTTTTAAAATTTCAAGTAATATATTTGACTATTTTGTTGTAGATTTTTTTCTTTTCTGTGAAAATGTATGTGTGAACAAACTGGGATCATATTATATATTGTTTTGATACTTTTTAAAATAAACCCCCATGAATTTTCTGTTCTTATGAATATTATTCAAATGAACAATCTTGCTAACCATTATTCACTTAATCATCTACCTGTTGTTGAACATTTAAGTTGTTTCAGTTTTGATTTTATTTTTAAAAATGTTTTGATAAAAACCTGTATATCTTTCTTCCAGAAGATATTTACAAATTTGTAATTCCAACAGCCTTTCTGTAGCTCTGGGCATTGCCATTAAAAAAATATATTATATATATAAGTTTTATATACATATTATATATTATATATAATATATATGTTTTAAAAAGTATATATATTTTAATTTCATAAACCAGGTTTTTATATTATTTTTAATTACACTCTGATTATTAGGCAGATTATCAATTTCCTACATTTAATAGATATTTAAATTCTTCCTTTTGTGAACTGCCTATTTGTGATTCTTCCCCAATTTTATTTGGAGTGTGACATGTTGCTCCCAGATTCACAAGAACTCATTATATATTAAAGACATTATCTGAATCCATACATGTTGTAAACATTTTTCCATTTTAATGTTTATCTTTTAATTTTGATAATGGCATTTCTTGATAGTACTTGTAAAGAATTGAATTTAATAATTTTTTCATAAGTTTTTCCATATAAAGCATCAAAAATATTGATTTACATTTTCTCACTTTGATTTTTCTGCTTTAAATTTTTAATATTTAACTTTATAATGCACTTGGAATTGTTTTTTATCTCAAATAATTGATCAATTTCCCAGAATCATTTATTAAATTATATTTTTTTCTATTTATTACACATTTTCTTAATTATTGCATATTTCCTTCTGATTGCATATTTTCTTACTGATACATGATACATGGTGCAGACATGTACCATGCACCTTTTGTTACATAACTATTTTGGGTCTATTATATTCCATTGATCTTTTCATTGGTGTTCTAGTTCTGCAGTTTTAATTATTGCAGCTTTATAACAAATTTTAACATCTGGTAAGATAAAATCCTCATGTTACTATTTTGTTCTTTACAAAAATTCATTGTTTTTCTTGCCCATTTGATCTTAACAGAAGTTTAGAATTATTTGGCAAGTTAAAAATATATGTTTGGGATTTTGCATAGAATTGCACTCAGCCTTAGGATTATTTGAGATGCACCAACGAAACATTTTATAGCATTCAGGATGTTCTCCTTTCAAGTCAGGCTAACACTCCTCCCATGCTGTAAGATAATTAACTGCTGGGTTTGACCTAGTCCAAGCATACAAGAAGTAAGGTGTTCAACTGGTAATGACATACACCTACAAAGAATATTTTATGAAGAGACATTAGCTCTCACATCTCTTACTTTATTTATCTGCTACCTTGACATAGAACACTGACATGAATTTTTCCTCATCAATAAATCTCAGGCAATTATTTTATTCCTGAGAATTTTTTGCACCTTGGGGGCCCCTAGTAAGCCAATGTTTATTAAAATATTGAAGTAAATATCTTAAACAACATTCATACTTGAATAAGGTTTAAATATTTATCACAGAAAAATTGCCCTAAAATTTAGTTGTAACACTGTAATCAAAAATAACAAAAATAGTTTTCTCTCATCTAAACCTCTTTATCGGTCTATTGTTTTTGGGTTCCATTCAGTTTTTCGTTGTCTCAAATGTATGTGTCCTTTCTGGTGGGAATTCTTGCTAAGTGAAATGTGTCTTTCTCTTCCTTTGGGATTTGAACTATCCCAGAGCCATCTTTCTCTTGTTTTCCCATAAATTCTCCTCCTCAGATGACAGTGTCCGTGTTTGGCTTCACAAACATCTAAATGAAATGTGTTTATTTTCCTTTAGAAATCTGTATTGTAAACTGAGTGCACTTTCATTTTTAGAAAAGGTGATAATTCAAGACCTAGATAGACAGATAATTTTTATGTTCAGATTAAGTATACGAAGAGCAGCCTTATTTTCCAAAATTGTTTATGGGGAAAATCATCTTGGGATGAGAAAGAAATTTAATTAGTTTGGATAATTCTGTGTATTTATTTATTTGGCTTTTGATCAACAATTATGGAGCAAATACTGCCTATTAATAAGAAGGACGATTTTTCTTAATACTTATTTTATGTTCTTTTATTAGAATAATAGGTTCTAATTAGTTCTATTATTCAAATAATAGAACTAATAATAATAGTTCTATTATTAGAATAATAATCTAATAACAAATCAGAAATATCTAACTAATGGTGGCTGTGGATGCTTGGGAAATGTTGACAACAGTATCGTTTTATTATTTTGGGAACTCATTATAGTCTTTGAAAATTTCCTGCATTTTCTCTGACAATTAGGAAAATAAAAAATCTTTGTCTTGTCTCTCTTTTGGAGAGAAAAAAAAAATCTTGACATCTTTTCATAAGAACTCTTATCAGGAACACCAGGAAGATGCTTTTAAAACATAATTTAGAAACACATAGGAGATGAGATCAAATAACTTCAGGAAGAAAACGTTGTGTTTTAGTTTCAGCCCAGGCTGTAAAATTGAAAAATTTTATGTTAGTGGAAAATTAAACTTGAGTAAATTATAGACATTGATGCTTTCATTTGAACACCTCTTTGGGAGCAACACCACCACCAAACAGTGACCATAGAAACATGACAGTAGGATGGATGGCTGAGAATCATATACTTTTCCTCTATTTTTGAGCTAACAACTTTAGAGTTTCATAGCCATGGAATTCTGCTGGTCTTTGGAGCAATCTTCCACTGGAAACATCTATATATGTAAGGATTCATGTAGATTCCCGGGCATGACGTATATTTGAGAGCCTGAGTGCATGTGCATCATCTACGGTTTTTGAAACTGAAACAATGACCAATTTCCTTATTTAGAGGGTAAACAACTTCCCTCAGAAAAATGGGTTGCTATTGCAAATAATTTTAATTTTACTTTATTTTACAACTTTAAACATAGATTAGGTTATTTCCAATTTGATTCAGATTCAATGCAATTTTTGTTTTTTAAGAAAATGCAATTCAAAAGTGCTAAAGAATAATGATGTGCCTAACCACAAAACATGCAAATAATTGATTTTTATTTTTATAAAGAAAATCTACGAATGACCACTAGCTGTTCCTCCTTCATCTTCTCCTTCTTCTCCTTCTTCTTTTCAACAATATATTTCCACGGTAGAAACTGCTGAAATTTCTACTCAAACATGCAGAATTACCACGCGAATGATGAAAGTATTGTCATTTGGTACTGATCAACTCACAGCAGAATATCACAGAAAGAACTGAAACAAGCAAAAGAAATAGAACTTTGCAATATTCAATATTTATTTTAAATGTTAATTGACCGTTTACTATTAAACAGAGAATTCTTTGCTGACAAGGAGTTTACATTCTAGAGAGCAAGTTTAGGAAAGAAACAGATACCATATAAGGTAGATGTTGACAAACTATGGCTTACAGACCAAATTTGGCCCATGTCCTTTTTGTGTTAATACACATTTATTAGAACACAACTATGCCCATTCCTTTGCATATTATCTATAGTTGCTTTTGCACTATAATTGCAGAGTTAAATAATGTGACAGAGACGGAGAACTTTGACTCCCAAAGCCTAATTATTTAATGTTTGGCCTTTTAATGAACGATTGGTTGACATCTGATATAATGTGTTAGTGGCAATAAGTGATTTTTAAAAGGCAGGGTCAATTTTCTTGTGGAGTGATCAGGGATGTGCTTTCTGAGAAGGCAATAACTAAATAGACGTGAAGACAGTGAGGAAGAGAGAGCCCTGTAGATTTGAGAGAAAATAATCCAGACAAAGAGACCAGCAAGTGCAAATGAAGAGGACGTATGCTTGTCATATTTGAGGAAATGCAAGGAGGCCAGTGAGGCTAGAGTGCATTGAACATGGAGGCAGTAGTAAGAAGGGCTGTCTGAGATAGCAAAGGGGAAGATAATGGAAGGCCCTTTCAATACCTGTAGTGATGATGTTTTTACTCCGAGTGATACTGAGTCCCTGGAAGGTACAGAGTAACATTATATGGCTTATATTTTAAAAGAAAACCTCTAGCTGCAGGCAGAGATTAAATTGGAAGGGAATAGAGGTGGAAGCAGTAAACTTACTTAGAAGGCTAAATTGTGATAGTCCAAGTGAGTGATAATGTTGGCTTAGACCAGGCTGATGGTGGAAGGGGAAGTAATAAGTGGTTAGGTTTAAGATAAGTCTTTAAAGAGCAGTTAACAGGATTTGCTGATGGACTGGATGTGATATGTGAGAAAAGAAGACAGCTAAGAATGATGCTAAGGATTTTGTGCCAAGCAACTGAAATAAGATGCAATTTTATAAGATAGGGCACACTAGAGAAATAGCAGGTTGTGTTGGAAGGAATCAGGAGTTATTTATTTATTTATTTATTTATTTATATTTTTTCATAGCTTTTATTTTTAGTTTAACAAATCAGGGATAGAGATTTTTTTTTTTTTTAAAGAAGACAACCTTCTTTTAATAGGTGAAGACATCAGAAGCAATTCCTAGAGGAGCAGCTGACAGTTAACTCATATCTCACAAACATGGCTTCTAATCTGTTTCAAGACAATTTACTTATATCTCTGCCTCTTCTTCCTTCTGTTCCTCAGCGTCTTCTGACACTTCCCCTCAGAAGTCCAGGTACAGCAAGGTTCGCTTCCCGGATGGACACCCACAGCTGCCAAGAGTTTTTGAACACACAGGTTTTGAGATGACTATTAGTACCCAAGTGGTCAGGTTGTGTAGGCAGCTAGATATCTGAGATGAGTTCCTGGAAAAAACCTGCGCTGAAGACAAACCAGTGGGAATCATTTTGGCATAGAGATTACAAACCATGAGACTGGGATGACTTGGGAAGAAGTATAGAAAAACCAAAAGAAAAAGTGTAGAAATCCAAGGAGTCCAAATTTCATATGTAAGATGGCGAAGAATAACCAATAAAGAGACTGAAAAGATGCCACTGGAAAAGTAGGAAGGAAACCAAAAAATGATGCCAAGTGAAAAAAGTCGGTCGAAGAAAGAAGTGATGCATTGCCTCAAATGTTGCTGAAGTCAAGAGAAAGATTAAGATCTTGACCTTCAGATTTGAAAATGTGGAGGTTATTTGGGACCACTGTAAAAAGCTGTTTTAGTATAACGCCAATAGCCCAATTAGAGTGGGTTCAAGAGAAAAATGGGATATTGGGGGAAATAATGTAACTGTGGAACAAATGGAGAGAGTGAGAATAAGAAACTCTTTTCAGTAAAGTCAATCAGAAATGAAGCAGTTGCTAGAGGGAGATATAGGATCAAGAGAGGATTTTTTTTAATAGGTCTACTAACGGTATGTTTGTATGCTAATGGAAATGATATCTTAAAAATAAAAGAAGAACATTACTGAATGAGGTCCTTAAGGTGAGACAGGTAGAAATTAGTACGTAAGTAGAAGAGGTGGTCATAATAGCACAGAGGTTTCTCCCACTGAACAGGTGGGAAGATCAAGTATAGGACGACACAAAAAGATGATGTGATAGGTTTTGTGGTAGACCCACGTAAATGTTATCTTGCAATTTGATACATATTCTCCAGCAGAATAAGAATCTAGGTCATTCGCTCAGAGTGAGGAGCTGGGAAAATGGGTGAGTGAATGAATTAGGGAAAGGAGTAGAATTGCTTGGCAGCACTAAAGGCTACTTGAGGTTAATGGTCATCATTTTAAAGCGAGCCTAATCAGCACGGTTGTAAGCTTTTTTTCTTTTCTCCAGTTCTGTTCTCCTTTGGTGCATCTGAAAACTAACTAGAGAGTGGTATTTAGCCAGGTTTGGAGTTTTGCCAGAGGACTACTATGGAGGAAGAAAGAGGTAAGAGTGTATATAAGGGAATAATGATACTGATGAATTCTAGAATCTAAGCTGGATAAGAGAGAGGTGAAAATCTGAGGTGGGTAAGGAACAGTGAAGAGGTGGTAGAATAATTGGAAATTCAAAGGCAGGTCCAAATAATCTTGAGTAACTGTTAGATGCAGATACAAAAATAAATGATCTTTAAAGATAGGATGTGGTGGTTAGAGAGAGGTGAACTTGAAATTGAGCTGGAATTATTGGTAAAACATATGTAGGGTATGATTTTGCCAGAGGTGACTTAGGCAGTGTTAGGGACAACCACAATACAAAGAAGGAGGCAAGGATCTGAAAGGACAAGATATTGGAAAGATCATCTAAGTGGATATGGAAACCACCAAGAATTATGGCAGTAATTGTTTTGGAGTGACCACTGCTAATATCTGCAAGGAACAAGGAGAGGATCCTAGAGGTCCATAGATTACTGGAATAAAGATTGGGTAGTGAGTAATATAGTCTAATGACATGAGCTGGGAGTTTTGGAGATTCAGCTTAAGACTAAAAAATATACAGAATACGTTTCTCAAATTTTGCTACACATTAGAATCACCTGGGAGCTTTAAAACCCCTGGATTCTCTGATCACAGCTCATACCAATTAAATCAGAATATCTGGGAGGGAGGAATGCAACCTGAATTTGTCTTTCCAGATTCCTAGGTAATTTCAATGTCAGCAAAGTTTGGCAACCACTGCAATACATTCAACCCTATATGGTATTATTTGGTGAGAATTAAAGTAGGACAAATTGATCTTGGCTGAAAGGCAGAATTATTCTGAAAATATCTCTATGTAAATGGGGAGCAGGAAATGAAAATAACATTCAGAACAATAACAAAAACAGCTGTTGGAAATCAGCCGGAAATGGTGAGGTTATTATGATAAGAAAGTTGACAACTTGAAAATTTGAGGAGGTTCTTTAGTTTAGATGATTAGCTTTAATACCCATGTGGTCTTGTGCCAGCTACTTAATGTTATTCTCAATATCCTCATTAGTAAAATGAAATAAAAAAAAATATATATATATATATATATATATATATATATATATATATACTTTTCAGCTATTGACAGAGCATGAATGTCCGTGGCAGATTTTCCTTAATAAATACAAATTCCTTCGCTGAAAACATTTTTTTGTCTTCTTGATAAATGCTTATGGAATGTTACTTTGTTATAGAATTTTTTGTGTAGTTTTTCATATATGTGTATATAATTTGCATTATATATATAATTTGTAATATACATTTTTGTGTATATTTATTTACTTGTTTATCTATCTTCTTATCTATATGTCAATCAAGTAAGATCACAAGACAACAATCTGCCTGGTGTGTGCAAGAATTTTGCTAGCCTAAAGTCAGGTTCATTACTTTTTTCTCAGAGTTATTGTATGATAAAATATCTTCTGTTTCTTTGTGAGAGGATTGTAAATAATATTTATGGAGAAGCGAGAGAGAAAAGAGATCACCACTAGTCTTCTAGCTTTACTCTGGAGAGATTGTACAGTTCAATGGTTAAAATCACAGTGTGGAGTGAATCAGGCATGGGACTGAGTTTTAGTTGTATTGCTTTTGACTTAACCTCTGTGAACCTCCTTTTAGGGCCGTTGAGATAAAGCATGTACCAGTTGCATAAATTAGTAATTGGCCTATAAAGAGGGTTAGTATATGTTTAACAAATGGTCACTATCGCTATTCATCATTATAGCCATTTTAATCAAGGCCATTTACAAAGTCAGTATTACCATTAGAAGAAGTAAAAACAATGTTTGAGAATATAAAAGTTCCTAGTATTAGTATTTCATGATTTTTGACAATTTTTCTGACACTTTATTTACTCAGGACATAAAGATTGCAAGTACAGGTATTTAATTTCCTCTGACAAAGAGCCTAGCAGGAAGTTAAAAAAAAAAAAATGACAAGATGGATTGCTCCAAAAAGGCCTGGAGTTATTTAAGACATGAGCACCACTAGGATAGAGACGTGTCTAGGGAAATGGTATATTTTTTTCATGAGCCAATGACCTATTGTCCCTTCTTAAAATTTGCTGAATGTAATCTTTGCTCAAGAGTAATCACAGAGAGCCAGTTTTGCAGGGTTCCAAAAGCAGCTTTACAGTGGTGATGAGCCAATGGCAACATACTGCAATACTCGCAGGAAA
The DNA here is from genome assembly GCF_964194185.1 of Rhinolophus hipposideros. Lineage (NCBI taxonomy): Eukaryota > Metazoa > Chordata > Mammalia > Chiroptera > Rhinolophidae > Rhinolophus > Rhinolophus hipposideros. Next base: position 34,029,284 of record NC_138055.1, read on the forward strand.
TTCACTGCTTTATGGGTGAAACAGGCCCTCCAAAATAGCATGGTGTTCTTTCACGTGAAACTATTAAACTGTCCACATGAGAAAGAGACTTTCGCTCCAAAGATCTCTTTGGTCCCTTTCACTTTGATTTTTCTGGCTATTATAAACATGTATAAATTCACTTTGAAAGTTTCAAGTCTTGTAAAAGGCCCAGAAAATTTCAGTTCAGCTAACTAAAATCCAATCAAACAGTCTCTGGGCACAGCTCTCTAGTACTTAACATGTTTCTCTGGGCTGTGAATTAACCAGGCCCTCGCAGGAGTTGAAATCGTTTATTTGGAGGCGGTCTCTGACAACATGAGCCTGAGAAGTGTTACATTGATCTGGATAAAAGTATGATTTTATGCCTTCTTTTATTTTTTTTCTCAAATTACCAAAACCTTGTATTTCACAAAATTACTTGAACTATACACAGTCAGAAAGTGATAATTTTTAGAGTCATGCAGAAAGGAGAAATATAAGTTAAATTTTTGCCTCTTTTTTTTTGAGAGCTGAAAACTTACATCTATTTATCCCTTGCAGTATTCCAAGTCTTATTGTTTCTAACTAACTTATTAATGGTGTGATATTTGGCAAATTACCTTAACTCTTTGAGCATGTTAGCCTTTTTGGAGTAACTGTAAAGATGGAATGAAATAATGTGAGTACAACGCCTAGAATTTAATAGTTACTCAATAAACATTTATTCCTACTCATTAAATGTAGGCCTTACAGAATGGATCATGACTAGAAAAGTACAGGCACTTTGCTAACTCAGTTCACTCAGTTACTTAACATATGATCTCTGCATCCTATTTCTTTTTCTAAAATCTAAAATGAAGGTGGAAAACTGACATCTGGCCTGCTATAGGAGAGCTTTCCCTGTATATTCCTAGTCTTCTAATGGTGACAACCTTTCCCAATCCATTAAGTATGTTACCAGTTGAATTCCCTGAAAAACAAACTCTAAGGTAGAGATAAGTATGCAGGAGGATTTTGTAGAGTGCTTCTAGAATCAATGCTTGTGGAGAGAAGGTAAGAAAGCAGGACTGAGTGAAGGAAAAAGTCACACTTCAAAGTAGTTTCAGCAGAACCTTTAGCCAACCCTATGGGAAGCTCTACAGGACACTTCACAGCCACCTTGAGTTGAGATGAGAGGGGTAGAGCTTTCTAGTTTAATGCCAAACAGCCTTTGGATATAGGCCATCCTCCAAGAAAACTTGACTTGGACTTGACTCTTCAGTTGAGGCACTACTTGACGGAGGTTGTCTACAGGCAGCACCCCCTGCAGCAGGGGAATAAGTCCTTCATCATAGCAAGGGGATCTCACAGCATACCGCAGCATCCACTAGTGCCTGGGCTTGGGCCAGGAGGGTTCTGAAAGGCTGGAATGCCTTCAAGAAGCAAGTAGCATGACTCTGACAGCTGGTGTCATGACTGTAGTACAGTGAGCAGATGTGGTTCCTCATGGACATACATTTGTTCTGATGCAAGCAAGCACAAGCAGATATTTATCCAATTGAGCAATGAACGGTGATGAAATAGGCAAGATTTAATAGCCATGTGTGAAAGGACATAAAGCATTTGTAGGTAATGGACAGAATAAGTGCTCAATAAATGTTTGAGCACTTATTGAGCACCACTGAATAGGTGTTCAATAGATGTTTGTTGAATGAGTAAGTGAGGGAAGTGAGGGAAGAGTTACTGAGGTCATGCAATCATTGAAGGTGACATTGAGGAGTTAGTTGGTTTTCTAGCCAGGGAGGCTTTAGGGAGCAAGCAGTAGCCACAATAAAAAGGATTTTAATCTTGGGTATATTTTTTGGATATATGTTTGATATAAAAGTCCAAAATAAGAAATGTAAAGTTGCTCAAGAGGACGTACATTGAAGGGATTGAGGAAGGTCTCCTGTAGATTCAAATCAAAAGAAGAGAAGCAGTGTGAAGTGACTTGTTGAGGCACTTTGATCATGAGATTGTAAGGAATGTATCTGGGTATCATAGACCAAATAAGGCTCATAGAAGTTAAATTAGCTGTGGTAATAGCAGTGAATGAAGCAGAAGTTCTAGGCATGAATTTATAGAATTTGTAGAGAGGTATAGCTGAATTTTTCTTACTTTCTAAATAATGTATATAGGGCTTCAAATCATTTGGGGTTATATTCAGTAAGTGTGCAGCTATGAAGACAGAGTTTTGAAAAGAAATGTATCCCCCTGCCCCCTTTTTTTTGAATGACATCAGGATAAAAATCTACAGATTTGGAAAGGGCTCTGGAGATCATTTATTTCTACTCTTCCATTTTACAAGTGAGAATGGGAAGGTGCAGAGAAATTAGCAACTAGCTCATGGCAGCAGTGGAGCAGGACAGGTGAGGGTCTCTGACTCCTTCATCATTTCTCCTGGATGCAAAGACAAATGATGTGAATCATTTACAAATCAGACTGTGGTACTACACCCACAAAAATTAAATAGGTACAAATATTTAGTACTAATCCTATACCACTCTAATACGTACAGGGGCTGCACCCTAAATTCCAGTCAGAACCATCGGATGGGCTTTTAAAACTATATGTATTTCAAAACATATTCTCTAAAGCTCCACAATTTGGTTTGTTGCTGGAAAGAACAGTTTAGAATGTAAATATCCTAACCAATCAAAAAGAGAAAGTAGTAAATCAAGGATATTATATGCACAAGAAAAAGTATATTATGCCTGCAAAAACCAAGTGGAATGTGTTTTATATGTATATCTGTGCATTCTCTGATGTCCTTTGCTTGAATGCAGTTATTTGCAGGAATTCTGACTCTACTAGAGCATTTTACAGACACAGGTTGACTCGGGCCTCTTGGCACTGCCTCTACTGGAGACTAGACAGGCATAAGTTTTACAACTTCCCCAATGTAAAATATTATACTCACCACATATTTAAAATAGCATATTTATGCAACAATAACGTGTATTGAGAGAAACCCAGTTGTTGGTGAATATTTAAAGATATGTAAGGTTTTCTAATATTTTATATTCGGCAGTCATATGAGTCAGTGTTCCAACAGTAAACAGACGGCACATTCAGATTAGGATAATTTGAGGATGGTTTAATAACGGGTCTACTTACATGGCTGTGGGCAGGATGTAGAGAAATCACAAAGGCTTGCACAGTCAACCTGGCTAGAATCAGCAGAATTATTACCACTCTTTATCCTAAAGGAATGAAGGAAAGAAGTTACTACGTAGAACAGGGATGAAGATCATGAAGAAAGACACCTTAAGACGGTCAGTGGCCTTAGGTCAAGGGACACAACCAATTCAATGTAACCCCACAAAGAAGGGGGCAGCAGGGAAATATATGCCCTGACCTTACTCTCCTCCCCACCCCTCCCCCCATACTTCTGTTACAGCTGTCCATTAGTCGGGCCCAGCAAGAAGTCAGAGTACAAGGGAGTGGAGGGTGCAGGGAGTGGATTGGGGAACAAAAAGAAGGTATTCAGCACAGGAGTAGAGGGGGAGAAGCAGAGGCTTTGGAAAGGTTCATATCTATTGGTAATACCATTAATTTATTCATCAGACATTTATTGAATATTTACTGTGTGTCAGACACTGTTACTAGTCATTGGGAGTATAAAGGTGAATAACATCAAGTCTCTTAAGTAAAGGAGTTCATAAGTTAGATGGAGAGAATCACAAATCAATGCAAGAGTAGAAATTACATGTAAGTGGGAGGTCAAAATTCCAAATAAATGACAACCATTTTGAAGAACAATTTCAGTAACTGCTTTTAAAGGATATTTCCCTCCTAAGTTTCCCTAAAGATAACAGGAAATCCACTTCCAAGAAGAATCTGGAATCTGATGGGTGAGCAGGGATAAAAAAACAACATCAGGATATGACAATCAAGACCTGATAACAAGGAGTGAAGTTGATAAAATTGTCCCATTAAAGAAGTTCTGAAGCAGTACGGATATTTCCCTAAATCTAGGAAGGTCTGTGTGTTAACGTGTAGAGTGGGGAGTGTGCACTTACGTGGGGGTGTCAGGATGGAAGATGGACAGGAAATGATAAGTATTTACAGCAAACTAAGATTCTGTGTCAAATGTCATCAAGGAGAACTTCTTTAGGGAAATTCCATGTGTAATTCAGATGCCAGTGGCGCCTGCCCTGTCCCTACTGTTTGATAGTGCAATATATCTTTCCCTTATGTCAACTTTTCCTGCACCAGTTTCTACACACACACACACACACACACACACACACACACACACACAGCCCAATGACATCAATTTCTCAAAAAAGCCATTCTCAATAATCTTGTCATGTCTTTTATAGATTCTACAGAAAATTTTGTTAAGGTGGTATAGGAGATAATTATTAAAAAGTATCCTGTAATAGCAATCTGTCGTCATGCTTACCTTCTCCCTTCTTCCTTCTTCTCTCTTTCTTCTTCCAGATTCTTCCCAGACACTTCAGTTATTCCCTCCTATCATTGTTTTAATCTAGTAAAAAGTAGTGGTTCTCAAATGTTAGCATTATCATAAACACCTAGAGGGTTTGTTAAAACACAGATTTCTGGGGTCTGAGGATTTTAATTTCTTACGGGTTCCCAGATGACGCTAATGATGCTGGTCTGGGGACTACATTTTGAGTACCATGTCTTTAAGTTATAACACAGCCTATCTCTGATGACCATTTTAATTTTTCAGGTAGTTTCATTTCTCTATTGATGTCACAAGGACAGGTGTAGATGGATGGTTTCAGAATGACAGCTCCAGTAAGTTTAGGAATGTCTCTTTTCACTAGACTGAATTTAGTTGTCTGCCAGGGACATCTTGAAAATATTGCCTCAGAGAATGGTCCTTCTTAAATTGGAACACACATAAAACCAGTTCAAACATATTCCTTGATTTACTTAATTATATGAGAATCGAGGGAAGATAGCAATAGACTGGAGATCATGCACGGTTTTTAATATTAGTCTGCCAATTGATAGTACTGACTACTATTTGATATAACTTGTACATGTACTTTTATTATTTAGAAAAATAGACCTTCAGCCTGAAAGCCAGTGTTGAACATTAAGGAGATAGCAAAAGCTACCAAAAATGTCTCTTAGTGTTCAAATTACCCTTGATTTGTTGTATTTTATTTAACGAGAATTTATCAATTCCTAGTATATGCAGGGCACTTCTGTGTCCTGCAAGGAATATATGAGTAAAGTTTAGTGAAGGAAATCAACATATACACTGAAAACAAAAGAGAGTGAACAAATGATAGAAAGGAAAACATTCCAGTTATATGGAGTATGGAAATAGCTGACCTCAAAGTACCTAGCTGAACCTTGATTCTATAATTGTGCCACATTTAAATCTTTGGTTGACTCTAAGTGTTTGGGATAGAAGCGTGGATCAGATGAAGAAGCAATGACCCTGGGATAAAGCTGTGCTCTAATGGTCTGTGTCCCCTACCAGTGTGTCTACAAGTAACAGCACCCAGCCAACAATAGTGTGACTAAATACATAGACATTTTGTTATAGAAAGAAAATAAATCTTTAAGAGTAGATGATGTGATGGTGATTCAGTAGTTCAAGTTCAGTGCCAAGATCTATGCGGGTCTTTTTTTCATTTTTGTTTTTTCAGATTTTCCCTTATGGTTTTAAGACGGCAGCTACAAGTTCTACCAGCCTTTTGTCCACATTCAGAGCAGGAAGAAAGGAGGAGGGAAAGCTCTGGTCAAGCTTGTCCCTTGTTTCCTTCTGGGAAGGGTTGGAAACACAACCTTTCCGAGAACTTCCTAGAAGAATTTAATTTACATATTATTGGCCATGTGTCATGTGGTCAGTTCTAGCTGCAAGGAAAGATGAAAAATGATTTAGCTTGGTACATTCCCACCCCAAACAAAATCAGGCTTCCACAACCAAGGGGAAAAGGAGACAGATAAAATTGCTGTCCCTGCAAGGCATCTTGGGAAGCTGCTTATTACTTTAAACACCCTGCTCAATCCTGCTCTTCTGTCAGGATTAGCAATTGGAAATGTGGAGCATATAGTGAAAATCTCAAGTTCTAGAATCCTATACCTCTGTGGTTTAACTCTTATTTAGGCACTTATAAGCTGTGTGACCTTGAATAAGTTACTTGCCTTATCTGAGCTTAAATTTTCATAACTGTAAAATAGGGGTAAAAATCACCCCCAGGGTATCGGTGATTTTAAATGAGGCACTGTAGGTGGCAACCTTCCTTTAGGACCCGGCATATAGTGATTGCTCCCTAAATTAGATACTTAAAGAGTTTTAGTTGCTGAGATCTGTCCCAGGGAAGCAAAAGAATGAATGCCTCTAGGATGGCTGCAGAAAAGGATCACCTTGTGATGCAGCAATAAATGAAAGGCTAATCCATAGCTTGTTACAGCCTCTCAAATTATTATAGTTGTATATATAAACAAATTCTTTCCAGTCTACTTTTAGCCTGGCACTGTTCACACTACTAAATTTTACAGACTTGAGTGTTTATGTGAGCCAATGAAAATTAAGTGCAACTCAGCAAATGTAAGTAGAAGAGGTTCGGAATGCTATTGTAACGTGCGTGCAGTAAGCTGTTGGACTTTTCTCTGAACTGTGTTCTCTTCTTTGTGAATACATAAGGTGAGTGTGCAAGTGGTTACAAACAACTCTGTCTCCCTGATTCAATTCACTTAATTGACTATAGAATCTGCTTTGTGACTTTTGCTTGATATTATGAAAAAATAAGTGCTGTATTAGTCTTGGTAGTATAGACTGGCAGGTTACACTGATTTTTGCCAACTGCCGTTATAAAATGGCAGCACCATTATTGTGGACCTTGTAGAACTCGTGCAGTAACTGAGGTTGAAATTAAGTGACTGGCAGGCATGCACCACATCAGAGCTCATGGGCTCTCAGAACTGCTGGGAGTGGAGGAGATAAAGGAGTTCATTGTGAGTCCAAGACTTTGGTATGAAGGGGATAAAGTTGAAGTCATACTGAGGGAGCAGAACATGACCCAGGGCTCAGTGGAGCCATCCCAGGGGAGCCATCCCCTGGGGAGCCATCCCAAGCAAACATTACAGCAGCCTTGAGTGGCTGTGGTGGCACCTGGTGCTGTGAAATCACCTAACCTCCATGACTGAAGCATCTACTCTTCTGCCCTTTGTTGAGGGTCTCCATTGCCACAAGTAAAAAGAAAAAATGGCTCCCCTACCCATATCACCCTTAAAAACTCATCTTGATTATCCCAACCCACTTTTCCTTTTACTGAATACCTATTACGGAACCCCTGCTGCGGGCCAGAAACTGTTCTAGGCAATTTGAAATTGCTGTTCCCTCTTCCCGGAATGCCTATTGGTCAGATGTCCACATGGCTTGCCACTTTAAGTCCTTCCTCTTTTAAAACTTTTATTCCAATATCATGTTCAAAGGGATGCCTTTCCTGGCCTGGGTCTTGAAAATTACACTCCATTCACTCCCCCAAGCTTTCCTATTCTCTTTCCCTACTTTTCCATAGCGCACACCACCTTTGAATGTGCTATAAATTTTACTTATTTGTATTGTTTATTTTCTCTGAGGAGAAGGTAAGCATCATAAAGTTTTTTGTTTTCCCTATTTGTTTTGTTTGTTTAATCTCTTCTATTACTGTTGTATCCCCAGTGCCTGGCACACAGTAAATTCCCAATAAGTATTTTTCTTTTGTATGAAATAAACACACTCCAAACAAATCTCTTTGTAATCCACACAAACTCCAGTGTTAAACAGCCTGGGCAGGGATTATTCTGTGTACCTAGACTACATACACCCTACTTTGACTCTAGTGTTGTTACTGGGTCTTTTGATACGTAAAATCAGGTAAGAAGCACATTTTATAGATCCTAAGCAGATTTATTCTGTGTGTATGTATTCATGCTACACTTTCTGGACATATAGATGGGGCTTCTTGGTTCCTGCAGTTACCTGGGTAAAAGAGTTTTCATGTTAATTGGTTTCTACAACTCACTTTCAATGCACTAACTCTAGTCCTTATTTCCCATGTCTACCCTCTGATATCGGAGGGATCTAAAGTTCACCTTATCAGCAGGGGCAGATCCACCATGGCGCTAATGAAATTTAAGTTTCCGTAATGCTCATGCACATGGATCCCACCAAAATCGCAGTACTTACTTTTGTGTTAAATATCTATGTTACCGTAAAAAGGATCTCAAATTGTATAAGCTTCTAGACCCATAAAACCTGCATTTACTTCTGCTCAACAGCTATGCCCATTTTATTAAATGGCTCCTAAATGAAAGAAATGCCTCTCATGGAGTTCCCTCTGATTCTCATGCTTTATTTCTCCAAATACGTAAATGAAACAAATACTTTCCTTCCCTTGGGGTTTCATTGTAGATAATTCTAAAATATGTCATCTGTTAGATCTATTTTTCATTATATTTTTCTAGCATGCTAAATTTGGACAATGTGGAAACTTGATAGTTATTATATTATCTAAATGAATAATGGTATTAGACAATAATAATACTTGCTCACAGTTATTGTTTACCAAAGTCCCTGTTCTTCGCATTTACATATATATTAACTAATTTAATTCTCAGGATAACTTTGTGCATTACCCTTATTTTACAGGTGAGCACGCATATATTAGTCAAAGCCTAAAGACCACCTAATTTCTACAGCAGGGAAAGATGGAAAATTTGTATGTTGTACCCTAGTGTGGGTTTCTAAAAGCAGACTACTTATCAAGACTTTTAGCATTCTTTGGAAAGGTGACAACATGAAAAATATTGGTTCTTTGTTTTCTGGTTTCTTGAGCCAGGGTGACATTTATATCCATATGATTGCATATAACAATTCACCCTAAGAGGAAAAAAATCAGGGAGAAATTCATTTTACTGGCTTACTATTCCTATTCATCAAACAAGACCAGTGATCATGAAGGCAAGAAAAAATGGGACACCAGGCATAATTTACTTTTCATTACATCATGCAATAAAGTGTTTTATAAAGCCTGCTGATAAAAATATGCATTCCCATAGTTGGTAAATGTCAAAAATCTGCTTTAAAATTCAGTCAGAAGCTAATTCTGGATTGGATTAATAACATGCATTGAAAATCTTTATGATGATTATTTGTGGTATCTCTTAATTTTTTTATTGCTAAGGAAGTAAATCAACACCAAAAGTTATGCCTGTGAAATTCACACCATTTTCTTAGCTGTTGTGATTTATGATTTGGGTGTTTGTGTGTCTGGCTTAAATTGTGAATCCAATGGCTGGGATCCTATTCGCTGGAGGTCTTGCCTAATGCTACGCATTCTGTTGGCCCTCAGCAAATAATAAATTATTTCAGTCATAACCCCTAACGTTCTTGTCTAGACAGCCTTCCATGTGGTACAGTTGTTCTTGTTTTCATATTTTCACCAATAGCAGCAGAATGAATTTTGAGGTTTATATGGAGATTTTTAAAAAAATTACAACTTCTCAAAATAACCAAGCATGAACCATTCTGGGAACCATATTGTAAAACAAATAATATTTTAGAAAAAAATCTGATTAGTTTAGATGGTTTCAAGAGTCATTTTCATACCAATTAGGTTTTCACAAACAGAGGCCTTATAGTATAGAAATTTGGGGATGAGCAGTTACTATCTCTACCTACTAATTCTGTATAATGATTAATGCCTGGGCTAACACCACATAACAGATCTTTTGTAGTTTAAACAAGAATTCAGTTTCATTAAAAGTCATGCCGATAAGTTTTATGCAATCTTTGGAATTCAGAATTATTGATTCTTATTTCCAAAGGCAGGGAGCTCTGCTACCAATAACTTCTTTATTCTTCTGATATCTTGAAGTATGTTTGAGAAGAACTATAAGATGTAAATATATTCAGTAAAACACAGCTATCATTTATATCTGTTAACTGTCAAACAAGACATGGAAAATTTAAGAGGAAAAGGATTACGCATGTCATACAAATTATGCTGCCAAACACTTACAGATGATTCAATAGACAAATAGAGTAAGTCCTCACTTAACATTGTCAATAGGTTCTGTGAGCTGAAGTAGAAGCAATGTATAAGAAAATCAATTTTAACACAGGCTAATTGATATAAACAAAACTTAAATTCTTTTTCTTTTTAAAACTTTCAGGTATTTTAAGTGTGTTTTTCCAGTACCCATCAACTCCACGTCAAGTAGTTGTTTCAAGATAGTTGTGGAGGGCACAGCTCACACTGGCCCATGTGAGGCTTGAACCAGGAACCCTGGTGTTACAAGCATTGTGCTCTAACCAACTGAGCTAACCGGCCACCCCAAAAGTCAAATTCTTAAGGCATCTCATCAAAGTTATAAAGAAATATTATTCAAGGACCTGCTTTACTACTTATTAGAATTCAGATGGTGCCCTCGGTGATCTTCTGGGTTTCTGTCTCTGTTTCACTTTTATTTTTCCTTGTTTTTTTCAAAATAGGAATATATTGAAACAATTTGAAACTGATTTTGTGAAATATATTCTGATTAATTCAATTCTTGAGAAAACCTGGATAATATTCCTCGGTAGCTCCCATTGTGTATAGCAGTGATTTTCAATAAAATGTTGCCTGAATCCCCAAAATATAAAATGGATAAAATGAAGTTGGTTTACTTGAAGAGGACTTCTTGGAACCCCATCTACTTGGTCTCTACTTGGACCCTGTGGGGGGTGTTTGAAAATCAATGTTTCTTTTGAAAACTACTGGCCTATTGGATGAAATCTCAACTCCTTCATTATCTAGACCTACCTACTTAATCTCATCTCCTACTTCTCTCTTGTTTTGTTTTACACTTTTGCAACATTGAATATTGTAATTTCTAGGATTCACTGTGATTTTTCATGTTGTAATTCACTTGCACAAGCTTTTCTTATGGACTAGAATGCTGCCGCTTTTCTTTTGATTTTTCCTCTCTCCAAACTCTGACATACCTCTCTGAAGCCTTTCCTGATTTCCCCAAGAATACTTAGAAGTACCTGTATCTATGTTCCACAATATACTATGCAAACATTGTGTATTTCAATAGTTATTGAACAATTCTGTAATCGTAATTTGTATGGATGTCTACCTCTGGAGTACAACTTCCTTCAAGTTAGATCTGTGTCTTTTCATCTTTTTACCTCTGGTGCTGTCTCTCTGTAATTGATCACTGAATATGTGTTTAGTAAACAAATTGATTAACAATGTATTTGAACCAAATTAAAATTTATTGTTAAATTTTTATAGTCATAGTTGTATACTTTCAACATTATTGTACTTCATTTTAGAAAACTTGGCCCCAACTAAAAATATTATTCATGAAATCTGATGTGAAAAGAAAATGATTTCTTACTTTACTGAATGGAAACTGCTATGACAGTGGAACTATGGGTAGACTATGTCCTCGTGGCAGAAGAATCTGTGGTCCAAATACATATATTTAATATTTTAAAAGTGAACATCCCAGAAAAAAAATGTTTTGGGTGCTTCCTTGATTATTTGGTGCTAGAAGCCAGTTCTTTTAATTCACTTAGTAAATTATGCTATTATTAACATGGAAATCTTGATTTGAACTTCAGCAGAGGGCAAAAAAGATAAACAGCCAAGACAGGTCATGTGAGGATAGAAAACTTGGCTGAATACATCTCCTTTTCTGGAGTTTAATCAATATCTGTAGGTGAAAATAACTCTTATTGGGTCATTAAAATGTTTATGAGCTAGTTTCAAGTTTTCTGCTTTCCCAGCTCCCTGGAATTATAAACAGTTAGTAATTATCTAATAGCAGTTTTTAAAAATAGGATATGGATTTTTTTTTAAAAAATTATTTTAAAGTCACATAAACCCTGGAAATTTCATCATCTTTATCTTCGCAAACATATAAATAAGTATCGATCACATATCACAGTCACTTAAGGACTATTGCATTTCAGTTATAGATTTGGTTTGCTGATTGTCTTCTACATTCCTTCCTTGATGCCAGAAAAAAGCCACTTGGCTCCAGTAATTCCAAATTGTTCCAGCCACTTCTTAAGATTGATAAATATTACACTTAAAAACTATAAAGGCTAAGAGGGATAATAATTTAAAAATTATTATTCATATATTATAACAAGTATTTGTTATATGAGTTAAATGTATTAATTATAGTAGATCTTTTTAACCTAACATTGTCAAGAATGGTTGTTGTATAAAGGCTTTTACAGGATTTTTAGCTCTTGGTAAAGAAAACATTTTAGAATTATCACTAAAATAACACTTGAGATCACAATTTCTAGATAGTGTCCATAATGTCACCACATATGATTTTGAAATAATCCTATGAAGTGGTATTATTTCAATGCTATAGAAAAGATTTCAAAAAGTATGTTTGCGTTTCATAGGTTTTTCCTTAAAAGCTGATTAAATACTTCTCTGGTTGAATTTGTAAGGGATTCTAGAATCTGTGGTTCTATTAGTTTTGAGATGCTCTCAGCCTTTATCTTTTCAAATATTGCTTTTCATCATTTTTTCTTTCCTCTCTCTCTGGGACTCCAAATACAAGTATTATTACTTATTAGACTCTTACTCTATCCTCTATATCTTCAACCTTCCGTTTTAGGTTTTCTATCCATTTGTCTCCTCATGCTTCGTCATAGATTTATGGATTTTTTTTCCTTCTGGTCTTGCTTTTCTGTTAAGTACTTTTCTCCTCACTCTGCCTCACATGCTTGTATACCCTATGTTGTATTACCCATTGAGTTCAAGTATCTGCTATTATATCTCTCCATTTCTAATTCACTGATGAAAATTTTAATCTCCCCATTTCCCTGAAACTAATAAGTGCAGTCATCCCTCGGTATCCTTGGGGGATTGGTTCCAGGACTCCCTTCGGATACCAAAATTTGTGGATACTCAAGTCCCTTATATAAAAGTGCACAGTATTTGCATATAACCTATACACATATAACCTACACACATCAATTTTGTAGTTCTTTTCAAAAAATTTTGATTCGTTTCATTGATTTTTTTCTATTGTTTTTCTATTCTCTGTCTCATTTATCTCTGCTGTAATTTTATTATTTCCTTCCTTCTGCTAGCTTTGGGTTTAGTATATTCTTTATCTAGTTTCTTGAGGTATAAAGTTACGTTATTGATTTTAGATCTTGTTTTTTAATGTAAATATTTGTAGCTATAAAATTCTCTCTTGGTACTTCTTTTGCTACATAAGTTTTGGTATATTTTGTTATCATTTTCAATTGTCTCAAAGTATTTCTAATTTCCCTGTGGCTTCTTTTTTGACCTAGTGGTTATTCAAGAGTGTGTTGTTTAATTTCTGCAAATATGCAGAGATTCTAGTTTTCCTTCTACTATTGGGTTTATAGCTTCATTCTACTGTTTTCAGAAAAGACATTTGTATGATTTCAATCTTGAATTTGTTGAGAGTTGTTTTGTGGCCTAACATGTCTATCCTGAAGCATGTCCCATGTGCACTTGATAAGAATGTATATTCTGCTGGGTATATATATATATATTCTTGGTAGGAGTCATACATGTACATATACAGATACATGTATATATATGTATATATATAGTATAATTGGTCTATAGCATTGTTGAAGTTCTCTATTTTCTTATTGACCTTTTTTCTGCTTGTTCTATCCATTATTAAAAGTGGTACATTTAAGTTTTTTACAATTATTGTGTTGTCTATTTTTCCTTTAATTCTATCATAATTTGTTTGCTTCATATATTTAGGAGCTCTGAGGTTTGGTGCATAAATATTTATAGTTATTATATCTTCGGGTGAATTAATTCTTTTTTATATAAGGTCCTTTTTTTTCTCTCATAAGAGTTTTACGTAAAGTCTTTTTTTGTCTGGTATTAGTGTAGCCACTCTTTCTCTTTTGCTTACCATTTGTATGCAATATTTTTTTCACTCTTTTACTTTTAGTCTATGTGTGTCCTTAGGTATAAAGTGAGTTTCTTGTAGACAGTCTCTTGGATCCTGTTTATTTTAATCCATTTAGATAATTTGTGTCTTCTGATTTATATTTAAATATATTACATTATAACAATAAAATATATTTATTTTATATTTAAAGTAATTTATATTTAATTACTAATAGGGAAGGACTTACTATTACTATTTTGTTGTCTGTATTTCTTGTAGCTTTTTTGGTCCCTCCTTTTCTTACTGTCTTTCTATGTTTTTGTTATTTTTTTGTAATGACATGCTTTGATTCCGTTCTTCTTTCCGTTTTTTGTATATTCTATAGATATTTTCTTTGTGGTTACCATTGAAATTACATAAAATATATTAAAGTTTTAAACTGATAACAAATTAATTTTAATTGCATGCAAAAACTCTACTCCTTTACAGCTCCATTCCCTGACTTCATTGGTGTGAAAAATTACATTTATGTACATATACCTATTAACATAGTTAACTTTTTATACTTATAGTTATTTTTATGCTTTTGTCATTTAAATTGTATGCACCAAAATTGCCAAAATACAGGTTCCCATATTTGTCCATGTATTTACTTTTACAGAGGAGTTTATTTTTTCATATGGCTTTATGTTACTGTCTACCATCTTTTTGTTTCAACTGGAAGAACTCCCTTTAGCATTTCTTATAGAGCGAGTCTAGTAGTAAGAAGTTCCTTCAACTTTTGCTTTTCTGGGAAAATCTTAATTTCTTTATTTTTGAAGTATAATTTTTTTCTGGATACAGTATTCTTGGATGACAAGTTTTGCTGTTGTTCAGCACTTCGAGTATATCATCCTACTCCCTCTGGGAGCCCTCTTATTGAGCTTTTATTTTTCAAAGTTTATGAAAGACGGTCTGTTGTCTTCTATTACTTTATAAGTAGATATAATCATGGCTTAAGTGATAGATTCCTGGTTAAGTCCTTTCCAAACTTAGTTGGTCTCTCAGCTACCATTTGGCAAATCATAGGTCTTTTAGTGATTTGTTGAGACTCTGAAAGAATATGGGTATCTCATTAAAGAAGCTATTTTTAATAACATACTGTTTTTATTAATGCTTTAACATTAATAAATACTGAATGCTGTGAATATAGAACTTGAAACAGGATAACACTTACTTTAGAAAATCTCTTCTACCAAGAAAACACCACTTCCCTTTCAATCTGCCCCAATGTAGTTGGGGAGGTGCTGCACTTTTTGCCTGAGTAAACCACTTCATTTTCCTTTTTGATAATGAGAGGATGGGACTTATACTCGTTCTCCCACTCCCCGATTATTATTCCAGCCAGAATTCTTTTATTTATTTATTTGTTTATTTATTTATTTATTTATTTATTTAACTTTTTAAATTAGTTTCATGTGTACAAAACAATGTAAACATTTATCATTTATATCCCTCACACAATGATAACCCTTTCCCCCATCTACTACCCCTCTGACATCACACACAGCCATTACATTTCCACTGTCTCTATTCCTAATGCTTACTCCACTTCTTGTATCTATCTATCTATCTATCTATCTATCTATCTATCTATCTATCTATCTATCATCTATTTATCTATCTATAAAATAGTAGTTGACGTTCATTATTGTTCAGCATGTCTTTTAAAAAGACGTTATTCAAGAGAATTGAGCACTTTTCCTATTTAAATTTGGATGTTTGTTTATTTTTTTGTTTGTTTAGAGTTGTGTCTGGAATGTCTGAAGAGTGATTAGGGAGGTTAGTCTATGAATCTGTGCATAGAGCACTATGACGTTTCCTTTTATTCTCCAGGCTCCCTTTTTTCACTCCTCTGCCTTGTAACTGATACCCACAGAAGCAGCAGGGCTGGCCTGGCATCCCTGACGGATTCTGTCTTGCATAGGTTGCAGTTCTCCAGGCTACGCTGCCTCACCTAACACCCACACTGAGTCATCGTGATATTTTACTATGGGCCTTTTTCTCCTCATGTTTCCTGACAAGCTGTTGAAGTCTTAATGTATCTTTGGTCAGCGTCCTGATCAAAATGATTTTTGCGTAACCCCAGATGGAGGACAGGACTGTATTTGCAGAGACTAACAGTGGAAGGCTGGCTCCAGACAAGGAGTGACTATTTACAATGTGTAAATTCAACAGCCTGGTGGGTGTGCCCTCGGTAAGAGAATGACTTAGTCAATTTTGTTTTCCCCATTTTCTTATTCATCCTTCTCTCTTTTTCTTCTATCCTCTTGTCTTTTTCATTCCTCCCCCACTCCCCAGACACAAGGATTTTTTGACCTGGTGAGATCACAGCTTGCGTCCATGTTTTTATAACCCTCCTACTAAGCCTTTTGAGGAAGCGAAGCCAAATGCTCCAAAATTGTTGCTATGGTGCTTCCCTTCTAGCTATAAGTTCCTTTATTGCAGTTTTCTTTCCTTGGCTAGGTATCTAAGAAAAAAGTCAAAAAATTAACTAATGTAGAGAATTGTATTAACGACTAAGACAGCATAAGACATTATCACCCAAGAGGTATATACAAATTAGAAGCGCATGCAAGAGAGGCCTGGTTCCTAACCAAAGACATGAAATGCAAAGGCCTGCTAGCTGTTAATGTGTTAAGGAGGGAGATAAAGAAGAAGGGTGTTCTAGAGTAACAACAGGTTCCATACTTACATAAGATCAACCCAAAGCAGGCTTTCTGCCTATCCCAGCTATCCATGTTTGCAGTAGCGTTAGCTCTCACATTGCTTCACACCCACTCAGGGTCCATAGAATCACTGAGTTTCCTTTCACTTCGTGGGGGTTGCTACCTCTATCACCTCTGGGGTACTGAAGGTAAAGGGGAATGCAGTCATGAAGGCAGCATTGAGCAGTTGTCAACTGTGATTTTGGACTGGTGGTGGGAGCAGGGTGAGGAGGAAAGGTGAAATTTTCTCAGTCTCCCTTATTTAAAAAAAAAATTGTTAGTGAAGTGAATATTATGATGCTAACTGAATATAAGCTGTGACTTTTGTCTTTCCAGACACATTCTAGAATAAGATTCCACAGTGCAAGAAGTTTCCCTTGGGCCTCAGATGAAAACAAGGTCAGTTTCCCAGGGGAGTAACCCATGGAGCAAGCATTTAAAATAAACAAACTCCCTGGCTCTGGCTTAAAAAGAGCAGTAGTTATTGAGATTTACTGCAACTGACTTTGGACCTCATCCAAATGTTGAATTAATGCAAACTTCTTATTAACTAAAATGGAGTCTGTCTTTTGGCAGATACAATAGAAAAGTCTCTTTTCCCAGATTCTGGTAGACTGAATTGCCCTCTCACATCCAACATGGGTCAATAAACATTGTAACAGGAGAAACAAGTACTTTTTTATAAGCATTGTATAAATGATCTGATTTTAATACTCAAAGCAAAGTAGCACAATTCGTTTATAACACGCAAAATTAGGACAGCCTTTCAGGCAAGTTTTAAAAATATACACCAATTCACAGTTAAAAATCACATTATATATGTGCTGTGATTTAAATAATGTAATACATGTAATAGTGATAAATATAGTATGATTTCAATATTTCTGCCTTTTTGTTCAAACAACTATATTGTACAGTGGAAAAGGCAGCATAGTGGGAACCAATCTTATTGGTTTGACCCTGTCCTAAATAAACAACTTGACCTGAACGATGTTCATCTAATAAAAAGAAGAGAGTTGCCTTACATAACCTCAGTTTTTTTGTTTTGTTTTTTTTTATCTTAACATTCTAAGAAGCTGTAATTCTTTATTCTTCTCTGGAAGTTGAGAAATAACTCAGCATTTCTAAGGAGACTGAGCTCTCCTATGCCTGCCCTGCTAGTAGGTATTTAACTATAAGAATCTAAAAATGAAGATGGTATCCAGGTTCAGATTCCAGAGTCATCAAATAATTAAGGCTTTGGAAGTTGATAAGATTACATTGCTTTAAGGGAATGAACTAACTCAGGATACAGAGGGAATGATGACCGAGAGTGCAAAGCCTAAATCTCACTAGGACAATGGGCAAAGCAAACACATTTAAAAAAAAAAAAAGTGAGTTAGTGAAATGAGAGGGAATATGATAGGAGGTACATGAAGTGAAACCAGTAATTGGATCAACTCCAAGAGTCCTGGATCATAAGTTGATGGTGTGGGGAAGGCTTTAGAAAATGCCCACCTAAAGCGTTTCTCAGTCTTGCATGAGTAAGAGGATGCGTAGAGGGACTTTCTCTTTTCCCAGAATTGGCAACTGGGTCTCCACCCTGGGGTCAAGGAGTGCTCCACACCTCCATGTCCTATTGAATGATGGGAATCCCATCATTCACCCACTTGGTCCCTAACATTTATAAGAGATGACAGAACCTACCTCCCACCATTAACTACAGCCTCAAACCTTTCCTCACTTTTTGT
This sequence comes from Rhinolophus hipposideros, assembly GCF_964194185.1. Lineage (NCBI taxonomy): Eukaryota > Metazoa > Chordata > Mammalia > Chiroptera > Rhinolophidae > Rhinolophus > Rhinolophus hipposideros. The sequence continues at coordinate 34,047,657 of NC_138055.1, forward strand.
GCCTATATTAAGAAGACTGTGAGAAGAAGGTTAATGGTTAAATTCAGTTGTCATCAGCTTCATGGGGAGTTCTGTGGCTTTTCTTCCCATTCTCTATGAGACAGGGCTCCAAAAGAATCATTCATAAAGTTTAGAGGTACCTGCAAAATATAAGGATTGCCATCTTATTTTCTGGATGGATGTCTATGAAACTGTCATTTTTACAGGTCTTTTCAGTATGGAGTGAGAGGGTGACTTTTTTACAAAGCTTTGCTTGTGTCCCCTGGATTTTGCAAGACCTATATGAGTATGAAGTCTAGTCTGCTTGTCATTTGGAGAAGTCTGGAGGTATGAGGCTTGCTGATAATGATTATGACAACAGAGTGAAGAGACTGTGGTATAATGTCCTTGAGAAACGGGGGGAAACCCTTCACCCCATACAGATTCTCTGTAGCCTTTGCAGGGTGCAAAAGTGGACATCATTTCTTTCTGAGGCTCCAAGTGAAGGAGCAGAGATAGAGGATGGGGCAGGAGGAAGGGGGTGATCCAGGCTTACCCGAAAGAGATTATGGCAGGCTGGGTCTAAGGTGGCAATCAATGATCTCAGCTTTCTAGTATTCACACCCTGTGATTCTCTTCTCACAAACAGAACATAGCAAAGATGATGAAATGTCACTTTCAGGATTTTGTTACTAGGATTTTAATTTACATCTTTCTAGCTGACTCTCTCCATTGTCTTCTTGGCTGGTACGCTGTGATGAAGCATGCAGCCAAGTTAGGAGTCCCATGTGACAAGGAACTGAGGGTGGCCACTGGTCAACAATCAGCTGGAACTGAGACCCTCAGTCCAATATGTCACAAGGGTCAGCATCCTGCCTATAGCCATGTGCGCTCAGAGCAAGTCCTTCCTCAGTCAAGTGCTCAGATGAGACTCCTTTAAGCCTCATGGGAGACCTTGAAGCAGATGACCTAGCTAAGCCATTCTTGGATTTCTGAATCTTAGAAACTGTGAGTTAGTAAATGTGTATTGTTTTGTGACATTAAGTTTCTGGTAATTTCTTACACAGCAATGGATAACTGCTACAGAGACAGAGAAGGCATGTCCACTGGCCAAGAATGAATGGAAAGTGGGAAGCCCCTCACTGAGGAGGATGTGCAACAATGTATGGTCAAGGTAAAATCATCCCAGGAGAAATACACACACATCGCATTTGTGGAGACCATGACATTGGGAGAGGCCACTAGCAACACCTGGAAACATACAGAGCACCAGTTACATAAGGTGTTTTCTGCCATCTTTCTTATTTCCTCTTATCTTCCCAACACTGAAGATATCAAAAAGGAAGAAAAAGGAGATGTCCCAATGGTAGACCATTCCTCCAAGGTGAGGGAAGGGGAGGAGCATGAAAAGAGCAGTCCACATCCACCCATTCCTTTCAAATTCCATGGGACATAAGACTTTCCAGTGATAGGAGAGTAGAAGTTTTTCATCTGGTACAAGATTGGAAGTTTTAAGTAGACAAAGTTTTTAGAAGTTGCCTGAGATTCATTAAGAGATTTTTTTGCTCAACCAGAAAAGGAAATTTGACACTGGAGGTATAGGACAGTGCTTGGAGAAAAACTAATCTGTTTCATGTATGTATCTCCACCAAGTTTAGACTCTTCATTAAATAGGTATCACATGACGAGAGCCAAGAAGGAGTCTGAGGCTCTGGAAACTAGAGGATGCCTTGAGAAAATGGTTGTAGGCTCTGGATTGTGAGAAAATGCTTCGACATCTGAGAGGAACCAAGAACTATTTTTATCCATTAATATGCAACCAATTGATTTGACATTAAGATTCCCAAATGTTTGACAGCAGTTTGCCAATACCTGTGTGCGACCTCTGACTTAACGTGCCTAGAATAGCTCCTCTACTGTGGAGTCAAACCAGGATTTTGAATCATCTTAAAATGTGATTTGAAAATGAACATAATGACTCATAGAGATTTATTTTCCCAACTTTCTCTGTTACTTCAATACTATTGATCATTCCTATCCTTTGGGGAGTTTTTCTATGGAAGGGTCTCTGTGATACATGTCCCAGGTTTTTCTCTTGCCATTTGACATACTTCTCAAACTTCTTTAAAAACTGTTCTTTCTTCTTCTGTCTCTAATATGTAGCAATTTCCCCCCCACCCATCCCGGATCTACTTAGCGTGCTCTCTTCTCTCTCCTGGCAGGACTGTCCATTTCTGTAGTCTTAGCTGAGTTGTCCGTGCAGATGCCTCCCAGACACATACGTAAACACATGCACGCATGTGCGCGCACACACACACACACACACACACACACACACGCACAATCTGCTCCCCATCCTGAATCTTTTAAATGATGAAGAAACCCAGCATAAATCATAGATACCCTTTTTTGATCCCTTGTTGTCTCTTGCCTTCTCCTCAATAATCAAGTTTCTGAACATAATTTCCTCTCCCACAGTGTCCTGTCTACACTCTTCTTACTCTAATCCCAGCCCACGCCCTCACCACCTGTTGCTTAGGCCACTACAATTATCTCCAAACTGACCTTCATGCCTCTCCTTCCTCTGAATCATCCAATATGTTGTTAATGAAATAGTTTCATAAAGTGAAACCATGATCATGTCCTTGGCTTAAAAAGCTCAAAGACTTTCTTTTTTCTTCTGAATTAAATTCATACTCCTCACTCCAACACTCAAAGCCTTCTATAATATGACCCTAATCTACTTTCTATATTTATCCCCTTCCTTCTCATTTATTTCTTCCACAAGACTTCATCTTATCTCTTCTTGCTGTTCTCTAGCAAGGCCCTTTCTTTTCCACTTTGTTCACAGCAACCAGAATAAGCTTTAAAAAAATTATATGCTTATATGACATTTTGGAAAAGGCAAAAGTATAGGAACCTAAAGCATCAGTGTTAAAGGTGGAGGGCTGTTCAGTATAAATGGACACCACAAAGGGGTTTCTTTGGGCTGATGGAGTGCTTTCTACCTTGATGGTGGTATAACTATACTTTTGTGAAAACTCACAACTACTCTTAAAACAGTATGTGTGTATACTATAATTAATAGAAAACAATAAAAATATTTTAACATGCTCGGAAAAAAAAAATTATATGTATAAGTTAGGTGGTGACAACTGCTGCATTAGCCCTTTAAATGTCTCCTCGTTGCTTCTAGAGTAAAAGTGGAGGTCTTTTGTGCTCTGCCTTTCAAAGGCTTTTCCCCTCAGGCACATGGACTTTGTGCTGTGCCTTCTCAAGCCCTCTTAGGCTTTTGCATTCTCATTGCCTTTCCTCTGGAAACTTCTTATCCTGCAGGCCTCAACTGAAATTACACATTTTTAGAGAGCCTTCCCTACATCACCTCACCTAAAGAGTTGCGCATGCCTCATTCAATCACATCACCCTGTTTACTTCCTCCACCCCTTTTCACCTTTAGTTGAGATGATCTTGTGCTTTTTTTTGTTACCTTTTTGTTGCTTGTCCTCCTTTATGACATTATCAACTCCCATGAGGCCAGGGATCTTGTCTATCCTGATTCCAGCTGTGCTCTCAACATTTAATAAAGTGCCATTCCTTGCTTAGTAAATATATGCTGAATGAATTAATGGATCAATGCCATTTATTCTGCATTGGTGATCTTCCTTGCCATCTCTGCCTGATGAAATTGTGCCCATGATTCAAGACCCATCTCTGAGCCCTCCCATTCTTTGGTCTTGATATGTGAATGTTATTCCCACCTTCAATTGTTTACAGTCTTTTGTTTGCACACCTCTTTGGCCCTTGCCAGGTTCTGCCTTGTTATTTTAAATCTTTCATCATTTCTTCATTAACTACAATTTTCTTTAGTAATGAGTTCTTACATTCATCTTTTGAATCTAATTACTATTCCAAAACAATTGTAGGTATATACAAGTTGATATACTGAATTAAAAAGCAAGAAATACTCCCAAGAAATAATGCAAAGTCTTCACAGATGATTTCATAGTTCTGTTGGTTTAAGGTTTAAGGGATGTCTTTGTTTCTGGGGCTAATTATTATGATAGGAATATATTTATAATGTTCAATGGTACCAATTAATAGTTGTAAAAGGCAGATAATGAAAATCACATCATTTTAACGAAAAATCGAAGTTAAAGATACTTTTTATTTTTGTTTTTAGAGTAAAATAAGTGGTTCCATGCATATGGGCATCTAATGGGTCTAAAGGAACCATAATGTAAACTTGACTTGAATCTTAAAAGTAGAAGTGAGTAAATATTAAGTTGGTGCAGACATAATTTCAGTTTTTGCAATTATTTTTAACTTTTTAAACTGCAATTATTTTTGCACCAACCTAATAGAATTTGACTATCTTACCAAAATTTTTAAAAATGCCAAATACATATTCAAGTATAATTTGTTAGAATCTCATTAATACTTGTTTTCAGAGGCATCTCTTTTATGTTAATATGCCATTTTATGTCTTCCATTTCCCCTCTGTGTTTTATGTATTTGTATTATTATTATTACTATTATTACTATTATTATTTGTATTCTTAATTTTAACTGGATTCAATGATTAATCTTTATCCTTTATAGCCTCTTGGTACTCTGGACATTCTATACTCTATCTGTATTCTAATTTCCTTGTTGCTACCTACTAGTTTTATCAAATATATATAAACTTTTCTATCAGTATTTCTAATTACCACTAAGGATAAGCATTAACCCGGCTGTGTCAATAATAATTTTGGGAGCATACTGATGACATTAAGAGGTTGTTGTTGGTTTTGTTTTGCATGTGATAATTCTTTTAAAAGATTCCACATATTTAAGATGTGCAGTAAAATATTTACAGATGTAAGTATATGATGATTTCATCAAATCAATCAGAGAAGGAGATAGGGAAGTGTATGGAGATAAAATAAGAAAAAAGATTGGTCACAAGTTGGCCATTGTCGAGGTTGATGACAAATACATGGAGTGCATTATACCATTCCATCCACTTCTGGATATGTTTAAAATTTTCTGTAATAAAATGTTAAAGAGAGAAAAATGTCATATTTTCCCCCAAAGAAATACAATTGACTTTAATCGTGATTGCAAAAGGAAATCATGAACGGAATAATTTTATTTTAAATTCACATAGGTTGGAACGGTGTGTTGAAATCAAATCACAAAAAGCCTTGACTATAATGCTTGAAGAGTGGACTTTTTTCAACAGTCAATAGCGAATAATTGAAGCTTTCTGAAAAATTTGTTAATATGTACAGTTTAAATGAAAACTATATTTTAAATTGAATTTTACAGGTAATTATTTTATCCTCCACTAAGTCTATATTTATTAAGTACAAACTGAAGTAATCCAATAGTATGTAAAAATCCAGCCTTAATATTTTTATGTTTTCCCAAGGGATTAAAATAAACACTGTGCAGTGTAATGGTTTCATTTAAATTACCCCAGAGTCTATTAGAGTTGGTGAAGGGGTATCATACAGTACAGGTAAGAAAATCTTCATGAGAACAGTGACAATTGAAAAAGAGTACTAACGAAGATATAAATGATCTAAAAGGAAATTGACCTGTAGTTAAAGGCTGATTAAGATTTTCCTGAACTTAAACTTGAATCTATGCAATAAATTATTAAGGCGGGTGTCATGAGAGTTACTTCCTTCCTAGATCTGTGAGGAAATTCCCATCACCATTGATGAGAATTGTGCATAAAGATCATGGGAAGAGCATGGCCCTTGGGTTTCCTCTTAAACAGCTTGTAGGATTTATTTTGGTTATTTTAATGCACTGCTCCTTGGAGACACTAACTTCAGTTCTGCTTCTACCTTTGATATGGTAAAAATGACAGAAGTTGGGGGTGGGAACCCCAAGAGATGCAGATATCATTTCATTCTTTCTTCTTTATCTACAATTAATTTATTATCAAAGAGGAAACTTTTTGTTCCATACATGCCAAATCTTTAAACAACAACAAGAGATGCTTCCAACCAATGGAGGGGAAAAAATACAGCTTCATATTTAGTAAGTGGCTAACAACTTCTCTGGGAGTTAGACTTTCTTTGGGAACTGAGGTAATTTCTTTGTCACTGTGATTCTGAGACCCTTAGGTGTCACAGCACTCGGCCAGGGGTATTTAGAAATGTTTGTGGGCAAGGGCACCAGGATTTTTACTCAGAGAAATTCTTGAGCCACACGGCAAATGATGAGGAATTGTAGAATGAATTTGTGATGTTGAGGGTAAGGTAAAGTGGGAAAAAATGAAAGTTCTGAGGATGAAAAGTGTTTTATTGTCTCACTCAGCTCTCAACAAAGATTTTAAGTGCAACAGCTCTCGGTCTTCTGCTCTTTTCCCAGGCCTGCTCTGATAACTAGGGATAAGTCTTGGTTTTGATTTTGAGATGGAAGTATCTCTTCTGCAATTCTGGCAAAGTTCTCTCCTGATACTTTTCATTTCAGATTACTTGGGAGCAGAATCAGCACCTACCTCACCTATAGATTTCTGCTCCTCTTCAAAAGAAAGAAATATACCTAGTTATTTTTGCCAGATGGTAAATGTCAGACATGCTATGTATTCCCTCTCTCTGTCTCTCTCTGTTTCTCTCTGTCTCTCTCTCTGTCTCTCTCTGTCTCTCTCTCTCTGTCTCTCTCTCTGTCTCTCTCTGTCTCTCTCTCTCTGTCTCTCTCTCTCTCTGTCTCTCTCTCTGTCTCTCTCTCTCTGTCTCTCTCTCTCTCTCTCTCTCTCTATATATATATATATATATATATATATATATATATATATATATATATATGGATAAATAAATGATAGACATGTGGAAACACAAATATCCTCTGCCTGCAAAATGTTCCCCTTTAAATATTGTAGTATTTTACACATTATACTATTTGACTACAAGCAAATGGGAAGCGTCAAAGAATCAAAAAAAGCAACTGGGAGTGGGCAGATAGAAGGGCTCTGCTGCAGAGTTTTTAAGAGAGCAGATTCATGTTGCAGTATCTTCTGTCACTGTCCTAGAGAATAAATGAAATACATTGAATTAGTTATTTACTAAGAATCTAATTTCAAGGCAGTCCTGCATTTCAAGGTTTTGCACTGGGCAAATGAATTCAATTTATTTAAGCCCTTCACACACATTAACTCGTTTAATCCTTATAACAACTCATGAGGTAGGCACAATAATCATTATGATTTTACGTGGGGAAAATGAGACACTAAGAGATTAATTTTGCCAAGACCTCACAGATGCGAAGTGTTAAAATCAACATTTAAGCCAAGTGAGTCTGGCTGCAGAGTCTATTTCTTAACCACTGTACCATTCTCTCTCATGAGATGGCACTAGAGCAGAGACCTAAATGACAGGAGACCTGTGAGGCTTCTGGGGAAAATGCTCTAAAAAGAAACAAACCCATGATATGAAAGTATATACATCTCTGTTTCAAAGAACAGCAAGGCCAGTATGGTATAAAGTGGGAACGATTGAGGGGAAGAGTGGTAGTGATGAGATGGAGGGGTCTGTGGGCCTTGGGAAAGATTCTGATTCTCATTTTTAGACAAATGGAAAGCCATAGGAGGTTGTTAAGCAGAGGTGCCATGTAATGATTTAAAAGAATATTGTAGGGATGTGTGAAGACTAGGGTAGAAGCAGAAAATCTAAATATTTAATATAAAGTAATACTTAAATTCAATACATAAGTCAAAATTATACACACACATATTACAGTCTTATTTCCTAAAACTGAACTACGTAGTTCCTAAATCTGCTTAGCCAGTTAATCACATTTAAGCAAAAATAGGTTCTCAAATCGTAGTAAAACTCTAAAAACACTTGTAGACTTAGAAACTGTGGCTGTGATCTTTTATTTGATGTGGCTGTCACTAGCTACATGATGTCCCTTTCTGAGAGATGTCTTGAAACAGGGGACCCCATCAAATGTTTCCATTGACTTTCCCATTAGGATGGGCATTAGGTGCTTGTTGCCCACCATTTGGTTGCATCTGGAAGGTGGCTGGGGGAACTGCCCATGCACCTAGCTTGATTTGCCACTGGATGCCAGGGCATTCTGCCACATCCTGCATCTCAGTCGCACCGACTATGTCCCAACATTACCTGCTCCACAGCCTATGTCACCTCCAAAAACGTAGGACTGCCACTGAGCAGCAGGCAGGCACTGTACTCATACATCCTCTTATTGCTGGTGTTGCAGCTGCCTTCTTTTTGCTTGCACAGCTGCCTTGGGGTGGATGTGGGGGACCAGCATCTGTGCCAGAACAGTGGGGGTCTGATATCCACCTTTGTAGTCACTGTTGGGCTAAGTCTTATTAAGAGAGACTTTTCTTTAGTAACCTGTACAAAAATGTTTTAACATATTAACTGTATCCATATGTACTGGGTGATGAGCACCCAGCTTGGACTACGGAAGCAGTGGTAGAAACAGAAACAATAGGTCATACTTTGGATGTATTTTGAAGGCAGACCTAACAGATTTTGCTAATGGGTAGCATGTGAGGTATGAAAGCGAGGTATCATGTATGACTCCCTGGTTTTGGCCTGAGTGATTGGAAGAAAAACTGATGAGAAGGAGCAGGTTTCGTTATTGGAAATGAAGCATTTTGTTTTAGACACGGTAAGTTTTAAATTAAGCAAATTTAAATATGCAAAACAAGTTTTAAGTTTTGCATATTAGGAATCCAAGTAGAGCCTCAAGTACCTGTGTGATATATGAGTCTGGAATTCCAAGGATGGTTTGAGTTCTTCAGAGATGATGAATTCAGTAATCTGATAAACAATTTCCATTCATCTGGTTAGAATCATGTGTCTTTTGTATAAGATACGATTTGAATATATGCATGATTACCCTCCTACTTTAATTTCTATAAATGAAGTTAGAGAAATATGAAATCAAAATCTATGTAAAATGATACACAAGAGCTCAGCTTTCTGATATTTAGCCATGTGCAATGTAAGAATAAACCCATAGTTTATTAGCCTAGTACTTCTTTCTGTGCCCTTCTTTCTCCCTTGAAGACAAAGGAGCTAAGGATGACTAAATCCAACTTTGTTAGAAAATCACACTTTAGCAACTGAGATAATGCTAAATCTATATATACACCAGGCTTGACTTCAGATATCACTGGGAAGGAAATGTAGTTTTAAGATGGGAGATGGAAATTCAGAGAAAACAAGGGTTACAGGATTTCCATGACACATCAGGCTCAGATAGAAAAGCCAAGAGAATATTTTAAAACTTGGAATGAAATGAAATGAAAATGAAACATGTAGTTTTCTTGGAACAACAAATCTCAGAGAACGACCCCAGAGAGAGATCTCAGAGGTGTTACCACTGTATGATATCTCTTTCACATGCCTCTAAAAATGTTTTGTTGTTGAAATTTAACAAGGGATAATTTTGTGAAAGAGGAATCACAAAACCACAGTGAATACAAAGAAAATATTTTACTAAAATATTTAATTCAGTGTTTTCCCAATGGGGACTTTTAAGAAGTGAGACGTTGAAGGAAATAACTGTCATTGTTAGGAATCCAGTCCTAAAATGAGACAAGAATATTCTGAGCTTTTCTCCGAAGCTCTTTGCCCAGTTCTGCCAACAGGCTGCCATGAGGAGGACCAGGAAACCTCTGGAAGTCATTGTGAAGGACCAAGTGAAAGACCAGAATCACTTAAAAGCGTAATCACTTATGTCGCTAAGCATATTTTGCCTCAGACTTTTTACCAGGTGCAGTATTGTGAAAAAGGAAAAGGCAACATACTGGCCGAAATAAAAAAGATGTGAAGAACACAATTTTGGTTCTCTCCCCACCCCAATATGATTTGTATTTTCAGAGTGAAAGATAGAAACAGAGAGATCTGTGATTTCATCCACTAAGGATTGCAAACAGAATCATTCCTTGGCCAACTTTTGTATTCAAGGTCTATTATTCTTAACGTAACTCTTGTGTTTCAAATTGAGATAAATGAGAGCATACTATTTCCTAAACGGAACTTAAGTGTATCACTGCAAATATGTGCATGTATGAAACAATCATGAGCCATGAATCTTCCACCTTGTGTATTACTGTTTTATTGATACAGAAAGTGCTGTTGTTTGGATATGAATATCATTTAGTGCATTAAGATGTAGGAGGGACAAATAATTATGTTCCAGCTCTGGTATAGTCCGATAGTGTCTTGCATAAAGCATCAACCCGTGATAGAAGACTTTCTTGGGCTGTCTTGCTGTCATGATTCCGATGTATTTTGATTTCCTTCTGGAGTCATAAATTGCACTTTTGGCACAATGAGGGATGAGTTGTTCCTTCGGATAGAGTTGTTCCTCCGCATGGAATTGTTTCTTCTCATGGAATTGCGCTTCCTCAAGGAATTTTGATGGGACAGTTCACTCTTCTGGAGGGTCTGAATAAGGATGGAAGGCTTCTCATCCAGCTCTCGTGCACTGCACCTCGGAGCAGCTACTTTAACAGTGTTTCCAAATTTGGAGTAATCCACAGAATACACTCCTTCCTCCTCAGTTACAATAGACACAAAGCGATGGCCCCATTGGATCTCCTCAGCGATGTAGGACGTTCTTGCTTGTGTGGTAATGCCAGTAGTTTCAACCACACCTTCCAGAATCACGATGACCTCCAGGTCCTGATTGGCAAGGTCAGTTGCTGAGATATCATACAAGGGGCTGCGCTTGTCAATCACATGGCAGATGATTAATGGGGCCACCAGAAAAATGTTGTTACTCTCAATTGGGTTATCCACAGGAATGTCCATTTGGTGAATAGGCACCACCTCCCCTTCAGGTGTAGTTGTTTTCTTGACCACCTGGATGCGCACTGAGGCACTGATGATCATGCTTTTCCTTAGGTCACCTACTCGGAACATGAAGCACAGCTTGCCATTTCGGACGGCAATCACAGCATGGCGGCTGAAAATCAAAGTTTCTGCCCTTCTGTGAGCCTGAGCTGTTTTCATGAAAATGCAGCCCAACATGACTGCATTGATGATCAAACCCACGATGTTCTGGAGAATTAAAACTGTGATGGCCAGAGGGCATTCCTCTGTCATCATTCTCCCTCCAAATCCAATTGTCACTTGAACCTCAATGGAGAAGAGAAAAGCAGAGGCGAAAGACCTGGAAGAAATAATATCAGAAAACAACGCCATCAGATCAAATTTTGAATAATGAAGTAACACGATAAGCAAAATTTTGTTTTCAATGCCAAAATCATTATTTTTCTTGAATAAAATATTCAAGCTGAATTTGTGATTTTCTCCCTCCAAAGTCTATTACATACCTTTGGAAAGACTAGCTAACTTAACTTGTCACATGCCTAATTCTTTCTCTTCTACATGCATCTACCTCCAGACTTCTGGGATACGATACTATTAATGTTTTCTAGGTCATGAAATGATGAGCCTGCTTGTGTGAAATCTTTAAAATAATAAATATACATATTTATGCTTACAGGCATTTTTATTTTGTTAGGTAATTTACTTTCACAAAGACATACTTTATTTTGTCAGGTAGAAAGTTTCATTATTTACTGAATGCCTCTGTTTAAAAGTAATTTGAGTAATATGGAAGGTACTGAGTAATGAATAAACTTATTATTATTCACAAACTTTAACTCGAATTCATTTGCTAACACTTAATGTGTACCTTAGATAGAAAAAGCACAATACTAAAAAGTGATACAGAACACATCATTCAGAAATACTAGTATTTTTAACAAAAAAAAATGTTTTTCCACTTGGAAAAAAAAAGTTATTTATTGTCTCATTTTTATCTGTAAGTGATCTAGAGAATGCTGAAGCTATTCAAGGAAGATTTTGAGGCAGAGATGAGTAAATGACTGTGTCGAGAACATATAATCAACCAGAACTTGAATCATCTCAATTCTGGCCTCGTGCTCTGAAAGGGACAACAGTAAAGGGTCAATAAGTGTCAGGATTTTCTTGGGAAACTTTTCTACATGGAGCATTTCTTCAGTGAGTAAATACGGATGTGGTAAGTTCAAGGTAGGCCTGGGTAAGATAACTGAAAAGCTCTCAAGTGACTCTAAGAATTTATCCCCCTGGTTGAAAAGCACAACTGGTTATTCTTATCATTAATTTATTCACTTACTACACATCTAATACTGCTGTGACTTCTTAATGGAAATGACATTAGTCCTGTGTTTGCCACCAGCCCCACTTTAGAACTTCTTTAATTTTATGGAAGATAAGCTATCGATCAAAGTACTATCTATTACTGCCACACACAATGAGTGAGCAAAATGTTTAAACATGTGAATACTGAGTACACACACTGCACTTTGGTGGGACATGAAGAGTGAGCAAGCCTACACAGATGATTCTTCTGATTAGTTTTTAAGTGGAATGTGAAAATTGCCTTTTTCACCCCTTTTGTTGCTAAAAAGATTCATGGAAAACCAAAATAATTGCTTTTTTCACTAACTACACACAGGATACATCATTTGATACAAAAACATTGCAAAGAATAATAATGGACCCCAGAAGAGTGGCATGGACACAACATTGATTTCTAACAATCAATTAGAAACTTCAGGGAGGAGGACACTTCAGGGAGGAGTCTAATGATGATTATCCCCAACTATTTGGTTTTAATTGCTTGAGAGACTATACATGGGCCACACTACGTATATTGTTTATTTTGTGAAAAAATTTAATACTAAACATTATATGGTGCAAGGCCCAGCCTTTTAGGGACACCTGTCATACTGAAAAACCTCAAGAGATGAAAGTGTTTAGCAGCTCATTTGTTCTACTACAGAGAAAGTTAGGCTGAATAATAGAGAAAATATGTTGGTTTATTTTCTGACTCATGTTAGAGAGTCACCCACATGAAAGGGAAAATGATCCATCCTAAAATGAGAATGGTAAAATGTTATTTGTACATACCAGTGAGTATGCATCACAATAAGTTGTTTCCAATTTTGATGATATGGTGGGACATTGAACTTATGAAAGGAAAGGAAATACAAAGAATTAGAAATATTATTAGTCATCCTTTAAACCCCCTTTGGGGAAGAATAGAGATTTTTCTCTTTCTATATTTTTGGTGATAAAAAATGTGTTATGTATGGTTTGTTATGATTAAACTGAATGTTGACATTAAACTATAAATAGTACCATAACATTAAAATAAAACCAGTAAGATTTTAACATTAAATATGTCAAATAACTTTTTTAGATAAAATGTGCAATTTAAAATGCTAAAATTGCAGCTTGGTTTCTCTTACTCAGATAAAGGTTGAATAGCAGTGGGAACTCTGATGGGAGTAGGATTCATAAGTGAAAAATCATTCAAAGGAATGCTGTAGAGAAAAGGACCCAGGACAGGTCACTGGGTCCCTCAGCAGCAGAGAAGCAAAAAGCCCAAAATGTAGAAGAGGAACTAAAACACACAAACTCCTTTAAAAGAATATGCTGGAAGATGGCAGAGTAGGTATACATTGTGTTTTCTTCTTCCCATGACCACATCAAAATTATAACTAAATTACAGAACAACCATCATTGAGAATCTAGCTGAAGTCTAGCTGAATCTAGCTGAAGTCTAGCTGAACCAAAGTCCTACAACTAAGTACATACAGAAGAAGCCACTTCCAGACTGGTAAGAGGCATGGAGTGATTGGTAAGAGGGGCAGAGGTGCAGAATGGGTTGGTCCCACACCCATGTGTGGTGGTTAAAAATCAGGAAAAATATCATGGCTGTGGAGGTCCCTCCCTGCCTGAAGAGTGAGGTGTTCCAGCCCCACACCAGGCTGCCCAGACCAGAGTTCCAGTGCTGGGGAGAGAAGTGCCATAATTTCTGGCAATGAAAACCAGTGTAAATTGTGGCTGAATGAGAGGGGGTGTGGCTGTAGTCCCAGGAGCTCCTCTGAAAGGACCCATGCACAGACTTACTTGCTGATGAACTCACTCACTCTGAGCTCCAGCACTGGGACAGCAAGTCAAAAGGTGCCAGGGACATACGGGGAGGAACTGAGTTGTCTAGCTTCAGGATGAGGGCTGGAGGAGCAGTTTTCACTGAGAAAAGAAGTGATGGCAGAGGCCATAGTTCCTTTGTTGAGTCCTCCCCCCACCCAGCCTGCACATGCAGGCAGCCACCTTATCTGACTAGCCATCAACCTAGCTAACACCATTGGCCCACCCTTGGTGATTACCCAAGACACCACCCCCACCCAAGCAGCTTCCAGTGGCTTTTCCATACAAAAAGACTGTCTTGACTTATGCTGTGGGCTTTCCTAAAATCTCTCAAAGATTCACAAAACCCAAGCAAGCAGCACCTGGCTTCAGTATGGCCTGTACCTCTTGCCAAGCAGCCCCAAGCCTAGCACTAGAGACAGCTTGCCTCAGTTTGTAGCTTAGCCTCTCCCAGGCACCTCCAAGCCCACCACAAGTGGTAACCATCTGCAGATTACTCTGTAGCTCATACCAAGTGGCCCTGGGAAGAGCACATGAAGCAACTGATCCTGGCCTGCAACAGAGCCCCTCCCAAGAGGCCTCAGAACTAACACACCTGGTAGCCAGCTTAATAGCACACCAGAGTACCACCTGACCACCTCCACAAATAACACACCCAAAGGGCAAACACGGCAGGAACCAGAGCCCCACTAAAGCAAATCCTGCTCCACAGGATCAGCCCCTGCACAGCAGCTCCTCCAACAGCTGTCAGAGCCAGTCCTCACAACAAATCAGCCTGAAGGTCAAACCCTTCCACTGATATGCCAACAATAATCAAGGCTCAACTACAATAGGGGGCACACACAACTCACACAAGGGACCCACCTAGAGCACCTGGCTCAAGTGACCAGGGAGACTGTGCCACTGGGACATTTACTACCAAAGGCCACCAAGAGACATAGCAGCTCTACCTACTACATGGCAGCAAACATAGGGAAGCCGCCAAGATAAGGAGACAAAGAAACATGTCCCAAATAAAAGAACAGAACAAAGATTCAGAAAAAGAGCTAAACAAAATGGAGACAAGTAATCTACCAGATGCAGAGTTCCAAACACTGGTTGTAAGGATGCTCAATGATCTCAGTGAGAACTGCAATCCAGAGATAGGAAATATAAAAATGGAGAGATGGAGATAGAAAAATAGAAAAGAACCAGTCAGGAATAAAGATTACAGTAATGAAAATTAAGAATACATTAGGGGCAGCCAGATGGCTCAGTTGGTTAGAGCGCGAGCTCTAAACAACAGGGTTGCTGTTATGATTCCCACAGGAGCCAGTGTGCTGCACCCTTCACAATGAGATTGAAGACAACGAGCTGACGCTGAGGGGCTGGAGGGGCGACCTGACGGCTCAGTTCTTTAGAGCACGAGTTCTCAACAACAAGGTTGCCAGTTCAATTCCTACATGGGATGGTGGGCTGTACCCCCTGCAACTAAGATTGAAAATGACAACTGGACTTGGAGCTGAGCTGCGCCCTCCACAACTAGACTGAAGGACAATGAACTGAAGGACAATGACTTGGAGCTGACAGGCCCTGGAGAAACACACTGTTCCCCTATATTCCCCAATAAAAGTGTTTTAAAAAATACATTAGAGGGAATCAACAATAGATTAGATGAAGCAGGATTGAATCAGCGATTTGGAAGATAAAGTACCAGGAAACACTCAATCAGAATAGCAAACAGAATAGCAAATAGAAAAAAAAGAACCCCCCCACCCCCCATCCCAAATGAGAAGTTTAAGGGGCCTCTGGGATAACATCAAGCACACCAACACTTGCATCATAGGGGTACCAAAAGGAGGAGAGAGGGAGGAAGGAATTGAAAACCTATTTGAAGAAATGATGGAAAACTTCCTTAACCTGGTGAAGGAAATAGGTATTAGGTTGGTGCAAAAGTAATTGTGGTTTAAAAGGTTAAAAAAAAAAAAAAGGCAAAAAACCGCAATTACTTTTGCACCAACCACCTAATATAAGAGCCCAGGAAGTGCAGACAATCCCAAACAAGATGAACCCAAAGAGGCCTACACCAAGACACACCATGATTAAAATGCCAAAGGTTAAAGACAAAGAGAGAATCTTGAAATCAGTAAGAGAAAAACAGTTAGTTATCTACAAGGGAACCCCCATAAGGCTGTCGGCTGATTTCTCAACAGAAACTTTACAGGCCAGAAGGGCTTGGCATGAAATATTCGAAGTGATGAAAGGACCTACAACCAAGATTACTCTATTTGAAGAAACCCAGAACACTAATTCAAAAAGACATGCATCCATATGTTCATTGCAGCATTACTTACAATAGCCAAGATATGGAAGCAACCTGAGTGTCCATCAATAGATGAATGGATAAAGAAGTGGTACATATATAGAATTGAACATTACTCATCCATAAAAAAGAATGAAATCCTGCCATCGGCAATAACATGGATGGATGTAGAGGGTGTTATGCTAACTGAAATAAGTCAGACAGAGAAAGAGAAATACCATATGATTTCACTTATATGTGGAATCTAAAGAACAAAAAACACAAATAAAACAGAAAGACTCAGATACAGAGAACATTTTGATGGGTGCCAGATGGGAGAGGGTTTGGGGGAAGGGGTAAAAAAAGTGAAGGGATTAAGAAGTACAAATTGGTAATTACAAAATAGTCATGGAGAGGTAAAGTATAGCATAGAGAATACAGTCAATTATATTGTGATAACTGTGTGGTATCCATGACCACACTAGATTTATTGTGGTGACCACTTCATAAGTTATATAAATGTCTAATCACTATGTTGTACAGCTGAAACTAATATAATTGTGTATGTCAACTGTAATTAAAACATAAAAAAATTAAAATATGCTGAAAAAAATAAAATGCTAAAATTGTTATGCTGATAAAATCAACTTTGTCTCATTGTATTTGTGACACCATTTCTCATACTGAGCTTAATGTTCACACCAGTAGGAATGCATCAGGGGAATGACCATGCTTCAGAAAACATCTTGTTGAAAATGAGAAAGGAGACTAAAATGGCTTTTAATAACCAGCACACTCTATAGGTTTGTCTTTTAAAAAGTCATTGAATGGATATCACTTTTGATGACATATCTTTAATAAATTGCTTACTGACTTCTTTTTTTCACAGGAAAAGTCAATATATTTGCCTTATAAATAAAACCTCTCCTTTATTTTCAAGGTGTATCACTTTTGTTTCTTTTATCTCTTTTATGAGTGTCTACTGCATGTTTATTAAAAATTTATCTTAATATGAAAACAATTCACCAATATCAGTGTCAATAATTTCTTAAAGACCAACAGATAATGTTATTTGACCTACAAATATATGTTAAATGAAGTATTTTAATTATTTCTTTTATATCTGATTGCACTGGTGATCTATAGTTTTCACCTTTTTTTTTGAGATAAAAGTTTGTGACAAGTTTAAGAAAGAAAATATCTACTCAATGGTAAAGGCAATGAATCAATTCAATATAGTTTTCTTTCCTGAAAATCCAAGCTGAAATCTGTGGCATGTGATATCCACTTTTGGTATACTGGCATTGCAGATACTTAGAGACAGATTCATAGTCTGGGTTTCTGTTTCTTGCAGTGATATGCTAGTTTCATAAGATTTCAGGGTCAGTAAGGTCTCATTTTTTACAGATTCCTGGGAGAATGGTGCTAGTACAAGTTGTTTTGCTTGATGGATGCATTATGTGAATTTGGAATGTCACTTAGAAAATGTCCTGGGAAAGTTTCTAATATTATTACTATTATTTAGCTTCAGAGTGAACATTTTTGCAATTGATCTAAATGATGTCTTTCCATTTTCCAACAACAACAAAAAAATAAGAGATAAATCTCCCCAACTAAATGTTCTTTGGTCATGTGAAAATATAAGAAAAGAATCACTGAGATCAAATTCAATTTACTTATCTTTGAAATACTTATAAAAGAAGGAAAAGTTAGGCAATCTAAAAACTGTCTCTAAAAAGCTTTATAACCTATTAATATTTTTGAAGAAAACCACAACATTAAGCTACTTCTGCATAATGTCTTCCATTAACAATTTGGACCAATTTCCATTAAAAATTAATTTTTTTCTAGTTCTGAATCTTAGCATAATTTTCAGTCACAGAATCCAATGCAAGTAATTAGCTATTTATGCTAATCTTGATAAACAGGGGCTTGTATTTATTTTTTTCCATTTTTAGTGGATTTTTAGTCTAGGACAGCTCTCTACCCATTATTGCAGTGTTTTCCCACTATTTCTGAAAAATGTCACGGGTAAGAGAAGTCATGAAAAAATATTACTAGCATTTGCACAGTATTTTTTGCTGATCAGAGATATTTACTTGTGAAAACTGGAATTATGGACAGCAGCTTTTTCATACTGAAAAACTACATGTGTGGTTTTGGGGTTTTTTTTTGCACTTTTTTCCCCCCCTCAGTATGTCACTCTGGAACTCTTTGAGCCACAGCCATTTTTTTTTCTTCCTTTCTTTCTTTTCTTTTTCTTTCTTTCTTTTTTTTAAATAACTGGTATACTGTTTCCAAGGCTAGCCCCAGGGATTGAAACGTCACATTTTCAGACATCTCATCCATAAAGCTGCATCAAAGAAAGTTTTTTTTTTTAATGTGTTAGATTAGTTCTGCATTTTTGTTTCTGGAGGCACTAAAGCAAACCCTTTATTTTACTTTCAACAAGAAAAGAGAGCAATTTAATATTTTTTTCCAAATTGTTTTCAACCCCTGCTTCATCCCACTGCATTCTTACCTGACATTAGTCACACACACAGTAGACTCCACGCCACTTTTCTCCATGTAAGCATAGATGTCCCCATGGGCAAAAGCCACCAGCCACCACATGATGGCGAAGAGCAGCCAGCTACAGAGGAACGACATGGTAAAGATGACCAGCGTGTGGCGCCATTTCAGGTCCACCAAGGTAGTGAAGATGTCCTGCAGGAATCGGCCTTGCTCACGGATGTTCTTGTGCGCCAGGTTGCAGGCGCCACTCTTGGCTATGAAGCGGGCTTTAGGGAGGCGGTCTCGGATGCGCGGTTTGCGCAGGTTCTCTGCCGCGATGCGCGCCAGCACATACTCCTCTGGGATGATGCTCTTTCTGGCCAACATCGTCTCGTCACCATAGCCAGACTATCCACCTGTCTCTCACCTGCCTCTCCTCTGGAGACCCGTCCTCCTGCGCGAGGGAAACGAAGATTAAAAATTCCACCCCGCCCTCCCCTGCCCCCACCCCAGGCCCACATTTCCTCACTTCTTCAGTCCTTGCATTCAGGGGTTATGTCTATACATTCGAGGTAACATGCCAAGCTAAAGTAGGATTTTATTAATCTAAATACGAACTTAATTTGTGCGTGAGTTCTGAGATCCCGGAGAAAATTGTGGGTCTGAACTAGAATTGTTTCAGTTGAACTTATCCTTTTGAACACATGGTTATAGCCTTAGTTACGCAAAACCAAACAGCAGGCTCAATGACAGTTCTCCGAGATTAACTGCGTCTGTAGCTTAGTGCAAGGATACAAATCGCGGCGTCGATCACGAAAAGTAAGGCCATCTGGGTTGCGATCTACATACTACAGTATTTACGATAACACCAATACAAAACGGGGGGAAAGTTTTTCCTTCGTTATTTTTAGAAGTAGGCAAAGAAAAGGCCGTGGCCTCTTGCACAATATAAACAACATTTAGTGTAATTTGACAACATTAGCGATGTGCTATGTAACGTGAAAAATATGAACAAATATTCTAAAGTTTAAAGAAGAGTTGCATTTAAAAATGTTTCCCATTGGAACGCATAGTATAGATTGAAAACTTCTTTGCTACGAAGGGATCAAACATACAAGCTGCACGGAAAACCCGGAAAATAGCCAGCGGGCTGTAGATAGAGTTAAAAGAGTGTGCCCGGACAAGTCGGTCCAACCCCGCAAACCTCCGTTGTGTTTTGCATTTTAAGTCATTTGCGAGGACGCGGACAGCCCTCCCTCCGCGCACGCGAGGAGCGTTGACACTTACAGACTCGGGGCAGCGGGGGCGGCAGCTGCACCTCCGGGCACACGCGGGCGGACCGCAGGCAGGTCTCCGGCTCTCCCATCCCTGCCCGCGGGAGCCGGGATCGCGAAGGTCGGAGGGACAGATCCGAGGGCCGCTCGTCCTAGGGGGAAGAGTTAAAATAATAAAAGGTGCAATTGAATCTGAACGCGGAGAGGGCTGGAAGAAGGGGGACGGGGTAGGTTTTCCCCTCCCCCTGCTCAGCTCTACTCCCTAGGCCTTTGCAGTGGGCGGAGGAGGGGCTGGGGGAGAGGAGCTTAGAGACGGTGCTCCACAAATCAGCCTCCCAGTTCGGGCTTTGACGCGTGCCAGACCTCTGAGGCCGCCGAAATTGCCACGGTGGGGGCGGGACAAGAGGTGGGTGGTGGGGGGCGCGTCCCGGGGTGGTGGGGATCTGGCCAGAGGGAGGGGCGACGGGGGGGAGGGCGGGACCTGTAAAACCAGCTCTTTTCCAGTAGCTGTGACCCCACTGCCTCCAGAATGACACGCTCCTCTTTAAAAGGCTCCCTGTTCTGGGGAGAGAACTTTATGAGACTAAATTCACTGACGTAAATAGTTTTTTTGTAACCTGGGTGAATAACTGGGCTACTTAAGATTTAATAAAACCAGATATAGAGATAAGAAAAATAGTCTTTTAAGGCTTTCAAGCTGGGTGCACACACATTTATTTACATTAAATTTCATCTAGTAAGGATGGCACAGGTGGACGATGTTCTGAAACCCATCATAACAAAGTATTTCTTCACCAGCCAAAGCTAATTCTCAAGGAATTAAACAGAGGAGAGAGAGAGAGAGAGAGAGAGAGAGAGAGAGAGAGAGAGAGAGAGAGAGAGAGAGACAGAGAGAGAAAGAAAGAAAAAAAACTACTTGAAGTCTCTTCCAATGAGAAATTTTATCCCAAACAGGGACAGCTGTCCACATTTTAGAACTCAAATGCTCAGCTTCTTATTATCTAGATGATTTGAATGATAAAATAGAGCGCACACAAGAAAGGTTATACAGTAAATATTTTTCTATATATTTTTTAGAAGGAGCCAGCAAAGACAAATGGTTTTCTCTCACAGGTCAAGCCTCCTGGTTTGGCACTCATCTTAATGGAAACTTTAATTCTTGGAAATTTCATGTATTTTCCAAGACTCAAGGGAGAAAGTATATGAAGCATAAACAATGTATTCATTTAATTATCAAAAGACCTAAAATTAGTCTTTAATGAAAGCAAATGAAGATTTTTTTTTTCCCTTTGTAGATAGATGTGCTTAACCCCTTCAAGTCAGGGATCCTAGCCTGATAGTGGTAGCTCGCCTCTCTACTATCAGTAATTTTTACAGTAAATTATGTGGCAGTTTTACTACAACTGTGTGGGGATCAATTTGTATAGTTAATCCCCTCATTGTTCTATTTTACGATTGAATTTGGTACAATTTATATTTTGGCTCAGGTAACATTTATTAAACACGTATTTTGTGAAGGTTATATATATCATAATTTCTGTTCTTGAGAGGCAGACAATTGTAGTAAGAGAGACAAGACTTTAACAATAAACTCTAATACAAGCATGGATTTGATTACAATGAAAAAGGACATACTACTAAAGTGCCCTGGGAATATAAATGAGATATACTGAGACTAGGAGACTAAGAAAAGCTTCATTAATTATTCTGCATTTGATCTCATCTTTGCAGGACCAGATAGATATTTGGGGAATGTAGAAAAGCAGAGAAAAGACATTTCATAGAAAGGAACCATCATGAACAAAAGTATGCCGTATTGACAAGAGTGAGGCCGTATTGACAAGAGTGAGCCATGTTTTAGTAACAAACTAACTTAAACAGCATTGCTGAAGCAACATCAGCAAGATTGTTGGAGACTTGAGTCCAATCCCCCCCAGGCAGCTTGTGTCACCACGGTTCTCAACATATAATGAGTTATTCATGTACTTGTCCCTCCTCCTCCACCCACACACACAACCCGTGAAACTGAGGGCTACTGAAGGGCAGGGCTGTAATTTGCTTATCTTTGTATCCCAATCCTCTGTACAGCTCAAATTACAGAGGTGCTCAAAAACAAAAAAATCCTTGTGAATCAGTGATGGAAAACATTAGGTTGAACAGTTATGTTGGGACCTTGAGAGAAAAAAAATGAAGACAACCTTAAATACCAAAAAAGGAGTTTGGGAGTTTGGGCAGTCTTTAGTAGGTAGTTGTGTAGGCAGAGTCCTAAAGAGCAGTTTCCAGGTTCTTGGCCTCACGTGGAAAGGTGCTGGATTGGTTATTAGATGGCCATCAGCTGTGACTAGTTGGCCATCAGCTGTAACCTGTTAGCCATTAGTCACTAATATAACTGCCGTGGCAGAGATGCCAAATGCGGATTGTGCAGATCCTGCTTCTTGTATCTCCAACCCAGCCGCCAGTGAGAATCTAGTGGTATGAACCCCCTATCCATGGCTTCCCCGGTGTTCCTTTTTGGCCTCTGTACACCCGCTGAGAGCAGCAGGAGTGGAACCAGAAAGCCTGCATGACAAGTGGTGTCGTGCTGGGCGACCTGCGGGGTCTCATCTCCGGCTCCCCACATAAGAACGCAGGACATGGTGAGGCAAAACAGGAACACCCACGGAGCCATAGTTAGGGGACTTATACCACTATATTCTCGCTGTCAGCTGGGTTGGAGACACAGGAAGCAGGAGCCACACTGTTCGCAACCCTCACTGCGCCGCTTGCAGGCTCAGCCACCATCTTCTTGCTAGCCCCCATTTTCTTCTAGCCACAGCAGTTATATTAGTGGCCAATGGCTCACTGATTACAGCTGACGGCCAAGTAGCCACAGCTGATGGCCATCCAATCACAGTTGATGGCCATTTACTACCTGAGCTAGCATCTTTCTATGTGAGGCCGAGAGCCTGGAAACTGCACTCCTGGCTCTGTCCCCACAAGTGGTAAACCACAGAAAGATTTTGATTAGAGAAAACACAGGTGCCTGCTTTAGGAAGATTCATCAGGAAGCAGAGGCTATGATGGTGTTGCTAAGTAGAGCCCCTCCCTTCAGGCTCCAAAATTCTGTGATTGGTAGGCAGAAGGGGGCGCTGGAAACTATTGTAGTAATTAGAGAAGGAAAGAGGTCTGGGGCTAATAAGCAATGTCAGTGGGCAATATACAAATATATACAATAGGAATGTTATACAGAGTCAATATTGGGAGAGGGAAATGTCAGGAGATTGTGATATTTATCGTGGTGATAGAAATAGTAGGAAAATTGAAATGAGAAGAAATGAACTGCTGAGAAGAATTGAGATGTGCAGCAAATAAATCATTATCTGAATCCTATGAAAATTCTGTTATTTTGGTATAATGCTTATTTAGGACTCAATATTTTTTTCTAATGAGGTATATTCTTCCAAGTATGTGATTTTTAAGTAGTTTTGACTTGTTTTAAAATGACAAACTATACCATACCTTTTATTAGTCAATGATTTAAGCTGATTAATTCAAAATAAGTTGCACTAATAATATACACAATAAAGGCCATATTTTAAGATATTAATGTCGTGCAGGGTCTCAGCTCCCACTCCCCGCCCAAGAACGCAGGACACGGTAAGGCCAAAAAGGAACACCCACGGAGCCATAGATAGGGGAGTCAAACCAATATATTCTCGCTGGCGGCTGGGCTGGAGACACAGGAAGCAGGATCTACACAATCTGCCTAACAGCAGTCCGTGCTTGCCAGCCACCATCTTCTTGCTAGCCCCCATTCCTTTTTTACTAGCGTAGCCACAGCCGTTATATTAGTGGCCAATGGCCTACGGGTTACAGCTGACGGCCAACTAGCCACAGCTGCTGGCATCTGATCACAGTTGATGGCCATTTACTACCCGAGCCAACACCTTTCTATGTGAGGCCGAGAGCCTGGAAACTGCTTTTTGGGGTTTTGTCCCCACAGCTGGAGACACAGGAAGCAGGATCTACATAATCTGCCCAACAGCAGTCCGCACTTGCCAGCCACCATCTTCTTGCTGGCCCCCATTTCTTCTGCTAGCGTAGCCACAGCAGTTATATTAGTGGCCAATGGCTTACGGGTTACAGCTGACGGCCAACTAGCCACAGCTGCTGGCCATCTGATCACAGTTGATGGCCATTTACTACCCGAGCCAGCACCTTTCTATGTGAGGCCGAGAGCCTGGAAACTGCTTTTTGGGGCTTTGTCCCCACAATTAATAAGTAAACTTTTGACACCAGAATGCCTAAAAGCAAACAGCCATTTAGAAAAAAAAAAGGTATGAATGTGTACTATAAAAATATTATAGATTTTCTTTTTATTTTCTCTTTCTATCCCCTTCCCAACATTTTTTTTTTTTAAGTAACCCTGTATGTCTTTTCCCTTTAACTAGTTTTTGTGCACTAGATGGAAGATGCACGAGCACATGTTGTTTGTTGTTTTCAACACATACACAGTGTCTGGAGTTGTTCCTGGCTCTGAGAAGTAGGTACTCAATACATGTCAAATAAAGGAAAGAAGGAACGGTGCTCATGCATTTACTCTTTCTCTCTTTCTTGCATTTACTCTAAATCTCCTCCCTCCTCCTTTCATGTTTCTGCAACCACTTCTCATAGCCCACACAGATAATCTGAAGTTTGAAAATCTCTTTGTAGTCTACAGTCACACCTATCTAAAAAGATTACCTTCCTCATCACCTCCCCCTTCTCTCTTTACCCTATTGTTCTCCTCCCTTCCAACTATCCACAACTCCCCTAACCACTCCAGGTCAGCAGTACTTAAATTTGTTTGGCATTTGCTGGCTGTGTCTCTTTACAACCTGATTTTAAGCTTAATGAAGACATATCTATAATCCCCAAAGGTCGTCTGAACAAACAGTACCTGCTCAATAAATACTTATTGATTGCTCTCTAGTTCCTCTCCGTTTTGATCTCCTCTTCTCATATTATGGTCTAAATCGTGAACATTTAAATTTATCTTTGGTAAATTTGTGAAGGAAATCAATTAATCGTTCAGAAACATTTATTACTTCAGGCTTATTTTATTGGTTTATTTATTTAATTACTAAATTACTATCTATGTCATCCACTAAAATGCATGTGTTTTCTTAATTGTTGTATAATTCTCCTAACTTCTTTCAGGAGTGGAGACTTATTTGTGTACTACTCCTAGTAGAGACCAGTAATAAGTTTAGAACAGAGCTAACTTTTAAAATCTTATGATTGTCTTGACTATTCAGGAATTCTGTTAGAATCTATTCCTGTTACATACGGGAGAAAGTTATGCAGTTGGACAGCAATAAAAGGATATCTATTCACTTGTAAGTAAAAATCTGTTAAGTTCCTTTTAGACCCTATGATCATTTTATTTGCAGATAAAGAAGTTTCTACAATTCTCATTCTCTGAAGAAACCTAGTCTGTCAAGTGCTTCCCAACAAGTGGAGAAAGTATTAGGTTGATGCTTTTCCCAGTTGTCTGCTGCTCTGATTATCACGTACAAATCAGTGAAGTCCTTGAAAGTACTATTGAGATAAAGAGTGAAATCCTTGCATATGATGACCTTGCCTTCGACTTGACTTGTGAATTTTGAACTCTTGGATTTCCTGAGCCATATTAGATGTAAGAATTTGGACAGTCTTCAAAATGACAATGGAAACAATTCATGGTAGAAGCCCAGATAAACGTTGGTCTATTTGCTTGGTATGCTGCTTTATTAGTGTCCTCATATAAACCACGTATTGGAACATATTGCTTTGGAATCAGCTTAATAAAACAGTTACATAAACTAGTAATCAAAACAGCATGTTATAAACTCTCTTTTTTGGAGTTATCATGAAGTGGAAATGACAATATAATTCTTCGTACTTATCTGTTCCAGTGAGTTCAGAGTACATTTCTTTTTGAAATATATATCTATTTATGTGCAAAAAAGCCTCACTCTCCTTTAAATATTCACCCCATTTTTTGACGGCTATCCATCAGAACCATTCATGAAAAAGACCTCCATCCATCTTGCATGTTCAATTCTTCAAACTTATGCCTGCTCACAGGTGTGAACCAGCAAGTCAGGAAGGGGGCACTAATAACAATCACTACCTTTTAATGTACATCTAGCTGAACAACACAAAACCCCTGCTTCAATGCATGTTTGGAGAGGAAGCTGTTAGCCAACAAGTAGACAACTAATACATAATTATCCGTGGTGTCCAGATTTATAAACAGAATACAACAGGATAAGATTGAAAATAGTGGAGGCCAAAGATTAGCAATTTTATATAGAATTCAGAAAGTGAGTTCTCTAAGAACTCTTTAAGAAGGTGAAACTTGAAAAAAGAATCTGTGAGGTGATCAACTGAGGAAAGAGTGCTTCAGGCAGGCCAAGCACAAGTATGAAAGGTTTGAGGCAGGAAATAGCTTGGTGTGTTTGAAGAACAGCTAAAAGATCAATACATCTGATGGAAAAGAGGACAAGCAGGAGACAAAATAGGGAAAGTGGGAAGTGTATTCACTGATCTGTCCATCTCTCCATTTACCCAGTGAATGAAGATTGTGAGTCTGTGTATACTAGGCTATTAAAAACACTGAGCTAATCCTTGAGGCAGCTATATGTTAGGATATTTTCCTCATTTTACACGTGAGTTGGTTAGAGTATACCTAAATGCCTTATCTAAACTCAAATACCATGTAGGTGGAAAGTTATGACAAACTCAAAACATCAGATCCCAAATCCAATGCTTTTCTCACTGGAAAATATGTCAAAGGAATTGTTGTTAATCTATGACACAGCTACATGAGAAACACCTGGTAACATTATTTTATGTCCCTCCAGACTTTTATTGAGCAAGGATACAATAAAATATAAAATCTTTGGCCCCCAAATTAAAATATATTTAATGATAAGGTATAAATACTTCTACTAAAATAAAGCACATGTATAGTGCCAGGTGGGTACTAGACTAATTGGGGGGATCACTTTGTAAATTATATAAATGTCTAACCACTACGCTTTACACCTGAAACTAATACAAAATAATAGTGAATGTCAACTGTAATTGGAAAAAAAAAAAAAAAAAAAAAACTCCCCTGGTGATTCTCTTGCCCACTCAGGCATAAGAACCTCAGAGATTATATCATAGGAAAGTAGAAAAGCAGGCGCAGGAGGAAGACACATTTAAAAAGAACTGCTGACGTGTCAGATAAAGAGACTTAACATCTGAAGGCAACACAGCAAGCCTTCCCATTGTTGTATGTCCCAAAGTCAGTTACTTAAAAATTTGATCTTCTCAATTTGACAGAAGATTGCTTTGCTTCTTATCTAGTATCCTAATTCTCATTGTTCATACAAATAAATCTTTGTTTGCATTAAAAAAAAAAAAAGAACCTCATAGAATTGTTATGAGGACAAGATGACGCAATCCATATGAAGTGCTTAGGATAGGGACTGCTCTGTGATAAGTACTTAATACATATAAGTTCTTATTCATACATTGGGGCTGGTTTTGGCTTGGTGATGATCAAAAAGATCTTACAGCTAGATGTGCAGGTGGGAAGTAAGGAAGATATAGGCTCACAGATGCCTTTATTATTTAACTATCTTTCCTAAGCTAAGATTAATAAAGCAAAATATGATTTTATAGACATGAGTATTATTTTTGAAACCTCACCAACCTTCAGAGTGCTAACAAATACTTGTGCTGGCATCTGCTCAACTCTTGATTTAATCAAAACACTGGGAACTGAAAGGGAGCCAGCCAAGATACTGGTAATAAAATAGGACCCAGGAAATCAACATGTCTGTATTACTGTAATAGTGTCTCCAAGGGAAAAGTGGTTCCCTCAATTAAGTAGAGAATACCGTGGTAATTATTTTCTGCTGGTAGGGTACAAAATGCTAATAATAAATAAAGCTGGTAGGGTCTTTTCCAAGAGAAGATGAGGAATAGCAGATGTCACCGTTCATTTTTCCAGGCCTTGAAATTGTGCCCTGATCTTCTTGTACCAAAGAAAGGCAAGTTCTCATGAGCCTGTCTTGTCTCATGAGTCCTGTCTTGTTACAGGAACTCTTCACAGGTATTTCTGAAGCTCTCAGGGAAAGAAATTCCCAGCAACACCCTGATCTATTGCTAAGCTTTCACGTCACTGTTTTGAAAAATCAGTGACTCATGCAGTGCTTGGAAAGAGAAACCTGACATTTTCCAGAACTCTCTGTAGGGTGACTCCTTATTGCCACCTTTCAAAAATGCCAGCTGCAGAAGGGATTATAGAGATTGGAAGTTTTAAAGTGATATTTAGACTAATTGGCCACATGATCATTTGCCAGGATTTTTTTGGGGGTGAGAATGGAGGGGTGGGGGAGGGTTTTAAATGACTTGATTTTTCCTTTAGGTGAAAATTATCTTTGCCAGAAAAGCTTTCACCAGGTCATTTTTCTAAATGAGTACATACTATAATTAAATATTTGATATTTATTGCTAATTTAAAATGTCAAATTACCTCATTTAGTGTTAGAATAAATGGGATAATAAAATGATCTCCTCTCTGTAAACCTACAGAATTTTATTATGCATTTGAATCAATCCTTTTTTTAAAAAAATTGAGATATCATGGAAGATGCATGAAATATACTATAACTTTTTGTTCAAGTTCAGAGTATTAGAGGTAGAAAGGTATGGGATTAATTACCAGTTCTGCCATCTTTAATCACTCTGAGCCTTAATTTCCGCTTCTGTAAAATGGAGACACTAACATCTACCCCTTAGAGTTGTATAGATTAAGTAAGGTGAGTATGTAAAGGATTTAGCATAGGCCAGTGACACTTAAAAGCTAATATTTTAAAAAATAATTATAATGTTTCTACAACTTCTTTAACTAGTATTTAATTTATTGTTTATTATTTTAATTTTTTCTTGACCCGCATTTGTTAGTATTTTCAGATCAATGGTAAATAATAATGGTGATAACAGGGATGCTTTTATTTCTTCTTAGTGATTCTGAAAAAATGCTTCTAGAATATAATTTACATAGTTATCATTTTAAGGTAAGTGTGCTTTCTCTACTTTTCTAGTTTTTAAAATCAATCATAGATGGTGAACTACATAAAATGCCTTTTTAGCATATATCAAAGTGATCTTTTTTTTCTTCTTCCTTGGACAATTTGATATGGTGACTTAAGTCACAAGATTTGAAAAATGTTGAACTATTTTTACATTCCTGAGATGAATTACATTTGGTCATGGTGAATTGTTATTTTAATACAACACTGGATTTTTTTTCCTCATATTTATTTAGGATATTTGCATACATATTTATACGTGAGATTGGTCTGTTATTATTCTTTCTGCATTCTCTCTCCCTGGTTTTGGATAAGTATTATGAGTCTTTGTTAATGGAATTGCTGCATATTCTTTCTCTAGGGGGGATTGGAACAGTTTAAATAGAATAGTGATTCGCTTACTCTTTGAAAATGCAATAACTTTGAAATTATCTGAGTCTAAAATTTTTTAGGAATAGTTCTTGGTTCTTTGAATCTTCTTCACTCTCTGTTTTCCCTTTGGGACCCCTATTTCACACCTTGTAATTTTATCCTCCTTGTTTCTAGTAGTTCTTCAAATTTTCTATCAGCTTGTTCTGCACTACACTCTAGGTTCTTCTAGATCTGTTTCTAATGGAAATAATTCTTTCATCATTTACTCTTCATTGCTGTTTAATCTGTCTATTGAACTTTTAATTTTAATTTTAGTAACTTTTTCTTTTCTAGAAGTTCTATTTGGTGATTTTAAATTAATTCACTCTTTCCCCCACCTTTTTAAAATCTGTGTATACAATGATATAACTACCACACAAATTTCAGATCAAGATATAAAACATGTCTAGCACCCTAGAAGATTTCCTTTTGTCCCTTTTCAGACTGTAAATATTCCTTACGAGAGCTAACTCTATTATGACTTACTTCATCATCAGTTTGTTTGCTTGCTGTTGAGCTTTGTATGCATGGAATCACACAGTAGGTTCTCTTTAGTGTCTGGCTTCTTTCACTCAATGTAGTATCTGTGAAATTTGGCCATGTTGTTTTATATACTAGTAATAGTATTTCATTGTGTGAATAAGCCACCATTTATTTATCCATCCTACTGTTGCTGGGCATTTGGACTGCTTTTTTGTTGTTGTTGTTTGTTTGTTTGTTTTTCGTTTTTTGTTTTTTACTATTATAACTAAAGCTGCTATGAACATTTCTGCACAAGTCTCTTTGTGGACATAGGCACTCATTTCTCTTAGATATCTATGTAGAATTGTTGAGTACTAGTATAAGCACAGT
Source organism: Rhinolophus hipposideros (assembly GCF_964194185.1). Lineage (NCBI taxonomy): Eukaryota > Metazoa > Chordata > Mammalia > Chiroptera > Rhinolophidae > Rhinolophus > Rhinolophus hipposideros. Next base: position 34,078,003 of record NC_138055.1, read on the forward strand.
TAGCATTAGTAGAAAATGCCAGTTTTCCATACTGGTTGTGCCATACTCCCTTCTGCTATGTATGAGAGTTCCAACTTCACCAAAACTTGTTATTGTCAGTCTTTTTAGTTTTATTCATTTTAGTAGGTAGGTGATTTTTTTTTATTTGCACTCCTGATGAAGAATAATGATGAGCACATTTCCACATGCTTGTTGACAAACACATATTTTAAAATTTCTTCTTCTAGATTATTTTATTATTTCTAGTTCTTATGCTAATATTCTTATTTGTCACATCTCTTGATTCCCATCATGGTGGTTCATTTTCTCATGTGACTTTAATTTTGAATGTGAGTTAATGTTGTTGTTCATTTTTCCTCCCCAGGAGAGCTAGGTTGTACCCAGAAAGACTGATTTTGCATTTGTCATTTCCAGGATCCCAAGGATATCAATATTCTGGACCTATTTTATATAATAACTCAGCCTAAATGTATCATTTCACCATTGTAAAGTTGGAATCATATCAAAACATTTTTAAGAGAAAAAAAGCTTATTTTGTGATTCCAAGAAAATCTCATATTATATTAAGATGTGGTATATGTAGTGGGTTCCCAATACTAATATTTCATATCAAAAGATACAACTTAAATCCTAAAATCCCTTCACCATCATTTAATTGAAGATTCACAAGACTCAAATAGGCCAGCAGGATTATTATCAACATGGCTTTTCATTTTCCTTTTTGTAAATGAGGAAATGGAAACTCAGACTAAGTAATAATCCAAGGCCTTACATCCAATATGTAATAGAACCAGGTCTAATTCCTGGTCCAGTTCCTTTATGAGTATTTTCTACATAGACTCACATGTGTGTGTTATGTGTTGTTGACACTGCTTTGACTCCTGGTGACCCTATGAATGAGTGATGTCCACAACATCCTGTCCTCAACAGCCCTGCTTTCCTCCTGTAGACTCGTGCTTATGGCTTCTTTTATGGAGTCAGCCCATCTCATATTTAGTCTTCCTCTTTTCCTGCCTCCTTCTATTTTTCCCAGAATTATTGTATTTTCCAATGAACCCGGCCTTCTCATGATGTGTCCGAAGTAGGATAGTTTCAGTTCTGTCATTTTTGCCTGCAGTGATGTTTCAGGCTTAATTTGCTCTAAGACCTACTGTCCGTCTGTCTGGTGGTGCAGGGTATCCTTAGAGCTCTCCTCCAACACCATATTTCAAATCATTTTTTTCCTATCAGCCTTCTTAGACTCACATAATTATTCTTTATTACATATCACATATCATATAAATCATTTATTCTCCGAAGAAGTTAATGTACTCACTAATGTATCATTAGTCTAGTATCACACATGGCTACAAGTCTCGAAGCAGATTGCCTGAGTTTGCTTCTCAGTTCCCTTAAAACTTGAGCGAGTTAGTCTATCTGAACATAAATGATAAAATGGGGATACTAATGCTTACCTTAATTTTACCTTACCTAGAATTTTGTCAAGATTAAATGGGATTATAATTCTAAGGCTCATATCATATCTTCTCAATATTTATTAGCTGTAATTATCCTTTCATCAAAGTTTTAGTGAGATGGTTTCTGCAATATGCATTCTACCAATATCTGAATTGATTTCCCGTTGCTCCTTTCTCCTATTCCCCAGTGATTTTCCTTCTCTCATTTTATTTGATACAAGACGGTGCTAGACATTAGAGATTATATATTTAAGTCATAAATCACTGTCAACTCTATGCTTTATTGGCACATGGAACTAAACTTTATTAAAATATTATGTAAGCTAAGAATTTCCTATGAAATATTAGGCTTGCTAATTTTCTCCTACATTTTTGGCCAGAAGCCTAGATGCCTTGTGCTTCCAATATAATATTTTATTGCATTTAGTAAATGCTAGAATTTCAGTCAAATGGGAACAAAGGAGAAGCTCCCATTTTCAGGTGCAATCTTGTCACCCCAAATCACTGCCTTTTGCCAAGAACCCAGCAAATTCAGTGCCTGGGCAACTGTTTGGCTCTTGTAACTCTGAGAGTGAGAGATCACTGGCAGAAATCACTGCCTCTACTTAATGTATGCTTGTAATTGTTCTATGTGTTAGGGATCCTAAAACGGGTGGGGTAGTGCAATTCTAGGTGGGTGTTACTGCTTGTTTTAAATGGAGGGCTTAAATGAGAAAGTGTCTCACAGACTGTGTGTCATGCAGGCATTGCCACCGGGAAATGAAACTTGGGCTTAAAAAGTCAAGATTTGGGGATAATTACTTATTACTTATGTAATCTTCTTTTAAACAAGATTAAATTACATGTTATTTAAAAGAAAATTACATCTTTCTTCGGGCTTTCCCTCTCTCTGGAGCAAAGGTAGGGTGTGGGAACATGTGAAGAATGTCCAAGGGGTTTCATCAACCAGCCCAATTTAGGGCTCATGTGACTGAAGATTGGTCTACCTCCCTCTGATTCCCCACCCCCCACCCAAAGGAAAATAACCAGTAACCACCCTAGTCTCATCACTCTTTTTTTGGAACTCCTAGCTGTGATTTGGGTTTGTATTCTTGCTTTCGTGTCACTCTTCAGACTGTGTTAAATTTTCTTCAGATAAGAGATTACTTCCAATTGGCACATACTCTCTGGCCACAGCTTTTTAGGTCAGAGGTTGATCCCTGACCCAAAATGAAGCAATGCAAAGTGGCCCAGTCACATATAAGACAAAAAGATGAGCTGGACACATGAGATTCCTTGCTTGAAGCTTTGAAATAGACAGTCTGAGAAGTGGAGATAATTGTAGGCCCAGGCACTAGCAGATTTCATCTGAGATAGGAGTGGTTCATAAAAGCGGCATGCAAGATGAGAAAGAAGTATACAGAGGAGGACAGAAGGAAGCTGAAAAGCTTGAGACAGAGAGATGGAATTGAGGGAGCAGATTGTCCATGGACAAGCCCCTAGACCCAGTCCAGTTCTCACTTTTCCTTCGAACTGATAATTCCGCTTTTTCTAGATTCCTGTACAGATATATCCTTTCAATATCACACCCATCTCTCCACTCCCATCCCTGGTATTTAAAGTGCCATCTCTCGAGTCACAGACTTTAAATCAATGATTTGTGGGTAATTCATATAAATCCTAACCTCAATTTCCTTACCTGTAAAATAAGCAATAAAAATAATTATTTCAGATTTTGTTATTTTAATATACTTAAAGCTTTGTACTACCCTGACTATCTCCTTGTATCACACTTTATTACTCAAAGGTGAATACCTTTGTTGAGATAATCAAATTATCAATCAAGATTATTTTCATGCAGCATCCCTTAGTAGGGAAACAGTCATCTTTCATAGATGCTCAGTTCATTATGTTTCATGACAACCATTATCATCCCTTTGTGGAACTTAAAAAGAGCCTGATCACTGCGACCCAGCAATGTGTTGTAATTGTTATTGGGAAAACTGATAGAAAAAGTGGATTGAACCTCATATCACTGGAAATACATTTTATGATCTATCTAGAACTCAAATTTCTTCCTAAGGTCTAGAAGGTGTATTTACAGATTATTGTGATTGTAAGAATCTTTCTCTTGATGTCATCCATTCTGAGCACTTGTATTTGACTTATCTGTATATTATATTAATATGTGATGTAAAGATTCATAACATTATACTTTTCTTTAAGTCAGAAAGACAAAATGTGAATGTCTACATGCGTGTGTGTGTGTGTGTGTGTGTGTGTCTGTGTGTGTGTGTGTGTATTGGGGACACAGATGTACTGAGGGATTGGAGGATAGGAAGAAGGTTAGCAGTACACGTTCATGGATTCAGCTGAGGATTCTGTTTATGTCTACATTCAAAAGACTGATAAACATTTTGGTTATCAGAAAGAAAGAGATTAAGAATTTTTAAAAAATTACTGTTCACTTAACTAGTGTTGGAATAAAGCCCCAACTACTATGAGTCAAAGAACAAAATACCTAGATATGTAAGAGCTGGTCTAAATCCACTTGGTTCTAATAATTTTAAAGGTCAATAGTCTTTCACTTAATAATAACTGATCTTGTGTATAAATAGCACATACTTTAGCCCTTTCTAAGAGAAAAATGGGAACAGCATTAAGCAGTGTTGCACTGTTGCTGTATACGAACAAGTTACTTTTTAATGCAGTGTGCAGATTAAATGATAAAAATAACGGTCTGAAAACAAAGCTCTTTTCCACTAGTATGAAGTGTATAATTGGAGATGGTCTGTGATGGTTGGTGACACTGAGGTCACAGAGGGACTTCTTCTTAGAGCCAATTAACTTAGCCAACTATGGATCCTTGATCTTTGTCAATTTAAAAAGAGGGCATTGGTGACCATGGTGTGAATAGCCAAGGGAAATTTGCTACTGCCCACATAAAAGGAAATAATTTAAACCCTATGTAGTAGATGTGTAGAATGAATATATCAACTTTCATATACCAACGATGATGACAACACCTGCAAAAAAAAAAAAAGTGAAGGTGGAAAGGGGAATGATCACAGAAAATTTAACTTTCCATATTGTGAAACATCAATAGTGAAACCTACCCAAACTGGTCACATTTATATACTACGAACATTTGGAAATACGAATTAAAATTCAACGGAATAATGTGCAGATGATTCAATAGCTAATTCAGATGTGGGGAAAAAAAGCTTTGTAACTTTGTGAAAACATTTCCTCTTGGATCACATATTTCTTATGAAACTATGAAACAAAATAGCATTCAGTATCCTTGTTTATCTCTTCTCAGCTAAGATTCAGTTCATTCAATTTCATTTCCTTTATGCTGGAACTCAGGCAGTTTATTCAATGACTCTGAAGGGCTTGTTTTAGCAATGCAGAATAAGGTAACGTCAGGAGAGAGGAAGCATATGAACATCACCTTCAGAATTTTTTTCATTATTTTCAGGTGTACAAAACAATGTAATAGTTAGACATTTATCATTTATACCCCTCATGAAGTGGTAACTCCCCTCCCCAATCTACTACCCCTCTGACATCGCACACAGCCATTACATTTCCACTGTCTCTATTCCTTATGCTGTACTCCGTCCGCTTCTTGTGACTATATGTATATATGTATATATACATATATATAAAATTATAGTTGACATTCATTATTACTCAGCTTCAGCTTCAGGAGTACAGTGCAGTGAGCAGGCATCTACACCATCCCTGAAGTGATCTCCCTAATAAGACTAGTGTCCATCGGATACCCTACAAAACTTTTACAACGTTATTGATTATATTCCCCAAACTGTCTTTCGTATCCCCTTGGCAATCTTGTGGTTATTGATTGTGCTTTCTAATCTCCTGACCTTCTCCTTCTTCCTCACCCCACCTCCCATCTAGCAGTTTTTCCTCTATATCTCTGAGACTGTTTCTGATTAGTTCATTCATTTATTCTATTCTTTAGATTCCACATATAAGTGATATCATATAATATTTGTCTTTCTCCGTCTGACTTATTTCACTTAGCATAATGTTCTCTATGTTCATCCATATCGTTGCAAATGGTAAGATTTCATTCTTCTTTATGGCTGAGTTATGGCTCCATGTTATGCATAATAAAGAGAAACCAGGGCAGTGACTTAGGTATATCAAGGATTTCTAAACCTGGCTAACTGAATCTCCTCTGGAAGCACTTGGCCAAAGATACAGATAAAGCCCTTTCATTGGAAAGTTTGAGCCCAGTGACTCGTACTAATGCTTGAGAAAACCTGTTGTAAATGATGTGTATTTACTAAAGAAAAAGTTAAACTAAAGTGACAGGGTACATCCTCTTGGCTACTGTTTCTTTTATTTCGAGGCTGAGACTAGAAGACTGCCTTGAAGTTTGGTTAATGGGTCAATAATGAGATTATCACTGTAGTACACATAAATGACAGAACTCCAAAAAACGTACTCCAAAGTAAGTGATAAAAGGTAGATTGGAAGACAGCCATAAGAATTGATCAATAAACCTTGCAGAAAAGTCCAGACATCCAGCTATTTAATTAGAAATGTAATAAAATTTATTGATATAGCTGTTCCACTTAATGAAAACTTCCCTGGAACCTATACATGAAATGAATGAAGTGCATGACTGTGGTAAATGTGAAACGAAACTGCCAAAGCCGGGTAGGTATTGTCTCAGCAGCTAGCATGGGTTACAGCTATTGATCAGTCCTCGTTGATGCCCAATGGGATTAGAAGTGAAAGAATAATCACTTTGTTTAATCAGGCAAACAAAAGAGCAACTTACTATATAATACCAAACCAATATATTTTCACAGTAGAATGAACATAACACAGGAAGTGAAAAGAATAACCTATAATTCTGGGTACATAGCTAGTGGCGAAACTAATCAATACATCAAGCAACTGTATTTAATAGGGCCTGGCATTATAGGCCAAGGGTGCAAAGACAAATGCGACGTGGTCCCGGATCTCAAGTATTACTTATTTTGAAGGGTCTTCTGATATCCATTCTTGAGCTAAGTTGACTTTTGAATGGACTATCAGTAGTAGCATAAAATGTGAGGATGCACAATCCTTTAAGAGAAAGAGTTTTTATTTCTCAGTGATAATCAGTAACCTTCTTATTTTCATATAAGGTTTTATGCATTGATTGCTTTTAACAAATGTTAAGGAATTAAAATTTGTAAAATTGATTTGATTAATTAAATGTACAATTTGAGACTGTAAAATTTGATTTGCTGAGGATAGTTTTATATATATTTTTTTTTTCAGTAAAAAAATATTTCAGGATAAGTCATTTCTATATTCAATAGATCATACATATAACATACTGAATAATTAAAGAATTAAAAAAATCATCCCCGACTTTATTCGGTCAATTTAGTTTTGTAAACAATTACACACTTACTCAATTTAAGTGACTAAAAGTTATGAGGGAATCAGTGACCACTAGAATAAAAGAATGATAAACATGATTCTCAGTTTAGCGTAATTAGATATGCTTCTACTTACATTGCCTGTATCGTGGTATAATTTACAAATATTGTGAGGGATTATTTCTATAGGTAAATCCTCATTTCTCTCTGAGAATGAGATACAACTTGATAACAAGCATCATGCAAATTCAGACTTACAAGACGTCTCATGCCAGAAATACTTCGTGGGGATTGGTGGGATTTTTAGAAAATATTTTCAAGATCAAATTAATAGTTATTGATTCTGTTTGCTTAGCTTCAAAAAAAAAATAAGATTTCTCTCCCAATGAATTTTGACATATACAGCAATGGGTGAAAATTTAAGCTAAATAACAAAAAAAACATTTTTGTCCATCCTTGTGGAATTTATTTTAAGTAAACATTAGGACTCTATATTCAGGTGAAGGCCCAGTCATATATTCTGAATAAGTATTGTAGATTTTCCAAGAGTGAATATACTATACAATAAACTGAACACAAGAACTATAGGAAGGGAGTATAAATTATCTTTTTCTATCAATCATAATTCTTCAAATTTTATAATGCATGCAGATCCTCATATAAAAATCAATGATATTTATACTAGATGGGAACAGAATTAGTATAGTCAAAAGCTTTGGCTGCTAGCATGACAGTGAAGGTAACTTTTAGTATTTTTGAATTTATCAATTTACATTTACGAAAACATAACACTTTTGATGTACTCTTAACATCAACTTTTGATGTACTCTTAACATGCACATTACAATTAGAATAACATTTTTGATGCACTTTTTACATGCACATTAAATTACAGCAGGAGCAAATGGATACATGTGTGACACTACTGGGCATACATTTCTAAAAGAAGTACACTCTTCCCCTAGAAAAAAGGCACATACATATGTCCTGTGCAAATAAGACCAGATGCCTACGCTCCTGAATCTTGAATAATGTGGAATTTTAGGGCTTAGAATCCTAAATGTATCTAATGATGAATTAAATCATAGAAAGCTTTAGCTAGCCTGCCACTGAAAGATGGGACATAATTACTCTTTGAACTTCAGTCTGGAAAAGGCACAGCTATCTTCTTACCAGACAGGTTAAAATGGAAGCTTGAGTATCATTTTTCAAATATTCAAACTCTTTTCATGATCTTCCTAGTTAAGGCTTTGGCTTTACAGAGCTACTATAAATGTGATAATTTCTTGGTGATAGGAAACAATTTAGATTAAAAAAAAGAGAGACTGCTAAAGGAAACATCAGTATTACTAATGTCAAAGAATACAGAAAATATTCCCATAGAGTAAACAATGAATTTGATTGTTTCATTTTCTAACTGATTAGAAAACTTGTCCTTTTATTCTCGTCCAGTGACATCTGGAAACAACAAGAGAAAGGAAAATATATTCTTACAAATAAGTGTAATAATACTGAATACTCATTGTAACTTCTAAGCCTGACAGATATTTACCAGACTTAAAATTATGAGAAAACCTACCGGTTGACTTAATACTTAAAATAGCTTACATGATTTAATACAACATGCTATTCTTAAAGGTAGAGTAGCTTAATCATTAGAAAAACATTAGTAATGAATATATTAGGCAGTAATATCTTGGAAAACAAAACAAAACTAGGAAGAAGAAATGTTGACATAGGAAATACAATATTCACTGGTAAAGTGACATTGTTACTAATTACAAAGTTCTACAATGTAACAAACAAGCTTTATAAAAATGAGTAAAAGTTTAAGATGGCACTTTATGAAGGTCAAGCTGATGATCCATTAAGTAGGTTATGACTCCATTATTTTAAATACTTTTAAGACATTAAAAGTATTTTAAGACAACCCTTCACATGTCTGCACGAACAAAAGAAGCAAATACACCATCTTCCTGAGCCAAGAGGCTTTCTGGAGTGTCATATTCTAAAATATTTCCTCGCTTCATCACAATAACTAGGTCTGCTGTCAGAATAGTGTGAACCCGATGCTGTAAGTAAAAAGAATACATGTATTTGTTACAAATTTTAAGGTACAAGCCAAAGCAATGGATATGAACATTTCACCAATCACTCAGGGACATTTATTTACCTTGGGGTGCTTAAAGGTGCAAGAAGTACAGTCCCTCTATTTCTTTCTTATTTAACATATCATTTATCTACATTTAAAAATACTGGCCAATATGGTTGGGTCTTGTATGGGCTGTATTAAATTGAATGTAGCTAACATAGTAGTTTCATCATTTTCAAGGAAGTGTAAGCAGGCTAATAAATATTTTGTCAAATAATTAAATAAGAAGAGCCATTGTGAACCAGTTGGATTAAAGCTTAGTATGGACTAAAATTATCTCTTGTGTAGAGTCAACTAATTCCATGGGCTAAACATAATTTGAATAACTCTGGAAGGTAGTCAATTCTGGGAAGACCATATGGGGAAGTCCTTTCGGGCATGCAGGGTTAGAGTGGATTATCCAGGGGTTCAGACATCCCGTCTCTTAGTTTTCAGAGATTACTACCACTCACTCGTTCTCTTTCCACATGGCACCCTCTGGAGAGAAACTTTGGTGTTAGCAATTGATAATAATAAAAGCCACCACTTATTGAGCACATACTACACATTAAGTGCTCCACGCACATACTTGTTAATCATCAGAACGTTTCTCAAATGTGGGTGTTATCTCTCTCCATTTTATAGGGGAGACCACTGTGGTTCATAGAGATAAAACAAAATCAGGCGATCACATAGATAATAAATAACAGAACCAGCATCAAAACCAGGCTTATTAAATTAACTTTAAAATGTGAGCTATTTCTACCCTGCCACCAACGTGTTTCATAATGAGTATCTGGTACTTTAGAGGATTGTTCATCTGCCATTGTGAGTGTTATGGTTAAAAGTGCAGGTTCTAAAATTAGACTCGGCTCATATTTTGGTTTAACCACCTGTTGGTTGTGTGATCTCCAGCAACAAACTTGACTTTTTTATGCCTCAAGTTTCACATCTGTACAATAACGGTAATAATAGTACCTGCCTCTGTGAACAGTGGTGAGGATCAAATGAGATAATCCACGTAAAAAATTTTCAGCACCTTTTCTGACACATACAAGCAAATAAACTTCAGCTACTATTAATATTACTTTTTTTATTGTTAGGATTTACAAGGGGAAAAAAATCTGTGTAGTGGGCCTTTTCACTATTCTTGCTAAGTGCTTATCTATATAGAAATATAATGTGAGCTACAAATGTGAGAAATATGTAATTTTAAATTTCTTAGGAGCCACATTTTTAAAAGCACAAACAAATGGGTGAAATCCATTTGAATAACGTATTTTGACCTAATATATCCAAAATGTTATTTCAATAGGTGACTGATATAAAAATTTCTAATGAGGTCTTTTACATTCCTCTGTTAGTACGAAGTCTTTGAAATCCATTGACTATTTCACACTTGCACCATCTCTCAATTTGGACTACCTATATTTCAAGAGCACAATAGCCACATGTGGCTGGTGCTACCATATTGGACCTGGACCATGCAGGTCAAAACATTAGCATGCCGACAGGAATACTAAACCTAGAAATAACGTCTGTTTAACTGATACACAGGCTTCCAAAGTGCCTTCTAACAACCCAAAGTCTAACCTAAAACCACTTCGATGGGCAAAGGCTTATCTACTGCCCTGGACCATCTAGATGAGGTAGTCTCAATGTGCATGCTTTCAGAAAAGCAAGCAGTCATAGTTGGGACTCATAACTAGAGGGGGAAAGAAACATGCATATGGAGTGTGATAAAGATGACAGCTTAGAATATGCACCATTATTTTCAGCATCCACAGACAAATCTATCATTCACTGAATATGTGTAACTAATGATATATATTGAGGAATTAGCACAAGTTGGAAGATAATGTCTAGCTTTGAGAATGGACCAGAGCTACTTGCAAACTCACACATTTAGAAAAAAATAAACTTAATGTGCTGTTTGATATCTGCTGTGCATTTTCCTTCCAAAAAATAATTAGTTCTTCAATAACCATATCATGAATGCTAAAAAAATAATTTGGCTTCTAAATCCATAAATAGAATATTATAAACATTGCCTTGATATTTTAAAATAATGTTTATTTAAAAAACTGAAAACATTGGAAAAACTTGGCCAATGAAAATAAATATAGCTGGTGTTTATTCCATTAATCCAAATTATTTTTTGCTTGACAAAATATGGTGTCAATTGCAATAGCATTGGTAAAATTTTCAAAATTCTCCAGAGAAATTAATCCAATTAAGAGTGAAGAATAAATAACTTTCATAAATAAATGCCATGCGCACTTTTGGTGCATGAAAGCTTCTTTTTAGAAGCGAGAGAAAGTTATCTTAAGTTGGTCCACAATTTTCACTTGGCAGTTAACAAAATTAACAGAACAACTTTTAGCAGGAAAGGAAAAATAGTTATTCTTAATAGAGCTGAATGTCATTTTACAAGGGGTCTACCACAAATTGGTGGTGTGTTCTCTCCTATGCACCTGTTAAGAGGAGATGGTCCCACAGTAATTTGTTCTCTCCCACAGCTTTCTGGGTATCTAGTGGGGATAATTCTAGGTATTCTGGTGCCCACCTCCATCCACACTAGTAGTCTTGAAATAAAGAATAGGTGAAAGATATATAAATATATAAAAAAGTATTCAGTGAATGTAAGAGAACAGCAATGATAACATAATTTCTTAGTGAAAAATACAGATTATGCTCAAGTAATCTTCCAGGTGTAGACTAAATAGGACCACCCAACAATATTCTCCATGCTTCATGCAGAATAGAGAAAACCTGTCTTTTCAGTAAGCAAGGGTTTATTTTTCCCCATTTTTACTTGTGCACTTAAGGGGAACAGGAAGTTCTTTCTCCCCCTAAATATCTTCCTATCTCTCCAGTGAGAAAATTCTTGAAAATATCATAGAACCAGTTTTCAAGTTAGGCAATTCTCTCACCCATTAAGTCATGCACACTTTATCATTCATATTTTAGTGTGAATGAATTAATCAGGTGACTCCTACAGGGCAGAAGGAATCACCAAGTTTACTAGTAAAGTGAGAGAAAGTAGGTTTTCTTTTCTTAGGCCCAGTTTACAGCAGGTGGGCCCTGATGGGGCATCATTTCCTGAAGCCTTGAAAAAGTCATATTTCAAAGGGTACTCTTTTTCCCCATGCATCATTCAATAAAGTTGAAGCTTAAGCAAGCACTCCATATATAACTCCCATTACTCAACAGTTACACTTAAGTAATTATTTAAATTAATGCATTCTTCAGGACAGGTGGAGAACATGCATGGTATCTTTAAGGACACTTAACAAAACCTCCCCAAGCAATAGTGAAACTGGTTCTTAGGACAGAGGTAAATCTGGTTCTCAGTTTCTGGTTTCCATAAACACTCTTTCTTGCATGCATACATTTGAGAACAGAAGCTTGTGCCTCATTTGAGTTGAACATAACTGAAGCACCTGGTTGGGCTGATTTGTGTGATAATACCTGTAGTTAGTTCCCTCACCACCTCCCTCCCCTGGAATCCTTGTATTAGCTTTGCCTTACTGAGGGGACGCCGCTAAGATAGCTACCAGAGAATGGGATTCTCGGCAGAGTACTTCATGAAGCTCTACTTGTTGGTCATCACCAAAGTGGAAAAGAGGCCATTCTTGTGGGCGAGCAAGTTTGGAACAGTATCACATTCCACTAAAATACCCTCAGAAAAGACTAAAACAAGGCCTGCATCCAAAATGGAAGAGACTCGGTGCTGGAGAGAAAAGAAAAACGGAAGGAAAAGAAGAGAATCAACAAAAGGGAAATTGTCCAGGTGCAAAACAGTTTTTGTTAAATAAGGAGGCTAAATGTGAGCAAGAATCTACCCATCTGCAAAGAGGAAGAAAGAAAACCATGGCCTATTTTAAGTAAGCTGTAACGTGAATTACAAAGATTTAAGCGATTCTCAATCTGGAGTTAAGAGAAAAGTAGTTGCCTCAGCTGGGAGGTATCTCACTGGCTTCTTTTTAAAAACAGTTAAGTGAATAGAAACATAGAAATTAAGTGTAAATAGTAGAAGAACTGGCAGTCAAATTTAAGAATTTTGCTTCTGAAACTGCTCATCAGATCATCAGATTATTGAAAAGAGAATTATCCCACATGAGCTACTATCTGTATCTGGTGAAAAAGCACAGGCCATGATCTGCTAGAAACTTATAAGTCCTATCATTGTAACTTAGGGGCTATGGGTAGAGCAGACAGTCTGGAACAAAACAGTGTAAAGGCTTTCAGAGCACAGCAGGTTGTTTTTTTTTTCTTTTTCTTTCTTTTTTTTTGCAAAGATACAGAAACATTAGCAAAGAAATATGTGATTCAGCAAAAGCATATTGAAATAGTTGAAAAATAAAGATTATTGAATCTTGGAACAAAAACCAAAGAGGAATAAATGAACTCCATCTCCCATACTTACAGCTATTGTAACAACGGTTCGGTCTGCAAAAGCTGTCATTACCACTTTCTGCAAAATGTTTTCCTGCCAAAAAATAAACAAAGTCTGAATTATCTCTTTTGTCCCCAAGAACAGTGCTCCAGTGTGCCCAAGCCCTTCTGAGAACTCCCACTAAGTCTTCCACAGAAGGTACAACAGGGAGCAGGCCCCAGCAGCAAGCTCATGCTAGCTTAACCCTCAGTAGTGTAAAGCCTGAGTAATTAATACTAATTTGTACATAGTTGTGCTTATTTGGTGAAATGGCTTGATTAGAAACTGTTTTATTGCTTTAAATTATGTTAATTTTTAGAACAATGTACTGTAACTTTGTACAGATACTTTAGTTGATCAGTCTTAGTAGGAAGAAATGATGTCAAATTAGCATCTCCATATACAATTACTTTTAATTTTGAAACTATCTCACTTTTATGGGTAATTTTACCCCCTCTAAAGTGTACAGCAAGAAAATAACATAAGGTTGTGAATATTTTTTATTTTTGTCTTTTCTGATGCCAATCTTTTAATATCAAGTTAACTTTTATAAGAACAACATTCATTGCTGGGTCATACAGTTTGTGGTTCAATATGACTTTTCTCCTCTCAATCATAGCCTTCTAGAAAGATCTTTCTTGGACATATTTGATGTTTTTAAACAATTTCTTCCAAAAGACAAAATTTCTGGTTTGTTACCATAAACATATTGAGAAGACCATTATGAATTCTAGCCATTATTAATTCTAGTGAATCCTTCTTCAAACTTTAAAAAGTAATGCTTGGTTTTGGTTATCAATAGATTCTACTAAATAAAGACCTGCATACTTCATTTTAGAATTTCCATGATAATATTTGAATACTTGAATACAGTATAGTATCCTCAACAATTGAGCCCTGGAATTTTACTGTTTTGAGAATTTAACAAAAAATAATGGCAAATTTATTTTATGTTTATTGGCAATGGGAACACCTTTAAAACTAGCGGCCCATCTCATTTATTGTAATTCTCAATGTGCTATCATCAGTTGAGCAACCAGATGAATGAGACGACACTCAAAATAATAGTACTGAGAACTCAGAACCCAAACAGGAAAAAATACATGGTAGTTTTCACATGCATTTCTCCAACTCATCAATTTAAAAAACTTAGTGCACTCACTGTGGCCATGTCAATGGAAGCTGTGGCTTCATCCATGATGAGAATGCTGCTCTTGCGGACAAAGGCCCTCGCCAGGCAAAACAGCTGCCTTTGTCCAACACTAAAGTTCTCCCCCCCTTCTGTGACAACTGCATCTGAAACACAGGAAGAAACAAAGATTTCACTAACGAAACACTGCTACCATTTTCCTTGGGCAAAATAGTGAAAAGCACATTGAATTTTAAAGAGCATGCTGGATGTCATTCTGTATGGATGCAAGGATTTCCTATGTGAAACGTGAAGAGGAATTTTACTTTGGAAAAATGACTATGACCCTGGGCCATTGTAGTTTTGACAGCAGTCGGTAGGTTACCTCTGTAGAGTAGAACATAAAATACTGTTAAACATTTTGAAGATTGGAAGGCCTTGGAGATTGTTTAATTATGTAATATAATTATCCAAGGAGATTATTTCATATAATTATCTAAGTCCTAGAGAGATGAAGTGGATTGCCCAAGATCACACAGATAAATTAGACTTCGGCAAGAAACAATATTCTCAACTCCAATACTCATTTATTTTTCCATTATACTATCATTGAACTGTAAGCTCCAAGTGGGTAAAGACTGGGTTTGCTTTTGTTCATCAATGTGTCCTCAACACTTATGATGGCATCTGACATAGTAGCTGAATAAAACATTGTTGCTTGGATAAATGAATGTTATATCCTCATTATTTTTCTTTTCTTTTTTTTTTTTCTTCTATCCACATTTCAGAAAATGTGCTATTGTGAGTTTAAGATAAATTCTGTTTCCAAAATGTCTCTTTTATTAGAATTCAAACATTTTTTAGTAGGGTTGTGTGTGGGTGTGGGTAATTTCTATTGATTATATTCTCATTTATCAAATTCTTATAATTTCTTATGTTTGGAGGCTATGCATATATTCTCTAAATTTTAATTTACATAAAAAATAAGGAGGATGCTAGAGATGATGAATGTTCTTCACCAGAGTTGGCCTACACCAGGTCTTTTTCAAGCAATTGATATACTCTTCATTAAGGCAATGAGCATAAACAGCATTCAGTTATATAGCGTAAATACAATCCCCTATTGCTAACACTGTACCATAAGCCCATGCACATGATTTAAACCAGGTGTATGCAGCTCTCATGTCAGAGAAGAGGACAATAAAGATATATTAGATTGGTGCAAAAATAATTGCGGTTTTTGCAATTATTTTTAAATTTTTAAACCGCAATTACTTTTGCACCAACATAATAATTGCCTGTATTTCTGACTATTAATGGCAAGGGAAATGGTCTCTAAATACCAAGGGGGAAAGGTCTATAAGCATTATCAATTACTCAAGTAGACTTGCTGGGCTTTCCAGACAAGACATCAAAATTATCATGGAAAAGTTCATCCAGACCCCTGGAATTATTCCCACAGTCTGACACTGGTAAGGTCAATGAAAATATTCTTAAAAACATGCTGTCATGTTTTAAACAATTTTTGTTTGCAAAATACCTTCTCTTTGGGACTTAAAATCATAAAAAAGTATTGTTTTTGACAAGGTCCTCCTTCACAAATAAACTAACAAATAAACATGGTTTTATTTTGTAGGTTAATTTAAGAAACAACAACAACAACAAAATGCCAAAACACAATTTGGTAACTACATAGTTAACACTAGAATATCAGCCAACCTTTATCTTTCAGATTGCTTTGTTAAATAGGTTCAAATGTTAAGGAAGCACAAGTCCAAAACTATAGATGTTCATTTTTATAAATTAAAGACTATATCATGAACTCTCTGTTGTTTCATTAATCATGTTTTTTCGTTATCCATGTTGTTCTTTTGTTCTGTCATCAGTTATTTGACAGAAATTGTACTACCTCTAGGGCCGAATTTACATCAGAGATTGTTGGAGTCCATGTTCCATTCCTTACGCAAGTTACCAAAACTGACACTGCGACAAGGTAACAGAAAAGAACGCCTTCAAAAAATTATGTTATATAAATAAAAGGAATTTGCCGTCTGTGCAGCAAAGAAAATGGTGGCCAATGTGAAGAACATGCCTGCTCCTAGATGCCACTGAGTACTCGTTGAACCTAACAGGCTCTTCAGTCCTTTTATCCATGTACTGAGGGTAAGTAATTGTGTTGATCATGTGAGCAGAATGACCACAAGGAAATAGTAAAGTGACCTGTGCCCACCAATGGTGAAAAGGGAATAAATGTATTAACTGGAATATTCTGGAGTGCACACATGGAACAGAATGTTATAAAGTTCATCCTCTTGTACCTCATGCAAAATTATTAAATTCTGAATTGCCCTAATGACCTTTAGAAGATTATTATAAATATCAGGGGATTTAACACTAGAATTATGTGATTCTCGCATAAAACATAGCCAGAGTTACATAGAATTAATTGTAAATGTAAAAACTAAATGTATAATTTAGAAAATTTACCTAGACCTCCTGGTAGGGATTTGACCATATTCTTCAACTGAGCAATTTCTAGAGCTTCCCAGAGTCTGTCATCCGTGCATTTGCACTCTGGATCTAAATTAAATCTATAGGGGGAAAAAATCAGTTAATTAGTTAATAAGTAAAATTAAGAAATTTTTACATATGTTTGTGTATTGCTGCCCTTTCCTTAAAATGTAAACCCCATTTGTTTTGGTTCCTGCTGTATCTTCAGTACCACAACAGTGCTTAGGATAGAGCAGGCATTCAGCTTATGTTTGATGATTTAATGAATGATCTTAATGTTATGAAAAATGGTTTTTGATTATGTAATTAGGAAGTGTATATACATGATAAGATATAATAAAATTCATCATTTGTATTCATCCACTTTAATATTACGTTTAATATAACTTGAATAATGTCTAGCAAAATATTCCTACACAACTGATGTTAAATACATAAGTCTATACAGGAGCATATAAACCTAGTTTAGATGAGCTGTGCTGTACCAACCACAATAAAAGTAGTATATTTATTATATTTATAGATATAAATTGACTATGGTATTGTTAATAACTTGATATATCCAGAACTTTTAATTAATGGTACAGCTGAATATTGCACAATCTGACATATATTTTCTATTCAAGAAAAGAAGTGATTAGTAAAAGCAGGTGCCAAATACTTCTTTGTAATTAAGTGGATGGAGGAGAGGAGCAAAAGAGAACAAAGGATGGATGAAATGAGACATACGATCGGGTAGATGACACCTCTACGGACTTTAGAGTCTAACAAGCTTTATTTGGAATCAAAGTTCTATCACTAAGTGTATGAACTTGGGCAGGTTACAGTTTCTCTGAAGTTCAAAATCCTCATCTGTAAAATGGGGATAATAATTTCTGGAATAGAGTAATAGTCTGAGGATTTAATGAGAATATATTTAAAGCACCTAGCAGAGAGTAGATACCTCCACCATTTTTCCCCCCTCCATGGGTAGCCACAAACCACACATAAAGAAAGCTGAAGCAGCTTCTTAAAAGCAATTTTAGCTGAAGCAAAAGTTGTGAGGGAAGGGTACTAACCAGATTCAATATCTGCTAAGGCCAGGCCAGACATAAAAGACTTAAGCAAGATATCTGTAGGGTGGAACACCTAGGAAACATCTGCCAAGAATCAATGCCCCAAGTACAGAGGAAAAGTGACTTTTGTAAAATCAAAGAGTTCCTGGGGACATAAAAGATTGGCCTCTATAGGTTAATTTAGCAATTCTACGGTTCCCCAATCCAAATTTTTGGACAGAATATGTGATCTTATCATCTTGATAATGTCATTTCACACCTACCTGTAAAGCAATTCTGAGTAAAACATCCTATGAGACAAAGGGTCAATCCTGCAGCACTCAGGTTTCTGTTGAACGTGTCACTTACCTAATAGAACCGCTGAATAGTATTGGATCTTGGAGAATGATTGAAAGTCTAGAACGTAGTGTGTGCAGTGGTAGTTTTGAAATGTCGATCCCATCAATGACAATCTTTCCTGTTAAAGAGAAACAAAAATGACAGGCATGTAGCAAAATCGCAAGTAAAATAATATTTGTTTACTAATTGAAAGTACTTTCCTAGTTCAGGGTTTAAATTCAGAAAACGAGGCTTTGCATTTAGGAATTAAAAAGTCATATGTCTCTAAGAAAAATATACATTTCAGTGATATTTCCTCTTTCTTAAGTATTTCCCCCTAAAGGAATGTTCCAGTTTTATTCAGTTTATGTGGTTCATACAGACCCAAATCCTTTTCTTTCCCCTTAGTGGGTCGTCTTCCTTCCAATATTCCTTTATTCTGGTTCCCTGCTTTATTTTCCTTCATAGGACATTCTATATACATTTACTGATCTTTTTTATTGTCTCTCTCTGCCACCTAGGATACAAGCTCCTTGAAGACAGGGATTTTTTTCTGTCTTATTCTCTCTTGTATTGATTGAAGAGTACAGAGTACAAATAAGAAAGTAAACTCTATAGATGCCAAATTTTAATGAATTTTTTCATAGTGTACATAGACTTGTAGAGACTTGTGCAATCATGATGTCCTTGCCTCAACTTGATAGATTTATTTTATCAGATCACTTTGTGCAAATCAATATGGCCATATGAGATGAGCATGTCAGGTGAAGAATGGCAACTGGAGTCCTTTTTTCTAGCTGACTAGATTCAAGAACAGGAAAAGTGATTAGCTTAAACTTTCTTTCAGGAATCTATTAAATCTATTAAAATCTTAATAGCTTAACACTATTAATAAGAGAATAAGTCATATGGGATATGAAATCATGTTTCTGGATTCCTGAGGATCGAGCTCATCTAATATACTCAGTCATAATGATAGTTTTTTAAAGAGAAGTGTCTATCAATTGTCTTTGAATCATGCAATTGGCTTATAATGCAAATCCCTACTGAAAATCCTTAAAGCATCTGTGTATTATTACTAGTCTTGGAAAGGGGAAGCTGATAATCCAGTGGCAGTTAACTACCCTGTTCTTGAATCTAAACCCCAAAGAGAGTACAATTACCACAGTTCAACTTTGTATTTATACACTGACCTCTTACCTCATAGAGCTGTTGTATAAATTAAATTAAATTAAATAAACTGTCAAATACAATAAAAACGTCAAGTACTATCATCATTATAATCATTACAGATAATAGTAAGCACTTCTCTAAGCTGATGGTCAAGCATCTTCTAAGTTCTCTAATTTGATGGATCCTCTTTTATTCAAGATGGCTTATGTGCTGGCCTATTTATAGGCCACTTGATAGACTAAATAATGTGATATTTTTAAAGCAGAGATTAAATTATTCCTATGTATCACATTATTAATAATTTTGTCAATGAATATTTTTGTATATTGTCAACATGTGCTTGGCATTTTACAGCAAAGATTGACTCCTCAGAAAATGTTCAACATCATTAAACAATGTTATTAAGAAGATGACTGACTCTGGGTGGTGAACACACAATATGATATACATAGATGATGTATTACAGAATTGTACACCTGAAATCTAACTTTACTAACAATTATCACCCAAATAAACTTAAAAAAAAAAAAGATGATGGTTAGAGTCATACACCAAAATTAAAAATGCAAATGACATATCTCCTTGTATTTTTTTCTTTGGATAGAAAGAGATACATTTTTAGTCTGTGGGAAACAGGATGGCCTTCTTCTCTCTTCTTCCTCTTGAAATGTCACCACCATCTATTGCAATTAAAAATGGGTGGCCTTGTTTTCATCTTACCAGTTTACTGGAATTCTTTAACAACAATCTCTAGAACTGAGTTTTGAGCTAATAATTTCATTTCCCCCAATTCTATGTTCTTTGTCTTTAATTCTGGACTGTTTATATGGTATACCTGTCTCAACCCATGGGCTGTAGGACACGAAGTCTTTATAAATATTTCCTTTTTATTTCTCCAGGATTAGGTAAGTTGATGTTGCATTTTTTTAAGTGGAAAACTTCACATGATCAATGAAAAAATTTAGTTAGTAACTTACCATCAAATATATCAACCATTCTGAAGAAAGCCAGAGATAATGATGACTTCCCACTTCCAGTGCGACCACATATGCCCACCTAAAAATGCAAGTGTCACTCAGAGAGAAGACTCAGACAAATGATAGAAAATGAGCAAACATACTTTTAACTTAGATAAGACACCACAGTGAAACCAAAATTCTATTTAAATACTTACGTTAATATCATCGTTCTCTTTTCAGATCTCCCTTATGAAAAATCGTTATTAAGATAAAAATATAGGGTCCTTACCAATCTTCAGTGATTCTATTCTAACAGTTTTTATTTCTATGATTGTGCTGTTTTTCATTTGTGGCTTAACTTTTACATTTAGTATATTATTGAACTAGTAAATATTTCATTTTATCTTGGAAGTGATGATTGTATAAGAAAAAGTAGAATGTGTCTATTTTTTTTCTGCACGCATGCTCTTTTTAAAATAACTAAAATAAATCATTTGGGGACAATAACTGTCCAAATGCAAATGTTTTCAAGGGGATGTCTAGTATGGCTATGAGCCAGAGCCAGAAATTTTGAAAAGCACATCTATTGTTGACTTCCCTGATTTTCTTGGGAGACTAATGAATGCCACTATGACTTAGAGAACATGTATTTTATTCTGATCCTCTCTCTCTCTCTCTTTTTTTTTTTATGTAGATAATTTGACCTGTAAAGGGTAGGGAATAATATAAGAATCCTGTGAAAATATTTGGCTGGGATGTCTGAAGAGGTTAGGGGGTAATAGAGTGGTCCCATAAGAAGATTTGTATGAAATAAATGAAATGGCAGTGAATTCCATACCTTTTGCCCAGGTTTGATGTAAGCTTTGACGTGTTTAAGAACAGGCTTCAGATTATTTTCATATCTGACACACAGATCATGAATCTTGATCTCCCCTTCCTGTGGCCAATGTTCTGGAACTTGAGAAGGATCTGGGGGGTGGGGATAGGGCAGGGGATTGGGGCGAACACACATATACTTGTAACATACAAATTATTTTCTAAATTTAAAGCAATACTGATTGAAATTCTGTTTGTTTGTTTTTTTCAAAATTAAAATTACGTTTAGAGTAAAGGCCTCTTGATTAACAATTTTTAATACATTGGGGGGGGTTGTTTGTTTTTTTGGAGGCTTAAACAGTATTATGTCTTTTCAGCATTCCGTCACTCCAGTCTATTCAAGATAGTTCATTTGTGAGTTGATTCATTTGTTCAGTCAGTTGGTCATCAAACATTTGAGTACTTAAAAAGTGAAGGGTGTTGTGCAAGGTGTTGGAAATATGGAGATGAAAGACATGCCTCAAGGTGTCCTGGGGGAAGCACATAAGCAAGTCAGCATCTACGATACTGCACAGAGAGTCACATGAAGGAGGCCAGCCCAAAGCGTTCTGGGATCATAGAAGGTGGTAACCCATCCAGGAGGGTTTCAAGAGGAGATGGTGTCTGAGATGAATCATAAAGGATATGGATGGGGAAATTTGTTTCAAGTATTTACAAATACTTAGAGAAGAAAAAAATAAAGAAAAGAAAAAAATAAAAGAGAAGAAAAAAATAAAAAGAAGGCACACAGCCTGTTGGCATGGCCAGAGTAAACGGTGTATGAGTGGATGATGAGAGATGAGGTAGGTAGGCAAGGGTTGACCAATGAAGGGTCTAGTGGTCTTATCTAAATTATGTGGATTGTCTTTGAAGATGTGGATAGCTACTGGAGGATTTAGGAAAAGGAATGCATTTTAAGGATGAGATTTGAATTAAAGAAAGATTATTCTGTCCTCAGTATTGAATTTCCTGGCAACTTAATTCCATCAAAGCTGAGAATCTCAGTCAGTATTTTAAGATCCAAGTTTCCTGACATCTAAGTTAATAAGGTCTTGGGAAAGAAAATACAATTGTTTCTAGTTTAGGCTGGTAATTAATGTAATAAAGTCCAAATATTTTTATAATTCTTTTTACATGACTAAATAATATGTTTTGGGACTCTGGTTGTATCCAAGACTTTTCAGGCCTAAAAAGTCTTATCATCTCAGGTGTACCTAATCAAGTAAAGTCAAGATAAGAGGGTATTCTATGGATGTTGAAGTGGAAAACAAAAGCAAAAATGACAATGTGTCTGACGCACGACTAATATTTAAATAAAATACATATTTAAGTGAAACAAAATATTCCGAGCAATACCCATGGTGCCTTCATAGTTCTCAGACTCCATAGTCAAGAAACTGTTCACTTTCTTCACTGCCCCCATCTGGACTTCCAAGTCAGCCAAGTTCCTCACAACCCAATTCAAATAATTGGTTATCTGTGTCAGATAGCAAAAACACAAAACAAAACAAAACAAAAAAAAACATTTAAAATGAAGTATACATTTTTGCAATCACTGGATATTTGGAGATAGAATGACTTGGGCAGTTTGTGTACATCCTATGGTACAATTCATAAATGCCGCAGGATATCAGAGACCAGAGAGAACGCCATGGGATAAAGTGGGCAAGGAAGGTGTCTGCTCTTCTTCGAGGTTCCTCAAATGTCACTGTTTTGTCAAGTCCTGATTTGCCTACACAATTGACAGTGGTATGGACCTCTGTTAGCACTTATCTCATTTATATTCACCTTCATTTTTGTGTGCCCAAATGGGTTGTGAGAAACTCAGAACAAGGATCCCAAGGAGCCTTGTGGGCACTCTGACCATAGGGTTTCTAAAAATTGAACAGTTTATAAAAATTAGTTCGCAATATCAGACATGAATCCAGGCTGTCCTAACAGTTGTTTTGTGCCCAAATCTATTAATATTTGCAAGATATCATCTTGTAATGAATTTCAAACTTATTCCCTAACATCCATGAATAAGAGTTTATAATAAATTTGGAAAGTACCTTCTCCAACATTGCACAAAAATAGATTTCCATCCATACCTACCGTAAGTGCATACAGAAGACCTAAGCCCACCAATCCAGAATTGGAAGACCCACTAATGGATGCAATAGACGCAGTGAGGACAATGCAAGCTCCTAGATAATCCTAAAAAGAAACAAGAAAAAATGTTAAAATATTTTTCCCAAGTTCTTAAATCAAAGATCCCAATCAACTCAGGTGATTGCTAAGAGAATACACATCATTCCTTGTGTGTCCTGTTAAGAGGAAGGCTACCTAAGTTATGAAAACTTGCAACTCAAAATATTCAGGCTGAAACAGATAAAGGTGTAAGAGAACAGAATATGCCATCCCAAAGTATGCCTCTTTGGCATAAGGATTACTTTGAGCAGATAATTTTTAGAAACAGCAGACATAGGAGAAGCTGGGAAAGCAGAGAAATTACTCTTTTGTAAGAGTATTATATATTTATAAAATAAATCTCCATTTGTAAGTGTAGCTTCCCCTCTGTTCAAGGGAGAGAAGGATGCCTGAAACATCAGAAATTCTTATCAATGAAAAAGGTACTGCCTTAACATTACATAATAAACCTTACTCATTTTTAGCTTACTTTTTCCTAGTCACCTTCCCATAACTGGCTTCGTTCACACCCTTCGTTTTGTTTGTTTGTTTGTTTGTTTGTTTGTTGTTTGTTTCAGGTTCAGATGGTATTTCAGCCCAAATTCTAAGCCACCTCCTTGGGTGACTTATTTCCCTGGGTATCTCTCATGTATGAGATTATACATGATAATAAACATTTTTTTTTTTTATCGTTTAAAACAAATACTTGGGCTGAAATGGGAGCGATGAAATGTCTTCATTATATTCATGCAGATATGGGTTCAGAGAAGTTAAATACCTTTCCAGAAATTAAGTTGAAATTTGTGGCACAACTAGGATATCAGACATAGGGGTTTCCTTTCCCTCCCCCCTTCTATTTTCTTGCATTGCCAGACAAGCAATTATTTTTGGACTTGATTTTCTACCTTAAGTTTCATGTGTGTTTATGTTAGGGTTGTGATTAGCTCCCTTGTGTACTAAGGCCTCAGCAAAAATTTGCCTCTGGTTAACTTGTTGGAATTTTTATCTGAACTTTTTGTCAACTATTTGGGCTTAGAGTCTGGGACATTAAATCTCCAGATTCCATGTAAATAAGAATAAAGGTTATATTTCTTCATAAATTAGAACTGTGGGCTTATATTAGAGTATCTCAATTGTCTATGACTCACAGATAAACTCTTTTGCAAAATTTTAAAAATTCAGTAAGGCCTGCTTTAAACTCAAATGAAAGACAGGCCACATCTGTCCATTTTCTAACACCCTTTTCCTTCCTGATGTCCCAGCATTCTTAGGTATTCTTATGACTTATCACTCAAAAAAAAAATCTTAAAACTTATCATGCTGATATGTCACAGGTCCCAGAGGCAGGTGGAATTTCAGGCATGAGCACTTTCTAGAATTACATCAAGTCTGATCTCACTGGAAATGGCCTTTTCTAGCTAGATGCATCTCTGATCCCTCAAAGTAAACCAAACTAGTAAGTAGGTGGTGAAATTTTAATAACGGTAATGGAGTGTTTAAAATGCTGAAATCAAAGAATGAAGTTTCTCAAATCAGTTCACATGTGCACATTTCTGCCTCTTTAAAATACCTGCAAAGATCAAACTTTGGGGAGCAATCAATGATCCCAGTCTTGGCATCAGAGATCTGGGTTCAAATGTTAGCTTTGCCAATTACCAACTAGTGGGCTTAGACAAGTAATTTAAACCCTATGAGACTCAGTTTCTTCTCTGGAAAACAGAAATCATGCCTGATTCACAGGGATTTTGAAAAGAATAAAACAGATTAAATACCAGTTAGATTTCCCCATCTTTATGTGTCAGGATGTCTTCTTTCCCCTGGATGATTTCCAAATGTTTGAAGCAAGCTTAAAAGTTTGTGTGTGTCATAAAACATCAAAGGTTAAAACAGACTCTAAAATTTAGTTCCATAATAATTCCAATAATCTTTACAAAGAATAAAGAAAGAAATCATGCAGAGTTAATCCCTTAAAGTAATAAATTTCACAGAAGTAGTAAATATTCCTTTGATTGTCTGATGTAATAATTTGCTAACAACTTGTCACATCCCAATCAGACAGCTCTTCCTCTTTTTCTTTTTATTTGAAGCAACAACCACATGGATGCAGAATCTAACCAGTTTGGGCTGCTCTTTTATGTTATAAATTCCAACATGCTCCCAAAATTCTTTTAAAATGTTCACAGCAATGTGAATTTTTCCTTCTAGCCTTCTTGTGTAAAGTTAGCCCTTTCAAAGTTATGTTATAAATTTGTTATTTCCATATTATCTTTTCTAAGAAGACTCATAAAGAGTTTCTCTGATGAGTCCCAGAAAGTAAGTTAGCACCAGAAGATAATTCCAGCAAAGTACTTCTGCCTTGAAATAAGGAAATATGCCGTTTGGCTTCTGAGATATTTCTGTGGACAATGTATACATTAAGCATTTGAAGGAAGGCACTTCTTTTGTTAATTTCTACTCTCCACTTCCTCCCAGCTGACCTCATTGGGAAGAAGAGCCTCATTCATTTATTCATCCATCCATTTATCTACCCATCCAGCCATCCATCATCCATCCATCCGTTCATTCATATATTCTTTTAAAAGTATAAGTCAGTTCATAAAACTTCCCTGTTTAGAATTATCAATGGCTTTCTATTTCACTTAGAATAAATTCAGACACTGATGAATTACAAAGCCTCATATGGTGTAAAGTCTGGATTCTAGACCCTATCTACTTTGACCTTATCTGAGAATCCTTTTCTTTTTTTCACTCTGCTACAACCATGCTGGTCTTCTTCTTCTCGGTGTTAAAAGCTCATGATACCAGATACCAAATCTAGGTTTACTACCTGATCTAATTGCAGTTTCAATCTCTGTCAGAAACAAAATCTTAATCAACCAGTCTGATATTTTCTGGTCAAGTACCAGTAACATAATCTGTCATGTGGATCCTCCCCATCCCACTCCCTCAACCCTCAACCCCCCCCCAAAAAAAAAGAAGAGGCAATTTGCATGATAGACACCATTCCCATTCCTTATTCCCTTTCCCTCAAAGTAAAGATGACCCAGGCCCATAAAGAATCCTTTCTTTTATTAATAGCTCCCTTGCCCTGTCCTTCTTCCTACAAAAGACTTCCATTTTGTACAACTCATAGAGCTAGAAGGGATGCTGTCTGATGCATGAATCGCATAATACAGCCATTAGATCTTCAAAATTTACTTGGTTAAATTTTGTATTTTAACATCAGGAACACACCACCTTTGTTTCTGCTAATGACTCTGCCTGAAATGTTTGTACCACAGGTTTCTGACACCAGGTTCCTTCTCATCATTTGAGGATCAACTCAAATGTCACCTCTTTGGAGAAGCCTTCCTTTCTTGGTCTTGTTTTGTTTTCTTCCAACACATTTAGAGCTATCTAAAATGATGGTATGTGCTTATTTTTCTACAAGTTCATTGTCTATCTATTCTCACTAGAATTAAAATTTCATGATGCAGAGTCTGTCTGAATGTTTACCACTATTATCTCCAGCAACAGGAATCAGGATGGCTACATTGCAAATGTTCAGTAGTTCTGTGTGGAATAAATGACTGGATAAATTCATCCCTTCATAAAACAATCACTGAATATTTATATGAGCCAGATAGCTTCTAAATCAAGACTTCTGAATTTCTTTAGGATTCTCATGAATCATATATATATATTTTTTTTTGCTTTTCCTTTTATTAGCATTTATTTGATGTTGAATTTACTCCTGGGCCATAAGTTTTTGTTTCTTCAGTTTCTTCTGGGAGATCTTCTTCTTCTGAGCAACCTCCTCTTCCGGTTTCGGAACAGTCTGCTCTTTTTCAGTGAGGATCATCTCGATGTGGCAGGGGGAGCTCATGTACGGGTTAATCTGCCTGTGAGCTCGGTAAATTCTGCGCTGCATCTTGGGAGCTTTGTTCACTTGGATGTGCTCAATGACCAGCGAGTCCACATCTAAGTCCTTAAATTCTGCATTCCTCTCTGCATTTTTAAGCATGTGCAGTAAAAATTCTGCACTCTTTTTGGGCCAACGACCGTGCGTCCAACCCCACTGTTTGGCGTGGGCACATCTCCCAACTCCACCACTGTAACGATGGAATGGCACACATTGTTTTTGTAACGTGACATCCTTTAAATACTTGGTGGCTTTTCAGATACGCATCCCCTTGATGGCCTGGGCAGTTCCACGAGTGTTCTTAAAATGAACCCATAGATTTGAACCTCTCGATTTACAGGATTTTGTGGGGTTCTCTGCGTCAAGCAAATAGCGAACCATTTTCAGAGGTTACCTCAGGTCTCATGAATCATTTAATTCTCCACCAATCCCTTTTCCAGACTTTAAGAGTTGAACATGTAAAACATTATAAGAATTTTTAATAAGGTGGGAAATCCCACACAAAGTTTTATAATCTTTTAATGCCCCACTTTGAACTGTAATATGATTGTCTCCTAGAAAGCTTTACTATAAATGTTACAAGTTCTTTGCTTTTCTTTTTCTTTTCTTTTTTTAATTAAAGTCTATTGGGGTGACCATTGTTAATAAAGGTACATAGATTTCAGGTGTACAATTCTGTATTACATCATCTATATTATCACGTTGTGTGTTCGCCACCCAGAGTCAGTTTTCTTTCCATCACCATATATTTAACGCTTTTCTAAAGTGAGAAGCACTCTTACTTAAGCTATGAACTTCATCATTCAGTTCCAAATATTATTATTTTTTTACAATTTCAGTGGTGCAGGAAAAATTCATAAAATGCCATATTCCATGTAAAAATAGCAGATTTAAATAGGACTAGAATAGAACAAGGACACATTTAGATACCTGAAGCAACAAACTAATCACTGAGTCTAAATAAATGAAAATTAGACTGTAGGCCTAATGTAAATATTATCAAGGAAATGCAAAACATTAGGCACTCAATCTCTTTCTCTCCCTGTTAAATTTAGTTTACTATGGAATCTTTATGTCCTGGATTTACCCATTATATAGAAGTAAAGGATAGATTTAATCAGATGATAATGTTAACTATTTTCTATGGAATTAAAATGGTAATTCTGGTAACAGGTAGGTAGTCTAATCCTGGCAATAGAGCCAGTAAGAGAAGTGAAAACAGATGCAGGGAGGAAAGGGAGAAGGTTGATCAAAAATTAGAGTCAACATGTATTTTCTAGATCTCTTTCACAAGGCTAAGGTTTTCAAAACTACTTGTAAAATTTTCCATGTGATCATCAGACATTATTGTTTCAATTAGTCCAGTCAATAAACTATGCTAAAATTATATGTAATGTATAGAGATAATATTTTTGACACTTCAACAACAAGGCATAGCTTTCTGAAAAAATTTTCAGAGGAAAAACCCATTTTCAAAATCTACAATCTGCTAAATTCATACAGATATGAGAGTTTAAAAGCCAATAAGTCTACAGTTTAGTATCTGTAACAAAGTTATTTTATTTTTCATAAAAATATTCTCTATCCTCTTTTTAGAAAGTGTTATTCATGTTGTCTTTTAGTTATACCAATTAGATACATTCCAGCTCTAGATACATTACTACTCCTGGATTACTACCACTGCTCAAAAATGTTTTTTCTAAGACAATGGAAAAATTTTGGAGGCATTTGATCAGAATTTTACCTGGAGCTGCAGAAATGAGGAAGATCCTTTGTGCCCAATGTTTATCAAGACAGTTCATAGCAAAATCACTAAATTCCAATCACTTCTCTTCAAATAGTACAGGAGTGCAGAAGTATGAAATTGACAGATAATGTAAGAGGATGTGTTGGCTCCCCATTTTCCATTTCCTTTACCATTAAACTTAATAAGTTTAATGAATTACAAAGTAACCCTACAGTTACATCTTCTTTCCTATCCTCTGCAAAATGGCTTAAAGGCAATAAACTGATAAAGAAGAAGCAGATGGTCTGAATAACGCACACATAGGAATGCAAATACTTAAAAATCACCAGCAGCACTTATTTGAGGGCGAAGGCCTTACACATCTTAACCTATCAATTCAATGAAAAAACACCTATGGTCAAAAGAGCACAATGGAATGAGATTCAATTTAGAAAAATAGAAGCTACTGTATATGTGAATTACCCACTCAATGAGGGCTCAACCACAGGAATTTTCATCTGTATAGTGATAAATGATAACTTCCATCAAGTTTGTGAATTTAATTCTCCCCTCCAGAAGGAAAGCCTTTGATTCCTATGTCAAAAGCAAGGCCTCTTGCCAGATTTCTAGTGATTCCATGACATCTATCTGTATATGAAATGATAGTGAAATTTTTTATTTTATCTGAAACAGATTTGCAATTAGTTAATAGCAATACAACCTCTTTCTTCCTGGAGCCATCAGAAGTCTATGAGACCACTGAGAGTCTAGGAGAGTACATTAGGGCCTCCAAATTACAAGGTCAGGGCACACCTGTTTATCGTGGAGTTAGGAACACAGAAAAAAGCTCAAAGCTCGGTGCTGTTTCAGAAAATATACTCTCGTGCAAGCGAGCCCTCAAGACCATTTTCACTTTAGCGTGTTGATTCTGGAGACCTTTTTTTTTTTTTTTTTTTTTTTTGGCTTCCTGATGTGAATTTTCTTTTATCCTCTCACCACACAGCAAGACAAAGCCTTGGAAAGACAGCCTTTAGATAGAGTTACACAATCTTTGCAAATGGAAATATCGATGCCAGAGAACTGGAACTGTTTAGTGCAGAGGGATGAAGAGAAAACGCTGTGCTGAACAAAACAACGTAAGCAGCATTCAAAGGTTAGAACAGAGTGACACACTGCACATAACTGGGGCCCACTCCACTTGGCACCCAGAGGAAAAACAATCCCTTCTGTTGCCAAAGCAACCTGGGTGGTCACAAGACTAGCTACTTTTCCACCCACCAAATTATTTTATTCTTTTAGACTCTTGTCCGTTTTTGATTTGAGTGTGTTTGACCTTTATATTTTTTCCCAATTCAAAATGAATAAGATGGGCAGGGCTAAATCTTCCATAGGGAAAACTGTTTACCCAGAGAAAGGGAATAACTTGTGACTGTCTCAACTCGTACTGAACAGCACCAGAAAATAAGTGAAAGCCACATAGTAAAAAATAAATAAATTAGGTAATAAATAAAACTCGGAAGGGGCTCAAGGATCTCCCCAAATTCAACAAAAACTGTTTCTACTCTGCTTTCCCTCCTTTCCTTCTCCTTGAGATTTTCTGCCCATAGAATTCAATGGCATTGCTTTGGAAAGTTAGAATTGGGGATAGAGAGAAAGGGAAGAGAAAAATGGCCACATAAAGTTATGATGCATTTCTTCTCATTCTCTCCATTCAGGTGATTATGAGTCCATGAATTAGAGGTGATCAAATTTCTAGACCTGTGTCAAGAAATCCTGCTTGCCTCTCCTGAATCATGCCCAATACCTCAACCCTCCTTATACCAGTTTGGTTGTGTTTCTGCTCTGGAAGCACAAGAATATTTTCTATAAGCAGGTATTTTTGTTAATTTACTGAGTAATGTGACAAAGGGGGTTGTGTTAATACTGTGGATAAGATCAATGCAGATTCACTGGGCCAAATAAAAGTTTTCATTACTTTTTTTTTTTTTTAACTGACTTACAAGGCAGAATATGTCCAGCTGTTGGATTCAGAAAGCAGTTCACACCCTAATCTCTAAGGTCCTGTATCTCAACATTCATATTTCTGATATAAGATTCATTTATTTCAAACTGAAATTGTGTCTCCAGTGATGTGAACATGTCCACAGGAGCACAATAGCAATGAGATCATTTATATGTGTACAGTTAGGAGAAAGGTTATTTCCTAATAGCAGTCATCTACTAAATTTATTTAATACTCCTACTGTGGCAGATGTTCTTAGGTTATAGCATTTATATATAAATATTAAAACAAGTATTTTAATATTCTAATATTCCAATTATTCTTGCTCTAATAAAAATTCTCAATGTACAGAAAGAGAGTGAATCTGACTGTTTTTAAGTTGTATTCCTGGGTTTGTTTAGAGATGTATACATGTGTGTGGGGGTGTGTGTGTGTGTACACATATCCACATAAATTTACTGTCACATAAATGGAATTGATGGAGACAAATCCTACACAAAGAACTTTGGATCTTGACTTCTGTTAGCAGATATGCCTAAAAGTTTGCAATAAATCAACAAATTTCTTACCAAAATTTACCTTTACTCATCAGAAATAGAAGCAAAGGATTTCATCTTTTTTTTTTTTTAATTGGTTTAAGGGAGAGTTCTGGTAATGAGACAAGATAGCAAATCTTGGAAAAATTACAATACAAAGAAAACAAAGACAAGACAAAACAAAGGTATTATAGGTAACAGAATGAATGGCAGATTGTGCACTTCTTATTGAAAATATCAGTATTTTCTTTAGGTTTCTCCAAGTAGAACTAGAATTCTTTTAATATTCGGGTATGTCTGTCTGCCTTTCATTTGGGGGTTAAAGTAGTGGGTTGTGAGTCAAACTAAACTAACTCATTCTGAATCTGGCTGCTGTTCCTTTCTAATTTTTCCTGACCTTCCCTTTCTTGGCAGTCTGAAGGTTCTAATATCTCGTGTTCTGGCTATGAGAACAGAACATATGGTTTGCTTGAAGATTCTTGTTAAATACTTGTCCATTAACCTGACAGTAGGAAGTGCTAAAGAGCAAAAACAGGAGCCAAATGAGACATTCACCTCAAGTCCAAAGTAAACACACTTGCCCCCTAAAAAACATACTTGATTTTCAAGTTTTGGAAAATCATATACAAAAATAACTACTGACATTTTTCCCTTATGATTTTGGGACATTCTTTCATTAAGCTATTTCATCATT
Organism: Rhinolophus hipposideros; assembly: GCF_964194185.1. Taxonomy (NCBI): domain Eukaryota; kingdom Metazoa; phylum Chordata; class Mammalia; order Chiroptera; family Rhinolophidae; genus Rhinolophus; species Rhinolophus hipposideros. The sequence continues at coordinate 34,110,444 of NC_138055.1, forward strand.
AATTCTGTTATTCAGATATGACTTTTTTTCCTTAGAGAAAACAGGTTTAAGCAAATAAACAAACAGAAGCTTTAAACAAAGATTTAGGATCTGGCTAGTATCAGGAATAATATTTGCGTTTTGTTAGAAATCTTAAGCAATACTTCATCAGCCTTTATGTTACCTATAGGTAATTCAGAAGACATTTTGCCCAGCCCCTACAGTTACCTGGAAAGAATTTCTCATCAACAAGCAATGCTTCTATCCAAAATTTGTGAAATATAATTGTGTTACATTCTGAATAGTTTATACATAATAACTAACATAGTGGTAGATAATCTCTGTAAACTAGAGAAATCATGACAATTAAATCTCATGGGAGGGAGCAGAATTCAATCTTAATCTGTATCCATCCATCAACAATTCAGATTTTAACAACTAAATCTCAAGGGAGGGGGCAGAATTCAATCTCAATCTGTATCTATTCATCAACAATTCAGATTTTAAGTTGGGCTCCTTCATGTGTCGTCTCTGGTTTGTTGAGTTTTTAAAGAAAGCCTGCCTATGGTAGGGATATTTAATCAGTGGAAGTGAGATTCTTACAATAGTGCAAATAAACCTCCTTTTCCCTTTTACAAATGAATATTTTTAAAAAAGAAAACATTACAGACAATTCATCATTACCATCAAATTAGCTTATTCACACTGCAGATTATACAGACCAGTATGCGAACTACAGTTGACCCTTGAACATTGCAGGGATTAGGGGTGTCAACCCTCCACACAGTTGAAAATCTACATATAACTTTTGACTCCCCCCCAAGCTTAACTATTAATAGCCTCCTGTTGACTGGAGGAAGTCTTACTGAAAATATAAACAGTCAATTAACACATATTTTGTATGTTATGTGTATTATTACAATAAATAAGTTAGAGAAAAGGAAATGTTATTAAGAAAATCATAAGAAAGAAGAAATGCACTTATAGTATTTATTGAAAAAAATACACACGTAAGTTGACCCACACAGTTCAAACCTGTGTTGTTCAAGGGTCAACTGTATATGCCCTTCCCTGCTGGAACTTGTGTCTCATCTATCTCCTACTTCATACTTTAGCTGACTGGCTTATGATCCAATAAGGCTTATGAACCTGCCCTTATCAGGGCAGGTATTGTTTTCATTCACTTCATCCATCCATCCATCCATCCATCCATCCATCCATCCATCCATCCATCCATTTCAAAGACATTTGTTGAGTGCATTTGCTAGGAGACTTTTATTATTATTTTTATCCTAATATCCCCATGAGGCACATAGTCTTACTTCTGTTTTGTAGATGAGAAACTCAAATAATTTAATTAACTTGGTGGACCAAGTGTGTAAATGCCAGGGCTTATGCCCATTCTCCTACTTCATACAGGACAGAAGAAGGCAGTAGATGATTAATGGCAGTGTTTTACATTTTGTGTTAACATGATCCTCTACTGGCTTAAAACATAGAAAGTCACCATTTCTCCCAGGGCTGTCAGCTCAGTGGAGGAAATGAGTACATCTGTTCACTTGTCAAATTTGCTCTTTTCAAGAAAACGTAAAGTTACACAAATATTTGCCATTCCATTAACTTCTGTAATCTAGAGACTAATGAACACAAAATGAATTTTTGCTTTTTGGGCTATTTGTCTTGCCATTAGCTAAAACATTATGATAAATTTCATCTGTAACATAAACAAACCTGAGCTATTTTTAAAGTCCACAAAATGTGAAGTTAATGCTGAGCCTCAGTGGAAGACTAATTTTTACAACCGTCTCCCTTTTTGCATCAGGACTCTTCTCTGTTTGGTTTACATTTCGAAATCATGAAATGAACGTACCGTTCTGACCTCTAGCCATCTGTTGGCAGCTGAGAGAAATAAGTAGGCAATGTTGTTTGTGTCTGTCAATTCTAGCATACGTTGCTTAAATCTGGTTTCATGCCTACAGAAAACAAAAATATTATAATGTTAGCCACACAATGAGAGAAATAATAAAACACAGTCACACTTACTACTGCACTATTTACTCAACAGAATGACAAACTGATGGGATGAAATGACTGGTAAATGACTCCTACTTCAAAATAAAGGCCAGCGGTATTCTCAGTAGAGATGGTGTGGTCCAGTGTTTCCTTCATTTCTCAGACCTTTGCTTTGAAAAGCAATCTTTCTGATGACAAAGTATTATTAATGATCGTTTCTTAAATTTCCTCATAATTATTGTAGCCATAGAAACAAGGTATGACCTACGCTGCAAGGGCCTTACACAAACCAGAATAAGTTCTATAAAAATGCAAAAATACCCTACTACGTTTTAGGGCATTTATTTTACTTTTCCAGATGGCACACTTAGAGTTGGGTGGGAGGTGCTTGATGAGAACCAAGGAAGACAGGAAACTACGCATTTGTAGCAAATATATACTTTAAAAATTTTCTTTTTGCCTGATATTTCTGGAAACCAAAAAATAAATAAGTTATTTATTTATTTAAATAGGTTAAATAAATAAATAAGTTAAATAAGTTATTTATTGGGGTGACATGAAATAGAAGATGGAGGTCCTTTGAGATAGCTGATGTCCTTAAAAGAATTATGCAAGTAAAATATGATATCTTGTACCTCAAAGTTCTAAACTACTTGTAAAGATGGTCATTGTGTGAAAGGAACCCTTAGTCTATAGCATTAGGTTGGTGCAAAAGTGATTGCAGTTTTTGCAAATGTTTTTAACCTTTTAAACTGCAATCACTTTTGCACCAACCTAATACGTACAGGGTTATACGACACATACAGTTTAGAGATATTAATGCCTAACCAAATTAAGGTCATTCTTGGTGAACAACATAATCTGATCAAATTTTGTAACCTGTGTTATAAAGGAAACTTCTAATAAAAACCTTATCCATTTGAGGACATAAGCTACTCATAGTAACTCAGGCTACCTGGTGATAAATCTTTTCTAAATCACAAAAATAGTCTCTTTTCATTTTTTAGCTTTTCTCCCTGAATAACAGAAACAATGGAAAGCTTAAGAATATAATCAAAATAACTGTTTGAAGGTTGGAGGAAATGCCAAATCAAAATGTGGTTTCTAACTCTGCAGCCATGGCTGGTCTCATACAGACCTGTCTACATGTCATGTTTGTAAAGAATAGCCAAATTTCCTCTGGCAGCCCAGCACTGATTTCTGTCTGATTAAAGACGGTCCCAAGTCCCCCAAAATGTTCAAATTAATTTATAAAACTTTATACTAAACCGTCTCTATGTCAAAGAATGAAGTCTGGGTGGGGTGTTCACTTGGCCTGTGAAACCATCCATACAGGCCAGTATAAAGCAGATACTTGATATCTGTCCAATCGATCTGATCACTCCAATATGCCCAACCAGATAAATCAGATAGCTGAGTCAGACAGTAACATCTGATCTAAAATAATCAAAGGAGTCAGCAATCAGAGCCAAAAATAATGACCTCACTTTGAGTTATGTTGCCTTGACCCAAATGCATGGCACAGAAGGACCTGTGCTCAATGACGACACACTGGGACAAGTCTGAGAAGTCCTAGGAATGTGCCTACCCTTGTGATGACCCTTTTAGAGATAAATGCAATGAATACTTAAAAGGTAGGATGGTTCACAGGGTCATAGGATTTACTGAGATAGTGGATATGAACTGTAAAGAGATACATCGACGTAAGGGCCATTCTTTCTCTACTTGCAATGTTAGGCAGATTTTCATCCAGTCATTCAGAAACATGTAGTAGGCACCAACTCTAAGTGAGACATTAGAATATACATATGAACAGTACATAACCCCAGCCCTTGAGAAGCCCACTGTTTGTGAAGGAGGTAAATAAGGTATTAACAAGTAAGGATGGTACTACAGAAGATGGTTATAACACAGAAGATGGTTATAACAGCCCTATGTACAAAATGCTACAGAAACATAAAGGAAGGGGATGATTTATACTGACCAGAGGAACTCGATGGCAGGGGATGGGGTGGAGGGAGGTGAGAAAAGAATAATTAAGCAAGGTTTCACAAGAGAACTTGGAGGACGGTCCGAGTGAGGTTTTAAGGGATGAGCTGAATTTTTCAGGTGAACAAGGGAGGACAAAGCATTGGAAGTAGCGGAAACAACATGAGCAAAGACACAGAAACGAGAAAACTCAAAATGTTCAGCGGCTCGAGATAGGGTCCCCTCCCAAGAAGAACTGTGGTAGTGGAGAGACTGGAGGTGGCGCCAGTTGGACCAAAGCCAGTGGCTACATTTGAGACGAACATCAAACACTTCATTCTGACAAAGTGTTTTGTCTGGGACTCTTCTTACTCTTCCTTTAGTTTTAGGATATTGTTTCAGATACACTCTTACAGAGTTTGTAAATGGAGTTGGCAACCATCTAAAACAGCAATGAGAGGGGAGGGGTGGAAATGCAGTGAACATTCTTTCTGTGTGTTTCTATTTGGCAAGAAACCTTCTGTTTTCCTAATGGAAACTTTGACACACTCAGTCTGTATCTTTTTATCCACATCCAGCTCATCTTCTGAGCATTCTTAGACCTTTATTCTGTCAGACGAGAAATAATAGGAAAGGTCACTGAAATCTCAGTCTAATTTAACTGTGATACTTTCATGGTAAACTACTTGAGGGAGTTGACTGCCGCATGTGAGTACACCACGAACTCTAAATGCAGGGGAGGAAAAGCAGCCTAATCAGTAAATACTAACATTCCAAAAGAGCTAAAGACTCTGGGGACTTGGGGTAGCCCGAAAGAAAGGAAGAAGTAGATGGAAAAAAATACGTTTGATTCTCCACTACAAGTACCAAATGTAATGATTCTGGAATTTTATTCATGGTTGCAGGATCATCCACACATTTTAAAATTTCCCCTGGTTTAAAAATGCTGATTGTTGTGGTATTTAATATTTACTTTAAAAATGAACCCTGGAAGATCTAAATCTGACTGAGCAGGACTCAGGTACTTTTACATAAAAGTTGGGTTGTCTTTTGTTTCTTTCAATTGTAATTCAAGCCTTGAAGGTTAACGCCAGAATTTTCCTGATGTAAAATTAGAAATAGTCATGCTAAATTCTGCTCATGTGTATATTGAAGACAGCAAATGAAAAATCTAAACCTTGACTCTTGGTCAAGTTCCTCATTCATTCTACACCATCTGAATTTTCTCCAAGATGCTTTACCTGGTTCTAATCCTCATTATTGTCAGAAAATAACCTCACCTTGTTCTTCAGGGAGAAAATAGAGGCTGCTACATGTTGAACCCATCAACTTCCTGCTGATCCACCTAGCTGGCCTGAATCCACTGCTTGCCCCCCACCTACCATGTTATCCTATCCATTTTCTTTGTGGCATTTATCTTGGGTGGAAATGAAGGGCCATGTCTTTGTAGTCTTTATACAGACACAGCAAGAGGAGTGCCTCGCATGTGTTCAATACTTAACTAGACTCACTTGAAAAGACTTGTTTGGTGAAAAACGTAATCTTTAATGTGGTATACTTATGCAGGCGACTATTAAATATAAATTTTGTCTTAATATCTACATTCAATACCAATCAATAGTTTAGTCACATCTAATAAAAGACATTGCACACTCTGATGGGAAAACATACTACTGCAGAACACATGAATGCTTCATGATGAAACCTATCTAGATTGATGTAGAAATTCTTGGATACGTGTTGTGGATGGTTGTATCTTTATATTACATTTTTTGACTCAATTATGTATACAATAATAGAAATATTTCTTAGGTTAAAAAATCCCTGATTAAAATCAATACACATTTGCATTTGGGGTTAAAGAAAAATATAATACTTTAATTAAGATATGAATTTTCTAGACTAAATGAAATATTCAGTGATGCAAACTTCTTTTCTGATTTACTTGAACAGGGATAACAGGACCAAGTAATTTTTTGAGTGTTAAAAAAATTATTTGAGTGTTCAAAAAATTTTTTGAGTATTAAAATTTTTTTATTAAAAGCTTGGAATTTTATTCTGTTTACCAACATAAAAAAACTGATTAAGTCCTAAAATTACTCTGGCATAATAACATTTTTTTATTACTAATACACTTTTATCTTGTTTTTTTTTTTTTGGTGCCTCTTTGCTACTCACTGTGGTTAATGCATTATATGCATTATATCAATTAGTTCAATGACCCTAAAAATCAAAATCGATTTTGCCATTTCACAGGTGAGGAAAATGAGCCTAGGAAATTTAAAAGTCTGGTCTAAATCACATAGCTAGTATCTTTCCAATGTGGTGCTTCATTCTTCCTTTATTCTTGTTAAAATGTCAGGTGATTAAACTCTAACACTGCTCATTTATTGCCTAATTTTCTTACTTCTAATTTAGAACACTGCCACAGACACAGTGTGTATCCAAAAAAATAGTAGCGATTATGATTATTTGTAGATAAATATTTGTTGATAATATAATTGCCTAATCGACAAAATGAAAACATGTTTACTCACCTAAATGCCCGAATGGTGGTGAGTCCTTCAGCTGTTTCAGAGAAGTGGCAAAGCAGAGGGAGCTGGGTACTATCATCAAGCTCCTGGAGGTCCCTAGAACACAGAGAAGTGCAAAAATAAACTTCAGATGCCTTCAGGCTCAAAGACCACCATGTTCGTTCTAAATTAAGGTTATTATTTGTCATTGTAACTGTATTCCTCTCGAACCCAATTAACAAAAACTTCAACAACTTACAGTCTAAAGAGGAATAGAAAAATGGCACATAATGAATATAGGTCCAGGCTGAATGTAATGTGTTGTACAAAAATACCAGCTTTGTATAACAGCTAAAGTAAACTGTTATGACGACACAAAAAATGGGCAATAATTCATGTGTAGGAGATGGGTAATATACTCGTATATATTTTTTGAGCATGTGGAATTTAGGCCAAACCTTAAACATAAGGCGGGTTTCAACCAAACAGACAAGAAGTGGTGCATTCCAGCTAAGGGAACAACAAGAGCAAGCACAGAAGACTAAAGAATCTAGCAAGTTCCATCTAGCTGGTTCCCAGAATCCTTTGGGAGTGTTGTAGGGGAAAAGGCTACATAAAGGAGAGGTGGGACTCAATTGTAGAGGATCCTGAGTTAGCGGGGGAAAATCACTGAAGACTAAAAATAAAATGATCAGAGCTGTGCTTAAGCAACATTACTTGTGAGACAGTGTAAAGGATGAAAGAATGAATGAATGGGTTAGGATAGTCTATATAAGAGACATTTTTAAAGTTCTGAATTAGTGTGATGCTGGTGAGAGTCAAAATAAGGGGACTATAAGACAGTTTACTAGAAATAGCTTTCTAAACTGCTACAATAAAATAGTTGTGAAGGTGAATAAGAGAGAAGAGTCAAATATGGCTTGCAGACTTGGAAAATGACAGGGCTATTTACCAGGGTGGGGGACCCAGAATAAAGGTACCTGGAGAAGAAGATAGTAAGTTTGGCTATGGCTGTAATGAGATTATATCCTTGACTTTATGGAACTTCTATTCACAGGTCCTCCAAGAAAAATATACCAGGCGTGCCAAAAATATGTATACACATTTTAAGAGATGTTATCTATGTATTACTTTTCGAAGTTGAATTATGTAGCAATGTGTAGTATGACTTTCACTCAAAAGATGGCCTGAATCAAATGAATGCTAGCGTCACTCATTTCATTACAATTATAATACAGTTTTTTTTCCCTTTCTTAAAAAATGTTTAATGAATGTTTGGTGGACCAATGCCTGAATGTCTCCTTTTTCATAAAGATGCATACTTCTGACAACTTTTCTTAAAACCACATAGGGTAGCATTTCTAGAAGATCGGCTTAGAGTTATACCACAGTTTTCAAAACACTACTTTTTTTTTTTCTTTTTTCTTTTCAGTCTTATTTTCTGCCTTTCTATAGGTCTTTGAGGTGGAGGGAATTAGAGTAGCAACACTGACATTTGCTTCAAATGAACTGATTCCACTGTTCCATATAATCTTCAACAATCAATTTAGGCCATTCTGGGCTGCCTGTGTAGTCTCACAAACAAATGCAGTCTTTTTTGAATTTCTAAAATGAATTTGGTCATTTCAGAAACTGCAGATGAGGGGAAGGGATGAGAGAGTGGAGAAATATGAAGGAATGTGACTAGTCTGCTATTTTTAAACAAAACTAATTGGCTATTTGTCACTTTGACACAAGCAACAGGTGGTCACTACATTGAGGTTTGTACTGAAAGAGAAAAATTAGGGAGGAGATACCTTTGTTTATAGAACTGTATTTTGCGAAACCAAAAAGGTGAGGGTACAGCTTGATCTTGTATTCTTGTAAGTAGGAAAACACGTACAGAGCTACCTATACATTAGATCTTTGATTTCAGATATTCAAAATATCGTGGCATTTCCTGTAGCATATCACCTTGTTTGAATGTTCTTTGGTGTTTATAAAACAGTCAGTTAATTTGTCTGAGCTTTCCAAAATGTCTGAGTCCTTCAGAGCCTCAACATCTAGAAGAGTTTTTTTTTTTTTTCTAGCTGTGAGATTTCAAATAAGACGGGCTTATAATCTATTATCAACATTAATTCTTCAAAAATGGTCATTCCCTTCTGTATTTTAGTTGCTTATTAACAGTGTTAACAGGTTAACCTAACTTAAAATGAACAGAATTCATAATTCAAAATAATGGACGAGAACCATTTGCCTACGCTTTGCATTCAATTTGTATTGCTAAAAGGCAAAAATAGGCCTGAATAAGTATGTGATTAAATGAAATAAGACATGACTGTTTAATTTAGTGGTGAGAAGGCAATGGTAGATTTGGAAACAGCCAGCAGAAATGAAGTAAACTTTTTTGTCCCTCTAGCAAGCATCATCAACAATAACACCAGAAAAATTGAAAGAATGAATGTGATAGCTACTCTCTCCCTTTTGGTTCAAGTTTGCTATAAGAAAAGGGGATGAGGCTGGGGATGAAAAAGCACTCAGATTTAATACAGATCCCTAACATTTGAAGGACCCTACTTAATTCATAGCCGTGAGGGAAGAAACAACTATGCTTTTTAAATTAAGAAATGTTGTATGATGTATTCAGAGGCTCCCAACTATAATCTTGCTTTTGTCCAGGAAGGGCGATGCAAGGCTTGGACAACCAATTACAGGAACATTTATAATAGATCTCCAAATGAAACATAATATCAGGATAGGTTTCATCATGTTAAAAATAGGTTGCAGTTCCAAATTCCATACCTTATCTTGAAAAACACTACAGCAAACCTGGATCACAGTAACTCAAGTGTATAGGCTTTTAAAGATAAATAGAGCAATGTTTTACTTACTTAGAGGCCACTCGGAAGTACTTCTGGATAAAATAAAAGGCAACCCCAAGAGGCACAAGAGCGACCAGGAACACAGGGGTGGCATAAGAAATCATGCCAATGGCAGACAGGCAGAGCAGTGTTGAGCGAGTGAGAGATTCCAAAGTCGGAGGGATGTGCTAGCAAGAAGGTAGTTTGAAAGGAAAGTGTTTTAACTCGAATGAAACATTGGTTACGATGCAACAAAATACTCTTTTTATCTTAATGTTAAGTTATAGAGTTACACAAGTCATCTATAAACCTTTTTATTGTAAGCAATTCTTCAGTCCTTCCACCTCATTCACTTCCTGTGAATGAAGTATATTCACAGGAGTATATTCACAGAGAATGAAGTATATTCACAGGGTTAGTATATTTATCCGTCTGTCTACTAATCTACTTATCATCAGTTGTCTACCTACCTACCTATTTATCTTAAGCATTTTATATAAATGGTACTATGCTATAAATCTTATTTGTCCATGTGCTTGTTTTATTTTACTGAACAAGACAGATTATAAATCTTCCCATGCCACTATTTACAAATCTCTTTCTTTTTAATGGCTGCACAGTATTCAACATATTTAGCTATTCCTCTACTGTAGGACATTTAAATTAATTTTCTGTAATTGCTCGCTCAGATCTTTCCCATGTTTTTGATTGGATTATTTATCTTCCTTATTGATTTTTAGTTTCTCTTTATATATTATGGATGTTTATCCTCTTTCTTTACATATGTTGCTAGTTTTTCTCCCAGCTAACCTATTATATTTTAAATTTGTCATTGAGGCCTTTACCCAAATGGAAGTTTAAAATTGTATGCAGTCATTTCTGTTGGTGTTTTCCACGGTTGTTTCTGAGTTTTGTGTTTTACTTAAAAAAAATACTTTCTAACCACAAAATTCCAGAACTAATCTCCTATAATTTACTTCATAGTTTTATGTTTTTATATGGCCATCTTTATTGCATATATATTTGCTTTGTATTTTATAGATAGTTAACCCACCATCCTTTATCAAAAAAAAATAATCCTTTTCTTACCTATTCAAGGTACCACATTTATCCTATATTAAATCTCCATATATGCTGGTGTTTTTTAATTCTCCAGTTTGTTCTTTTCATCTACTTGTCTTCTATAATCACCAGAGTGTTTTAATTTTATAGTATTTTGTAGTCTGATGGGGAAATTCTCTCTGTAGATACAGGATTTTTATGATTTCCAGGATTATGGGATCTCTTCACATTAGGTTTATTTCTATTTTTACAGTTTTTGTTGTTACAAATGGAATTTATTTTTCACTTAATTTTTTAATTGCTGTAGAGAAAGTTATTACTTTTATATCATATGTCTTATGCAGAACTATCGACTTCACTGAACTAATTGATTCTTTATTGTACTAATTGTTTTGAAATCTCTAGGTGGCAATCGCATCATCTTCCAAATGAGGACTGTTTTGTCTCTCCTTTTTCAGTATGCATTCCTTTTGAAGTGTTTTAGATGCATCAATGCCATAAAAACATCAAAACTTTTCAGCATACGTTTTTAGTCAGCTGCATGCATCAAGCACTCTTTTTCTAAATTGAGGGCAATTTAGGTGGTCCTGAGGCCACTCTAGAAAATCAGAAAAGGCAAGACTGGATTCAATGGATTCCTTTCTCTCTCATCCTAAGGGGTCTGTTCTCAGAGTGAGTCAATTTCAGAGCCTGAGGTCTTTAATTTCAGGACAAATTTCTAGAGGCCTAAGGATCTAAGACTAAAATGGGCATCCTTTGAATATTCCTAAAATTTCACACCATCTAGTTTTTCTCATTCAAGAGCCAATTGAATAAAAGTAAAAGATATTTAAGCTTGGCATTCCGTCATTTACTCTGGGAGACACTCTGGATAAATGTTAAAGTTTTAAAAACTTTACTGTGAATAAAGGTACAACACTGAACAAAATCATTCCTTTATCTTAAAAAATGTTAAATGTTAGTTTATTCTTTGCTATTACTCTTTATTCATGTTAAGTCTCTAAGTATTCACTTCTACATGCATAAATTATTTTCAATTAAGGTTTTCCTTAAAGATTTTATTCTAGAAATCATTTAGGCATATAATATTATTAAGAATGCAAACAGCCTTTCATTTAAGTTTTAGAAATCCTCTATTGTTTTGTTTACCTCAAAACATTATTTAGCTTCACTAGGAAATTTATTTTTGAACTTGGAAGTAACTTAGGCACTTACCTGATCAATGATATTTGTATCAGCTGAAAAGCGGTTGAGAATCAGTCCCAGGGGTGTGGTATCAAAGAATCTAGGCAATAAACAGATTGGAATGTATGATAACACTAAACTATTTGTAACCTGAGCAGTATTAATGGACATCTTGGAGTCATGAAAACAAGAAGGTCCCTATTCATTTGCTCAAGGACTTAATTCTTTAAAATTTCACATTTCGCTTCAATTTAAAAGTGTATGTTTTTATGATTTTGTGTGTGGGAGTAAGAGATAACTATTTTTTTGTTTGTTTTTTTTTACCTTATTGGTCCAAGAATTATCTTATTGAGGAGGTTGTGGTGAAGATTTTTCGCAGCTGTGAGACCCATCCATTCTACAGTGAGGGATGTAACAAGGCAGAGGAAAATACCTGCTCCACAAAGTATGCTAAATCCAGCCACATAGTAGGTCTAAAAAGCAACCAACACAAAAGCACAGATGAAATGATCATTTGAGTTTTTTCTTACTAGAACGTCAAATAGCAAAGTCAGACAATATTGTCAACTTCAATATCTGGCAGTCGCTTACAGTTGAAGGAGTACAGGTTTTGGAGACTTGGAGAAGAAACCCTACCATAATCCTGAAGCCAAGTCCCCATTTACCTCCTTCACTTGCTTTCAAGTTTTGCATGAGGCCTGATGAAACTCAGAGAATGTTTTCAGGTTTGAAATATTCCTGGCTTTCTACATTGTAGAGTTCATTCTTTTTATCCATAGTCTCCGAATGAATAGCTAATTCACTGGTATAGGTAGTTAAAATCAAAGACCTTCAAAACAACAAAAGTCCCCGTGTGTATGTTACACACACACACACACATGCGTGTGAGCGTATGTGTATGTCATGTGTGTATAAGTTCCTTGAATCCAAGTCCAAATATTATGTTTAAATGTTTCTATGATAAACTTTAAAAAATTAAAGTGATAATAGATTCCATTCTGAAAGTTTATTCTGATTCAGGTCCTATTCTAACTAGATTACTGAATCTCTACAAAAGTCCTGTGACATTTGGGCTATTAGTATATCACTAGATGAAAGGGTATCACTGTGAATCTCAATATTTCCTGGATGATTTAAAAACAGAACCCACCGTACCTGATCAGCTTTCCCAGTATTGTTTATACTGTACTCCGATGTCCATGTGGCCAGCCAGTAATCTATAGCTACGATGACTGAATGCTTCAAAAGCTTTGAGAAAATCATCAGGAAGAGCAAAAAGAATCCTCCAGAAGTGAGGTACCGCCAACAGGTTTTCCACGGCATTTTAGTTCTCAGCCTCATTACAGTGGACATATTGTCATCGTCATCTTCCTCCTCTTCTTCTTCTGCATACAAAACACTTGTTTAAGCTTCAGATGGGCAACAGGTAGATAGAATTTGCATTATCCCACAAAAAAGCATACAAAAATCTCCCTCAAATTTATAGAAATACAAGTATCAGGCTTAGAAAATTTGAATGTTTTCAGCAGGGAAAACTTCGTTTTTAAAAAAATAGATGAAAATGACTAAATGAATGAATGAATGAGTTAGTGAAAAAATAATCAAAAAATCTATGTCTGGATGCTATAATTTGCTGATTTATTACACATCAAATTGACTGGAATTATAAACTAGAAGTTCACTAGGTTACTGAAGGAATTGTGTTGCCAGTAAAACCACTTGCCTGGCTTAAAAATATTTATATGTAATTTTTGAACTCTAAATTTCTGAATTTGTAAAACTACACCAGAAAGAAATAGGCTCTGAAATTTCTCCATAGCCTAAGTTGGCATGATCCATGCTCTCTATGGCCCATTTTTGATGTGGTCATGGAAGAGCATGAGCAAGGAGAAAACTTCCAGAGAGCAAAGCCAGGAGCCACAGAAAACAGTGGGCAGGGAGCTCAGCTCAGATGTTTAAACCATCTGGAAACTCCAAGATGCCTGTCCTAATAACATACTCCGTTACGAGAACAGGAAATTTTGGCTTTTCCTGACCAGCAAAACTTGATAATTTGTATAGCCCAGTGACTGTTGTGTGTTTCCCATTCTTTTCTTTTCCAAAGGCACTTTTCATCTCAGTTACCCCGTATACACACCACTACTGCACAGTTAGTAGGTGTGAGCAGAAAGGACAGACAATTTGTGTTTGGTTTATAGAGATCTAAATATGGATATGATGGGAAGACTAAGAGCAACCAAGGACCCTAATATTTGAGCTGGATACAGTAAATGAACAGGTCACATATTACCTCTCTTTTGGAGAGAATGGTTTCAAAGAGGTGGACACTGGCAGACTACTAGCTGTCTCCCCAATATCCACTTTCTGTTTCCATATTAATTGAAAACTTGCTTATGCTCAGGGCTTAACATTTTGCCCTTACCAGTACCTAATCTGTCCAGGTGATGAACTGAACTGGCTAATGGGAAGCAGTAGAAACAGTATGTGCAACTACTTTTATTCTTTTAAACAGTATGTGCAACTACTTTTATTCTTCTGTTCCTGGTGGCTTGAACAGACGTACTGATAGGACCAGACACAGCAACCTAGTAGATGACATATACCATACTGGGCAATCGCATATGCATTATTTCATATTCCTCTGTAAGGAAAATATTTTTATCTTATTTTATACCTGACAAAATGGGTTAACACAGCAAGTCTAGGGCAGAGTCAATATCTCAAGTGGTATGCTCACCACTGGAGCACTGGAGAGAATAGTTGGGCACGACTCCACTTCAGTGTGCATTAGAAATAATTGGTTTAGAATTCTAGAGGCGGATGTCACCAAACATTCTTTAAAGACATTTTGAAATGTAACAAATTGAAGTGCAAAATCTATCCATTCATTCATTCACTCCATATTTGTTGAAACACTGAATAGCTATCATCTAAAACATAAAGGCAGCATATTTTGGTGTTTTTTGTCTTGAAATAATTTTCTGTTTCTTAATTGGCTTGTAAAAATGCAATCTTAGAGCCAAAACCGTATAGGAAAAATGAAATGTAGTGTATTTATTCTGTGGACTTACGTGTGATTTATCTCACAAACATATCAGCAATTAATGCCAAGGCAATGTTATTATTTCATCTCATTCCTCAAATTTCCAGTGAATCTTTTTTTCCCTCTATATTTTTTTCTCCCTCTTATCCCCCAGGAAAAGCCATAACATAACAAATGCCTTTCTAATTATCTTATTTTTTATTGCTATATTGTCATGAAACCCCATTGATTCAAGTATATTTCAAAACAGTATTATTTCCGATTCCCCATCTATTGTTTATTCCTGAAGGACTGACACTTATTAATAACTTGATTTGGTCATTATACTAGACGTTTTCAGTTTATCTGAACAAGGGTCCAGATTCATTTACAAACTACTGCTTTTTCCTTTCCACTCTCTCACACATTGTACAAATATACTAAGACACACCATGGGAAATTCCTCAGATATCTATTGATTGATCATATACAGCTTTCCTTCACTCCTATTCCTTTCATTTTCAGTAGTATGTATTCGATTTAGATCTTTCCCCCCTGCAAAGTGGTTTGTTATTCTTCAGTGGTACACTTATGCATCAATTGCCAAGGTAAAACCCTCACGTCCTATTACCCATTTGACTGTTTCAGATAGATATAAGAAAAAGATCTACCTTCATCTTCATCTTCCATTTGGGCTTTGGCCTCTCTTGAATACATGGCTCTTCGGAGAGTTTTTCTCTCTAAAGTTGTTTGGTCAGCTTCCATATCCTACAGCAAACATTGTGTTATCATTCAAGGAGCTCACTGCCACAGGAAGGTTTTGACTTACCAGTGAGTGACCTACCCACACATACAGATAGTTGGTTACCTTTACCAGTCTGGGCTCTCTGCAACCTCTAGAGATCCACAACTCCTGTTATAGGAGTGGTTGTGGCACATGCCTGAGGTTTGTAGGAAGTGCTTCAGAGCTAAGAGGTGCAGAACAGAAAGAAGACTGAAAGAGTACTAAGGATACGATGAAGCTGCAGGGGAGGGGAGAACACAACTCCCCCCGCCATAAAGTGGAGTTCACCACTGACACTTGTTTAATTTTACATCACTTTCTCCTTGTAATTTCTCTGACTAAAGATTTATTTATATTAACAAATATATTCCTTTAAAATACATGTAGTTCTAAACTTGTTGAAGCACTATAACAGTTATCCACTATTATGCATTATTAAATCAGAATGAGTTTCCTTGGCATCTCACTAAGCTGGCTGCACAAAAGACAGGGACTTCAATAGAAATTGAAAGAACAGAGGTAATTTTAAGCAAATGGAAAATGAGGGTACTTAGGTGTCTAGTAGTTTAGGGAAAAGACCTAGGAGGGAGACATATGCAGAAAGACAAAGGAAAGGTGCCAAAAACAAACTACAAATTTTTAAGCGTTGCTCCAGACTTGTCCTGTGCTCAAGAAAAGCATTTTGTTTTCTCCACTCTGTTTCCAACACCCCTGCCCCCCAACCCCCCCTACCCCGCCTCCAAACTGGAGCAGCATTATGTTACATTATAAGTTAAATCAGTTTCTGCGGGACATTCTGGAGAAGTAACCATATCCTTTTTCTGTGGGGAAATGAATTCTGAGTTCCAAACAATAGACCCACAAGCTTTTGGAATCTATGGTAATTTGAAGGTTTCCTGTATATGCTGGTACAAAAAAAAAATGCAGTTTGTTACACCAATGAACTAATAAACCTTTGAAGTGATCAGTCTCTAGGCAGTGATTTTGGTTTGGGGTTTATTTATTTATTTAGGCTCATATAACATGTGTGATTCAGGAGACTTGCTATTCTAGAAGGCTCTATTGCTTCCAGATTTTTGGTTAAACACGAGTAAAAGTGAAAATGTCTCCAAAATAGTATTTTTTTTCAGAAAAAACTTCACATCAGCTTTTAATTTTGCCTAATGATATGAAAACATTTGTACATGAGATTTGGTAAACACACAATTAAAGAGCACCCGATCCTTTGGGGATAGTATAATGAAATAACATGAACCTGCACATTGAAAAATAGGAGATTTGGGTCTTGTTCAACCTCTATGTTGTGTGAGCAAAAGATGCAACATCTCGTAGACATTTAAAAACAAAATCCTTAAAATCATTTTTCTTATAAGTAAATACTCATATTAGGCTCACATCAGGTTAAATATTTTAAATTGTGTTGACATTTGGATTAAGTAAATATAGATTGAGTTTCATTTATCCAATAAATATTTATTGAATGCCTGTTATGGGTCAGTTCAAGTTGAGGACTGGGGGGTGGGGAAGGAAATATCAAATGATGCTAGTTTGTTTTGCTTAATAACATGACGATAATGGTCGATGCCATCCAAGGTAGAATTTTTAATAATATTTAAATCAGCTGAAAGGTTATCTCTTTCTCCTTCTTAGAGTTTTCATTACTATCATTTTAACACATTCCTTTCTGTTTACCCCTTAACCCTTAATCTAACAGTTCTGTCTAAAGCTCTGTGACAGAATGTTTTGTGGGTCCTTTAGTTTCTTTCACCTTCTTTCTCTGCTTGCTTGATCTGTTCTAGCTCTGGACAGCCTTTCTCAGTCTTGGCACTATGGCCACTTTGGGCCAGATAAGTGCTTGTTATTCGGGCTGCCCTATGCATTGTAGGATGTTTAACAGCATCCCTGTCTCCTACTCATTAGAAGCCAGTACCACCTACTCCCTAGTCATGACATTCATAAATGTCTCTAGATCTTGCCAAGTGTCCCCTAGATGGCAAAATTGACCTTAGTTGAGAACAGTGCTCTAGGCAAACACCTGATCCTGCCACATAAATTAAATAAGAAGTTGTTGCTATAAACACTTCCCCAAAGTGTTCTAGTGGTCTCATCCCCACAATGTGACTCTCCTTGGCTTCAGATGAATTCAGATGCTTGTCCTCCCCTAGGTGGCAGTACCCTCCCTTCACCCCCAGGTGAGGAGTCTGGGCAGCTTTATGGTTCATTCTGGATTCTATTGGCCACTGTTCCACCTCATAACTGGATTTACCCTGTCCACACTCCTCAGCTGATTTAGAACCCTGTAATGTATCTTTAATTATAGAACTATGCTACCTCTAGTAATCTAAATACAAATTAATGAACTTTCTTCCTGGCTTGCTTAATAGTGATACTTAGTGGCATTAGTATAAAATCAAGCCAACAGCTCTTGCTCTCTCTCGTTCTCTCTTTCTCTCTCTCTCGCTCTGATTTCTGGGGCTTTGTGAGAATTAAATGAGATTGTGTAAAAAATGCTTTGTGGGTCTTAAAAGTATACAAATGGAAAATTTCATTGTATTTCTTTCTGATCACCTTCTTTCCCCCTTAACTCTATCCCATACATGTTTTACAACTTCACCCACAGATCTTCTATTTTTCAAAATTATCTTGGATTTTGTTTTGCCCATGAGCCTCCTCCATTTGCAGGTGTTGAATGAAAATATTTTCACAGTGCAGATGAGAAAAAATAAGATATAGAACAGGAAAATAAGACTAAGGATACACCTTGCTTCAGCAAGTAGTCTGTTTAAGTTTTAAGCATACATATAATTGCAATATAGTTCAAATTCAAATTAAAATCTTCTAAAAATCGGACAATATTTCATCCAAAAGACATCACTGAAACTTTACAGTTTCAAAGTAGCCTATTTGTTAATGATGTATAAACATACAATTGCTTTGGATTTTAAATAAAGACCATTATCACCTATTAAATTTAAATACTTCTTCACAATTTTTTTTTTGTAATTATATAGTATATTTCTGACTCTTCTTAACTGGACTCTGAACTCCTCTAAACAATGAGCAATTACCTTTTCTAATTCTTGATCTTGCCGATTCATAAGTGTTTTCCAGTGTTCATAAAGCTCAACATCTTTGGTTTGAATGTCTTTCAAAGTCCCTTCTCTTAGTACACTTCCATCTTTCATGGCTATGATCTAAGGAAAGCACATATTAGCATTATTGTGACAAACACTCTTATTTGACCAAATGAATTACCTTTCACTCAGAAAGCATTTCTTAGTGTTATTTATTTATATGGCTATAATATACAAATTAATAAAACTTCTTCTAAGCTCTCACCCAGTCAGCATGTGTTAGATACTGTAATTTGTGAGTCACAAGCACGAGTGTCCTCTTGTCATCTTGGAGAAATTTCAAAATCCCTTCCTGCATTAAGTGATCACTCAAGTGAATGTCCAGGGCGGAGAATGGATCATCCTACGACCAATAAAATGGAGAGAAGGTGAAAATTTTCTATACTCTTTATGTAACTTAATTCCTCTAGAAAGTAGGAATATAAATAACAAAGGAAAAATTATCCCTCAAATCCAATTTATAAAAAAACAGATTTCATATAACTTTAAATTATCAGAAAAATTAAATTAAAATGAAGTTTTTATTTTCCCTGTCACCTTAAATTTTTTTAAAAAGTAAATAATATTCCAAGTGGTTTGAAGTCTTATATCTAGAATATTCAAGTTCAAAAACCAACACTTCTTGACAACCTTTAACAATAAACTAAAATAAAGAATGAAATAATAATTGGAATGGTTGAATTTTAGATACTAAAAACAGGCATAGACTCTGGGCCAAGATGGCGATATAGAAGGCTCCTGAATTTCCTACCACTGATGGAGCTTTTTTAAGACACGCACTCTAGACTCTGACCTTACAGATTATGATTCAATAGGTCTAGGGTGGCACTGAGATTTATATGGTTTTAGGAAACTTCACAGACAAATCTTATTCACAGCCTTAATTCCTCACCAATGGAATGGAGTACTAGGCTTACCTACCCCTATGTCTACCAGGAGTGTATTTTCCAGAACTTCTTTTTTTGCCAGCAAATATAAATGAGAAGACCTATAATCTTGTCCAGCACCACCCGCACTCCCACATTAATGATCCTCAGGGTTAAGAAACTCATATAACAACCATGTAGGCATCTCAGTCTCTTGGACATCAATCTGGATCCCCCAACTCTCAACCTTACATGTTGGTCGGATACTGTAAGGATTGGTTTCCTCTCTATATTCTCTATGATTTCACAAGTTAAGCCAGCTTTCCTTGAATTACTTGACTTGTCTCTTTAGAGAGTCACTGATCCAGAAGGAAAAATGAAGTAGAAATAAAAGTAAAGGACATATTCTTACCAAGAAGACAATGTTGGTATTTTGATAGAGAGCTCGTGCCACACAGATTCTTTGCCTCTGACCCCCACTCAGGTTAATGCCCTAGAGAGGAAGTATCCATAAATATTTACCTTTTCCATTAGTAAATGATCTCTTGGTAAAAAAAAAAAAAAAAAAAAATACCTTTAAATACAAACTTCTCTAAAAAATCTTAAAAATAATGGTAATTTACTAATTAAACTGTGATAACATTGATAAGATAAAATGAAAACTATCTATTGGTCAGTACTTGAATTATATGAAGGAATTTTTGACTGATAATATTAATCCTTCTTTCACTCTGATAGAGAACTCTGTTGTACAAAAGCATTTATAATCAAAACTCTTGGTGAATACTGAAGACTGAAAGTAATTCCAAATTTCTTCTCGTTTTGTGAATTGTGTCTGTGGTGTACTTATTGAATACCTCTTAAATTTGCTATTACAAGTTTTGTTCAACAATATGCTTTTATAATCAAGTGTGAATTATATTTTTAAAACTAGTACAATAAGTCCTCATTTAACGTCGCCGTCATCATTCTTGGAACTGCAGTGAGACAACATATTACGAAATCAATTTTATCACAGGATACTTGATACAAACAAAAGTTAAGTTCCTATGGTATCTCAACTTTATAACAAAATGACATTGAATGAAGCAACATTATTCCAGGACCTGTTGTATTTATTGAGCACTTAGCATGTGTCAGAATTGTGTGAATGGTTTTACATTCCTCATTTCTTTCATCCTCATAGCAATTCTAACATTTAGGTACTGTTATCCTTATTTTACACATGTAGAAACTGAGATTCTGAGAAGTTCATGCTCTTGAACACTATATACTCGTATACTATGCAGCAATAAAGAATAGTCATTAAAAATGCAGACTAGAGAATCAGACTAACTCCAGCTGTACCACAAACTGTGATTGGACAAATCTCTTAACCTCTCTCAGCCTTCATTTTCTCAGCTTCAACACACAGATAATAATAACACCCATATATCAGATTTCTAGTGAAATGTAGATAATACATATAAAACCTTTAGCCCAATACTTGACACCAATAAGGGATTAAATTTTTGGCAACACTGTTGTAAAGATTAAAGACAGGTACAAATATTTTTCAGTTGGGCACAATGGTAGAACACCAATGAAAACCATGTTTACGCAAAGAAAACAAGAACACTTGGACAAGAATAAATCGATGTTGACAAGAGTGGAAGAAATTGTCGGAGGCAATCTCAATTTCCAAATAAATTCAAAATAAATTCTATGCAAGCAAAAATATATTTGATCAAAGGCAGTGACTACTTTATTTTCCTTGAGAACTCTCGAGTGGCCAGCACAATGTTAAGCATATGGTGATTACTCAACAAACACTTAAGGGAGAGTGGCATCAAAGAGCTCCTCTGTTCCTGTTTCTGGAACTTGTCATTAGGACAACACACACATCCTAAACTCTCGGATTTTATTATGCTTCATTAAAGGATAAAGACAACCAGGAGACTTTTCTAGATTGTTGTTCAGCATTTAGTTAAACTAGCCATAGCTCACCCTCTCTCCAATTTCAGTTTGGTCTCCAAATGGTAGTAAGTCAATATCTGGCTGAAGAGAACAGGCATCTGTGACAGCTTTATACCTTTAGGAGAAATGATTTTAAGTTTTTAGAACACTATTGATATCCTGCTCATAAACTACATCCCAGGTGCAATATCTTGGAAGCTGAAGTACAACATTTATTGAGCAATTGTACATATTAACCTCTACATTAGGTTTGTAGATACAGAGAAAAATAGGTACAGGTTCCTACTCTTACAAAGCTGGTAAAGGAAGCACAAGACTGATACAGAAATATACAATCAAAATGTTAGGTGCTGTAGCAGAAGTAGGTACAAAGTGCTCCTAGAATAAGTAGGAAAAAGTGACTGACCACTCTGAGAAGTGAGTAACATCTTTGCAGAGGAAAACAATATGTAAATTGCATCCAGAAAGATGAGTCATAATTTGCCAGGAAGAAAATGAGGGAAAGACAGCTTTAAAAAACTGCACGAAAGTGGAAGCATTCATGGTACATATGAGGGACAACCGGAGGTTTGCCAGGACTAATGTGCAGGTTGTATGCAGGTGGGTGTCTCTGCATACTACCTTACATGCTGAAGGGAGAAGTGGAAGATGACAAGGACTGGCAGAACTCAAGCTGATCTAAGGCTGAGACTGGACATCAGATGGATTGGTAGTATAGAGAAGTGTAGAGATTGAAAGTGCTGGGAAAAATATCGATGGTTTCATTTTCTCAATCACCTCGTCTTAAAATATTCAGGGCATTCTTGATTCTTCCCCTTCTCCCTGCTCTTATTCATCCATTATTATGCTAGAGTGATTTTCTGTCAACCACCTCTTCTTTTCCTACAGTCACCCCTCAGAGGTAGGCAACAAACAGTGCATGCATGGATAATGATTCCAACAAACTTCTAAATATCTCCTTGCTCCTAATTCAGATTGATCCAATATATATCTGTCATTATACTGCCCGGTTGAACATCACATTTACCTTATTATCTGTCTAAAACGTGCTTCCTTAGAATACACACAATTATGTCTAATCAGCGTTAAGGCCCTCCACTACTCTGTCTCAGCCTTCCTTTACAATTTAGTTTCCCACTGCCTACATCCCCAAATCCCTTTCTGTCTGGTTTGTTTGTTCCCAGGCCCAAATGACAACCTGTCATTTAGGTTCTTCCTCCCACACTGTTTCCTGTTCTTGTCCCCTTCCTCATGTCTCTCCCCTGACCTAATTCCCCTTAATTTTCAAGACCCAGTGTAGGGTCTTAAGACCTACCCTGATGAAGGTGGTTTAAAGAAAGGGTCATACATTTGTACATTCATTCCAGTGATATTTACAAGATGGGTGAAAGATGGTATATTCTGGCTTCTCCCAGTCACTAGACCCCTCAGAGCCCAGTTTTCCTCTTCTTTCCAGAGTTAACCATTCTTCTGCTTCTTACTGGGGGTTTTCCTTCTGCTTACCAGTAATCTCAGCAGTACCATCACCCGCAGCCCTCCCCACCCCCCACACACACATACACGCCAACTTCATTTTCGGCTGTTTAGTTCTGGTGTACAACTTGTTCTCAGTAAGTGTACAGAATGGGTTTAAACTTCCAATGAGGCTTCTCTTAAAAAAGTTGAATCAAAAGACCTGAAGATGAGCATGGAAGTAGGGTAAGCAGGGAGGGAAAGAATTCCCAATGTAAAGATTCCAGATACCATAGACCATTCTAAAGGATTAGAAATAGTTGCTCACTTTAGCTCTAAATTTTATACATTCAAAATTACCTCTGCTTGTTGAAAGGACTTCCAAAGGTAATATTTTCTTCTACTGTAGCATTTAATAGCCAAGGCTTTTGAGCTGCATAAGCCACAGAATACCTACTCCTACTGTAAAATGGCAAAGAAAAACAAAACATCAAAATTATGCAAGGGTGCTATGCTATATAGTGTATTTTAGTATAATTAAGTAAAATAAAGTCGACAAAATGTCCCAAAGACAGAAATGGAAAACTTCCAAAAGAGAACATGTTAACAACCAGCAACCTTATTAATTAATGTTTAACTATACCACCTAAGTTAAAGAGATTAGAATGCAATCAAAATGTCACACAATGTGCAAAATTTGACTTTGCTATACTAAAGAAATGTTTTAAGGTAGAAACCATAACTGAAATTTTATTTTCTAAAATGAGTATAATTTTAAAAATAAAGATGAATAACAATTCACTCTGATAGCCACAGATATTTTACTTTACATAACTATGAATTTTCTATGCAGACCTTAAAAAAAGATGTGAATTGATACTATAATTGCAATATGTGTTGTGGCTTAACCAAATCAACATATTTTAAGGTAATAGATAATATATAAATATTTCAAAACAAAGAATAATATCTTGAGGAGTCCATTATAACATTGAAATAAGTACAAAACTAAAAACTACGTATTTCAATATATGTTGAAATACGTAGTTTTTAGTTTTGTACTTATTTCACTAAAATGATAAACCTTTGCCCTATTTTTTGGCTTTCAAATTCTACCAGGTATCTATATATGAGATTTTAATTTGCAATGATTGGGAAAATGCATGTGAGCTAAAAGAAAGACAAAGAAGATGATGGGATTGGGACAGGGAAGGGGTCAGCTTAAAAACCATACTTCCAGTTAGTTCATTGCCTTTAAGTACTAATTAAGGAATTAAGGTTAAAAGAGAGTAAGATTAAGAAAAAGAATAGTTAGAAATGCTCAGTGATCATCCTGAAACATTATGTCTGGGAGTTTAGAAAACATGATTAATATATAGTATGGTAGTAGTCTCTTATATCACCATATGTACAGTAAAACAGTGGTTCCCAACTTATGACATCTGCTTCCCCTCCCTCCAAGTCTTTTAAATATTTTTTTCTTTTTTAAACACTTGAAGCACTTGGCTCTCCATCTCTACCTTATTCACAAATTCCATCACAGTTTAACTCATAAACAATATACATATCAATTCTTCCATTTTTATTTTGTGAAATCCCAAACCCCGTTTGCTAGATTGAGTTTCAGCCAAAGTTGAGACATATGTGACTCACTGAGAGGAAAACAGTTGACACATGGGCTATATTGTTTGGCAATTTAATTATTTTAGCAGCCTACAAGGGTTGGGAACCGCTGCAGTTGGAAATATACTAGCTCATTTTAATAAATAACTTTATACATAATAACATGAATAAAATGACTAGTAGTAAGAGACTGAGTATCAAGTAAAGTCTGAAGAAGGAAGTTATTCTTATTAAATGCAGATTAAAATAGAAATAATACCTTCTGGTTGCTTCAAAAGAAGGGTCAGATTCATTTACACTGCAAGTATGGCAAACAATGTTCATTAATTATGAAATGTAAATATAAAATGACTGCATATATCAGGTCAGAGATAAAATAAACATTGGACATACTAAATAGCTACACTTCCCAAATGGTTTCAATATTAATTTAAAAGACGAATCAGATGTATTCTTCTTTTATGTCTTCATTATGTAGGGAATAATTACTTAGTAAGATTTCAAAAGATAGCACTGTTTGTTCTCTTCCTTTTTTTTTTTTTTTTGGTTATTAGTTTCAGGTGTTATTTGTTTCAATGTAATAGTTAGACATTTACACCCCTCACAAAGTGATAACCCCAAATCTACTACCCCTCTGACATCATATATAGCTGTTACAATATCATTGACTATATTCCCTATGCTGTACTCCACATCCCATGACATATGTGTATATATATATACATAATTATAGTTGACATTCAATATTATTCATTTTCAGCTTTATTATCCATTGCTGAATAACTTCAGCAATATTATTCAAGTGTTTAGCACAGTGGTTGGGCCTCTACACAGTCTATGAAGTGATCTCCCTGATAAGTCCAGTGTTTATTCTCTTGCATACAAAATTTGAGTTCATACAATGACCTGGGTTCTAGCCCGAATTCTGCTCCAATTAGCTGTATAAATCTAGGTCACCTCTTTAGAATAGTTTCCTAGTCTGTATAAGGTTTCAATATCTCCAAGGGCCTCCCTACCTTTAAAATTCAAATTTAATTTACTTAAATTCCTAATTAGCTACCCTAAGGTATGAGAGGAAGAAATTCTTTTGGGGCTCTAAACTTGAAAGGTTTAGCCACAGCCTGGCCCTTAAGGAACTGGCTAGAAAGACAGACATTCACAATAGATCAAACTGCAACATTTGGGTATAATAAATTACTGATTGATATGATTTTTGTAAAAAGAGGTATTTGACTAATTATATTTAGTTATATTTATATATAGAAAAAATCACCTGAAGACCTATTCATTTTATTTTTCTGCACTTTAATAATTCAATTGAATTGCATCATTTTGAAACAATAGAACTGATTGTGGCTGTACATGTCACACAGTATAATTTAATCCAGGAAGACCTGCTTCTCAAAACCTACAGTCATCCAAAATGGCAAGCGATAGTGGCAGGGCAAACACTGCCTGGTGTTTGATCTTAGTGATCAACAGGAATGTGTCATAAAGCAAACTGCAAGCAACAATTATTTATCAAGCTCTCTGCTGGATAGTCATGGGATAGTTTCATGTCGTCTATCTGTTAAATTTGCCCAACAGGAATAAAATGTACACTCCACATTTGTCAGCTTCGTTCTTTTGCCAACGATACTAAAAATAGGATTGATAGTTCTATCATTTCCATTTTGAATTTCACATCCAAGCACTTCCTTCTCTTAATTGGAGTTTAAATTAGAATCGTTCTTAAAGTGACCTTAAAGAGTCTTTACTCATTCTTGAGAGATGCCTGTGTGTTTGTAAACAGCAGACTAAGCCACAATAGAATTCACAATGGTAAGCACGAAATGATACTAAACATCTGTAGGTCTAGAGCAAGGTTTGCCAGCCTTGGCACAACTGACATTTGGGGCCAGATAATTCCTTGTTGTGAGGGGGTTGAGGCTGTCCTGTGCATTGCAGTCTGTTTAGCATTATCCCTGGCCTCTAGCAACTAGATCAGTAGCAGTCTAATTCCCCTTTGTGACAATCGGAAACGTCTCCGGACATTGTTTAACGTCCCCTAAATTACACCTGGTTGAGAATAACTGGTCTACAGTCCAATTTCTTAGATAAGCTATAACTAATTTTTTCTAAAACTGCTTATGGGGAGTCTACTAGGTAAATAATATTATGGTTTTGAGTCACTTTATTACTGCCATGTGCTTTGAAGATTCCTAGTCAACCATTCAATTATCCAGAAGAAGATCCATGCTAGAAATCTCCTTTTCCATGTATTTAGGATTACACAACACAGTAGTCTGACCTATCCATGTTTCTAACTAGACACTCCTAGTGTCTAGTTGAAATTGGGTATAAAGAGAAATGGCTGAGTTCTCAGCCCATTATAAAGATTCTAGAAAAGATTATTTGATATTATTTGATAGAACCACTAAGGCTCTGTTTGCATTTGTTCAAATTTTCCATAAATTATTTTATTACCAGATGAATTTTTAAATTATTTCTTTGAGTGTTATCCATTTAACATAAAAAATCTAGCTTTATAATCTCAATCTTACTTTCATCTCAGCAACATACTAGTTTATACTATTATAAACCTCCATAAAAAATTGCTTTGTAATTCTTAGTTTATGACATTTAAGGTTTCCACTAATTTAAATAAATAAATAAATAAATAAATAAATAAATAAATAAATAAATGCTGTGTTTATTTCTAAGTGGGTCCTCAGACTCTTAACATGGGAATCTATTGCTCTAATTTCTTCCCTTGGAAGAGCATCACATGTGTGACAGAGCAATATAAATAAATTAAAATTACACATACTTGCTCCAGTGAACTTTTCCTTCCAGTGTCTGCATCTCACCGAGGATGGCAAGGAGAAGAGAGGACTTCCCGCATCCCACCTGGCCCACAATCATGGTTAACTGACCTAGAGAAAGGCACAAAGGTTAGTAATAGAATGAGATGAAATTCTCTTACTAAAATAAAAACAAAACACATTTAGAAAAGGCTGATGTTTCACAAAACTGGTTTCACCAAAACTGGTCTCCAGAAATAAGGTATTCTAAACAGCCTTTCTTTAAGTTGTTTTTGTTTGTGTTTGTTTGGTTGGGTTTTTTTTAAATGAAAAGATATAAGCTTTTACTTTTTTTTTTTCAAACTATGAGACCAACTGACATTGGTGAACAGAGCAAGAAAGAATTGCCTAAATCACCTAGATTAGTTTTAACTTTATTATTTAATATATTCGGGAGAAAAAGGGAGTTTTGACTAAAATTGATAATTGGGATAAAAGTGATTTGGGCTGTTACTATGATGTCTTCTCCAATCTCTTACTTTGATTTGCATGTATAATAGAAAAATCCCAAGCCACTGACCATCAGGCGAGGTCAAAAAAATATTTCTATTCAATTATCCAGACGTTTAAAATAAAAATCACTAGGTATTTCAGCCTTAAATACCGTGAAAACCTATTTAAGACTGTCATCAGTCTTCCTCAGGGATAAAAACATAATTTTCTCTTCTACTCTTTCTTTAAATCCTTTCTCAAACAAAATGAGAAATCAACTACCCCATTATTTAAATGGTACAAATCAACACATGAACTGATGACAGTTAATTTGGGCAGCAAACAACATGTTCAAAGGTCTACATTCAGTAGTGAAAGATAAGTCTTATCATTTTCAGTCATTTCCACAGTGATATAGTGACTCATGAGTTCCACAGTGCAAATAAATAACTAGAAATAATGTTTATGTCTTCAAAAAGCCTTTTTTTGTTGTTGCTAAGCTCCATTATGTTAGAAATCCAAGGTTGTGATAATTAACCATTACAAAAATTAGTAACAAATGATTCTTACCTGTTGGTATTCGAATATCTATATTGGATAATGTAGCTAAACCACTGCCCCATGAAAAGTACCCATTTGTGACCTAGAAAATAAGAATACAAAAATTAAATTATAAAATTATGTAAATGTGTTAGAGAATAATTCCAATTAAAATAAAATTTCTTTTTAAAGCACTGAAAGACTTTCAATACAAGGTAGAACACACATTGGTGAAATTCTAATTTAGAGTTATAGCTATTTAAGAGGTATAAATGAAAAAAAGAGATTAAAAGTAAAGGAGGGTTTTTGAATTAGTGATATTATGAAGAATGCTAAAAATTACAATATTCTATGAAAATTTGGGATTATCGGGACATTTACATGTGAACATTCCTTTTTTAATTAAAGTTTATTGGGGTGACAATGTTTAGTGAAGTTATATAGGTTTCAAATGTACAATTCTGAATTACATTATCTATATATCACATTGTGTGTTCACCACCCAGAGTCATGTGAACATTCTTAAAAAGTTATCATCCCAAATATTTTCCAATGTAACCCCTACATTGATTATTTTCTCCCTGCTAGGCAATTCCTAGAATCCTGGTGATGCAAAGTAAAAAACAGAAATAACTACAAATTATTCCAACCAAATGATTCTGTTAGCTGAGGAGGAAGGTTTTGTAATAAATGAGTTTCTTGACTGTATGGATTCATTGCTATTCATTGAACTTAAAGAATAAAGGCAGAAGAAATGAAGCACAGAAATGAGGCAACATTGCTAGGTGGTATGAACCTCAATAACCAGCAAAGATCACAAGATCTTAGAATCATCCAAAGCAATATATTTGTTTTAAAAGACTTCAAGTGGACTTGGTAGATTTAGTAGTTAAAAAATGGGAAATAAAAGAGGTATAACGCAACCCAAAGATTGGGACGGTAAATGGAGACAGATAAAAGGAGGGAAGGTGCCAGAAAAATTAAAGGAAATTAAAGTAAGGATACACCTTGTTCAAAAATTAATATTTTGTTTCAAAACCACAAATGATAAAATTTCTAAGCACATTATGGCTTAGGAATTTTGCAGACTAAAATGGTGATTCCTGAGTTATAGCTAAATATATCCCTTAAAAGCTCTTGATAAAATGAACAACTTAAAGATTTTAAAAAGTATCTTGAAAAGGCTGGATTGTGTTTTCCCCAGTATATAGCTTATAAAATGTTTTCTCTAGCTTATAAAATATGTGTCATTTTTAATATCCATCACATCAATATGCATAAAATTAGTCCTGGAAAGAGGGTGGCATGTAAGGGCTGAATTATGGATTCAAATTATGGATTCAAATTATGGATTACAAATATTTGTTGAGCACCCAGTCTGTGTGAGGCACCTAGTTGGGATTGATGTAGGCTACAAAGAAGGTATAATGCACCCTCCCTGCTCCCATGGAGCTTGCAATCACATGAATAAATGATAGACATAAGTACATTACAAGACAGTGTGGATTAAGTAATAAGCAGAGGGAACAGACAGTAAGTGTAAGAGCAGTTCAGAAAGAAAATCATTTATGTCTGAAATGGGTGAAAAAAAACAAAACTTTTAGGAAAAGGAGGTCTTTTAACTAGTTTTGGAGAAAAATATTGAATTTCAGTGAAGGCATTGCTGGATAAAGAACTGCATTAAGAATAAGTGCAGGATCAGAAAACCATGAATCATGCTGTGGAAATAATAATGAATAGAGGTGGCTTGGATAGGGGTTAAGATACTGTGGCTACATGACATTTAATGCTCAAAGAAATTATACGGCCTCAGAGACTAAGGATCTCTTTTTCTCTAAGACAGTAAACAAGGAGACTAAAAGAAGTGCAAATATAGATGGATTTGGAAGAGAGCCAGCATGGAACTGAGAGAGGCCCTACGTGACAACCTTTATGTTTTCAGCGAATTGGTGTGAAGGTTACTTGCAGAAAGAGCAGGCAAAAGGAGAGATAGAAGGAGGTGAAAAGAGAGTGATGACAATTGAAGAACTACTGTAAGTTATGGAAACTAATGCTGATGATAAACATGCAAAAGAGTTGCCAAGAACTACTGAGGGTCAGTTGAGGTTGGAGATAATAAATCTGTGGCTCCACCAACTTGTACCATTGTTATCATTTTCTCCATAGTCCTCAGAAGACTGATTATAGGAGTATAGAAGGCATGCAGTTGGATTGTTTACAGAAAGGTGCTAACGGACTAGGAGAAAAGGATGGGGCTCAAGTTACTGGAGATTTCAATGGAGTAAAAAAACAGTAACAGCGAAGGTGAAGGCCTGAGAGAGCTGGAGGGTAGGATATGATGTAAGTGACTGGTACTACACAGTATGATCTCACTGACATATGGTATATAAACCAAAAACAACAAAAGAACAAGACAAACAAATGAGAAAGAAAAACTCATAGACACAGACAATAGTTTAGCGGTTACCAGAGAGTAAGGGGGGTGGGGGTGGGAGATGAGGGTAAGGGGGACCAAATATATGGTGATGGAAGGAGAACTGACTCTGGGTGGTGAACACACAATGGGATTTATAGATGATGTAATACAGAATTGTACACCTGAAATCCATGTGATTTCGCTAACAATTGTCACCCCAATAAATAAAAATAATTAATTAATTAAAAAAAAGATTAAAAAAATAAAGATTTGAGAAGAGCATCAGTTCCAGGTGATGGACAAATATGAACACAAGTGAGGTTGTTGAAACGGAGTGATGGCAGATTAAGTGATTAAAGTGATGGTAGATGGGATACTAGATAGGCTCTGCACTTGGAAGTTTAAATCACATTTCATGTGTGGCACCGACTACCATAGAAAGATGGACTAGAAAATGGGTACCCAAAACTTGAATGAAGGTGAAGGAGTATACTAAAATATGAATCTTTACAAAGGTTCATTAAATGACAAGTACAAAAATGATCCTCCTAGCATGGTTTGTGATAGAGGGAGGATGGAGGCATATAGAGTGTTCGTTGATAGGGGGATAAGTGATGCCTACCGTGTTTCCCCGAAAATAAGACCTAGCTGGACCTTGCCCTAATGCGTCTTTTGGAGCAAAAATTAATATAAGACCCGGTCTTATTTTAATATAAGATTGGGTATATAATATAATATAATATAATATAATATAATATAATATAATATAATACCGGGTATAATACCGGGTACAATATAATATAATATAACATTATAATATAATATAATATAATATAATATAATATAATATAATATAATACTGGGTCTTATATTAATTTTTGCTCCAAATGATACATTAGAGTTGATGGTCTGACTAGGTCTTATTTTGGGAGAAACATGGTACAACAGAATACAGTAGTGGCAGATAGAAGGAGCAAACCATTATGATACACTTCAGTAAACTGAAAGCACATTGATGTTCCTATTGATGCTCGATAACATTACATATTTTACAGGAATAGTCATATGTTTAAGTACATATATCAAGCACACTAGAACTGGTACCAAAATGGTGAAAAGGATTGAGGGAATATAAGTAAGGATCAGAGATAAAGGGAAAGAATTAATTACAATGTAAAGGCAGGAACAAAAAGTCACTTATTGTATTATTCCATTGCTATGAAATATCCAGAGCAGGTAAATCCATGGAGACAGAAAGCAGATTGGTAATTGCCTAAGGCAAGAGAAAGGGGGGAAATGGGGAATGACTACTTAATGGATACGGGGTTTCTTCTAGGATGATAAAAAATGTTTTGCAGCAAGATAGAAGGGGTGATTGCACAACACTATGAATGTACTAAATACCATTGAATTATTCATTTTAAAAAGGATAATTTTATGCTATGTGAGTTTCACAATTAAAATGATTTTTTTTTAATTTAAAGGCATGGCCTTACACAGACCATTGTCTATTTTCCCCTGCTGAGAAAAAGTAAAAATGTTAAATAAAATATAGTTTGTGAGAAAGCTCAATAAAGAAAGGAGTAAGGAAATGCCAAGTCAAAGTATAAGGAAGAGTACAAATACAGAGATGGAAGCCCAAGAGAACCTAAACCTCCTTCTCCCAAAAGACCAAGAATAGCAGAAAACAGCAAGGTGTAAGAACTTGTCCTAAAAGAAGTTCATGTTTATTACAAAGTGATAATGTTAATAACAGTGGAACATTAGATAAATACATCAGAGAAAAATAAATAAAGATCAGCAATCAATACAGAAATACAAAGATCCCTGATGTGTTACTGAGATGACACTAAAGGTCAGTGGGGACACTGATCGATATGCAAGGCTGGGACAACTAGAAATCCCATAAAAAACTAAATCAGACCTTACTGACTTACTACCAAATGTAGCAAAATTACTACCAATAAATTCACTGCAGCTAAATTTATAACTAAAATATTGATTTACTGAGATCTATACTAATGACATCCTCATTTCATTTCAAACACAAAAAGTAATTCAAGGTTAATTAAAGAACTAAAAATGAAAAGGGTAGCTTCTAAGATTTTAGGAGCTAATATTGAATATCTTCATGACCTCCAGCAGGAAAACTTTATTTAAATGAGACCAAAAAAAAAAAAAAGCATTAACCACAAAGGAAAAGTTATATAAACTAGACTACATCAAAGTTAAGAACTTCCAATACCATAAGGAGAGTAAAAAGCCAAGCTACGGAGTGAGGCAAAAAAATTGTAATATATATAACTGTCAAAGAAGTAGTACCCAGAATTTTCTTAAATAAGAGGGACAAATAACCTGGCAATTCACAAAAGAAGAAATCCAAACTCAAATGGCATGCCCTTCCCCCCAACACACAACACACACTTTAGCAATATATTGGAAGCAGTGATGAAGATGTGGAGCAACTGGATTTCTTGATCACTTTGGTTAAAATGTAAAGTGGCACAAACACTTTGGTAAATAGTTTGCCATCATCTTGGAAAGTTGAGGATGTACAGACCCTGTGACTCAGCAACTGTTCATGATAGCCCCAAACTGAAAAATAACAAAAGCCCATCAAAAGTAGGATGAATAAATAAATTCTGGGAATATATGAGATTTAGAAGCATAGAGGACCCTTTCTAGTATCTCTCATTACTGACTTTTTCATAGCACAGTAGTTCACACGCTACTTGTACTTTATAATTGCCTAGGAAACTACTAGAATTAATTTTTTAAATGGCATGCAGGTAATATATTATATACACATTTAAAACTTCCTAGGTGATTCTAATGTACAGCCAAGGTTAAGAATCACTATAGCCATTTAAAATTCATAGGTGACATATTTTATCCTCAAAACAATCACACTAAAATGGCATCCCCCCCTCAAGATGAGCAAATCACAGCTCAAAGAGGCAAAGTTATTTGCTCCAAAATCACACATCAAATTAATGGCACAGGTAGGGCTACCATTAGCTTCCTCCATGCACTAATACATTGGCTCCGATTGTAAGTGCTCATTGTGGGACAGGTATTGTGCCAAGCAGTAAGAAGAGAGAGAAGAACTAAATGTAGCCCTTGGCTCTACTACACACCCCACTGAGCCTCCCTCACTCTGCAATTGGTTGTGCAGTACAGGGAGATGGACAGTCTGGAGCAGCCAAAGCAGCTAGTTTCCTGGACTCTGGTGACTCCAAAGTCCAGAGGACTTTTACTGCTGCAGGCATCCTTTCCAGGCCCTGCACAGCACTTCCCCTTCCCCAGGGTTTATCACTACTATCAGTCCTCAGCCTAGGTTCCTCTGGTGGCCTGTTCTATGTAAGCACCCATGTCTGAAGAGAGTACACAGGGCTGAGTTTGAAATTAGAGCAAAGGCAGTATTGGGAACCTGGATGAATGCATGCAACACTGGTCTAAACCATTCCTGGTTAAAGACAATTATTATCTAATGTATTTCCTTAAAAATTAGATTTATAGTATTGGTGTTCTCCATAAATTTACTTGATAGATAAATGTAAGAGTCCAAGAGGAAATACAATGGATACGAGTTTCTAACACAGAAGAAAGTCTCATTCTCCAGCTATTGGAAACATGCTGCTAGAGCAAAATTGTAAATGGGAGGTGAGCAAGAACTGAGAATTATAAACTCATTAGAATATTTTTTTAATGTATAAGGATTAATGATCACTGTAAAGAGAATTTAAAGACATGGTTTAGCACACATTTGCTGAACTTCACCATAAAATAGTAACATAAATATTTCTATTCATGTGAGATTCCAGGAAGTAAAAGAACCTTTATTGCAATATCCTCTGTCTCTACAGGACGGAGATGTCGTGTTGATTGCTCATAGCTGTCCAGGTGATATCTTCCAGGCTGTTTCCTGTTTATAGTTTTCGGCTGCTACATTCCAAATGAAAAAGAACACAAGTTGATGCTTTATGAAAAAACTGAGGTTTTACTGAACTCATATTGCTACTTCTCCACTTGAATTCCAGGAAAAAGAAACAAGTAAAGTGAATTCCATATTTAAATTATTACAAAAGTTTCTCCCCATCAAAAGGCAAATGACAATGAAAAAATGCTAAGCTATAATTTTCAACCTAATTTACAAGCCTTTTAAGAAAAACGAAAATATAAAGATGTGATAATTTCAAATGATAGAAGTTAAAATGCCGAGCCCCAAACTAGGTTTTGGATATTTTTTCTCCAGCTGTCTGGATGAATATACACAGGCAATAAAAAACTGTATGTCATGTCAAAAGGCAAGCAGACTACCTCAGGTTAAACCTGAATCTACTTGTTAGGCCATTGGGTTTATAAACATTTTTCATCACCCGATGAATCATGAGGATTTCGAATCTCATACACTCACATAAATCAGATTGGGCTACACATCACCTGATCCATGGTGGAGGGAGCAAAAGCATAAAGGTCTAGAATTGCTTTTGCCCAAACATGTATACTGTTTCATAAATAGACCCACAAGCATTGTAAAATGATCAAGTCTTTCTCAAATGTCATAGCCTTGTTCCTAGTCAAAGGACTAAAGGATAATAAAGATGCCAGCTGAGGTTAGACAGTCTTCATATACTTAAAATGAATTTGTTAGGTCATAACTAGAAATTTTTATTCTCCAATTTTGAAACTAATTTCACACAGATACAGACAAATGGCTAAAGAAAAGGTAGAAAATTCAGCTCTGTAAACTAATACAGAAAAATTCATAAGCTCGAAATTTGTCCCAGAAAATGAGCAAGTATTTCAACATTTTTCTTACTTAAATACCTCATAGAGAGTCCAAAGGCTAAATTGTAATACACTTTAAAATGGCTAAATTACCTGTACAAGCAAAGGATTCTAGAATTTTGAAACTTTTTTGTGTGTGGGGGGTGGGGGGCTGGGATTATCGGTGTAGCTTTTTGAAAAATCCATTGAGTTCTACTAAGGGAATTAGGAATGTCCTCAAATTATCAGTACTTTAGTGCTGATACTGCTCTTTCTTCCAATTTCCACCAATTGGTGTATCAACAGAACATCAAACTATTAAATAGTATATTTCTAGGCTACATGCAAATAAACCCATAGATTAAAAAGCCACTGAGAAGAATTAGCGGTGGTTCTGTCACCCAGAAAGTGCTTAATGCATTTTAACTTAAAAAATAAAAAAGGGAGTGAGAGTGTTTATGAAATGTTAGTTTAGTTTTGTTTTCCTTCTCACAGTCCGCACAGATGACCATGGAAGTGCATTGCATGAGATGCTGTAGGAAGTCACTGTCTTTAAGCCAAGTATATTTCTCCACACAAGACAGGTCTGTACCTATACGTATATTCACTGTCTTCTAGAGTAATTCTATAGTAGTATTGTCCCCAGAGGTCCGAAAGGAATGACTTCACATTCTTCACAAAACGAAGGAGAGGGTGGGAGGAGGAGAAGTGTTGACAGAGATTTGAGCTGGAGTTCCACAGATGTAATTTGAAGAGACTTTGGCTCAAGCATGTCACTAACTCTCCATGGAAATTCTACAGCCAAAACCACTTAACTCTAAGCTTTTACAGAATACATAGCATCTTAAACGCTCTCAAGGAGA
The DNA here is from genome assembly GCF_964194185.1 of Rhinolophus hipposideros. NCBI lineage: Eukaryota > Metazoa > Chordata > Mammalia > Chiroptera > Rhinolophidae > Rhinolophus > Rhinolophus hipposideros. Next base: position 34,146,705 of record NC_138055.1, read on the forward strand.
AGTTTCCATTAGAGTTATTTTCAAACACACAGCTTTTTTCACTCCATTTTTAAAAGTTTGTCGTTTGTGGTTTGGCCCATCAGCAGTGATGAATGACCTGAAAGACATCAGAAGTCCAGTCTGGTTTCAATAACCCTAAAGATATTGGATGCATTTGAGCAGGATTCTTTCCTCCTTCCAAAAATCTTTTCTCAGTTCAATTTTTCTTCTATGCCTCATCTCATACAAAAGATTCTTCAGATTTCCCTAACTCTACAAACTTGACTTCCTACATCCCCTTTCTTGAAGTCATCTCACTCTGCTCATCCCCACATCTCTGAAAGATGATCTAATAAGTTCTTTGCTAGTCTCTTATCATTCAAAGTGTGACACGGCTGATTCTAATTAAATGCTTGACTTTCCTGCTGCCTCAAAGTGTAGACACAATATGTGTTTTTGTCTTTGTGTCCATGTCCACACAATAGCAAATAAGCATTTTGAGGCAGTTACTCTAGACTGTAGAAGTATGGGTAGGCAGTTCCTTCTCAGACAAAATCACACCTGCTTAATAAATAACAACAGAGAGTAAAAAAATAACCCCTGAACAGCAGAAGAAAACAGCAGATGTAAATATAGCCGAGTGCGAGTCTTAGCTATCTTCAGTATTTTAGGTCATAATGTAAATGAAAATATAATATCATTGACTTCCTGATAAAGGCTTTCCAAGCCTCAATCAATTCCAGTCAGGAGATTGCATGTGCATTTTTGTTTGGTTACATAAATGGTAAATATATTCATATTTTTCTCGAATAGTAACATGAGTAACTAATATTAACTTATAACTTATACTAGAATAACATCTATTCTACTGTTATGAAGTATACATATTAATTTTAAAGGCTTTCTTCGGAATTTTTCAGACACACCTCTCAAAAGTCTAGTTCCATTGATTCAAATATTATCTAGTGGCCAATGATTCTATTTTTTTTTGAGATAACAAAAGTTTTAATAGTCGAAAAGGTGGTTGATACACGAAATATTTTCCATGTCACAAAGCAGTGAGTGATTCCTTAGATCTATAAACTCACTGCCATAAATTGGATGAAATTACAAACCCGCTCATCAGAAAATTGTACATGCAAGCAAAAGTTTACATAAAATTCTAGGAGATTCACAAATACCCCCAAATTTAAAGCCCCCAAAATAAGAACTCTGTAGGAAAATCATTCAGCAAGAGACCTAATAAACTTAGGGCCCAGACAGCCACTGCAATTCATGCTGGTTATCTAGAGAATGACTAATGATTCTTAAATTCACATCTCCAATGCTGATTTCTTTTCTTGGATGTATATAAATAAAGATGATATAGATTATATTATTTTATATATGTATAAAGATGACATAGATAGAGATAGAGATATTAGAGATATTATTTTATATATATAAAGATGATATATATTATATATATATAAAGATGAGATAGAGATAGAGATACAGAGATAGAGACAGAGATAGAGAGATAGAGATAGAGATATTATTATAGATATTATTATTTTATATATATAAAGATGATATATATTTTATATACATATAAAGATGATATAGAGATAGAGATACAGAGATAGAGACAGAGATAGAGATAGAGATAGAGAGATTATCTTGTGCAAAATATACCTCTTGATTCTACCTCAACACCAACTACCCATTCCTCAGCTTTCCTATTTTAGTTAGTGGCTCTACCATCTACCCAACAGTCAAGCCAATAACCTAAGATTCATCCTTGAGTCCTTTTTCTCCCTATTCTCTCCATCCAATTTATTAGCAAGTCTTCATCAGCTCAACCTAAATAATATATACTGAATTTGATCATTTCCTCACAATGCCCACTGCAACTGCTAATTCTAGCCACCATCATTCCTTACATCTGTTATAACAACTTCTTTACTGATATATCTGTTCTACTATTGTCCCCATTGACTATTCTCCACCCAACAGCCAAAGTCACCTTTTAAAAATATAACAAGTTATATCAGTGCCTACACTGAAACCATTCAATGGTTTTCTATTGCATGCCAATAAAATCCAAACTCTTTCTATATTAAATCCTTAATCCTCATTCTTACTTGTCCTTTCCCTTCTTTACCAGGCTTCAATCATAGTGCGCCTTTGTTTCTTGAATACACCAAATTAATTCCCACATCAGGGTCTTTGCATCTGCTCATTCTCTACCTAAAACGCTCTTTTCCCAGATCTTGGCAGAACAGGTACTTACTCTTCATCCAGGTCTCAGCTCAAATGCTGACTCTTGAAAGGGGCCTTCTGGGAAATGACCACCCTTCTTTGAGTAGCCCAGTTACTCTCTAATACCTTCTTGTATTTTCTTCCCACAGAAAAATTATCTCATTGTTTACTTGTTTATCATCTGACTTCTGCCTCAAGAAAGCAAACTATGACAAGAAGGACCATTGCTACATCTCTAGGTCTTGGCATGAAGTACAGGGTAGCCAATAAGTCTGGAAACACAGGCAAATTCATAATCCATGTTATAGTACATGTAATACATGACAAAACAATATTGACTGTATATCGAATCTTTATGTAGATTCGGAGTAAATATTTGTGTAATTGATGAATAAACTAGTTCAAGGGTTATAAGACTCAAGTTTTCATTCTGGCTCTGCCACTTACTAACCTTCTGATGTTATTCAAGCCACATACCATACAAACTCAATATATTCATCTGGAAAATAAATATAGATAATGTGATATAATATATTAAATGATTCAAAAGACATAATGCATCAGAAATCACTTTTTGCACTAAAAAGTATAATAGAGCTAAAAGGTATTATAAGAATATGGTACAGGAGTTGTAAGCTAATTTTGTATTATTTTTATATAAAGCTTAGGGTACAACCTCTCAATTTTTGCTTGAATTGAACATGTGCTGTCTCTCTTGGGATAATTCTTTGATGATTTATAAAGATAAGCCTTACATACTTGTTTATTGATTTTAGATTTGTGAGGTTTCTTGTAGAAGCAGGTGAAAATCTTTCTTCATATAAATTAAAAGTAAAGGTTATAATTTCTTCTTATTACAGCCATTTTAAAATATCCATTCTTGGGACTATTCCTTATTCACAGTTTCCATAATAAGAAAAAGCACTTACCACTCCAGTATGTTTCTTACAGGACTCAAAAGGAACTGAACTTTCACCAGTTCGCCAGCTATCCTCACCAATCTCATCACTCAAGAGAAACTCATTCAGCTTTTGAACACTGCAAAAAAGCAGAAACAAAATAAGGGCCAAAAATAAAACCAACAACAATGACGATCTACGTAAATAAACAAGTTTCTCCCCTCCTCATTATTATATTGAGAAAGCTGTCTCTGAGAGTCATGTCTCAAGACCAAGTAGAAATTCAGCTCAGAAGAACAAACGTCTTAAATTGCCTAGGAATGATGGGTTCCTGGCACCTGGGGTTTTCAATGTTAAAACTAGAAAAATCTCAGGGAAACCAAAACCGATTAGTCAACCTAAATCCTGCCAAATTTATTTTTCACTTCTTCTTTTGCAATTATATTCTTTGTCAAAGACAGTAGAGTTGGAGAGGAACTTGAGACAGGATGGTTCAAAATAATAATACTGATGAGGGAAGTACTCTTATTATTCTAGTTTTACAAATGAGGAGAAATAAGGTACAGAGATGTGAAGTAACCTGTCTAAAAGCATTTAATATTAACACAGAGATCTGGTGTCCATGACCACTTGCTATCTTGCTTAAGCAAAATATTACACATATTTTGTCAACCTGGCAAGGAGAGGGCCCTCTAGAGAGTTGGTACTGAAAGTGTTAGCCAAGGACCAGCTGCAGCATCACCTGGGAGCTTACTAGAAAAAGAGAAACTCAGGCCCCACCCAAGACCTACTGAAACAAAACAGGCATTTTAACAAGATCCAGAGATATTTCATAAGCATGTTTCAATTTGAGAAGCCCTTCTCTAGAAGAGCGGTTTGCAAACTTTCTTCACTATGGTCTCCTTGAGCCGGACACAAAACTCCTTGAACCTCCTATTCCTTCCCATTCTAACTTTTTCAAACCACTGTCACAGGATTAGAAGCAAAAAGAAAGAATCAAAGAAAACAATATGATTTGAAAATGTCCTCCTGTAAATGAAATAATAAAGAAGATTCTGTGAAGTTGCAAAAGAAAAAAAATGCTCCTTTTAGCATTTTAGGATGCTAAATTGAAAAGTAAATTTAATTCAATCTGTTGCCCATGAATGCGTGCCATAGAAACTGCTTCCTTTCATTGAAAAAATAAAGGTAGACAAAATTCATCGGGGCAATACATTAACTTCCAAGTTACATTTAAAAAGAATTTCAGATACCAAAAAAGAAGAGCTTCCGTGGTCTTTATCAGCAAAGACTAACCATACAGATTTAAAAGACAGTATTAGAAATGGCTTATGAAATGGCATTTTATCCATAATACATGGTAGTTATTCCTTCTTCTTTTTCACTGAGGTATAATTGACATATGGCATATTAGTTTCAGTTATACAACATAATGACTCAATATTTGTATATATTGCAAAATGATTACAGAAGTCTAGTTAATATCCACCACCGGACATAACCACAAAACTGTTTTTTCTTCTGATGAGAACTTTTAAGATATACCTTAAAAGTAGTAGTATGAGACCTTCTTTTATGGATTTTTAATTGTCATTGGGTTCTTATGTTTGGAAGAGATTGGATTTTTAAAAGCACAGATTTGTCAATCAAAGGAAGACCTTTTAAACAATCTCACATTATGTCTTTGAAAGGGAAGTATAGGGCCAGGCTCATTTGCCTTTGTAACTCTTAAAGTCTAGCAGCCTCTGGCACATGTTACTCAATGAATGTCTAAATCAAAGAAGGCATAAACCAATGATTCAGACATTTAAGTTAGTTGATTCAATTCTTCATTTCACGTTTCTAGTACACACGCAAATCTTACTGAAGTTTTTATGGAATTAATGAGCTGCATTTTTGTTGCACATCAAGAAGCAATGGTCTCTGAGCACTGGGACATGGGAAGAACTTTCTTTCCTCTTTATAACATCCCACTTTGGAACTCCAATTTCAGTGAACATCAAGGGACCCCAATATTAACACTTCTCTGAACCTCCCCGTTCCTTTCCCCACCTGTGACCCCATCATTCTTGACTCTCTGGCTGAGGGTCCCTGCCCTGCTATTTAGTCATTGTTTTGTTACTGTTTATCTCTGCCACCAAACAGTGAACTCCTTAAGAGCAAAGACTGTCATCTTCAGCATCTAGCCCAATGCAAAAAATATAACATAGTAATTCCTCAAGAAATGTCTGGTGAATGGATAAATGGGTAATACAGAAAGCATTTCCTGTACATATGAGGTCCTTTCAGAGATCAGAGGGAAAACAATTAGAAAAAATGCATGAATCCTGACCACGGGTGAAGTAAATCCACCATGCTGCCAGGTGGAAATCCAAATCTGTTCGTGTAACGATTTTCTCTTTAAAAGAACAAATGGCACCCCTTTCCTTTCAGCATCCTTAGAATCATATACAGGCTGACAGCATTCACTCTCCAGCTTCATCCCCTGACTCTTTCCACACCAGAACCTTCCTTCAACTACACTCAAGTACTTTTAGCCCCTCAATGTACCAAGATTTCTCACCTACCTACTTACCTTTTCCCTTTGCATCTGTTGCTCCCTCACGTAGGACGTTTTCCCCTTTTCTTCAAATAACCAAGTCCTACTAATTCTTTAAGCTCTATGAAGAATCCACCACCTCTTTTCAACCTTCCCTGACTGTCTGCCTTTTATCTTGATGAGCTTCAAGGATCCTCATATATGGGCCATGCCATTCTGTGTAGGGCTCTATAATAGCACAACACACTACACTGTAATCAATTTCCCTTCCTGGTCTCTCCAACTAGACTTTGGACCCCCTAAGGATTGCACTCTACATTTTATCTTTGCAAACCCTTACACCTCAAAATGTACCTAAAGTGTGAATAAATGCATGTAGACCCACAGAAGATATCTCTCTGAAGTAGGGAATGGAGATAGAAAAATGGAGACTTTTTTTTTTTTTAGTACCTAAAATATTTAAATACCTAAAATAAAAGTGCTGGGCACTTTTCACTTATTATCTCATTTAATTCTCTCGAGTGCGATAATCAGGAGCTATTATTATGCCCATTTGATAAGTGAGCAGGTTGCGCTATAGAAACACAAAATAATGTGTTTGAGGGTGAATAATGAGTATTCTATAGCAGTGCCAGAATTTGAAAGCAGGTATGTTTGATACCAACCAATTTGCTATCTTTTCTCCTCTACCTGTACATAATTATTTTACCAGTTGTCATATGTTTAGATAATTCACAAACACATTTAAAGGTTTAATTACACCTGTGATTTTCTCCCTTTTCAAGTTTCACTTTGGGTGTTTAGACATAGCTTGAGCACACTGGATAGGTGTTATATTAACCGGGAATAACTTTTTGTTGTTGCTAGCAGTTACATGTTTTGCTTGTTGGAATTATGAAATTTTTGTAAACAATGAACAGGTCAAAGTGCATGCCTACTCTGTGATAAATATCGGTAACAATTTATTTGATTGAAGGTACCTGTGGTGAACTAGCCAAGCATACATTCCTTTGGGAAGTACATGAAAGGACACAACGTTATTTTCCCTCAAAAGAGGGTATCCATTTTACACATTTTTCCCAAAATAATATCTTTGGACATAGATATTTTATTATACATCAAATACCAGAAGTCTAAATTCAAATTATTTATAAAGGATATAACATCAACTTACATTCTCTTCCAGAAAAGCAAGGTTGAGGATGGATAACATTCCCTGTATGTTTTTGCACAGCACAATGTGTCCCAGGGAAAATGCATTTGCCACTTTGATAAAGACCAGTCTGTTTTCAGGGATCTGCTTTTTTTTTTTAAAGATAATAGTGATTTTTCTTATTTTCCTTCATTTCTCTCTCTGTTTTGCAAATTTAGACTGGAATACATCATAAAATGTCCAGAAAACTCAAATGGTATTGGGTACTGGGAATATGAGGAGGTAACCTGAATTGTAACTGCCCCTTTCTTCAAATGGTTATGTATACATGGGGTGCCATCCATTGAGCACCATGAAGACAATTTTATCTAACAAGCTAAATATTTATAAAAGAAAACATAGAACTTCTCATAGCAAAGACTTTTGAATGGCATGGGAATTTCCTATAGTAGATATGTTCACACGTACAAGTCTGTTACATGCATACGTATGACACAAGTTTGGGAATATGCTGCACCCCATTCTAACCCACCAAATTTCTGAATGAACTTAAGGATGCAGTGAAGAACTTATGACTTCTACAATCCTCAAGAGGAGGTTTGAAAATAAGCTGACCAAAGTCTCCAATTATAAACAGGCTGCTCAACTTGCCTGTGGGGCCAACTGGAGTCAAAGATTGGTCATGGGTTCCCAGTACCAGAGGAAATCCCGAGCCCAGTCAACACTGGGAAACTGCTCAGTTGGGTTCCTAGAACCAGCACAGTGGGAAAAAGCACTGGCCTCCTTTATTGACTGCTTATCTCTGTAGGACCCACGAATCAACCACTGAAGCTCATTTTAGAGAAGCAAGTTTCTGTAAGCTGATTCCACTTGGCCTATGGCTTGGGAAATCTGGAACTGAGCCCTAAAAACAGACTGGTTTTTATCAAACTGGCAAATGCCTTTTCCCTGGGACATACAGAAGAGAGAGTGCTATGCAGAAATATACAGGGAATATTATCCACCCTCAACTTTACTAGGATTTACTACAGCAGGATTGTATACTATGAACTTGGGGACACGCCTAGATTTTTCTGGTTTTTGTTTTTCATATCAACTCTTAATGTCCTTTTGGTGCTTGGTAACCTTCTGATTCAGAGCAGTTATCTGGTATAAGTTATCAACTCCTTTCCCTCTCCACTTGTAGCACCAAGTCAAATTCCAATTAAAAATGCAACCATGAGGGGACAGCTATTAAATGGAGAAAATGAAAATAAGGACCAAAATAGCAGACTCTGGCCATTTATCAATTTTACTGTTTGAAGTAGCTTCCCTTCCAGAGCACTGCCTAATTTGGAAGCGGTGCTACAAAAATCAGTCAGTGATCTGTACAAGTGTTTCAGAAGGCAGAACAATAAGAAAAGAAATGAGGGCAGATAAAGCCTGAGGACCTGAGCTTTAAACTCTGACAGCTCCATAAATGGCATACTTCTAGAATAGGATTGAAATCATGTTATGCTATTACTATAACCAATCACAACTTGTATAATAATTAGATAATGTTTATGCATTTTAATGTTACCTTGTATTGAGCCATTTTTGAAGCCAATATAAACTATTGTTTAAAACTGAAAATTATATTTTGAATATTAAATACTAGTTTTCTTCATAATTCACAGACATTTGGAAAATTATCTCATTTTAAAAGACCTTACATTGCTATCAACGACAACACCATGCTTTGTATATTTAAGACCTCAATTTTTCAATATTCCGTCAGTATTGCAACATCTTGGCATTTCTTTCAAAGGCCAGATATAAATATGACAACTGTTTATGAAACATGCTGATGTTTTATAAAGTTTATAAGATCTTATAGCAAAAAGCAAAATACTATTTTAAGACTGCCTTGTTTAATATAGACTCATACATGGTAGGCTATGGCACATACAGTGTAATTATAATATAGTTTGTAACATATTTATTATATAATACAAGTAAAAATGGTGCGGAAATGATCATTATCATATCACATCTATTTTTATCATTGTGCATTATGGGAAATTGTGAGTCTGAGACAAAATTTACACTGGTTAGAAATACTGTAGAAGCATATTTAAAATGAACAAAACACTGAGTGTTTTTTTTCAATCTTTCCATTTGCAGAAACTGTGAGCCTGGAATTTGGGGGGGGCGGGTGAGATTATGATGTGATATGTCAATGTGAACATTCTTGTCACTTTTGGTGAAGATATAAACTGGTCCAGCTTCACTGGAAAACATTATGACCATATTCATTTAAAAAATCTGAAAAATATGTGCACCTTTTGACCTACCACTCCAGTGGAAAACAATATAGTCATATTCATCAAGGACCTTAAAAATGTACCTGTATTAGAACTAGTATCCCCAGTTCTAGAAATCTGACTTAAGAAAATAATCAGAGAAAAGTTTAAAGATAAACAAAGATGTTTATCTCAGTGTTATTTATATTATTTGTGTTAGGGAAAAAATAAAAGCATTCTAAATGTCCAATAAACAGGTAGTCATTAAATAAATTATAATACTTCCAAACAATGGAATATCACATAGCCAGTAAACATCATGTATTATGATCTTAATGAGGGGAGAAATAATAAAAACAATAAGTAAAACATAGTTAAATCTACATAAATTCAAAATTTTTATTTTAGAATAACTATTTTTATATGAAATAAATGAAATACTGAAAGGTAGCATACCAAAATTTTAACAATGGTTAACTCTGGATAGTGACTTTTTTAAAAAAATTAAAGTTTATTGGGGTGACAATGATTAGTAAAGTTATATAGGTTTCAAGTGTACAATTCTGTAATCTATCATCTATATATCATATTGTATGTTCACCACGAGTCAGTTCTCCTTCCATCACCATTTATTTGATCCCGTTTACCCTCATCTACCACCCTCTCTCCTCTTACCCTCTGGTAACCACTAAACTATTATCTATTTCTATGAGTTTTTGTTTCTTTATTTGTTTGTCTTGTTCCTTTGTTGCTTTCAGTTTTATATCTCACATATCAGTGAGATCATATGGTTCTCGACTTTTTCTGTCTTATTTCGCTTAGCATAATATCTCAAGATCCATCCATGTTGTCACAAATGACACTATTTCAGCTTTTCTTATGGCAGAATAGTATTCCATTGCGTATGTATACCACATCTTCTGGATAGCGAGTTTCATGTTCTTTTTATACTATTTCAAATTTACTCCCATGAGCATATATTATTTCCATAATCAAGCAAAGAATTCCAGACACTCCAGCTCATACCTTATAATGGCTTTGACTGCAAATCTGACCACTGTGGAGAGCAGGAACAGTGGAGTGACCAGAATATGAAAGAGAGACAGTGAAGCAAAGGCTTCTGCAGGTTTTAGATTGTTCCCGCTGGCATATGCATGAGTCACAAATGTCTGTGCAAAGAAAGGATTTCTTTAGACAAAGGTGAAAAAAGTTTCACAAGTGTTTACATTCAATTTTACAAACCTAATATATTCTGCTCTGCCAATATGTCCATTGGAACTATAAAAATAATTCATCGAAATTACTCCCTAAGAAAAATAATACTTGCTAGTTTGGTAGAGTGCTCAATGGTTTTACATTCATTCTAGCAGTAAACTTGTGAGAAGGTCAAAACAGATTCTATCTACAGATTAGAAAACTGACTTCTGTCAAATAACTGAATAGGGAAAGTGAAGTTGAGGAGAATCCAGAGTTTTTAACAACCAGCCAGGCTCTTTCCAACCAATACTAAATTTTCTACGAGAAAAAGAGAACATTCCATTGTTTTCAGGTCCCTATTGTTGACCTTTACTAAAATTGCCAACATTGGTGTCCAATTCAGACTTATTTAATTTCTAAATATAATACTAGCTCTTGGGTTTTCAATTTAAGTCTGAAATGTAATGCAATTATTTAACATTTCCTGACTGTTTAATTAGCACTATCCTATTGTAAGAATATCCAGAACCAGGTCATGGAGATTAGGACAGTTAGTTCACAACTACTGTTAAATTTGATCCCAGGGCTCATTTGGCATTGTTTAGGGGGTATTTTTGATTGTCATGATTGGTGGGTCATGCTAATGGCATCTAACAGGTAGAAGGCAGGGATGCTGCTAAACATCCTAACATCCACGACAGGCCCTTCAACAAAGAATTATCTCTGCAAAAATGTCCATAGTACCACAGCTGAGAAACACTGGATTAGAATTATTTCAATGGAAACTAAAAAAAGAAAACTGGCAGAGGTGGGGTAATATTTATTATCACTCACACATTCTGGTTCATAAATCATTTCTAAACACTGACTTAGTTCCATATAGAAAAAGAAGAAAAGGTCTCTTACAGCAAGAACAGCTGCTATGGGAATTGCTGCATTCATGAAGACTGTAGAAAGAAATCAAATACATTAGTTTCAGTGAACTGTGAAACATTTTCAGTAACGTTAATTAATCATCTATTATTACTTTAACATTCCTTGAAGTCAGGAAGGACCAAGTGCATTAAATAACATCTTGTCTGGAGTCCACAAACATTTCCCAGTTGGTATTTCCTTGTTCACAATTGTATGAGCTCCGACACATTAGTCTTAACCAGAAAATGTTGTTTTATTATTGAAAAATTATTTTTTGTGAAATGTTACAAACAGCAAAATTCTGATAAAATAATCCTTTTATGATGTAAGTTATCAGAATTTAACAAATGTGCATTCTTGAGAGTATTCACAACCTATATTTTGTTTGGTCTACTAAACTAACACACATATATGAAAATTGGGTTATTACACAGATTAAAAAACAGATTTGACAGCATTTCAAGTTCTCTCCAGCACTGATATTAATTTTCACTCACAGACCTTTTGCTTAATAGAATAACTTCATATCCTGGACCCTCTGCTAGTTTAAATATCTCTTCAAGAATATATCACACTATCATTTGATAAGCATGATACACATAATTGAAACAAAGAAAGCTCATATTTTAGACTAAAATACTAGCATTTGGAAATCATAGTAAAAATGAAAAAACACATTGATGATATATAATTATATTTTTCATAAACTATAAAATTTGGGGGACTGAGGACCAAAAGATTAAATGAATTATTGGTTACAGAGCCAGGCGATGGCAATGTAAGAACTAGACCCTAGTTTCCATGACACTCAGGAGAGAGTCTACCCAAAAATCAGCAGCAGCTCTAATGATCCACTGTCCAGAACTATCCTGTATCCTGTATCCACTGTATACAGAGAATCAGCTGTGCTCTTTCAGGTCCAGACATGGCTTAGTTTGGACTCTTAACCACCAAGAACACTGTACTTAACCAAATCATAAAATGTGTAAGTGGTCTAACTGGTCCTTTTCACCACTGATTCATTCAAGAATTCCTGCTGCCTATCATAAATATATGATGATGCATTTTTGCCTTCATGACTTCTTATTTTCCCCCCCTAGAATGACCTCTGTCCTTTTGCATCTGACTTCCAAAAATCATTCCAAATCTCGTGTGTGGAGACCAACTGGGTTAACGACCCACCTCTGCTATTTAGTAGCTAGATCATTTGGGGGAAGTTCAAGTTACTTAAGTTCTCTCCAACTCAATCTTTAGATTTCTCAAATGGAGTTAATAATACAATCTAAATCATTGGGGTCTTGTGAGGATTAAATGAGATGATATTTGTAAAGCCATGTATGGCAATAATTGGTTGAGTAGCTCAATATATTTTTGTTATTATTATTATTAGTAGTAGTAGTAGTAGCAACAGCAGCAGCATGATTGTTATTTCTAGCTGCATCCACCATTCCTATGAGAATTTCAGTACACTGAAGAAAGGAATGTGTTGTGGGAGCCACCAACTTAGAGTACTATTATATATGTAAGTAGGTAATCAATCATTCCATCTTCTAGCATTTTTGACACCATATTGGCAGTGGTACACAACTGGAAGACAAATCTTCCCCTTTCATTCTTAAAGCATTAGGGCTAGAATAAGTGAGCTATATAAATCAAATATTTTCTCTTAATCCATTTTACAATAGAAGTGTTTATGCTCTCTAAAAACTAAAGTAGTTTAGAATTCAAGAGGAAACAATATATAAAACTCCAAAATTTTAAGTTGTTAAAAGGCTTAGGAACAATAGAGATAAGCAAAACCAAATCAAGTATTAGTGGGAGTACTTTGGCTAAGTTCATAAGAATTGTACTAACATAAACACATTATTCTTGAGAGTCCTCAGTGTCACTCTTCAATAAAAAAAAACCAATATTTTCATAACAATTGCTGTTTCAAAATTGAGGATAAAAGTATTCTGTATGTAGAAGTTCTTAAAAATGTATTGAAAAAGGTTTTATGTAAATGTAGTTTGGCTCCTTTCACCTGGAAATTTGACATTTTTTTCTTCCCAGTTTTAAAAAAATGGAATTTTGAGTATAATCTTCAAGAAAAACATAATATCATAAGCTCCAAAGAGACAGACAGAATAACTGCAGATAAGTTTTAAGGAACTTTGGGAATAAGAAGGTCAATAGTAAATACAGTCAAATGAATTTATATACACGAATTTTTACTGAAAACTCACTATCCATCCCAATTGTAACCGACACCATCGCAATTTTACAGATGAAGAAACCCAGGGTTTCAGATGTAAAGTAATATGGCAAAGGCACATAACTTGTAAGGAATCAAATTCAGGTCTACTTGACTGTAAGCCTGTGCTAACTCTACTCTTTAATTTAAATAGCGTCATGTGACCAGTGCTATTGGACAGCACATATGTAAAAAATAAACATGCTTCCTCTGATTACTAGAATGCCTAACTATACAGACCACATGTTTTGGGGTGGCCCTTACAGCAACAATAACTTACTGGAGAGTGATGTATAAAGGGCAAAGGTTTTGAGGCTGGATAGTTCTTTCATTCTTGTTTCTTCTACACTTTTGCAAAAGATGTGCTCCCAGGCATACAACTTCAGAAGTTTGATGCCTTTCAATATTTCATTGGTTTTCTTCAGTCTTTCAGTAGAATAATCCTATAAAACAAATGAATAAAAACAATGCAAGCTTCATTCAAGTGAATACGAGTGACAGGACCATGTAATGGACAGAGATGGAGATCTTGATTTCCGTCGGTTCTGCTACTAATGATGGCTATGAGGTACCTGGAAACTCGCTGTGCTTCATTCTCCAAGTTTAAAACGAAGAGTTCCAAGTTTAAAATGAAGAGAAATTTGAGATGACCTCAAATTTCTTGCCACCTAAAAATTTTTATATCTCTGTTGCTTTGGTTTAAATAAAAGCAGTTTCGTAAGTTTGACCTGATTTCTTTGAATGTCCTCAAATAATATATACATAAATTTAGGGAAAAGATAAAGAGACTTCTAATGGCTCCTTCCAATAGCTAAATCATTGTATTTTCCTCTCAGTACTCTCACTCACACTTAGAAAAGAAACAATGAATTTAAGAAAAGTTAGTTCTTATCTGGGAATGTTGAAGGTACAGTATTGTGTGTGTTCACATTGTGTCTTCATAATATAGTTATCAAAACCAAGCCTATTATCTTTAACTTCAAGAGAGGTCTACATACTTCATAAAATCTTGTTTAAGGCCTAAATTAGATTACTGATCACCAAGAACTTGGATGAACTGTAGAGAGATTTGTAGTAGCTACAAAAGCCTCAATTTAGTCAACTGTTTCAGCTTCCTCTCCACCATATATTACCTTAGAATGACTAGTAAGTCACCTTATGACCTGTGAACTATCAAAGGAGCTTTGCAGTGACAAAAGGTAGCTGGGAGGAAGCAAAAGTAGCAAATAGCATGTTTTTTTAATTCATATTTTTCTCTCTTCAGAGTCATCGATGTCTATGAAGTGACAATTAATGAGTGAATGAATACAGTACAAACGACTAAGTGAAAGATGTTTGGGGCTAGTCATGTTTCCACTTTTGTGCCCACTTTCACATCTTTCTGTATGCGTGTCCTGGAGTAAAGAGGGTAGAAGGCTCAGACAAAAATAATGAGTAACCTCACCAGAAGCAGCAAATAAACAAGTGATAAAAACCACTTGTGTGACATGCAACTTGCTTGTCACAGTAGAAACACCAACTTGGGAAACAATTCCATCAGTGGCAGCATCCCTATGTTTTATGCCTGATTTACAGACAGCCTGGCTCTTATTTAATCAAACTTTATTTCTAAACATGCTGTCAACAATTTAATATTTACAAATATTTCTTTCAAAGAAGCCAATTCTTGCTCAAATAAAATATTTTTGTGGTAAACCGAAGCCAAAAAGAGTCAACATTCTTATTTGCCTAGTTGACCATGAACATACCCTGTTTCCCTGAAAATAAGACCTCGCCAGACCATCAGCTCTAATGCATCTTTTGGAGTAAAACTTAATATAAGACCCATTCTTATTTTACTATAATATAAGACCCGGTCTTCTATAATATAATATAATTTTTGCTCCAAAAGATGCATTAGAGCTGATAGCCTGGCTAGGTCGTATTTTGGGGGAAACATGGTACTCAGCCAGAGCAGCTGCCACTAAAACATTTCAGTGTAACTCCACAGATCATCATGTGTTTTGATTCAACCCTATAGAAACTGAATTTCAGAAGCATCAAACCTGACCCTTTATTTGTTCCTTGATCCATGTCTCTCATGTCAATAATCAACATCCAATGGTCTCAAAGTACGCTTGAGAGTATTCTCTAGGTAAGGGATCTAGAAGGAGATCCAAATTCTCATCATCTCATGACACTTAAAAACATCAGAAACTGTGATCCTGGTGTTTTGAGTCTAAGATCATCAGGTCTTAGATTGCAAATCCACTTTTAAAAATTGTTTTGTAATACAGAAAATACATATTAACTGCCTAAGAATTGTAATGAGATATAATGATTTCCAAATAATCCTGAGTGGTATGTATTCATTTTCTATATTTTAAAAATAAAACAGCATTACCAGATTTTCCTAATAGAGTTTCCAAAAGATGTTACTTACAAGAGTGCTCTTCTGAGCCTCTGCCAACTTTGTAGCAATGAAGTACTGAATTGGCGCAAGCAGCACAATGACAGCTGCACCAACCAATGCACTTGATCCCAGTAAATTGTACAACAGAATCACTCCCATTATGATCTAGGAAGGAAACACACAGAAAAGGGAAAATGAATGAGGGTGTGGGGACTGCTATATCAAAGGAAATGTTTTAAATGAAAATAGAGTATTTCTTAATTATTATATTAATGCAACTGTGAAAGTTAATGCAACTGTGACAGTGGATGTCTCTATGGTTTGTTTAGGGAAAGCTAAGTAGTAGAAATTTATTTTTAGTATGAGGATCTGTACAACGGGCATCAAACCACTTTATGTATGAAGTTGCACAGTGGTTCCATGATGTTTTTGACCTTCTAAAACCGTCTTCAAATTTTTTAAAGGGTGTGAAATTTTTCTTGAAAATGTTGTCACCCACAATATTGTCCATATTCACTTGAAGTTGCACTAGCTTTTCAAGGCTGAGAGGAACAAAAGTAGGGGGCAGCATCATAATGTAAGTGAATATAGGATGGTTGTGGACTAAAAGAATGATCTGAGCTACTCACTTCCTCAATGACCCCAGAAGTCACTGAATGAAAGAGGCCTAGGCCTAACTGAAGAAGCTAAAGTTGGTGCCCCATCTTAGCTCACTGCCCTTCTTAAATTTACTTCCCCAAACTCAGTGCTGACCCACTTAGGCCTATCCTCTCTAGTTTGTCACTTTCTTCTTCTTCCTTTATTTTTTTATGAAAAAAATTTCCCCAGTAGCTCAGTTTGTCACAGTTCAAAATGTCAACTAATGAACTGTATCCATGCATTGAAAGCATTTCACCTATGCTTATATGCCAATGATAATAGTTTATTGTGGCCTTCTAGAGTCAATGACACATGTTTACTGCCTAACCAATTAGGTTCCTTGGAAATTCCAATCAAAACGAAAATTTCCTTAAGGTTACCCATGATGCAGTTATTCAGATACAGCCTGGGATTTTTGCTACACTAAATTATACCATTTAAGAAACTACCTAGTTGAGCTATGTGTAAGCACATTTTGATAAGATGAGACAAAGCATATTTTAAATCTTGCTTCGTGTCAAATACTGTGAATGATATGCACTTTGATTTGATTTGGATTTCCATTAAAAAATAAAAAGGCAAACAATAAATTAAAAAACTACCATATCTTTGTTATTTTATGCACTTTAATAAATATGATACACAGGGGCATAGATGACATCCTGCATCAAGTAATATCTACAGTTTAAGCTGTGTCTTCAGGATGCAAAATGTGAAATTATTAAAAATATTCAGCATCACATAGAAGAAAAACCTGAGTACATTTCTGTTGCCATTTTTCACCCAATGAGGAAGGGAGAAAAAAAAACAAAAACATTTCTTTACTGAAATGCTCTTTTCCATAAGAAATAGCTAAATAGTCCTCCAGCTTGTCAGTGTTCCTACCACTTTATAAATTTAATATTTTATAACATACCAGCTATTGAAATGATGGGATGGATTAAAATAATTGCTCTCGTTTAGAAATGCCATAAGAGAGTTCATCAAAATGAAAGAGGTCAAGCCTTGGCTCTGTGACTTGCATGAATTCTGGCAATAATAACAAGTAACAATTCCTGAGTGCCCATGAAATGCTAGGCACTGTGCTAAATGCTTTATGCGAATTAACTAATTTAGTTTTGACAATTCCAACAACTCTATGAGGCAGATGCTATTATCATTCCCATTTTACAGTTGAGGAGACTGGTGTTTTGAGACATTAAACATTTGTGCAAACAAGGGGTAAAGCAGATATTTGAACCCAAACGATATAATTCCAACCACCGCTTTCTTCACCTATGTCATAGCATTTCTTAGTCTCAGCTTCCTTTTCTATAAGAAAAGTATAATAACATTGGAACATTCAAAAAGATTACCCTTTACTGAGATAAATATCTTATACTCATTTTATTTTACTTCCTCTGCAAGTGAGAATCTTACATATATTGATCTACCTGAACAGGCATAGCCCATAGATTGGGACACAGGAACAAGAACCACATGAGTTGATTGGTTTCAATGGCAACCAAGTTATTGATCTGTCCCAGGGTCATCTCACCCATGGATAAATTCGATGTAGAGAGCCTAAGGATTTTATTGTATATCATGGCCTGCAAAAGAAAATTAAAAATGTACTTAAATTTCTAAATTTAATAGTCAATACTATGTTTATTTATTTTCATTGAAAAAATAATATTTTTCAAAAGGGGGAAAAATCCCCTAATTCCATCTTCAGTCAACCATTATTTTCATTTTAGCATAGTTACTTTTAGTCCTCAACTAAATACAAACTTACTTTTGTTAGTGATATAATCAAAACATACGAGTATATTTAAACTTAAACATAAGCTCTTGAACAAACAGAAATAAGTAAAAGCAAGATTTCAAAATATCTTTCTTAATATATTATTGTAAAAGTTATTTTGAATTCAATAGGTTTATTAATCAGCTCTGTGTTTCTTTTATTAAGGGTCCTAGAAGTGTTGATGTTGCGACATCAAAGATAAAATGAAATGAAAAAAAGCTGAAGCCACTCACTACCCTTCCTATTATCTCTGCATGGCATATGGCATTTTAAAGAAACAAAGGTCATTCAAAGCTTGTACGTACCAGCAGAGCTCCACGGAGGTTAATGCCAGTTTCTATTGTTACATAGTAAGAAGCCTGCAAAAATGTCCTTTGCAGAATAAGGGCCAAGAAAAGAAGAACTGCTAGAACATAAGCATTTTCAAGAAATTCCTTTGATGAGAGGGTTCCTGAAATCTTGTCCCAAAAGTAAAAAGACATAAATTAAAACTAGTCTTTTCAATTACCTGTTGTACAATTTGCATTTATTAAATGATACATGATTTTTAAATCTAAAAATTCATTGTCTTTATAATACAGCAGTGGAATAAGCCACAGAAAGGCAATTTTGGCTTTTCCTCACAATGTCCACAAAAACAAATACACATCAGATCAATGCATAAAATCCCAAATTGATCAAGATAGCTGGAGATGTAGAAAAATAAAACGTTTATTTTAATTAAGAAAAAACTTGAGTATATTTTCTGCAAAGATATAGTCTACCTTGGTTAAATGGAAAGTAGTAAATGAAAATAGAAGTTAATTTAGACTGTAATTTAGAAGTGGAAACTGATAGTTGGTCAGCAAGACCAATGGGACAGAAATACAATTTCTGTAGCATTATTAATTTAAAATAAATCTACACAGTTGATTTTTTTCTGATTCTCATATATCTTAATTTATATTAATGAAATAAAATAGATAACTTGGCTATTTATTTCACCCACATGACACTTCCAGTAACAAAACACAACTTATGAAAACAATGTTTTAGTAAGAATATGACTTAGTCATCATAAGGATATACAAAAGTAATCGCTTTTTATTTATAACAATAGGATATGGTAACTTGCTTGTTAGAAGTGAGGGAAAAGTAATACTCGAATAAGTACATCATGTCAATTTAGGCACTCATTTTTTATGGTTTAGATTCATTAAATTCTACTTCTAGTCCCTTCCTCTTTCATGGGGATACATAAAAATGTGTAAATTCTGTTCCTTCTCAAAAAACCACATGGTTAATATGTGTAAGGGAATGGGATGGTAGAAGAATTCTACATGAAATTTAAATATCTATATGTAATTAGGCCACTAGGGCAAAACATCACAAAAGTGTATATTCAATGGTGAAAACATCTACTCTACTTCAATAACAACTGAGTACTAATGTATGCAAGGAACTGGACTAAGCATTGTGGGGACAAATATGAACTATTCACTGTCATTTTGTTTAAAGAGCTTACAACCTACAGAGATAAGCATATCCACAAACAATATGCTGCATTTTAAATAGTGTTTATAATAAGTGCCAACATGAAGTAAACAATGTGTTAGGGGTGTACCAAGGAGAGTCAAATTTCAACGAGGACAATCAGAAAAGGCTTCCCTAAGAAGGCAGCATTTAATGCAGGCTTTGAAAATCCATAAAATTTTAATAGGTTAAGAAAAAATTACAGTAAGTCAGACTGAGAGACTAGAAAAGGAAAACTGATGCATCTAGACTAGAGTTTCTACTATCAACTCCTACTGTGAAACTAGGGAAATCAACTCCTGCTATCTTAGAAAGAGACTAGGAAGTCCATGACGCAGATTTTTAAGAACGAAAACTAGAAAATTAAAAATTTGTAACAGGAAACATATTATATAGCCTCCAAAATAATAATAGCTAATAAAAATATCATAATATGACTTGCCCTTATCATCATGCATCAGGATGGCTTTTATTACATAAGTAAAAGGAAATGAACATACTACAAATCACTCTGCTAACGTTATTGGTCCTAGGCCTCTAAAAAAGTGACTCAGCCACTACTGAGTCACTAGTGAGCCATATAACTCACGCATGAAAATTCTTTAAAGATTGCTATAAAGATCAAACAAAACAATCAGTGTGAAATTTCCAAGCATAGTTTCTGGCACACTGTAAATGCTTATTAAATTGTTATAGGCTCTGAATCTGAGGGAAAAATTTGTTGGCCAGATCCATTCAACAAACACACAAACACATGATTTTCTCTACAAGGAAAATTATTGTTTTCTTTGTTTCTTTACAAAGCATTCAATTCTCTATAAATAAGACTATTTGAACTGCTCATAATAAAAAGTAACAATTACAATGAAACCTGGCAGTAACATGTCTCCTTTCATAAGTACCACGAACTTACTACTGTTGTGTTATTTGTCCCATTCTGGGTTTCATTGACACGCTGAACTATTCCAGAAATACAGAGAGGTCCAGCAAAACCCAGTAAGTCAGCAAGATAACGGAATGTGCTGCTAAGTAGAATCGGTCGCCCAAAAGCTCTGTACATTGCTAGCCATATAGATGGAGTCCGATTTGGATGATCTGCTGCTTTTTTCTGAAAGAAAAAAACCACGGATGAACAAAAATAAAATGACTAGAGCAGCAATTAATCTTAGCCACTATGGAAATGCCTCCTGCTATTTCTGATGATATTTTAAAAGTTTATCAATAACTTCATGAGTCCCTTTCTGTACGGTATGTATGATTCTGTATCCCTGCATCCTATGCAAACAGGAGCTACTGAACACATTTTAATGAAATAGAATAAAGAGTAACCAAGCCAGTTTTTCAAAGACTCTGTATTATTTTTAGTTGTCAAAGGATGACCCAAAATGTTTAAGGCCAAATTCCGTTTGATTTGGAAAATGTACATCTGTCATGCATATACCAAATAACATTGTATGGAAGTGAAGATAGTAAAGTACAAAGATCACTGTTACTGACAAAATAGTCAGGATTTCTGGAATTACTAGATCACAAGAGATTCACCTACCAAATTATTACAAGCTAAACAAAAAAGATCATCGTTGCAACTTCTAACTGTTTCTCCTCCAAGTATTTTCTATCTCTGTGAATGGTAGATACTTTTTAGTTACGTTAGACTTGTGTTTCCAAGTTGTTCCATAAAAAATGCAAAATGAAGAATGGCATGTATACTTAAGCCAACTAATGGCTTCACACATCTATAGTCATTTGCTGAAAAGATTTTAAGGCCTGAAGAATCATCATAATTACACCTTGGAGAGAAGGTGAATAAAGTTTCCTCACTGTGGCAAAGAAGCTAACCTAATACAATAGAGTTCAATTGTGTTTCATATTCAACTTTCTGTTAGATGAATAATTTGATTATTTTTTAAAGTTTATTGATAACAGACATTAACACACCAAATTCAAGCTGATCTGTTTTATAAAGAGCACTTGAAAAACTTAAGTTATGCTTAGGCTATATTGTTAACCTTTAATTTAGCACAAAAGTTTAAAAAAATATTAATACTTTTCCCAGAGGTGAAACCAGAAAGATGACTCAGGTTCATTTGTAGTAACAATTTCCTGCAATATTAATTTCATAACACACATTTTTGACACAAAACGGGTCATTTTCATCATTTACCATAATTGTTTTGTTGATCTTAATTTAGAACAGCCAAAAACTCTACAACTGATTCAGCATACCCTACTCTCTTCCATTGTTGTTGTGAACACTCATATTTTTAATTACACTAATATTTGTAGATGATTTCCCTTTGTATAATTTACTTTTCCAAGTTTGGAATTTAGAACCCAGAATTTTAGTTCCTTAAAAGTAACTTATTAATCAATATGATCTACTTTGTCTTCAAACAACAGAATTATTGACAAGATACTTGTAAAAAGACAACAAAAATTCCATGAATTATTAGTCTTGTACAGTAACAAGGATTAGACATACATGACCATTATCTTGTATAATAACTTAACTCTTACTTTCCACTTGGCCCCAGAGAAAAGGCAGTGCTCTCTCTATCCCTCCTCATGCATTGACTGGGCAACTAACACACATTTCTGGTTTATTCTCAGTAGCCCAATTAACATGACTCAAAACTACTGGGAAAGACAGGTGAAGAAAACGTGCTCTTCCTTAACTACAGATATTATTTAAGCTTAGTGTCTTTATGTTTAATAGGCCCATTCTCTACAAGCACCGACAACAGATACTGAGTTACCTTTTGTTCTTCATATGCATCTTTCAGGCAAACGTAATTTGTTACTGCCCTCATTGCTATTGGTAGTTTTCCGATTGCCTTCAGATCAATGGGCTTTTTATGAGCAGATATGATAAGTGTGTTCATCCACCAGTAGGTTGCTTTGGACAGTAAATTCACAAATGGTTGAAGAAATCTCACACCCAGATCCTGGAGGTCTTCAGGAGGTTTTACTTTCTGAGGATTCATGAAGAATACATATCTCTGTGACAAGAAGAATTCCACAGAATAACAATTAACCCGATTCTTTTTCTACATATGAAAAATAAAATTTTAACTTTTTCAATATTTTCATTTCGGGAGGCTAAAATTTTTATTTTCACACCACTTTCCATCACATTTTGAAATATTCTTTAAAATATTTCCCTTTTGTTGTGAGTAGATTAACTAGTTGAATTCCAGAATTTTACATTTAATCCACTTGGCACCAACTCTAAAAAATCAATTATCCCTTTAAAAGATAGTTATTACTAAAAATCAATTTTTCATGATACCTTGTAATAGAGTCAACTAAATGAAGATTTTTATATTCTTTAGATTTTTAAAATATGTTATCAACACCACTGTTGACTCACTCTGTTACTTAGTGGTCTGGTTGATGTCAACTGACTGTTCTTAATATTTATTACAGCAAGTATCTTGCCATTCAGAGCAAATTCAAAGTGCTCTGATAGAAAATGAATATTGAAAAATCAGTCACTAATATGTCACACAATATAACTGACATCATTATGTGGTAGAAAGCACAATAGATTTGTAATCACAGACCAGATATGAGTCTTAACCATGTTACTTTGGATATAATAAGAGTTAACCCTACAGACTACAGAAGTTTTTTCATCAATGAAATCAGCAACTTAGATTAGATTATCTTATTTTCAGTTGGAAATTTCTGAGAATACATTAGTTTGATTAACCAAAATTTGCTTTGGATCAATCATGGATAATGGAACGTCCTGATGAAAAAAATTTTACCTACAATATGAACTAAGATAATGTTTGGCACATAACAGGCACTCAATCAATATTTGTGAATGAATAAATAGACTCCAGGGTCATATTGAGATTTCTGGAACATTAATGATCTGAAACTTAGTGATTAATTCGACTTTATAGTTATACACATAGATGACATACATTTGTTCATCCTCTTATACTACTTATTTCTAGCTGACTGTCATCTTTAATATTGGGGTCTTGAATTCTAGTAACTAAACAAAATACATCAGATACGTACTCTGACCCGGATGACGTTGATCTCCACAGCCATCAGGAGTCCATTCAAGATGACCATTATGCCTGTAATGCAGAAACGCAGGTCTGATACTCCCCAACCAGACTGCCAGTACTTGACCAATTTTATGGTTTTCGTAATAAAGGCCATTACCCAATATAGGAATAGGGCTGGAAAAAGAAAAAGTGAAAAGAAAAAGATGAAATCTTTCCCTGATATTTTTTAAAACTTCACTGAAATTTCAATATAAATATGTTTTTTAGTAACAGACAATTTTAAATATTCTATTTCCAGATAATTTGTTAAGAAAATAACATATGTGCTTGAGTATACTTTTGGAGCTTTGAATTGAAAGTATGGCACTGATTTATTATTAATAGTTTTAGTTTTTAAAAATTTATTTTTAAATTACTGTTGACATATTATATTAGTTTCAGGTGTACAAAACAATATGTATATACATATTACATGATTAGACATGTATATGCCTCACAAAGAGATCACCCAATACGTCTATTACCCCTCTGACACTGTACATAGTTATTACGATATTATTAACTATATTTCTTACGCTGTGCTTTATATCCCTGTGACTATTTTTTTCCAATTATAGTTGACATTCGATATTATTTTATATTAGTTTTAGGTGTACAGTACAGTAGCTAGACATTTATATAATTTATGAAGTTATCCCTCCAGTAATGACTTCAAATGTTAGTGCTTTCACTCTAACATTTATATGTAATAGGTGTGCAACTATAAGGAGACATGTAAGTAAGGATAGCCAACACTCTTTAGAACTTACCTGTAATTCTGTAGACTTTAAAACTGGCTTTCTTTTCTGGTCTTGTTTTTTTAAAAAGCCCTGATTATATTCCTTGAAAAATTCACTAGTTGGTATCTGTGTAACCTATCTATTAAGTATGATGAAACTTCCAGGGATATGTCTAACAGTGTTACCCTTGAATTATCATGGCATCCATGTAGTTATGTAATAAGGTTTTGCTTTATGGATCAGCATTCAAGTAGTGAATGGCCTATCTCTTTTAAAATACCACACATATCCACAGAGCATAGAGGACAAAGATCCTATAGGACAAACCCAGGCAGCAAGCAGTCAGGTCAAAAAGACAGGGATCTATACCATCTCACAACCACAGCCAGAATATTGTAGCAAATATGAGATGGAAGCAGAGACTTTCCTCGACATCTGTTGTCAAAGATTCAGCATACTTCGAACTTTAAATAAAGGTCAGTACACATGAATATGGGATAAGGAAGAAAAAATCTAAAACACACATGTGAAAATACCTTTTGGACACACTTAGCAAAGCAAGAAAGTTTAAGGATGATCACAATGTCCTTAGTGAAAAGGAACTGAATTGGCATATAAACTCATAATGTTTATCTTTTTTAGCTTAAAATATAGAGATTGTCAGAATGGATTTAAAAAAAAAAAAAACAGACCAAATTACAACATGCTACCTAAGGAGATTCACCTTAAAAATGAAGGAACAGCAGATTGAAAATAAGTGGATGGAAAAAGATACACAATGAACACAGTAAGCATTAGAAACCTGAGGTAGCTATACTGGTATCAGATAAAGTACACTTCAAGACAAAGACCATTATTAGAAACTTAAAACTTTAAATAATGACAAATGTGTCAATTTTTCAGAAAGACACAACAATATAAATACAGATATGCCTAACGAAGACTTAGAAGATATGAACACTATCAACCACCTTGAACTATTTGATACTTATAAGGTTGGTATTTAATATTATAAAAATATACCCCAAAATCTTCAGAATATACATTGTTGTTAAATGCACACAGTACTGGTACTGACTATATCCTCAGGAAACAATGAGTAATAAATTTAAAATAACAAAAATATAGAGCATGTTCTCGGACAATAGTGAAATTAAATTAAAAATCAAGAACATTCTGAGTGGTGAACACACAATATGATATACAGATGATGTATTACAGAATTGTACATCTGAAACCTATGTAACTTCACTAACAATTGTCATCCCAATAAACTTTAATTCAAAAATAAAAAATAAAATAAATTTTTAAAAGTATGGAAATAGAAAAAAATCAAGAACAATAAGTGTATTGATTTTCTATTGCTGCTTAGCAAATTGTAAGAGGTATTGCAACTTTAAAGCAATACACATTTATTATCTCATAGTTTCCATGGATCATAGGTTTCCATGGATTCAGGGTGCAATCCAGGTGTGGACTACGGCTGCAGTCTCAACAGATTTGGTATCCTTACCTTTGCCATACTTTATTGGCTAGCAGTAAGTCATAGGTCCCACTCCCACTTAAGGGGTAAGAATTATATAGGAGGTGAACACCAGGCACACAGATAACAGAGATAACCTCTGGGTCTTTCCATACTATAAGATATCTAGAACTCTCCAAATACTTGGAAATTAAACAGTAATTGAATTTCTAATTTCTAATTTCTAATTAACCACATGTTAAAGAAGAAACCACTAGGGAAATTAGAAAATGTTTTAACTAAATTATAATGAAAATATTACAATATTAAAAATTCAAGGATTCCATAAAACAATATTTAAACGAAAACGTAAAGCTTTAGATATTTATTTTAGAAAAAAAGACAGGTCCAAAATCAGTGATCTAAGTTTAAAAGCTAGAGAAAGAAGAACAATGAACAAAATAAATTAAAAAATAAAAACAATAGAGATGAGTAGAAAGCAATAAAACAGAAAACAAATAATTGAGAAAATGAACAAACCCAATAAGGTTGATTGTTTTGGAAAAGATCAAGAAAATTGATGTCTGTAGCTAGACTGATTAAGAAAATAAGAATACAAATTACCAATATTAGAAATTTAAAAAGAGTTATCCTTACTTAGCCTGTGTACTTAAAAAGTGTAATCAGGCAGTATCTTGAACAACTTTATAACAATAAATAAAAAACTTAGATGAAATGGAAAATTTCTTGAAAACTGTAATTTACTAAAACTGACATAAGAAAAAATAGGTACTCTGAAGAATCTACATCTAATAAAGAAATAAATTTATAATTTAAAATCCTCCCTTAGTTAAAACTACAGACCAAGATGACTTCAATGGTGAATTTTATCAGACATTAATGGAAGACATAAAATTAATCTCATATCAAGTCTTTCAGAAAATAGAGAAATAGAGAATATTTTCCAGTTCATCTGTATATCTAAAAACCTGATAAAACTATTGAGAAAAAAAAAACAGACCAATAGCCCTTAAAGCATAGATATAAAAAGCCTTAACAAATAAACTCTTGTAATGTATAGCATAGATAATATATCACGATCATGTGTGGCTTAGTCCAGAATGCATGGTTACTTTAGCATTTGAAAAATCAATCAATGTACAGCAACAGAAACACAATGTATTAACAGAAATATAACTGTTCCAAAAAACGCAGAACAAATCTTTAATAATTCAATATTTATTAATGATTTTAAAAACTCTAAAAAGCTTTAATAGAATAAAACTTACTCACCTGATAAAGTTCTTATATGAGGAGCTTATACTTAACTTTATAATTAATTATGAAAGACTATTTTTCCCCTAAAATCAGAAACTAGTCAAGGATTTCACTCCCACCATGTCTATTCTGCATTTGACTGGAGTCCTTACCTTACCGTAGTTTAATATACCAAGAAAAAGTAAAAGAAAGCATGAAGTCTGAAAAGAAAAAGTATAACTACCTCTATTTTCAGATGATGTGTTTGTTTACATAGAAAATACCAAAAACTGACAAAGCAATAATTAGAAATACTAAGTAAATTTCCAATGTGGCAAGATATAGGGTCATTATGCAAAATCAGCTGTATTTTATACAATAGCAGAAAAAAAACTAGAAAATGAAATTTAAAATACAATTATATTTATAATAGCAGTGGCAAAACAAAAAAGCTGGCAATGAATTTAATAAGACATGGAAGACTTCTACATTGAAACTATAAAACATTGCTAAAGAAAATGAAAGAAAACCTAAATAAATGAAGAATGAATTGTGAAACTCAATATTTTTAAGATGTCAATTCTCCCCTAAATTGTTCTATACATTCAGTGTAATCATTATCATAATCCCACCAGGATTCTTTTTTGTTTGTTTGTTTGGTTGGTTGGTTGGTTTTTTGGTAGAAACTGACAACTCGATTCTAAACTGTATATGTGGCAATGCAAAAGAACTCTCATACCCAAAGCAATAAAGTTGTATGATTATAATACATGACGTCAAGACTTTCAAAGTTATACCCTGTATACCTGAAAATAAGACCTAGCCAGACAATCAGCTCTAATGCATCTTTTGGAGCAAAAATTAATATAAAACCTGGTATTATATTATATTATATTACATTACATTACACCTAGTCTTATATTTTAGTAAAATAAAACCAGGTCTTATATTAATTTTTGCTCCAAAATATACATTAGAGCTGATTGTCTGGCTAGGTCTTATTTTCGGGGAAACATGGTAGTAGTCAAGACAGAATGGTAATGGCATAAAAAATCCACAAATAGATTAAAGGAATAAAAAATATACAGCCAAGAAATAGATTAGACCTAAACAGTCATTTGATTTAATTTTTTACAGAGGTCCTAAAGCAATCCAATAAGAAATGGAAAGTCTTTTCCATAAATGGTGCTCAAACACAAAGATATCCATTTGACACCAACCGTATACCATATACACAATTAATTTAAAATGGATCATAGTTCTACAAATAAAAACTTATACTATAAAGCTTCTAAAAGAAAATATGAGGATATGAGGGAAACATATTTTGAGGGAAGGCAAGCATTTCTTAAGACACAAAAATCAATAACTACACATGAGAAAATGATAAATTATACTACATCAAAATTAAAATCTGCTGCTCATCAAAATACCCTGCTAAGTAAATGAGTACGCATACCACAGACTGGGAGGCAAATATTCTCACAACACGTATCTGATGACTGTAAAAGAACTCCTACAACTCAATAATAAAAATGGAACTCAATAAAAAGTGGGCAAAAGATATGAAGAGCCACCTCACAAAGATAACACATAGCCAATAAACTCATCAAAAAATGCTCAACATCACTAGTCATCAAGAAAACACAAATTAAAACCACAATGTGTTATCAGTACACGGTAGAAAACCTCCAGCATGGCTAAATTAGAAAATCAAGATCCTCAAATTAGGGTGAGCATATGAACAACTGGAATTCCCACACATCATTAGTGTGACTGTAAAACAATCCTTTTGGGAAAAGATCTTGTTGTTCCTTACAAATATAAACATTTACCTACTGACCCCATGACCAAGCAATTCCACTCCCAGGAATTTACCCAAGAGAAATAAAAACATATATCCACAAAAAGACTTGCACATATAGATGTTTATAGCAGCTTTTTTGCATGATAGCTAAAGCCTGGAAAGAGTTCAGGCGTATATCAACAAGGAAACTGTGGTATATTTATGAAAGGGAATACTCAAGAACTGCAAGAACAAAATACTAATTGATACTACATTATAAATGAGCCTCAAAAAATCATGCTAAGAGAAAGAAGTTTTACACAAAAGAGTTTATACTCTTTTCTTTTTCATGATTGAATTTATGTGAAGTTCTAGGTCAGGCAAATTCAATCCATGATGGGGGAAAAAATCAGATAAATATTTACCTTCCCTCAAAATATATTTCCCTCATACCCTCATATTGTTGTCTCTGTGGATGTGAAAATAAGGATTGACTAACGGGTAATGGGCACAAGAAAACTTCCATGGATGACGACAATAATCTCTACAGGTGTATACATTTAGCAAAATAAGATTTCTATACTTCATCATGTAAATTTTATCTCACAAAAAGAACCATAAACAAGTATTTAACTCTAGTTAATGATATGCATGCTGAAATAATCAGGGGGTGATGCATATTAATGTCTGCAACTTACTTTAAAATGCATCAAAAAATAAGATGGATTGATGGATGAACAGAGGGATGAAAATATGTAGATATTGATAAAATAAATAGAATAAAATGTAAATTGAAGAAACTAGTTGGTAGATATATGAGTATTCACATCTTTCAACTGTCTGTATGTTCGGTAATGTTCCTAATATAATGTTAAGACAAAATTACTAGTTTTGTGATATTAAAATGAGTGTGATTTTGCTAGATCCAAATATTTCACTCCTAAAATAAGAAGAAAGTTAGACTGTCTTTAATCTCTAGAAGTCCTTCCAGAAATATGATTGAATTGTGCCCTCTGCCTTGATCTACATAAAAATTACAGCCAGATTCTGATCACATTTCCTGCAAAATAACATTAAAATGAACCTTTCCTTTCTAATTACATCTTATACTTTTATAGCATCATCAGTTTTTCATACACTTATCTAGTACATCGAATTCCCAGTGCTGTGTATACTTTTTGCTGTTACCTGTTGGAAATTTTGTGCTTTTTTTGGCACCTTCATAAAAAGATTTCTATGATAATAGCTGCCTGGTATTTTGTACTGAACAGCTTTCTATTAACTCAGATTTTGACAAGACTTTTAAATTAACATTTAACCCTGTCTACTTGTTTTATTAGATTACTTTTGCCCAATCAAATAATGCAGTACAACATAAAATTAAATAATCAGTAATTTCCTCTTATCCATTTTAAATTTTGATGTCATCTGAATAAGCAAATCATGTATGTGTGGTTTAATGATCACTTTTCTTCATTTCTGTATCAGTCAGTCAATGTCATTTTCACCATGTATCAATCAAATGAAATCAATAAACATTAAAAAATTATAAGCATTCATTCACAGAAACACACACAACTCTGTCTTCAATTTTAAGAGATTCACAGGCCCCTGAAGCCCCATCCATGATCCATGTTCTATACATTCCTCTTAGCTCTCTATATGAAAGTATACACCAAGGAATGCCAGGATGGGTCTGAGTATTAAATATAAGTAATTGGGATGAGTTATATTATTTCAGCCTAAGGCAAAAATTAAATTAGGAACATTTTAGATAGCCTCCAATTTCTACAGGAGTCAAGAGAGGCTAAAAAGATAACGCTAGGCCTGATGCGCATGTGAGTGGCGGTGCTTTGGGGCACTGCTTCTAAAGACAACATGGTTTTCAGGATGCCATGAAAGATCCTCTGCTGCATGGAGTCACCCCACCACCACCATGTCTCAGGAGCAGTTCTAGGAAAGGTGCGACACTCCCACAAATGACAGGCATGAACCTTCAGAAAATGCCTCGGGACTCCAAGCCAAAGGCAGAAATACATGGAACTAGACGAGGTGACTTCTTCGTGGGGCTGTACAGTGAGAAATCTCCTCGCAAAAGCTCTGATTCTTAGAGTACAGCTTCTGCAAGCCAGAAGGCCAGCACATTCCCTGCACTTTCTTCCCGCCACACACCAACACATCCTGAGGGGCAATCAGTGGAGAACAGATGTCCCTTTCACAACCGGAAGCAACTCAGGTTATCTTCATCTCCATATATATTGGGGGACTACTAGAGAATTAACCATTTTTTCCTTGTGCTTCTCAATCCCAACCCACTCTGATAGCATTTACTATGAGGAAAAGGAAAACAAATAGCTCTTTGGGGAGGAAAGAAAAACTCTTGGTCATACTTACCTAAGAGTAATTTAGGAAAATTTGATGTTTCGATATTATGATAATATACTATTGACGTTGTAGTGGCCACAAATCCCATCACAGCCGGCATGAAGAGGTGGAGATGCCGTGAATCCCGCCGTCTATGGAGAGCAGTACAGTATCAGCGTCTACAACTGATGATTCCAGGTAGTCTTTCATTTTGTTTCCAATTTTTCCATTAAACCTCTTTCTTAGCATTAAGATATTTAAAATACAAAATGCAGTAATATGTTTAAAATACAGAGTGCAGTAGTAGTTGCTAAGAGAACATATAAAGGAAGACTGTTGGGAGACATAATCCTGCTGAAAGCATCCCTCCTACGTGGAAGGCTAGGTAAACAAAGCTAAACAAGACCTCTAAAATTCTTACAACAAAAGCAAATACATATAACTACTACTATGCTGAAGGGCAGATCTGCTGAAATAATTTAACAACTACAGCAAGTAAAAACAATCAACTGAATATGAACTCTAATGTATGTGAGACATATGGGTTTTTTTTTTTTTTTTACAGCTTTCCTAAACTTTTCAGTGATTTCTCCTTTTTCATTAATTCATTGAACAAATACATGTTTGCTGGTCTAGGCACTGTATTAGATTCTGGGATACAACAGTGAATAAGACAAGATACAGTTTCTGTGGTCACAAAACCTAGAGTTTACTGAGGATAGCAATAATAAATAGTAAATTATAACAAAGGTGAAGGGATTGTGGGCAAACACAGGGCTAGTGTCTGAGACAGAAAGCTTTGCGAAGGAATGGTCTTCTAAACTGAGACATCTCAGGTGAGAGAGAAACTGCTACCCAGAGGAAGGAGAGGGGGCTGATCCAGGCAGAGGGTCTAGATATGTTCAAGGGTAGTGCAAACAATTCAGTATGATTACGAGAATACCAGGCTTCATTCTCAGAGCAATAAAAAGCTTTAGGTGTATCAGAAATATGACAGGACAGATTTGCATGGTAGACAACCCTCAACTCCATTTGCATTAATAAATGTCACACATTTAAACTTTCATATTTTCTCAAATTACTTAAATATATTA
Source organism: Rhinolophus hipposideros (assembly GCF_964194185.1). Taxonomy (NCBI): domain Eukaryota; kingdom Metazoa; phylum Chordata; class Mammalia; order Chiroptera; family Rhinolophidae; genus Rhinolophus; species Rhinolophus hipposideros. The sequence goes on from NC_138055.1 coordinate 34,179,218, forward strand.
GTACACAAATGGTATAGAGAAGAATGTAACTAGTTTGAGAGTGAGGAAAAGAGGAGCATTGGGAAAGTCATTTCAGAAGATGTATGGTTGACAAGGAGAACTGAAATATAAAAAGGAATCCATTAGTCAGGAAAGTGGTGGAAGAGCACTTTAAAAAGAGGGAACAGAATGTGCAAATGCTTAGAAGCATGAAACTGTGTAACATGTTCAAAATTCCAAGCAGTTTAATGTTCCTTAAATAGAAACATGAGATAGGATGTACCATGAAAGGCTTTGTATGCCATGATAAGGAGCTGGAATCTAATCTTGCAGGAAATTGAAATGCTTTAACTGGTAAGTGGCACGGTCAGATTTGGGTTTTAGACAGACCAATCAGGTAGTAATGTGGATGATCGAGTTGACAGGTAGTGTGTGGGTTTGAGGTGAGGAGAGATACATAGAAGGAAAGAAAGCAGTTAGCAAAGTGCTGGTATAGGCAGGTGAGAGATGATGAAAGCCTGAGTTAAGCTTTGGTGGCAGAAACATGGAGGAAATGATATATTTGAAAAATATTAGATGATATAGGAACATTTGTGACAACATGGATGGATCTTGAAAGTATAATGCTAAGCGAAATAAGTCAGACAGAAAAAGCAGAGAACCATATGATTTCACTGATATGTGGTATATAAACCAAAAACAACAAAAGAACAAGACAAATGAGAAACAGAAACTGATAGACAAAGACAATAGTTTAGTGGTTACCAGAGGGTAAGGGGGGGTGAGGGGTGAGAGATGAAAGGTGTACCATTTAGCACAATTTTTAAAGGGGATCAAATATATGGTGATGGAAGTAGAACTGATTCTGGGTGGTGAACACACAGTGGGATTTATAGATGATGTAATACAGAATTGAATACCTGAAATCTATGTAGTTTTACTAACAATTGTCACCCCAATAAATTTTAAAAAAAAAAGAAAAAGAAAAATATTGTCAAAATGGACAGGACTTCAGCAGTGTTAAGGAATGAGAGTGATGGATATGTAGAGAATGATTCCCACAGTGCCTGGGTGAATGGTGGTATGAACAAATAAGATTTTAAGAGGATGAGCAGATTGGGGAGAGAAAGCTAATAAGATTAGGTAGGAATGTGTGGATTGTGAAAGTGTCTAATAAACATGCAAAGAAAGGTGTCTAATAGGCTAGTGTATGTAGTGATTTTAACATTATCAGTGATAAATTTGGAATCATTAATACAGACATCGTAATGAAAGTATGAAAGTACTATGATAGCATAAAAGCTGGCTTAAAAACCACCCACTACCTCCCAAAAGTAGTTCAAAACCGTCAGAGAAAAAGTAGGAAATAAATATTTCATAAGTACAGAAACTAGAAAATGTTTCTGCTATTCCTTAATTATTGAACTGAAGAAAGATTTAAAAAATCACTTACTTAATATTTAGCAAATTTTAAAATGAGCATACTACCTATGAAAGCCTGTAAAACATTGTCACCACATTTTACAGCCACACCAGGAAGAAAGTTCTTAAGCATATTCAATAAGAAATAACTATAATAAATAACTTAAGTAGTCAATTCAAGAAGTTAGAAAAAGAATGAAAAATTCATCATTAAGAGAAGCAATAATAAAAGATGAATAAAGATAGCAGTAGCTACCATAAGGTTTTATATTTACTGGGCATTTTTTTATTGGGGATTTAAGGTGTTTTTTAACCATGCCAGTATTTTTATTAGGATTGCTATCAGATCATTAGTGCTCCACTGACAAAGGTATATATGTTTTGAGTGGTTGCCCCAACCCTATTCTTGCCCTTAAGTTCTATTATTTTTAGAGTGTGATTCACAGATCTCAATGTTCTGGTAGAAGTATATAGATCCCATGATAGCAGAAAATCTTTAGTCAGAAAGTTAGGAAGAAAATCAAAAAAGCATACATCACGAAGGACAAAAGAATAATTTCAGAAAAGAGAAAATGATAAAAAATAAAAACCTAAATGAAAACATAATAATAGTGAAGACTTTAATACACACTTTTAGAATTTGATAGATTAAATAATATAAAAATAATCAATACACAGAACTTTAGTAATCCAATCAGAAAACTCAATAAATTTTTTCTCCTACAAAGAATATATACTATTGTCTAACACTCGTTAAATACTTATAAAACAATCAAATATTTTATTATAATAAAAATGTTAATAAATTCCAAAAGGTAATTCAACAAATTACATGTCCTAATAACATACCTATCAAATTAGACTAAAGAGCTAACTGAAAATGATTCCTACTAGAGTATCTAAACCAGAATCACAAATTATTTAGGCAAAAATAAAAAAGAGAACACATTACAAATACCTGTGCAAAACAGATAAGGATGTTTTAAAAGAAAAATTAATCACTTTAATATTTGTATTACAATAAAAGAAAATCAATTATTCATTTAGGAAGGTCTTTGCATTGTTTTGCTAATTACAATGAGCACTAGTGGTATTTTAAGTAAAAAATAGTTAATAAATTTTTTGTTAAAAAAAAAAAGAAAGAAGGAATGAATGATCAGCAGCATCAAATGTTATAACTGTGTTAAGAAGGAAAAGTTATTCACTAAGTTCTCATTAACATTCATTGAGATTCTTGTAGAAGCAGTTTCCAGAATAGGACAAGGCACTGAGAAATCAGACTAAATCTTTGGGTTCAGAAGTAACTGGAAGATGACTTTTGAGAGGCTTACATAAAAAGGGTAATGGGAAGAATGGGAGGGGGTAATGCAAGATCATGGGTGTACTTCAGCTTGTTTTTAGCAAGGGTCTCTTGTATGACAATCACAATAAAACAAGGTTCTGCCATTAGCACATGCCCTCATCACTATTAGTTCAGCCTCTATTCTAAATCTCTGACTGAAACTACACATCAATCATGAGGCTAAAAAGGCAGAGTCATCCTTGCCTACATGATGTCAAATTTTTAGGAAGTATTGGACTGATCAATCTTCCACGTTGTACATAAACACAGAAACATAAGGAGTCCACCTATATACTAAGGGAATAAAAATGATGACTACAATTGGCTATGCTAATACAATATGCCAAACATGCCAACACAAACATGCCACAATAACACAAATATGCCAAAGAATTTTAAACAAGTATCAATCAGATAATAACCCAATTAAGCTTCTAAATGCTTTGAGGCATGGCATACCTTAGAGTCTCTGACTTTTCTTTTTATCAGAAACTAAGATGTGCACATGCTTGTATATGCAAAGAACTCCCATAAAACATTACAAAATAGTTGGTTCCATGACAAAAGCTTGGAAGTTTCATTTCTTGTTAATTGAAAGAGCAAAACATAAACAGATGTCAAGGGAAGTTCTTATTAGATAAGAGGAAAATAATTTTTGGAGTTTTCTTTTTTAAAAACTTTACAGGACTTTTCATATCAACTCTTCAAAGAAAGGTGTACTATTTAGCACAATTTCACAATCAAAATTTTCCTGTTACTTGAGTTTATTTTCTGTTACTATGTGATGAAAATATTTTGCCTACCTTATTTTTAAGTTTATGAAAAGAATTCATTATATTCTACCTGCCTAATGCAAACTTATTTTATAAAAAATGACAAAATGCTGTCAAAAGTCAGGGTTTTATAACAAACCCTGATTTTAAAAAAATGTTGTGCTCTGCCTCAATTTGTAGCTATATTATTACTGGTTCTCAGGCTTATTTAATGCCCTCCTCATCTATTTTTGCTTCTTTACAAAATAAATAAAACATCTGAGAACTGGTTATATATTTATATATACATATGCAGTTATTAGAGCTATATGTTCATATGAACAATCTTGCTATTCATGCCTATTTTGAAGATAAGATAAATATCAAAGGTTTAAAGGACAAAACTTTCTCCCAGGGCTACACAGATGAAGGGGCAAAGAAATAGACAATACATCAATGAGCACAAGTCACAGATATCCAAACTTCTGTTACCAGAGAAATTACGTAGCAACACAAAAATATGGGCAACATGCACGATCATCATATAAAATGGATGGCAGCTATTGTTCCTAATAAGCTGTGACCGGAATGTTAAGCCTGACTTGGTGGGCTCTTAGCTACTACCCATGTCAATACACTCACTATTATGTATAGTGCCATCAAATTAACCAAGTCGAGTCACTTACGAATCTAAAACTATGCCTTCTGCTATTTCACAAACATGCACAAATAGGAGAGCAAATGTAAGAATCCATCTTAGGTTATGTCCAGGAAAGTGAAGCCACGTGTTGTGATGAATTTGTACTTTTGAGCTTTGACTTCCCCACCCTGAAAAAAAAGAGAAAAAAGTAAAGAGATAAACAAAGGGATCAATTATAATCATGGAAATAATTTACACTGAAATGCTTTGGAGGGTTCATGAAACCTTAGTGCTTTCTAAGATAGCAGTAGAAATCCTAGTCTATTCTTATTGTTAAAAAAATTTTTTTTTCAACTTATTTTTACAAGATTGCCTAGGTTAAACATTAACATGTATTGCATTGTTCAGGAATAACACCAACTCTGAGTGACAACATGATTATTTCATGCTAATCAGAGCTCTTCCTGACACATGGCTGATTCATTCAAAAAGAAAACATTAATGATGATATTAATAAAAACAATTTGGTGTCTAAAATCTTTCAAAACATGGGATGTGTGGAGGAGGTAACAAAAAACACCATATTTGGTGATGGACTCATTAGTTGAGTCAACTCTTAATCACATGCATATCATATAACAAAAATGATAACTTATGAAGGGGCCAGTACTATTCAACAGTGGTAGTGACAGGATTTCTCAGAGAAATCTAAGATTTGGTCATTGATGACCTTTAAAGCAGGTTCAACATTATAAGTTCACCTTTAGCTCATCACTGAAGAAAAAAATTCAAGATTATATTTTAGTAAAATTTTGATGGTTTCTCCTCAAAAGACCGTCAGAGTAGTGCCAACTCATACACGGTGTACTAGGAAAGGACTCCACTTTGTTTCCTTTAGTCACCCTTTTTTTCTCATTCTTTTAATATAGAGAAGTTCCACATACTTCAAGAATGAAGGTAGGTTTGTGTCTGAAGTATTGCAGGAAGGAATTTCTGTGTGGACAAAAGGGATCCCTGAAGCATTCTTTAAAAAGAAAATTACTCATGTCTTAGTTGTCCCCAAAGGAATTTCATTCTTGGAACATTAGTTATATTTAACATATTGTGCTAGAATTTATGCTATAAACTTTTACAGGCAAGCCCTGTGTCTTTTTTGCAACATTATAATTTTCCTTATACCTGATACTTCTTTGAGATTTATTTATGAACTCTCATTAACTCAAGAAGCCAATGCTAGAGATGAATAGTCTCACGTTTTCTCCATTTCCTTTTGACAATGTTCACTCCAATTCTACTTGATTCAAATACCCTTTTCCCAACCTTTGTGTTTGATGCTAGAGATGCAAACAGGATGGAATGTCATGGTCATTGCTCTCAAGAAGTTAATTGGAAGTCAAAAATGAATTATTAATTGTTGAATTGCAATTTAAAAAATGGATGTTCTACTTTTGGTCAAAGGGCATTCTTAATGTCCTACAAATAATACCATATATATGACCAGTGTTTCCATAAATGGCCACTGTAATCCCAATATATTTAATGTTTACATTTGTTTAACATGAATAACTATGTGCCAAGAGTATGTTGGCCTCTGCATGATATGATATGACATGTAACAGAAATTATGTGATCACTGTTAGAATGCCAGCCACTCAATTAATATTTGTTAAATGAATAAATAAAAGCATACAAATTAACTTTAAACCTTCCTTTAAAGCAGATCATTAAATTATGCTAGCCTCCTTGAGAAAATCAGATAATTTTTTCATTTATTTTTATGAACAAAATCATACTATTAATCATAGTAAACACCAAATTTAAAATAGTGGTTACTGTGGAGGGATAGGAATGTAGAATGTGGGAAGAGTAACAGAATCATGAAATGGTACAGAGGGATTTGCTCATATTCTTATTGTTAGATTCCAAAAAATGAGTAGGGTAGGTTCAATAAATGTTTATTATAATAGTCTCTGTCTTTTTATATATGTATATATATAAACTGTAAAATAATAGGGAAAACTGTGTTTTTAACTCTTTTCCAAATATTTCGCACATGTATTCTTCCTACCTGAAACACATCCCATCACTCGTACTTTAAGGTGCATGCTCTGTATCTTTAAAGTCTCCCACATATCATTCTCTATGCAATCTTCCCCACAGTTCTAGCAGGTCAGTTCCCAGGATAACTTGTTCCTATATCTGTAGTTAGGCTAACAATGTGATATACAGTAGACTTCCCTTATCCTCGGGGGACACGTTCCAAGACCCCCAGTGGATGCCTAAAACTGCAGATATTACCAAACCCTAAATATACTATTTTTTTTATATACATACATACATACATACCTGCGATAAAGTTTAATACGTAAATTAGGTAAAATAAGAGTTTAACAACAATAACTAATAATAAAATAGAACAATTTTAACAATACACTATAATAAAAGTTATGTGAATGTGGTTTTTCTCTTTCTCTCTCTCGAAGTATCTCATTATACTGTATTCACTGTTCCACTTACAGGAAGCACTTTATGACGTCGCTTTAGCGTGTCTGAATTGCCAGCACCACTACTCTTGCACTTTGAGGCCATTACTATGTAAAATAAAGGTGACTTGAACACAAACACTGTGATACCACGACAGTCAATCTGATAACCCAGGTGGCTCCTAAGTAACTATGGGTGCGTAGCATGTACATTGTGGAAGCACTGGACAAAGGGATGATTCATGTCCCCAGTGGGACAAAGCAGGACAGCATGAGATTTCATCATGCTACTTAGAACAACATGTGATTTAAAACTTACGGATTGTTTATTTCTGGAATTTTCCATTTAGTATTTTCTGACTGCAGTTGACTGTGGGTAAATGAAACCATGGATAAGGGGGGACTACTGTAGTCACTTCTCTTAACTTTGGGCACATCTGTTTCGTTAGACTATTCCAGTGAATAGTCCAGGCAAGTACTGTGTTTTACCCATTTTCCATTCTCTTTATCTAGCACAAAGCAAGTGCTCAACAAACGCTTTAGATCTGTCTCATGTAATTTTCTTTTCCCTCTTTTTAAAAAATTGCTGCTGATACTGGAAGTCCATATCTAAGACAGCATGTGACTTCTATTTTACCTACAGAATACCATATGCCAAAAATATAAATAACTGGAAAACACAAAATACTCGCTTGTTCTTTTCTCACAGAGTTATATATTAGTTTTCATGTTGGAAAAATTAGTCAACATTATACCAAATTTCAGCCATTAGGAAGCCTGTTTTAAGACTCATAGAAATAGAAACCAAAGGCATGGTTACCAAAAGGGAAAGAGTGGGGGACTGTGTGAAAAGGGGAAGGAGAATACAGTCAATAATATTGTGAAAGTTTGCACGGTAATAGATGATTACTAGAATTAGTAGAGTGATCAGATTGTAAGGTATAAAAATGTCGAATTCCTATATTGTACACCAGAACTAATATAACCAATATAAAAAGAAGACTGCTCGTAAACATTAGGCAATATAATATAGGGCAGTAGATTACTTACCAATAAACAATATTGGAAAAGTGATAAACAACAGGAAGACATGGGGAACCAGGTTGAGGGCATCCACAAAGCAGGGATTTTGTAATACACCATTGCAGATATCATATGAAGAAATGTTGTTACCACAAAATGAAAGGCTCATTTCTTCTTATATGGTTTATTCTAAAATGAAGAGACAAATGGAACAGCCTCTTAGAACTAAATGCTCTTTCATCAAATTATAGCCTTAAAAAGGTGTTACTTTAAGTCCTCAGAACAACCACGCAATGTTGGTGGTGTTGTTCACAATTCACAGAGGAGGATACTGAGATTTAGATTGATTCAGGAACTTGTCTACCAATAGAGTGGCCAGCATCCACACCCACGTCTGTCTGACTGACTATAAACTAACTGTTTGTCCCACTGTATCACACAGTCTTCTATTTTTTTTTTCAAAGAAAATATCTATGCCTATTAAAATAAGAAAGAGCTTAAGATTTTAACCTCACTGGACTTTGTTTCTTTTCCATATTTCTGTCACCTTGCACTCTCAGTTAGATTATTAAAAGTTGGCAAAGATTTGAATAACTAAAGTAGTACCTGTTCTCTCTTCCCTTTCATTGATAATTGATTTAGCAATGCTCACGAACAATATTTTTTCCTAGAAAGAAAACAGAATGTTACACAGTAAAGATTGGCCAAAGTAGGTGAACTATTATTGGAAAAAAGCAAATTTTCAAGCAAAGGTTTTATAAAGCATTATAGAAATAGAACAATTAGTTAGAAAGCATACGTGTTTATAGTCTATAAAAGCTTATACAACGTTCCTCTCAGATATTATTTCTGGTAACTCTTTTTAAAAATAAATCATCGATGTTCTCTGGTGAGAATGTTTTTTATCTTTAAAAAGTCATTTTTTAATAAAAACTCAAGGTGAGGTTATATACTTGGAAAATCCTTACCAACTATTAAGATTCTAAGCTGGATAAAAGAATTAAAAAGGACTTGAGATTTTTTTTAATAACAGTGAAAAGGAAGTTATCAGTTCACAATTATATGTTAGATGTATTTCTGGTAAAAATAGAAAAAACAGAAACTGAAAAACAGTAGCTAGTAATAGAATTTGTAAGGCTACTTCCTTTACTTAGTAGATGATAAAAATAAATTTTAAGCCCACTCTAAATTGAAAGACATGTGTAAATGGTTTATTTATTTTAGCTGGTTTCGTAATTTGGACAAAATATTACCATTTTGTCTAAAATTATAATATTCCAATTGGCCACACTTATAAACCTTGATATTTAATCATTATCATTGAGTCAGATGCTAAAAATATAATCTGAACTTGCAAAACATACACTTCATTAGCTCTAAGAATTGCTTCCCTAGTATTGAATCGATCCTGAAACCTACCAAATAAATACCATTTGGATAAATGTGCCTGACTGTGGAAAGAAAATATCAGAGAAGCACAACAACCTGAAAAAGTCAAAGAACATTTTCAGCCATGTACCTGATGTCTGGGATGCGAGGCCATTAATTAATTTATTGATGTAAAACAGAAGCATATACAATTACCTAATCACACTAAGGTTCACACTTCAAATTGGTAAAGCAAAAACTTTAGAAAGATTTCTTCCTTCTACCATAATTTCTAACCTCACATTTCCCCCTGGTTCCCAACCTGTTCCCTGTCTCTCATCACATCTCTCCTTTTGCTTTTTCCTTTCCCTGGTCTTTCATCCCCTTCCTCTTGACCCTTAGCCTCCTTCTCCAACATCCAGTGTGTAGGTGGCACATTCTAACAGCCAGCCCATAGTACAACCCAACACGGATAAAAAAAAGAAGTAAATTTACTGTGGATATGCTGAAAATTATTGTTTACCTGAGGCATTTTTATTCAATCAGGATTTTTAACTAATTCTTAAATCTCCAATTTTCATTCACTGTTTCCCTCCCAGACCCCAGGTTAAGTTGTGCTGTTGCTGGCTAAACTCTGTCACGTGACATCCTTCAGCCCCCGCCCCTTCTGGATCCTGCTAGTTCAGCTAAGCACTGACAGAGGCCCCAGCATCAAGGAGGAGAAAGAGGGAGGAGGGACCAGATAGGAAGACATGACATTTTTCTCCCCACCAGCATAAACCCAAGGAAAGATGTTCAAGTGCTTAATGACAGCCAATAGTGTTGGAGAACTGGACTGAATAAACTGTAAAGACAAACATCAAAAGCAAATTTTTTATCATAGGGATGGTCTGTAGAGCAAAAAACAGAAAGAAAATACACTTTGGTGACCAAACTTCGGATTTCATGGCAAGGTTACTACTCTCAGTATTCTTATTCTTTGAAATGCATTGTATGAAGAACTCACTCAGGAGTTATAAAACTTGGATTTAGTTGATGAATATAAGGTAAAATGAAAACTAGTACTTCTGTCCTGTTCACCCAGCAGAAAGTGTCAGTTCTAATGCAGTAGCAATCCCTGAGAATTTAACATGCTGGAAACACCTAAAGAAAACATACTAAAAGTAACATTAAAGCTTTCATTCTTACGTACACAGTAACTCATATTTCAGTTATTCAGAGATTAACCAAATTATATTATGATAAAGAAACATGACATTTTAAAGAATTTACTTAGTACTTTATCATTATCTAGGGCATTTTCAGGATCAGATCACTTATGAAAACAAATATAATAACTTCGTTAAGTTATTTAGCCGATGGTTTATAAAATATGAACTGAAAGATGTCTGTCTGGTTATCTATTTACCTATCTATCTGTCTGTCAATCTATCTATCTATCATCTATCTATCTATCTATAAATGACAGATCCAAGTAGGAAAATCACTAGCAAAAATGACCACTGACTTCTGATCCAGTGCCTAATCTGAATGCTCCCAATGAAGTTCTATCGCATACCAAATGTTGGAACTACTCAGCAGATAAAATTCTTTAGACCGACACTCCGATGGGATATTTTTGTTTTGTTTTTAAATCCAAACTGAACAAACAAAGCAACAAATAAATACCTTGGGCAATCGCTTGAAGCTGCTTCAAATCCCTACTGGTGCACTTGCTCTACCTTCAAAACACCGGCTTCCTACAATGTGTTAAGTGTACGTTTCAAACCGAGAAGCAGAACTCCTAAAAAGCAGAGTGACAAAAATTAAGCATATAGAAGGCTATTTTACGAACACTACAGGAAACATCTAAAAGAAAAAAAGATAGTAATAACTCCTTGCACTATCTACAGTTGGTTTAAGTAGGAGCCGGCAGAATTTTGTAAGGAAAGCTGGAAATCTGATCCCCACGCCCTCTCATCTCCAGCTGGGGCCCGGTCCCTTAATCCTAGAAATAGCCACTGTGAAGGCAAACCGCTGCGACAGTGAGCGGGCGCCTTTTGGGTGCCGAAATGTTAGATCCAAATAGACAGCTTACAGTTATTCTTAAAAATTTCATATGATATTGATGTAAAACACTTACTCCGAAGGCAGAGATTTCCTCCCCTAGCCGAAGGACGCAGGGCGCCGGAGTGGATTATTTTTAGGGTAGTGGGAGATCAGCTGCTGCCTCCTATCGAGTTTCTAAATTGCACAAACTGCTCTGGTGCTCTGGGCTGGGGCGGACGCGGCGACTCCGAGGCAGGAAACTGGGCAGAAGCCCCGAGCGCAGCAGCGCCTGGGACTGGAGACCCTCCCCACCCCCGCTCGGCCCAGCTTTCCGCACCGGAGCGGCCAACTTGGGGAGCGCAGCGCAAAGGTTTTATAAACACCAGTGATATGCGTCCCCGAAACTTCGTTAGACACAGATACTTGCAATACAGGATTCAGTGATTCACCGGAGTCGGGATTTTAAACGTTAAAACACGCAAAGCACTCACTTGCACTTGTAATGTTTTTTTTTTTTTTTCCCCCGGGCTCTGCTGGAGACCTTTTATTAACCACATAAGGAAGCAGATTTGGGGATTTCACCACCTTTCCCCTGAGCGGACCCGGGAAACGCAGGGCTCAGTCCAGGCAGAGGAACCGGCTGCCGGGCTGTAACCGTGCCTAGGAATGTCTCACAGGAGCAGGGCAGACTCAAGCCGAACGAGTGCCCCAGCGGCCTGAGCGCTTGGTTACTCCTGGGGACGCGTGGCCGCGCTACCGCAGCCCGACCCTTACCCTGGCTCCTCCAAGTGGGACCTTGGCTCCTACGGCTGCACAAACAGTTCCCTCCACTCGTGCTCCCGACCAAAGAGATCATGTATTCTCAAGAAGATAACGTGTTTAAAACACACTCACCCCACAATAACTCCCCCCAGGGCGCAAGCTGTAAATTGTCTCAGACAACTTTAATTAACACTGGATTTTTCTCAAGGGCCAATGCTCAGGCAGCTTGAATCAGTGTTTTCAGCAAGTGTCCTAATCTGATAAAGGATGGTCCGGCAGGCGGGCGTGTGCATCTGTGGCTACACGCGCGACCCCCAAAGGGCACCGCTCCAGGACTGCGGGAACCAGGACTGGTTCTGGGACCTGAACCCCAAGCCCCGGCGGCCTCCCGGCCTCTCCCACTGTAGGCCGAGGCCAATTCCCGCCCTGCGCGCTCTGGGGGATTTCTCCATGGGCGCCTCACTCTGGGTTGTTGCTTCCCGGATGGGTGCGGGGCCTCGGCCAGAGACTGAAGCTTGAACCAGTGGCCGCTAGGGGTCTGCAGGGCCTCGTGGGGCGACACCCAGAGGGTGGCGACGACGCCCAGAGGCCTTTAAAAACTTAGCAACTGCACCCTAGAGCGGTTTGGCAGGCGCAGCGATGAAAGAGCATGCTTCAAGAATGGGATTCCGAGACACTAAGCGTGGAACCAAGGGAGACCCCGTGAACAAGCTGGAAAAGGGGACTAGAGGCTCTTCAGGGAATCTCGGGAGAGAGAACTGGAAATGGTGGGACGGAGGTGCAAATAATCCCCAAATATAGGCTCTGAGTGTGACTACACAAAATCAAGTTGACGTCGGGATTTTAAAAAATATGTTACCATTAAGATCATTTAGAATGATAGAGTCATGCTTATTGTACAAACTTTGGAAGTTAATGGGAAAGTATAAGGGAGACCAAAGAGCCCCCAAACCTGTAAAACTACTGGAAACATTTTGTTATATTTTAACAAAAACAAGTCACATAGTGCAGTAATTAAAAACATGGTCACGGGAGCTACTACCCTGCTGTCAAATCCTGCTATCCCACTTGTTAGCTCAGAGACTTTCTGGATGAGTAGTTTAATCCCTCTGTGTGTTTCCTCAAATATTCAAGGGACAAATTAAAAAAAAAAAATGCTTCATAGTTTTGATGTGAGGGTAAATGAGATAATCCCTTCAAAGGACTGAGAGAATGCCTGCCCCTTCAGTAAAAACTAATAGTACACTATGTTTACTTTTTTTCTATGCATATTTTATATTGTTGGCAATCACAAAATAATGTGTCTCCTCAGTAGTTTTTTAAACAATTATTTCCCAATGGTATTTTAAAATCCTTATTGAAATCATGTAAATGGCTGCATAGTATTCCATTGTGTGGCTATACCATAATTTTAAATTCATTTTCCCATTGTTAGGCATAGAATTGCCATGTTTTTCACAATCATATTTAATCCTATCATGAACTCTTCTTATGAAGTTTTTTGTAGCAGATAATTTCTTTAAGATACATTCTCTGAAAAGTAATTAGAGTCAAAAGTAGTACATATTTTTAAGGCTGTGAATACAGAATGCAAAATTACTTTCCTAAAAAGTTTGTACTAACTTTCCCCAAACTGTATGTGAACTTCTGTAACAAAGTGAAATTCTTGGTCTCTCTGATTCCATCTTGGGCAAGCCTGCTTTGTTCCCATAGCTTCTTGCATATAGACATGTTAATAATTTGAGGAATTCCACTTTTGGCTTGAGTTTTACAAAAACAGCCCCTTACCAGAAAGGACCTCTCCCAAGGAGGTAAAGGATGTATGTATTTCTTATCAAAGATTTTCAGGAACCTTCTGACTGGACTCACATCAACCAGGGTCAACAAACCAAGCATATTCTTCCTAGGACCCCTGCTGGAGCCTAGATGTCTGGGGTCCACAGTCAGTCACCTCTTGCCCCTCCCATTTCCCCCCTCCCTTGTTATAAAAGAAGCCTGAAATCTTAGTAAGAGAAGGATATTAATCATGTGTCATATGTATGACAAATATTTTTCTTGTTTGCCATTTTAAAAAATGATTGTGGTTCTACCTTTACAAAAAAAATAAACAATTGTTTACAGACATTTTACAAATGTATAAAGATTTATTAAAGCACTCATCCTGTGCTAGATCTCCTGCTGGCCACAGAGGTCAGTGATGAGTCAGACCTCTTGGATCTCTGCCTTCCTGATGATGCTTCCCGCTAAGGCAAATTTAGTGCTTTTTACAATTGCATTGTATTCTAATGCTTCAGTTAATAAACATTAACCTTTATTTATATTTGTTTAAAAGGATTTTAAAATTTGATTCTGGAACTGATTTTGGTATATGCCATGGGATGAGAACTTAAGTTAATATTTTGTTTCTTACACCAACATCATTTATTGAATAATCCTTTTCTTCTGCCCTGATGTGTAATACCACCTTTTTCATATACATATAACGCTTTTATACTAAGATTTGTGTCTGGGCTACCTATTCTGTTCAATTGATCTGTTTTTATTTTTTGTTATTACTATGATCAGATGCATTTAATTATTATAGCTTCAAAGTATATTTTAACTCTGGTAGTGTCAGTCATCTTTTTGCTTTTTACAAACTTTTCTCAGCTATTCCCTTTTGGGAATTTTTTTGGAATTTTATTAAATCTAGTAAGTAATTTATAAAGACATATTATATTTTTAGTGTATCGTCTTTCCATCCAGAAACACGGTTTCTCATTTATTTGTCTTCTTTTTAGTTCAATGTATTTTTTTTCTTTATAAGTCTGTACATTTTGTCTGTATATTTTGTATTTATAAGTCTGTTTCTGTATAAGTCTTTTCTTTATAAGTCTGTACATTTTGTATAATGATTGATCATACAAATTTCATATTTTTGTTTTCATATGTTGTACTGCTATTAAGAATGCACTAGTTGTTTTTATTTTTTAGCAGGTTATATATTTATTTTATATTCAGCCATTCACTAAGTTTTCTCAATAATCCCAGTATTGTTTTATTATGTTATGCCACAAAGGAAAACTAATGCACTTCTTTTGTGAAGTACCTGTTCACATTTTTGCCCATTTTGCTTTGACTTGCTTACCTCATTACTGAGTCGTAACTTTTAAAAACATATTTTAGATATGTCATTTGACTGCTATATGTAGTCAAAATATTTTCTGCCAGTTCATGGCTTGCTTTTTCATTTTTTAAGGGTGTTTTTTAAAAAATGTTTTCATTTTGATCAAGTCTAATTATCAATTTTTGTTTCTTTGTTTAATAGTTAAGGCTTTGACTTCTTTCTCTAAGAAATCTTTGCCTACCTGTCTTTGTCTATTCTGGCTACTGTAACAAAATACCACAAATTAGATAATTTATAGACAATAGAAATTTATTTCCCACAGTTCTACAGGCTCAAAGTTCGAGATCAGGGTGCCAGTATGGTAAGGCAAGGACCCTCTTCTGGGTCACAGCTTTCTTTTTGTGTCCTCACAGGGCAGAATGGGCTAGGGATCTCTCTACAGTCTTTCATAAGGGCACTAATCCCATTCATAAGGACTCCACTCCCATGACCTAATCACCTCCCAAAAGCCTCACCGACTAATACCAGTACCTTTGGGGGTTAGGATTTCAACCTATGGATTTTGGGGGGGACACAAACACAAACAGACCATAGCACAAACCTAAAACCGTTTTTTCCTACATCTGATAGAAATATGAAATATTGGCACAGCTTTTGTATTCGGGTCTAGGATCTACTTTGGATTTAACTTTGTGTATGAGATAGAAGTTGAGGTTTGAGGAAGGATTGGGAAAGTTGTTTGTTTGTTTGTCTATTTTGGCAATGTCTTTATTCAGCTTTGATATCAGGATTTTGTTGGCCTCATAAAATAAATTTGGAAGTATTGCTTCCCCTCTGTTTTCTGGTGGGGAAAATGGTAAGATCATTATTTTCCCACAAATTTTTGATAGAATTCAAAGTTGAAGCCATGTGTGCTTGGAATTTTCTTTGTAAATGGCTGTTATTTAAGAACTTAATGTCTTTGCTAGATATAGGGGTACACAAATTTTGTTTGCTATTTCTTCTCGTGTTAGTTTAGATAACCTGTGCTTTTTAAGGAATTTAATCTAATATGTAAGTGCCTTGGCACACAGTTGTTTATAATATTTCCTTAGTATCCTTTTGATGTCTATAGGATTTTTATTGATATCCCCTCTTTCATTATTGATATTGGTAGTTTGCACCGTCTCTTTGTGTTTTATTGATCAGCATGGGTAGAGATTCAATTTTATTTAGCTTAAAAAATAATTTTGGTGTCATTGACTTTGTATTGTCTAATTTTCTTTCAAATTTCTTCTTTGACTCATTGTTTATAAATAAATCTTTTAGTGTCAAATATTTGGAGATTATCCAGATATCTTTGTTAAAAGTAGGATTTATTTAGGTAAAATTTACATACTGCAAATTCTAACATGTAAAGTTTACAGTTCTATGAATTTTGACAAATCTGTACTGCCGTGTGACTAACACCACAGCCAAGATGTAGAATATTTTCATCACCAGCTAAAGTTGGGAAGAAGGAGTCTCAGAAAGTCTCCCAAACAGTAAGAACAGCATGTGCAGAAGCACAATAGCTGATAAGACCTCTTATGGTTGGGGAACTCGAAGCAGCTGAATGTGGCATAATAAAGATACAGTGAGCTGGAAAGATTGCTAGAGGCTGGCTTGGGAGGAGGCTGTACTTCAAGCTAAACAATGTGGAGCTTTCTAAGCAACTAGTGAGGGTCTATGATCAGATCCCTATGTTAAAAAGATCTCTCTGTAGACAATGTTGAAGATAGATCGGTGGGGTTGAGGATGGAAACAGGGATGCAATAGAGAAAGCTTTCATAGTATTCCAGGTGACAGATGGTGAGGACCTAAACTATCACAGCCACAGTGGCACAGGGCACAGAAGATCCTTTCAGAAGCATAACTGCACCAGGCACTTCCTTAATTGCCAAATGCTGCAGCCTCTTTTAGTCTTATTCCTGCCTGGCTTCTCTCTGTCTCTTTGACACTCTTAAGTCTTCCTTTTTGGAAGTTTGTGTCCTTTGTTTTAACACATCAAACTTTTCCTTTCTAATAGTTTACCTTTCCTCAGTCCCCTACAGTGACTCCTCTTTTACTGCTTACTCCCTAAATTTGGTTTCCACTCTAGGCTCTCTTCCTTTACCACCTTCTATACCTTTTAGAAGAGATCTTATTCATCCTCATGGCTCTAGCCAATAGGGTTGGAATGGTAAAAAAGTATAGATTCTCCTGAAAGTTTTGTTACTACCTGCTGTGTGACCTCAGTCTCTCCCTAGGTAACTGAATCTGATTGATAGAAACAGAGAAAGAAGAGAAGATCTGCAGAGAGGAGACTGCAGACAGAAAAGAGTCTGGATGGTTTGAGGGACCCTTAATTTAAACTAACAGCATACTTCTCGGATTCCTTAAGCTGTCCCAGGATCCCTGTTAATTCCTCATTTTGCTTAAGCTAACCAGAGAGGGACTCTACTATCTGTGATGGGAAGAAAAGGTCTTAAAATACCTTAAACTCACTATGTCTGTAACTGAACTTACTGTTCCCACCACCCCACACTCCTTCCTCTGATTTCCTGTGTCTGTTCATGTTGCCATGCCCCTTATACTCATACAATTTTGACACCTCTGAATCAGCTCTCCAGTACGCACATTCGATAGATTGTGAATGACTGTCATGTTTACCTCATAAGCTGCTTATCACTTCTCTCTTCTTCTCCATCCTACTGCTACTGCCTTGCTTCACATGCTTATTGTCTCTTGCTAAGACTATTTTGATACCTACCTCCAAACTGGTATTTCTGTGAATGAACTATCCTCCTCCATCTCTGTGCCACTATTTCTAGACATATCCTTGTAAATACCGATCTGATCCTCCCCAATCTCTCAAAGTGTGGTCTACCAATGACCTGCACCAGAATCTGCCTATGTTTTTGTTAAAAATGCAGACTCCTGGGCCCAACTCTGCCCAGACCTACTGAATCAGGAGAAGGGTTCTTCCAATGAGAAATCAGCAGATTTTTACAAATATCCTAGGTAATTCTTAACACTTTTAAATTTCAAGCAAGAATGACCTACTCAATAAAAGCCCAATATTTCAGTTTGCACTCTAACTTTCCTTGTCATATTTTTTTATATCACCCAAACCCTTTATGCTCTAATCACACTGTAGACCCTCCACCCATAAATAAACCATTGTTTTTCAATATCTTCAAGGTCTTCGCCCATGCTTTTGCTTTTTCAGTTGTCTGAAACACTCTTCCTCATCCAGCTACTGAACATGGCTTGTTAAATCATATTCTTTATCCTCCATGATTGCTGGTTATATATTTTTTAAACTATACTTGTATTATATTTATTTATGTGTCTTGCTTTTCATGAGGTTTTGAGCTTTGTGAAAGCTAGGACTATGTTTTCGTTAACTCTGTAGCTTCCAATATTTATTGCACTATGTAGCAAACAATAGACAATTGATGGATATAGTTGAACTAAAGCTGAGTTTTCCAGTGATTGTGATTTTTTACTCTTGATTTTGTTATGGTGTTACTATAGGTTAAGTAAGGCAGAAAGGAATAGCATGCACAAGTGTGTCCCTGTGGTACAACAAGGAACTGTCTTGCATGGGTCAAAGTAGCCTTCCCTGGGCCTAATGGCATGCTAGCCTTGAAGACTAAGGCCCACCTAATTGGAGGCTTCCTCATTTGACGTGGGCCATAGTGAGCACCAAATTTCAGGTGCATGTCTATGAACCATAAGAGAGGCACCAAGAAGCAATCCACTAGGATTTTCACCTAGAGCATTTCCATGACAGTCTTTTCATTGGTTTGGGTAGTCAATGCTATTGACTTCATGAGCACTGGTTTGTTTGAATTTGGTCAGGCAAATCCACATATGCTGTTTAATTCTTGGTACAAATTCAACACTGATTTGTTAAAACAGAAAAAAACAGAAAATATTATGTAAATTATATCAAATATTAAAAATAATGCAGATAGTGAATGGGACAGGCATTTCAAGTCTATCTGTAAAATAAAGGGGACTGGGCTGGCTCCAACATTTTTCAAATTTAGTAAAGACATGCTAGCTGGCAAAGCTAAACATCTTCACAATTTGTGATTCACTCTTTTGTTATTAGTTAAAATATTTCAGGAAACTATACATATTTATTTATTCAAACTGAAAATACTAAAACTAATTTTCATTTCTCATATTAATGTATAATAAAAACAAATGACTTGAGATCTTGCTAATTTGGGTATTTAATAACTTTGATGAAATTATTTACATTTGGAATATTTCTGACAAATAGCTCGTTAGATTCATATTGTAAACATTTCACGGGTGCTAATCACATGACTCAAAAAAGTAAACTGCTTTATGTATGTAAAGAGAAACTTATTAATACTTGAAATAATATAAGTATTTCTTATATAACCCTCAAACAGGCATCCAGAGATCCCATATTATATTAATTAACATTAGGTAAAGGTCAAATAATTGCTTTCTATTGAATTCTATTCTTAGTTATTTTTTTATTAAAACTGGCCTTATCTTTAATATGTTTAAATGTTTAAGAAATTAGTAGGCAGAATTCTAGAAGTAATTTTTCATTAATGTTGTAGTATGTCAGATTTGCCCAAATCTTACAGAGCGTATTTAAGTATGTCTAATTGTAACACTTTTCTGGATTCATCTAGGTAGAGTCAAGTACAACTTAACGAAGGAGATGTCTTCTGAGAAATGTGTCCTTTGGTGATTTTGTCATTGTGCGAACATCATAGAGTTCACTTCCACAAGCCAGGTGGTAGAGCCTAGGATTGTAATTGTATGTGCTGTACTTTTATTGGACTGGAAATGCAGTAGGTTTGTTTACACCAGCATCATCACAAACACGTGAGTAATTGGAGTGTAAGCCCTGACAGTTGGCTTTTCTTTTTGTAATGCAAGTGTCTGACTTAAGCTTTAATTCAGAGGAATCCACTTCAAAGAGGCAGCCCCTGAAAACCAGACGCTATTTCTAATAAACTTATTGCCAGCCATGGGACTAGGTAAAGAGCCAGGCCATCTTCCCCACTGAGACTCCTGTGTTTTAGATCTTGGTTGATTTCTATAGCTGGCCATTTGAACTAGTTTCTTCTTGTTGGGCACTTTAAATTCCTGCTGTTGTGTTTTAAATTCATCAATACAGAGTAATCTCTTGAAACCATAGGCCCCCACCTTCGACCCCAGTAAAAGCAGAACCTTGGCTTTGCTCTCTCCTCCCCCGCCAACTTGTTGTATATTCCTGGTGCCCTGTATGCTCCAAGGCCTGTAAGTAATAAACTTCAACGTTTCCTGATGGTTATTGCTGAAGGGAAACTTGTAATCATAATAAGAACCACAGTGGTCGGTGCAGTTGTAACATTGGTTTAGAAAGAGGGGATGTCTGTGGGAAGTTCACCAGACCCAGGTGAGTCCCCCCAGGAATTTCTAGAAGGTAGCATTACTACATAGACTGAGACCTGCACAAAACAGCAATGCTTTGGGCTATGACTGCTCCACATCACTAGGCAATAGGAATTTTTCAGCTCCATTATTAGACTGAGCCTGGCAGTCTAATCCAAAGGAGTCCACCTAGATCAAAATTTGTTGTCTTACGTTTCAACTTAAAAATGCATATAAATATTACACTTTACCGTATAACCCCACCACCATTACCTTGACTAACAAGCCATATACATTTTCTAAATCAGTATTTCCCAGCATCTGACATTCTGTCTAAATGCAATAAATATTTGTTGAATGACTAAATAATACATCCAAGTTAATGTCAATGGGAAAAAGGATAGCTTCCCAGATCTGCAAGTAAAATCAATGCACTGGAAATATGCTTCATGATTACTGTTATCTCAAGCAAGTGTCTAATGCACATATCCCCACTTGAGAAACATGGGGGTATAATGGCCATTGTTATCCCTCACAACTGATTGTTTACTGGGATAACATTCAGAAATACTTTTCAATACAAATAATGTTGCTGAGTCATGGTGCCAAATACAGCTCTTGGGCTAATGTAATTATAATTTAACTTTAATCTTTATTTTCTTAGTAAGTTAGGTATGGACTAGTGAAATGACTGCTTAAATGGTCAAATCCCAACTCTCCAGGTGGTTAGTGCCTTTCTTCTTTCTGCAGATTGTTTCAGCTTTCTTTTGTCCAGACTCTATGAAGTGAAGAGCTGAAGCAGTCTTGCTCATACTTTAGGTAACAACTGAAAGTATTGGGAAATAATACAATTATACAGATAATTTGTCCGGAGAAGAAACCAGAGGGAAGAATAGAAAGTTGTCTTATCTTTATGAGCCTGACTGGAAGACACAAGAATTCACTTCTCTATTCATGATAAGTAACAACTATAACAAGCAAATTGAGTAATTACTATATGCTAGGCCCCAGACTAAGCATCTCACTCAATATTACTACTATTCTATCCACTAGGTATTTAACAATTCCTTTTATGTTGCTGAAGAAACTAATGAAAAGATAATAATTGCATTTCTCTCTACTCCCACCGCCAACCCTGTGGTACTGGGAATATAACCAGGATTTTCCCTGCTGCCCTTGAGGAAGAGTAGAGAACTCTACAGCATGAAGATAAGTAAACAAACAATTGAAATATGTTTGCTTTGTTATTACAATAAGCTTAGACATAATTTTGGAGGGCAGTAGGGAAATTCCAGAAGATTGATATTGATAAGGAAAATATTCTCCATATCTTTAGGACTTTGGTAAAATCTAAACTCTTTCTCTGAAACTATATATATACATATATATATATATATATATATATATATATATATATATATATGTATATATATATATATATATATATAGAGAGAGAGAGAGAGAGAGAGAGAGAGAGAGAGAGAGAGTACACTGTAGGCAAATAAAAATTTAGACTATCGATAGTATATTCTTTTCCCATTCCTAAACTAGCTCCACCTCCTAATTCTCTATTTAATGCCACTAGTAACTGAGATTTAAAACTTTGAAGTGATCTTGAACTCATTGCTCACTTCCTTTTACTCTCCCCTCTCTAACGTCATACAATGATTAAATCATTTATGTTATACTTAGCAATGACTTCCATGTACCTCTTTCTTTTCTCTCTGCCTTCTTTCTTAGAGTATCATTAGTTACCGTATCAACCTCTCAGTTGGTCTCTTTCTGTCTAAAACATTTTACATACACATATTATGTTAATCTCCCTAAGATGCATCTCCAATCATAGCATTTCCACATTCATACAACTTTCGTGAAATACTGTCATTTAAGGTCCTCACAAAGCTCGCCTCATTCTCACCAACACTTATATTTTAGCCAAACTACTACTTACAATTCCAATACACCCCCTGCTCTAACCATTTTAATATGCTTGCCTTTGCTCACCTAGTTCCCAAATGATCTCTTTTATGCTTTTCCCTCTCTGAATCCTCTCCTGTCCTCTTCCTGAAGACCTCATTTTCTGCATCACCCAACTGTGGATCTAGCTGCCACATAGTAGATATTAAATTGAGTGCTACGGCCCCTTTTTTTCTATAATTGCAGTTTTAACAATCTTTTCGATGTGGCTTTTGCAGTGCTTCCCCAACATAACATAAGCTCCAGTTCTAGCTAGCATAGTCCTCCCCAAATCAAGTTCCAGCCAGCACACTCCTTCCCAAATCAAGAGTGCTTAGAAGGCAGCAGTTTTAGGATTTGCTACTCCTTCTCTTCTCCCTTCAAGTTCAAAGCATAGATTACCTAGAGGACAAAAGAAAAATGGCTAGTTGGACTCTAATCAAACAAGTAGTCTTCTATCATGGCTTAAATCATGCCTTTGCTCTCACTAACCCATAGAAAGCTTTATGAAGAACTTGATGTTCTCCTGCCCTTAAGTTTTTTTAAAAAATGAGAACACAGATTCAAGTAAACACAAAGGTTAAGAGACATGAGCTGTGTTCTTTGAAATACTATCAGGATGTTTGTAGATGTGAGCCCAATATGATTTTGAGTCAGGTATATTGTTTTTAAAGCAATAAACTTTCTTCCAAATTATACTATAGTTAATAGAAGCCAAGCAATGGAAACCAAAGATCAGTTTCTCCATAGATGGATTCTAGGAATGAAGGATACTCAAAATATTTATACAAAATAAAAAGCATGAATAAGAGCTATATTCCCATTACTATGCATTTTATAAATCTGGAAATACAGACTCATACATTCATTTAACACTGAATAGTCAAAAGCTCCTACTGTGGATGGGAATACAGAGGAACTTCCTTAGGAAATACTATAAAAGGACATAAGGTTAGAGTCAAAATAAAAAAAAATAAAAAAGAAAAGAACATTATGTTGTTCCTGGAACAGCAGATCACAGAGGCTAATCTGGGAAACAGATCCTGAGGTCATTTAATAAACTTAGATAAGCTCTAAAGCTTACATTGGGTCAGTCACGTAATAAGAATTTTTTTATTCTTTTGCAAATGTGAACCATTTCACGAGTATACTTCCTTTTTCTGTGATACATTTGGGAAAAAATATATCTGTCTTAAGCCAAAGAAAGTACAGTTCATTAGATCTTAGTGAAAATGAAGTCCTGAAAATCAATACATTGATGTTTTTGGTTCCAACAGCCTCATACAGCATTTGTTTCTTGAAACAGAGTATTAAGACTTGGATTAACTTACTCTTCCAACAAATATTTGTTGACTGTCTAGTATGTGTCTCACATGTGGTAGGAGAAAAACACATTAAACAAGGTAGACATGCCTCCTGCTTTTTTAGAACTTTAAGTCTAATAAGAAGAAACACATCAAATAAATAACAAGAAACACTTTTTAAAATTAAATTGTGATACATACTACAAGAGGAAAGTACAGTGTGTGATTAGAGTATATTATTGCCAGACCAGACATTGTCAGGAAGTTTTCCTATGGAAATGACATTTAAGCTGCAACTTGGAGGATGAAGAGTAAGCCAGGTGAAAGGTAAGAGAGGTGAGGGGGGATAACCACATTCCAAGTCAAAAGAACATGTACAAAGGCCCTGCAGCAGAAAGGGTTGCATGTCTTTGAGGCACCAATAGAAAGCCCCTGGCTACAGTACAGTAAGTACAAAGAAGAGTGAGGTTAGATGAGGCAGAACAGGTAAGGCCTTATGAGGCCACAATAAAGATTTTAAATTTTAATCTAATATCAATAGGAAATCAGTCAGCAGGTAAACATTTATGTTGTTTCCACTTTTTTTTTAATATATAAGCCTGTATAGACATCTTTTGTACTCACCTATTTTCTTGAATTGAATTATTTTTAATATATTACTAAGTATAGACTTACTGATTTAAGTAGTAAAAACATCTTTATTTCTCACACTATCTACTAATATATGTTATATATATATACATATATATATATAGTTTTGCAAAAGCAATACATATGAGCTATTATATCACTACAACCTTCAGCATTATGACTTTTCTTTTGTACATTTGTTAATTTATTATCTTAACTAAGGTAATGCTAGTTATTCTGTCAGAGACCCCAAAGGCATATTTCTTATTTATTATAGTTGTGCTCACTCAACTCTGTTTTGTGACTGCTCTCAAGTATCTCACCTCCCCAGAAAGTGGGGGAGAACTGTCCCGTGTGTATCTGAACTCTCTGGGCTCTGTCGTCTTACAGTCTCAAGGAAGACTTTCACTTTAACCATCTATTACACATTATTTCAGTCTCCTTGGTGTTATATGAAGAAAACTCTGAAGAGCATGAAAGGCACACTTCAGCCTCTTGGGTATTTTTACACAACAGTAAAATAAGATAAAGTGAAAATCTTTGGCAAACAATAAAATTATAAGAGATTAGTACTTATTTGGTGTTTATTTATTATAAATGTTTATTCCATTGAAAGGATCACTTCTTAAAATATAATATTTTATATATAAAATATACCAGGCTTAATTTGTTTGGAACCTTCCTGTACTAAGCATCTAGTTAAGACTTCATGGGTTTAAACTTGGCAAAGAAAGTAAAAAGCATTAAAAAAAAAAAAAAAAAAAAAACACGAACTTCACTTAAAACATTTTCCATAACTCTCCTTTTCTTTCTGTCCCTCTCCCAATTTTATGTTTCTGTGGAAAAACACCAGGGAAAATATTTCAAGTAGCTATTTTAAAAGACAAAGAGGAAGTTAAATAAAGTGAAACCTCTCTTTTGAAATCCAGTAAGTAACACAATAGACCTAACTCACATCTGAAAACTGACTTATTAGTTATAAAGACCAAGAGCTAATACCTGTCCTCTTTGGAAAGCCAAAACAATAACAGTAAAACTTAATCAAAGGATAGGAAAACATACAAAACTTCAAGAAAGTAAAGATTTACTTCAGGAGAGGCAGAAGATAAGATATGATTAAACATGGTAATTCCAAGGGGAAAGGGAAAAGTGTGCAACCAAATTTTACAGTGAAGGTAATTTCACTTTAATAATAAGAAGAAAAACTAATGTTTCATTCATTTTACGTATTTCAGTGGTAAATTCTTCTCATACAAGAAAATACAGAGTAAATATAACTAAATCCATGTAGTCTACAGTAAGGAGGAGGTGGGCCCTCTGTCTAGCACAGCAATTGCATGAACCCATGTTTCCATCCAATGGGGGATCTGTTTCTAGCTCAAACCCAGACTGGAAGAATAAGAAAATTGGAGCTCATAGAAATTAACAACTTGATCAAGTTCATACTTGCTAAGTATAAGGCAGAGTTGAGATTCAAACCCCAAATAAGTCTAAACTAAAACCGGGTCTCTTTTAACCATACCAATTTAACTGTCTGATAATACATAATGAAGAAGAATGGTCTTAGGGCAGAAGGATATCGTGTTGCACAGATTATGGAATGTGGACAGTGTGGACTCTCTAGAAAGCAGATACTGAGATGAGTTAGGAGTGAAAACGGTTTATTGGCAAGTATAATATATTAAAAAGGAAAGAGAAGGAAGCAGAATTGGGCAGGGGGAGCTGACAGACCATGGCGGAGACCTGACAAAAATGCTGCTGGCTCAGTGAGGATCTCCCCAGCAAAGATGATTCAAAGCTAAGCCCTTGTACCACCTGTAGCCCCACTTTGCTCAGTCATTGGCTGGGGGGCACGCTGAAAACTTAATCTCTGTTCCAACACTGAGGCAAGTCCTAAGGAAGTCAACTGCTAGAGACTGTAGTCCTCCTGGCTGGGTAGCAGACCCTTCTGAAGGGGGATTTGAGCAGCATACTTTGTCGTCCGCCACAGACACACAGAAGGCAACAGAGTTCGAACAACTCAGGAAAAGAAGGCAGAACAGAGATCATCTCTTCTGTCTGTAAATATGTCACCTACATTTCATGAGTAACAGTAATTTAGATTTCAGAACAAGATTACAAAAAGAGCCATTAAGAAAAAAAAAGCTATCTGTAATTATGCTGTTGAGTCATCTCTGACTCCTGGCTCCAACTTCATCCTGAATGAAGGATGTTCCCAATGTCGTGTCCACAACAGCCCTGCTCGCTCTGTGCACTCATGGCTGTGGCTTCTTTTATGGACTCAATTCAGTTATTTATTTGGTCTTCCTCCTTTCCTGCTGCCTTCTGTTTCTCCCAGAATTATTGTCTTTTCCAATGAACCCTGCCTTCTCATGATGTGTCCAAAGTAGAACAGCTTCAGTTTTGTCATTTTTGCCTCCAGTGATGTTTCAGGCTTAAATTGCTCTAGAACCCACTTGTTTGTCTTTCTGGTGGTGCATGGTATCCGCAGAGCGATCTCCTAACACCATATTTCAAATAAATCATTTTTTTTCCCTATCAGCTTTCTTTACTGTCCAACTTTCACATCTGTACATAATGATTGGGAATACAACGGTGTGAATAATCTTAGCCTTGATCTCTAATGGTATATCTTTGCTCTTGATCTTTCCTAATTTTTCCATTGCTGCCCTTCTGAGACTCAGTCTTCTCCATTTGAATTAATGACTGAACCAAGGTAAGTAAAATCTTGAACAATTTCAATGTTTTCATTGTCTATGTTGTACTTGGGTATTTCTTGCGTAGTCATAATTTTTGTCTTCTTGATGTTAAAGTGCAGTCCTGCTTTGGCATTTTCTTCTTTCACTTTCATCGGAAGTTGTTTCAAATTATTGCTACTTTCTGCCAACAAGATGGTGTCATCTGCATAACTTAAGTTATTGATATTTCTTCCATCAATAACTTTTCACTTTTCCTTCCTCTATATCTAGCCTGGGCTATATCTAGCCCGGGGGGGGGGGGTTTGTATGATATGTATTATAGGTATGATTTTGCATGATAAACCAATAAGGAGATAAAATGCACATTGAGTGACATATTTGCCTATTGGAAATCATTCTGTCTCTCCATATTCTGTCCTGACAGTGGCTTCCTGTCCACAATACAGGTTATGCATGAGGACGATCAAGTGCTGAGGCACAACCGTTTCTTTCAGAGGAACCCACAGCTTTTCATGATCAGTGCAATCAAAGACCTTACTGTAGTCAATAAAACATAGACTATCTGTCTTCTGAAATTCTTTGGACCATCCAGTATCCAATGAATGTTTGCAATTAGATCGTGAGTGCCTCTTCCTTTCCTGAATGCAGCTTGAACATCCGGCATTTCTTGCTCTATATACGATAGAAGACTTTGTTGTATCACCTTGAGTGTCACTTTATTTAAATGGGATATTAGGGCAATGGTCCTATATTTAATGCACTCCTTGGAATCTCCTTTCTTGAAGATTTGATGTATATTGAAGGTTTCCAGTCTGTAGGCCATTGTTTTGTTTTCCATATTTGTTGACATATTCTTGTTAGAATTTTGACAGATTCAGTCCCTATGGCTTGAAATTCTATTAGTACCCCATCTATATTGTAGTGATTTATTTTTCCCCAATACTTTTAGGGCAGTTTTCACTTCAATTTCTAGAATTACAGGTTCTTCCTTACAGGACTCTTCTTCAAAGATATCTATCATTCTTTTGTTTCTTCTGTATAGATATTTAGTGTATTGTTTCCACCATCCCTTTATTTTCTCCTGGTCAGATAATGTGCTTCCTTATCGGTTGTTCAGTCTTCCTAGTCTAGGTTTGAACTTCCCTTTTATTTCTTGACTCTTCTGGTGGAGCTCTCGTTTTTCCTTTTTTGTTGTTCTCTTCTATCGCCTCATTTGGACTATTGTAATAGTTTGTCTTATCTCTACGTGATAGTCATTGACAAACTACGAGATTCTAACCCTGTTTTTATCATATTTTACTTTTGCTTCTCACCTGTCTTTAACAATTTTCAGTGTTTCTTCTGTTATTTATCTCAATTTTTCTTTCCTTTTTACTTTCAGCATTCTCTTTTTGTATTCTTCCCTAATAGTATTTCTAATTTCAGTCCACAGTTCTTCTGGTTCTTGGTCAATTAAGTTTAACAGTGCAAGTCTGTTTTTTATGTGGACTTTAAAATATCAGGAATGTTACTATGTTATATTTTGGCACTATGATTCTTTAGTGTTCTTCAGCTTTACTCTAATGTTTGATATTAACAGTTTGTGATCAGTACCACAATCTGTTCCTGGTCTTGTTTTGGCAGAGAGAATACAGCTTCTCCATCTCCTGATTCCAATTACATAGTCTATTTGATTTCTACATTGGCCGTCTGATGATGTCCATGCATACAATCATCTGTTCAGTTGTTTGAAGCATGTTTATGATGGACAAGTTATTGGCTTACTTCTGCTTATTCCTCAAAAAATAAAACCCCCAGATCTTCCCAAATAAATTTAAGAATAGCCAGTGTCTCACACTAATTCTAGTAACAATCTGTTGACTACCACATTTTTCTTATCTCCTGGTCCAGATCACTGAGATAATTCCCTTATTCCCCCTAAATTAAGAGTTGCAACTACTATGTCATTGTTACACATTGACAATGTAACTGCCCAGATACTGCTCAACAGGCAGTACGACTGATAATGCCAAGTGGCCCAAAACTGAGGATACTCATCTCTAGTCAGGGGTTTTGATGTCCTATACACAGAGAAGAGAAGGCATGGAAACCAGCACTTTACCATTACCCATACAGCCAAGGCAGCTGTTGTGAACATTGCTAACCTTCTGTCCCTGTGTCAATAATGCCACCACTTCCAGGAGGACTCAGTGTCTCTGGGAGGTTGTAGAACAACAGCTTTTTGAGATTTTGCTTATACTTTTTCATTGCAGTTCCTTTGATCTCAGGCTGATGATGGCAAAGCTGATTGATAATCTAAGTGACAAATGCAAATACACCCCCTTCTAACAGAAACATATTGGACTTGACCACACTTTTGTACCTCTACCTTCTCTTACCTTAGGAGGAATTCTTTCTTGGTAGGAAAACAGCCCCTTGTGTTGCCCACTCCAGTCCTCCAGACTTAGGCAAACATTCTTCTATCCTGGGACACAAGCTGAAATATTTGCTACATTTGCTTAAGAGTGTTTCTCTCGTTCCTAGGGAATGGAAAACTAACATCAGAAAGGAACTGAATAGTTGATGATGTGTATAGCATAATCTCTGTAAGAAACTGAATACAACTATCACCTTCAGTGTGAATAGAGCTATTCTCAACAAATCCTTTTCTGTCTTTATAAAGAGTGAAAGAACACTTCTTGACAGAATGGCAGGCCCCACGTGACCATGATTTTTACATGTCTGTTTGGCCAAAATGGACAGAATCCTCATACAAGCATCCTTATAAATAGCCTTGAATATTCTATTTGATTTTCTGATGTGTTACACTAATACCAACCTAAAATTGTTTTCAATACAGATACTTGCATTTGGGAAAGTCAAAATAATGCTTAATACTTTGGAACGCTAGCTTGACGAGTTCAGTATCAGTCCTACAGTTTGCATTTGAATCATTTGTTAAAAGTGTTCTTTGCTGAAAGTGTAAATGCTTCTAGCACAGCTTTATTTGGGCTGTTACCTTATAAGACAATGTTAGCAGGGGCAGTATTGTGACAGTGCTTAGAGAAAAGTAATAAAGAAAAAAAGTCAGAACTCATATGGGGATTTTTCAGCTTTGGGGATAGAAGGAAAACTGCATTTCAGTTGTTTCACCAGCTATCTCAGAAACCTCATATTATTTTCTTTAAAAGAGTATAAAAGAGAGAATTTCCTACCAGCTCTTTCCATGCTACAGAACTAAAATATATCTGTAGGCCACAGAGCACACAAATATGCTCACCTCCTCTTCTGGTTAGAGTGTGACATTTTCTTCCTGTTTATCTCTCTTGAGGATATCAACTTTTACACACTTTAGTTTCTGGAACTCTTTGATCTCACAGAGTTCTTAGTAACTAGGAACCATTTGGGGTCCACTCGTGACTACTGGGGTCCAAACCAAGGATGGAAGGGCAAGAATCTTGCTTTCAGTTCAAATTTGAAGTTCTTCCAACACAAAACTCATCTAAAAGAGAGAAGAGACTGCAGATTGAAAATTGAAAGAGTAAGTAAGCAGAAAACCAAGACAGGAGTAAGAAGAGCCCTTTCGCAGACACAACCCAAAGTCTTTAGCCAGACTTGTGCACAAACGTGTGCGACCACAAGAGGTGCTATGGGAGGGATGGGGATAGATAACATGATCAGCTAATACCTGGACTGGATTTTAATCCTTGTATAGGACAGAAGATGAGGGTTTGGAACTGAAACCTGACTTAAAGGCCTTCCCTGGAGGAATTGTTCCCTTCATGTAAAGAGAAATTAAGAAGGGAAAAAAATGGCTCAGCACTTCAGGGAGCTGACATGCAAACTCGCCTTGGCTTATACTTTGGGTGAAAACAATTCTTAAATGAGAAATCAGCTCCTTTAGCCTGTAACTTTTTATTATAGAAACCCACATGGTACCAGAGATTCCCCAAACTGAGAGGCAAATGTAAATATTGGTCCTCAGCCAGTTATACTCTTAAGTGCCTGGCAGAGCTAAATGCGAAATCACTCTGCAGAGACATTGCAATGGATAATGTCAGTGGCTGTGCTTCACCCAGATCCCTAGATCCATTTTTATTGTTTCTTAGGGTACAGGTGGGAGTGAGGATGGGAGAGGGGGACCCTCCTTGGTGTGCTTTCCTATTTAGCACCTACTGGTCCTCCTTTTTCAGAAAACTGCCCTCTAAGACACATCCCCCTTGAGGATTTCAACTTTTCATAGCTCCCTAACCTCAGTTACAATAGTGTGCAGCATAACGTAAACTCCAGAGTCCCCTGCAGGATCAACCTGAGATCATTTTCTGTAGGACTTTGCCTGAGATCATACCCATGTTCGGATTCCTCTTTTCTGTCCTATTCTCCCACCACAATCCCTTTCCAGTTTCCCTGGAACAAACACTTCCTTAATAAGCACTGCCACTGAATCCCCCTCTTAAGTGTCCCATTCTAAGGAACATGACTCAACACACTCCCATGGGATTCTCTCAGAAAAATAAACAAGCACCTCTAAAGACAAACTCTCTAGAAAAAAATTACAAAACATACAAGGGAAAAGAAATCCATGTGAGACAAAGTCTGCAGACACAATAACAGAAATATTCGTGCTACTAAGGACTTTGTGTCATAGAAAAACAACTTGAAGAATATGTAAATTATCCAGGATACAGACGGAGGACAAAAAACAAAGTGTGACAGCGACTGTAAGAGATACAGAGAGAAGTTTCTCCATAGATCTCACAGCAGATCCTGAGAAGAGAATACAGAAATGCGGAGAGGCAATATCTGAAGCAATAATGTCTGGGTAGTTTATAGAAGTCACGAAAGAAAGGAAACACAATTCCTATATAAGATAAATAAAATGTAAATGCATCTGAAAGAGACATTACACAACACAAAAGCAGGGAAAACATATTAAAACTAAGCAGATAGGAAAGATTAGCTACAAAGGAATAATAATTAGACTACCAGGCGCAAGTACTCTCTAGCAAGCATAGAGGCCAGACATAATGTCTTCAAAGGGGAAAGTGACTGTCAATGTAAACTAAATTAAACTAAAATACAAGTATCTCTTGCTTTTCAAAGTTTGCTTTATGCAACTTCACATTTACAAAAGATCTAATTAGTACCTATTTCCACTAACCAAAAGAAATCCAAAGATGAGTTTTCCTTTTACAAAAAAAAGTTGAAAAGTGAATTTAATGTGATGTGTCCTGAAGTAATTGCTTCTTTGCATAATGCCATTTCGGTGTGTAAAAGGTTTCAGAGGCACTCTCTATTTTCAGATAGTGGGAGAAACTAAAGAAAGAGAAAAGAGAAAATAAAGACATTTTAAGAGGTGACTGTGAGATTTTATAACATAATTAATAGATTTTCGCTAAAGAAAAATATTGACCTCAGGAGAAAGGTCTGAAATGCAAGAAACTGTAAAACAAAAAAAGAAAAAGGGTAAACATATATGGACTCAATTGAATTGGCATAGACTCTAAAACTTACCATCTCCATAACGAAAATGCTTACTCTGGAGAGATGAAGTCTTAAAATCAAGATGAACCTTAGAAACAATGACATGTGAGTAGAATACAGAGAAGATTAGAGTTAATGCATTCTACCAATTTGATATTGTTTGAGAGGAGAATAAAAATACCGGTTATTTCTACACTTTGTATGGCACCTATGAACACTGTGAAGTTATCTACTCAAATGATAGAAAGTGAATACTTGCCACACAATAATAAATGAAGAAGAAAAGGAAATTTTGAAAAAACAAAACATGATTTATCCAAAAGGAAGGGAGAAGAAAGGATACAAAGTGAACTATAGGAAGTAGAAAACCAGATGGATATGGTACCAGCTAATATGGTCAGATCAGTGTCAGAAAAAATAGATGTTTAGATAGGAGAAAGCATTGTTACACTTTAAAAGGATTGTTAGAAAAGGAACAATTTGTCAGGAAGATATATTAGTTTCTAATTTGTACATGCAAATTTGTACATATACCGGGGGTGCCGAAAAAAATGTATACACATTTTAACAGATGTTATCAATGCTCAAGCAATAGTTCGCAGTAATCAGAAGTGTCTGGATGCTTATGGGAACCACTTTGAGCACCTCTTGTAATTGCAGAAGTCAAACGTGACTTGTATTCATCTTTTGCTATCAATATACACTGAGTATTACAATTTTAATAGTTCTTTACTTTCTTAAAATGTATACATTTTTTGGCACCCTCTGTATATGAATTATGATAATGTGAAAAACAAAAACTGACATAATTACAGGGAGAAAGTGACAAGTCTACAATCACGGTCATAAAATTTAGAACTGCGCTTTCAATAAATGATAGACAAACAGATGGAAAATTACTACAGAGGTAGGTGATTTGAATAACACGGTTAACATACTTGATATAATGTAGAGGTAAAGAGGCTTGTATCTAATCATTTTTAAAAACCATTATTTTGAAGCAAACTGGAAACCTTTACAAAATTAGACCTCATATTAGGCTACAAAGCAAGTCTCAAAAAAATATCACAGAATTTATATCCTACAGACCCATATTTACTTACCATAACAAAGTTAAAAACAAG
Organism: Rhinolophus hipposideros; assembly: GCF_964194185.1. Taxonomy (NCBI): domain Eukaryota; kingdom Metazoa; phylum Chordata; class Mammalia; order Chiroptera; family Rhinolophidae; genus Rhinolophus; species Rhinolophus hipposideros. The sequence continues at coordinate 34,212,708 of NC_138055.1, forward strand.
ATAACAAAGAGCCCATGTATTTGGGAATTTTAAAACACACTTCTCAATTAAATTGTCAAACAAGAAATACAAATTGAAATAAAAACAGCTACGTGGAATGAAAACATTTTATATCAAAACTTATGGGATAAAGTGATATTTAGATGAATTTTGTAGCGTTGTGTTCATATATTAGTAAAACAAGTTAAAATTAAGAAAAATTGAATAAACTAAGCATCAAAATCAAAAAGTGAATAAAAAGAGCAAGCTCAAAGAAAGTAGAATAAAAGAAATAATAAAGATAGGAGCAGAAAGCAATGACAAACTGAAAAAAAATTAATAGGGTAGATCAAGAAATTATAAAACATTTCGATAATTTATGATGAAAGTATGTGCACATTTACATTTGCCTTCAATGGCTTCTTAATGTACTACACACAGACCAGGATCTATGAAGTCCTGTCTCCCTATACGACCCCACTTCCTACTGTTCTTCCTCTGGCTCCCTGGCCTTCTTTGTATTGCTCAAAGAGGCCAAGCTTGACTTCCTCCTGTAAGGCCTTTGCACTTGCTTTTTCCTCTGCCTGGAATACTCTACCCTGCATTCCAAAAGTACCCACTGCATTCTGTTTGCTTCAAAAAGAAAATGTTTCATGAGGATCCGCTATGTTCTGGCACTGTCAAAGACACCAGGGGTACCACAGTGAACAAAACAGACAAGTCTCTGCTACTATGTAGTATATGTCCTAGCAGCTGACATCTGTTGTCATTAGGAGGTCTTTCCTGATCACTGATCAAAATGTTAATGTTATTCATTTTTTTGTCTTCCTATTTTTTCTGTCTCTTCCCACTAGTATACCTCTTCTTTGAGAAGAGGGACTTTGTGTCTCTTGTTCATCCCTGTACTCCAAGGGCAGGAAATGATGTCTAAAACTATCATGTGTTCAGGAAATACTTGTTGAAGGGATTAGTTAAAATGAATGCTGAAAATGAATAAAAAATAAATGTTGAAAGAATGAATTCATGGAAGGTGTCTCAGAGGAGGAAAGGGTTACAATTATATTTGAGGAAAATAGAAGTTGCCTATAGCAAAGGGGTATTTGTTGGGGGTGGGGGGCGGGGGTGTGTGTCTACAAGCAGAAGAAAGACGCCATATAAAGGCTAGAGGATGGATATTGTGACAAGAATAAGAGGTTTGACAAGCAGGCAGGCACTAGATCTAAAGTCTGTGTGTCACAAAAAAGTGTTAACATTTCATCTTACAAAAAAGGCAGCGTGTATGACGACCATTTGTTTCAACACAAGATGGTAACTTTAAGTCCATATTTTGCAATTTGATTTAAAAAGTTTCAAATGTTCCATTTTGTTTGGATATAAAAACCTCTTTATAATTATTTTTATAAACTCAATTATAATTAACATAATATTTTATAATTGTATAAGCTATATCATGTGTAAAAGGGCATTTTATTAATAATCAACCTTATACCATGCTTTATATACACATAATAGGTGTATATCAACTATTGGAACTTGGTTATGTACAAACTTAAAATGTATTTTTCCCTAACTGGTGTCCAGTTTATGAGCCCACTGGTGTCTGGGTGGTAAATGTTTCATCATCATCATCATCATTATGTCTAATATGTATTGAGTATTCCTTATGTTCAGGACACTGTTGTAACCCATTTAATTTTCTCAAAACAACCCTGATGCAGGGACAATTGCTCCAAGTCTTGTAGTGAGTGAATGGAGTAGCCAGGATTCAAAAGTGGTAGTTTGGCTCGTATCCTGTGAATCACTACTCCATGCTGATTCAGGCATTCCTGATGAATTCAATTTCTCCCACTGGGTTTTGTCCCCTAATCTTTTGATGAAAACATGCACTGTCCCACTTTACGTCATCATTTTATGATGTCCTTCCCCACATCCCTGATTTTCAACCTTTGCCTCCAATCCTGTTTCTCCTCACAGGCTCCCACCACTAATGTCATCTTTTGTTCTGGGCCCTAGAATTGGAGCTTCTAGCCAAAGACAAAGTCATGGTCAGGTGCTTTCCGAGAAGTGGGAGGGGGTCCCTGTCTGCAATCAGATTCAGACTGTCAAACAGCTACACGTTTGTCATTTTTGCCTCCAGTGATGTTTCAGGCTTAGTTTGCTCTAGGACCTACCGTCTGTCTGTCTGGAGGTCCAGGATAACCTTAGAGCTCTTCTCCAACACCATATTGCAAGTGAATCAATTCTTTTCCTATCAGCCTTCTTATAGCATTTACACATTAAAAGTATTTTTGCCAGTCAGGAATAGGGTCCTACTCATCACCACATGTCCAGTAGCAAGTGTAGCATTGACTCCTAACAAATATCCTTAGACCCACTGCCAAGAGAATACATAGAATGTAAAATATATGTGTGAGTGTATATATACATATATATATATATGTATACACACACACACACACACACACATATATATATATAAAGACTGTCTCTATCTTAAATTTTTGAACTAAAATGTAAATAAAATGTCTTTTATTTATAGTGGCACTGGAATTTTTAGAAACATCATAAAGCATTATTCAACTAGTATAAAAAATGGAATAATTTTTTAAAAATATTTTTACATTTTCAAAGAATGAAATATATGATTTAATACACTTGGAAAGAAGCACCTTAGCAGTTTCCAACTTAGCAGCAACTCTGACTGTTGGATATTGTGCCCCACAGATTTTTGAGGAATTTGTCTGCATGTCACAGCCTAGAGCTACTGAACTGCTTAAATCCCACGACCCTTTAGCATTGCTGAGAGCTTTTAACACAGCTACTTTACCCAGTGAGACCTACCCAAGGACTGTTCTGCACTTTCATCTTAATAGTCAGCCATTTGCTTCCAGTCTTTACTTTTCATCTCTCCTCCCCAATTCCCCTAAGTGTATGTACCCCCATCCTCAAATTGGTCATATTTTGCTCTTTGACTGTCAGGTTGTTGGCTAGAATGTCTACAACTCTCACCTCAGATTCGGAGTAAAGACTTTCCATTTGAAGTAACAGTATTGATAGTGAAGAATATACTCAACTTTTTGGCATGGGAGGACACATAATACTCAATCTATTAAAAGAGACCTATATACTTGAAAAGGCATTCTATTGCTTTTATAATTCAGTCTGTGGAAAGTAAAGCTTGACAAGATCACCTTGGCTGGTGGGAGGACAGAGATAACCCAGTGACCTTCACCTATGCCCTGGGAGGCCATGTCTGAATCCCTGGAAGTAGGGTGGTCAAGAAATGCTTATGTTTATCAAAAAGAACACAGGTTTTCAACACTTGAGAAATATGGGTCTAGTTTAGAAAGGGCTTCTCTTAAGAGTTATGAGGGCTTAAGTCTATGACCTTATTAAAGTCTCAGAGTGGTAGCTCAAATGACACAATCCAAACTACAAAATACTAATCTGAAAATAACCCGATGTCTTTACTGCTATTTCACAAAGCAAGTTTGTGCATGGCACCTCTCTTTTCCATTTTTGTTTTTTTTCATTCTACATTCTTTCCTAGTATTTGTCCTACTCCTATCACTTGCTTCCTGATGTCTTAGGCAAAACTCAGAAAAACCCATCTGGGAAAATTAGAACTGTCCTCAGAAGGTAAAGGAGGAGAGGAAACGTGCCAGTCAGAGTTAGTACCTCTTAAGTGGGCAAAAGTAAAAGAGAAGGTAAGAACACCTATGTTTTAAAATGTTTTAACTTGTCACATTAATGTGTATGTTTTGGGGTTGGGGAAGAAAAAAATGGAAAAAAGCATTTTAGATTCTTACACCCTTGAGGGAACAAAATACATCATTCTCTGAATGCTTTAACAGGGTTTAAATACAGTCTAGATGCTTCTCTATATTATGGAAGCAATAGACACAGATGACTCTTAGCTTCCCCTTCCATATTTCCAAAGACTCCTTTGGCAGAAGCATGGCAATTAGTTTAGAGTTACAAATTTTATTATCAGGTCAGTCACAAAAAGATAAGGCAAGATGCAAGTATAATGACGGTTTCTACCTTTCAAGCTAGTAATGAGGGTTCTAGCTTTGTATCTAGAAGAATTAGATAAAATTATTCCTTATGTTAAACAACACAATGTTTTTTTTAATTGCTAAAGTGCAGACATTTAGGAATGGCATACGTCTCCATGCCTGGATATTATACAGACGGTTTATACTTCATCAAATGTGGTTTCTTGACTGCAAGTTTAACTATCATATTAATTAATCCTGGAGAATTTTGGTTTACTAATAATCCACTTCATATTTTTCAATACAAAATGTGCTCAATGTAGTGCTAGTATAAAGAGCTCTTACACATTTTCAAGATGGAAGAGACTGATTTAGTAGAGGTAATCTTCCTATTTGTAAGAAAAGAATAGCAAAATATAATGATGTACATCTTAGAGAATCTGTCTATTTCAATCAGCAGGAGAAAGAATCTTCTCCACTATCTTTGAGGTCCTGCTTCAGAATATGGCTTCTGCCTAGCCATCTGGGGCTAGTTTCCTGTGGCTTCTGATTCTTCAAATTGCTTGAAATATAATCAAGAGTAAGAAAGTGTGTTAGTTAAGATTGGCTTCAGCTATTTACAATAGCCACCTACTACGGAAGCTGCAAAGCACAAGCTTATGCTCAGATGAAAATTGGAGACTGAAGCCTGGGATTTCAGGGGTTTCATGAAGTCATGAGGACCCCAGAGATGCACCACGCTCTCCCATCCATTCTGTTCACAAATGCAATACCTCTGCATTTTAGGCAGCAGGAAAAAAAGATGTGGCAGAAAAACCAAAGGGTACACTCCTGTGGTCATTCACAAAAATTACCTAGAAGTCACAAATTTTTGCTTCTACATTATTGATGGTGCTGAATAAGATCAAGGCAGAAAGAGAAACAATACTTATTAGTTAGGCAATCAATAATCTCTGCCTCAGAAGGTTATAATGACACAGCATACAAAGGCACCTTAGAGTAAACTTAAATTTCCAGAGACTATATTACATATTACATATGTATTAATATTAATTATGTAAGTATTCCTTCCCTATAATTACTTATGTATTATTCTGCAATCAAAAGAGGGCCTCTGGCCTTTCCTATAGTATTTCTGATCATATCTAGGCTTTTTATTGCCAGTAATTACTGCTGAAAGCTACATACTCTAAATCCTCCCTATTCCAACCTCAGGTCTCTAGGTCTTCCAGTTTCCTGCCATTTGGGAGCTTGAGAATTCTCATCAACTTACCCATTGTTAGAATAGGAGAAGCTAATGCTCTGCGTGTGTGTGTGTGTGTGTGTGTGTGTGTGAGAGAGAGAGAGAGAGAGAGACAGAGAGAGAGAGAGAGAGAGAGAGAGAGAGAGACAGAGAGACAGAGAGAGACAGAGACAGAGAGAGAGAGAGAGAGAGAGAGAGAGAGAGAGAGAAGAAGGGAGGAACGGAGAGAGGGAGGGAGGGAGGGATGGAAAGAGGGAGGGAGGGAGGGAGGAAAGAAGAAAACTATCTTCAACTCTCAGAGACTGAACATACAAAAGTCTATTTCTAACTCTTGCTGCATGTCCAGTGAGGTTTTCTGGGGAGCCCTGCTCCACATAGTCACTTAGCAGCCATGCTGAGGAAGGTTCCACCAACCATCTTGTAGCTATATCACCGAGACCATTTGGCCTCCTCTGTCACTTTGGTAGCGGAAGAAAGACACTTCGGTAGCGGATGAAAGACACTTCGGTGTTTTCTTTTTACTGCCTTAGACTTCAAATTGACACCACTTCTAATCTCATTTTGTTGGCCAAATTAGGAACAGGGTCCCACCTGATTGCAAGAGGACAGGGAAATGTTTCTTTCACATGGCAGAGAGAGAAGGAGAACTGAGTATTGAATCGAATTAATAATGTATATCCCTTGAGCTGATTGTGACTCTGTAAGGTCATCCTCAGGCTCATGAGCCTAGTCACTCCTCAGTCATTTCTGATCCACCTTATGGGGCAGTGTTATACATGGAACTTCTCTATGAAACTTGTAGTCTCCTAGGCCACTATCAGGAGTCCAAAAATTGGTTATGATGTGTTCTCTAGTACTTTGAAACATATCTGAAATTTTAATTCCCTATTCAAAAAGCAGGTAGGGAAGGATTTTTCCTTAGAAACCAACTGTTCTAAGCTCTCAATAACATATCACCTCTATTTCCTTCTTTCATCTCATTAAGCTCTTATTTTCTTCTTGGGGGTAACTTACACTTTGGTGTCATATCCTATATTCTTTGAATCTGCTTCAAGTTTCAGTGGCTCAGATAAGTCATTTTTTGTTTGTTTGTTTGGTCAATAGAGCCTTACTATTTCAAATAAAAGCTTTGTTTTCAAGATTATTTGTTTCTGCTATAGATTTACAAATCCCACTAAGCATTTTAATTGCCTTATTTGTCATACACTGTATCTTCCCACCTCTTAAGGGTAGTGCATATAGAAAGTTTTTTCCTACCACTTGAGTAGAGGATGGCAATGGATACAAAAATAAGGGTAAGATGAAAATATTTTTTTAACTTTAAATATATTATTTAAATATATGTATAAAGTTTGGAACACCACTGTTATAACAACTATACTATTTGCAAAACTTTAAATATAATTATGTTCATTTCACTTAAATTGTGATTTTTTTTCTGTGTGTCTTCCCATCCTTTAAAACAATGGGTTTCAGGGCATCAAGAGAATCATAAAGTCCCAATTCAGATTTGATTGCTAAATTAGATTTTTTTATTTTTTACTCTGTAAAGAGTCTTGATTTGAGAGTCAGGCTTGCGAAAGAGAAAATGAATTTCTAAATTCCAAAGTGCCATTTATAAGTCTGGTAGACTTGGACAATGGAGCCATATATACTATACATCTATAAATCACAATGAAGAGTTTTCAGACAATATAGCATAAGGAATTCCATCAACTAGGAAAGAAGCCAAGATAGAGGAGAAAAGAGAATGCAGTCAAATTCAAAGATTCTTACTTCTTTTCTCAGTACTGAAATGTTTTTAAATGTTCTTAAGATGGTGTGAAGCTCAGGTAGATCAGAAATGGAGCTAAGACAGGTCCTCTCTGTTACTCTGAAAAGAGACTATCCTATGGTACAGATGCACGTTTGCATCATAAAGCAATTAGTACAGAGGAGAATGGTGTGGAGTATGTGTATGTTTAAGTAGAGAGAATACTGGAGAGAGTCCAGTCATTCCACATGCCTTTGCTCATATTCCTGGTAGAAAGGGGCCACATCCAGAAGTTTCCTTATGCTCTCAGTAATGAATATGATGCAACACCCACATATCCTTCATGAACGAAGGATTTGTTCCCCTAAATGCTAGAGGTGTTCCCAGCAGACAGCCCCAGCTATGTCTTTGGTGCATGCTTTTGAAGAGTCTCACCTTGCTCGAGGTCATGGTTCCTTCCCAGAGTAGTGTATATTCACTGACTGGTGACTCGGGTGCAAAAGACAGGTGTCTTCTGTGTGGGAAGACACACAGAAAAAAAATCACAATGTTAGTCAACACCTATGGGCAATTACATAAAATTCTTTTGCTAAACCAATTCTTCCTTTGCCTTTTGTGAAGCATGTTTATTTTGGGTACAATACCACCAGATGTTTAAAAGGAGCCACAAATCTTATATGAATTTTAATGGGCCTATGGATAGTTCTTGTTTGTGGAAAGTAATCAAGAACTTATTCTAATATGTTGACAAAGTTCTGTGGTACTTGCCCTCTTTTAGTACTTTGCTTGATGATTGGGATCGGTAAAAATTTATATCAGTTGGGATGTAAGATACCCACAACTTTATCCATTGAATGGCTATCATAGAAAGACAAGTGTTCCCTCTAGTTACCATCCAGTAGTTTTCAACACCTCAGCTTATTCTGTACTAGAGCTATTAAGAAAAGTTGTTTGTCTTATCACATGGCTTATGACAATAAAGACTAAGTCTGAAAGGCTACTTCCATCTTGGGAAAGTCCCCAGAAGGGGCAATAAGACACAAGAGTTAGTTAAGGCTTATCTCAGAATAACTGAAGTGCTGCTACTGGTTGATTCTTCTCCGCAGCCTTCAACAAAGAAAACCCCACGGAGAGTAGTATTTCCTTCTCACATTCCTCCCCACAAAATAAGGTTTATATTAATTGATCAAAGTTTTTCCCCCTAATCTCAAGACTTTTCAACTTGTTGGTTTGTTTTGTTCAGTTCATGTATTTCTATTACATTCTCCATATGAAAAAATCATCATAGCTTTGCTACCGTGGGAATGTCGTGTAGCTTAAAACAGATGTTAATGACAATTTGATTAAAAGGAAACATCAGAAAAGTCAAAATGACTGTGGGAAAGAGTGCTAATACTCTTTGGGGTTAGAAAAATACAACTATGTTATATTGACACACTTTGAGGACTAATGTAAAAATTTTTCCTTTGGCTGTTTGTCCATGTGAAACAGACTTGTAAACCAATCCCAAAGGTTTCTGTAGTCAAGAGGCATTTTCTAAAAGATTGCTTTTGAAATTTTTGTGGGGAAGAATAGTAAAAATATTACTCCCAGTTATCCCAAAGTATTCCCTCCTGCCCCCTTATATTCTACGTTTGAAGTACCAGATAGTCTACACATCAGCTACATAGTCTACGAGTGTGGAGAAAGGAAAGGGGGAACCCTGATGGGGCTGAATAAAATATTTGCTAAGGACCTAAATTCTGCTTAGTCTTCAGAAATCCCCTTAATTATCCTTTATTAGAGATCCTTCTAATCAATCAGGGTATGACCCCTTTGGGTTGTGACTCATTTCCTGCTTCCCAGCTCAGTGTCATGGGGCCTGTACTGAGGTCTTCTGATGGGATGCAGGGGTTTCTACTCTTGAGAGATTTTGCTTTGACCTATTCATGGATTCTTTCCTCACTCTGTCTTCTCAGTCACTTAGCAGCTTTTCTCCTAGTTAAAGGATGTAAGTGATATTTCTCAGGATCTTGTCAGTTTCCCTTTTGCTTCTTTGATGAGGCCGCTGGGAAAGAAACCTGGTCACCTCAAAAAAGAAAAATTTGCAATTTATACCCTAATCTTGTTCTGTGATTGGTTTCTTTTGGTGAATCCTTAGTTTTGCTTATCATTATTATGTTTGCCTACTTTAATTTAGGTATGGGAGCATGAGATTTTGGGCCACTACATCACTATACTATCATAACTTGCAAAAATTCTCACTTTATTCTTTGCACACAGGAATCCTCAATGGATAATTCAGGCTTTGAGGGAAAAGTTTAAGTACAAGATAGAACTATGAGCCAGTGATAATCTGCCTGAACCATAGTTCTTTTTGAATAAGATGATAAATTAAAGTCTCTAATTAAATATCGTATTTATCATTGCTTCTTACATTGAAGGGGAAGAATAAAAGCAAGTTTGGGTGTTAGAATGTTTAGAACTCTCCCTATCTGCAACATTTTTTGGTACCCTGGGGTTAAATCTATGTTACGTAAACAAAGGAAAATAAAGTTATGAACAATTATCAGTTGAATTTAGTCAATGAACAAACTATCTGCTAATTATAAGCCTTAGCTATTTCCTTTCACTATGTTCTTTGGAAAATTGCCCAACACATTCCTTAACTTAGCTTGTCATGGATTTCTGAAGAATTAGAATCTGATTTATAATTTAAAAGTCTGATTTTATACACACACACACACACACACACACACACACACACACAAAGAGACTTTGAAACTAGGAAGAAAAGTGAACCTTTATACAATATAATCCTTTTCCTTCTCCAAAAGATAAATTTTATCCTAATTCTTTGCTTAATGACCTATAAAATACAATATATAAGTAATTCAATCATAAAACTATTAAATGAGGAAATTAGCATGCTAAAAGCCTTGTATTTCTAAAAGAATTCTAAAAATCCTTTCGGCATACAACTTTTCATTTGCAGGTCAATAATAGAATAGGACCAACAGGAGAAAATTCAAAGAATTAGCATTGTATTTTGAAGACTATTAAAAAATAAGATTTTTACCTAACTCTCAGAAGCAAATCTAGTAAATTGAAATATATTTATAACTATGGGCAAAATATCACACAAGCTGCTCCTGAACTAGCAGCCTCACACAGAAAAAAGAGTTCCAAAATTTAACCAGGTTTTCTACGAACTACTGTTTTTATTTTTTAAACTTGTCAGTAGCCATTTGCAAAATAATCAGAATAATCTGTATCAGCAAAAGGAACTATTGCAATTACAGTTAGGTCCACTTTAGTGAAATCTCTAAATTCACAGTTATTAACGACTTTAACATTATTCATTACATAAATTGATGAAAGCACAGGCAAGCTTTAAAATTGCTAATTAGAAAATGGACAATTTTCTAGAGGCGCACAACCTTCCAAAGCTAACTCAAGAAGAAACAGAAAGCCTGAACAGTCTGATTACCACCAGGGAAATTGAATCAGTAATCAATAATCTCCCAACAAACAAAAGCCCTGGACCAGATGGCTTTACAGGTGAATTTTTCAAAACGTTCAAAAAAGAATTATCACCTATTCTCCTCAAGCTCTTCCAAAAAATCCAGAAGGAAGGAAGACTCCCAAACACTTTTTACGAAGCCACTATCACCCTGATCCCAAAAGCAGACAAAGACACCACAAAGAAAGAAAACTACAGGCCGATATCTCTAATGAACATAGATGCAAAAATTCTCAACAAATTATTAGCAAACAGAATTCAGCAATACATTAAAAAGATCATACACCATGATCAAGTGGGATTCATCCCTGGTATGCAGGGGTGGTTCAACATCCGCAAATCAATTAATGTGATACACCACATTAACAAAATGAAAAATAAAAATCACATGATCATATCAATAGATGCAGAAAAAGCATTTGATAAAATACAGCAACCTTTTATGATAAAAACCCTTAAGAAAGTGGGAATAGAGGGATCATATCTTAACATAATAAAGGCCATATATGACAAACCCACAGCTAACATCATACTCAATGGGGAAAAGCTAAAACCATTCCCCCTAAGATCAGGAACAAGACAAGGTTGCCCACTTTCTCCACTTCTATTCAACATAGTGCTGGAAGTTCTAGCCACAGCAATCAGACAAGAGAAAGAAATAAAAGGCATCCAAATTGGTAAGGAGGAAGTAAAATTATCATTATATGCAGATGATATGATACTATATATAGAGAACCCTAAAGACTCCACCAAGAAACTATTAGAACTGATAGATGAATTTAGTAAAGTAGCAGGATATAAAATTAATATTCGGAAATCAGTTGCATTTGTATATACCAATGATAAAATAGCAGAAGGAGAAATTAAAAAAACAATTCCATTTACAATTGCTCCAAACACTATAAAATATCTGGGAATAAATCTAACCAAAGATGTAAAGGATCTGTACTCAGAAAATTATACAACACTGAAGAAAGAAATGAAAGAAGACATAAATAGATGGAAACACATTCCATGTTCATGGATAGGAAGAATTAATATAATTAAAATGTCCATACTGCCTAAGGCAATATACATATTCAACGCAATTCCTATCAAACTACCAACGACGTTTTTCACAGAAATAGAACATATAATCCTAAAATTTATATGGGACCATAAAAGACCCCGGATAGCCTCAGCAATCTTGAGAAATAAGAACAAAGTGGGAGGTATAACGATACCTGATTTCAAACTATACTACAAGGCTACAGTAATCAAAACAACATGGTACTGGCATAAAAATAGATACATAGATCAATGGAACAGAATAGAGAGTCCAGACATAAATCCATGCCTATATGCCCATCTAATCTACGACAATGGAAGCAAGAATGTACGATGGGGTAAAGATAGTCTGTTCAATAAGTGGTGTTGGGAAACCTGGACGGACACATGCAAGAAAATGAAGCTGGACCACCTCCTTACACCATATACAAAAACAAATTCAAAATGGCTTAAAGACTTAAATGTAAGATCTGAAACCATAAAATATCTAGAAGAAAATATAGGAAGAAACTTCATGGACATTACCCGGAGTAAGATTTTCACTGATATATCCCCTCGCGCGAGCGAAGTAAGAGAAAAAATAAACATGTGGGATTACATCAAACTAAAAAGTTTTTTCACAGCAAAGGAAACCATCAATAAAACAAAAAGGGATCCTACTGTATGGGAAAAGATATTTGCCAATGATATATCTGATAAGGGATTAATATCACAAATCTATAAAAAACTTACTCAACTCAACTCCAAAAAAACAAACAACCCAATTAAAAAATGGGCAGAGGACTTGGGGAGACATTTCTCTAAGAAGGACATACAGAAGGCAAGAAGACATATGAAGAAATGCTCAACCTCACTAACCATCAGAGAAATGCAAATAAAAACCACAATGAGATACCACCTCACTCCAGTCAAAATGGCTATTATCAATAAATCAACAAACAACAAATGCTGGCGCGGATGTGGAGAAAAGGGAACGCTAGTGCACTGTTGGTGGGACTGCAGATTAGTGCAGCCACTATGGAAAACAGTATGGAGGTATCTCAGGAATCTGAAAATGGAACTACCCTATGATCCAGTAATTCCACTCCTAGGCATCTACCCGGAGAAATCCAAAACTCCAATTCAAAAATCTGTATGCACTCCTATGTTTATTGCAGCACTTTACACAATAGCCAAGATATGGAAACAACCAAAATGCCCATCGGTAGATGACTGGATTAAGAAGCTGTGGTACATTTATACAATGGAGTATTACGCAGCCATAAAGAAGAAAGAAATCTTATCATTTGCAGCAACATGGATGGATCTAGAGAACATTATGTTAAGTGAAATAAGTCAGAAAGAGAAAGACAAGTACCATATGATCTCACTTATATATGGAATCTAAAGAAAAGACTATGTGAATGAACTAATCAGAGTCAGTTTTGGGGACGAAGAGAAAAAACCGAGAGTGGTTAGATGGGTGTGTGGGAGGGGTTGGGGATAAGGGGAAAGGTGAAGGGATTTGGAAGCAGCTGGTAACCACAAGATGGCCTCAGGGTTTTTCTTTTGAAAATTAATTTGGGGAAGGTATTCTATAATGTTGTAAAGATTTTGTTGGGTATCCGATGGACATGCGTCCTATTTGGGAGACCACCTCAGGGATACTGTGGATACCTGGTCATGGCATTGTACATCAGAAGCTAAACATTAATGAATGCCAACTATAATTTTATATATATAATGTGATGGTTCAGTGTGAGGTCGGAGGGATAGTGGATGGGGGGAGGGGGGTTCACAGTATGAGGGATATAAATGATGAACGTCTAAGTATTACCTTGTTTTGTACACCTGAAACTAATAAATAAATTAATTAATAAAAAAAAAAAAAAAAACTTATCAAACTTTACATTTTAAATATGCTTAGCTTATTGTATGTCAATTGCACCTCAATAAAACTGTTACCAATAAAAAAAATAAAAATAAAAAAAAAATAAAAATAAAATTGCTAATTAGAGTATAATAGCCCTTGAAAGATACTTAACATCTAACTAGTGACCTGTAGAAAACCTGTCCTATTTGGTCCACAGGTAGTATATAGCACCTATTATATAGCAGGTACTTGAGGTTTAGTCTCTTCGATGATACCTACGTTTATTTCTCTCATATGAATATTCTGTTCTTAACAAATAAATCATTCACTAAAAATTATTTTTAGTGCCTATTATCTTTTCTCTTTACAACATAGATGACCAAACTTCAAAACTCAAAAATAATAAAACAATTAAGAAAAGTTATTTGACCTAAATGAGTGATATATAATATACATATTAGTGCTGACTTTATAAAATGGTTATCTTCAGGCACATTCTTTTTCAAATAGCAACTCGATTTTGAAGTAGATGATGATTCTCCTTTAGTAGATTGTGTCTTTTGGTTATCATATAATCGGTGACGGTAAATGCCAACAAGCATTTTCTGCAAATTACATGCTGTTCGTGAATGGTCTTGATAAGTGGAACTTAGTATTTCATTTTCAATAGATATACACTTTTTTGTCTTTTGAAGCTCACCTTTTATTGCAAAATACTAAAGTATTACCAAACAAAATATAAATAACTAGCTGCAGCGTTCCACCATACAACAGTGACAAAATCACTGGAGGAAAAGTGTTCAGACTGTATTCTCTGGAGATTACTGAAGACTAGTAGACTACATGAAGACTGCTCCACCTATAATTGCCTGCAAGTACTTTATGTAAACCTAAGCTAACTGGTGACCTCGCAGTTTCCTGCCTCTTGCAGGCAATAGTACGGCCCATGGCATAACTGACAGGTTCTTTCAGTGGTTGGCTAAGACACCAAGTTTGAACATTTTTCTACCATCACCAGAGACTTAATAGAGTTTGCAGTCTTTAGATGCACCTTTAATCACTCTGCATACTGACATTTAAAGAGATATGTGAGTTGCACTACACATGGGATGGGTTAGAAGAGAAATAGGATGTTGCTGGATATCTTTTAGACTTAATCACATATTGAAAAGAATCTTCACCGCACACATGTCTCACACGCTATCTAATGCTGGATTGTTTTAATGCAATTGTCAATAATAATGCTTATTTATAAAATAAAAACTGTAAGATAAATGCTGAGCCTGACAGGTGACCAGGACACTTGATATAGACTGGCACTTGCCAGGCAAACCAGAATATACGAGTATAGCTTTATGTCATATTTAGCACTATTATCATGGTCACTTCCAGGCTTTCTGATGTTCCGCCCCTGGAGACTGGGGCAGTACTCTGTGATCCTTTTCTTCTTTGCCCCACGACCTCTGGAGCTCAGATTATACTTCAGCCCTTGAGATGAAGATGGTCCTCTAAGTATAGAGACCTTTGGCTGCAGATAACAGAAGCTCAACTTGAGCTAGCTCGGCAAAAATTACACCAAAAACTGCAGCAGCAATAGTAACAGATGATATTTACTGGAAAGCTATTGGCACAGGTTGCAGAATTAAAGATGAGAAGCCAGGCATCAGAAAACCAGGAGTCAGACCAGCCTCAGGGCCACAGGGATTAGAACCATAAATCCAATGTTACCAGGCACACGCGCACAGCGTGTGTGTGTGTGTGTGTGTGTGTGTGTGTGTGTGTCCCTCTCACTTTTGCATTTTTCTGTGTGTCTGGTTTATTTTCCCTAGTGTGAACGAGCTCCTTCCGCATGGCTGGGGTAATGGCCTATGGCAGCTGCAGGTTCATATCCTCCCAGATTCATTACCAAAGGAAAGTATCTTCTTCTCTTAAATATTAAATTCTCTTAATCTAACTATACTTTAAAGGTAAAATACCTAATTATATTAAAAGTCAATGTTAACCATTATCACTTAAAAAACAATAAACATGTACTTTCCCTGTACCTTGGAATCACACTGATGTTTATAGCTATAGGACCCCAAAGGGAGTTGTTTTATTTCCTCCAAGAGTTATGGAAGCTGTAAAATGAGATAATAAACTAAGTGAGGTACAACTAAATACCCGTAGATCTCCAGAACCAGTATTCAGAGACTGAGCTTGTTTCCCATCATTCTCATTCCAACCTTACTAGGGATTAAAAACAGAAAAGATAATGATGATTCAGGACAGGCACAAAGCTAATTGGTTTTCATATTCTCTATCTTTCTAAGGATTGTGTGTAGGCATATATACGTGTGTGTGTTTTAATTTTGTGCTCCGTAGGATTTTATTGCTGTATTAAAAATTAATTCTTAACTACACTTTTACTAAACACTTTCTTTACAGCGCAAAAGCAATTTATGCACTGGAAAATGAATAAAGAAAGAACTCTATTAAGGCTAGCAAAGGAAAAGGCATGTTTTATAGCCTTTGAGGCTAACTGAATCATAAAATCTAACTATGTTTAAACTTGGTTTCTTGTTTCCCACTCAAACAGTACTTTGAAAGTATCCCAATTCCCTGTCTGTTGGATAGAACATACGTTCTAGATATATGGTCCTTTAAAAGTCTTGGCAGAAATTATGTCAACAAGAAAGTACTGGTTGATTTCCTGGGAAAGGAAGAATTTTACACACACACACACATACACACACACACACTCACATACACACACAGAGATTTTTCTTAACTTTACAGCCTTCTTTCCCAAATCATTTGTTTCTTTGAAAAGTGTTTGACCATAATTAGTACATTGATAAAACTGTTCTTTCAAGTGGAGGTAAAGCTTTGTGAAATTCAAGGCTATTCTGGAAAATGCAAAGATATTCTCAAGTAGCAATAACATGTAAAGCAAAAATGCTTTTTAATAGCAAGTTATATTTGTGATGAATTTTTTAAAATTTGAGCATTTTTATTTCCTCCTATTTCGTTACTGTTTATAACATCAACATCCAGTGCCACCATTTAGTTGATGAGTAACCTTGGACAGATTAGTTTATCTCTAAAATTTCTTCCTGTGAGTAACGGGAACAATATTGCCTTCTTCAGAGTGTTGTTACAAAGATAAATGATACACAGATGAGGACTTACTATCGCATGTGGCATAAAGTAAGGTTCAATACATTTCTCAACAGGCTTGCGGTAGGTTGAAGTCTGTAGCTCGAAAGATGGCTATCAAGATTTTACGTGAAGTAAAGAGAGTCCTCATTACATAAAAGGAGTCAAATCTTTCTCATTCTTAGAGATATGAGGGTTGTGGGAGCCTACAGAGCTCTGATAAAATAATGATTAAAACCACGTTTATCAAAGAAACAGAATACCTCCCTGAACCTCACCATTTTTACCCATACTCCAAATATTTTTCTGTTTAGAGGGGAGCATGATTTCAGTTTGATAGGAGTATAACAGGTACATAACAATAAAAGTTATCGCTTAGGTCTGATAACAATAAGAGTTATCTCCTAGAAATTGTGTCTCTATTTCAATTTGCTTTGGATGATTTATTAGTCTACCAGTCATTAGCTGAAATTGCTAAGTCATTCCATCCCTGTGATTCACAGTGGCCCACAAAGGTAGTATCATGTGTTGAAAGGGTTGCAAGGTAATTCATCATATCTACCTGCTCTAAATTTGATTCTTGCTTTTGGTTTGTGAGGAATCATGTTTAAATTCTAGCCCCTTCTTTCTGCTTAGATGGTAAAGCTCATGACAAGGACTGAATGTAACTTTGAATCTTCAACAACTAGCTTAGTTCCTAAAATGTGGGTCTTTTGGTCTGTGTTGCACTATAGCATACCTCAGTCCTCCTTATCTTTTCTCCTGGGTCACCAGGCCTTGGTGTTATAGGCATAGGCAAGTATGGCAGGAATCTAGTGCTAGACTCAGTACCCCACAGGACGATGTTTAATCAACTTATAGACATTTGGGATTTAGTCTTCTTTTCCTTCCCCTCCCCCAAATAATGGCATATAAGGACTTCTGTGGTTAAATGACAGCCTGAAGTTGACCCCTCAGCCACCAGAGAATTGAATTGAATCTCTTATATAAGCAAGGAAGCTGTGGGAAGTGTCATTCCCATGGGACCTTTCCTATGACGGTTCAAGTTTAAACAATATATCTGGGGAAAAGACACAATGTGGGGGGAACTATAATAAGATTTTCTTGTGTGTTTGTATAATTTCTACTTTTTGGCTAAAAGGATGTAATCAATGGCTTCATGTTTTTCGGCATTTGGTCTCAAGCCAAGCGGAAAAATAGCTCCTCTCCCACTGAGGATCCTCCCAAGGCTTGAGCGTCTTTGTGTTGTGAGAACCTCATCCCAGGATGTTTCCCTTGTTATGAACTGGGGAGAGTGGACGTGCAGACCTGGCCACTGTGGCCGGTCATTAACACTCCCCAGCTGTCTCAAGACATGGGATCTCAAAATAAAAGTGATGTGAAACATCCCCAGGCCTAAAAAGTTACTTGACTAACATCGGGGCATGAGAGAGGAACTTTCTGTGACTCCCGAACACTTCCTGATGGTCTTGCTACAGAATGTGTGTGGGGAGAACCTGGGCTCTGTCTGTTCATCGGCAGGCTCCAGAGACCCAGGTGTGGGAGCAGACATGTGAGCTAGGCGACTTCATTTCACTTCCAGACAGCATGTGATCATTACATGCACTGTATCCATGCTTTGCCCTTTGTATCATTATAAACCAGAGTCTGGGCCTGGAAGAAGCATCTACTTCAGACAAAAGCATTTTGTTCTATTATCATTTTCCCATCCAAATTAGGTCATGAGCTAGGTTAAATTATTTTATTGGAATCAAAACAAAATTAAGATTGGTTGTTAGAGTGGTCAAAGTAACCAAACTGCCTGTATCCTTATCAGGACAATTTTATTGTATAGGTTAAATGAATTAATTTTTTATAAAAAGGACTAAAGGTTTCAGGGTATGACTTGAAATATTCAACCTCCGCTTGACCAGATCTAGGGTCTATATAAAAGGACCTAACATTAGCGTTTCTTTTTAATCTATTTTTATCTAAATTAAAATCAAATAAAATCAAGTTCATCCCAGATCAGCTTAGGAATCAAAAGAAAGTTTGAATCCCAGCTGTGCTACCAGCCAGTGTGTGATGCTGGTCATGTAATTTTATCTTCCCAAGCCAAAACCTCCGAGTCAGCAAAATTAGGGCAATACCTACTTCACTGAGTTGCAAAGAATAAATGATAATGTATATCAGAGAGGCCTATAGTGTCTACATGGACGTTAGCAGCCCAATTAATGCTAATTCCCTCCTTACAAGGTAATTCAAGATATTCAAGTAATTAAACATTCCTCAAATATTAGGCACCTACTTGTTACACCTTAAGTTGTGTGAGTTGTATTTTTAACTAGGCCAGCTGTCTCATAGTTTGGAATTTCATTCTAGTAAGTCCACCATTGGTTCAATCAGATTTAAAAGAAAAAAACAACAACATTATAACAGTAAGTCATCCTTCAAAACGAGAGATAATTTCTAAGTGAAAATTATGTGATATTTAAAGACCTTAAATACTAAAAAGATTATGGTATACTACTCCCCTTACCATTTATTTATTCATTCTCATTTAACAAGTATCTATTAATTGCTTACAATATGCCAGGCACTGTTCTGGCATATTAAAGAAGTGATCCAACAAGACAATTCCCTCTGCAGATACAAAGTTTATATGTTAATGCAGAAAATAAATATAATGACTATTATGTCAGAGGTGATACAGGCTTTGGGAAAAAGTAGAGTAGGGTAAGAAGTATGGACTGCTGCAGCCAGGGACAAAGTTTGAAATTGTAAATAGGATGCTCAACATACACTTCAATGTGAGAAGTAAAGAAAGCAAGGAGATGAGAGAGAAAACCATGTAAATACTAACAGGAGAATCTTTCAAGCGAAGGGAATGGCCAATGCAAAGGCCCTAAGGTATGAGAGGGCCTGCTGTGTTTGAGGGAAAACAAAGCGGCCAGTATCGCTAGAATGCTAGAACGGAGTGAGAGAGAGACAAAGTAGTAAGATATGAGCTCAAAGATGTAATGAAGGCCAGATCTTATTGACCTTGTAGTTTAAGGACTTAGATTTTGTTCTGAGTGAAATGTGGAGCCATTGCAGAGTTTTGGGCAGAAGAGTAACAAAAACTGACACATTTTGACAGGACCACTCTGGCTGCTGTGCTGAAAATAGATGAGAAGGCTAAGAAATTGGTTGGCAGGCTATTGCAAAAATTCAAGTGAGAGATGATAATTGATTGAACCAGAGTGAAAGTGGAAGTGGTGAGAGATGGTCAGATCCTGTGTATATGTTGAAGTTAGAAGAGCCAACTGGACTTCATGACAGGTTGGAAATAGAGGAATCAAGAATGCTTTCAATGTCTTTGATCTGATCAGCTGAAAGGATATGGAACTGCCATCAACTGAGATAATGAATTAAATTGTAAGAGTGTGGACTTTGTACCAGTAACATCACCTTTATCTACACAAAAGCCCTTAGTAGTTAAAACTAATAGCATTTCAAGTAAATTTTGAATAGAAATTCTGAATGTATCAGAAATATATTTTTAGACCTCAGGCAAAGGTCCATTTTTTTTTGAACATTAGATACAACAATTTCAAATATTAAATGATATAAAGTACATGTTGAAGTTTATTATAAATTAATTTGGCCTCTAATAAGTACATACTTATAGTGCCATCTACTGTTCGGTAGCAAAATCATAACACACTGTCAAATTAGGAGAAAAAAATAAAATACAAGTCTCTTCTTATTTATTATCAGTAATTCCATTCTGAAAATCAGATGTTCTATGTGACAACACTAACTTGGAGAATACATCCCAGTATTTCAATAAGGAAAAATTATAGCTAACAAATTACACATCAACCCAAAACACTTATCAACACTATGAAATGCAACAAAAGCTCACTAAAATATATATGTGTAAGTATATATGTATGCATATATATGCAACAAACTATCATATGAGGATGTAAATGCTTAAAACATTACTTTCTGATTACCAAATAATTAATATGGTTATCTAATAAATAACTGTTTTTGCATACAGTAACATTTGTTGACCACTGACATATTTTTCAGGAAGTCTACAAATGATTTTAATTTTATTTGGAATGTAACTCAATTTTTTTCCCTAATCATTTGGTTGAACATGTTATATTTACTACAGAATTATCTCTAGGATATATTGTTACACCAAAAAAGTAAGACAGAGAAAATTATGTATGATCTATCATTTATCTGGGAAAAAGGAGAGGATATTATATAGATAGATAGATAGATAGATAGATAGATAGATAGATAGATAGATAGATAGATATGTTATTACATATAACATTACATATGTGTATATATACGTACATATATGTGTGTTATTTATAAAATAGACAGAGAAATCATAGAAAGATTAAAAGCAGTATCCTGTAGGAGGAAGAGATTAGAGCAGAGGAAACAAATAGAATCATCACTTCCTTAACACCTTGCTCAGTAGATTCAACTACATAATTATAAAGCACAATTAAGTATGACAAGGAATTTCAATAGATACAATGAAATGAATGAAAAGTTCCATTAAGTAGTGTGAATAAAAATTCTTATGCTGATCCATATGTTCTATAAAGTTAAGGTGTAAAATAACAAAAGTAATTTTTAATAAGAAAACGTTCTGTCCGGGTCTGCCCACAAACTTCACACATTGAGGAGACTAAGGACCAAATTTCTGTAACTGACATGCGTTCCACAGACTCTTCTCATCATTGATAGACAATGACCTGAACTCAAGTATTACCATTTAAATTCAAATATTCATGGGCCTTAATGAAATTTTACATTCAACATTTTCTCTTCTGAGTCTCCCCTTGTTTTTACTTCTTGTGGAATTAACACAAATATATTTTCTTCATTTGATAAGATTAATTTATAGACTTCACTAGGATATAGCTTTTTGTGTTTTCAAAATAGTAGGTCATTATTTTACTGTTTTGTTTCCTTTTTTGTGTGTTTTAACCACTCTGCATCTATAAGGAAATCAAGTGTCATCTTACCTACTCCTACCTGACAACATTTTAATTATTTTACAGTTATAGAATGGTAAATAGCAAACTTTAAAGATGAAATTTGTAAAGTAAAATGAAGAAATTACAGATGCAATTATCCTGATGCTTTCCTCCCTCCCTTTCTTTCCTCTATTCTGCCATTTGTTCCGTCACTCAGTCAACATTTATTGAATTTCTGCAATATGCATGTTCTGTGTGTACAGTGGTGAGCAAACTTTGGCCTCATGGAGCTAAGTGTGAATCACGGCAAGGAGGAAACAAAGACATAAGTATACAAGCTGAAGGTTCTAGTAATTTTTGTTTTATTTTGATTTCAGCTATTCCTCAGCCCACATTAGTACTCCATGTGTTAAAAAAGAATGAGCTCTCAAATTCACCTGTGTCCTATAGTAGGTAAAGAAAGACAGGCTTAGGAGGAGGACCAGGGAAAGAGAATAGTCACACAGTGAAAAGAGAACACTTGTAATATCTGATAACATGTAGTATCCCATCCCATCCTGTCCCTCTGTAGGGCTCATTTCAAAAGGCCATGTACTCGTTAGAAAACTTTTCTGACGTTCTAAACTGGAGGTAATTTGTTTCCCCTTTAAACACCAAACTCTTTTATCCTTTGGTACTCACATTTCTCCACCCAACTTCTGTTAACTGTACTTGCAAAATGCCCTTCACTAATAACTTGAGGACAATAGCTGCTTCTTACTCTTTCTAGTATCTTCTACAGAATAAGAGCTTAATAAATGTCGATCAGATTGAACCTTAAAAAGTCATAATTAGTCTGCTGACAATCAAATGTTACATAAATCAAACTGACTTATTAATCAACCATAGTGTTTTAAAAGCTTGGAATAAAAATGTACTCAATTCAAAACTCTGTGTGTGTGTGTGTGTGTGTGTACATATACACATACATAATATAATCTATATATATTTCATATGATGAAATGTTCCAGTCTATAAACTACTCTACCACAGTTCCTAAGGGATCACTTTAAATTTAAAGTAACTTACTGAGTGCTCTCAAACAGATCCCATTTTAATGAAATAAAATCCTTTTCCAGGTTACTGAGTCACCTCTCATCTTCAATTCATGAACTTTTATGAGAAAAATAAAAGTTGATAAAAACTTCTTTGGATTTCTGAAGTAACAGATAATCCCCCAAATAGTGTGAGGCATAGAAAAGAGTACTTGTGTTTGAAAGAGCAAGTCAAAAACAGACAAAAAAGATGAAAGTAAGACTTGCACAATTTTGTTTACTTAGCAAACTGAACATTAGAAAATTTGTCATACCATCCAGAAGTCAAACATATGTAATAACCATATTTTGTGGTCATCTCTGGGGAAGGTTTCTTCACAAATTTTCTGCAAACTTTCTACAAATAATGTCTGTGAATAAGGTTAACAAAAACTCAAAGTGGCAGGTTGCAATGTAGATAGTCAGAGAATTAGTCCAGACTACTAGGACAACCATAAAGATGTTCAGTGCTAGAACCCATATAGCTCAAAATGGATTTAGAATTGCAATTACAGTGACTAAGATACTGGCCATGTAAAATATGACTCCCAAATGTTTCCTATAGATGCTCCCTTGACTCACACTTGCAGTGAGGTAGGTAAACATCTAGTCAAGCAGTGTACTCCTAATTTGGTTGATAATCAGGTAATTCACACATATTTTTGGCTAAGGCTGTGAGAAAGATAGTATGATCTGGCTATGGGATTAAATTCTATATCCCTCCATGTTTATATTACCCCACAGATATTTTTGCTCAATTTACTTTTTATTTTGTTTCCCATAACATTGTAAGAGCCGATGACCTGAGAATTTCATGATATTCAAGATCTTGAGATTATGAGTCATAAAAAAAAATATATAGACAGGGTCAATAAACCCCAGTCTTTGTAGTTTTGACCTTTATCCTGGTATTTTATAAGACAACACAAAATACCTTTTGAAAACACTAATGTGATACTAAAATAAACTGACATTGAAAATGGACTATAAAGATGGGTTTTGATGCATTTTTTGGTATAGTGATGAGCAATTATTAAAGTTATTAGCAGCATTTATTATTTATTTTATGCATTCATTTAAAGAGAATATTTTAGTATCATGGATTTAAGTAAGTTACAATTAAGAAGACCAGGCAAAATAAACTTTCTCAAGTAATACAATTAGTACTCCATGTGTCAAAGAAAAATGCCCCATCAGCTTTGTAGAGCCTTAAAACTTTGGAATAAGCAGTTATTATCTACATGCCCAAACACATGAGGAAACTTTCTCTCAAACAGATTGAGACTTGGCCAAGTTATCAACACTAGATAAGTTAAGAGTAAGGACAAATTATTGAAGTGATTTTAGGGTGGTGAGGCCAAAAATATGACACTCAGTTGACCCAAGTTCTCTTTCAGATTCTTACAGCAAGAATGAAGAAATGTGCCATATAAAAAAGAAGGTAATTTTAAAGACTCAGATATTATACCTCTCACTAATATCTTGGAAAATTCAAAGGAAAATAATTTTTCTTAAATTACAATAGGAGGAAAGCGTGTCGCTTAATAACTAATTGCTGCAGTTTGAGGGGATGAGCCTAAGGAGAAGGCAGAATTCCACACAAAACAAGATAAGCAAACAAAAAAACTGCACTCTTCTTTAGAGAAGATACCTCATATGTTGGTGTGATTATAAGGCGAGTTTCCTCCATTAACCCATTTAGGAAGAAAACGTTTAAAGAACAGCAAAAAAACAACAAAGGAAAAAAATTTAAATGATAATGTATAATAAAGTATGCAAGCACTATTGCTTGCCTATGCAAAATTAATTCCCTACTTCTTTCATACTAACAAAATCCTGACTATTCGTGTCTCTACCCTCATGCAAGGGTGGGCATATCCCTAAGTCAGGAGTAAATCTTGACCATCTAAGTCAGTGATGGATGAGGGGTGGAGCTGCCTGTGGATATGTGAGGGAATTCTGCTTGGAGGCTCCTGGGAGAAGTGTTTCTTTTATCTTAAAAAGAAGAAACTAGATAAGACAATCTCTCGGTACTTCTGGATATTGTGTTTAATTATAATGCCTACACTGCTGCAAATATTTTGTGGGGAGAGGTAGTCTGAGAAAGAAGGCAACATACTCAGAATTTCAGAGAAGAAAACCAAACCAAAAAAAACCAGGGTACTTGATGGCGTCATTGAACCTTTATGTCTAGAACCTCCCACCCCCTGGACTTCATGTGTAAGATAATCCTTATGATTTAAGCCACTTTGAATGGGGTTTTCTGTACTAAACCAAAAGTGTCCTGACACATAAAGAAATGAGAATTTTGACTCTTTCCCTGACAGATGAAATAGACAACTACTTTGGGAGTTATGGAATTTTGGAAAGGCATCTTGAAAAATAGTTGGGGGCTGGGAAGAGATCGAAGAGCAAGAAGTCAGCAGGCAGGATCCTAAGGAGAATGTGCAGTGATGACACCCATATGGCAGGGGTAGCACAGAAGTATCTGTGCTGGATGCGCTAACTCTCTGTAACCCCAAATTGTCAGGAAAATTCAGCAAAGCTACAACGACCTTGTGTTTTTGGTGCTTTGAGAAATAAAGAGTATCTAACAAGTTGTAACACATTGTAGAGAAAGGACAGTAACTACCATAACAAGCTAAGAATTGTTCAATTTGCTGATAACCTGCTCAGCAGGAGAAATATACACCACCATGCAAGTTTTTCAAGAAATTGGAAAGGTAGCTCTGGGAGCTTTTTACAAAAATTGTAAAATGAAATTTTAAAAAATACTAAAAGTGCCTTAGTACATCAGAATTATGAAAATCTTTAAATATATATTATATATTGCAGAATGGTATATGATAAATAACATAATAAATAATTCTATATATTATGATATGTAATATATTATATATTACTAGCCAAGGGCAGGGATCTTCTTTCCCAGACCCCTTCTTTTTTCTTTCCCCAAAGGCTTTGCCCTTCTGTCTTGTTCCTCACCCATCATTGTCCTCTCAGCAGTGGAAATCTTTCCCAAAGCCAGCTGCCCCAGAAGCCACAGTCTACTTTTGTGGAAATGGGGATGTCTTACAACTAAAACCACTTCACTGGAGACCAGGGAATGGGCTAAAGGTGAAATATTTTCTCCCTGGGTTTTTAATCAGTCTCACACAATTCAAACCATTACTTTGGACCTCCAAGTCTTGATTGATATTGTCAGTTGTTCTTTCAGAGAGGAATTTGCAGCTTTTTGGCTGAAAGGAAGGTGTCTGTGTATGTGTACACGTGTGTCACGTTCATGCATTTTCCTCTACTGTCTTTTTTATTTAGGTCAGCGGTATGGAGAGATTGTGGGCATTGGGAAAGAGGAGGACGGAGGGTTTCATTGTATATGAAGGGAGAGCTTTCTTTTACTTTCTTCTATTGCCTCTGAGAGCTTTGGATCTGGAGGCTTGACCACCAGGACATGGCCTGCCTAAACATAAAACCTAGAGGTGGTGGATGATCCCCGAGCCTCAGACTTTCTGTCTCTGGGGAACTGCCTTCTTCAAGGAGGTGGGGAGACATGAAGTGGTTGTTAAGCTTCTGAGTTTTACAAAATAATGTAGAATCTAAGAATAAAGGAAAAAGTTATGAATATGTAATATATAAAAATAAGTTACCTCAATATAGATGATAGAGATAGAGATATATAGAGAGATATTTATCCACTAGGGTATACTACAAATATGTTAACATAATTTAATTTAAATCAAGCAATGTCATCCACTATGCAGTGTGCTGTGGATCACATGAGCTGATAAAGGCATGGCTCCTGTGCGCTCCAGGAACTCACAGAGTAATGGGGAAGGCACACATGCAGGACGTGCAATGATGTATGTAACAAATAAGTAAAAAAAAAAGAAAAAAAAGAAGAATTATTAAGAGAGTAAGGAAAAAACTGATTAACTGCAACGGGATATTTTGAAAGGGCCTCCTTAGGCAGAACCATGAAAGCCAGCCAAGACATCAGCAAATGAAGATGAAGAAATAGACCTACCAGGCAAAGGACAAAAGGTAAGCAAAGTTATGGTAATAAAGAAATGAAGAGTATTTTTAGGAAACAACAAGTAATTTTATGTTGGTAGAGAGTTCAGATAACAATTTATGGAAGGTTAAAGAGATTATTTTGTTTGTGTTGAGGAACTAGAGAGGATTTGGAGGAAACGCATAACATGATCTGATGTATTTAACAAAATTAACTGTCACAGTAAGTAACTGAACTGGCATTGGAGAAGACAATCAAGAATAAAAGTCTGTGGTATCCAGGTGTGGGGTCCAGGTTAGGGTGATATCATTGGAAATAAAAAGGAGAAGCTGAGGCAGGAGATATTTTGAATATAGAATAGACAAAATAAGGCACAAATATGATTCTAGGATTTTCAGCTAGATTACTTGAGAGAAGTATGACACCACTGACCAAAATCAGTAACATAAAAGTACAGAGAAGGACAATAATATTGGAAGTGTCTTAGAAATATTCATGCGAAGTTGACAATAGGCAAGGGGAAAATAAACAAAAATAGAAAAGGCAGGGGTAAAGATGACAATTTAATAGTAATTCCCTCAGGTGAAACTGTGAGCACAGATAAACTACAAACAAAAAGAATGTAAAGTTAAGAGGGGGGAAGAAAGCAAGGAAAAGAAATGTCCAAATTTAAGACAGAAATATCTTGTTTCAAAATAGTGGCATAAAGTTGGCATTTCTACCTTCTCTTCCTGGAAGTCATCCAAAAGCAATGAGGAAAAAGGGACACAGAAACAGTACAGTTGTTTTTGGCAAAACTGGAAGACGGTTAAACTCCAAACCATAAAATAGGTGAAAGGGCTTTCAAAAGCAATGACTATCGAGTAGGCAAATGCCCACCAAAAAAGCAGAGGGGAAAAAAAAATGCTGCTGGATAGCTGGAAAGATCCAGAATAATAGCACATTTCCTGAAGTACAGGTGCATACCTTAAGGTATAAAAACTATATTCCTGGTATGTAAGAGTGGGAAGAAGGAGTGTGCCTTCACTGCAGGAATTCGGTTTGGTTCCGAACACTGGTGCAGGCAAACAAAAAGGGGATGCTCACAAAGGGGCCATTTTTAATGAAGCAGCCTGTCTCTGCAGCACTGCAAGAGGGTCCGTACCTTGTTTAACAAACAAACCAACTTTATGTTTGCTATCCGGCTGTTCCACCACACAGCCTGGGTCCTCCCTCGCTCCCCCAATTCCTACAAATAGCTAGAGGAAAGGACCTCTTTCACCGATGAATTTTCAAAAGAAAATCTGTTCAGGACCCACATAGACATACCAGAAGGAGAAAAAGAGGAAGGAGAAGAAGCTGAAGCTGAACAGTAATGAATGTCAACTACAATTTTATATATATATATAAAATTTTATATATATACTTTATATATAAAAGATAAATAAATATATATAAATATATATAAAAATAAATAAAATAAATAAAAATATATAAATATATATAAAATAAATAAATTTATATATACTTTTTAATTCTATATATATATAAAATTGTAGTTGACATTCATATATAGTTACAAGAAGTGGAGTACAGCATTAGGAATAGAGACAGTGGAAATGTGATGGCTGTGTGCGATGTCAGAGGGGTAGTAGATGGAGGGAGGGGGGTTATCACTGTGTGAGGGATATAAATGATAAATATCTATTACAGTGTTTTGTATACCTGAAACTAATGAAAAAAATTTTAAAAAAAGTTTAAACTTTTTTAAAAAATCAAAAATTAAAAATTAAAAAACAAAGAAGAAAGGAACAGGAAAATCAACTGACAAATTAGGGAGACTCACTAGAATGTTACCAAGGAGTCAATGAAAATTATCACCTGACATTTCACATGAATAAGAAAATATTAAATAAGCAATTGCCTCTATGAAACAAAAATAAAGAGCAAAGATCCAGCAGTTCAACAAATATTTTTTTTAAGGAAACAGAAAGAGATAGAATATAAGCTGAGAGAAATCAGGAAAAAGAAAAAATAAAATCATTCACAGAACAAAAATGAGTTGGAAGAAACACAGGGAAAAATCGATACTGCTGAATATACAGCAAGGGACATAGAAGAATTACAAAGTAAGATGGGCCCACACAATGAAATTAAAATGAAGAGTTAAAATGATGAGAAAAATTAATGAAAATGGACAATATTCAGAGATAGGCAACATACCTGGAGATGTCATTGAAATTCCCATCTAAAATAAAACTTCAATAAAAGAACAGAATATATATTTGAAACTATATTCAAGAAAACTTTCCTGAAATAAGACATGAATTTTCAGGGAAATTTGATCCAGAGCAGTCAACATCATGAAAGAAAAATCTGATAGAGTTTCTAGTTTCAGAAAACCTTTAGGAACACAGATATAAATATATATGGGAGTAGGAGTCGAGTGGGAAGGGGGGTTATTTAGTGGTTGCTAAAGTTTGAGCAAAAACCATCACTGGTTTCAAATAACCTTTAGGAATAAGGACATAAATATATATGGGAGTAGAAGTAGGGTGGAAGAGCGAGGGGGTGTTTATTTAGTGGTTGCTAAAGTTTGAGCAAAAACCATCATTGATAATAATGAAAATACAAACGACTAAAATGTATTAGATAACTAGATAAAATGAACAAATTTCTAGAAAGAAGCAAATTACCAATACTGACTCAAAAAAGAATAAATAGACCTATAATAAGTAATGAGATGGAGCTAATAATAAAAATTTCCACAAAGAAATGACAAGGCTGAGGTGGCTTCACTGGTTGCATGTGTGTACCCTTAAATAGCATCTCCCCAATTCCCCCACCTGGTCCTTTCTGCTCGTTAGCTGATGTTTTTGCTCCCTTCCCTATACTGGTAGAGCAATTCTGGACACAAAAAAAGGAGCTCTTTCACATAGCATATTTGAAATAGATACACAAAGCAAAGCTACATTCACACACACGTATACATAGCCAAGGACATATATGAAACACATTAGGGTAAGTGTCTTTGAGAGGGAAGGGACATCGAGTGGGGATTAGGCATGAAAGGGGAGAAAAGCAAGAGAAGGGCCTCTCATAGACCAATGATAATAAAAAATAATGAACAGAGGACTGTTATCTCAAATATCAGCACCTGAACTTAGGAGACAAAACAAAATCTTCTGCTAAAACCGTGGTAAGGACAAATATATAATAGGGAGAACATGTCAGTATTTTTCAAGTATTACCAGTATTTTCAAAATAGTATCCCACTACAATAACTTTCATTTATTTATCTCCACTTATTTTTCATTGGGCATTAATAGGATATTGTAAAATTCTCATTTTTCCCATTTCCTGGACTTTCTAATGTATTTTGAATCAATTTTATAGATACTTGTTATTTCTTTTTATGTGTGAAGATATGGATGGTGAGTTTAAAATGACTGAGTTTCAAGATTTGTTTTGTCATGTTTTGTCAGTTGTTAGAATTTAAACGCATTTTCCTAGTATAATAATATTATAAATGTTAGTGAAAGGGAGTGGCAATGTATCATGGTAAAAATAAATGCATGAATATAATGACTGAATATATGAAGATTAAAGAAAGTTTACATTGTAGTTTATTCCGCATGTCATATTCAATAATTTACTTATCTGTTCTCCCCCATGAAATGTTAAGTTTCTTTACAATTGAAGCTGTGTAATTTTTTCAAACAATTCATATCACTGACCACAATGCTTAGAAAATGTATTCTGTTCAGAATAGGCTCTCAATAAATGTTTCTTGGATAACCAGGTGGATGGTTATATGAATATATTGTGGTCAATAACATATAAAGTGAAAAACAGAGTTAAGTCCTTGCATATTCTGTCCTCCCATCCTTACTAAAGGAAGAAAGAAATTAAACATTTGAAAAAGGAGAATTTCAATGCCATTCTCCTTTTCTCTTCCACATCTCAAGCCTACTGGGGAACACAAAACCATCTGATTTCATAGATAAGAAGGCCCTGTTCATGATGCCGGTGACGAAACACTTTCAAGTAAAAGGGAGAGGGGAGGAAAAAGCTCCTGTATTAATATAACCCTGTAAACCAAATTAAAAAAAAAAAAATAGTATCCTGAGCATACGAGTACTCAGATTACTGAACTCACAAAAACATTTTGATGTGTTTCAAGCCTTTGGGTCTGAGGTCACTAAACAAATTCTCCAGCCCATAGGAATGGGACCACAATATACCAGCACCCTTTGAATTTGTGGCCTCCATACATTTCACCTTTAAAAGGCCTGCAGCAGGTGCCTTGCATTCATCTCTGAGAGTGGCATAAATAAATCCCAGAAAGCAATTTAACTGACGCGTTATGTATCAGGATTTTTACAACTGCTGTTATCCGAGTTTCTCCAGGCCCTATACATGAAATAACAGAAACAAAAATAATCCAGTCAGGCTTTCCCTGCTCATGTAAGAATTCACCCTTCCATTACTGTCGCTCAAGTCTTTTAAGGAGTCTTCAAGGATGTCTAATATTTCTTCAAACAAAACCTATCCCACCAATGACATTCCTGGCCCTTCTGGCCTCGTCTCCCCCAACCCCATGCCCCTTCATGGACTCTGAAGCTTCCTTGTACTCTGCCCAGACTGGCCGCTGACAAATCCAGTAGCAACCTCTTAGCCTAAGAGCACTGCTAGCCCTTCACTTTCCCTGCTGTCACATTGTCTCACAGTCGTGCAGGGTGGCCTGCGGGGTCTCTGGTTCTGTTCCCCACATAAGAACGCAGGACACGATAAGGCCAAAAAGGAACACCCACGGAGCCATAGATAGGGGAGTCAAACCAATGTTCTCGCTGGCGGCTGGGCTGGAAACACAGGAAGCAGGATCTACGTAATCTGCCTAACAGCAATCTGCGCTTGCCAGCCACCATCTTCTTGCTAGCCCCCCCCCCTTTTTTTTGCTAGCGTAGCCACAGCCGTTATATTAGTGGCCAATGGCTTACGGGTTACAGCTGACGGCCAACTAGCCACAGCTGCTGGCCATCTGATCACAGTTGATGGCCATTTACTACCCGAGCCAGCACCTTTCTATGTGAGGCTGAGAGCCTGGAAACTGTTTTTGGGGGCTTTGTCCCCACACTCACCCAGAGCCCTCAGTATTGCTGCTTCTGCCCTCATCCTTCAGACTCTCCAACAGGACAACTCCTTCACCTGCCCTCTCCAACTCAGAGGGCCTGGCAGAGGACACTGTCCTTTCTCCTTTCCCACTCTTACCCACATATGCACAACTCCCCTTCTGTGTTAGTTTCCTATCAGTGCTGTAACAAATTACTTCAAATTTAGTGGCTTAAAACAACTCGAATTTATTACCTGATAGGGTTAGAGGTTAAAAGTCCAAAATCAGTTTCACTGGGCTTAAAATCAAGGCATCTGCAGGCCTTCATTCCTTCTGGAGGCCGTAGGGAAGAATTGTTTCCTTGCCTTTTTCTGGTTCGGGAGGCTGTTTGCTTACCTTGGACGGTGGTCCCCTCCTCTGTCTCCAAAGAGAGCAGAGCAGCATCTTCTCTCCCCTCTGATCTCAGCTTCTCTTTCTGACTCTGACATACACCTTCCTCTTATAAGGACTCTTGTGGTTTCATTGGCCCGATAACCCAGGATAATCTCCTCATCTCAAGATCCTTAACTTAATTGCACTTGCAAAGACCCTTTTACCATGTAACGTATTCACAAGTCTGGGAACATCAGGATTTGGACATCTTTAGGGAGCTGCTCTTCAGCCTACTATACCCTCCTTCAGCAAAATACAAATGCCTTCATGAAAACAAAGATAACTGAGTACTTCAAGACTCATCATCGTTCTTGCCAACAATTCATCAACACGATTAACTTTGGAATCAAACCGATAGTACTTGTAACCGAAGTGTCACTTCTTTATAAGTTCTCAAAGTTCTTGAGCCTCCTGGAATAACTTATTCTTCAAGATTTAAAGAAAATTTGCTTAAAGTCTCATACTACATCTAGCTGGATATCCATTATCCCTCTGAGTTTCTCCAAAGACTCTTGGGAGGCTTCCATTTCTCCTCCTACTCATCCCTGCTTCTGATTTCTTGCTTTTGCAGCATGCCCAATCCCACTCTATATCTCATATCTTGTGCATTCTATCCTTTTGTAACACTCTTTCCCACATGCTAGACATGGCCCTAAGGACTGCACTCCCCTAACCTATACCCAGAGCCCTGACAGAGGCTGTGTGGGTAGCTGACTCCAGAAGACAGAAAGGCACAGAAGGCACAGCAGAGCTCAGCAAACATCTTAAAAATTCTCTAACTCCAGCTTGTCCAGGCCATGCTCTGTACCTTTTCTATCCAAAATTTCATCTTTTCTACCCAAGGAACCTCTCGTCATTGAGCTTTAAAAAAAAAGGCTCAGATATCTTCTTATGAAATATGAAATATTGTGCCAACTCATAAATTAACATTTTCTTCTCTAATAGATAAATGTTTCAAAAACTCCTTTATTGGACCCTTACATGTTATTCACGGTGCTAAATGTTTTTAATGCATTGTCACTTAGTCTCAAAACAATTGTATGACGTGGTCACTACTATTGTCATATCTATGAGACAGATGATAAAATTTAGACTCATAGAGCCTAAGTGATTTCTCAAGGTCAAACAACTAATAAATGGTAAAAGGAAGATCTGAACACATAGACCATTAAACATAAAGCACACACAGGAGACACTCTGTCCTGTATAGAATCTTTCCCATGCAAAGATCTTCTGCACCCATCACAGTGAGGCAGTTGGAGAAATGGGCAACATGTTAACTGGGGTACTATGGTATTTCTGGCTTCCTTCCAAGGTCATAGACTCCCATATGCTTAAAACGAGCAGTGCTGGTCAGTTCCATGCCCATGCAGAGAAGAAACAGTGCACGTGACCAAGATACTGGGCAACTTTGTGACATTGATTTGACCCTTGTGACCTGGGAAAAGCAGCTGTCCTCTGCTCAAGGCAATATCTGGGGACAAAGATCTGATCAGATGACCCACATTCTTCATTCTCTGATCAGGGTGACACCCCTGTGTCTCTACTTTCTCAGTGGCTCCTTATTGAATACCTCCTTCCCACTCTACATCAGCCTTGGTTCTTCTACAGCAAGTACACAGTGAACAGTGGAATTCTCCATCAACCCCCTTTTGGGAGGTGGTTTATGAGGGCACCTGATGTTATCAGCACTAGCTCACTCCTAAGGTCTCCTGGTTTCCAAAACTGTCCTGCCATCTATACAAGAGAAATGAATGTGCTACAGAAACATCTGTTACCAGATCCTGTCTATTCTGAGTCTGGGTGTTCACTCTGCTCTTCTTGCCTCATCAAGTCAGACTTTAACTAGTAAATCATTCAAGACAAGGGGTTTAGATTGCAGCGTCTAGAGCTCCAGACTCTGTATTCAAATCCCATCTTGACCATTTGCCAGCTGTGGGACTTTGAACAGGAGTTAAAATTACTTAGAGAGCTAAGGCTCAGTTTTCTTATCTGCAATTGAGGATGATAAGTGGTTAGGGTTGTTGTGAAGATGAAATGAGATAACACATATAAAGACTCAGCAGTCTATACAGCACTGAAGTTCTCAGTAAATAGTAAATATGATTATGAATATACATACATCTGTCTAAAAAAATGGCCATTCTCTGTTAACAGCATCAAAGTGGTGAGTATTTTTAATTCGCCACTTTGCAGAGTATTATTCCAGAAACATTCTCCTTTCAGGACTAGGCAGAACCTTCTCTGGTTTTGTTGGCCTTAAATCTAGTCTTTGAGGGGATAGTTCCATAGCTTTATGAAACACTAAGTCCTGGTGGCTTCCTTACCTACCTTGTTATTCTCAATAACAGAACATGGCTCCCCTGGCAGTTGCAGTTTACCTGCTTCCCTCCACCTTCTATTCTCCCACGCCCAGTCACAGAACAATGGTTGGGTGTGCCTGTAAAAACCTGATCCTTTGCTCGAGGTTTCTCTAACTGCAGGCAGATGTGTTGAATACCACAAACAGCTGTGCCACCTTCAACCTCACCTCATCAACTCTTCCCATGGAGTTGAAAGACTGAAGCAGCTGAAGGTCCCACTGGCGCTGAGCTCAGTGATTCTGAGGCACCTCATTTTTTTCCTCTTTCTAAAATCATTATCAGTAAGAGTTTGGTAGGGAGAATGCAGATAAGGGTCCAGTGAGTCCTTCAAGTCTTGCAAATAATCTGAGCAGCAAAATAAACTGTAGCATTTCCCTGCAGATTAACCTTTCTCTAACCTGCTTCATACAAGTTTTCTAGTTTATTTTCTATAGCTGCTTTCCAATTTGCTTTTTGGAACAATTTCCTTAACATTATCATATCCATTGTTTTAACTAAAAAATCATTTATCTTGATACAAATTTAAAAAATTAATCTGTTCCTCTCAGGTATTAAATGTCAATCTTAATAATTATAAGTCCACAAACACTAAACTGTTAGCAAGTTTGTGACTATGGAAGCCCTCTTATTCAGGATTCTTTCACTCTGTTTATTTTCCCTGCTGGAAGGACGTGCATCTTGAGTTCCAGCAATGGGTCTGGCTATAAATGAAATTTCTCCCCTTAGGTGCTGCCATCACACCTTCTGAGAATACCTGTGATTTGGTGACTATGTGGGCTCTATCATGGCTTTTAAAAGAATTCTACCAATCCAGTGCCTATTTGGGGTTATTTACCTGGTCTCCTGGGGATACTTCCCAGGAATCTGGGGCTGGGGAAGATTTTCTCCTTTTTTCTTTAGCTAATAGAAAAAAAAGGGGGGGAGAGAGAGAAAGGAAGAAAGAGAGAAAGAAAGGGAGCGAGAAAGGGAGTAAAGGAGGAAGGGAGTAGGAAAGGAGGAAACAAGGCACAGCTCTTAGGTTATGGTGATTTTTAAAATATGTCCATCAATTCTTTAAGGTGCCCCCCCCAAAAAAACTAAAGACTAATTTCCCTCCCCTTAAGTGTGGCGTGGACTTAATGACTCGCTTCTAACAAATAGAATGAAACAAAAGTGGCAGTGTGTGACTTTGAAGACTAGGTCTTTAAAATGTACTGTAGCTTCCATCTTGGTTGCTCTGTTTTTCACTCTCTTAAATCACTTCCTCTAGGAACACCAGCTGCCATGCTGTGAGCTGCCCCATGGAGAGAGACCCATGTGGCAAGGAGCTGAGGGAGACTGCTGGCCAATAGCCAGCAAGGGACTGAGACCCTCAATCCAATCGCCCACAAGGAACTGAGACTTGCCAATAGCCACATGGGTAAGCCATTTTGGAATTGAATTCTCCAAATCCAGTCAAGCCCTGAGACGATTGTGTCTTTGGTCAAGAGCAGGACTGGCACCTCATGAGAACTTCTGAGCCAGAATCATCCATCTAAATTACTCTCTGACCCTTAGAAACTGTGAGATATACATGTTTGTTGTTTTAAGCTGCTAAATTTTCAGGTAATTTGTTATGTAACAAGAGATAATTTATATATAACTAGTAACAGCTACCAACACACCCAGATAGCATTAAAACTTAATTTGGATTCAAAGGAAGATAATAATTACACTTTAATCCAGCTCCTGTTCTTATTCCAAGAGCTATTACCTACATAATTACAAATTTACACAAAAAGTTATTAGGGATTATTACCTTACATAAAAATGATCAGCAATGAGGAGTTGCTAAATAAATTATAGTCTGTCTACTTCAAGTAATTTAAACAACTTTTTACAATAAGTTTAAAGACTTTGTAATGATACAAACAACAGCAAAAGAATATAAAATTGCTTATTATTGCACTTACAACTCAGTAAAAATCTATTCATTAAAAAGCTAGGAAGAGGGGTGGCTGTTTAGCTCAGTTGGTTAGAGCGTGGTGCTGATGGCACCAAGGTTGCCGGTTCTATCCCCTCATGGGCCACTGTGAGCTGCGCCCTCCTTACGGCAAACTAAATAAAAATAAATAAATAAATAGAAAATACTTATTTTAAAAAAAGCTAGTAAGAAAGTATTAGTTTAGCTCCAGAGACAAAAGTGAGATCTTCAAGGCCTGTGTGGCAGCCAACACTTTCATTGTCATGGGCATATGCAAGACGTCCCTTGGGGACTCACAGAAATACTAAAGGAAAGGGGACTTCATACAGCACTGAGATTCCTGCAGCACCAGACATTGCTTATGCTAGATTCAGATGCTGGAATGGCTTCATGCCTACTCACGTGCTGGTGCAATTCACCAACATTAATAAAATTGTAATGAACACTATAATTTACTGATATCTTACTATGGGACAAATTCTGGACGAGGCACTTTTATAATATCTCAATTAATTCCGGAGTAAAAATGATCCCACTTAAGCCAGAACTGAGATGTAGACATGGCTGTCAGATGGTGCTACAACGTATCCCTTTCACAGTTTTTATTCATGTTAAACTAATCTATCTACTGTGTCTCCCCGAAAATAAGACCTAGCCGGACAATCAGCTCTAATGCGTGTTTTGGAGCAAAAATTAATATAAGACCTGATTGTCCAGCTCGGTCTTATTTTCGGTGAAACACGATAGTAGCAGAAGGAAGCATTCTAGGGGGGAAAAAAACACAACTAGTGTCTGTGGTGGAAATTGGGGAACGGAGGGGTCCTGCAAAGAGTTGACTCACAAAGGGGATAGTAGGATCCTCAAAACAAAATTCACCAGAAGGAAAGTTTGAGTTTGCAGTGAAGACTTTGGATTCTGCGACTGTCTCTTAGAAACATTACATGGCAAACGCTTTGCAGGTGTGATTAAGTTTAGGATCTTGAAATGAGTTGATTATCGAGGATTATCCAAGTGGGCCCAAAATTCAATCACAAATGCTCTTCAGGAGAGAGAGACAAACAGAAGAGAAGGCAATGTGACCAGACCAGAGAGGCAGAGATTGGAGTGATGGGGCCACAAGCCAAAGAATTACAGCTGCCAGCAGAAGCTAGAAGAAGCAAGGAATAAACTCTACCCTAGAGCCTCCAGAAAGAGGGTGGCTCTGCTGACACCTTGATTTTAGCCCAGTGAGATTGATTTTGGATCTCTGACCTCCAGAACTATGAGAGTATAAGTTTCCATTGTTCTAAGCCACCAAGTTAGTGGTAATTTTTATAGCCTTCATAGGAATCCAACACACTAGTAATTTTCTTGAGGATTTTTATGTCTATCTTCATAGGGCATATTGGTCTGCAGTTTTCTTGAGATATCTTTGTCTGGTTTTGCTAACCAGGGTAATACTACCCACATCAACCCACATACCTGAACATATGCCCATAAAATTTATGTTCTTTTCCATTCCTAGCCAAAGCCAATCATTCCACCTAAAATTAGATCACCTCCTGTCTGTCCACTCAAGAAAATTGCTTCAGCAATTCTTCCCTCTTTCTTCTGCATCATTAATTTTTCCCCTCTCTATTTCCCCTTATCATCACACAAAGATGCTATTATTTCCCAACTCTTAATTTAAAACCTAAAAACCTCTTTTGACCCCACTTAACTTTTCAACTGCTTTTTCTTTCTTCTTTATCCTTTACACAAAAACTCTTTGGTTGTTTATACTCACAGTCTCCACATTCCTTCCTCCCATTCCCTCCTTAATCAACTCCATCTCAGGGTTTTGCCACCACCAAGCCAGTGGACCTGATTTCCTTAAGATCATCAATGATTCTACATTGCGAAATATAACAATTTCTTCTCATATGAACATCATGGCATTTGATATAATTGATCATGTTGATATAATTGAACATGTCTTCCTTCCAACACTTTTGTTTATTTAGAGTTCAGGCTTCCTTTCCTTTCTGTTTGGACCATTCTATCTCAGTCTCTTTTGCTGTGTCCTTTTCATTTCTTTAGCTTCTACATGGTTGAAGTCCCCAGGAGTCAGACTTTGGACTTTTCTATCAACTTTTTCATTATAGCTGATATCTAGTTTCTTCTTTTTTTTTTAATTTACCATTACTGACTACATCTCACCTAGTATTATGACTTTGAATACTGTCTACATGCTGATGATCCCAAAGTTATATTTACATACTAGACCCTCTAGTGGCCTCCAGGCCAATATATTTAGTAGCCCGCTCTAGTATGTCTTTGGATGTCTAATAGTTGTCTCATACATGACATGTATGAAACTGAATTCTTAATTCTTCCCCCCAAATCGATCCTTCTATACTCATTTTCCATCTCAGTTAATAGCGGGTCCCTCCTACTAATAGTCAGGCGAAAGATCTTGTTGTCACCCTTGTCTCCCTTTTTTACTCACACCCCTCATCTGGTCTGTCAGCAAATCCTATTAACTATACTTTTCAGATACATCCAGAATTTGAGCACTTTTCATTACCTTCAATGTATTTCCAGCCTGACACACAGTAGGCATGCAATCACAATTGAAAGAATGAATGAAGTGAATTCTGTCATATCCTGGCTCTCCTTACCTGACTTGACAAAGCTTCGTCCATAATACCTTTTCATGCTGTCATCTGGCCCACATGTTCCTTTCTATTCTCATCTTTTGCCATTAACCAACAAGCGTCATATGCTCCAAGTATAGTGATCTACTTCAACTTTCCCAATTTATCATGCTGTTTCATTCTTCTATGCCTTCCACAAGGCTGTTCCCTCAGCCTAGAACATTCTTCCACTTTAACAGTATTTCAAGAGTCATCTGAGTCAACAAAAATCTAATTCTAGCGTAAATACCTCTCGCCGTGCTTGCCTATCTCAGCACACATGCTTCTGTGCAGCACAAACCGCACTCTACTGAGGTTTGTCTGTCTCTCCATCAGAACTCTAAGTTGCATGTCTTGTTTATCTTGCATTGGTATTCCTAAAGTGTAGCACAGGGCCGGCATTATGGAATGCAATAAATGTATACAAATGAATGAATGAAAGGATTCCTTTGTGTATTGTGTTTGTTCATATACAGAATCATAAAACAAGAGGTAATATAAAGATATGTGTTTTTCACTATAAATATGAATGAGTGATTGTTTGGTAGCAACACTTCACACTCAATTTTAAAAGAAGAATGAGCTGAATATTTGCTTTAAGAGTGGTTTATTTGTATTCCTCCAAAGTAATCCAAAGTCAAGGAAATATTTCCTCTTCCTGGCACAGTCATTCTCTCTCACTCTCTCTCTTTTTAAATTTTATGTTATATTGGAAAAACACTTAACATAAGATCTACTATCTTAACAAATTTTTAGGTGTACATTATTGTTAACTATAGGTAAATGTGCACCAGAGCTCTAGAGTTTATTTATCTTGCTGAACTGAAACTTTATGCCCATGAATAAGACAGAAGAAAATCGTATTAAATGACGTCATTCTAATTTCATTAAAATATGTATCAATATTTATTGATATGTGCCGTATATCGAACTAGATGAATCATCTTCCGCTTTTACTACCAATATCTCTCTCTCTCTCTCTCTCTCTCTCTCTCTCTCTCTCTCTCTCTCTCTCTCTCTCTCTCCCCATCCCCATTCTCTTTCTCAAGATTGAGACAGCCAGTTGTCAGGTCTAACCAATATCGTACTGTAACAATACAAAGAATACAAAGTGCTTTGTTATCACAAGGTTGCAACTATCATATATAAAATTATGTGTGGGCAGAGACTGGAAAAGTAATATGAAATGCAGTTCACTGACATTTACTGAGCACATCCTGTGCCCCACATATTGTTCTGGATGCTATCACAAAGAAGGAACAGTCCCTTTCCTGGAGGAGTCCACAGTCTCATGGCATTTACGCAAATTGCTATAATCTCTCTTGATAAGTAATAGTGGTGCCACTTGCTCTGTCCCCAGCTTGGAGGACACCAACGTGCCACAGGAGTCAAACTGCTCAGGTTTCGGTAGCCCATTAGAGTTTATGAGCCTCTAGGAAATTACTGTGGAGAATGACAACCGTATTATTAGTGGGATCTGATTGTCATTGCAGTGGAGAGGAGAAAAGAATTTTTGGTATGTAAGATGCAGTAGATGTCCTCTTCACAAGGTTACCAAAAAAGAAATCAGTGTTGGTGTCTCTGAAGCACAGTAACTGCAAAGGTCCTATTCAAAGAGCCAGTATGTGGGGGTAAATTGACCACCTGACCTGTAGTGCTGGTATGTTTCTTCAAGTCTGGTCCCCTTCTTCATGCACTGCACTGATACCTGTTTTCAGCCATCCTACCCCATATTCAAGAGCAGAGTACTTTCTCCTAGAACCAGTCCCAGAAAAGGCCAGATTATCAGCTGCTTCACAGGCAAAGAGCGAAGTTTCCAGTGCCTGTCCTTTGACCTAAAGCACTAAAGGCTTACTCTGTATCTTTCAGAAAGGGTCAAGACCTGAGAAACACAAAGGCCTTTTTAGCCTCCTTGAGAAGGGACAGCAATAGCACTACTTTTCATTTATTCTGGATGTATTAACACCCACCTAGGACAGAAAAGGAGATTCTCTACTTCCAGATACAGGCTTGCAAATGTGGTGAAAGACAAAATGCTAGGTCAGCGATATCTTCCCCAAATAAAATCTATAAAAGAGAGGGGTGTGTGTGTGTGTGTGTGTGTGTGTGTCTTTGAACCTCTTGGCAGGATCAAGAGGTTTAATTAATGCCATTGGTGTTTTCTCTTTTCTCTCTGCATGTCTTGGCCCTGCTTTCTTCGGTGTGAACATCAGTCTGCCAGTCCATTTCATAAAAGCAAATCCCTTACCCCTTCCTTCATCCTGCTCTGAAGATTCAGGTTTATAGGGCCCTTAGGACCCAAAAACTCAGAGAAAAATCCTTCCTTTCCCAGAGTCTCTGGGAAGGACTCCAATGAACTCTGCTTGGTCATATGCCTATCCCAGCTGTGTTCAGAAAGATGAGATACTTAGCTTGACCAACTTGGATCACACACACACCACTACAACGTGAAGAATGTGAGTGGAAGCCCCACCAGGTAAGAGAGAGAAGAATTCCTAAAATGAAATGATTTGTAGCAGACAAAAAACCAAACAAGGTGTTTGCTACACACGACGGGAATTGTCAAGGTTGAGTTCCAAGTTTTTGCTGCTAGCTGGTTGGTGATATAGATAGAAAATGCAGAGATAGAAGCAGTTTGAGCCTATATGGAGAGTTGAGTTTTTTAAAATGTTGCATTGAAGGTGACTGTAGGTCATTCGAGTGAGGTAATCTCTTGGACATAATGAGTCATGAGCATAACAGAAAGATATACATTCAAAATATAATTTTTAGATATAAAATTGATTTGTGTTAGGGTGCATCAGGGTATGCAGTGGACAACCCACTGTAATTTCTAAGTGGAAGTTCTTTAGCAAAATTTCAATAACCTATGTTGCCTATTTTAGAATCTCCGTACAATATCAACCACCCACAGAAGGTCCACTTCCTTCCAGTCATCTCTGCACTCGCACTGCTTGGCTTGGGTTTGAGGTGGTGCTGTTTCAGAGACTACTCGGCCTACAGGACCCGGGCGAGGCAGCCGCGGACTACAATTCCCGGCGTGCCCCGCGAGGGGGCGGGACGGGAGGGGCGGGGCCAGGAACGGCCACACGGGCGAGCGTTGAGGCGGGGAGATCCGGCGGTGCCGAGCTGAGGTGGCGAAAGAGGAGCTCCCGGATGTGGAGAAGCTGGGGAGAAGGCGTGGGAGGAAGATGGATTCGGTGGAGAAGGGGGCCGCCACCTCCGTCTCCAACCCGCGGGGGCGGCCGTCACGAGGCCGACCACCGAAGCTGCAGCGCAACTCCCGCGGTGGCCACGGTCGAGGTGTGGAGAAGCCCCCGCACCTGGCGGCCCTAATTCTGGCCCGGGGCGGCAGCAAAGGCATCCCCCTGAAGAACATTAAGCACCTGGCGGGGGTCCCGCTCATTGGCTGGGTCCTGCGTGCGGCCCTGGACTCGGGGGTCTTCCAGAGGTGCGCATGTGCGAGTGGGCAGCGCGGCCTGGGCGGGGGTCCGGTGGGAGCCGGGCTGCGGGAGAAGCTGGGGCTCCTGGGGCACTCGCTCCTGCAAGGGGTGTGCACGATCCGGGGTGTCTGGGCCCAAGCTGAGAGCCCGGGGAGGACGGGCTGCAGCTTCTTCCTTATTCTGTAGCTGCTAGCAGTCATGACCTGGGACAGTTCCTGTCCCCGCCCTTGAGCATGCCATCCGTAAAGGGGGAAATTTGCTCTTCTCCACCGTCCCCGCAGCCCT
This sequence comes from Rhinolophus hipposideros, assembly GCF_964194185.1. Taxonomy (NCBI): domain Eukaryota; kingdom Metazoa; phylum Chordata; class Mammalia; order Chiroptera; family Rhinolophidae; genus Rhinolophus; species Rhinolophus hipposideros. The sequence goes on from NC_138055.1 coordinate 34,255,489, forward strand.
TGACTTCACAGGGCAAAGGAGGCCACTCCTGTGAAACGTCTACGATAATACGTGAACTCTTTTAGACACAGGCCACTGGGCTTTTACGGTTACTCAGCGTCCGATAACCACTTGGTGCTGATCGATGAGAAAGGTAGCAGGTTCGTTAATGGAGTGGGGTGTGAAGGCTTTCTAATGTCAAGCTCGGCTTGGAGATCTTGCACTGACCTTTGAAAAATACTCAAAGCTATCTGCCTGTGAGTCAGCACAATCTAGGGCTCCCTACATTGATACAAGAGAGACAGTGGGAAAGGTACGGCTGGCTGTTTATATGCTTGTAAATGTTTTTATCACATTTTTGGAACCGTGGCTGCCCGAAGGACAGTTTTAATTGTGCATCGTATAGGGACATTGCCATATGCCTTAATGGTTAGGAGTTACAAGCTGATGTCATTCATAAAAGAAGGGAGATAGAATTCTGCGCCAATAATTGCATTTTACATTTCATAACTTCAACCTAAGTGTATTTGAATTCGTTTTCGTGGGAAGTAAATTATTTTAACCCTTTGATTTGGGGGTTTTGGTTTTTAAAGAGATGGCTCTATTTGAAACATATTAATTACCTACGTTAATATACAGGTAATTGATTTTCATCTACCCAATCTTGTTTAGAAAGGAGATACCAAAATAGAAATTTAGTAATTTCTTCCATGTTTTCATCCACAAGAAGCCTAGGCAGAGCGAGGTAGAGAGGAGCTGGCATCCAGAAGATAACACTAATGCAACAGGAAGTGTGCAAAGGAAAGATAGGGGAACACTTGGGGATTTGGTTCAATTCAGTAAACATTTACTGAGCCCTAATTTCTGCTGTACACACCCAAGGGAATACCACGATGTATGTGACATGGTACTTTCCTTGTGCGGCCCAGATTGTTGGAGATTTTTACCTCCTTACAAAGGGTATAAAATAAGGACTGAGAGAAGGTGCATCCAGGCAGCAGTGATGTGGTGAAATCCTATTTTTGTGAAACGAACTACAAAACAAAATCATAGAATGAGCGCAAAACTCATTTACAACTCATTGGTTCAATATGTGAGGAAGACCCTTTCAAACTGGGTTAACAACAAAAGTAAGGCTTGTTTGAAGTACCATCAAATTCAAGCGCAAAAAATGATTCATTCATCAAATAGTTATTGACTGCCTGCTATGTGACAGGCACTGTTCTATGTCCTTCCCCAGAGGTTATAGCCGTAAGCAATAGGGTCAGTCCCTAGTCTCATGGAGCTTGCATTATAATAGGAAGAGACAATTTACAAATTAATGTATACTTATCAGGTAGTAATAAACATTTTTAAGAAAAATCAAGTAAAGTGATGGTGCCAGAATCCTCTATTTCTTGGTTCTTCTAGGTAGACTCTCCCTTTATGGTATCAAGGTGGTTGTGCTGAGAACTGGAGAACTTTCCACACATATTGACTCTGTCCAAACCTTTGTACTCAAACTCGAGCATGGTTTCTAGCAGCTTAAGTTCATGTTCTTCAGATGATCCCAGCCCCCCCACCCCCTTAAAAAGGCCTGCTTGAGAAAGCTCAATTTGTTCTGGTAGATAGCCCCTGAGCCCTCTCTTACAAGTTACTTTAGAAAGTTTGCAATTATAAATCCCTTCTCTGCCCTTTGAGACCTAAAGTTACCACCCAAACTTTCCTCAAGGACCTGAGAGCCATCTCTTTGAAATGCAAACCTTCTGGGACTTAACTCACTCTCCTTCCCAGTCCCTAGGGGAGGGTATAGGCACCTTGCTTCAGCTTGCATCTTGCCTCCTGTCTACAGTTAGAAGTTTGTTTCTCCTTTGGATAAACACTAGTTAACAAACCCAGATGGTTAGTCACATAGATTAACCCCCGTTAACATCCCTCTGCCTTTCCCTTGTGTTGAGTTCAGTTCATGTTGGATTCCTTTCCCTATTGCAATAGTTAATGAATAAAACCTGTCCTTACTGCTATAACTAGTGTCTGACTTTGTTTATCCTTGACAGTATTCCTCATATCCTGCTGGTTTAAGTCTAGTCAAAAAGAGCTGTCCTCTTTGCAGCTTTAACAAGTCTCATTAGGTCTTATCTGGTCCCCTGCTTATCCTTGAACCAGTCACTGTGGCTAGGAGAACACAGTTCTTGTATTGGTATGGTGTAGCCCTACCTTCAGCTCTTGGAGCCAGTAATGAAGCAATGACAGAGGATTATCGAGAGAAAATTGGGAGTGCAGTTACCAAAAGGGGAACTAGATGCTGGAAGTCAAAACCCAATAAACAGCCATTACGGCAGACATTGGGGATTTTGCGGTGAAATGATTGGAAAATAAATGTATGTATTAAACACTGATTTTCCTGTTTCCATTTATTAAAATGCATTTGTTTAAAATTCCATGAAAGAATAAACAACTTGAGAACTGTATTAACTTTTTCTGTGCCAGTTTTATTTAATACATCTTGTAGTTTGATATAAGAGTATTAACTCCTTGATGATAGGGATGATGTTTTAGACTTTGAGCCACCTGTTGTATCTGTCACTGGCCAATAATAGGAATTAGGAGAAAAAAAAAACAGTGTTTTCCTTACTAGCAAAGTGAGCATAATCTTCCTAACTCTCCTTTTTCTAACTTACTATATTATCTAAAGTGATTTTACTATGTTCAAGTCACATAAGCTGCTTGCTATCTGACATCCTTTCTAGGGATCTGGAAACTTTAACTCAGAAGTTAATAAAGGGACCAGCACTACTTCCTCCATGAATTTTTTGCTGATCCTGTCAGTGGAAAGTAATTGTACCTTTGTTTTCCCGTATATAGCGGTTTCGTTCATACCTTTGTTTAGTGCATGCACAATGCTGGGAGGTCAAGACCATAGACCCTGGAGTCAAAGTATATAGATGGATTAACTGTGCAACTTTGGGTAAATCAATGTCTGTGCCTCAATTTTATCATCTACAGAATGGACTTAAGTGTCTATCTCAGGCCTGCTGAGGGAATTGAGTTAAAGTATATATATATATATATATATATATATATATATATATATATATATATATATATATATATATATATATATATATATATATATATATATATATATATATATATATATATATACAGCCCTTACTAAGTGCCTGGCATATAGTGTGTGACCTATCCTTGACATTTTCCTCTTGCATTGAAGAAGTTTTTTACAATCTGCATATCTTTCATGGGCCACTGTTTCCTTTTTCCTTACTTGTAAAATGGGTAAGTTGTAATCTTAAACTAACATTTCGGGGGGGGGGGGGGGCGGCGCAGATTTGACTTGTGATGATCCCTGCTCTACTAGGTGAAAAGCTTCTTGTGAGAAGGTACTATCTTCCTCACTTTGGTATGCTTTATGTATCAGAACCTCAATTAAAACATGTTGGTTTGAATTTAATTGACTTCTCTAAAGTTGCGGTCAGAATTTGAGGCAGCTTTCCTGCCTCTCCCACTCTTTCTTTCTTCAACAATTGTTTACTCTAGTAAGAAAATTAAGGAAATCTGCCTGATTTATGTTATTCAGGGTTAAGATTATACCTTGGAGATTTTGTTCAAAATCATGATTTGACTGAATTGAGGCATATTTTTATGGCTTCCTAAAAATCAAAGCTAACAATACTTTTTTTTAATGTATACATTTTTTTGTATTAGTTTCAGGTGTACAAAATAATGTAATAGACATTTACACTCCTCACAAAGTGATAACCCCCCTCCCCCAATCTCCTACCCCTCTGACATCGTATATAGCTGTTATAGTTCCACTGATTCTATTCCTTATGCTGTACTCCACAGTGTGACTATATATATATGTGTGTGTGTGTGTGTGTATATATATATATATATATATATATATGTATATATATGTGAAATTGTAGTTGACATTCATTATTAGTCAACTTCAGGTGTACAGTGCAGTGATCAGGCATCTACATTATCCCTGAGGTGGTCTCCCTAATAAGACAAGTGTCCATTGGATACCCTACAAAATTTTTAGAACATTATTGATTATATTCCCCAAACTTTCCCGTCTTTCATATCCCCGTGGCAATCTTGTGGTTTCCAATTGTGCTTTCTAATCCCCTCATCTTCCCTCTTATCCCCACCCTCCCATCTAGCAGTTTTTCCTCTATGTCTCTGAGACTGTTTCTGATTAGTTTGCTCATTTATTCTATTCTTTAGATTCCACATATAAGTGAGATCATATGGTACTTGTCTTTCTCTGTCTGACGTATTTCACTTAGCATAATGTTCTCTAGGTCCATCCATATTGTTGCAAATGGTAAGATTTCATTCTTTATAGCCGAATAATACTCCATTGTATAAATGTACCATAATTTCTCAATCCAGTCGTCTACCGATGGGCATTTTGGTTGTTTCCATGTCTTGCCTATTGTGAATAGTGCTGCAATAAACATAGGGATGCATATATTTTTTTAAATTAGCGTCTTGGATTTCTCTGGATAGATACCTAAGAGTGGAATTGCTGGGTCATAAGGTAGTTCCATTTCCAGTTTTTTGAGATACTTTCATATTGATTTCCGTAGTGGCTGCACCCATCTGCAATCCCACCAACAGTGCACAAGCATTCCCTTTTCTCCGCAACCTCACCAACACTTGTTTGTTGATTTATTGATGATAGCCATTCTGACCAGGGTGAGGTGGTATTTCATTGTGGTTTTTATTTGCATTTCTCTAATGATTAATGAAGTTGAGCATTTTTTCATATGTCTGTTTGCCATCTGTATGTCCTCTTTAGAAAAATTGTCTCTTCATGTCCTATGCCCATTTTTTAATTGGGTTGTTTGTTTTTTTAGTGTTGAGTTGAACGAGTTTTTTATAAAGTTTGGATATTAACCGTTATTAGATGTATCATTGACAAATATCTTTTCCCATTCAGTGGGATGCCTTTTTGTTGTATTGATGGTTTCCTTTGCTGTGAAAAAACTTTTTAGTTTGATGTAGTCCCATGTTTGTTTTTTCTCTTACTTCGCTTGCCCGAGGGTATATATCAGTAAAAATCTTACTCCGCGTAATGTCTGTAAACTTTCTTTCTATATTTTCTTCTAGGAGTTTTATGATTTCAGATCTTACATTTAAGTCTTTAATCCATTTTGAATTTATTCTGTATATGGTGTAGGGAGGTGGTCCAGCTTCATTTTTTTGCATGTGTCCGTCAAGGTTTCCCAGCACCATTTATTGAATAGATTGGCTTTACCCCAGTTCAGTTGTCGTAGATTAAATGACCATATAGACATGGATTTATTTCTGGGTTCTCTATTCTGTTCCATTGATCTGTGTGTCTATTTTTATGCCACTACCATAAAGCTAACAATACTTTAAAGGTTACTAACTTGGATAGTTAGCAGTCAAGAAAATTGCTGACATAATTTTATTTTCATTTAGTAAAAAGTTATTGTTAGAGCTGAGTTTGCAAGAGCTTGATTTTCCATGGTGATTCAGTGTGATGTAAGTAAACCTCCGAACAAATTGATTTTTTAAATGTTGTCTAACATACTTGTGAAAAATAAACATTTCCAGGGTGTGGATTTATGACTAATGAAAGGCCTATGCTGTATTGTCCTTAAGAAGGCAGCTTATGATTTGAAATAACTTTCATAGGCACCATGATTGATACTCCTGTTTATCCTGTTAGATACAGTATTACTTCTATTGAGGCTAAAGCCATTGGGATTAGACTTTGACATTTACTCTGTTTGATTTTGAATCTTATTAGGCCTGTTTATTCACTTGGTCATTCCTTCTCTTTTGCCCTCCCTCATCTGATTCCTCTAAACCAAAGGAAACTTATCTACTTACTTAGACCTTTTAATAGATGATAATCATTGTATTTTAAGTGTACATGTGGGATGCTATTTTCGTATTCCTAGTGTCATTGCCTTACATAATGTATACAAAATAGACATTTGGACCTTTGAAGGTCTGAAAGCAGAGTTTAAGTTTTCCTCCCAACAAAGTCAGTGTGAGGATTAAATGAGACCAGGTAGTTGTTTTTTATTACTGTTTCTATTTGATTATTGTGAATAGCAAACATTTGTTAAATGTTTATTCTGTATTGTGGTTTGTATTTAATCCTTATAACAACCATATGAGGTAATTACTGTTATCACATCTATTGTACTGAAAATTGAGGCTTTGGGAAATTATGCATTTTGGATAGGATCATATAGCTTGCTAGCATGTGGCAGAACCAGGATTTGAACCCGTTTCAGAGCCCATGCTCTTAACCATTTACTGCTTCATTCAACAAATACATATTGAGCACCTGTTATACAGCAGGCGCTATGCAAATAAATGGTAAAAGATAAAGCATTAGAGAAAGGTTAGTTATCGCTTCCTTACCTCTCTTTCCGTAACGGTTTACAGGGAATTATCGTACTGTCCTCTGTCTCTACGATAGGCTGAGAGTTTCTCAAGAAAACGATCTGTATATCCCCAGTGTCCAGACTAGTGCCTGAAACAGAATAGGCACTCGTAAATGTTTCATGAATGAAAGAATGAATGACAAAAGGGAGGAAAGAAAAAAAAAATAAGCAAACATCTTGTAAAGCCTCTGTTATTTTTTATTTATCTTTTAAGCATTTCAAAAAGATCACTGAATCCTGTCGTGTTATTTTCATACAGTAAAGATCAGAATAATAAATGGCTTCAGTAATTTATTTCAATTAGTGATGTAAATTAAATGTCAAAAACCCATCTTTTTTGCTTCTGCTGTTCCTTTTTTACTATATTACCATCTAACCACTCTCTCTTCACTTTCTCTATTTTAAAAATTCACTAGGTTTTCACTGGTACTTTACTTTGTTATATACCTTTGACTGTGACATTTCTTCATTAAAAAACCTATCCCCAAATTATTTCAGATTTTGAGATGGAGGAAGATGGGGGCTCCTATGTTCTGCCTTGGAAAGAGTGACATGCTTAGATATGAGACACTTGACCCCCAGCCAGTGACTCATCTTATTTACTAGGATTCCTTAGAAAAAAATTGGAGGGTGAGGGGTGGGGGTATTGACTTTACCTCTAGATTTAAATCCTCCTTCCACATATATTAAAGGGAATTAATTAAATTAATAAATGAAATACAGAGATACCAGAAAATTTTATTCAGTTACTTTCTTTTCACTCTTGGCTATTGAGTGTAGACATTTGGAACATGTAGTTCCTCTTTCCCCCAGGGGATGGAAATCAACTACTAATAATTATTAAAAATTAAAAATTACTAACAAACTAATTGAAATAAATTACTTGAATAAAGTGGGGTAAAGAAAAATATCTGCACATGATAAAAACTGGAAGTCATTAAATTATCTTTGTGTAATATCACTATTAAAGCAGTGTGGCTAGAGTAATATTCACATCTTCTGTTTCTAGCAGTAGGAATTTGTAAAGGTCCAGGAAATTTAACTTCAATAGAGACTAGTACACCTTCCAGAATAGCATTTTATTTTTAATCGTAATTTAGTTGAAATATAAATAGGCAACTCTGTTAGCTGCAGGTAACAGAGGTGTTGAGCTAAACTCTCTTGAGCAAATCAAATCACATTCTCCATGTCTCTAATTGTTATCAATGGCTGTAACTCAGTCCATTGTGTTCAGATATTTATATACCCATTGTTAATTGGCATATAAAAAAAGTTGAATATATTTGTTATTTTGAGCCCAGACTTGGACATTTAGTCTCTTCTAAGCTTGAAACTCTTTTAGCTTCACGGTTTGCTAAGACAAGTCCATTGTTTTTCTTAGCAAGTATATTAAATAAAATACTCTATAAGATATTTTGGATTTGGGTGGGGAATAAGAAGCAGGATCTTCATTATTTCCTTTCAATTTGAACTTCTAGCGCTACTCTTTTGCTTAATGTACCAGTAGCCTTAAAAATATCAAGTATCTTTCCAATTTTATAAAACTATATCTAGAGCTACATAAATAATATTTATATAAGAAACAAAATATATAGTATAAATATGTGGTAAATATAAATACATCTAGGACATTTTTGATTCAAGTGTTAAAAATATGGTCTATATACAAAATACTTTGTAATTTTTAAAAATTTTATAGCATTTTAGATCTGTAACATTTTAATGGTACAGAAACTATTTTAACATTATGTAAGCTGTATTTTTGGGTTTCAGAGCTCCTTTTTATCTTTAATGATCTCTTTTAGTGATTTGGCTTTTTTATTTATTTATTTTTAATATCTATACAGTGTGTGGGTTTCAACAGATCATGATGAAATTGAGAATGTGGCCAAACAATTTGGTGCACAAGTTCATCGAAGAAGTTCTGAAGTTTCAAAAGACAGCTCTACCTCATTAGATGCCATCGTAGAATTTCTTAATTATCACAATGGTATGAGTTTAATAGTTTTATTCAAAATTTTATTGTAATTTCAAATTCGCTTATCATTTCACGACTTTTTTTTAACACATTAAAGATCTTAGTATTACTTGCTTGCAAAGAACTTTGTTTTGATGTCCTTTTCATTTGTTTTGTCAAGAGGTTGACATTGTAGGAAATATTCAGGCTACTTCTCCATGTTTACATCCTGCTGACCTTCAAAAAGTTGCAGAAATGATTCGAGAAGAAGGATATGATTCTGTTTTCTCTGTTGTGAGACGCCATCAGTTTCGATGGAGTGAAATTCAGAAAGGAGGTAATCTGTTATATCCATCTTTTTTGTAGCTCATTTTTATGGAGAATCAATTTTTCCATATATAAATATTCTTTAGGAAAGAGGAGAGTAAAAAAGGAGCAGTAAAAGAGAATATGTGATTCTTGACTGTAGTAGGTAATGATTTCTATTCAGTTCTAACTTTTGTGATGATTGACTGAGGCAAGACAGTGATCCCAAATTAATTCTTTGCTTTACTTTTTATACTGTTTGCCTTTTGAGACTAACATAATTTTTCTAGATCAAATACTTTCATGTTTGTTCTAAATATGTTTGATAAACTCCACATAAATCATAAAGAATTGTGGGCATAATAAGCATCCACCAAAAAGTTTTGGAGGGCCTCAAGAATGAATTGTGGAATTGCTTCCCAAAATACATAACTCCTTATGTAAGAAGAGTTCCGTAGGGTTTAGCTGGATCCTGATTTCTAGCCAGGTAAACTAGCAAAATATGTAATAAAGAATAGAATCACCAAGAGATAGGTAAATATAACATACTTGAGGAAGCGCATTGTGGTTTCTGCTTGGTGCCCTGACATTTGTTGAATATAGGAAAGCTGGCCTAATTGTCTCTAACGTATGTGTGACTTAAGATATTATTCTTTTGAAGATACATCTTTAACATGTCGTTCCATTATATTTTACCATCTATTGTTTCTTACAAGAAATAAGCTGTTATTCTGACCATTGTTTCTCTGAATATAATTTTCATCAGGGTGCTTTTATGATTTTCTCTTTATATTTAGTTTCCATAGTTTGACTCTGATTTGTGTTGCTGTGATTTTCTTTGTGTTCATCCTGTTTGGAGTTCTCTGAACTTGTCCTATCTGTAGGTCGATCTGTGATCAGTTTTCACAAGTTCTCTTCAAGTATTTATTCTGCCACATTTTCTCCTCCTTTCTGGTATTCCAATTTAAATGGATTTTAAACAACTTTATGGTGTCCACATGTCTCTCACAGTCCGATCTGTATTATTTATTTATTTGTTTATTTTTCTCTTTATGATTCATTTTGAGTAATTTCTATTGACTTATATTTGACATCATGAATCATTTCTTCTGACTTGTCCACTGTACTGTAAATCCTATCCAGTGAATTATTTTAGATACTCTATTTTTCCATTCTAGAATGTACCTGTAAATTGTTTTTTAGAGATTCCATTCTCGGTTGAAATCCTCCTCTTTTCATCCTTTTTAAAATTTTTTTCTTCTAATTTCTTTAATATGTTCATGATAGTTACATGAAAATCCTTGATTGCAAATTCTAACATCTGGGTCATTTATAGTTCTTTTTCTGTGACTGTTTGTCTCTGATTATGGGTCATGTGTTTCTGCTTCTTCATATGTATTGTATTTTATTATGTGCCTGACACAGATACTGGAGTATATATTGCTTATCTCCAAGGAGGACAAACCTTTTCATCTATCAGGCTGATAGGATAAAGGACTAATCACTTTGATCTAATCAGGAGTTGGGCTGGTTTAGAACTCTAATTTCAGTTCACCTCTTACTGCAGGTGTCCTGTCAGGAGATATAGCCTGTATGTATTGCTAATGCCCTCTGCTAACAGGACTTTGGGATCTAAGTACTACAAAACTAATGATCTCTCCCTGCCTTCCAGATGATTCCCAGTTTCTTGTGCCAGAGCACACTCAGCAAAGACCTAGGGGGCATCATTAGGTGGCAAGAACTAGGTCTGTGTCTGTTGGCAATCTGTGACTCTAGTCCATAGGGCCACTGAAAACTCTTCTGGTTTCTCCTGATCCCAGCAGAATCCTCCTGCTTATGCCAAAGCTTGATCGTGTTCTCACCTTTCTCAGACTCAGCAAATATCCCCAGGGAGAAGGCAGCCACTGTTCCTTGTTCACCTAGGAAAGACTTGTCCCTCTCTCTTTTTCTTCAAAGTACCACTTTGAATTCTCTAGTTTATTTGCTTATTGCCTATTTCCACACTCCATGAGAACAGAGAGTCATGTTCACTGCTGTGTATTCAGTGCTATAAAATTACATGATATAGTCAATGTATGTTTGCTGAGTTTTTTTCCTAATTATATCAAACACTGGGGTAGAGTTGAGTAGAGGATGGTTTAGTTAGGGAAGTATGTAGAGATTATTCCTAGAAGCCTTTATACACAGATGTGATGACCAAAAGTGAAGGAAGATTCTGAAGAACGACCAGCTATTAAATACATACACAACACAAGTGCATACATATCCATACACATCCATAAACACAAATTTGGGGGAAATTAAGGGAAAAGGCAAGGGAATCTCTATCTACCACTACTAAGGGCTTCATTTATTACATCATTTTATAGTAAATGATGCTGCTAAATCATCAGAATTATTAGGGATTTTGTTAAAATCCTTTTACTTATCCAGAACCAGAAATATTCTACATTCTGAGTTCATTTTTATGCTTTTTAAAAAATTACGAAATAACATTTAGTATTCAAAGCAATGTGGACTTACTATAGCTTTTTTGCTTTTAGTTCGTGAAGTGACTGAGCCTTTGAATTTGAATCCAGCTAAACGACCTCGTCGACAAGATTGGGATGGAGAATTATATGAAAATGGCTCGTTTTATTTTGCTAAAAGACATTTGATAGAGCTGGGTTACTTACAGGTTTGTGCCTTCATTTTGCAAAAACTTTCTAAACCCTTTTGTCTGTATAGAGTTTCAGGGAAGAAGTATGGCACAGTTCCTAATGGGAAATATCAACCCCTAGAGGAAAGGCAATAACTGACAAGATTTATTATCTGAGGCATTTATCCTGCAGGCTGACCACAAACCGATCTTTGGAATCTATTCAGTAAATATGCAAGCAATTCTGCTACAACTGTAACAATAAGATAAGAAATCAATCAAGTATTGAATGTTCTACACATGTCCTGGTCTTCATATTATTCTGTTCAAAACTCTGTTTAATTCATGATTGTGTCACTGTCAGGTTGTGGTTATACAGTTGAATAACTTCTATTACTTTAAAAAGAGACCAAAAAAACAGTATCATAGAGGTGAAAGAGCATCAACCTGGGCATCAGAAAAAGATTATAGTTTTATCTCTATCCCTATGTAAACTTGAATAGTATATTGTTTTATCTGTTCTGAGTCTCCTTGCTCTCATTTTAAAATACAGAGTTTGGATGTCTCCCTCATCTTCAGAGCCTACATGGTTACATCATATACTATTTGTTCATTTTAGTTATAGCTAATATTTGCTTAACACTTACTATGCACCAACGTCTATATGAAACACTGCATAGGATATCTCATGTAATCGGCATTTGCAACAGAATAAAGTGGACATTCCTAGCCCAGTTTCACAGAGGAAGAAATGGAAAAATAAAGTAATTAGCTCAAGGCAAAAATAAGTAGTGAATGGTATTGTCAGTATTTAGATTCAGATCCTTATGTTACTCAAAAAATAGCATTAAAAAGGAAAAACTCCACTCTAGTAAAATTCTGTATGACTGTCCTCTGAGGGGAAAGTGTTTTTTACAATCTTTTGGTCAGTGCACAGGCAAACTGTAGGCTGCTGTTTAATTAAGTTTGAGTATTAAGGAAAATTAGATTTGACAAGTAGCTCTTTGCTAAGGGGGACTGTGGTTTGACCCTTTCCTACCATGTGGAAAAAAATGAATTCTCTCATCATAACTAGATTTGTGAAGAGACTAGCAATTCTGAAAAATGAAATTTTCCACTAATTGATTTTGACATTGAAATGAACATAATCCTAGGAAAGACCTCCCTTTTTTCCCCTCATACTCCAGGATCAGGAGACTGTCCCTACCTTTACCCACATGTGACCTAGACAATATTGTCCACTCCCATCTGTAGCTCAGGGATCTAAGATAATTCTATAGAACAGACACTACACTTATTTTTTCCCTTCCCTGTCTTGCTCTTTAGTTGCAAATAGAAACAGAAATTCCAAAAACATTTATGCTGCTTTTAAATGATGATAAGTGAGACTGCCAGAACAAAAGGGATACAATTAGGGGAATTCCAGAAAATTTCTTGTGGTCAGAAAGCTGGAGAATGGATATTATTTCTGCTTTTCCTAATCTTACAATAGAAATGTACTCAAAAGGAAAATGAGAATTTACACTGTGTAGATAGAAGTTGAAAAATGTTAAGTTTATTTATGTGGTTTGAATATATGGGAAACAAAAAGATAAGCTTTCCCCTCCACAAAAAAAGAAAAAAAAAAAAAAGATTTGTTGTATATCACAAATATTACTGGGTTATTCATTTTTCTTGATACCATAGAAATGAATTCATTGTTATATACTTTAATAAACTTTTTGATATATGTGAATGCCTATTAAAAACAGTACTCATGGCATTGTTACTATCTCTAGGGTGGGAAAATGGCCTACTACGAAATGCGAGCCGAGCACAGTGTGGACATAGATGTGGATATTGATTGGCCTATTGCAGAACAAAGAGTGTTACGGTAACAACAAGACTTACACAGCCTTTGCACGAGACCCTAACACTGTTTCCAGTAGATATATTTAATTGACCTTATAGACACTGATCTGTGATGCTCCAGCCACTTTAGGATCTGTGTAATTAGTTTGCTCATGTGACGAAGGCATATATGTAAAATATGGCTTTAGATGCCTTATTCAGTAACTTGAGAAACACACAGTCCAATTAGACCACACGACTTAAAGTCCTGCATTGCAAGTTGAAGTGTATATGTGAAGGAAATTTGAAGGGTAAGGTTTGAATAATTGAATGGGAATGGGTTATTAAGTTTACTGGTGTTAGCCAGATGAAAGGGAGTGATTATTGCACTTGAGGTCAAAAAAGTCTATTTTGGTTTCTTTTAGGTATGGCTATTTTGGCAAAGAGAAGCTTAAGGAGATAAAACTTTTGGTTTGCAGTATTGATGGATGTCTCACCAATGGCCACATTTATGTATCAGGAGACCAAAAAGAAATAATATCTTATGATGTAAAAGATGCTATTGGCATAAGTTTATTAAAGAAAAGTGGTATTGAGGTATGTACCACTGAATATAGCAATGTTTTTTAAGATTACGATTCAGGGTCAAGGGATATGTGAGGGAAATAAAATATATGCTTTTAGTATTATCTATTAAAATATCTGAAATTTAGCCTTCACATGACTGAAAAATTACCATACTGTTTATTGTTAGACGAGTAAAATGTCAATCAACTAATATTTATTGTATATTTAATAAGAATGAATATATTAATTTTAAATAGGTGCTACCTACTTACCATAGGATCTTGCAACAAGAAAGATTTCATAAAAAACAGTTGTTAGCTTTTAGAAAAAAAGCAAATATCTTGTGGACTTTAAAATGTAGCTTTTTGTTATGATTAAAACTTTTAATTCAAAATAGCTTAATATTAAGTGTATATATATACGTGTATATATATGTGTATATATATATAAAGGAAGGCTAAGATGAGTTCCTATAATTCACTAGAAATCTTACATATGCGTTCCTAAGCACAAGAGATGAGTTACAGACTTTTCCTTTGGATAAATTGAATTATAGGAGAATCTTAGTTTAGTATCAGAGTGTGTTGTATTTTTTTAACTGTAGATAGGATACTTTCCACTGTAGAAACAGTGTCTTTCACCTTTACTGGACCACTAGAAATAAAATGTTTTAAAACTTTACTATTTGAAAATAACAGTTTATTTTACTTAATTGTCCTTCAGGTCAAAGGGTTACTCATTTGTGACTTGTATTATTTACAAGGTGTTATCTTATTCTGAAAGATTTGTGTTTCCTTTATTTTCTCATTTTGCTACCCCCCCATACACCTTTTTTTTTAGGTGAGGTTAATCTCGGACAGGGTCTGTTCAAAGCAGACAATCTCTTCCTTAAAACTGGATTGCAAAATGGAAGTCAATGTACCAGACAAGCTAGCAGTTGTAGACGAATGGAGAAAAGAAATGGGCCTGTGCTGGAAAGAAGTGGCATATCTTGGTTTGTATCTTTTTATTCAGCCATAATAAAATGAACCAGGATTTGTTCTAAGAAGCAGAGAAATAAGAAAATTCCCAAGATTGGCATGATTGTAAAGAAACAGGAGCTCTCTTACACTACTGACAAAAGTATTAAATTGGGACAGCCTTTCTGGAGGTTACTTTGATAACTTGTATCAAAGTGTAGCCTAGTAGAATGATTACCAAAGCATGCTATGGAGTCAGACCACAGGATTGACTCACCAGTCTTGGTAAGGTAAACCTTGGTTTTGTTATCTGTAAACTAGAACTGTTAAAAGTACCTATTTTCATACGTCTGTTATAGGGATTAATGATATAATTTTGGTAAAGCATTTATCAGATTCCTAATACATAGGAAGTACACTCTGACTATTTTTAACTGTAATTAAATGTACATAGTTTTGACCCCAAATTCTAATTCCGGAAAAGGAATTAGACAAATGTGCCAATAATGAAAGAAAAAAAGAAATCACCTACATATCCTACAAAAATAGCATATCCCAAAATCGAATACTATGCAACTATTAAAAATAATCTATATTCATTGACATGTTCAAATGTCACAAGTGTTTCACTTTTGTATTAAACAAATATATATATATCAGGTGTCTACTATATACAGGCTTTGAACTATTTCCTGGGACTTACTGCTTACAGAGCATATGGTCTAATGATGTCAATATTTTAAATATCAATAGTGACAGGTTATTAAAATACATAACTATAAACCATGTATGAAATATGGGTATGAATATTTCAACCCATCTATATAAATATTTGCAAGGGTAATAATGGGCCTCAAAAGAAGCACAAGTCGCTTTGGAAGCATGTGACATGGGGACTTCAGGGGTAGCCTTTAAACTACAATGTGAAGAGTCAATGGAGAACAATACTATAGAAGCTTTCATAGAAAATGATCTAGTTTTTGTAAGAAAAAAACAGTTTTAATGGAACATATGACAAATCCCAGCTATACTTTTTATCTATGCCACCTTAAGCAAGGTTCTTTAAGCCTTAGTTTTCCTATTTATAATATAAACATTAGTCAAAGTTTATAAGGTCGTTGGAAAGAAAGTCAGTGATAATGAAAAATGCTTAACATAATGCCTCCATATAGTAATAATAAGTGTATCATTTATAGAAGTGTAGAATTATATATGCCAAAATGTAGTTACTATCCATAAATAGTGATAATTAGGATGATTTAGATTATTTTTGCCTTTATTTAAAAAAATGTTCCCACCAAAATATGCATTACTTATATAACATAAGAAAAAAAAAACTATAAAAAGAAGAAGTTAGAAAATCAGGAAAATAGAGAATAGTCTCCATGTTTTTATTTTAAAAATCAGAGCAGTGTTTTATATGGGCCACATAAGTATATAACAATATGTTTCTTAAAAAAGATAGATACTTTTATAATTAAAATTTGGTAATTACAACTTAAAGGGATGGATAGTGCAAAGAAATACCTTAATTTTCATCATCTTTCAGTGAAAACAATTTAAATTCAGTACGTTTAATAATAAATAAAAGAAGAAAATTTCAGTAGATAAATATAGAAAAAATGTACAACAAACTCTTTCAACCAGGGCTTTATTATTAGTATTTGCTCTATAATAAAGTAATAGTTAAACTCAGAATGGAGAATCTAAGGTACTGGGAGCTTCTGAAATTCATCCTAGCAAAAAAAAAAAAAAAAGAAGAAGGGGGGTGGGTGTAGTAGGGTGGGGATTGAGAAGAAGCAAGGCAGGGAGAGAAGGGATGTAGTTATATCAATGCGATGGTAATTTTTTAAATAAATAAGTGGTATACAAATCAGAACTATTACAAATTAAAGGAGACGTAAGATACATGTCAACAAAATGCAATATGTGGACTTTGTTTTGTTTCTGATTCAAATAAGTCAACTACAAAAAGACAATTTTGAGATCGTTGGGGATATTTGAATACGTACTAGGTTATTAAATGATATTAAGGAATTGTTGATTTTGTTAATTTGATGATAGTATGTCACTTTTTAAAAAATACATATATCAAAAATAAATAAATAAATAAATTTAAAAAAATACATATATCAGAGATAGATGCTGAAGAGTTTTGGGGTAAAATATGATGTCTAGGAATTTCTTTTCCTCTCCTCCAAAAAACTAGGGGACAGGGACTAGAAAAAAAACATTGATAAATGATCCAAAACATTGAACTTGGGGTTCTTGCATGTGTTTGATATTTTTCTTAATAAAAAGTTTAAATAATTCATAATTTGTAGAATTTCCAGTATTGTAATAATATCACAATTTCCAGTAATTGTAATGTGGTAAGCAGAAAGTATACTCCATTCTCCTTTAACTGAGGAGTTTATTTTGAATTACGTAGGAAAAACCCTAGACTTCAGTTACAATTTTAAATAGTTGAACATATTTTCATCCCATTTAATCTGTAGTATTCTTATATGCAGTGCTTTAGGTCTTAACTAAAGTTACCAGAATTACTTATTGGTTGCGTTTTGCATTATTTTAAAGAACATTCTTTGTCTCTTTAACCGTTCAACCAGCATTTCTTTTACTTGACAGGAAATGAAGTGTCTGATGAGGAGTGTTTGAAGAAAGTAGGCCTAAGTGCTGTTCCTGCTGATGCCTGTTCCACGGCCCAGAAGGCTGTTGGATATATTTGCAAATGTAATGGTGGCCGTGGTGCCCTCCGAGAGTTTGCAGAGCACATTTTCCTACTAATGGAAAAGGTTATTAATTCCTGCCAAAAATAGAAATGAGTATAATGTTGGGAAAGAAAGTATACAGCCTTCTTCAGCCACTTTACTTTTTTCGATTAAGTATAATTCCATGTTCCAATGTTAACAGAGAGTGGGGTTTGATTTGTGATATATCTCCATATCTTTTAAAGCAGAGTCTTCTCAAGTTGTCACTCCAAAACCTTCTATGAAATAATTGTGCTGTACTTTTCTCTTTATGCAAGATAGAGATTGATCATAGTCTTTCTCAGATTTTTAGTAAATGCAAGTAAGAACATCATCAAAATTGACTTTGTATTGTACCCTGTAAAACTGTGTGTTTGTGTGCTTTTAATAATGCTGATCTTTTATTTATTTGGGGACCGTGTATCTGGTAAGACATGCCCTTCTATTAATTAATAAAATTACATTTCACAGACTTGATGAAAACTGCCTTGTTGCTATAGAACACCTTTATCAAACATGCCGTGATTTCCTTTAAGCACTGACCATGCAATCAGTGTGAGAAACAAACCACTTAATATCAGATGTAAATTATCTTGACTACTTTATATATGTGTATATATAGCACATAAACACACTACAGATATCCGAAGAAATACTGTGAAGGTTGTATACTAATTTGGCATAAATTGTTTGCAGTTACCTCTGATGTCATGGTAATTTCTGTATTAAATTTGGTCTCATCATAGTTTTACAGCCACCACAAATTACTCCCCTTCCTGGTTAGATTCCAAGAATGGTGCATTATCTCATAAATGTGGACACTACCTATTAAACACTAACCATTTCCTACTGCCACTATAAAAACAATTCGTTTAAAACTGGCAAGAAGCAAATGATTCAGGTGGCTATACAGGAAGCTATTTTCCTTTGTTAGGACTGGGTGGATTTGTACAGTTCAGAGTCTGCTCTTAGAGGCCAGATAAAAGTTGAAAGAAAAACGGATCGTCCTCTATTTTAATTTCCTTAACATCTTATCCTGGTTTTACTCCCGTCTTTCTGGCTTTTCCACTGCTGACTTTATTTTCCCCTATCCCCTTAAATTTACACATTCTCAAAGGTTCTAACTCCAGTTCTGTTCTTCCCAAAGACAACATCTCTGTTCAGAGTTTTAGCTATAGCGTCCATGCAGATGATTCCAAAATCTAGTGACTGAAATCTAATCTCTGCTGTGAGTTCTGGTTGCATCTCAAACTCCACGTTATAAGCTAAGCTCCTGGACTTCACTTCTCAAATCTCTGATTTTATCATTGAGACATCACAGTCTTAATTTCTCCTTTTCATCTCTAGTTAGACACAAAATCTTAAGCTTGATACTACTAGGTGTCCTTTCAGTTTATCCAATATTATTGCTAGATTAATTGTGCACATATTTGCTGTTATCCTTTACAAAATCTTTTAGTGAGTCCATGCTGACCACAGAATGTGATAAAACATTCCCAGTCCAAATGTACTGGGGACACAATACAGTATTTCCAGCCTCAGTTCCTACCGATTCTTGGGAGTCCCTCTATCCCAATCAAGACATTTTGTGTAATTCTCCAGCAATGCCTCTAGTAGCCTATTCTTCTCAAGTGCTGCCTTTAACCACTACATGAATCATTCACTCCTCAAAAACCTCCTGCCAAAATACCTACCAAAGTAAATACTGTGTGTGAGTATAAATTATACTAGAGTCTTTGTTTCATTTCAGTCACCCAAAGCCAAGTATAAAGAGACAACAGTTATATCCCCACTGGGACTGCTATTCTGTTTCCAATATTAGTGAATCTTAGTAAAAAAATACATGTTCAGATCTGATATGTAAAGAACTTAGAAGTTACCAACCCCTTCCCCGCAACCAGAAAAACTCAATGACTTTTCTTGAACCTATAAGACAGAGAATTGAGGTGGAAGAGCAAACAACCACTCCAAAATCTGAAGACACAGGCACATCCAGAGAGATACAGCACCTGACATTTGTTTATCTGGAGCAAAAGCTGCTGGGTACCATAAGCTAATAACACTTAACTAGTAATTTTAGTGAATTGCTAGAGGTTGAGTGTGGACTAATGTGAAAGAGAGAAACTCCTGGAGACCGCAGTCACAAGCGGTAGGGTTGGAGAACACTTTCCCTCCAGGAATGCCAACGGATTCTCACAGGATGGATCTGAAGATCTGAGAAAAATTCTCCTATGACCCTGGCAGGAGAAGAGCCGCCATTGTGAAACCTCCACGATCGTTCTCCCTAACAAAGGCCTGCTCTTCAGTAAGATGGACATCTTCCCAAAGGGCAATACTGAAAACTTACCCCAACCAACAGAAGGCAACTCTGCTCCACTCCAGCCCATTCCAGTCTTCCTTTCACCTAAAGGGGGGGAAATGCCATAGTCAACAGAAAGGAGAGCAAGAAAATGCTATAAATCAGACACAGCAACAGAAATGAAGAGTGCCTTTGATGGGTACATCAGTAGAAGAAAGAATGGGTAAACTTAAACATTGGCTAATTTTATTTTTTCTAACATCTGAATTACATGTTACATTTTATTTTTTTTTGAGCTTTATTGAGATATATTTGACATCAAACATTGTGTAAGTTTAAGGTGTAGAATTTAATGATTTGAAATATACATTACAAAACAATTACCCCAAGATTAGTGAACACATCAATTACCTCACAACTTAGTAACAATTCCTTTTTCTTTTTTGTGGTGAGAACATTTAAGATCTACTCTCTTCTCAAGAATTCTCAAGAATGTAATACTATATTGTTAACTATAGTCACCGTGCTGTACATTTGGTCTCAGTGACTTACTCATAACTGAAAATTTGGACCCACTGAACACCAGAACCTATTTCCCCTACCCTTTAGCCCCTGGCTACCACTAATATACTGTCTGTGTTTATTAATCCAGTCCTTTTTATGGCTGAATAATATTTCAGACAGAGAGAAAGAGAAAGAGAGAGAACATCACATTTTTTTTATCCACTAAAGGACACTTAGGTTGTTTCCATGTGTTATGAATTTGTCAAATTAACATTTATTAAGTGGAGCACAGATATATGGGATAGACCAAGATGGCAACACAGGAGCCTCCTGAAATCCCCTCCTCCCATGGACACACTTGAATATACAAATGAAGCAATTCCCTGTGACAGAAATCCAGAAACTAGCTCAGCAACTCCTATACATCTGGCTGTCGTGTGGGAAACCCTGCTCACTTCGCCATTTGTCATGTAGGAAACCCTGCTCACTGCGCCATTTATTGTGCGGGAGACCCTGCTCACTCCGCCATTTGTCGTGCAGGGCGGTCTGTGGGGTCTCTGGTCCCGCTCCCCACATAAGAACAAAGGATATGTCTAGGCTAAAAGGAACACCCACGGAGCCATAGGTAGGGGAGTCATACCACTATAGTCTCACTGGTAGCACTAGTCTCACTGGAGGCTGGAGTCACACGACCTGCAACCTGCTGTCCGCTTCTCTGCCTGCCAACCTACCGACTCACTGACTCTCGACTCTCGACTCCCAACTCTCCAACCAGTGCAGCCATGGCAGTTATATCAGTGGCTAATGGCTCACTGGTTACAGCTGATGGCCATCTACTACCCGAGGCAGCACCTTTACACATGAGGCCGAGAGCCTGGAAACTGCTCTCTGGGATTCTGTTCCCACACTGGCAAATAAGAAAATACCCACATTGAAACAGGTAGGAAAGACAGACCCCCTGGCCATAAACCCCACCCCCAGTACAGCACCTACAATTGTGAGGGAACTCCCAATTCCCAGCTTCTCCCTGAGGAGTGAAGGGTTTGGATCCCACATTTAATACCCCAACTTTTAGACTCCCACCCAAGGGACAAGCTCCCAAAACATCTAACTCTGAAAGCCAAGACAAATTGCATACAAGAGATCAAAAAGACTATAGCAAAGAAGCAGCTGTTAAGGGGCGTGCAAACACTCGCAGTGGCTGTTCCCCAGGGCTTGGTGCAGAGGCAGCAGGCAAAAACACACATCTCGCAGTTTCTCCCTAAAAGGAACTTAACTATAACACATACTGTACCAGCTTCCGCTGGTAAATAAACAGATACAAGGTCATACAGAGTCCTGTGAGTTACACGCAGGAGTTTTTATTTTAGTCTAAGCATAAAAGTAGTTTTCAAGGGCTTAAAGCAGGAACAGCTTTTCAGGAAGAAGTGAGATTTGAGCTGGGCCTTAACAGCTGCAGAAAATGTCATCGGTTTCAAAGGATAATATCAGAGAAATGGGGTTAACATGTTCTCTTCAGAGAATGGAAGAGGTACATTGTGTATATAGGACCCACAGGGTCTAGAAGGAAATGGTGAGACGTAGACCAGAAATTTAGGGCCAAATTGGGGGTGACTTTTAAAAGAAAATGCTTGATTCCTATGTCCTCCCAAACCAGTCTATTCTATTACCAGCTTAATTGTCTTTTGTGCTTGTTGTTTCCCTTGTAAAATCTTATAGTGACTCCAAACTGCCCATAGAATATACCTCCCAGTCCAAGTGTTAGTTGTGCTTTGTAGCTTCCCTTCCCTACTCTCATAAAGAAACCAGAGAGAGCTAAGCATTAGCCTTCGTCTCCTTACCCCATTTCTTGCCTGTTATTCTCTTAAAGCCCACGCTTCCTTCACAGCCCTGAGTATTTACCTGGGTGTCCATTTCTTTAGTGTGTATCTTTAAGTTCCAAAAGGTCAGAAAGCCTATCTCTTTTGTTGGCGTCGTATGACTTCAGTGATAGATGTTAGATGGCCGTACAGATTACCCTTAAGACTGGAGGACTCCCAGCTGCTAGGAGGTTTATCAATGGACAAGCCTCAGCTGTCAGGCTTTTTCATCACTGCTTCAGCTAAAAGATTGTTGTTTCACCCAAAGTCACCCCCTTCCTGGAGTAGACCACATACAGCGATGAGGGCGTAAAGGATAAAAGGCCTATTCCCTTGAGCCAGTAAGAGACAACACAGAGGGGGCATGCTAATTTCAGAGCTCCCTGTGGGGTCGGCTGAAGCCCTTGTTGAGAATGCATAGCAGCCCATGCCCTCCCTCTGCCCATCCCCCTTCCTTCTTTTTCCTTCTTTAGGTGTGATACCAAGAGCACTACCTCATAAAATCCCTGTATGCTAATCTTTCTCTCAGAGTCTACTTCTCAATTTGAGACACCAGGAAGTACTTCCTGAGTAAGTGAATGAATACACAGAAGAATAGATCCTATACCAGTTTGGGATGGGAACTAGGTAAAGTAATTACTGTTACCTGAAATTGTTAGTGATTTCCTAATTAAAGGGCCACGTGTGACTATTGTGAAATCTTAATAGTCTCTGTGTGCCTGGTCTTTTGTTTACTACATACTGATACATATTGCTTTCTCTAAACCTAAAGTTTTTTGTCTGATGTGTCACCTTTGATGACCTGGTGCTCTTGTCTGCCTGAACTGGTTGGGAAAGTTGTATTACTAAAAGTAATACTAAAGAATTTTGGTGTGTCCACATTTCATTATTCCTAATACAGGACTGTTTCATGCTTTGTTCGTGAATTGCTCTGAAATTGTAAAGACAAAGTATATGTAATGTCAAGTATTTGTATGCTGAGGAAAATAAATATTTTAAAAATCTCGGTGGTTAACATTTTGACCACTGGGTGTCACACGGATGTAGCTTTTAAAAAGAAGGAGTTTTAGCCCACTGATTGGAAATAAGTAATAAAATTTTATAACACATTTTCATTGTTCAACCTTTATATACTGGATGAATATCCACTAAAGGAAATTCTGTGTGAAGTACAATTTCTGCACGCTTTACTCTTTCTTCACAACAAATCACATGGAAATAGTTTTTCCTAACCATGATTGTGGTGGACCTTGTATGAGTGGGGAAATGGAGCAGGAAGGGTAAGGCTGAACGAGGATGTAGAAACAATTGAACTACCACCTTATTGGAGAATCAGAGCCTACTAAATGGAAAACTATATTCCCAAAGTCACCCAGCTCTGTCACCAGGTTACCTCAGGCCATAGAAATGAGCTGTCTGTCTGAACTTCTTTTAATCCTCATAACCTGTGTAAGTAAGGCCCTTTTTCCCTCCATTTTACAGATGGAGAAATTGAGGTACAGAGAGGTTAATAACTACCCAAGGTCAGACACGAGGTAGCAGAGCCAGAATTCAAAACAAGGAACATTCCCAAGGGTAGCAGATTATACCTTTGCAGTCTTAAGTGGTGTTTTCAAAGTGTGGTGGTCCCTTAACAACCTTCATCAAAATTGTATATAATCGTTGTTAAATACTTGTTAATATATGAGTATATATTCTAGTTGCATCCCAGAGACACTAAATCAGAAATTCTGGGGTAAGGTCTGGGAATCTGCATTTTAGTAAAATTCTATCAGGTGACATTTATGCACACTACGTTTTGAGAATCCTTTAGTTAGAAAAGTGAAGTTGGGGAAGCTTCCATCCCTGGGAAGGGAAAAAAGAGAATGGGCCTCCAAAAATGTAGCAGGGTTGGAATCTGAGTTCAGTAAGCACCCCATACCCTCTTTAGTAGACACCATATATGCATTGGAGACTTAGGTTTCATGAATCCCAGGGGAGAAACTTTATTTCACTCCCCTGGCTTCAGAAGCCTTATAACCTCAGTTACAAATCGAAAGCTGAACTCTCACAAAATAGGATGTAGTTGGCCTTTATTAGGCAAACAAAAGAAGAACGAAATGAGATATTTATTGGATTGGCTAGAACTGCCTTTTGGAACAAAATTAATATTAGTATCGTTAATTTGCATATTTGCCTGATGATTTTTCAATAATTCTGTCTGGAGTGAATACACTTCTCTAGATCATTTTCCAGCTCAACTGTATACAGCCTAGCAGGATTTAGCTGATCACACTTTTTTTTTTTTAATTAAAATTCTCTTTGGGCCAATTACTCAAAAACATGCCCTCTCTCCCTAAAACCTAGCTAGTTATCACAAAGATATTTTGTCCCTTCCTGCCTACCTGCATCTCCCTTCAGTTGCCATTTATACAGATCCTGGTAGACTATGAAGCTTTCACAAAATGAAGGTGAAATCTAAACAATTGAGAACATCAGAAGACTTATATTTTCTCATCTCTATTGGAGCAAATTTGATACCATAAATTAATATAAACCATTGAAATAGAAAATTTGAATTGAACAAATCATAGCTTAGAAATATACATATATATCATAGACATAGATTAACTCAGATTTGTACTCCTATTATTAATTATAGTCTGAAATTTTCCTTTTTATCCCAAGGATAATGGTAGCCCTCATAGCTATATACCAGTAGTTGCAAAGATTTTAAATTACTAATAGGTATATTGCAAATGAACAGCAAAAAGTGCCCAAATTTATTTGCCCAAATCTGCCGAGTTTTAGCTTGAAATCATGTTCCTCACACTTCAGAAGGGTAATAATCCAAACTGTAAGTGTGAAATTCGAGAAATTAATAACTTAATTAGGATTATATCAGTCACCTCATAGCTTGCTATTCAGCTGTCTTCTCTTTGTTTTTCCCCGTCACTGATTTGATGACTATGCTTGCTTTGCTCTCTTAGACAATACATACCTTATTGATCTAATTAATCCGCAAAGCATTAATCTGGAAAGAACAATTTCTCAATTCTTAGGCACTCAGACATGGGGATCCATGGTTGCAACTTCCCTGCAGCTTTTGCTGATGATGCATGACACACTGACCATGGCTGCTGAGTTCAAGAAAACCTTATGAGACAGATCAGGCCATGGGAGGTGACTTCTCAGACTGGACCCCGGGAGACAATTTCTCAACTGTCAGCCCTGAAACTTGCATAACCAACTCTCACCTTGCATTGATTCTTTCCCTGACTTGTCTGCCTGACTGTAAAACCACCTGATTATTATCAGTTCAGGGAAGGTGTTTGGGCGTGGGTGTGTTTGTTTCTGGACATTAGTCTGCCTGATTGTAAAACCACCTGATTATTCTCAGTTCAAGGAAGGTGTTTGGGTGTGTGTGTCTGTGTTTCTGGACATTAGTCTGCCATCTTCCCTAGCTGCTAGCATTTAGAATAAAGTACACTTTTCTCCTCACCAACCTTTGTCACTCAAGTTTCTGGGCCACAAGTGACAAACACTGTTGGACCTGCGTCCAGTAACAAAACTGAGTAAATGGAGCACACAGTCTTTCCCTATAACTAGTTTCCTAATTTTCAGGGGGCAGAGGTAGATTGATGACTCATTTACCTTGTTTCCTTTAACTTTCTATGCAAAGTAGCCATAAAGTGTTTCCTACTTCCTCCTCTGCTAACTCCTTAGAAAATTCCATCTAGGTCTGTACCTGTGCACTTAGAAAGATTATTAATAATTCTTTCATTAAACTAATGAATATAAAAGTAAATAAAACCAATGTAAACATTATTTAAATGCTACATTATTCCTCTTTGACACTGATTTTCAGTGACCTGATTTGAATTAATATTTTATAAATGTGTGAATGAGCTGGTTAAAGACAAAAAGTATTTCTATTTGTAATTTTACACATTACAAGGAGAAATTAAAAACAAAAAATAAATGAGAAAATGTTAAAAGTACATACACACTGTGTGAACACTCAGACTTCTCCACCAGATTTATAGATCCTACAGGTGGTAGCTAAGGAATTCTTATCACTTATAATTGATCTTTGCTTACCTTTATGTCTAAAGAAAGATTGATAAGATTTGTCATTACACACAGAATGGATGAAGACATATTTAATAATGGTATTTTGTGTCTGGTTTGATTTGGAAAGTGGAGAAAAAGCAAAGAATTAAACATGAGTAAGCATTCATGCCTACAGAAAAGTGAGTTAGTAGATAGACAGGAATGTGGTCATTCCTTCTTTAAATCATTATTCACTAATTCATTCTTCCTTTAAACACTCCTTCATTGAACGATTTCTGCGGGCAATACACTGCATCAGTCTTTGAAGAAGTTTCCTACAAGTTCTCTGTTAGTACACAATAAAATTGAGAAGGAAAGACTTGCATAATATAAGGATTTCCAGTCAAGATGACAGAGTAGGTAAACGCTGTGCTCACCTCCTCTCAGGACGACATCAATTACAACTAAACTACAGAACAACCATTATTGAGAATTACCTGAAGTCCAGCTGTAGGGCCATAATCCAAGGCCCTACAACTACAGATATACAGAAGCAGCCACCTCAAGACTGATAGAAGGGGCAGATACAGAGCATGCTGGTCCCACACCATTAAAAATAGGGAAAGATATCTTGGTGGTGGAGGTCCACCCCTGAGGAGTGAGGGGCCCCAGCCCAGGATTTCAGTGTCAAGGAGAGAAGTGCCCATAATTTCTGGCTGTGAAAAGCAGTGGACATTGTGTCTGAGTGAGATGGAGGGCAGCTGCACTCCCAGGTGCTTCACCTAAAGGGACAGCAAACGGACTTACTCACTGATGAACTCACTCACTCTGAGCTCCAGCACTGGGGCAGCAGCTCAAAAGGCTCCAGGGACACACAAGGAGAAACTAAATTGTCTAGCTTCAGGTTGAGGAGCTGGCGGAAGCCACTGTTTCTTTGTTGAACCACCTCCCCCAGCATGCAGACACACACAGAAGCACACAAATGCTGTATCTGAGTCTCCATCAAACTGGCGATCGCTGTTCATCTTCCCTGCCCAACGATTCCACGAGACCACACCCCACCAACATTCACGCACATCCACACTGCTTCCAGGGGCTTTATCCTATAAACAGCCTACCTTGGCTCATACTGTGGACATTCCTATAATTTCTCAAAGGTTCACAAAACCCAAATAAGCAGCAGCTTCTGCATATCCCATACCTCTGGCTGAGCAACCCTAAGACTGGCATTAGCAACAGCTGGTCTTGGATCAAGGCTTGGCCTCTCAAGCCACCTCCAAGCACAGCACAGAGAGCAGCCATCTCTGGATGGCTTTGTGGCACATGCCAGGTATCCCTGGGAAGGGCACAGACTGCAGCTGGACTTGGCCTGCAGCAGGTCCCCTCCCAGGAGGCGCGGGGGCTGACAGTCCCAGTGGCCAGCTCCCGAATGGGCAGGAGCATCACCCAGCGAATGGGCAGGAGCATCACCCAGCTACCTCCAAGGATGACACACCCAAAGGGCAGACTGGGCACGCACCAGAGCCCTACAGACACCAGAGCCCTGCTAGAACTCGGTAGGGTCAGCCTCTGAACAACAGCTCTTCCACTATAGTAACAGCCAATCCCCCCAACATCAGCCTGATGGTCAATCCCTACTATTGATGTGCAAACAGCAATCAAGTCTCAACTACAACAAAAGGGCACACCCAACGCACACAAAGGACACACCTGGAACAGCTGGCTCTGGTGCCCAGGGAAGCTGCACCACTGGGTCCCATAGGACACTTACTACATAAGGCCACTCTGCTAAGACTGAGAGGCATAGCAGCTCTACCTAATACATAGAAACGAACACAGGGAGGCAGCCAAATTGGGAAGACAAAGAAAGCTGTCCGAAATGAAAGAACAGAACAAAGCTCCAGAAAAAGAACTAAACAAAATGAAGACAAGCAATGTACCAGGCGCAGAATTCCAAACACTACAACTTATAAAGCTGCTCAACGATGTCAGGGAGAACTTCAATAAAGAAATAGAAAACATAAAAAAGAATCTGTCAGAAATAAAGACTACATTAACTGCAATGAAGACTATATTAGAGGGAATCAACAGTAGATTAGATGAAGCAGAGGACTGAATGGGTGATTTAGAAAATACGGTAGCAAAAAAATCCCAATCAGAACGGCAAAAAGAAAAAAAGAATCCAAAAAAATAACGAGAGTTTAAGGGGCCTCTGGGACAATATCAAGCTTACCAACATTCACATCATAGGGGTACCAGGAGGAGAAGAGAGAGCAAGGAATTGAAAACCTATTTGAAGAAACAATGACTGAAAATTTCACTAACCCGGCAAAAGAATATAAAGCCCAGAAAGTGCAGAGAGTCCCAAACAAAATGAACCCAAAGAAGCCCATACCAAGACACATCATAATTAAAATGCCAAAGGCTAAAGACAAAGAGAGAATCTTAAAGGCAAAAAGAGAAGAGCAATTAGTTACTTAAGGGAGCTCTCATAAGACTGTCAGCTGATCTCTGCAGACCAGAACAGATTGGCAGGAAATATTAGAAGTGATGAATAGCAAGAATCTACAACCAAAATTACTCTACCCAGCAAAGCTATTATTTAGAAGGACAGATAAAGAGCTTCCCAGACAAGAAAAAGCTAAAGACATTCTTCACCACCAAACCAGTATTACAAGGAATGTTAGAGGCACTTCTTTAAGCTAAAAAAAAAAATAAAAAAGAAGGAGAAGGAGGAGGAGGAGGAAGAGGAGGAGGAGGAAGAGGAGGAGGAAATGGCAATAACTACGGATCTATCAACAATTACTTTAAATGTAAATGGATTAACTGCTCCAATCATAAAATAGAGTGACTAAATGGATAAAAAAAATCAAGATCCTTACATATTCTACAGGAGACTCACTTCAGATCAAAAGACACACACAGATGGAAAGTAAAGGGATGGGAAAAAGATATTTCATGAAAATGGAAACAAACAAACAAGCTGTGGTAGCAATACTTATACTAGACAAAATAGACTTCAAAACAAATGCTATAGTAAGTGACAAAAAAGGACCCAATAATCCCACTTTTGGGTAATTATCTGAAGAAACCCAAAATGCTACTTCAAGGGTACCTATACATCCATATGTTCATTACAGCATTGTTTGCAATGGCCAAGATGTGGAAGCAGCCTGGGTGTCAGTCAGTGGAAGAATGGGTAAAGAGTAAATGGTACCCATATACAATGGAATATTGCTTGTGCATGGAATGGAATGGGTTCTTGCCATCTGTGGAGGCAGGGCTGCACCTGAAGGGTATTGTGCTGAGTGGAGTATGTCAGACAGCAAAAGAAAGACGCAATGTTATTCCACTTGTATGTGGAATCTAAATGTCATGCGGGGACTCAGCTCCCACTCCCCACACGAGAACAGAGGATATGGTGAGGCCAAAAAAGGAACAACAACAGAGCCATAGATAGGGGAGTCATACCATTATATTCTCAATGGTGACTGGTCAAGACACAAAAGTCAACATCTACCAGTACCCCAACAAGGGGTCTTCCTGGACCCCAGTCTCGCTGGCAGCCAGGCGAGACACAAGAAGTAGAATCCACATGATCCACAATCCAACATCCACTTCTCTGGCAACCAACCAACCAACCCCCTAGCGTAGCCACGGCAGTTATGTTAGTGGCCAATGGCTAACTGGTTGCAGCTGATGGCCACCCAGCCACAGCAGATGGCCATCTGATTACAACTGATGGCCATCTAATAATTGAGCCAGCACCTTTCCACGTGAGGCCGAAAGCCCGGAAACTGCTCTCTGGGACTCTGTCCCCACACTAAAGAACAAAATAAACAAACAAAACAGAAACAAACTTATAGATACAGAGAACATTTTGATGGTTACCAGATGGGAGGGGGGTTTGGGATTGGGTGAAAAATGGGAGGGGAATAAGAAGTACAAATTAGTTGTTACAAAGTAGTCATGGGGACTTAGGGTATAGTATAAGGAATATAGTCAATAATATTGTATTAGCTTGGTGCAAAAGTAATTGCAGTTTAAATGTTAAAAATAATTGCAAAAAGCACAATTACTTTTGCACCAACGTAATAATAACTATGTATGGTGTTAGATGGTGTCATGCAGGGACTCTGAACCTGCTCCCCGCACAAAAACGCAGGATGTGGTGAGGCCAAAAAGGAACGCCCACGGAGCCATGGATAGGGGGTTCATACCACTATATTCTCGCTGGTGGCTGGGTTGGAGATACAGGAAGCATACACGATCCGCAACCTGTCATCCGCTTCTCTGCCAACCAACCAACGCCCCAGCATAGCCACACCAGTTATATCAGTGGCTAATGGCTGACCGGTAACAGCTGATGGCCAACTAGTCACAGCTGATGGCCATCTACCACCAAGCCAGCACCTTTCCACATGAGGCCGAGAGCCTGGAAACTTCTCTCTGGGACTCTATCCCCACAGATGAGCACTAGAATTATTGGGGTGATAGATGGGAGTGGGGTTAAGAGACAGTGTGAAAAAAGTGAAGACACTGAGTACAAATTGGTAGTTACAAAATAGTCACGGGGATGTGTGGGGACAGAGCCAGGAGTGCAGTTTCCAAGCTCTCACTCGGGTAGTAAATGGCCATCAACTGTGATTGGATGGCCATTAGCTGTGGCTACTTGGCCGTCAGCTGTAACCAGTGAGCCATTGGCCACTAATATAACTGCTGTGGCTATGCTAGCAGAAAATGAGGGCTAGCAAGAAGATGATGGCTGGCAAGCGTGGACTGCAGTCACAGCGGAGTGAGGGTTGCAGATTGCAGTCAGGGCGGCAGGTTGCAGACAGTGTGGCTCCTGCTTCCTGTGCCTCCAACCCAGCCACCAGCGAGAGTATAGTGGTGTGACTCCCCTATTTATGGCTCCATGGGTGTTCCTTTCTGGCCTCACCATATCCTGCGTTCTTATGTGGGGAGCGGGAGCTGAGACCCTGCAGGCCGCCCCGCACAACAAGGGCAAACCTTTTTGGCCTCACCGTGTCCTGCGTTCTTATGTGGGGAGCGGGACCAGAGACCCCGCATGACACCCTGCATGACAGATGTAAAGTAAAGCATAGGGAATATAGTCAATAATATGGTAAGAACTATGTATAGTGCTAGGTGGGTATTAGACTAGTCAGGGGGATGACTTCTTAAATTATATAACTAACCACTACACTGTACACCTGAAATTAATATAAAATAATATTAAATATCAACTGTAATTGAAAAATTTTTCAAATGGAGAGAAAGATGAAGGGAAATAATAAATTCAAATTTCCTGGTATAAAACAAATAAGTGGTGGGATGTAATGTACAGCATGGGAAATATAGTCAATAATATTGTGATAGCATGGTATGGTGGCAGATGGTTGCTAGACTTATGGTGATCACTTCTTTAGGTTTACAAATGTTGAATAACTATTGTGTACATCTGAAACTAATATACGATTGTGTTAGCTATATTTTAATAAAAATCTTTTTTTAAAGACTTGTACAATGTGAGACAGTAAAGTAATAATAGAAGGGAATATATGATTACGTTAAAAATAATTGACTAATGCAGACATAAAGTAATAGGAGACTACAAAAACAGAATCAAAGTGGGTTACAGTATTAGAACTGAGTTTGCTGGGAGACAGAATTAAATTGATTCACGAACTCAATTTACAGCCAACACTTGTTAAGCATCTATTATGAGTGCTGTGCTGGGCTAGGTATGGTGTAGGGTGCAAAATGAACAGGACATGGCCTCTAATGGCTAGAACTTATAAACTGGAATAGGAGACAGACATTTATTATAACTACAAGGCCCAAATGGTTAAATGTGGAAGTAACATATAAGCGAACAGTCACTGGAAAGCCAATGGGGGAGAAATAAAAAAAATAACAGGGGCAAGGGACAGGGAGAATCAGAGGAGGTTTTCATAGAGCTGGTGTTAAACTACTTACGGGGTGAAATGCCCTAAGCCATAGACAAAGTGCCCCCTAATGAAACTTTAGAAGAATCCTTAGGATTGAGCAGTTGACTCATTGACTACAGAGAGGAGGGGGTAGGGCAGAGACATGAAAGAGGAAGAAAACCGAAAAATAAGTCACAGGGGAATCTTTAGGGAACCGGTGGGAGGCACTTTGGATGAGGAAATGCATATAAGTTGTTTTGCAGTTCCAAGGAAGTGAAAAAGCAATGTGGTAGGTCAGAGTTCAGGGGAAAAGATCCAGAAGTTACCTTTGAAAGGGGGAAAACCCAGGTGGGCGTGGATATCCAGGTAATTAGTCTGCCTGAAATCGCCAGCAATTACGTCATCACGCATAGGCTCATTGCCATAGCGCTCTATAAATCTAAAGTGCTGTGACCTCCCACACTGCCCCACTTTCTTGAACCCGCGCACTGGACCCCAGGGAACAACACAGCAATCATCAGAGATTCTTCTACCCAGCCAACTACCTGGTGTCTAAATAGACATTTCAAACAGCATGGTCACAGCAGAAGTCTTGATCCATAGCCCACCTCCCTGCCACCAAAATCATTCTACTATCAAGTCTTCACATCTAAAAATGGCATCTTCAGATACTCAATAGATTAGCCGAAAATCTAGGCTTCATCTTCCCTCCCTTTCTGTCTTTCACTCCTGTATTAATGGGTTTGCTGGCTCAATATCCACGCTATATCCTGAAATTGGCCACGTCTCACCATTTCCACCACTACCACCACTGTTCACATGCTCCTCTTCTCTCACCTATACCACTGTCATAGCCATATAGCCATGTCCCTCCTGTGACCGCTAGGTCCATCCTCCATCTAATGGTCAGAGTGATCTTGAGAAAGCGTCTGTCAGAATGTCTCACCCTGCTGTGGATAATCTCCCCGATAGCATAAAATCCTTGTCATGCCTCCAAGTTCACGGAGCCCCACTCATCATTCGCATTGGAACTCCTATGTCACCTCCTCAGAGTCCTTGGGCCAACACCCCAACTAAGGCAACTTTCTCTTCACTGTCCATCACATGACTTTATGTTATCTTCTTTATAGTAAATATAGATGCCTGCCATATCTCAGATATTTCCTTTATTAAAAAATTGTATGTTTACCCCCAGTAGAATATCAAGCATCTTAAGACAAGGGACTCTTTAAAGTTCATGCATCCCTACAGTTTACAGTAATGCCTGACACATAGAAGAGGTTCAAAAATATATGTATTTTTTACCATTTAATGTTTAATTGTACAGTTCACCTACATCAAGTATAATCACATTGTTGTACAACCAGTCTCCAGAACTTCATCTTGCAAACCTGAAATGTTATACTCAGTAAACAACTTCCTATTCCCCCTCCCTCCAGGCCCTGGCAACCACCATCCTACTTTCTGTTTCTATGGATTTGACTATCTAGATACCTCATATAAGTGGAAACATACGGTATTTGTCCCTTTCTGATTGGTTTTTTTCACTTAGCATAATGTCCTCAAGGTTCCTTCCTGTTGTAGCACGTGTCAGAATTTCCTTCTTTTTTAAGGCTGAATAATATCCATTGTGTGTACATACCACATTTTGTTTATCTATTAATCTGTTGATGGACACTTGGGTTATCCCCACCTCTGGCAATTGTGAATAATGGTGCTATGAATATGGGTAAAATATTTTTTGACTGACTGATAACAATCTGGGAACTAAAGCTCTTGGTTAAACCTTTAGATTCTTGACCTTAAACAATTTCCTATCAAAATTGGATTACAATAATCCCAAAAGTACCTTACGGATCTAAAATACTACGATGTCATCAAATAAAGTCTTATTTCAATTCTTTCCATCTCAATGATCATTTTAATCTTGTGAGAAGGTAATATAGCCTCATAGGATTTGGTGGATTTAACACTAGAGCCACTTGCCGGTCTTCTCCACTTGCCATTCTCATCAGATCCCCTCCACCTTATTCTTACAGCTTTGTCAGTCTCTGCCCATCAATATCAGAAAAGGCTAAGTGTGATTTGAAATGCTCCAACATGAAG
Source organism: Rhinolophus hipposideros (assembly GCF_964194185.1). Lineage (NCBI taxonomy): Eukaryota > Metazoa > Chordata > Mammalia > Chiroptera > Rhinolophidae > Rhinolophus > Rhinolophus hipposideros. The sequence goes on from NC_138055.1 coordinate 34,289,642, forward strand.
ATGAGGACTTGACCAAGACCTCACTTGATTGCCCTGCTCATTTACTAACCTCATATATTTGGGGAAAGGAAATGTCTTAGTAAATCTTGGTGTATGCTAATTTTGTGAAAAAATGAAAAACAACCTGAATTGCATGATGTCAACAGAAATACATTTTATTTGTAAAAAATGGGTACATATAAAAGATTCATAAATATCTAATACTGACAGAATTGTGATAAAATTGATACAAAAGACTCCAAGAGATTTGTTACTGAAAATAAGATTTTCAATACATTGGTATTTGGCTGATTTAACTCACTCAACCCACTGCTTTGGTGTCAAAGCTCAGAGTTATATACAGTATACAATTTTGACTTCCCGTTAGTCTTAAGTTATGGTACAGATGTAAACAATATGACATAGATGTTCATAACGGGCATATTATCATTTAGGCAATAATCCTAAACTAAGTAAGTTCACTGAAATAGCCTACAATATCCTATAGGTTAAAGCTACAGAATAATATTCATTATAGGAGAGAATTACACAGATTGGATTAATGTTACAAATGCTACCGAGAGAAACAATACATATTCAAAATACTGTAAAAAGTAATAAACACCTCAGAAAATTATACCTTTCAGAACTGGAAAATAAGAAATTTTGTAACTTAACTGACTTTATTAAAGATAAAGGAAATACCAGTGTTATTTAATGTGAAATCTTTTCATTGTTCATTTCACCAGTATACCAGATTGTGATAATTTGTTATAATCTACCTATTAGGTGTTTCCACCTTAGTAAGATTATATTTGTCATTTCTATGACCCTAGAGAATATTTCTACATGGACCCCAGAGAATGTTGAAATAAAAATGTTTTTCTAGAGGTCACGATGGTCCAAACAGGCAGAAAATAGATGCTTTCAGACACTGGTCATTTTAGATAATCCCTCACCTCTTTTGTTGTATGTTAATGCAGTTTATAGAACACCCACAGTAATATGCTCTCTGAATAGAAGTAATCTCCTGCCTTATGAATATCCTGAAAGCAGATACCTGATTCATCCATTGAAAAATTATATACTTCATTTTATTAATAATTCTCTGCTACCACCAAATATGATAATAATAGTCTCTCACACATGGCATTTTTGATGCATTCATAAAGTGTCCATTTCTCACTAAAAGAAATATCTGCTTTCTACATTGGTGAAAAATATTTATATATTCCACAAGTACTGTATCTCATAAAATGAAAATTGGTTTCATTTTCCATTTATATTAAGAGTAATCTTCAAAGTGTCTTGCTAGTTCACTGTGTTTCATTTTCTCTGTGAATAGTTCATCAAATACTCTCTTCTGCTTTGAAGTAAAGTAGTTTATCCAATCACCCACTGCTCCTGGAAAAATTGGAAATATATCAGACAAGAACCAATTTAAATGTATAATGTTCAGAAAAGCAATCTGTCAGATTTATAATACAATGTGAACAATTTTATCTCTTGGTGATAAAGATGATGGGAGAATTATTCTTTTCTTCATTTGTTTATCTGTTGTTTCTAATTTCTTCAGTAATAGTTACCTATTAATTTGTACAGTTTTAAAAGTGATTTCTTAAAAAGAAAGGAAGATTAAAAATATGTAACTGTCCTAGGTTTTATGATGGCAGGGAAAACAAGTATCTCGGCTAAACAATCAAAATGTAAAGCAGACAAAGTGGACATAATGATGCTTCATTTATTTCCCTGTGTGTGGACCTTCACACGCTGATAACATATCGCAGGAGTAATTGGTCTCATTTTAAGGAAATTTATTTTACAATATTGATAACAGAGAGTTGAAAATATAATCACCAAGTTACTTGTGTGACATGTTCTCCTTCCATATAACATGTTTGGAAATTGAAATAAAATATATACAGCTGACCCTTGAAAAATGTGCGGGGCGGGGGTTACCCTTTCCCCAAGGGAAAATCTGCGTATAACTTTTGACTCTTATGAATAGCCTACTGTTGACTGGAAGCCTTACTGATAACATAAACAGTGAATTAACACATATATGGTACATTATAAGTATTATATACTGTGTTCTTTCAATAAAGTAAGCTAGAAAAAAAGAAAATGTTAAGAAAATCATAAGGAAGAGAAAATATATTTACAGTATTTATTGAAAATTTTCTGCATATAAGTGGACCCATGCAGCTCAACCTGTGTTGCTCAAAGGTCAACTGTACTTCATACAGTCCATTGGCCTGTCCTGACCGTGCGTCACCCTCTCAGCCTTGGCCGCGGTGCCAACCCCTAAAGACTGCCCTTCTCATCTCCATTATGCACACTATGCCAAACCTGGACCCTGGATCTTGCCCACCATAGTCTTTTGCCACTTCTGGCCCTACGCTTCATCCCTGGGGTATAGCTGCACTGGAACCAGTAATGCATCATTTTATCCCTCCATTACAGACTGTCTTATATTTGTCTCTGTTATATTTTCTTTGCAATTAGCTTATAAACTCTTTCAGGTTAGGGACTGTGATGTATTCATGTGTATTCCTGCAGTACTGAACCCTGCAGTACTGCATCCTGTGCCATATAGTGGGTGCTCAATAAAACCCATGGTTTGATTGAATGTCAGACGATGTCACTTACAGCAAAGAAATATACTACAACTTAAGAAATATTTGGTGTTGTTGATTCCTAGTCCAAAAGACTGAGTTTAAAAACAAACAAACAACAACAACAAAAAAATACCTTTTCTGTTTGGGAAAAAAAGGAGGGCCGGGGCGGGGAGAAAGTATCAGAGGGAAGATCCCAGAGTCAGGAAACACCATTGCTCCTAAAACACACCAATTGGGGCTTCATGAGGCCCTTAGAAGAATAATATTAACGTTATTAATGTTACTTGTCAATATTCTTTGGTCCTTCCTGGTTCTCCCTTCTGGTTTCTGGTATCAAGGCACCTAAACTATTGCTGTCTCCTTTCATTTGACCTGACATTTGTTTGCATGGTTTCTGATTTATTTTTTCACTCTGACTTTCTTTTACTTTAAAAAAAAAAATTTGTTTTAAATAATATAGTAGTTATATATGTAGGTTAGAGAAAACACATATAAACAAAAGGAGATAAAAGTGAGGGTGTTTCTGCTGTTAACCTGTGTTTTGTTAGATCTAATATAAAGAAATCACTTTTAGATAGAACTTAAATGCATTAGAATTAATGTTGTCAGCTATATGTTGATATGATTTCACCTGGAAATATTTGCTAGTATATATGCCAAAAGTATGGCAGGTCAGAGTTAGTAGGATAAGATATGTGAATTCTGAGAATTTGCTAACCAGATTTCAAAGGGCAGTGATAAAAGATAACAGTAATACTGGAATCCACTAAGCCTCAGAACTTCCTCATTTATCATCGTCCTCTTTACCACAGTCCCTATCAATCTCTTTCTGCTTCTCTCCCCTTTGCTCATTTCACCTTTCTTCACGTGTTCTTTTCTAAACCCTTTCTATCTTCCCTTTATCTTCTTTCTCCCATCCCTCCTAATCTTTTTCTTGACCTTGCCTCTCTCTCAAGCTCCCATATCATTTTGCTCCTATCCTCCGCTATCAAACTTCTTAGAAGAGTGGTCCTTTTTTGCTGCTCCCTCCTTTATTTTTCATCTCTTTAAATCCCTAAACCTGACTTCATCCCCACTCTTAGAATTCACTCATGATAGATAAATGGGCATGTTTGACTCTGACTTTCTTCCTAACTCTGGCTGATGTCTTTTCTTGGCTTGTGCTGTTTCATTCCCATTGATGTTAGGGTCCCAGGGCTCGCTCTTCTGTCCCTTTTCTCCACTAGCCCTTCCCACTCACCCTGAAAATTTTTACCAAATTCCACAATCTGAGGATAGCTCCTGAACTGCCTTCCCAGCTGAGCATCACCCAGCTGTGACTCACTGCCACGGCCCAATTTACGATCATCAATGTTCCATACTATTACATTAACCTCTTTACTGGACTTTCTGCTTTCATCCTCTTCTAATCAATTTTTCATTCTGAATCTTTTATTTTCTAGCACACATGTTTGACCATGTCGGGTCCCTTCTTAAAACAGCAAACAGACTAGGGGAAAAAAAATGAAAAAATACCTCCTAATGATGTCCATCAAAGCTTTTGCTCTCTCTGACCTCAATCTTCATTTTCGTTATTCTGCTTCACACATCATACACCATTCTAGCACATGAAACTATTTGCTCTTTCTAGAAAATACCATCCAATTCCAGGTGGCTCTCCTTCCTGCTATTAGCTCTTTCTGTGTATTTTGTCCCTGTCATTTTCCTGGTAAAATCCTGCTCATACTTCCAGTCCTAAATCCAATGTAATCCTCTCATCTACTTTGCCAGGAAAAAAACATCTCTCTCTTATTTATGATGCTAGTCATTCCTAGATCCAATGTAATCCTCTCACCTACTTTGCCAGGAAAAAAGTTATCTCTCTCTTATTTATGACGCTAGTCACATTTGCTCATACTAGTAACAGAGTTATTATCACCTTGTATTATTGCTTAGACTATAACATTCTAAAGGACTGAAATTGGTTCCATTTTTTAATCTTAGTTCTTAGAAAATGGTTTATTAATATATATTTGCTGAATTGAATTATCTTTTCCCTCCCAGCCATGGTTTTGCAACTACAAGGAAATAAAAAAATGAACCACCAAAAAGGACAAAAATAATTTCCAAAGTTGAGATAATATCTGATCTATATGAACTGGCAAATATTTGCTTTGGGGAGAATTACATTCAGTTGAGAAAAAGAATGGAAATAAATGAGTGTTTTCTACTAAGAAACCTGAGTATAGAAATGCAGAAAATTTTGTCTTTGAAAGTTAGGAAAATTTTGAAAAATGTTAAATCATTTTCCCTCCAGATCTCGATGAAAATTCACATAGATTTCAAAGCAATTCTATATCCAGATATACCCAAGCTGCTTCTAAGTTAGGAATTAATGGAGATTTATTTCCTTCTCTTAGTGTTTCCATGCAAAGGAATGTCCTTAGATAACAATCCCAGTTCTCTCTCCACCCTTTCCTTACTGCTTCAGCAGGTAGGTTATTAGATTGGTGAGTTTGGGAAAATGCACTGCCCACTCATCAGCTCCTTTCTCTCTCCCAAAGAAAACATGTGTACCACTCTCCACCATGCTCTAATTGACCTGCCCCAGTGGGGGGATAATACTGCATTTGATCGGCTGTGACCAAGCATATGTTTATAAAATTCAGGGTAAATTATTAGCAAACACATTAGGCTGCAGACCTAAGATACATTCTTCAAATAACTTTATCATTCTATCTGTCTGACACCTGTCTCTTTCTCTCAATTGGCTCCTAACTAGGCATGGAAATCTCAGTCTGGAAAGAATGCAATTCAAGAATTTCATTTAATAAACTTTCACTGAGGGATGACAATGTGTAATCTATTGTACAAGATATGGAGTCCACAGTGATGAAATGAGGATTAAAAATGGTAAAATAGAACTACTTCCAAATATAAGTCCCAGGCAAATCACCACATACATCTCTTTCTGACTTACCTTTCCTAAATACCAGGTTCTTATTAGATGTGAGGGCGCAGATGGTCTTATTTGGATCACAGTTTTCTTTGGCTGCATTATTTTTCATTTCCTTGAATGATGATTTCCAAGAGATCTGATTAATTTCGCTGTCACTCACATTAATACCAAGGAAAGTCGTTATTTTCTTTATGCTTTTAGAAAGATCCTGAGCAATAAGCAAATAAATTTTAAAAAGTGTTATTCATCAAAACACCAAATTCATTCCTTGAAACCTGAGAACAGAATTCATTGATCAATTTCCTGTATTAGCTTAAGTTTACTAAAATTGTGATTGTTGAAATGTTTGGAAGGACTTACCTTCTTCATTTCTTCATAGAAGATAAATAGAATGTTTTTATCATTTCTGTGACCTTCCCAGCTTAAAACATGATCAAACCAGGATCCATATACAACTAGAAGAAATGCAAATTGTGTTAATATTAAACATTATGGCTTTGGGTTCTTCCCATTTCAGCAGTTTTCAGAGTAAGGTACATGCCTATTAGACTGTGTAATGAAACAGTTTTCTTTAGAAGAGCTCGATTTCATTGTTGTTCCAACTAAATTCAATATTGTGAAATAAAACTGGATGGCTTTATCTTTTAATAAGGCTGTGCTGTTTTTTTCTTATTTCTAGTAATCATTTTTTTTATCATCAGGAGAAGTGACAAGAGAAATACAGTGATACACATTTTCCCTATAATTGTGTTTTGATAACTACTTTGGATATTAGGAGAAATAAAGAAACATTGAGATTATATAATTTCTTTTTGTAAAGTAACAAGCTTTTCATAATTATAAGTTCTTAGCATAAAAAGTTTATAAACTTCTCCGAAGAAGAAAAAAATGAAAAAGAAAAAAGAGGAGGAAGAGGAGGAGGAGAGGGAGGAGAAAGAGGAAGAGAAAGAGAAGAAGAAGAAAGAGAAGAAGAATTGATAATAATAATAATTCAGGTGTCTTAGTTCAAGGCTGAATTACCCAATTGTAGAATACTTACAGGTCAAATCGCATTACAATTAAAAATCTATTAACTCACCTAAAGTGAGAAAGAATCACCTGGAATATTTTTTCCAACCACACTCTGCCCTTCCCAGATATTCTGCTACAACTCCTGAAAATGTGGTAACAAAGGCTAGTTTGCTTCCCTGCACATGGCCTGGGTTGGCCCTTCTGTGGTTACATTCATAGAAAAAGAATCTCTAGAACAGGAACAATAACAGGCCTACTCTACCCTATCCTGGTCAGACCATCCCCAGAGGCTGTTTTGTCTTCTGGGCACTACAAAATTATAGAGATACGGTCAGATTAGCTCTTGCAATGGTGAGAGAGGAATGGTGAGCCACAGAGTGTAACAGTGGGAAACAAATGTGACTCTTTTTTTCCTTGGGAAAAAGCGGGCTCAAGATCTGTTTTAAAAAAACTAATTTATGTATTTAAACTCTGCTTATTCCAAAAATGGAATTGAAGCAGAGTGAAGCATGCTAACTATCTTCAAATATTTAGAAGGCTAACCTGTGGAAGATAAGTTCATGACTGGGGGACAGTTTTTATGTTTTTTTGGTTTGGGCCTGGACAAGTTATGCACAGTGGTAAGAGAAAAGATTTTGGAACTGACCCCTGAATTTAAATCTTGGCTCTGCTCATAGTTACACATCTGTAGACAAGTTGTTTGGCTTCCCAAGGTCGGAGTTTTCCTGACTTGTAAATGAGGATAACAATATCTACCTCATGTGTTCCAGTAAAAACGAAAAGAGATCATGTTTGCATAGCACTTAGCTAAGCATATGTATAACATGGTAAGAATTTTTTTTTAACATTTAGGAGCACCAAGAACTGTGTTGCTTTGGGGCAGGAGTGTGGGGTATGAACCTGTTGTCAAGGTTAAGAAGTTCAAACTTAGCCTCCACAATTCTTGGAGCTGTTGTAAAGGTGATTCGAACATTAGGTGGGTGTTTTAACCAGAGGACCTTTAATGTATCCATTATTCCTGATACTTTATGATTCTATTCAATGTATGCCAATAAATAAGAAGGAAATAGAGGAGTTGAAATAGTGTGAGAATAGCATATTCTTCCAAAGGGAATATAGCAAAACACAGTTTTAAACCCTGTTGCTGGTGAGTTCCCAATGTCTTCATGTTAAGGTTACACTTGCTGTGGCCTCTTTTAAATTAACAAGCAAAAGCTTAACAATTTACAAGCAAAATAGTAAAGCTAGCAATTAAGATCTACTCTAAGTCCTGTAAGAGACAAGATCCTCAGGGTATACACCATTTCTAAATCATGTCTCTTCTAACTTCTGTATTGTTTTGGTATATTATTTTTGCAAAATAGTTTTTTTAAGTGCTCCAGACACCACTGAATCAGGAAAAATGAAAAATTTAAAGGTCATGCATGGTAGACCAACATGTGCTACTCAGCACAATCAAATAATGTATCATTTTGGTGTTTTCAAAATAAATTACTGTTAGTCTTTATAAAACCAAGTGCCAGGATGGCTAATTCTTTCACATTTGTTTTATTCGGGGTTTGGGGGGGGGGCGTGTATATTGTTTACTTGTGCTGTTTTGTTTTATATGCAGGTATATATAAAACATGTTTCAGGCTACCTGTCCAGGTTTCGTCTATATCTCACCGTACTCCAATCAATGCATAATTACTTCACTGAAAAGACTGATGGTAGATGAAAACAAGAGATGCTTGATCAGAATTAATCTCTGTTTTGAAAACATTAAAACTAGCTTAATAAGAAATTGGTAATATGTTCTACCCATAGGTGATAAAAAAAAAAGAATGAAGAAGCAAAGTGAGAAAGCATTGCTTAGAAAAATAAAAGAATAATCTATTCAAATGTATTTCTGAAAGTAGGCATTAGGATCCATTTAAACTCTTGGAAAATGCTTTCATTTTGAGTGGAAAGGTTCACTGTATATTATGAATAATAATCACTGTCATGTCATAATAATCAAGTCATATTTACCGTTTCCTTTTAGGAAAAGTTCTAAAAATGCAGCCCAGGTTTCAACGCCAGGGAGATTAGGGTTATCTCTGTAGTAGTGAAATAAAGAAACAGCTGTGTCTTTGGGATTCCTAATGATGTAAATAATCTGTTAAAGAAAAAAATTAATTTATTTTTAGGTGGAAATAGCCCCAACACAAAACATTCCTAAAAGAATGTAGCAGCAAAACTTACCTGTGCAAGTCATGATTTTTGGCAGCTTCAGCTGATTATTAAACACAGACTTCAGCCAGTGTTTCTCAAAATATAATGTGCATAAGAATCATCATGTTATCTTGTTAAAATGCACATTATAACTCAGGAGGTTCAGTGTGAGGCCTGGCACCCTGCATTTCTAATGAGCTCCCAGGTAATGTTGATACTGCCAGCCCATCAACCACTATTTCAATTTATGTGCTAAATTTGGTCCTATCTTTCTAGGGTCAGACATGAGAAATCCCTCTTCATTTATAGGATGAGATTATCTTTTTAATGTCCATTTATTTTAAAACATGATTTACATACAGTAAGGTGTCTTCCAAATTGTCTATTCTTATGTATAAGAAGAATGTTTTGGAATTTCCTTTTGCTACAAGTTAATCACCAAAAGCATAAGGAATCTGAGATACCCTCTCAGTTTACATGAACACTGCAACTATAATTTAATTCAATTCAATAAATATTTATTTAATACCTACTGTATACCACGCAGTGTGCAATGTTGCAGGTCCAAGGGATATAATGATGAGCAAGACAGAAATGGTTGCAGCCCTCTCAAAACTTGCAGTCAGGTGAGGGAACACTCTTGACAATTCAGGGTTATGAGAGTTTCAATAAGGAAGTATAGAGTGCAATATAACATATAAGAAACTTTAGGAAACCAGTGTGAGAAGCTGGATATAATAGGATTATTCTTCAGTTAGGGTCAACATTGCATGAGTACCAGATGGTCTACTTGAGTTTTAACTGACAATCAGGGTACACACGATTTACTTAGATAAGAAAACGGTTACTGAATCATGTGTAGTGACGGATGGTAAGTAGTAGACTTATTATGTTGATCATTTCACAACATACACAAATATGGAATCATATTCTACATCTGAAACTAATAAAATAGTATATATCAATTATACTAAAAAAACACACACAAAAGAATGTATTCTAAAAAATCATGAGAAATATTAAAGGGAAGTTGAAGGATATGAAGGCAAGGCAGAATAGTACTCTGGGGGAAAAATTAAATATTAACTAAATATCATGAAATGAGCTGAAAAACATAAATTTCATGTAGGAAAGTTGGAAACAAAAAAAGAGAGACAAAGATTAGGAAGAAAATACAGGAGGCCTAGTAGGATTGAGAGCTGGTGGGGAAAGACTGGAAAGGGAACTTCCTGTCTGACAGGGCCTGCGGGTGCAGGTAAGGCTGGTCCAGCATGAAGCCCTCAGGGCTAAGCCATCAGCACCAGAGGAGGTCATCCTCTTCTCAGGCCAAGGGCAACCAGAGTCCCCATTAAGGGTCACCCTGAAAGGGTTGTACCTTAAGGCTGTAACTTTATAGTGGTGGCTTAACAAAGCACCCTAATCTTTCTGAACTTCAATTTCTTTGCTTATGAAAGGAAAAAGACCCACTCCTGTCATTTTTTTGTAATGTGTTTATAAACCACAGCTCAGTCTCTAGTGACCATTTGTTATCAATGCTATTGCTCTACCCTAGGAAGGGTTATTGTGCTCCCCAGACTCCCGTTTTCCCCCAAACCTCTCTTTTTGTCTTAGAGACAGAATGTTTGAAATGAAAATGCACGGCTGAGTGATAGTGTAATCAAGTTAGGACACCTTCAACTGTCTGATAGATTTACTGGGGATAAAAGCAAAACTCTGATATTTGCTTTTTACTGTGGTTTACTAGTTTACTGTGTTTACTTTGGAGAAGAGTAGATAGTATGCATAGAGACATTGTGGTAATAAGATTATAATTATAGGAAGACCTGCTTTGATTTATGCGAAACATGACTGGTAGGTTTTGTTTTTATTTTTGGAATATGGCTGACATTGGTTAAAGAGGCTTTATTACTGAGACCCTGTAACAATGGACACCTGGATCTAGCCTTTGCTTTTCAAATGTTATTCTTTTTTTTTCTCATAAAAACAGAATCTGAAACTACTCTTTATACAGACATTTGTAAAGAAAAGACAATCCAACCCTAATGTCATACCATAGAAAGCCACTCAGCAAGTTAACATATTTACATCTAGATTTTTATTATGCGTGTATATGTATATGTTTACTAAATTGAGATTATATATATGTTTATATATGTATATATACATATATATTTAAAACGTGCTTTCTACTTAACCTTATTCCATACGAATTTCTCCATAAAAAAAAATTTGAATAAGATATACAAAAATATAAAATATTCTTTTAAATTATAGTTAACTTTTAAAATAATAATGTGTACATTTTAAAAATAGCTTGAGGTACTATTCTTTAGTGTTTTATATACAATTTTTAAATTATTTTCCTATATAACCCATTGCAAAAATGATAAATAAAATCATTAAAATAATATTAAGGCAATTTTTTTCCTTAGACATCAATATTTAAAGTAAGAAGACTAAAACCAGATTCAGAATAGAATAAGACATTGTCTAGTGTAATTACAATTCACATTTCTTTCATTACTGAAAAATTATTAAAATAACTTTTATGAGCTAGATACAGTGGTAACACCTATACATGCATTGTGTTATTCAATCTTTGCCACACTGTGTGAGAGGATACCATTATTCCTGTATTAAGTAGGGAAACCAAAGCTCAGAGGGCATCAGCAATTTTCCAAGGTCACACAGCTTGAAAGTGACAGAGCAAGAATCCAAGCTCAGTTTTGTGGCATTCCCAGGCTTCTGCCCTTCGCTATTGAACTTACCTTGCATTGTTTTTGTTTAATATCCACTGGTAGCATGTTGTAGTTCAAATGTGTTGGAATAACTCTTCTCTTACAATACATTTTCAGCTCTTCAAATTTAGAAATGTCTCCCAATTCAATTGGAGATGTTAGAGTAATTTCAGCATTGGGAATGTTCTCAATGACTTTAGCGATCCAGTGAGTGCCTTCATACAAAAATAAAGTGAAATACATTTGTAATTAAATGACACTCTTGATGAAATGAGTATAGATAATTAGCATAAGGTTATAAAAGCAATGAATGCGTTCATTTTATTTTAAATAGTTTTACCTCGACACCCATTGAAACCTGTGGAAACACCACTGATGTTAATTCATTTTACAGGAAGAATCACATTTTAAAAGTGTGAAGAGATATCAGAACTGTATATGCTGTTTGCTCAGCTTGAAATACTCTTCCATGCTCTAGCACTCATCTCTAAAACCTTCTCCAATTCACAAATACACAGATCTTTCCATACACAATTCCTACTGGTCCTGCAAGCTCATGCATCTTGCTCTTTTAAAAACTGTCTTCTGAGTCCTACTTCCCTGGCGTAATTGCTCATCATTCATGTCCCTCCAAAGCAGCACACACTAGAGTACACTTGCCATTGAGTATATTCATGTCTGTCTCCCCATTGCCCCATTGAAGATAGACACTGAATCTTATTTTTGTCTGTACATAAATACAGAGTAGTTGTGCAAACAAAGAATTTGAACAATGAATAAATGGTATATTCAAACATCATAAAGATGCAAGCCTGCTACTGTGAGGTCTGGAAGGAATACCACTTTGTGCTGACGTAAAGCACGTGTGGATGTGCTCCAACGTCCTAGACACTAGTAAGATCGAGCAAGAAGCAGAAGTTTGGGTGGGGAGGATGTTTTGCTAATTTAAAAGCAATGTCCTTGATGAGTTTAAATCAGCCCTAGTTTCCATTTATCTCCTTGTTATTCCAATAAGGTACAATATTAACAAATGTACAGTTGAATAAATATTTAGAGGTTAAACAGTGCTCTCATTTGCATTATATGTTTTAAATTTAAGACTATTTCAGGTTATAATGTTAAGGTCTGAAACATTTATAATTACACATTATAAACATTTACTTTATAATTATAACATTCATACAAACGTGACTCATATAGTAGTGATAATTGTATTATTTGAACAAAATATATTGATTTCTTCAAATGAAGAAGAGAGAATACAAGTTTTGTACTGCTGAAGGGAACCTCCTGGCAGCTAACAGGAAGTTGTCAATTATAGGCTCCAATATGTACAGTAGAAGCCTTATATATGGTATAAATTAGCCCCCTGTTCCAAGAACCTTAAAAGTATCATAAATTACTTTCTAAACTAACATATTAATTTAAGGTAAAATATATTTATCCACAGAGCAACGTATTGCATAAAAAGAATACTGAGAGGTATTCTGGAGGCAATCATTTAATTTCCATTTGCAGCAATATTTTCCAATAAAAGAGATACTTATATGGCTTATATTTATTCTCAAAAAGGACCCTGAGAGATCTGGCCCTATGTGAAATCTGTGTCATCCAATGAGAAGATTACTTGGGCCTGACTTACAATCAAATGGGGAGACTACAGTGCACACACTGTAAAGGAAACTTGGTTCTTAGGTGCTGAATCCATGATAGCAGGCATATGCCCATCTCCACACATCCACTATTTTGGAATTAGCAACAGGAAGTTGGATATGATATATTCTGGTCACCTCTCAGAATCAAAAATAATATATGATTAATTCTGATTAGTCACAGAATGACATTCATAATAATGAGTATATACCTATATGTGGGAATAAACTTTGAATAATAAGGTATAAACTTTAATAACAAAAATATTTATGATTTTTATTAGCACAGAAAAAAATTAATTTATAAATCAATCATTAAGTATAAATTGAACAAACAGTATTTATCACCATGCCTTGCACAAAATAGGAAGAAAACTTTATAATGTTACAGACATTATGCTTATTATAGATATTGGCATTTGTATGTTTTCATGAATAAACTAGAGAAACAAGAGTGTAGTAAAGCTCTAATTTCTACAGTTGAATTTTCACAAAGCACATATTTTTGGCTCTCTACTGTCAAAATTTTTCATTAAAATAAGCATTTATGTATTATACTTTAATTTCCTTTGAAAATTCTGAAAAACAAATGTTTGGTAAAAATTATTATATGACTATTACTATTGTATTTTTACATTTAAAAAACGTATTAAAATAAACATACCAGATTTTGGATAGGAAACCAGAAACACATCATCTTCTCTTGCACTGAAGGAATCCAGGGAATTTAGAAGTTCTTCTGAAGACATAGTAGAAAAAAGGACATCCTTGAATTTATGAAGAACACTTGACTGGTTCTGGGATGACATCTTTCATCAAATTAATCAAAAATTATTTACTAAACACTAACTTCATACAAAGCACAGAGCAAGTATGGTCCTTGATTTTTATCCTAGCTCAGTGGCAATGTAATCTTAGAATTACTGAGCTAACCTTCCAAGTGGAGGAACATATATATACCTTCTGCAATATTCACAAGTGTAATTTTTAAATCATGACCCCACAAGTCAAAGTCTACTGTTAAAAAGATGTTATCTAAATTTCACTGATAACATATTACAAAATATTTCCTCCACTTGTCACTCAGAATCATTTACATACAAAGCTTTCAAGCTATCAGAATGTAATCATTATATTAAAGGACTAACGTAAATCAAATCCTTTGGTCTAAATAAAGAAAGAATTTTAGTAGCTATAATGGATTACATCACTTTGGAAATGACTGGGAAAATTGAACTTGTTAATATTAACACAGCCTAGAGGAAGTAGCTAGTATTGCATTCTGGGAAGAGGAGAGGAATGGAATGAGAAAAAAATAAATTCTTTTACGTAGGAATTGACAGATAAATCTGTGACTAAGGTAAACGTCATAGGCAACACGTTAGGAAAGATAATGTGGGAATCAGGAAACCCAAGGCAGAAAAGAGGTATCTAGAACTTTGATATACACAGAAAGTTTTTGGTGACCTAAATAACTCTTGTCTGAGTCATTCTTAGTTTTTGTCACGTTATTACTGTCTGGATTCAATTAGATATGGCTATGAAGTGTCTAGCTACTTCAAAAAACCATAATTGAGTCTTTTTTGTTTGCTTGTATAACTGCTAAAAGAAATGTATACCAACAAGGAAATGATCAGCATTTTAATTGAACAGAACACAAAAACGTAGAGGTCTGCTATATAAGAAATAACTAAAGAAGAAAGACATACATGATAGTGGCAGAAATTAAATTTAGAATGATCCTACACATTGTAGATGAAAAAGGGGGGTTCTATGGAAAGTAACCTACAGGGTGATCTGATCATAAATTCCTAACTGGGCAGGTCATGGTTGGTAGTCATGCCCCAGACATATAACTTTTTAGTAAAAGTTTATCTTTGCATTAAGCAAGCCCTGTCTATTGTTTCTGTGCATCTAGGTTAATGCACCTTTGAAATAAGTCATAACCAACCTCAAAACAAATCACATAGTCCTAACTACCCTGTAACCCAATCTCCATGTGACCATCCCCAAGACAGCACATAATCTTAACTATTCTGTAATCCTTTCCTACCTTCCTCCTTAATCTCCTTAAATGCATAAAAGAAATTGCAAACTGCTATTCTTCGAAGCATTTATTTCAATCTGTTGAGCTCTTACTTCCAGGTGTATATCCTCTGTTTGACTCAAATAAATTTTTATTAAAATTCTCTATAGGTTTGGACATTTCTTAAGTCAACAACATAGAAAATGCGAAAGAATCTAAAAATGATTAGAATGAATATGTAAATTGAGTATGGTTACTGGATTATGAGGTCAATACATGAAAATAAATTGTATTTCTGTATTTTAGCAGCATTCAAACCCAAGTAGGTGGGTGGTTGTTTTTGTGTGTTTGTTTGTTTGTTTGGTTGACTGTTTTGGTTTTTTTGGGGGGTTGGCTTTTTTCCCCCCCAACACAATGTTCTTAAAAAACAGTGTGTCTTCTGTGATTATTATTGGTGTTTCCTCCGTGAGACAAAAGCCACACCCATAAACGTCTTCAGGATACGCCACGTTCTCCTTTGGAATAAGCATCAGGATGCTTTCAGATGCTCAGAAGCTTTTTTTCTAGCAGATAAGGGCTGAGAGATGTGCCCTTAATATTTTTAAAAGCCTGTTATTGACCTATGAGGTCTATGAGACACACACATTTTAATCTTTCTGAAGTGTCAACAAAGGATCTTATGGCCACATCCTTGACTTCATATTTATCCTGACACCAAGTTTTGCTGGTAGTGCCATGGATGTGATTTTTGTTCTGAGATCATTTCTTACTTTGAGAACATTTTGCTAGCCAGAAAGACTGTTGTGGACCCTTTTCCCACTAAATTCCAATATAAAACTTGATGATTCTTTTTTTAGTTCAACTCTTTCTCTTCTATTTTTATTATAGGCACTAGAAGAAGTCAGTTATTGCTTTCAACATTCTGCCTGGAAATCTCCTTAGCAAAGCCACATGTTAAGTACTCTCTGTTTTCCATATTTACTCAGGGTGTTGCTAATTGTTCTGCCATACATAACTCACAGCCTCATTCACCCAGCCTACAACGATCACTTCCTCATTGTCCTTCAAGAGTTTGAAAACAGTTTCCTCATGAGCTATCAATATTCTGCTCACTGTCCATTCCCAAAGTCAATGTTACATATTTTAGGTTTTTGTTACAAAACCATCTCACATACAGGTGCCAATTTCTGTTTATTTCTATTTGATGAGTAACAAACCACTCCTAAAATGTAGTGTCTTATGCCAACAATGTATTATGTCTCATAGTTTTATAATATTACTGGGCTCAGCTGGGCAATTCTCTTTTGGAGTCCAGTAAAGGCATCTTTCCAAAAGCTTGGCTTGAATTGAGTAGGAAGCCAAGTTAGTGAAAAGGCATTTTCATGTATAGAACTGTAAAGAAAGAATGTCTGGGATTTAGGATTAGGATGTGGGGTGTAAGGGGGAAGAAAAAAAAACATGAAGTGCAATGATTATTTACAAAAATAATAAACTCAAAGAAAGAGGTTATCTTTCTTTCCCCATGGTTTTGATATCAAGGGAGAGTATGATGATAACTTCACATGCCAGGATAAAAAAAATTCCAGAACAGGAAATGTGAAGCAATAAGAACAGTAACTGACAGAAAGGAATCAGATAAGGTGATTTCAGGGAAGGCTGACAGGTAACACAAGCAATAAAGTCATAAAGAGTGTAGTGTTCACGTAAGTAGCGTCCAAATCTGTAGAGAATTTTTATGAGTTTATTTAAGCCAGACTGACATCAATTGCTGGGAAGCAAGATCTCAAAATGCTTCCACAATAACAGTTTGCAGTTTCTTTTATATACTTGGAATTAGGAGGGAATTTAAGGAAAATGACATGGAGGTGGGGGAAAGAAAAGTGGGATTGGATTACAGAACAGTAGGATTGTGTGCTCTCTTCAGTAGTTATGCCTTCGAGGGGTATTACTTTTAGTATTTCAAGGGTTTGTTAACCTCAACACACAAGCACAATGGACAAGGGTTAGCTTAAAAACCTTTCACTAAAGATATAGGCCTGTCTTATGTTTGGGTATTTGATCCATTTTAAGTTAATTTTGGTACACAGTGACAGATAGCAGTCTAGTTTCATTCTTTTGCACATGGCTTTCCAATTCTCCAAGCACCATTTATCATGGAAACAACCAAAGTGTCCTTCGATTGATGATTGGATAAAGAAGTTATGGTATATACACACAATGGAATACTAATCTGCCGTAAGAAAAGATTAAATAGTATCATTTGCGACACACAGATGGATTTTGAGATTATTATGCTGCATGAAATAAGTCAGACAGAGAAAGTCGAGAACCATATGATTTCACTAATATGTGGTATATAAAACTGAAAACAACAAAAGAACAATACAAACAAATGAAGAAACAAAAACTCATAGACACAGACAATAGTTTAGTGGTTACCAAAGGGTAAAGGTGGAGGGGAGTGGTAGATGAGGGTAAAGGGGATCAAATATATGGTGATGGAAAGAGAACTGACTCTGGTTGGTGAACACACAATGTGATATATAGTATTACAGAATTGTACACCTGAAATCTATGTAACTTTACTAACAATTGTCACCCCAATAAACTTGAATTTTTAAAAATATATACATATATATATAGGCCTGGGGCATGACTACTCACCATGACCTGCCAGTTAAGAATTTATGATCAGATCACCCTGTGAGGTTACTATTAGTAGAACCCCTTTTTCATCCACAGTAGATATGAGTGAACCTGGAGCTATGTTGTGATACTAATATTTTTATTAGTTTCTTTTTCTTTTCTTTTTTTTTAAAAAAACACTTTCTTTTGGAGCAATGATAGCTCCAAGGCCAGAGCCAGAAAATACTCATTTAACATATTTTATTGAGCAGTTGCAATGGGCCAGACATTATTCTGGCTATAGGAAATAGACTCTGAAAAATACAGAAAAGTACATGATTTCATGGAGAGAATTCTAGTTCAGGGAGACAGATAATAAAAATTAAAAAATTGATTAACAAAAAATATCTAGTAATGATAAGTAAAACACAAAACCACGGTGATACAAAATAGAATTATTGGAGGACTACTTTAATTTGAATGATCAGGGAAGGTTTCTCTGATGAAGCGCCAGCCTCCATTTCCTATATGCAAGGGGTGGTCCTCATTGAGAGTCTAAACATGTACTGTTGTATGAGTGAGTGAAAAGAAATCATCTCTGGCCAAGGAGTATAGATATTGAGCAATTTGCTAAGAGAGCTCTGATACTGCTAATTGTCTTCACCAGGAAAGCAAATTCTCAGCTGAATCGAGATACAGCCATTACTAAAATACAGTGTTGATGAGTAAAAATTTGTTTCTAATTTGCCTGTTTACTTCATTGTGTTATCTTTCTCTCATGGAGTGTTTTCTTATCTTTACTCTAAGCTGAAGGAAGTTTCTGGCAAAGATGGAATAACAGGATGCTGGCTTACTTTCCACCTTGAAATAGCTAAAAAAACAAAACAAAACATAAATATAGATATATATATAGATAGATATAGATATAGATATAGATAATATAGATATAGAGATAGAGACATGGACATACATATAGATATAGATATATAGATATAAGGAGCAATGGTTTTAAAGACATTGGAGATTGAGCAGTGATAGTTTATCCAGATATTATCACATATTTCTTATTAAACGACTACATTTAATTGGCTAAAATTAAAAAGACTGGCAATACCAAGTTTTGGTGAGAATATGGAGGAGCTAGAACACTTGTAACCACAAGCAGGGATTTAAAATGGTACCACCACTTTGTAAAAAATTTGGTAGTTTCTTAAAAAGTTAAACATATTCCTGCTACATGATCCAGCCATTCTACTCTTAGGCATGAAAAGTGGGAACAAACATCTACACAAGGACTTGTACATGAAAGCTCATAGCAATTTGATTTGTAATAGTCAAAACTGAAGAAAAAAAAGACGTCCATCATCTGGTAAATAGATAAGCAATTTATGGTATATCCATTATGACGGAATAGTATTCATCAATAAAAAGGAATGAATAATTTATACATAAAACTATATGAATGAATCTCAAAATTGTTTTCTCAGATTAAAAAAGTAAGAAAACAAACAATATATATTGTGTGATTTTATTTATATAAAGTACTAAAAATATAAACTTGTTTATAATGACAGAACACAGATAAGTAGTTGCCTGGGGTTGGGAAGGAGGTGGGGAGAAGCAGGAAGAAGAAATACAAAGGGACACTGGAATCTTTTGGGTGTGATTGATATGCTCATTTTATGGTGACAATTTTACAGGTGTGGACATATGATGACCGTATACTTTAAATATGGGCAGTTTATTGTATTCCAATTATACCTCAATGAAGCTGTTAAAATTATTGAAGAAATATTTCAATATCCAAAAACTGACAAAGATTACTACAACACTCTGCTATTTAATGTGTGCGTGCATGTGCACACGCACATTTGTGTTCAGTATAAGGTGGGTCTTGTTACCAAAATTATATAATTACTTACCTTTATAAATTATTAGAAATCTTTGTAGTTAGTTTTTTAATTAGTAGTTTTAAAATTAATAATGCAAAACTATCGGAAATATCATGTAATTATTTTGCTGTCTTTCTTGCTAAAGTTACTTATTTTTTACGTTTGTCATTTCAGTGGTGAAATATGCACTTATTTCCTCCCCCCTCAGTGCCTGCTGTTTCCATCTCCTCCCAAAGCCCTTTAAAGTTTTCTTTAAAATGGAGAGTAAAGTCTTTGGAAGATACAGACTCTTTGATATGTAAGTTTTACAAAAAGTTATTTGATGGTAAGATTAGAAATCATAAAAAATGATTTCTTGAGATTCCTACAGATACTATAATTCTGCTATTATTTGAGGGCTTAGTAGATTTGCACAGTAAGAAGACCAATAAGAAAATTAAGAACAGAGACTGTATTTTATTTAAAATTAGGAAAATTTTATTTTATTTATATTCTATGTATATTAAAGCTGTCTAGCCTGTGCTTACAAATAGAACCACATTAAAAATAATACATCTAAGTTCCTCTGTCTAATCTACCATAAGGATACCACCAATATCCTCTTCCTTCCAGACACAAATGTGTATATACCATATGATTTAATCTATACGAAATTTAAGAGTATACAAACTTAATCTATAATGTCAGAAAGCAGATCAGTGGTTTCCTAGGGCCAGGATTTGGGAGGATTGTCAGAAAAGCAGAACAAGAAACTTTTTAGAGAGATGGACACAGTCTATATCTTATCAAAACTCATCACAGCGTGTGCTTAAAAATTCATGTTATTGCTTTTTAATTCTACTTCAATAAAGGTTATTTTTTAAAAATTATATTAAGATACCACTTTTTCACCTATCACATTGGTGGTAAATTCAAAAGCTTGACAACAACCTCTGTTGGTGAGGCTGTGGGGAAATGGATACTCTCATATTGCTTGGGGAATAAAAAATACTTCTGTTTCTAAGGAGGGGAATCTTACACCTCTTGACAAAATGTCTTAGAATATGTAGCATTCCTGCTAAAAATGCATTAACTGAATCTAATCATGTGGAGATATCAGACAAATTCAATTCATAGACATTCAATTGACCTTAACTCTTAGAAGAATTTCAGTATTAAAGCTGAAAGACAGATGAATAGTTACAGATTGAAGGAGACTAAAAAGATATGACAATTAAATGCAATATGTGATTCTAGGTTGTATCCTGGTACAGAAAAAAAAAACAGCTATAGAGAATATTAATAGGACAATTGATAGAACTTGAATTTGAGTTTACATTAGATAACACTACTATATCAACATTAAATTTCTGAAATTATTTTTATTTTACGGTTATGTAGGAAAATATCCTTTTTAGGAAATAAGCATTGATGTATTTGGGAGTAAAAAATTATGGTGTCTGCAACTTACTCTCAAATGTTATATCAATAATAACAATGATTAGAGATAAAGCAAATATTGCAAAACAAAAAAAGTAATGATTATTGGCTTTGAGTAAAGGTTATATGGGAGTACAATTTTTATAACTTTTTAAGTTTGATCGTTCTTTTAAATTAACAACTTTAAATAAATAAATAAAATGAATCTTCAAATAGCTGTTTCTCAGTTAAGAAGGAGAGCCAAAATGAGAAAGCAAAGAATTTTTTTTTTTTTTTTTTTTTTTTGCATTGGGCTCCTGGAACTGAGTGGAGTCCTTGGATTCTTGGGAGACTTCAAAATGTCCCAAAGATTATAACTTTGGGTCATCTAGGAGCTCAGAAAGTAGGACCAGAATACAGGCTGGGTAGGAGCTGGGCAAAAAAAAAAAATCTATATTTGTCATGATAAAGGATGGAGGTCAGTATTTCTGCAACCCTATTTCTGCTCCTTCTCTACCAATTTGCCTCAGAGGGCTATGGACATTCTATTGCAATTTTGGAACATTGGAAAATGCACACACAGTAATAATAGTAAGGGATGTTGATTACCATAGTAATTTCCTGGGGAGAAAAACATGTCCCAGAATTTACTTTGGAACTGGAATAGACAATTTCTTTAGTCCAGAATGCCACCTGCAAGACTGTCTATTAGAGTCACTGCCAGGTCATTACGAGCTGTAATACTCCAAGAAAGAAGATAAAGAAAGAAGTCTGTGAAGAAAAGCGAAGGAGAGGAAAATGAGAAAAAAGCCAGCACTACCTGTGACGTGGAATAAGCATGTGTCTCACCACTACCTCAGCTACCCTGGAAGGCACTTTTAATAGGCAACTGCTTCTGTTCTTACCTTTGGTCACAAACTCTGGTCAGGAGGAGCCCCTGAAAAATAGGGCCTGGCTGCTTCATTAGGGAAATGTTTAAAGTTTTTTTCCCATGTCAAAGAAATTTGAATTGATCTGGACAAGGATTCACTACTCTTTTGAATTTTTATAATTCTTTGTTCTAGCTTTCCAACACTTGTCTCATGACTCCCTTTATTTTAATTTTTATACAAACTTTATTTCCTTTACCAAATTGTAACTCTCCTATAGACTGAGTACAGAACATAGTAATTTTATATTCCTCACAAAAATACTGTATAATGCCTAGAAATTCATGCTCCATAAATATTTGTTGATGGAACGACTTTAGAAAAAAAAAGAACAAAAACAAACAAAAATAGGCTGACAGTATTTTCATTTGACGTGTTGCTTTAGAGCCCCCTAGTGGGCAAAAAGAGCTGTCTGAAGGAGCCCTGATTAACAAGAATTTGAAGAAGTTTTCAAGGCAATGATCTCTGACTGACTCCTGTAATTCAAGATACCTTTCTTTCCTCAACTCCCTGATTTATTCTTCAGTGGGGAAAAACCAGTTTTAGAAAATTAGAACTCATTAACTCTCTACGACTCTACCACTGACTTGTGTGTAAGCTTCCTTTCAAAATGCCTTTTCTTTCACCCCAGTAATGGAAGATAAAGTGTGCCATTGACTCTAAGATACACTCTTTCAGATTTTAACATTTCTGAAGTCAAACTGCATCTTACAGTTAATACATCTCATTATCACTCTTAGTTATGCAGTAATCATGACTGCCTACACATGTACAAACTTAGTTTTAACATTTATCAATCTCTTAAAAATTCATGTTATTGCTTTTTAATTCTACTTCAATAAAGGCTATTTTTTAAAAATTATATTAAGATACCACTTTTTCACCTAACATCAGTTATGAGCGTTGTTTGTACTATTTTTTTAACTTTAACTGCCATTTGATACATTAATAAGTATAAGTATACATATGCATATATAGAGACAGCCATACTTTGGCATTAAAACATAAAGCTATTGTGTATGCAAAAAGGCAGAAAAATTATGCAGTGGGATATAGATTGATTAGTGTAAATTGATTTTTTTATTTTTATTTTTTGGAAGAATTCTAGATTGTGTTGCAAAACAAGTAATTTTTCTATAAGGCCTAAGAAGGAAAATACCCAGAAATTGATAGATCTGTATTATGTTCTATTACTGAGATTCATATATAAAAATTGCTTATCAGGTGCTAAGCAGTGCAACTAAAGGTAGGAAAATTTGCACCTGTCCCTCTGAATAAACTTCAGAGTAATGAGCGACTGATGTGATCTACTTGTGCATTGCGCAAGACTATCAATAAGCTGTTAATGAGTCAGCACCTTCCTGATAATTTGGAATAGATACTTGCAATGATACGTGATTCACTTGAGGAAAAAATGGAAATAGTAATAATGGTAAAGTGAAAATCCTGGTGAAACTCTAAGATAGAAACAGTCCTCAAAATTATCGTGACAATGTTAAAGGTGTTAAAGAGATCAAGACAGTGAGCAAAAGAGATGAAAATCAGCACATCACTATGATGATATGCATAATTACCGATGACCGTTATCTCCATATATTTAATATTAAGCCACAGCAGAAAATCTAAAAATGAGATCTTCTCCCAAAATGAAATGAAAATATTAATCGCAATGTCACACAAAGTAGATTTCAAAAGAAGAAGTACTACCAGAAGTAAAGAAGGGAATTTTATATATTTATCTTAATATTTATTCATATTATAATATTTATATTTTTATAAACGTTAATAATAAAATGGCCAATTCATGAAGAAAATTTAACAGGTTTAAATGTGTATTTCAAGCAATCAGTTATCGAGGTGATCAGTTAAGACAATGAGTCAAACTGAAGGTAACAATCAGACCCCACGCACTTTTTGTGATATTGCAAGCTAGGGGCAAAAACAGGCACCTAAGAATTTTCTTTTTCCTCACGGAATGGCAGTGGGTGAGAGTGAGGTGGATGCATTGCAGATGGGGGAATTGTCTCACTGCCAAGGAGCCCTAAACAAAAGGCTCCTGCCTCTTTATGGACCTGTGGGCCAGGAGGAAGGAGGGTAGAAAGGTACTGAGCCAAAGTAGAGAAAAGTGCCTCAGCAGAGAGCCATGATAAAGAGTCCTTCAAAGAAATGTGTTGGGCTAGAAATGCAGGCATGCATATGAGAATGTCTGTCCCAGATGGTCCTGTGTCCTTGACTGCAGTTCACTCTAGAAAACGAATGCATTGGCTGTGTGTAAGTATGGTGTGGGCAGTACAGCTTCTCTCCATGAGTCCTGCCATGCAAAGCCTTGTCATCCCATTGTCTGTAGTCAAGCATGAAGGATCACTCACAGTTGTTTAGCATGGAGTCAGGCTCCTCAGTGTATGTACTTTATAACAGAACTGCAAAATATATAAAGTTAAAATTTATAGACCTAAAGGAGAAATGGGCATATCATATTAGGAGACTTTAACAGTTCTTTTCCTGTAATTAATAGAAGAATAGATAAAATGGCAGTGAGAATATACTTGTCCTAACAAACATGTTTATTTAGTACACTCCTGCCAACAACTATAAAACATACATCCTTTTGAAGGACTCATTAAAACCGGGCCATAAAGAGTGCAGGTTCAAAAAAAAAAAAGAAAAAAAAAAGAGTGGAGGTTCCTCAAAAAATTACAAATAGAATTACCATATGACCCAGCAATCCCTCTCCTGGGTATCTACCCAAAGAATTTGAAATCATTTATACATAAAGACATGTGTGCTCCAGTGTTCATTGCAGCTTTGTTTACGGTGGCCAAGACATGGAAACAACCAAAATGTCCTTCGATAGATGAATGGATAAAGAAGTTGTGGTATATATACACAATGGAATACTATTTGGTGTTAAGGAAAGATGATATAGGAACATTTGTGACAACATGGATGGATCTTGAGAGTATAATGCTAAGTGAAATAAGTCAGACAGAAAAAGCAGAGAACCCTATGATCTCACTGATATGTGGTATATAAACCAAAAACAACAAAAGAACAAGACAAACAAATGAGAAACAAAAACTCATAGACACAGACAATAGTTTAGTGGTTACCAGAGGGTAAGGGGGGTGGGGGTGGGAGATGAGGGTAAGGGGGATCAAATATATGGTGATGGAAGGAGAACTGACTCTGGGTGGTGAACACACAATGGGATTTATAGATGATGTAATACAGAATTGTACACCTGAAATTATGTAATTTCATTAACAATTGTCACCCCAATAAATAAATTAAAAAAAAAGATTTAAAAAAAAAACCGGGCCATAAAACTAGTTCCAATACAAAATTAAAAATCATACATGGTCTATTTTCTGATCATGACAGAATTAAATTAGAAAGAGATAAAAAGATGAGATAACATAAAGGTACTAGTAAGTCCCCCATATATTTGAAAATTAAAATACATACTTCTGAAAACACAGGAGTTAAAGAATCACAAGGTAATTCAAAAATATTTTGAATTAAATGATAATAAAAGCACAACATGTCACAATTTGTGGGAGTCACTCCTACGTCCCTTGGTACCCAAATCCAAATATTCTAAATATGATACAATATCTAAATAGGGGAGAAATTGGTCACTGTCCAAAACGTACACCACATTTTGGAAGATGGTACATAGCCTTCTAAGACATTGTCTGTGAGATGGTCCATAGCATGAGTCCTATTAGGTCCTGCCAACTTTCTGGAAGGCAGCAGCTTCAAGATCATTTCTCTAACTTGATTTTTCTCCCAAGAAGCCATCACTAAATAGATTCTCCAACTCAACTTTCTCTTCACCAAATCCCAGAAGTGCCGGTGGCCACTCCAACATAACCGGCAGAGGGAAAGTGTGACAGAGGGGAAGTTGGAGTGAAAAAGACACAGCCGTTAACTGGTGGTAGTTTAAATGTCTTATTTTTGTAAATTTTACAAAAACATGTGACCATGTGGATATGTTTCTAAAGTGTTTCCTGGGACTTGAAAGGGCCTGTGCAAATGACAGGCCCAGAAGCTTCAAAACTGCTTATTCAATGAATTCAATAACTGAGTAAATGAAAACATGAATTTAATAAACTAATGAGTAAAGGGGTATCATAGGTATTAGAATTTTCTAGTTGAAGGACTTGAAAAGATCTGACCAAGTTGGCATGATAATTCAGTCTCTGGACCCCAGTTCAATACCCTTTTTATAGAATTATGCTTCAGTAATTAATAATGTCCAGGAAGTGGAGAAATAGCAAGCATAGTTCCTTTTGTTGATAGTTGTTCCTTCAAACTGAAGTTTAAAACGAAAAAATCGCTGCTGTATATAAGTTGTTCACCCTGTAAATCTTAATTTAAGGTTGTCAAATAACACCACCACCACCTACAAAGTTATTTTGCCAAAAATATTGAACCTGAATCTGAACAAGCTTCTAGGCTTAAATACCAATTTACAGGATTAAAAAAAAATTTATTCAATTTATTAAAAAAAAACAGAAAAAAAATATTTCACCCATTTCTCTTTTTTTTCATTATCTCTTTACCCCCAAGGAAACTTCTAAGATATTTTTCACTAATCATTGTAATAGCTAAGACTTTTTTGCCCCATAGAACCACTTTTTGCCTCTTGTGGAGGCAGTATTGCTCCCATTGAGAATGAACACGCTATATGGTATGGTAAAGAATAATGCTCATTAATTCCATAAGCATATTTTGCTATCCCTCGGTCAAAAAAAATGTTGCATGTTATAATATGATACCAGTATGGTAAATAAGTCATTCTGTAAGTTCATAGATGGTGGTGCTGGCAGGAGCATGGAGGACAAGAAAGGTATATCTAGAATAAATGTCTATTTCAGGTAAGAACAAATAGCTGCATGCTCCATGATGGAAAGCACTGATAAATACACTTGACCTCTCAAAGCATTAACCACCCTATCTCAGTCTTAACTTTTATGAGAGGTCAAGACAAAACAGTATCTTGAATGGATGCTAGTTAATCTCTTTTCTCAATTACACCACTACTTTCTCAATGGGCTCCTACACAAAGTGGTTTTCATAGTAGGTATGGAGGTTATGCTTTCAGTCAATCACCTGGCTTCCATCACTACTGAGCACCGAACAAATAATAACAAAAGCCAATGTTGAACCCTCATTAGAAAACCATTTTCCAGATCAGTAATCGACCTGGTAGAAATTGATTACAATGGACTCACCAAATAAATACTAATACTCCATTCTTACTGTCCCACTTTCCTCCACACAAAAGGTTGAAATCTTATTGATTGAAGACTATCTTGGGACCAACAGACTCTTGATTGCTTTTAATCTAATTTTTGATTGCATTATTTATCATGAAAAAATTCCCAAATATTGAAGCTGATTTTTAAATTCATGCATGGAAACCATGACTCTTATGGAGGAAAGAAATAAATCTGTAAAAAAGACATAACAAAGGGCTTGTTTCCCCATATTTTCAAAATCCCAGAAACATGATATTTCTTAGAATTATAAATGTTAAGCATAATTAGATATGGCCTCTATTTCATCCCATGGTCTCCTTCTCAGTCTCCTGCTCATTCACAATGAACTTTACAAGCTTCAGTTCAATCAGCCTTCATCTTTAGTTCTTCATATCATCAGGAATCTGACTGTGTATCCAAAATAATAAGTTTTCATGTAAAAATATAGTCTGTGACTTGTAATTATTCTCCTTTTAGGTTTAGGAATTCTTGAGTAATTAATGCCTTTGGATTCTTAATATCTGTTTTTGAATGCTTAAATCGAAACAAAGTAGAAAAGCAGGACTCAGTATTATTTAGATTTTTTTTCTATTTTTTTTTTTTTTGCTTAATGATAGTTGTTGAAAACAAGTTAAATCTGTTTTCCTTAAATGGTCTGAGAATAGGTTAGGGTACCCACATTTATACTAGAACTCTGTCTTCCCTCACCCTTACTGCCGAATGATTCAGCTAAACACCATGAAGGTTTAACATTAGGTAATCAAATGTCCTTCCCTAAAATAGCTGTAGCCCAAAAGGATGCTATGAGAGAATAAAGTCAAAGAACTTAATAAGGAGATCTGCATAAAGCACCTTGATTAATTTCTGAGGAGAAATGTATGACAAAGCATGGACCAAGGTCACTTGTCTTTTCCTCTGAGAAGCATCTGGCAGAACTGGGCCAAGAGAGCCCAAGGGAAATGGGAGTTTGAAGCAGTTAGTTAAATAATTCAGACCAGAAGGCACACTTGGGCTTGTCAAAGTCACCCATATGAGCAGAAGCAAAATCTAAATGTTTTTAATCTTGTTAGGGATTTATTAAATTATCTCGGGGACACACATACTGACATTGACTCACTATATAAAGGAAAAAATTTATTGCTGGAAAAAGCCTCATGTACATAAGTCATACTAACTAAATGTTCAGTTTTCTTTCTATTTTATTTTGCCCAATAGATAGCTCCTTTCACCCACAAAAAAGGTACCACTAGTGTTCTTATATTCTATTTACAGCATTTGTAATTCTATATTTCTAAAGTAATTTTCTCACTAAGCAGCATTAGTTTTCATCCAGAAGAAAAAAAAATCAGTGTAGCTGACATGGATACAAAATAAAGGAGGAGTGGAAAAGGAAATAGGATTACCCATACGCTTCAGGGAAATAAAAAGACTTCACAAGCTATAAAAAAATCATTTTATTCACAGGGCACATTTCCAAGTTTTCTCCAAGTAAGGGAGGTAGAGAAATTGAGACTTACTGAACCTTCTCACTACCAGCCATAATTACAATGAACACACCAAAGAAAAAGACATGTTTTTACAGCAAACCTCCTCCCATGACATTGTATTTAGATTCTGTGGAAAGAAACAACTCGGCAGAACGAAGAAATAGGTACTGAACTTTCAAGTCACACTATATAAAGTACCAATTAAAGTTTTTCTTACCTGCTCCATTTTACTTGAAACTCTTTTTTAACCAAAAGAAGAAGACGAAGACAAAGACAAAAATGAAGACGAAGAAGAAAAGAAGAAGAAGAAAAAGAAGAGCACTGATTTTCTCCACATCTCCTGCCAGTGGAATGTGGCTTTATTAGGAAGAAGTTTCCATGTACACTTCAAAGGTGATTTCATTTAATAGTATAATCTAAAATCTGTTCCAGAATTATTGTATTCATGGACTAATAGTCAGGCTACACTGAAAAAGAATATTTGAATTTCTCTATTTTTCTCTTACCTCCAGCCTTTGCAAATTTGCTCTTGAAAAACAGCTTGCACAATATGTGGAATAATATATAATGTGCAATAATTGAATTAGAAATCAAAGAGAAACTTTCTTTTTCAATGCTTTTCAGACCAACAATGTTGTATGGTAACTAGAATTCTACAATATTCCAGACCTTTTAAAAATTAGTCAATCTTTGTAATGGAGCTATCCTTGTCTGTTCTCCCCATCTTTATTCTAGTGTCTCTAACTCTGATGTACCCCAGTGGCCATCAATCACCCCAGATTGTGAATCCTGTATATTATGAAGGGAACTATGAAGAAGAAAGCCCAAGGGATTGGTGCTTAAGAATGAATGAGAAACAGAAGCAAATTGATTCTTTGCTTCCATGAATGCTAGAATTCGCAGGAGAAAACATTTTTAACCTATGCTTCCTCTTGGAGGTATTCCCTAAGCTGCTCCTTCTGAGAAGTTTCTACCACTTCAACAAGAGATATTTACATACTATTATCAGATATCTCCAAGGCCTATATGCTATTGTGTATTTATATAAAATAGTCACATTTACTACATTTATAAGAGTTCTTGCAGATGGTAAAGATACAACTGGGTTATATCTTGGAACAGATATAAACAAGGAACAGACTTTGTTATATCTCCAAAGTGACCCAGATAGAGGAAGGAAATAGATAAGTGGGAGCCAAGCCAGAAAAAGTTAAGGCACCCTCTGCCACCCGCTTCCAGGTCAGACGTCTTTCTTTTTTCAATAGATATAAATAACACAAAGTGTGTGTGTGTGTGTGTGTGTGTGTGTGTGTGTGTGTGTGCATGCGCGTATGTGTATACACTAGAACAAAAGGGAGAAAATGCATCTAAGTCTGTTTACATCATAATTCATATAAAAGCCTCTTACTGAAGTAATTGTGGGAGCAAGCGACTAAAGCTTTTAAACTCGCACTGTGCATAGCATAAGATGACCGTGTTTCAAAGGGTCAAGTTCAAGGTGATAATTCTTACTATCGCTGCCTCATCACAACAGGAAATCTAAATAATCTTATTTTGGAAGTACTATGTGTCAAAATGGAAATGGAAAGGGGATATAGAAATGGGAGTGTTTGCATACTCAGGTTCAAATAGCAAGGAAAGCACAATGTGTAGAGGGGCAGGAAGGGGAGAAGTATTTAGACTGTGGGGGTCTTGGTAGATAAATGGGCGCCCCTCTTCTGTTTTCTTCCCTAAGTGTCTCACAATCTGGCTCTTCCACTGCTTCCTCTAGCGTCTCTCATCATCAGTCATAACAACTGCATGACAGTATATTTCCTTTAAAATGTTTGAAAAGTTTCTATTTTGGGGGCTGCACTAAAGGACAAAAGCCTGTGTGCTCTCTGCTTCTCTGCTTCTCAGATCCCTCCTAATGGTCCTTCACAATTAAAACCCGGATTTGTATCTTTATTTTTTTTTTCATTTTGGTTAAATCTTTCTTCATATTACAATTCTCCATTTCTCTTACTGTGCAGAGAAAAACAGACATAGCTGACTCCTGATTTTCTCTGCCCTGGATAAAACCACATCTGTAGGTATTTATTGGTATCGTGTGAAGCACACACTTTTAAAATGACAAATATCTGGAGAAAAATCTAATTACATAGAAGCA
This sequence comes from Rhinolophus hipposideros, assembly GCF_964194185.1. Lineage (NCBI taxonomy): Eukaryota > Metazoa > Chordata > Mammalia > Chiroptera > Rhinolophidae > Rhinolophus > Rhinolophus hipposideros. The sequence goes on from NC_138055.1 coordinate 34,320,541, forward strand.
GAAAGAAACATGATCAACATATTTGGGTATGATTCTCTAAAATGCCTAGACGACTTTGCAACATTGATATCCCACAGCTTCATAGGAAAGCGAAATCAGAAAAAAATTCAGAACAATGTATAGATTAACAAGAACACAGAGGAGGTAGTAAATGAGTAGCCATAAACAAAATATAATTCCTCTTTTCTGCTTTAAAAAATTATAGTTATGGGCTTTGGCTATCACACAAATGCTCACAGGTATTATAAGCCAATTTATAAGTTATTTATTCCTTATTTGTTAGAGCTAGAAGAAATCAGAAATGCTGGCACCAGAAGAAAATTAGAAGAAGGAAACAGAACCATATATTTTTTTCCTTACTTCAATGACAAGCAGAGGTTCTGTTGTGTTTGAATGAGTTTTCCATTCATGCACTTGCTTCGGTCTGTCACCTCTAAGGTGTATGTAAAAAAATTCAAAAGACAAGACTAGGCTGAGGGTAACACCCATAGTATCTATTTTCTTATGATAGGAAGAAAAAAGGCTATGCCAATTGTAGATTCATATATGTATGTTTCCTTCCACGCACTCAACATAAATATCATGGCCTCACAATTGGGGGTTTATACACAGACACTCTAGGCTTCAGGGTTCCTTGGGCTTCATCTTCAGAGCTTTCAAAGAGGCTCTGTAGGAACTGGTGGAGTATGTGCTATCCCCCTACCTTCAAAGACTTAGAAAATCCATTTGAATGGGGGGAAAAGATCTCCTTTTAATAATCACTGGCAGAGCCATAATTAGGTCAGGGTGACCAGAACTCTGTCACAAGACACCCAAATTTAGAGAGCACAAGAAAAAAATCAACAAAAAAAAACCCTGTTTAAGACAGTGTAAAATTTTAAGCAAATTTCCACACCAGCTCTTTAGTCACAAGGCTACTAGCTCAGCCCCAGGCCAGTCTCCACAGTATTGGACAGAGAAGAGAGTGCTGGAAAGCCAAGGTCAAGGGCAGACACTTCTCTGATCCTATGTATGCTGAGAATTTGAGAGTCAGGTTTTCTCTCCTTTCCATTTGCCTAATCGTCTCCTGAGCACACAGTGGAAGTTGCCAAAAACTACTAGTCATATTTAGTTAATGGTTACTGCTGACTTCATCAGAAGCTTGATTTAAGTTGTTGGTGCCTGGAGTTGTTTACTCAATTCCAACCCTGATTTGTACCCACCAAAAGTCATATAATCAGAGAATCAACTTCTACATTGGGAAGATGAAGACATACAAAGCACAGCGTTGCTTTCAGTCCTTATTTCTCCACATACTTGTTCTCAAGTTCCCACAAAAGTCCTTATAGCTTTGGTCTTTGGAACCCTACAAACATAAAACAGATATTACCTGGTTCTAGTGACAAACATTTCATTCAACACAAGAAGAATTTCCTAAAGTTTTCAGTAGACCATAACATTTCTTCCACTTAGGTCCTTCCTCACAAAGATTAGTCAGTTAAAAGTTTCACAATGTCAATATTTTTAAACATGAAAATAAAAGCTGTAGCTGACTGACTTTCCAAACAAAGAAATGAGAGATTGTACATAATAAAGTGTACAACTACCATAGTTGCTGACAAGAAGAAATGTTATTGATATTTCCATTTGGAATCATCTATAGGAATACTCCTGTAAAGCTTTTGATTGATCTAAGAATATTTTTGGCAAATTTAAAATCCTAGGGTTTCTTCAGTTATTTTCCAAGTAGATTTTTAAGCCATGTTGTCCATTGCTTCAGGTACAATTTATATTTAACCTAGACAAAGTTTTTAACCAAAAAAAAAGGCATGAGACCTCACACAGCCAAACACACAGTATTGTCTAAACATCTGCCTTTTTGGATCACTTACCTTTGTTAAAATAGCTAAAAGTGAGCTAAACAGAAACCAAATCCAGAAAGCTCTCTTAAACTTCTCAAATTAATTGCAGTTTAGATGCACAATGTTATAGCAATGGGTGGTCAAATACTCTATATAAAGCTTAGGTGTCTAATGTCCTCTTTCATATAAAGGTTTTCATATGAAAAATTGTCTTTCTTATGGGATGATTTAATCGTTCACCTGTCTTAATTTTACTGAAGTGAATTAAAATTAAACAGAGGTCATCCTCATTCATGACCCTTAGCATCAATGCAATTCTCAAATTGGAGCTAATAAAGCTAATACAAAGTCTCATCAGGTACTCATTTTCAGTCCCATCGCCTCCTCTATTGCCCCCATTGAGCAACCTAATATTTGTCACTAAAATAACTTTAGAAATTAGACTGATGTTAGAGGGTTATGTCCTCTCTTGGCAGATGTATCAAAAGTGATGAAATGTTTCTTATTGAATGTGTCTACCATAACCTAAATATCTTCTGAACTAAATCTTAAGGATCAATGATATTAAAATATATAATTGACCAAATTTGGCAAAGTATGAGGCACAATTCTGAAGGCCTCAATTTCAGAAAAACAAAATGAAAAAATGAAAATTTAGAATTTGATTTCTTAATAGTAATAGAATATTCCAGAGTACTCTGTAAGATAATTGTAGAGAGATCCTCATTTAGGACACGTGTATTTTAATAAAGAGAGCAATACGTAAGTTACTCTACACACATGTAAACACACACATAAGCACCCACACTCACAACCCTATGTTTAGATACATCTATTTAACCACAAAAAAAGGAAATATGTGTGGCATAACTATGAGTTGTCACTGTAAAATAATACCAAACTGTAATCTACTCTAAGAAAATATTCTCATTCAATTGGAGTCGTACTTTGAATGACATAAGCATGTATGTGTACCCTTAAGTGAAGACAATCAGCAACAATCAAAATATCACTTGAGTCTAATCTGGGGTTTCTCAACTTTGGCACTATTTTCACTTTAGACCGGGTAATTCTTCATTGTGGGGGATCTGACCTGTGCATTGTGGATATTTGGCAGGATCCCTATCTAGATGCCAGTAGCACCGGCCAAATCATGACAACCAAAAATGTTTCCAGACATTGCCAAATGTCACCAGCAGGGGGAGAGAGTCACCCCAGGTGAGAAGCACTGGTCTAATTAAACACTATCAGTTTGGTATATTTCTGTTTTGCATTTCAAAAGCCACAAATTTATAGACTAAACATTATACAAATCTATTGCACAAATCTATCTGAGAAATCATAACAAGATGTAACATTTCCAGACAGCAATTTCAGTGGAATTGTGATGCCTCAGCTTTATGGAGCTCATTAATTACATTTTAACAATTTTAACAATTAAAGCACTAATTCGAGTGACACATATTCTAGTAACATTTGTGTTTGTTTTTCATTTTTCCTTTTATTATACTTTTGATGAAGTTTATAGGTAAAAATGTATTCCTTTTTAAGGTAATTATTAAATAGCAATAGCTCAAAAGAGGAAATATATTCAGGATTGCACGTATAGCGAATATTTAACACAGCTCACTCAATAGTACATTCTTACTACATTTTTGCTGCCATATAGGATAAAAATAGCACATCAGTTCTGCATAGAATCAATACTCAAATTCTTAACTTTGTTAGGATCAATATAATCTGTGTTATGTCAATCAATCATATTTCTACTGCTGATTTCTATAATAACCTCAATATTCCACCTTATTGAGAAATTGCCTATTCTAATGATGTAGGTTTTTTCCAAGGGCATTGTTATCTTGATAGCTTTAAAGTCACTGACAAAAAACTGCCACCTGTTTTAATCTATATTGTGTACTAATTTTCTACCATTAAAAATCAAAAAACTTTTTGGCACAGTTTACCTAAATTTTGGTGATACTTAAAAAAAATAAAGATAGTGATTTCTAGTGTCCCCTTTTTAGATTAAGGCATTCCCAAAGCACAAAGACAATGAAAGGGTTCCTTTACATTTTCTCCTATATGTAAACACATCTGGCTGCTTGCAGTCTGTCAGTAGAGGGACTTTCTAAGTGGTCTCACCTGCTACTCAGAGAATAGATAGCTACTAATTCACCTCCCTTTCCTTGTATGGACCTGCCTTGCATGACCATGCTCAACATAGGGTCCATTCATGAGATGCTAAGGAGAGTCAGAATGAATAAAACAATTCTGCTCATTTTGGGTAAGCATTTTGGGGGTAAGGCTTACATGTCATGCTGGTATAAGCATTATGAGCAGCATCCAACAAGTTGGCTTGTCTTATATCAAAGTGTAGTGCATAGTACATAATATATTTGTACCTCTCCAACACTGATTACAAATTTTTGAAATACCAGATCATGTGGGTTCAGCTTTCATAGTTGCATGGAAATGAGCTTTAAGAGAGAGAGACAGAGAGAGAGAGACAGAGAGAGAACATGATATATATAAATATATGCACATTTGTAGGTGTGCATGTGTATGTATCTTTGAGTGAATATACCATGGTAGATAGAAATGGGATGAGTCTTCCAGTCTGTCTTCCAGAGACAAAGCTTTACATCATTGTGCTTTATCTCTGAACATTAAATGACGAAGACAATTATGTAAACAATTTGCAAATAAATAATGTACTCATTGTTATGGTCTTTGTGAACTAAAATAATAATAATGCAAATAGGTTTATATAATGCAGACCTAAAATTGAATTTATACCCTTAATTCTGAGGAGGAGGGAAAGTGGTTCATGTTATCCAGACTATGAATCAACAGTCTAAATTCAACAATGCTTTTCATTGCCTAAGTACACTTGACAAAAGGGGAGGGAGCAATTCTTATTTAACATTTTTTAAATGGACGGGGACTATAGTTAACACAGACTTGGTTCAACAAATCATAATATCAGCTGTAGTGTTTTGTATCCTTATTACTCAGTAAGGGATTTTTTAAAATCTACCCCATCACCCACTCACTGCCCCTAAATAGGGCAAAAATAAATAATTTTTTAAAAACCTATGATTCTAATATCAGTCTTCATAAGTAGGTTTTTTAAATTAAGCCTGTTCGTATTGACAATCAGTAACACTTTTGCCCTGGCATTTCCTTTATTTTACCTTAATTCTTCAGCTTCAAAAACTAGAGCTCCACCTTGTTTGTGAACTGCATCTTCTTGATTTAAACCATGTAAATGTGCTTTACCAAAATCATTTCATCAAAATGCTACCAGTTGCAAATACATAATGTGCTATAAAACATTTCATAGAATGTTTCAATTCCCATTTGTCCTCCAAGCCAACATTAAAAGTAGAGTTTCCCTTGGGTTGTTGTTTCCAAGTGTCCCGTGCAAATCCATGAAACGACTTGAACATTTCCTTGTGCAGTCACGTAGAAAACCTAACAAAAATACCCTGGCTTAGTTCTGTCTTTATCCACTGTCCCTAGGAAGTGGGCTGGAGTGAGGTGTCCTCACACGGATCTAGCTGCATTCTCAATGCACCAATTTTATGAAGATACCAGAGTTGGAGAAATTCCTCCGGCATGGCATGGAAGCCAGAAAAGGGCAAGACATTATCATAGTAGTGGTGGCTGATGGGCTGCTCATGCATATTCACAGAGAAGGGCCAGAAGCCATAGATGGCCACCTCCTCACAGAGGCCCAGGGCTGCGCTCACCAGAAAGAGTCCTGTGGACAGGCGTTTGGCATGAATTCCCCTACTTTTCCAGAACTTTCCAATGCTACGCAGAAAGTTGGGATTAGCAAAGAGCACTGTTTGATTGGCACCGACATCTGACAGTGTATAATAAACTCGGAGGGATGGCTCTGTTCCTGTCTTCATAGAAAACGCAGGCATGTAGATGTAACTGTGGTTATAGATTTTCATGTTGTCCACAAATGTCTTTCTGGACCAGAGCAGGTTCTGAAACCTATTAAAGTGAAAAAGAGGCTCAATTAAACCCGGAGAAAAGAAATTCATTAATGCCTACTCTACTGTTCTTCTGATGGCCTTGATAGCTCCCATCACCTTAGCAAGAAAAGAAAAAAAAAAACATGAAAAACACTTCATTTGTATTTAAAATCCTCCTTGACCTTACGAATTCTCTCATCATGTAGCTTGGCTTTCCCCCACCTCAACATTCTAAACTCGGGTTAGGATTCCTTAATGGGATTCCTTCTGAACTAAGTGCATTGTGCATTTTGTGCTCTTCCAGAATTTATTTGCCTGGAATGTAAATGTGGTTTAATATTCACGAATTCAAAAGGTTTTTGGTTATTGGATAGGATTTTGATAAAAGCTACTTGTGTAGTCTGTCATAAGGACTGGGTTCCTCATTTGCAATCAAAAGAACCTCTTTAAAATACTTCTTCCCATTGAAATGCTATGATTCTACAGGTAGGTATGTTAATCAATGCTATATTGTAACTATAATATTACATGGGGAAAAAATTGTTACTAGTATAAAATGACCCTAAGCGTTGCCCCTATTGCTTGTGCCTTCTTACCTATGTTCTTTCACTTTGGAATATATAAAGTGAAAGTTCAAATAGATTCAACTAAAATTAATGGTACACATCCTATGTGTCAGACATTGGGGAATTCAAATTTTATGACCCAATTTTTAGTCTCAAGAAATTCAAGTCCACTTGTGGAAACAAAAATATAAATGAGTACAATAAAACATTCTAAATGCAACAGTTGGTATTTGTATAAAGAAATATGAAATACAGATGAAAATAATTCCGTCTTGGGAAAGGACATGGAGTCCAAGAAAGCTACAGAGAGGAGATGATATTTAAATACACCTTCTCAGAAACCCAGGAGTGGAATTGCTGGGTCAGAATTTTTGAGATACCTCCATACTGTTTTCCATAGAGGCTGCACTAATCTGCAATCCCACCAACAGTGCACAAGGGTTCCCTTTTCTCCACAGCCTCGCCAGTACTTGTTGTTTGTTGATTTATTGATGATAGCCATTTTGACTGGAGTGAAGTGGTATCTCATTGTAGTTTTTATTGGCATTTCTCTAATGATTAGTGATGCTGAGCATTTTTCATATGTGTTTTGGCCATCTGTATGTCCTCTTTAGAGAAATGTCTCTTCAAGTCCTCTGCCTGTTTTTTAATTGGTTGTGTTCTTTGTGAGTTTTTTATTTTTTTTGGTGTTGAGTTGAATGAGTTTTTTTCATAAATTTTGGATATTAACCCCTTATCAGATGTATCACTGGCAAATATCTTCTCCCATTCAGTAGGATGCTTTTTTGTTTTATTGACGGTTTCCTCTGCTGTGAAAAAATTTTTAGTGGTGTAATTCTACATGTTTTTTTTTCTTTTGCTTTCCTTGCCTGAGGGGATATGTCAGTAAAAATATTACTGAAGGTAATGTCTGCAAATTTACTTCCTATATTTTCTTCTAGAGTTTTATGGTTTCAGATCTTACATTTAAGTCTTTAATCCATTTTGAATTTATTCTTGTACATGATATAAGGAGGTGGTCCAGTTTTATTTTTTTGCATGTGTCTGTCCAGGTTTCCCAGCACCATTTATTGAATAAACTATCTTTACCCCCCTACAAATTCTTGCTTCCATTATCATAGATTGAATGACCATATACTCATAGGCACGGTTTTATTTCTGGGCTCTCTATTTGAAATGCCCATCAATAGACAACTGGATAAAGAAACTGTGGTATATTTATACAATGGAGTATTACTCAGCCATAAAGAAGAATGAAATATTACTATTTCCAACAACATGGATGGACCTAGATAATATTATGCTAAGTGAAATAAGTCAGACAGAGAAAGACAAATACCATGTGATCTCACTTATATGTGGAATCTAAAGAACAGAATAAATGAACAAACAAAACAGAAATAGATTCAGCGATATAGGGAAAAAAACTGAGAGTTGCTAGATGGTAGGAGGTTGGGGATGGGGAGAAGATAAAGGGATTAGAAAGTACAAATCAGTAGTCACAATATAGCCATAGGGATGTGAAATACAGTTTCAGTGAATATAATCAATAATGTAAATATTTTGTAGGTGGTCAGATGGTCACTTGTTTTATTAGGGAGACCACTTCATGGTGTAGATGCCTGACAACTGCACTGTACACCTGAAGCTGAAGCTGAATAATATGAAATATCAACTATAATTAAATATATATATAGTCATGGGACATGGAGTACAGAATAGGGAATAGAGTCAATGGAATTTTAACAGCTATATACAATGTCAGAGGAGTAGATTGGGGGAGGGGAAATATCACTTTGTGAGGGGTGTAAATGTCTATTACATTGTTTTGTACACCTGAAACCAATAAAAAATTAAGAAATACTCAGAAAAATAAATATGTTAAATAACTGTACTAAAATCATTTTTACACAGCTCTACATCTTATAATAGAAGGATTTTATTGTTATTGACACATTTAAATTTTTTTATATTTCTTTTTTCCACTTCTATTAGCCATCTCACACACTGTTTTAGTGAAATCTTTATCTCTTGTGCATTTTATTCTTTTGAATGGTAATAAAAGAACTTTCAGATTTAAAAAAAAAAAGAAAAAGAAAAAACAATAAATAAATACACTTTCTCAGGGGACCAACAAGAAGAACAGCAACTAAACTAGGAGGGACATTTTCATCATAGACAAGGGTTGCAGTGTATAAAACAATGATGAGGATTCAATGTCCCTGTAATGAGCAAGTTGGGAATGGTAGAGGCATTGGTTGAAGATGAGGCATGTTGCAAAAAATGTGTGCATCTCTAATTTGTTTAAACTTCACTCTGTGGTGACGAGGAAACTTCCTAGCAGTGCGTTCTTACAGCACTTACTATTGGATTACAAATATTTCATTGTTGGTTTGTTGTCAGTCTATGTCAAAAAGGTAATTCTGACAGTTTAGAAGGTATTCTGGGGAAGGAAGAGGCTGGTGGAAGGAGACCAGTGAAGAGGTTGCTTATCTCGCTCAAGACAATGAACTAGACTAGAGCCTTGCAGCTTTTATTTTCTTTCACCGAAGGGAGCTGCCCATCTCAGGTTCTGTGCAGGCAGAACAGCCGCACCTAAGAACGGAACCGAGGCACAACCAGCAGAGGGAGTCTGGCCTGACATCTCAGCAGGCCTTATCATAAATAAAGTACCTTGGTTTTTGAACATCTCTGTTGATGAACATTTTGTTTTATGAATGCCGTAAACCGGAAGTAAATGCTTCGGTTTTCGAACATGACTCAGAAGTTGAATATGTCACACAGCTTCCCGAGTGCAAGATCCTGAGGCCTAGCTAGTCAGCTGTTTTCGAATGTTTCAGAGCTCATGGATTACATTCGAAAACCGAGGTACCACTGTACATGAAAGCAAATTCTGAATACACAAATCCACAGGATTTTATGTGGCAATCAGCATCATTAATTCCTCCCGTCAAGAAAGGTGTGTTTCTCAAGCCCATAGAAAGGGAAATTGCTCAAGTTTTCTTTATAGCCTTGATTCAGCAACCTGCGTTAGCAATTTTCCCTGGGCCCTGAGAAATAGAGAAGTGGTCACAGGGTTTCAGGTGGAAACATTTTACCCTAGAAGTCATGGAAGCACACTGAAGCACGTTCTGGAGCTGAGCCAACCTCTCTCCAACACAAACTCTTGCTTCCCAACTTCCAAATAGGCTCTGCCTTATTCTCTCCATTGCCCATCCCTAGTTTCTGCTCTTTTCCTAAAACAGAAATGCTTTCCCAGTCATGCAGACACACCCTGCAGATAATGTCTGACTTCATTTCAAAAGTGGTTTTCAAACTAGCTAGGGAATAACCTGATATCACAGCTTCCTGGGGTCTAATGAGAGTGATCAAGGGAGCTGAAATTTTTATCCAGCACTCCCTGGTGATCTGATTTAGGTGTCCAGGAGATACACTCGTTTTGAAGATCAAAGCCATCAATGTAAGCTGTCTAGCTCTCTGTCTCTACTCCTCAACATCTATTTCATTACTGTCTTCTAATTTTATCCTTGTTGCAATTCTAAGAGGAAGAAGTTCTCCCTCTTCCCCTCTATGTCTTGGAAAAAGCTATTTCACACTTTCTGAAAAACTCTTGTTCTTAAGTGGGTTTCCCTTCTTTAAAACATTCAGCCTCTCCAGCTCTACTGAATTATTCCCTTCTGTCTTAAATTTTGTTAGAATTTAATGAGAGAAGAACTCTTCCTATGGTATGCCCACACTGTTCCCAGAGCTACATTCTGGTTCTCTCATTTCACCATCAACATCCTACAACAGTTAATATACGTCCATTTATTCCCTTTTGGATCCCTTGAGCAATTCCCTCCTTCTCACTGTGCAGAATGACTCCTATTCCACAGAGCTGTGCTGGCTGACGGAACTTATCCCTATTTTTGTAGTGGACTGCATTCGAATGAGAATTAGTGCCAATAGAATCAGGGCAACTGATTTTGTGTTCTCTGTCTTAAAGCTGACTGATTATTCTTGAGTGGGGTCGTCTTCCTTCCTTGAGTTTTAACTTTGAAAAGGAACACACATCTTGGACTTACTATACTCGTAAGTTTACTGACACTTTAAAAAAACAGCCTATATTGTATATTGTTTTTTATCACTTTTTTAAAAAAGATTTTTCTTAAAATATAGCTACTGTGTTTCCCCGAAAATGAGACTGAGCCAGACCTTCAGCTCTAATGCATCTTTTTTGGAGCAAAAATAAATAAATATAAGACCCTGTTTGATGTTATATTATAAGACCCGGTCTTATATTAAAATAAGACCGGGTCTTATATTAATTTTTGCTCCAAAAGACACATTAGAGCTGATGGTCCGGCTAGGTCTTATTTTGGGGAAACACGGTAACATACAATATATTAGTTTCAGGTGTATATCATAACTTATTCAACAGTAACTACCTGGCACTATACATAGCTACGAACATTTTATTGATTGTATTCACTGATCCATTCTCATGGATAACCATGAAAAGTCCAGCAACCACCTGACACAACACCAAGCTATCACAATATTACTGACTATATTTCCTATGCTATATATTACATCCCCAAGAATTATTTGTTTTATATCTGAAACTTTGAACCTCTTATTCCCCTTCACCTTTCCCCACATTTTTAATTTTTCAATTACAGTTGACATTCAATATTATTTTATATTAATTTCAGGTGTATAATATAGTGGTTAGACACATACAATTTACAAAGTAATCCCCCTGACTTGTACCCACCTGGCACTATACATTGTTATTACCATATTATTGATTATATTCCCTATGTTTTATTTTACATCCCCATGTCTATTTTATAACTACCAGTTTGTGTTTCTTAATCTCTTCACTTTTTTCACCCTACTGCCAACCCCCCCCAGCTAGTATTCATCTGACACCACACATAGTTATTACAATATTATTGACTACATTCCTTATGCTATACCCTACATTACCAAGACTACTGTGTAACAACCAATTTGTACTTCTTAATCCTTAACCCCTTTTTTCACCTATACCCCTAAACTCCCTCCCATCTGGCAACCGTCAAAATGCTCTCTGCATCTATGAGCTTGTTTCTGTTTCATTTGTTTATTTTGTTCTTTAGATTCCACTTACAAGTGAAATCACATGACATTTGTCTTTTACCGTCTGACTTACTACACCCAGCACAATACCCTCTAGATCCATCCATGTTGTCAGAGATGGCAAGATTTCATTCTTTTTTATGGCTGAATAATATTCCATTGTATATATGTACCACCACTTCTTTATCCATTCATCCATTCAGGGACATCCAGATTGCCTTAACATCTTGGCTATTGTAAATAATACTGCAGTGAACATATGGATGAAGACGTCCCCTCAAAGTAGCATTTTAGGTTTCTTCGGATAAATACCCAGACCTGAGATTACTAAGTCCCTTTTTGTCTCTTGTTATAGTCTATTTTAAAGTCTATTTTGTCTGGTATAAGTATTGCAACCCCAGCTTTTTTGTTTGTTTCCATTTTCATGAAATATCTTTTTCCATCTTTTAACTTTCAGTCTGTGTGTGTCTTTTGATCTGAAGTGATTCTCTTGTAGGCAGTATATGTAAGAGTTTTGTTTTCTTATCCATTCAGCCCCCCATCTTTTGATTGGAACATTTAATCCATTTATATTGAAAGTAATTGTTGGTAGATATGTAGTGATTTCCATTTCATTATTCATATTTTTTATCTTTTTTTTGTCTTAAAGAAGTCCCTCTAACATTCCTTGTAATACTAGTTTGGTGGTGAAAAAAAAGCTCCTTTAGCTTTTTCTTGCCTGGGAGGCTCTTTATCTGTCCTTCGATTCTAAACAACAGCTTTTCTGGATAGAGTAATCTTGGTTGTAGGTCTTTGTTTTTCATCACTTTGAATATTTTGTGCCAATCCCTTCTGGCCTGCAAAGTTTCTGTTGAGAAATCAGCTGATAGTCTTATGGGAGCTTCCTTGTAAATAATGAACTGCTTTTCTCTTGCAGCTTTTAAGATTATCTCTTTGTCTTTAACCTTTGGCATTTCACTTATGATGTATCTTGGTGTGGACCTCTTTGAGTTCATCTTGTTTGGAACTCTCTGGGCTTCCTGAGCTTGTATATCTATTTTCTTTGCCAGGTTAGGGAAGTTTTCCATCATTTCTTCAAATAGGTTTTCAACCCTTTGCTCTCTGTCTTTTCTCCTTCTGGTTCCCTATAATGTGACTGTTGGTATGTTTGATGTTGTCCCAGAGGCCCCTTAAACTCTCCTCAATTTTTTGGATTCTTTTTTTCTTTTTACTGTTCTGATTGGATGTTTTCTGCTACCTTATGTTTTAAATCACTGATTCGATTCTCTGCTTTATCTAATCTACAAATATAATATCGTATGTTAGCCATATTTTAACGAAAATCTTTTTAAAAACCCACAATTAAACCAGGAACAAAGGAGATCTTTTTCAACTTGTTAAAGGATATCTACAAAAAGCTGACACCTAACATACTTTATTATGTGAAACTTGAAGCTTTCTCACTAAGATGAGGCATGACAAGGATGTTCAATCTCACCAGTGCTTTTCATCATTATACTGGAAGTTATCGATACTACAATTAGACAAGTAAGGAAATAAAAAGTGTACAGATTAAGCAGGAATAAGCAAAACAGTCTTTGCAGGTGACACAATTATCTATGTAGAAAATCTGAAAGAATCAACAAAAAAACTCCTAGAACGAATAAATGATTATAACAAGTTGCAGGATACAAGGTTAATATACAAAAGTCATTTGCTTTCCTACATACCAGTCATAAGTGAGTAGAATTTGAAATTAAAGACAAACCACAATATCATTTATATTAGCACCTCCAAAAATTAAATACTTAGGCATAAATCTAACAAAATGTGTATAAGATCTACGTGAGGAAAACTACAAAACTCTAATGAATGAAATCAAGGAACTACATATAACACATTGAGAGATATTACATGTTCATGAATAGGAAGACTCAATATTGCCAAGATGTCCGTTCTTTCCAATTTGTTCTATAGATTCAATGCAACCCCAATCAAAATCCCAACAAGTCATTGTGTGGATATCAACACACTGATTTTAAAATTTATATGGAAAAGAAAAAGACTTACAATAGTCACTATGCTATTGAAAGAGAATAAGACTGTTGGAGGACTGACACTACCCGACTTCAAGACTTACGATAAAGGTGCAGTAATCAAGACAGAGTGGTATTGGCAAAAAAATAGACAAATAGATCAATAGAACATAATAGACAGCCCAGAAATAAACCCAGATAAATACAGTCAACTGATCTTTGAGAAAGAAGCAAAGGCAATGCAATGGAGTAAACAGTGCTGGAACAATCGGACATCCACAGGCAAAACAACAACAACAAATGAATCTGGATACAGACCTTACACCCAAAAATTAACTGAAAATGGACCATAGACCTACATGTAAAATGCAAAAGTAGAAAACCTCTAAAGATAAAGAAGGAATCCTAGATGACCTTGGCTGTGGTGATCACTTTATAGATACAACCCCAAAGGCATGATCCACGAAAGGCATAATTCATAAGCTGGACTTCATTAAATTTAAAACCTTGCTCTGTGAAACACAATGTCAAGAGAATGACAAGGGCCGGCCCTGTGGCACAGGCGGTTGGAGGTCCATGCTCCTAACTCATAAGGCTGCCGTTTCAATTCCCATATGGGCCAGTGGGCTCTCAACCACAAGGTTGCCAGTTCAATTTCTTGAGTCCCACAAGGGATGGTGGGCTGAGCCTCCTGCAACTAAGATTGAACATGGCACTTTGAGCTGAGCTACCGCTGAGCTCCTGGATGGCTCAGTTGGTTGGAGCGTGTTCTCTCAACCACAAGGTTGCCGGTTTGACTCCCAAAAGGGATGGTGGGCTGCGCCCCCTGCAATTACCAACAGCAACTGGACCAGGAGCTGAGCTGCACCCTCCACAACTAAGACTGAAAGGACAACAACTTGAAGCTGAATGGCACCCTCCATTAACAAAGATTGAAACAACTTGACTTGGAAAAAACTCCTGGCAGTACGCACTGTTCCCCAATAAAGTCCTGTTCCCCTTCCCCAATAAAAAAAAATAATAAAAATAAAAAATAAATAAAGAGGCAACAAACCGAATGGGAGAAGACTTAAAAGAAAAAAAAAAAGAAAAAAGAAAGACAGTAGGCAAGAGTAGAGTGCAAGAGGGGCCAAGGGACTCAAGTCTCAAGGACTGAGCCCTGAATTGGGCCAACGCATAGCTTTAAAAAAAAAAGAAAGAAAGAAAAAAAAAGAGAATGACAAGACAAGCTACAGTCTAGGAGAAACTACATGCAAAAGACACAGCTGATAAAGAACTGTTATCCAATATATACATAGAACTCTTTAAACTCAATAATAATAATAATAATAATGATAACAATAATAAAGCCCAGTTGAAAAAATGGGCCAAAGACTTTGACACCTCACCAGATGACAAATGAGCATAGTGGAAAAAAAGAAATGCTTCACATCATATACCATCAGGGAAATGCAAATTAAAATGACAATGAGATAACACTACACATCTATGAGAATGGCCAAAATCCAGCACACTGACAATACCAAATGCCCGGGAGGATGTGGAGCTACAGAAACTCTCATTCGTTGTTGGTGGGATGCAAAATGCTACAGCCACTTTGGAAGACAATTGGGCGGTTTCATACAAACTTATATACTTTTACGATACAATCCAGCAATCACGCTCCTTGGTACTTACCTAAAGGTGTTGAAATTTTATATCCACACAGAAATCTGCACAAGCATGTTTATAGCAGCTTTATTCATAATTGTCAAAACTTGGAGCAACTAAGATGTCCTTCAGTAGGTGAACGCATAAACAGACTGTATTAAATCCATACAATGGATTATGATGCAGCACTAAAAAGAAATGAGCTATCAAGCCATGAAAAACACAGAGGAAAATTAAATGCATATTCCCAAGTTAAAGAGGCCAACTATCTAAAGATTCCAACTATATGACATTCTGGAAAAGGCAAAATTATGGAAACAGTATAAAGATCAATGGCTGCCAGGGTTTGCAAGGAAAAAAAAGGATACATAGGTGGGGCACAGAGGATTTTTAGGGCAGTGAAAATACACTGTACAAAATACCATAATGATGGATACATGAATGCATTATACATTTGTCCAGACCTATAAGATGACAACACCAAAAGTGGACCTAATGTAAACTACGGACTCTGGGTGATTATGATGTGTTGACACAGACCCATCAGTTGTACCAAATGTAGCAGTCTGGTGGGGATGCTGATAATGGGAGTGGTTATGTGGGTGAGAGTAGGGGGTATAGGAGAAATCTTTGTGCTTTTCTTTCAACTTTGCTGCAAACCTAAAATCGCTCTAAAAAAACAGTCTTAAAGAAACCATCATACCTTCCCTACACAGTATCAATCACCTTTTAGAAAAAAATATAATAAAGACTTCATTTGTAATAAAAACAATGCCCTCGAATACCTTGAAATAAAGCTAAAAATGAATACATAACATTTTTATGAAGACAATAATGAATATTGAAAGATATCTTCCCAAATACATTCAATGCAGTCTCAGCAAAACTTCCAATATTATTATCAAAATGTGATGTGGTATTTCTAGAAGTCACATGAAAAGTAAACACACATTTAAGGCAATTTTTGATAAATTAATAACAAACAGAGAGGACTTAACAAATAGAAAAATTGATTAGAAAACTGTAGGAATGAAAATACCATGGGATTGAGCAAGAACAGATATGGGATTCAACATGGAACAGGAGACAGAATCTAGAAATAGACCTAGGCATATTTGGGGATTTCCTATATGATAAAAGTGATATGTCAAACCAACTCATAAAAAAATCAACTATTTCAAAAATTGTACCAGGACTACTGGTTAACCAAATAATAGAAACTAAGGTGAATTCTTACTTTATACTGTTCAGAAAATGAAGTTCAGGGATAATCCGTACGTACATCACTAAGGGAACGGCAGAACAGTTATACCCATACTACGGATACAAGGAAGTTCTTTTAGAGATACAGACAGCTCTACTAGTATCGAAATAGAAATATTTCTAAGACAACATGTTACACAAAAAACAAAGAAGTTACATAATTTATAACATACAATTTAACATACAAGATGAAGATACTTATTTTATACAGTTACACATATGTATATAAATGCATGGGAAAATGTTAGAAGGATACGCATTAAGCTGAAAACAATGGCTACCTCTGGCGAGAGCAGCATATCTGAGGGTACAGGTAGAGGGCCAAAGGAAACTTTAGCTTCATCTGGAATGCTGTCATTCTTTAGAAGGTGAGTACATTTATGTATTACTTGTGTTATTAAATATTTCCTTTTGAAAAGCTAGGCACCTTGGTAATCACATAAATGCAAAGTGAAATAATTTTGAGTTTCTAGTTTGCTCTTTTCTAAATTAGGACTATGGTGTAATTTTATTCCTTTTAAAATTACTAATATTATTGTAATGTTTGTATCATATAAAACACATTTACAAAAAAGTCACAAATATTTACAAAAAAGTTAATTCATCTCTTAAGCATATTTCATTTTAAAAGTTCACTCTACATAAAATATTTTTCTAATTATTTTTCTCTGTAATAACTTTTATTTGAACACTTTCCTTATTATTTACTTCCTGTTCAAATATTTCAGTAATTTTCCATTGACTCATTTGGAAATGAGTCAGTGGCTTGACTCATTTCCTTATATTATTTACTTGCTTTTCTAATATTTTGGACCATTTGCCATGTTCACAGTTGCTCACTGTCATTTTTCTGTCTCTTTGCACAGCTGTTTGTTTACCCAGCTGTTGCTTCCTTTTCCTCTGTCAATGAACATTAATTTTGTGTTGATTTACAAATCTTTCCTCCTCAGTACCTTCTTATCCTGTGGGGGTATCTCTTCCACAGGAAAATATTTTACCAGATTGAGAAAAAACAACACATCATACTAAGCGATTCCCTTTATACATAGTACACGTTAAACGACATCCTAAGAATGTAAGCTTTTAAAATAGTTGCAAAATGGAGATTCCAAACTAGACTTGGGATGTTGCTAAGAGGAAAGATATTTAGGACACTTCTTTAAGAGATGGATATCTCTGAACTGAATTTGCAAGAATGAGAAGTTAGCTATGTAAACAGAGTTGAAAGGAAAGAGAATTCTTGGCTGAGAGAGCAGCAAGGGCAAAGGCACAGTGGTGAGAGAGGGAAGTGTTCTGGGAAATGCATACAATTTAATATGGCAAAGCTATAGAGCAAGGGTGTCCAAACTGTGGCCTGCGGGCGGCCCACGATCCATTTTTTATTGGCCCGCAGCAAATTCCAAAAATATATTTAGTTTACTTAAATAAAACAAGTGAGGCAATATGTACTTCACCTCGAGTGAGTGGCCCGGCTGTTTGTGTATTTTACCGAATACGGCACTTGATGAAAAACGTTGAAAAAAGTTTGGACACCCCTGCTTTAGAGTCTTGGGAGTAGCTAAAGATGAGGCTACCTTGGTGCACAGGACAAAATAAAAGAATGGCCTACTGCCAATCAAAGTTGAAATTTTACCCGTAAGGAAAAATGGAGACTAATGCATTAGTCCATGGGGGAAATGATGAGGTTCTTACCACAAAGGGTGGAGGAGAGAAAGGAGAAGCCAACTGGTGACTTGGAGGAGCAGGGCTGATCTTCTGCTGAGAAGCAATGGTGAGGTATACAGAGAACTACTCCATCTGATTTAGTGTCAGTGCATGTTGTTAAATGTATATGCCCCCCTAGGTGTGAGAGTGGTTTTAGTTTAAGAGGTTGAGTGTCTTGGACTTCCAGTGGCTCCTTTCATCATGATAAGTAACATAAAAGGAGAATGTGGTTTGAAGGGAAAGATTATCACCCAATTTTAGAAACGTTGAGCCACCCATGGATATAAGATCACCCAGAAGAGCAGTGAGACAACATACAAAATACTGACAAATTATAGCATTGAAACAGTGGGCAAAGGAGGCAGAGTTGTAGCCAAGGGAAGATGGGTAGAGAGGTGAGAAGAAATCAGGAGAGTGTTCAATAACAGAAGAAGAAAAGAGTTTAAGAAGTTTATCAACAACGGTAAATGCTGAGGAGATCGAGTGAAACAAAGACAGAAAATGGTACTTGGAAAGTTAGCAACGGGGAAGTTTTCAGAGACATGAGCTAGTTCAGTAGAAGTCAATCTGCATCCTGGGTTGAAAACTCATTTGTGTACAGAGGCCAAGCAGGTTAGGAAAATGTGTTAAGAGGCCAGGTATAAGACAAGAGGATGTGGATCTGGAAATGTAATGTACATGTCCCATCTAAAAGATTTCAAATTAAAAAGAAAGGAAAATCAAGCACAGCAAGTACGCAGGCCAAATTTGGCCTGTTGACAACAAGTTTGATTGATGTTTGACTCTCAAAACTTATTCAAAATTCCAAATGACAAGGAGAGACCATGGATTCACAAATCCATTTCGAGCATATGGAAAAAAGCTGTAATAGATATGGTCTCTTGTTTTTTTATGACACTAATGACAGTCTGGGATAAGAATTAGAAACCTAGAATCAAATTACAGGAATACCAACAAATTCTATGATAATATTCCTGCTTAACACATATTACTTTATTTAAGCCTTTGTAGTAACTCTATGATGAGGGCATTGTCCCTCTTCTGCAGTTGAGAAAATTGAGACTCAGAGCGATTAACTACTCCAGTAAAGTTTCATAGCAGGAATGTAGTAGACTCCAGATTCCAGCTGAGCTCAATCTGACTATAGATTCAACGCTCTTTGGAATTATACTGTGTATCTAAATATTTATTGCTCTTGTCCTGTATGAATTCACTTACCTGTGATCAGGGTTCCACCCCTTCTCACCTTCTCAAGGACCCGATCCACCTTATCCTATTTATTGCCTTTATCTTCATTCATTCGCTTTACTGGCTCTTCCCAAAACATAGGTTTTTGCCCAAGTCTCCCCAACTAAAATCAAACAACAAAAATTTCCTCAAAAGTACATCTTTCTTCAGCTACTTCCTGATCTCTTTCCTTCCATCCATAGCTGATTTCTTCTTATCTCAAGTCACTCATACTCTCTGGGAGATTTCATTCATTTTCATGACCTAAACTAGGTCCTAAACTGGTAATAGAGTGGAAAGTGTTATTTTAACAACAGATACCAGAGTTCCCTGTGGAAAGAGAATTCTCTTTGTTTAGGTGTAGAGGGTGCTTTGGGTGTTGAAGGTGAAATCCTAAGAGCATGTCCTGGGAGCAGAAAGGGAAGTAAGTAATAACTAATCTCTCCAGTATAAGTGGTTACCAAGAATTCAGGGGAAGGGAGAGCCAAAGAGGGATACTAGGGAGAAAGAGAGAAAAGAATGAAGAGCAACCACATCCCGGGAGGCCAGAGACTAGATGTAATGCAACAAGTGGGATATTCTCAATGGCAGGATATTTGAAATACTTTTAAGAATAGAGATGGCAGATATTCAATTTTTATATTCTTTGCTTGATAGTTTTTCAGTGTTTCCCCTCTGTAATCTCAAACCTAATATAAATGTTGTACATAATGCCTTTGAGAATGGTATTCTGGAAAATTCAAGGAAAGAAAGTCTTAATCCATGTTTATGTTTCTGTGGAGTAAAGATAGAGGAGCAATTACAGAAAGTAAGATGAGGACACAAGTAAACTGAAAGTAAGTGAAGGAAACAGGTAATTGGAATAAACAATGACCATGTAAATTTAAGCTTATGGAAATTTCTCAAAATATCGGAGACAGCGTTGACCTCTCTGCAAATACAGGTGAGGAATTCAAAGTCAATTTGAAAAAAAAAAAAAATCTTAAGGAACAGGCCGACATCTACTCTCATCTAAATTCATACTG
The DNA here is from genome assembly GCF_964194185.1 of Rhinolophus hipposideros. Taxonomy (NCBI): domain Eukaryota; kingdom Metazoa; phylum Chordata; class Mammalia; order Chiroptera; family Rhinolophidae; genus Rhinolophus; species Rhinolophus hipposideros. The sequence goes on from NC_138055.1 coordinate 34,340,921, forward strand.
ATGATGTCCTGATCTCTGTCTCCAGTCTACTTTTCTAACATTCCAAAATTACATAGCAGAATAGCTGAATGGTTAAGAGCGTGAACTCTGAAGCCCCAGCACCTAGGTTTGAATTTCATCTCTAATACTTACTAACATTGTGAATTTGATCAAGTTTCTTAAGCTGTATGTACTTTAGTTCCCTCATCTGTAAAATAGAAACATGAGTTGTATCTAGCTCATAGTAATTTATTACTTGAATTAATACCTACAAAGTATTTAAAACAGTATCTGTTCCATACTCGAAAATATGAGCATTTATTATTATAACCTATAGACTATTATCAATTTCCATTTGATTTCATTGGCACACTCAACAGTTATTAATTACCGACTATGTCCCAGGCACTATTCTATGCACTACAGAATATAGCAGTGAACAATACAAAGTCTCTGTCTTCATGGACCTCCATTCAAGTGAGAAGAGACAACCAAACCAAAACAAACAAAAAATGAATAATATGAGGGGAGGGCAACAAAGAAAATAAAGAAAATATGGTAACAGGAAAAGAGAGAGTGGTGGTGTTACTATTTTATTTAGAGTGACATTTTAGCAGAAGTCTGAAAAAAATGAAGTGTTGTGGAGATCTGTGGGTAGTATCTCAAACTCAGCATCTTCCCTCCAATGTCTACTGCAACCATATTCCTTATCTGAACAAATGGCACAACCATCCATCAATGACTCAACCCAGCTATAAACATATATCCTTCCCTTTCTCGCAGCTTTTATGTCCCGTTACAGATATAATATCTTTTGAGTCTACTTTTCCATCTCTTTCTACCTATTACTTACAGGTTGAGCCACATGAAATGGCCATTCACCAGATCAAAAACAGTTGAATATTGGCATGTGCTCACCAAACCCATTTTGTTTTCCTCCAGGGCATGCAGAAGGACTACTTCCCAGACTCCCTTGTGCCATGACTAAGTTCTGGACAGAACTGCTGTATGACACTTCCAGGACCACACCCAAAAATCTCCCCTCAATACCACTATTTGCTCTAGTCTTTCCTCTGTCAGCAACATAGAATAAAGAGGATGTGGTCCAGGAATGTGTGGTCCTAGGGGAATGGTACAACCACTGGATGGAAGAAGTCTGGGTCCATAAATAACAGTGTGCAGCAGAACCCTTCCCTGTGCACCAGCAAACTGTAGGTGAGTAAGAAAAAACTTTATTGTATTAAGCTACAAAGGTTTGAGGTAGTTTTTTACAGTACTTTTTAGTCCACTCTAACTAATGCATATGCTCAGTGCCAGTTGAATGTCAGATCACCATCAAGCCTCCTCTGTACCCAACAGCATCCAAACTCATCTCTGTCTCTAATACATGCTTCTCAAGGCTCTCCAGGTAACTGTCCCAAGGCCCAATTTAACTGTGTCACTCACCATCAAGGGGGAGTTCTTCAAGTGGGTTTTCCTCGTCTTCAGATAACGTCTATGCAATGTGGATATTTGAAGCCTTTTGTGATATGTATAAGTCTTGCTACTTCTCCAGCCTCTTTTTTTGCTACTGCTCATCAGCACTCTCTACCTAGAAAGTCTGCCATGACCCCAAGCCTTGATTAGGTATCTAACTTGGTGCACTTTACTTTTATCAAGGTACTTATCACCTTGTCATATAATTGTCTCTTTAATTTCTATGGCTCCTTTACTGAATTCCTTCAGAAAAAGCTAATGGCCTTTATCTTTGTGTTCCCTAAGCCTAACACTATACCTGACACAGTGTAGGCATTCATTGTTGAATGAATAAATGCATAAAGGAATGAGTGGATTTCTAAGCATTTTTGCAACTTTTTCACAAACTGCATTTAACTCATTCCAAAATATGCTACAGGAAAAAACACAAAATGCTTTTTTCACCCCAGGAATACTAAGATAATATAAAATATACCTTTGACTGCCTTCACACTTGTCAAGCAATATTTTCTTTCACTGGTTTTTATGCAAACTATTCCCCTTCTTTAAACCAGAAAATGGGTGATCAGAAACTGAATAACACTCTTAAATACAAATCTCTCATTAGACACTAGTTCATTTTCCTGTAAACAGAATATGGTAGTTTCTGACGAACATGCAAGAATCATATAATCATCTTTAGTCTCCAGAACCATTTAGAAAAATCTCAGTTTTTCCAGGACAAATAAAATTGTGCTTGCTGCTTTTCTCATGATAGGTGTTCTTTTATGGTTTCTCACTTTTCTAGCTTTCAAAATAGCAATTATGTTTATTTCTCTAAATTTCAATATGAAGTTAAAGCCATACTAAACTTTAAAAATAGATATTGATTCATTTTGAGACATACAAAATTAAGTGAGGTATATTCTAACCTGTGGAAAATCACCCTTTAAGAGAAAAAAAATTACAGCAATGTTGGCACAAAGCAGTAGTCATATTTTTTAAAAAATAGATAGCATTAGAAGCCCATTGATTTTGCCATATTGTGCTTACAAAATTTTCTAAAACAGATAATGGTCTCAAATATGGCTTCCAATTATAGAAAAGGTACTTTGAGAAGACTGAACATTCAGTCTCTTTCACTGGCAAAGTGCAACTTTCAGTAAATTACTTCATCTCTTCATGCCTCAATTTTTCTCATCTGAGAAAAACATATGGAGGTAATAAAAGCACCTAGTTGTAGAGTCACTGTGAAGACTCGGTAAGTTCATATGTGTGCTACACTTAGAATAGTGCCTGGCACATAAAAAGTCTTATAATATTTACCTTTCATCTAAAATTTCACCATCACCACCACCACAACCACCACCATCACCATCGTCATCATCTTAATCACCATCATCATCATCATCATCATCATCACCACCATCACCATTGTCCCTCTCCTCTGAAAGAGCAAGCGATGAGAAACCAATTCTTAAAGAACTCTAGAGAAGTAAACATTATCTCCAAGAAAGCAAGCTATAAATTAACAACAACAAAAAATACTTCTTAAGCAGGATATGGTTGGCATCTGTATATATAGTCATTATTGGAATACTGAGGTATGTTTATTTTTCATTATTTTGTTGAAAAAATTTTAAATATGTGACTGATAGTCCAAACTGTCAATGAATACTTAGAAATGACAAGGGAAGAACAAGTGTAAAAATCAGTGAAAATGGTCAATTTCATGTAGCTTGTCAGAGATCTATTTAGAGCAGAAAGAGTATATTAAAGAATTTCTTTTCTACAATCAAAAAGACAAAAGCTAAGTATAAGCAAAGTTTAATGAAAAATGAGATCTCTCCAAAATATTATAAAATGAAGCATCTCTATTTTATCACAAAGAATTTGTCTATGCCCTCCACAATACAATTTAAAACAATTAATTGAACTATTTGAATTTGCAGAAACATTTTTAAATACACGGCACATTTACTGCATATTCTACGTATCACATTATTTACTTACACATCCCATTACTCAATTATAATTTAATTAAAAATTTTTTCCCAGTAAAAACTATTATAAATCTAAATCACATAGTTTTAAATTTATTATATTTATAGTATTGGAGTCTGTATTTCTTTGATTATTTCTCAATTGAAAAGTTAGAAAATAAGTTGAATTTCTCTGAGATTATTATGCTAAGCAAAATAAGTCACACAGAAAAAGTCGAGAACCATATCACTTCATTGATATGTAGGATATAAAACTGAGAGCAACAAAGGAACAAGACAAACAAATAAACAAAAACTCATAGACTCAGACAATAGTTTAGTGGTTATCATAGGGTAAGGAGGGAGCGAAGTGGTAAATGAGGATAAACAGGATCAAATATATGGTGATGGAAGGAAAACTGACTCAGGGAGTGAACGAACACACAATGTGATATATAGATGATGTATTACAGAATTATACACTTGAAACCCACGTAATTTTACTAACCATTGTCACCCCAATAAATTTAATTAAATATAAAACAAAAGAAAATAACTTGAATTTATCTTTTGTGATATAAACTGAATTCAAACTGAAAATCTAGGAAGGATGTGAAGGCAAGGCAAGGATCCTTCTCCCCTGGGTATCCAGGGAATGAGAGGAGTGTCCAATGGCACTTACAGGACAGACGTGAGGGCGAGGACACTTTATATCAGTGTGCAGCCCACTGACTAAACCTGAGAAACAAAAGACGACAGCATCTTCCACCCACACTGCCTCTGACTGGGTAACTTGGCGGGTGAATGCTGACTATTGCAATCCAAAAGATGTAATTAATTTGGGGAAACTTCTTGATGAAAATGTTTTAAAAAAAGAAATCATCATTAATCATTTACAAATCCCCAAAGCCATTAGAGTATGTATTTGACACTTGTGAGAAAGCAGATAGAAACATCTCATAAGTATGTGTCATCTATACCTTGCAAAACCTACTACTTTTGCAGATTGCCACAAGACATATAGGCGATGTCTATGACCTATCTGCAAAGAATGCCCATTGTATTTGGTGTGGTATAGAGAGATCATTATCTCAAAAACAGAGTCAACTACTAGACTTGACTTTCACATGAACCTTGGTAATTCATTTTGGGTATGATCATGTGAGTACTAAGGTATCATGCTACTCGGCAAACATGCCTGACTTCTGAAGATCAAAAGAGAATGCTGGTTTGTATAATAATCACATGATAGGTCTAAAATTATGAATGAAAATATCTGCATGGGAATTAAGCTCTATATGAGTTCTACAAAATGATTCCTAAAAAGCTAGGGTTTACAATTAACCAACCTCAAAAGCATATACTCACAATCAACTCTAAGGCCTGGTTTATAACTCACATCGTAGGACCTCTGCCATTCAAATACCACAGTGAGTGAATTAGATAGATTCATTTTTAAATAGTATTTAATTCTTTTTTCCTCTTTACAAAATCGAAAAAGGTAATTTTATAATTCTAGATAAATTAAAAAATAAAGATAAGCACAAAGAAGTATGTTTGGCATATAATAAATGTTCAATAAATGAATGTTAAATATGAGAGAAAGATAAAATAATAATCACCCAACAATTCCGTCATTCAGAGTTGACCTCTATTACCACTATTAACATATATTTCTCTCTCTCTCTCTCTCTCTTGCACGCACATACACACACACACATACCTATTAGCAGGACTGAAATTTGCACACAACTCACATGTGAAAAAGTTGAGTTTTTTCCCCTTACAATTGCCTTTATCTTATTGTGGTGTTCCCATTCTTACTAAGGGCAGGAGAAAACCTTAAATTTGTCAGTTAAAAGTAATTCAGTGTCTTTGAAGTGAAACAGTCTTTGGGGTAAACATTCCATCTTTTAAAAATGCAAGACTTCTTCAGAGCTGGTGTTCCCCTTTCAGGAGGTCTCTTTTCCTCTTCCTTCTGGATCCACATAGAAATGGTGGATTCCTAGGCTGTCTCTAATGTGGTGTGGTTGATCTTGTCTTATCCCTGGGGTCCAGCACTGATGTCCATGAAGTGTGGCTGGTACCTCTATTTCTTTTGGACACCAAGCTGGCCACCACCACTGAAGTCTGTGGCCCCCCTGTTGTTCCAGGAATCCATGGCTGCCTTTTTCCAACCTGGGCCTCTTCTCCATAGATACTTTCAGTATTATTGTATCTTCCTACTGGAAGTGTGAGAATGTCATGATTCCCAAAATATTACATGTAGGTTATGGAGAACTAGAGATATTATCTCAAGCCCATCCCTGGGCACTCTCTTCAGCCATTTTAAATGTACCTCACAGCACCAAGACGGACTTCACCTGAGTTGCCTGTCTTCTTGGAGAGACACACAGGCCTTCAAACACACACCCTGTTTATCCACACTATTACTATCCTAACCCTCCAATGTATACCATCATCTGGAAAAAAAAAAGAAGAGGCATGAGGACAGATGGGAGAGAAAGAAAAAGAGACAGAGAATGGAAGAATAGAAAACAAAGGGATAAGAGGAAGATAAGGTGAATTTAAAAAATGTTGCCAAAAAACAAATGGAAAGATAAAATCAGGCACCCAGAAGCTTGTGCAATACAGAGTATGAGATACAAAGAGAGAAAAGAAAGCAAAAATCACTTCCCTTCCTATCACTAATACCATTATTTTCTGCCACACTGAACAAAGATGAACAGGGTGAAAAAACAAAGTGAAGAAAATAACAAAGAGGAGGAGGTGAGAGGCTGTGTCTCACTTTCTCTCTTCAACTTCAAGGACTAATTATACACTCATTTCATTTCACCTCCAGTTCTTTCAAATCATGAACTGCAAACAGCCCCAAATAAAACCCAGTAGACTGCAAAAACAGTTGATTTTGTGGCTAGGTAAAAACAGAGCCTAAGAGTTAATTATATTACAGTTGTTGAAAACAGAACATCTATTTTCATTTCATGTTGTGATTCAAGTGTTAGTGGATTACATCAGCTTTTAAAGTAAACCATTTCCCTACTGACACCTATATTAAATTCAAGGCAAATAGCAATTTCTTCCATTTCTATCTGTCCTCAGTCACTGTCTGCTTTTGCTAAAAGCATTTTGAGTGGCAAATTTATATACAGCAGTCATTCTCCTATCTCTTTAAAATATGGTTAATCACACCATTCTTTGTCCACTGTTCAAAAGTGGAAAAGTAAAAAAATAAAAAAATAAAAATAAAAGACAGAACAGTGCATATATTGGAACCTTCTTAATAGCATGCCCTATAATCACAATGTGTTAGGGTAAGAGACCAAATATATTTACATTAAGGATGAATTTGGAAAAAAGCTAATTTATATCTGTTATTGAGTTAATTTTATTTTCAAATGTTAGTCTATACCTTTTAGCATCACCTTGTACAGGTTTCTTGTAATGAGGTGGGACAGTTAAAATCGTCCCTCAGAATCTCTGAGGAAAGTCATGTGCTAGGTCACATGCAAGTTGGAAAGCATGGTCCACACAGATATCTAGCAATAGAAGCTAAGGGAGAATCATAGAAAAAAAATTTTGCTCTCACAATGGGGAATCGTAGAAAAAAAATTTGCTCTACTTAGGTAGTTTTATTCCAGGAATTGATTTAAATTAGAAAATCTCTGATTTGCCAAAAAAGAAAATCTCTAATATCTAAGGAAGAAAAGAAAAGATACTGGAGAATGCATGATTTTTGTCACAGTTGATAAACAGTAAAAATTATTCATTCAAGCTACCAATAAAATTTTCAACAAGTAGCATTCTATATGAAAGGAATGTATATAATATTATTGTTAGTTAACTAGGAAAAGACCATATACATACTGCATTTCTGGGTTTTGTTTTTCTTTACAAGCAATTATTTTACTCTTTATAGCTATGACTGATAAATAAAATTAGTTTCTTTATATATGAATATTAAATAAGATTCTATATAGTTGTGATGGTTAATTGTACATGTCAACTTGACTAGGTCACAGGGTACCTAGATATTTGGTTAAATACAATTCCTGAGTGTGTCTATGAGAGTGTTTCCAGATGAGATTAGCACTTGAATTGGTGGACTAGGAAAAAGAGATGGCTCTCCTCAATGTGGGTACCACCCAATCTGTTGACGGCCTGAATAGAACAAAACATCAGAGAAAGGGAGAATTCACCCTCTCTACCTGACTACCTGAGCTGCGATACTGGTCTTCTCCTGCTTTTGGATGCAATTTACATTATCGGTTCTCAGGCCTTTGGATCTGGACTAGAACTTAACACCATTGGTTTTCCTGGTTCTCAGGCCTTCAGACTTGGATTGGAACTACACCACCAGCCTTCTTGGGTTTCCCCCTTGCAGACAGCAGATGGTGGGGGGACTTCCCATCCTCCACAATTGCTCTCAATTCTTTATAATAAATCAATCTCTCTGTCTCTGTCTCTCTCTCTATGTATCTCCTATTAGTTCTGTTTCTCTGGAGAACCCTAACTAATATACTAGTCATGTGCTTTAACATAAATATTATATATTTATATATACATATATTTATACAAATATGATAGAGTTATATATGTTATATATAAATACTATATATTTATACATATTTATATATTGCGTAAGACACACACATACATGAAAAAAACTAAATTTGTACCTAAATGGCTAAACTGTGCTACCTACTTGTATAGTATTCTATCAGCAGCCACAACTCATGGCTGCTGTGAAAAAGCCAAGTTTAAAGGGAAATTAGCAAGCCTTTTTTGGATTTCTTTAAATCCTAAAACAGCAAAACAAATAGCAATGGATACTTATTTTCTATTCATGTCAATAATTCTTGCATTTATTCAACAAACGTTTGTTTGCTTGTTTTTTATGGGGAATAAGGATTCCAGAATTAATTTATAATCATTGTAGAAAAGGTAAAAGGTATAGTTATGAAAAAGAAAATCTCCCATAGTTCTATGCAAGTGTTTAATGCATTGGCATATTTCTCTAGAGTGTTTTGTCTCCTTTACCTTTTTTATGTAGTTGAGATCATGCATTATATATGCTTCTATTTCATGCTTTTTAGATAAATGTGAAATCAAAAGTATTTCCAAAGCCATTTATAGCCATTGAATGCATTTCCTATATTTTGGAAGTTTAGGGTGTGGCAAATACATGAATTAGCTCACACATATCCATTCCAGCCTTCTTCTGTGCCTTCTTCTACTCAGAAGCTGGAAAGCTAACAATTGCACTTCCTGGACTTCCTTACAGCTAGGGTTCCAGTGTGGTGTAGGTTTCAGTCAGTGAGATATAACCATGAGTCTTGAATTCTGAACTAAGATAAAGGAAGAGAGACAGAGGGTCCATTTTCAAAGTCAGATAATGACTAAAGTAGCATGTCCCAAGTTAGCAGCTGAAGTTGTGGCTTCCCAGTGTGGCTGGTGGCTTGCTTATTCTGCACTCTGTTGACTGCAGCAGGTTCTGCAGTGTGGCTTTTGGAGTTGTTCTCCATGTTTCTTCAATGTTTCATCACCCTCCCACCAACTCTTAAACCCATTTAAATAAATCTCTTTATGCTTAAACTAGCTAGAATGGATTACATTCTCTGCCATAAATCCTCCACAATAGAGTGTTTCTAATTGCTCAAGATAATACTTAATACTTTGATACCTTTTTTTGCTTTTTACTCCTTTATGCTTTATTGATTTCAAGATTATTACTTTAGGACTGACTTTTAGAAATGTCATTACTAATTCAAAAGGTTGGAACATATTTTAAGGTTAATATATGTCAATTATTTTGCTGTTCTAGAATAACTGTTATACTAATTTATTCTCCTGGTATCCTCCCATGAGAATATTCACCACCATTGTTATCTTTTCTCTTTCTTATTATTTTTTTATTTTATTGGGGAATATAGGAGGACAGTGTGTTTCTCCAGGGCCCATCAGCTCCAAGTTGTTGTCCTTCAATCTAGTTGTGAAGGGCATAGCTCACTAGCCCATGTGGGAATCAAACCGGTAACCCAGTTTTTCAGGGCTCACGCTCTAACCAACTGAGCTATCTGGCCGCCCATCTTTTCTCTTTATTTTTGCTACTTGATAGTTAAAAATAGCTTGCTGCTATTTTATTGTAAATGTATTTAATTATTAATATGGTTGAATACTTATGGATTTCATGAACAATCTGTATTTACTCCTTTGTGACTTTTCTACCTATATATCCAATTTTTCCTGAGACTATAATATTTTTCAAACCTATTTACATACTATCTACATATGATGCTATTTTTGCCAAACTTTTGCTGGATTTCATATTTAGGTTATGCTTTTGACAAGAATAAATTTAAAAATTTTGGAGTGAAATGTATACATCATCCTTCCGTGATTTCTTCTAGCAGAAAGTGTTCCATCCTCAGAAAAAATAAGAATTCATTTCAATGATTGTGTGTGGTTTGCTTTTTACACTTAAGTGCTAGTCCTTATACTGAGCTGAATAGTGCCCCCTCCAAATCCACGTCTACCCAGAACTTCAAAGTACGTTAGGTGGAAATAAGAACTTTGTGATGTAATTAGTTAAAATTAGGTCATAGCAGAATAGGATGGGCCTTAATCCAATGAATGGTGTCATCATAAGAAGAGAAGACAGAAACAGAGACACACAGACACACCATATGAGAATACCATATGATGACAGAGGCAGAGATTGGAGTGGTGAATATGTAAACCAAAGAGTGCCAAGGATTGCCAGCCACCACCAGAAGCGAGGAAGGATCCTCCCCTAGAAACTTAGAGAAAGCATGACCTTGTCGATGTCTTGATTTCAGATTAGCCTGTGGACCAGTGGGAGAGTACATAAGTCCGCCGATTTGTGGTGGCATTTGTTATGGCAAACCTAAGAAACTAATACAATGACTACACAACTGATTTTGGTATATGGTCTGAGAAGAAATTTTTGTTTATCATTTTTTTCTCAAATTGTGAACTAACTGGTCCACCTGAAACCAGCTCCTTAAAGGCACGTTGAGTCAATTGCATACATTTCTTCGCAACTCCACATGGACAACACATCAGTAGCTTGAAATTGGCCACGGTGGCAATACTTAAACCATAGAAGTGGGCTACATACAAATCACGTCTTTCCTCCCTACTCCCAGAGCTGGTTTTAATACATTCACCAGCACACTGCTGTTCAGCCCTACATTTTTAATTGCTTTTGAATTTTACTATTACGACCTTAGACTGCAAATTTCTTTTTCTTGAGTAGCTGGCTCACAGCTAAATATATATATGTATATACATACATATATACACACATATATATATGGAACATATCATAAGTAATTCAAGAATGGTATTTGAGAAAGGTATTTTCTGAGTCCCTTGTATCATATATGAATGACAACTTGGCTGGATAAAGAATTCTCTTCAAATCTATCCCTACTGTGACATTTCTCCTGAAATTTAATGATGTAGAGAAATCTGAAGTCACCTTGATTCTTCCTCCTTTATAAGTAAACCTCGTTTTTCTGACTGGATGCTTGTAGAATCTTTTTCTTTATCCTTAAAATGTATAAATGTTGTCAGAATATGTTTAACATGAATCTTTTCCCATTAATTTGATCTGGAATGTGATAAGTGCTTTTTAATCTGTGGACCGGGGCGTGTTTCAGAAAAGCTTTTTTTAGTTTATTAACACTTTCTTCTGAATGGGTCTGATGATTAGTTATTTTTCTATTCTCTCTTGACTTTTCTTCAAAAAACCTGTAACCTATAGGTTGGATCTCCTATCTTTTTTCCTCCATCTTATTTCTTATTATGTGTATCTCTGTTTTTTTCCCTCTACATTCTTAAAATTGAATGAAGTATGATGGACTTTCTGCACTCTAACTTGCTCTTTGCTGCATCTGATGTGAAATTTATTTTCTTTGCAACTCTGCTTGCTCTTGGTCACCTCCCTTTTCATCTCCACTTGCAGCTCATTCTCTGTTCTTCGAAACATTCTTGGCACCCAATGGGTCAATTCTTATTAAGTATATCAAGCTAAGGCTTTAAAAGTTTGTCTTCTATTCTCTTTAAAATAATTTTATTTGTATTTTTCCTCTGAGACTTTAAGTCACTTTCCCTTGTGAGGCAGAACATTTGGGGGGGGGGGCGGTCTATACCAAATATTTTTAAATTGTTTTTCTTAAATAGTAAACACACAAATACTCACACACAAAACTTGATCCAGAACGATATTTGGCTGCAGAATGGGTAAGTTGTGTCCTCTTACCCACAGCTGCTACTGTGTTTCCCCGAAAATAAGACCTAACCGGAAAATAAGCCCTAGCATGATTTTTCAGGATGACATCCCCTGAACATAAGCCCTCATGCGGAGCTAAACTTAATATGAGAACCAGTCTTATTTTGGGGGAAACATGGTAATCATTTAGGTTTTGTACATTTTCTTTTTTAATCTAGATCTACAGAGAATGCTGAAGTGCTGAGCCAGGAGCCTAACGTTCAGAGTCTGGCAAGCACTCATCTCATGTTGCTGGCGACTACAGAAGATCTTCTCTGCCGACGGGCCAGTAGTCTAACCAAGAGGGAGTCGTTAGGATTCAGTTCTTCTACAGTCAGTACTTAGAAGTAAACAATTGTACCTCCAGCTACACTGTTCTTTCGGCTCTTCCTCTCATCTTCAGCTTCCCTTCTTGAACATTGTCCTGAAGCTTTTACACACTCAGCCTGCAAAATGCTACTGCCTTTGTCACTCTACCCATGGTCATGCCATGTACTGCGAAAGATGGTTTCCAAGGAAATGAAGAATGAGAGGAACTCCTGAGAAGAAGAAAAAAGACCTCAAACTAAGAAGACCACACATGCCTTTGAGATTTTCTGTGTTTCTTTGCCAGTGACTAGAGTGGGGTTGAGTCAGGGTCTTTTCCCATCTTCTTCCCAGATTTCTGTGCTACTCTGGTCAGCAGACTTGGTTTAGAATTATGACCCTTAACTCCTGATGCACTGAAGTTAGTGGAAATTCCCTGAGGATTATAGCATTTGACTTTCTCTTATCCTTATTTTTCAGTTCTCTTGTAAACTTTTTGGTCCATTTACTCATTTATGGTGATTCACTTTCAAAGTTCAATAAAGCATTTCACCAGAATGGTACATATTAACCCAGTTAGTAGCTGAAGATTCACTATGTGTCAAACACTCTGCTCGGCACTAGGAATACAAAAGTGAAAAAGACAGAGTCCCTGCCTTTAGAGAGCTAAGCCTTATAAGAGACTGAGGATGACAACCTAGGCCAAGGGCACAGCATGTGTTCAGAGATGCTGGTACACATGGTCTTTAGGGAGTGAAGAGAGATACTAGAGTCTGAGACAAGTAGGAGAGTGTGGTGAAGGATGATATGCTGAGGTTTCATTTAGAAAGTAATGGGGAGCCAGTGCCAAATTTTCATGTTGGATTTTAGAAGACAAATCTGTACTACAGGAGAGGGGAAAAAAATCAGATTGAAGGAAGGTCTTTGCACACTATGGAGCCCTGGCGAGGGATTGTTATGAACTGCATAGAGGCAGTGGCAGTGGAAATAGTGAGATAGTACAAAGCTAATAAATAATATGAAAGTAATATTGATAGGGCTTGATGGTTGAGTAGATAAGGGTGGTGAAGTGAGGAGGTACAAGGATGACTTAAAAGTCAGCCACCCCAGTGACTTGATGGATGGTGCTTAGAACTGTGATGGAGAATACAGGGCCAAGGAAGGTTTGATGAGAATGAGAATTAATTCTCTTTGGGGACACACAGAATGTGTGGTGCCTTCTTACTGGAGACAGCCAGGAGACATATAGCTGTCTGAAGCGTAGTGCAGAATCCAGGCCTGGGACAATCTGCACTAGTGGTGCTTATGGCTGAGGGTGAAAGCCATGTTTTCCCCCAAGGAAGGCAAATATAGTGCGAGAGGAAAAAGAGCTGAGAGGCAACACTGGAGAACAGCAATATTAGGGGGGTGGGTGAAAAAAACAAGCAACCAGCAAAGGAAGCTAGCAAGAAACAGAAAAAAGAGGTGTGTTGGGACTCAAGAGGAAAAGAATTTCAAGGAAGCATGAAACAACAGCAGTAAGCATAGCAGAGGTCATCCAGTAATACAAACACTAGCAACCACTAGGTTCAGTCTTCTAGGGCTTGAAATCTCTATTTGTGAGCATTAATTTAATAAGAAGAACTGTGAACTGAAAGCTCTTGCACAACAACACATACTTCTAACCAGAAAACGTTTTCATCTAATGAGAATTTGTGTTATGAAACCTCTGCCTTCTGGGCTTTTCAGTGATATCAGGCACAGGTTATTATCTAGCAAACAGTGGGAAAGTACAGCCTTTCTGTTTCACACCTTTGTTGGAGTGAGGTGTAACCCAAGGTGGAGACAACCTTCTAAGAGCTTCTGGTCTTAGACGACAGTAGTAGACTGAATCCTGTCCTCTATTGAGCTTTGTACGGAAAAGCTGTCTGTTTCCCTTTCTTTCTCCAAAAGCCATCATTAACCCTGAGGCAGCAGGAGCAGCCCGAGGAATAACTCGCCATAAACAACCATAATGATTCCTTTCTAATTCTTCACCTAAAATACCTCCCAATCCCACCTCCAGGACAGTCAAGGTTTCTGCAATTCCTTTGGTTAGAAAATTATTCTAATTTGCTAAAGCACTTAGTTTACTCTAAATGGTTCCAGGAAAAACACTAACAGAAGCGAAACATTAATCCATTATCAACCATTAATATTTCAGCAAAGATCTGTATATCATATGACTTGCTATATATAATCCTAAGGAAAAAGAATAGGGACTGGGCATTGAGAAGATTTGAATCATAAGGCCCTGACTGGGGGACAGGACTCTTGCAACCAAGGAACAGCCTGTCACTGGGCACAGGAGAAAGGATATCAAAATGGGGAAAGTGACAGGGTAAAACAGAGTTTCTTAGGCTCTTTTAAACCAAATTCTTCTTGAATAAACATTACAATTTCTTGGGTCACTGCCTGTCCAGATTCTGATGTACTCACCAAGGTAGGCGTGGCCTCTCCAAAGGATCCCAAATCTCCCCCAAATTCCAAACAATTAAAAAATAAAAAATGTTGCTGAGCTTGACTTCCCATAATTTGAATTGTGAAAATAATACGGAAATTTCTGAAATTTTCCAAATATTTAAATATTTTCCAAGTATTTAAATATATAATTTTATAATACTACTGTTTATGCTTTTGCAAAGACTCATGCCCTGCTGCAGATCTTGACTTCACATTCACCTCTTCCAGCATCACCCTCTGTCACTAACACCTTCACCCCAAGACAGCTTAAGAGGCAAACAAATGATTAAATTAATTAATATAAACCATTTTTTTCTCCTGTGCTAAAGTTCATCACAGATAATTGTGATAGGCTGAAACAAAAATCAAAGCAGAAAAACCAGCCCATGTGGGAAGAAAATGCCTGAAAAGAGAGTAAGAAATCATAAGCGTTTGGGATGGCCAAGTACAGACTAATTCTTCTACTTTGTGCGAATGCAACAGGCTTTACTGCTTAAATTGGGTGGCTGTGGTTTTACAAATGCCAAATTATTAAAAGGCAAGAATAAAAATCTCTTATCTGAGTGTTGACTGGTTTAAAAGTATTGGAATAAACTGCCAATTGGATTTAGTTATTGCTATGGGAAGGAACTGTTGCTAGGGTAATGCTCATAGAAACCACAAGGAGACAAGAAACCCACAAGAAACTGGAAGGCCCTTCTTTCTCGGTCAGACTCTAGTCTCTGTCTAGTACCCCCTATTGAAAAGCCTCACAGGAAACCAGCTGGCAAAGGAAAAAAGTGATTTGTAGAGTCCTCGTTCCAACATCACAAAACGGACTATAGGAAACTAAGTCTGTAGCCAAGAGACAATAACCTGCTAAGTGGCACAAGTGGTAAGGGTGGAAGCACAATAACTATTGGGAGACGATTGCATAATTCAAGGAGAGAGATGATGGTTTTTTGGACCAGGGTGGAAGCCATAGAGGAGATGAAAAATAGTTACAATGTTTGAAAGTAGGTTCATCGTAATTTGGCAATGTATTTAATCAAATGTCAGGTGTGAGAAAAAGAGGTAAGCCAAGGAGACGTCCAAGGTTTTTGAACTGAGAAACTGGAAAAATGGAGTCCTGTTTTCTAAGATGGGGAAAATGGCAGAAAACAGGTTTGGGGGTGGGTGCTGGGGGAGATCAGGAGCCCCTTACTAATTATTTTAGGTTTGATATTCATATTAGATATCCAATTAGATTAGCTAAACTGGGAGTTGGACATGTCTGGAGATCAAGCAGAGGGTGTGGCTCATAAGCCTATGTGGTCACTAATAAGGGTGGAGGTCAGCTTCCGTAGAGAAATGGCAGGAGTGGTCTGGAGGAGGAGGGAATTGCTATAAAGCACATTGGAGAAGTGGTTTGAAACTGAGGGTGATAACTTGGCCTCATTTGAAGGAAAATAATTTGAAAAATTTAAAGAAGAAGGCCTCACAGTTAAAATATCAGAAGACGATTTGGCTGGGAGAATTGATTATAAAAAGGCAGGTGATAAGAAAAGCAAAGAACCTGATAAGGGGTTCATCACAATTTATCGAAGAAATGAGTAATTATCTTTTACCCAAATGGAAAATGGTTATGGGTTAGTTTAAGGCTACTACGACAGAGTGATTATATAGTAATATAAATCACTCGTTTTAGCCTCCCCAGGAGTTTCACCCAGTTTTCTCTAAATCAATAAATGCTCCCTTTCCCTTCTAACTGGTAAACTCATTCATCCTTGGCCTCTTTGAGTTTTCTCTCCCAGTGAGACAAGGCTAAGCTGTGATACCAACCATAAACCCCTAGGTGGTATCTCTGTAACTACCTGAGATGAGAAGGGAAGGGAGGGGAGGAGAGGGAAGTACAAAGACCTAGGTTCAAACTAATTCTGCCAGTTAATATCTGATCCAAGGAAATCACGTTTCTTGTCTGCCACAAACGTTTTCACTGAAAATCAGGATAATGCTAATACCTGCATTACTTATCTCCCCATGTGTCAGTACCTAAAAGGTTATGTAATGCTTCGTGTTTTCTTTCTTTTATGTGTCACTCTTCCTCCAAACATTCATTCTTTTGTTATCTAGCTATTCATTTTTATTTCCGAGTTATTGGCAGGTATCAAATCTACTAATACAGAAGAAAAAGAACGCTGCCAATAGAACTATGACTCAATGTTTTTACAATAGCACTACGGAGAGTCCTGCACTCACTTCTTGCTTTGACATTTCTGTCATCCATTCGAAGGAACTGAGAGATTTTTCCTGCTTTCACTTGCATTGTTTGGCATGGGAATACAGAGACAATCATTTTACACACATTTTATTAACTACTTCTAATACAGCTTCATCTACTTGTGGGTATTTAGTTCCTTTTTAATTTTGCTGCCTTACAAGAAAACAAAGAATTGCGTCCATCATGTCTCTGGAATAATAATTTGCTTATAAATCAAATTGGCACCCCGTTGCTCTGCTTCCATGTCTTTCATTATACACAACAGCTCTTCTATCTTTTCAGAGATATTTTAAATGCCAAACTCAATATGTGCAGTACCAATGATGCACAAACCTCAGTTGAGATAACAGCACAAAAGCAGCCATGGCCAAGGTCGTCTGTGCTCTGGCAGTGCCAATTATGCCTCAGCTTCGACCTGGTCAACAGAGGCTATAAAAGGCAGTTCAGTCTCATAGATGTTAACACATGAAAAACTGTACATCTCATATTCAATAAAATACACATTTTTTGTCTTGTGAGCATCCCTTCCTTTGCCTTTCCCTTCATGAGTACTTGCAATTGTATTTATCAAATATGCTATCTGTCCCACAAGTTTATATTCTTCCCTTGTCAAAATTGCCATCACTACTCCGATTGTTGTTGTGTTGGTGTGGTCATGTATGCAGGCTTGTGTCATACAGAGATCCAGATGAAAGCTAATAGTGGAAACTTAAAATGCATATCATGATCTATAGATCAAATCAAACACTAAAGCTCTGATGTTAAAAATCTTTCTATGAAACAGATTAAGCAATTTAGTAATAGAAACTTATAGAGATATTTTCTTATAATTCAAGTCGGAAAGCAAACATTTTCAATAAGAATATATAACCGATTACTGTAACCCTCAGATAGTCAAATATAATTACAATTAAAAATTCCTAAAACTATATTTACTCCACTTGGTTCATATTCTCCAGTAAAATCACTTAACAATAATGTAATTTTCATGGAGACTATAGAAATATTCATATACATACTATTTATTACTATCGTATCCTTTTTTATGAGGACAATTAGGGAAGTTCATTAATTGCTGAACAATTTGAAATCACTGAATACATAATGAACTCCATGACATGGGAGAGTTCACAGACGGACCCCTACCATCGCGCCCAAAGAAGCTCTTAGCACAGAAGGAGTTTGGTGAGATCATTAGCCAGTTTCCGACTTTACTTTCAAGGTTTTCTCCCACAGTTAAGCTGGGTCACAAATGCCTTGGCTGTAACAAAATCTCTTTGTGAGTCAAGAGGCTGTTGTCTACATTTCAAAAGGGGCATGTAATCGGTACAAATGTAGCACTTCCCAGGAATTCAATGTCAACCATCTTTGGAGAGTTCCATTTTCAAGGCCCTCTTAGCCCCCTAAGTGTTGTTGTATTCAGAATACAAACCATGTTGATCCCAGATGAAAAAGTCCCTTCACCATTTACACACACACACACACACACACACACACACACACACACACACACACACGAATTCAACAGATATCATATACAGAAAATGCAGAGAATATTAGAAATTTGAAAAGTAAGAAATGTGAGAGGGAGGTCAAGGAGAAATAATCTCAGGACACAGTTTCTGAAAAACAATTTACAATTGATTTTAGACATTTCAATGCTTTTCTAACCAACCTGCCTAAAGTTCCCAAAGATTTCTCTCCTGGTTCTTCACTGCCTCTCCCTTTTCTACCCTCCTCTTTTTGTTATCTCCTCTTTTGGTCTCATGCCAACAGTTCTATACTCTTCTGTTACTCAGGTCCAACTTTGAAACATCAGGCCTTTGCGTCTCTCCCTGACCCCCAGAAGTTAGCAAGAAATAATTCCATATACAGACAATACACTCTCTAAAAGAATTCTGGTGGCCACTGTTAACAAATTTTTCCTTATCATGTTACATGCAGGGAGAAGTGAAGTAACTTATCTTAGATCACACAGCAAATACTGTCCTACTGGTTTCCAGAAATACTTCCACAGATTTGTCCTTCCACTTAAAACTGAAACTCACTGACATTCTACTAGTCAGGAAAAATATACAACTGAAGTAAACATTAAAAAGAAGTCTGAGGAGGGATCATTCAGGGAAAGTGGGTACAAATTATTGCTCTGGTGGTCTGAATATGCTGCATGTCAATATAAACGTTAGGATTCTGTGTAAAGAATCTTAATCCTTGCTGAGTCCACCCCCTAATGTTTTCTCACTGGGGTGCAACCCGCTCGCAATGAACCTGCATGAACATGCCGTGAGAATTTAGTTTAGTCCAATATAAATAATTACGCCTTTAGAGAACCATTTGATCTGACCACTGTTTAATGTTGAGGACTAGAAGGTCACAGGGGGGAAGAAAAAGGAAGGAAATAAATGGACATTGAGGTAATAACTACTCTGTGTCAGGAGTTGGGTTCTTGGTGTTATGCTCACTTCCACTCTTGCCAGGACAATGTTACTAGAAAGGTGCAGAGAAGTTTTGACTTTCTGAATTCAGTACATAAAATGTGGGGTCCAAGCTAATCTCACTGAGATCTGGAGGGGCAGGAACACACACAGACAAAATTACATTCATAATTCCTGCCACTCTAACTCACAGGGCCGCGGTAGTAACAAAATGAGTTATTATTAGGAAAAAATGTAAAATAACAAGGCTTGTTTTTTAAATAATTTATCCTATTATAAAATTGTGCAACAAATTTGGAAACTTTTTTTCCTTAGAAATTTTCTATGCATATTTTATATATTTGAAGTATACACTTTTATATACTTATTTTTTCACTTATTATAATATGCATTTTACCATTTATTAAAATTATTCATGAACATTTTTCCAAAATATCATTGCATATTCCATCAATACAGACATAAATTACAAACCGTTGATGTATTTTTATATAAAGAGTGTCATTGTTTTAAAATTATCCATAATATGATATGTATATTTGTATACACTAGGGTTTTTTTTTCACTTTGTTTTTAGGAAGGATTTGTAAAAACATAATAGAAAGTCTGTTTTTAAATAATTTTCATTTACAACTTTTCAAAGAGTCAACTTTAGTTTTTTGGATCTCCTCTGCAGTATTTCTGTTTTTAGGTTATTCTTTTCTGGATTTTTGCTGCTGTTACCGTGTTACCTGAAAATAGGACCTAGCCACACCATCAACTCTAACGTGTCTTTTGGAGCAAACATTAATATGACCTGGTATTTATTATATTATATTATATTATATTATATACACAGTCTTATATTAATTTTTGCTCCAAAAGAGGCATTAGAACTGACAGTCCAGCTAGGTCTTATTTTTGGGGAAACACGGAATTGTTCCTTCTCTTAACTATATGGAGATCCTGGGACTTTAAGGTAATACTGTCATGGAATAAGTCTTGGGGTTTTTCAGGGAGGGGCTAAATTTGTTTTGAATGTGTGAGGAATATGAATTGCTTAGCCTAAGGGCAGGCTGTGGCAGATTATGTTTTCCAAAGATAACCACAACATCATCTTCTACCACACTCTTCTAACAATGTGACTTGATACTCTTTCTAACAAGAGGTAGATCTTCCCTCCTTGAACCTGGGTGGGCCATTGTGATTGCTTGGAGCAATAGAGCCTGATGGAGCTGAAGCTAAGTCACTTCCAGTGTGAGGTTATGAAAATGCCAAGCACTTCCACTTTGTTCTCTTTGGACACTAGCTTCAGGGGAAGTCAGCTACCATGTAAACAGAAAGTTGTTTGCTGAGGCTGTCATGTTTTAAGGAAGCCCAAACTAGTCCATAAGGAGAAACAACATGGAGAGCCCTGAGACTACATAGAGAAAGAAAGATGCTTGGCCAGTTCCAGCTGTTCCAACCCTGTGCTGTTCCAACTCCAGCCACCAGGTGAGAGGTCATGGGTCAGATCTGCTCAGCTTAGTCTTTCCTAAATTCCTGACCCACAGAAACTGTGAAAGATATTAAAATTATTATTGTTGTTAAGCCACAAAGAGTGATTTGTTATTGAGCAATAAATAACTGAAACAAGAGCTTTACAACACTTCAACTCCAATTTCCCCTTCCCAATTTATGGGATGTTATTTTCCAGTATTTCAGTTGTGCCTTTTATTTTGACACTACACAAATCATATGTAAAGATAAACATTTATTGTTTTATTCAGATGAGGTTTGTTTAGATTTATTTATAAGCTTACTGATTTCTTTGAATCTCAGATTTTCCTCCTGAAGTAACATTCTTTTTTCCTGAGATTCATTCTTTACACTTTTTTTCAATGAAGATCTATTGTAGTAAATAATCTCTGTTTTTCAAAAAATGTTTTTTATTTTGAAAAATAATTTTCTGAGTACACATTTCTGTGTTGAGAGTTTCTTCTCTCAACACTTTGAAAATATCTTTCCACTGTTTTCTGACTTCCAATTTTACTATTGGAAGAAGTCTGCTTTTAGTCTAATTATCATTCTTTTGCAACTGATGTGTGTTTTTTCTCTGGATGCTTTTACCTTTAGTTCAGTTTTACTAAAATGGTCTAGGTTTGCATTTTTACAAAGTTAATTTGTTATGTTTGATACTTTGTGTTTCCTATATTTATGAATTACATTATTTTTTTAATCTGAAAAAGTCTCAACCTTTACCTCTATTTTACAATTCCACAATTCCACTTTAATGTAGTCCTTCTCATTCTATCCTGTTTCTTTGTCTTGTCTTCATATTTTCTATATTCTCCTATGTGGAAAATTATTTACTCTATCTTCCAGTTCACCAATTCTCTCTTTAGTTATGTCTAAAATGGTGTGTGCTTATTTCAAGAATTATATTTTTCATTTCTGAAAGTACTATTTGGCTCTTTTACAAGGCTACCTCGTTAATTTTTATATTCTCTTATTGACTTCTTCTTACTTATTTTGTTCTATAAAGACTTCACACTTAGTCATATACTGCATCTAACAATTCCAATATATTTTCACGCATTGATATGTGTAATTTTTGTTTTTTGTGTCTGAGGACTCTCAGTCTTGATGGTTTGTGTAAATTTCAGTGTATGCTTATGAGCTTACATTTGTTTGAAAGTGATATATGAAAATTTTGAGAGCTTTCCTCTAGACAAAATTTGTGTTTGCTTCTATTGGAAGCCAGGGCTGCTAATGACCTGTGACCACATTAAGTCCTTATCATGGTTTAATATGGGGCACACATTAACACAGCAAGTCCAGGGCTTGGTCTCCTGTTCTCAGCTTTGATATCTTAATTTTAGTTTCAGTGCTTGGTATAGTTTTAGGTCCATGATGTGTGTGTCTGTGTGTGTGTGTGTGAGTGTGTGTGTGTGTGTGTGTGTGTTTCTGTTTGTTTAGGGAATAAGTATGTAGGTACCCTTGGAGATTCCCTAAATTTAATGAGCCCATTAATGCATTTAAAAATATGATTTCTCCAAGAACAAAATGTATTCCAAAAGGAGAGTCCTCCTGAGTACCTATTCTATATATCACCCAGAGTAGCTTTTACTGGACAGAGCTACATTATTTCATTTATATCCTTCAATAACTATCAAGGTAAATAATTTTATTCTCAATTGATAGGTGGGAGGTTAAGTAACTAATGTCACATAGCTAGTAAGTAGAAGCACTTACTAGCACTAGCACTGGAATTTGAACACAAATCTGTTTAAAGCCAAAAACTGTTCTTCACCACTATGTAATACTACACTTCAGACACAAAATCTGTACAGATCTACACCCTTTGGAGACATCTCTTCTCTATCTTCTACTTGCTCTGTCTAGTTCCACTTTTAGCATCTGCTTTCCAATTCCCTTATACGATGACAGATGTTAGACAGAATAGTTATCAATGACTGCCAAGCCTTGATGCAAACACTGATAGGCTGTTCTGAGTTTGGAGAAGAAAGAGAGTCAACCCACAAAATAGATATGGAAGTTTTAGGAACATGAGTCATACATAATTTTAAAAAGAAACTTCTATAATCTGTGGACCAAAGTTATTTTCCTCAACACTCAAATTATTTTTTTAAAGTATACAAATAAAATAAACAATTGTTCTCCCTACTAATGTCTCCAAACTCCCAATTGCCTTCAGTAAAATTAGAGGCAATAACCATCGGATAAAGTCTCTTCCATTTGTATGGGAAAGACTATCCAAACTCTACTTGATATTAGGAACTTCAATATAATGTCGGAGCCTCATATCAAGTCCCCCCAGTGAATTAAAAGTTACACATGTACAAATTTTAAAAGATTAACTCCACCACGATTTATACTCCATTTATTCTAAGCTTTTTTGGTTCCTAATTCATGTCAACTTAAAAAAAAAAAGGGGGTAACCAAGTTTTCTCAGCTACACATCCTACTAATACTTCTTTGAAATACCTGTTACTAAAACATTCACCTCCTCAGCTTAAGATCATAAAAGCATTATGACTGACACCAAAAAAAGACATTAAATTTCCTTGTATAAGTTAATTTAAACCAGAAACTCAATTTGGAGGAGACTTTTAAATATATTTATTTACTTATTCATTCATTCCATTCACATATACTGTGCATGTCCTGTATGCCAAACAACTTGCTGGGGTCTTGCGAGCACAGAAAAAAGATTCTTGACAGCAAGCAGCTCACACTTATACTATTGTCTCTAATATGCTTACATGAAACACACACGTTCAGAATCCTGCTGTTCTTTTAGTGGCTGCAAATAACAATCGTTCCTAAGTTGGAGCCTCAACATTTAAAAATGAATTCTTAATGTCATAATAGGACAAACAATTAAGTTCCAATTTTTATCTTTTAACAATCGTTTGCTCAAATATATAATGAACTCCTATTATGGGCCAAATGGCTAATTGCATTTTCAGCTTTACTGCAAAATTGAGAAACAAGCTTTGAGTACTCTAATCTCAACTTTTACATCATGCTACCGTATGACTCAGTCTGAGCCAGTGGATTTTAAACCTTTTGTGAGTAATGGAACAATCTGATTAAAAATACATACATGTACATCCGTGAAAATTCTGTATACATTTCAGAAAGGGTTCAGGGAAGCCCTAAAGCCCTTCCACAGACCCTAAAACCATGGGAATGTCTGCCGACTACGAGCAATTTCAGGGTATGAGTTGTGTCTCATTTAACTTTGTATCCACTATCCCAGAGCAGATTTCAAAAAGTATTTGCTAATTCCACAGGTGTTTTTACTTTACAATGTAACCACCCCACTAATTCTAGGAGTCATCTGTGCCTGTGAAAATTTATCACAATACTACTGCTATACTCCTCTCCCCTTTTCACCCATCCACCCACCCTCTCCCTTCTGTAATCATTCTTTTAGTTTCTGTTTCTATGAGTCAGTCCTGAAACTAATATAACCAATATAAGATTGTGTACCAATAATATTTATATGCTTTAAAAAAGAGAGAGAAAAAAATTACTTGCTGAATGAGTGCCTCTGCAATTTTGTTCTTGTGAGGCTCCCATTTTCATCTCCCTCTTCCCCCATGAATTTCCAAATCTTCAACTTCCACATATACACTTTTCTAAAACTTATTTGCTTGAGACTAATCTGACAGTCTAAACAACTATCTCTTTTCCAAACTTTCCTTTTATAATTTTGCCTTTTCCTCTTTACAGAAGAAAGGGATAAACCTCTTATTATCCCAAATATTACAATGATGCATTTCCCCAGAGTGTAAAAACCACCAGTCCACTAAGAGAAGAAACACTTCCAAGATACACAGCTCCTGAGGGACTGTCCCCTGAGAAAAAGCAAAAAGATCTTTATAAGAAATAGAAAAAGGTTGTACCTTATTTTATTCAGGGGGCAAACTCTTGGCAATTCCCACTCCTTATTTATTTAATAATTAGAATTCAGAAGTAAGATGACTGTATGGAGTTACATTTTAACACTTACTGGAATTAAAAGGTAGCCTTTTCTGGACAGAAAGTTAACTCAGTGAATTAATTTGACAAAGAACACTGACTCTGCTATGAGGACATGTAACACCAGAAGAGCTAAATCTGTAAATTTTGAAATTTTGACACTATATATTCAAAGCACATGCACAATATATAATGTACCAAAAATACATACTTGGCAACAATTTAGCTTCATGTCAAAAAAATGGATAATTTTAAAATGATCAAGGAAATGATGGATCTAAAATATTCTTTTAAAGGGTATTTGAACAAAAATGTTTTTTGGGTTTTTTTATTAGTTTCAGGTGTACAAGACAAGGTAATACTTAGACGTTCATCATTTATATCCCTCACACTGTGAACCCCCCTCCCCCCAACCACTATCCCTCCAACCTCGCACCGAGCCATCACATTATATATATAAAATTATAGTTGGCATTCATTATTGTTTAGCTTCTGGTGTACAATGCCATGATCAGGTATCTACAGCATCCCTGAGGTGGTCTCCCAAATGGGACACGTGTCCATCGGATACCCTACAAAATCTTTACAACATTATTGATTACATTCCCCAAATTAATTTTCAAAAACCCTGAGGCTCTCTTGTGGTTACCAGCTGCTTCCTAATCCCTTCACTTTCCCCCTTATCCTCAACCCCCGCCCATCTAACAACTTTCAGTTTTTCCTCTTTGTCCCCAAAACTGTTTCTGATTAGTTCATTCACTTATTCTTTTCTTTAGATTCCGCATATAAGTGAGATCAAAACTCCAATTCAAAAATCTGTATGCACTCCTATGTTTATTGCAGCACTTTACACAATAGCCAAGACATGGAAACAACCGAAATGCCCATCGGTAGATGACTGGATTAAGAAACTGTGGTACATTTATACAATGGAGTATTACGCAGCCATAAAGAAGAAAGAAATCTTACCATTTGCAACAACATGGATGGATCTAGAGAACATTATGTTAAGTGAAATAAGTCAGAAAGAGAAAGAAAAATGTTTGAGAACCAATAGGTTAGAGCCAGTGTGTTGATAAAGGGTAACCCAACAAAAGGATCCACCTACAAAACCCAGCAAAGAAAGGAAGAGGATATGGCAATTGAGTATCCAACAGACTCTGCTGCCACATTAGAATAACCTCTCTTCTCCCAGCCCATAAAAACGCAAGCAGAAGATGAATGTGACTACAGACCTGTGTCTCACACATCCCAACTAATCTTTTTGCTGTAGGTGTTGTCAAGAGGAATGTACTTTATACCCACTGAACAACAATTTATTAAGAGGGTAGATCTCATGTTAAATGTTCTTATCACACAGACACAAAAACAAGGAAACTTGGAGGGAAGGATGTTTAGTACCTTAATTGTGGTGCCAATATCATAGATGTATGCATGTGCCTGAACTCATCAAATTGTATACATAAAATGTGCAGTTTTTTTGTATATCAGTTATAACTCAATAAAGGCATTTTTTAAAAAGAATGCACTTTAAACAAGATATCCTGACAAAGGCTGTAGCAATTTCTGTAAATACATCAATAAAGATTATGTTCTCTAACCTTACTTTTGCTACCATAATCACGTGTGAGATTCATATATATTTTTCTCAAACTTGTTTTATCTTGATACTGATATTTTCTAAGAGAAATTTATAGTGAAAACTCATACTGCTTATAATTCTCAATGGAATATTTTTTTACAAAAATCAAAGCTTTGAAGGGACAGCTATGAAAATCAGTGGTACTTAGCATTTCCACTGCATAGCTTTGCCCAACGAATTTAATTTTTAGTCACATGAAAATGCAAGACACAGCCAACATCTTGGGTTTGCACAGCTTTAAGAGAAGAGTACAAGGTGCAAATAAAAACTTCCTGAATCCAACACCCTCCCCTGAGAAGGACCAGTTACTGTTCTTCATAGTTTTACTTGCTATATATGTGGCAAACTATACTGGTAATTAGTTTTATTTTTACCTTTATATGGAATTCTACTGTATTTTTTTATAATTCACTTCTTTTTCTCAACATTAGGTTTGCAAAGTTCATCCATTTTATTGTGAGTAGTTATAGTTCGTTGCTGTAAAGCTTTTGATTATGTGAACATAATTCCAATTTATTCAACCTCCTACTGATGCACAATCAACTATTTTAGTTTTTAGCTACTATAAACAATTAGACATTTCTCATTGCTGTTTTTCTCTAGGGTATAGTCCTAGGAATAGAACTGCCAAGGCCTGAGGTATGTATACCTCTACTAGATAATGTCAAAATGCATTCCAAAGTGGTGGTATTAATAGCTATATTCACTCCAAGCAGCATACATAATGCTTTCTGTTGCTCTACATCCTCACGAAGAGTTGGAATAATTTCTGCCAACATTATGGATATGTAATGAAATCTCATTAAGATTTTTATTTGTGTTTTTCTGATTACTAATGAGATAGAGCATATATTCATTCATTTATTGGCTATTTGGACTTGTGCTTTGAAGTCTGCTTCAACTCTGACTTATTTCCCTATTGGGATTTCTATTTTTCACATTAATTAATTTATTTCTAAGTTAAATATGAAAGAATCATTCATATATTCTGAATATAAGTCCTTTGTCAGTTGTCCTCTTCTATAACGTGGGTGTATTTGCTCTACTTTTACCATGTCTTTTTATGAATAAAATTCCTAATTTTAATAAATCAAACTTATCAGTCTTTCCCCTTATAATTAGTGCTATTTATTTAAAAAATCACCAGGCCTATGTTGTTTTCTGTACATTTTCTTGTTTTGCTTTTCAAATGTAGATCTTAACCACCTAGAAATTATGTTTAGTGTAAGGTATGAGATAGAGATTTACCTTCATTTTTTCCCATATAAGCACAATACTCTCTCAATATCGTTTTAAAAAGTTTGTCCTTTTATCACTAATCTACAATATCACCTGTCATATATTAAGGATATATATATATATTTGGATCTGATTGAGGGACGTTATTGTTTAATTGGTCAGTTTGTTTATTCCTGCACCAATAACACATTGCTTTAATTATAACAGCTTTATAAGTATTAATATCTGGTAAGGCAACTCCTCCAAACATTTTTTTCTTCAAGAGCTTCTTTGATATTCCTGGCTCTTTGCATTTTCACATAAATTTTAGAATCAACTTGTCAAATTCTACACATATTTCACTATTGGAGTTGTTATTGGGATTTCAATGAACCAATAAATCAATTTGGGTAGAACTGATGCCTTTACTAAGTCTTTCAGTTATGGACATGATATATCAGTAAATTTAGTCAGGTTGTCTGAAATGTCTCAATAAAATTCCAAAATTTTTCTATAGAGGGCTTGCTTTTTTGTTTGTTATATGCCATATTATTTAATGCTATTGTAAATGGTATATTTTTTTCCTTATTTCACAAAATGGAATGGTTCTATACGTTTGATAGTACCCCAAAATCTTGTTACACTGAATACATTTTTAAGTGGAAAAACTTTCACTCACTTTTCCAAAATAATTTACCACTTGTGAAAACTCAATTGTCTCCTTGTGCAATGCAAGGGTCACCTGGAAAGATCAGGTGGTGTGATGACTACTGGTTAAGAGCAGGAGCTTTGGATTGAGACATGTCTCGGTAAAGTCCCAGAATAATTACCAGCAACTGTGAGTATGAGCAGGTGACTAAACTTACCATATCACATCTTCTTTTTCTGTAAATACACAAATTAAAATACTTTCTACCTATTAGGATTGTTTCAAGAACTTAATGAGGCAATGCATATAAACAGCACATAACTTGGCATATAGAAATGTTGACTAAATATTGACCAATATTAATCATCACGATTCTTGCTTTCCTTGTATTAATTCTTTACATTAAACTTAACTCTTAACCAACAGGTTTACTTTTCCTCATAAATAGTCATTTAATTTTTTACCCTTTCTTTTCTCCTGTAGTTTTTACAATTTTTCTCAAAAATACCATCTCAGTCTCTCTATATCTCATCTTACTGTAACTCTTGCTTCAACTATTCTTTTTCAACTTCCTTTTAAAATCTTACCAGCTACTCTACATATTGAGACAGAAAAACAGAATCCTTTGCACTTGAGTGTCTCATTTCCTCACATTAACATTTATTCCTTATTAAAAGTTTTTATTCCCAACTCAAAATAATAGTTAATGTATTACACTATGGTTATGCAAGATATTACCATTGGGGGAAACAGGATTAAGAGTACATAGGAACTTCCCATACTTTTTCGGCAACTTCTTGTGAATCTGTAATTATTTAAAAATAAGACTTTTTTTAATTAAATAATCAAAAACAGATATTTCTGTAAGTTCTGTTTCCTCTTTGTTCATTCTCTTGAACCTGAGATAAACTCATCCCAAATATAAAAACTGTACATTTTTAGGATTCCCAGAACCCTAACCCACTTAATTCAATTAAAGAAATATCATCATCATTGGTGATTTTCTGCCATCTTCTGATCAGACACCCTGAAAAATACATACATACATGCATACATAAATATATACAACAATTGAGTGAGTCAATAACTAAACTATAAGAAAGTGCAGTTTTGTTTTCAAATTCTATATCAGCTACATAAACAAACCACACTAAATATTATGTATCAAGCTAATCTCTGCTCATTCATTTAATTTACTCACAAATTTGGCATTTTTAGTTTGTCGTGACATTTTAAAAACTAGCTGTTTATTATGAAAGTTATATACCTATATTCACTGATACCAGTCATCACACACAAATAAACAGAAAACTAAAATTCAAATTTTGAAAAAGTCAAATCATATATGCAGCATTAAATTCAAAAAATAAAGGAAATAACCTGGAATATAGAAAAAAAAACACAAAACTTTTAAGTCCATTAAGTCTTGATGAAATTTTAAAAAACATCACATCCATGAAAAGAATGTATTGTTTTGAAAATGAAATAATTAATATGAAGAAGGAATAAAGACCTTTCCAGATATACAGAAGCTGAAGGAATTTGCTAATACATGACCTGAACTACAAGAAATACTAAAGGAGGCTATTCGACCACCATCAACAGGGACAATTTGTGGCAACCAAAACATAAAAAGGGGGAGAGTAAAAGCCTGAACCGGAATATGGGAATGGAGAAAGTAAGCGTGCTGAAGAAAATGGAATACTCTAAATATCAAACTTTCTTTCACATAAACTTAAGGGTAACCACTCAAAAAAAAATCCAGAACTGAAATATATACTGTAAGAAAAGAAGAAACAGAAGGAACATCATAGAATACCACCACACAGAAATAATAGACAACAACAAAAAGGCAAAGAAACAATGGAGACACAGCCTTAACAGAAAACTAAAGATAGAATGACAGGAAATCCTCACATATCAATAATCACCCTAAACCTAAATGGACTGAACTCACCAATAAAAAGGTATAGAGTGGATCCAACACAGAGTGGATCCAGCAGATTGGATCCAAAAACTAAACCCAACCATATGCTGTCTCCAAGAGACACATCTCAGCTACAAGGACAAGTGTAGACTCAAAGTGAAAGGGTGGAAATAGACACTCCAAGCAAATGGTACCCAGAGAAAATCAGGTATAGCCATAATGATATCAGATGAAACAGACTTCAGGGTGAAAAAGATAACAAGAGACAAAGATGGACATTTCATAATGGTAAAGGGGAACTATACAACAAGAAGACATAACAGTCATCAATATTTATGCCCCCAATCAGGGAGCAC
The DNA here is from genome assembly GCF_964194185.1 of Rhinolophus hipposideros. Lineage (NCBI taxonomy): Eukaryota > Metazoa > Chordata > Mammalia > Chiroptera > Rhinolophidae > Rhinolophus > Rhinolophus hipposideros. The sequence continues at coordinate 34,371,355 of NC_138055.1, forward strand.
CGAAATATACCAAGCAACTACTAACAGAACTAAAGGGAGAAATTGACCAAAACACAATTATACTAGGGGACTTAAATACATCGTTGACAGCTATGGATAGATCATCCAAACAGAAAATAAATAACGAAATAGCAGCCCTAAATGACACATTAAATGAAATGGACATAATTGACATATATAGAGCATTTCATCCAAAAACATCAGACTACACATTCTTTTCTAGTGTACGTGGAACATTCTCAAGGATAGACCATATATTGGGACATAAAACCAGCCTCAGCTAATTTAAGAAGATTGAAATCATACCAAGCATATGCTCTGATCACAAGGCTTTGAAATTGGATATCAACTGCAAAAAGAAAGCAGGAAAAAACACATGGAGATTAAACAACGTACTTTTAAAGAACGACTGCGTCAAAGAAGAAATTAGAGGAGAGATCAAAAGATACATAGAAACAAATGACAAAGAAAATATATCCTACCTAAATTTCTGGGATGCAGCGAAAGCAGTTTTAAGAGGGAAATTTATATCATTACAGGCCTATCTCAAGAAACAAGAAAAATCCCAAATAAATAACCTCGTTACACCTTAAAGAACTAGAAAAAGAAGAACAAGTGAAACCCAAGGTCAGCAGAAGAAAGGAAATAACAAAAATCAGAGCAGAATTAAATGAAATAGAGAACAAAAAGACAATAAAAAGAAATTAATGTGACCAAGAGCTGGTTCTTTGAAAAGATTAACAAAATTGACAAACCCTTGGCTAGACTCACTATGATAAAAAGAGAGAAAACACTAATTAACAAAATCAGAAATGAAAAAGGGGAAGTTATCACAGACACCACAGAAATATAAAGGATCATGCAAGAATACTACGAAGGACTATATGCCACCAAATTCAATAACCTAGAAGAAATGGACAAGTTCTTAGAAACATATAGCCTTCCAAGGCTGAACCATGAAGAACTAGAAAATCTAAACAGACCGATCACCAGTAACAAAATTGAATCAGTCATCCAAAACCTTCCCAAAAGCAAAAGTCTGGGACCAGATGGCTTCACTAGTGAATTCTACCAAACCTTCAAAGAGGATCTAATACCAATCCTGCTCAAACTCTTCCAAAAAACTGAAGAAGGGACAGTACTCCCTAACTCATTTTATGAGGCCAACATTACCCTGCTACCAAAACCTGGTAAGGACAACACAAAAAAAGAAAACTACAGACCAATATCTCTGATGAATATAGATGCAAAAATCCTAAACAAAATACTAGCAAATCGAATACAACAATGCATTAAAAAGATTATTCATCACGACCAAGTGGGGTTCATCCCCGGGACACAAGGATGGTTCAACATCTGCAAATCCATCAATGTGATGCATCACATAAACAAAATAAAGGACAAAAATCATATGATTATACCAATTGATGCAGAAAATCATTTGACAAGATACAACATCCATTTATGATTAAAACATTTAATAAAATAGGTATAGAAGGAAAACACCTTAACATAATAAAGGCCATACATGACAAACCCTAAGTTAATCTCATAATTAATGGCGAAAAACTGAAGCCCTTTGCTCTACGTTCAGGAACACGACAGGGCTGTCCCCTTTCACCTCTGCTTTTCAACATAGTGTTGGAAGTCCTTGCCAGAGCAATCAGACAAGAGAAAGAAATAAAGGGCATCCAAATTGGGAATGAAGAAGTTAAATTGTCACTCTTTGCAGATGACATGATGCTATACATAGAAAACCCTAAAGACTCTATACCAAAAAGCTATTAGAAACAATCAAGGAATACAGTAAAGTTGCTGACTACAAAATCAACGTACAAAAGTCCATTGCATTCCTATCTACTAACAATGAAATCTCAGAAAAAAAAAATACAGAAAACAATTCTTTTTGCAATTGCAGCAAAAAGAATAAAATACCTAGGAATAAACTTAACCAAGGATGTGAAGGACCTATATGCTGAAAACTATAAGACATTTTTGAAAGAAATTGAAGAAGACACAAAGAAATGGAAAGACATTATGTGCTCATGTATTGGAAGAATCAACATAGTTAAAATGGCCATATTACCTAAAACCATACACAGATTTCATGCAATCCCCATCAAAATCCCAATGGCATTTTTTAAAGAAATAGAACAAAAAATCATCAGATTTATTTGGAACCACAAAAGACCCCAAATAGCCAAAGCAATCTTAAGAAAAAAGAACAATACTGGAGGTATCACACTCCCTGACTTTAGCTTGTACTACAGGGCTACAATAATCAAAACAGCATGGTATTGGCAGGAAAACAGACACATAGACCAATGGAATAGAATTGAGAACCCAGAAATAAAACCACATAAATATGGACAGATAATTTTTGACAAAGAAGCTAAAAACATACAATGGAGGAAAGACCGCCTCTTCAATAAATGGTGCTGGGAGAATTGGAAAGTCACAGGCAAAAGAATGAAACTGGACTGTTATCTGTCACCATGTACCAAAATCAATTCACAATGGATCAAAGACTTAAGCATAAGACCTGACACAATAAACTGCATAGAAGAAAACATAGGTACTAAACTTATGGACCTTGGGTTCAAAGAGCATTTTATGAATTTGACTCCAAAGGCAATGTAAGTAAAAGCTAAAATAAAGGAATGGGACTATATGAAACTTAAAAGCTTCTGCACAACAAAAGAAACCATTGACAAAATAAACAGGCAACCAACTGAACAGGAGAAGATTTTTGCAAACAGTGCCTCCGATAAGGGGCTAATATCCAAAATATACAAGGAACTCATGAAGCTCAACAACAAAACAAACAACCCAATTGAAAAATGGGCAGAGGACCTGAAGAGACATTTCTCCAAAGAGGACATACAAATGGCAAATAGACATATGAAACAATGCTCAACATCACTAATCATCAGAGAAATGCAAATAAAAACCACAATGAGGTATCACCTCACCCCAGTCAGAATGGCTATCATCAACAAGACAAATAGCAACAAGTGTTGGCGAGGCTGTGGAGAAAAAGGAACACTCATACATACACTGTTGGTGGGAATGCAGACTGGTGCAGCCGTTATGGAAGGCAGTGTGGCGGTTTCTCAAAAAATTACGAATAGAATTACCATATGACCCAGAAATCCCTCTCCTGAGTATCTACGAAAAAAATCTGAAAACATTTATACATAAAGACACGTGTGCTCCAATGTTCATTGCAGCTTTGTTTATGGTGGCCAAGACATGGAAACAACCAAAATGTCCTTCGATAGATGAATGGATAAAGAACACATACACAATGGAATACTATTCGGCGGTAAGAAAAGATGATATAAGAACATTTGTGACAACATGGATGGATCTTGAGCGTATAATGCTAAGCGAAATAAGTCAGACAGAAAAAGCAGAGAACCCTATGATTTCACTGATATGTGGTATATAAACCAAAAACAACAAAAGAACAAGACAAACAAATGAGAAACAAAAACTCATAGACACAGACAATAGTTTAGTGGTTACCAGAGGGTAAGGGGGGTGGAGGGTGGGTGATGAGGGTAAGGGGGATCAAATATATGGTGATGGACGGAGAACTGACTCTGGGTGGTGAACACACAATGGGATTTATAGATGATGTAATACAGAATTGTACACCTGAAGTCTATGTAATTTCTCTAACAATTGCCACCCCAATAAATTTAATTGATAAATAAATAAATAAATAAGAAAATGAAACAATTAGACTTACAAAAAATAAAAAGATGATTTTTAGAAACGGAAATGGGAGACTATAAAGCAGAATGCACACAACTGAAATATGATTTAGTGAGCTGAAAGGAGTTATTCTTGGGACACAATATGTACACACGTACATAAGAGAATATGGTACAAGAAAAAAGTTAGAAGTCATAGATAATAGATCTAGAAATCCTAAAATCTACATAATAGGAGAACCAGAGAGAGAGAACAAATACAATGTAGAAGAGGAAATCACCAGACATATAAGAGAGAGGCTGTCTAATCTGTCCAACTTTGGGCACATCAAGAGAAGGCAGTGTTCATCGGAAAAGACAATAATGCTGGGAAAAATAGAAGGGAGCACGAAAAGAGGAAGACCAAATATGAGATGGATTGGATTTATAACAGAAGCCATAGGCTGAATGTACAGGAGCTGAGCAGGGCCGGTGAGGACAGGACATTGTGGATATTACTCAGTCATACAGTCTCCAGAAGTTGGAGCCAACTCAATGAAATGTAACACACATAAAAGAGAGAATGTTCACAGAGATTAAAAAATAATACTAATGACAGCTAATGCTTATATAGTGCTTACAATATACAGACACTGTTCTAAGCATTATGTATAATCAAAATATATAGTGATATATACACACGTATATGCACATACATCCATATACACACATATGTAGTGTAATTACCTACAATAAACCTATTACATAAGTATTATTGTCCCAGCTTTATAGATGAGAAAACTGAAGGAGAAAGTGTTAAATAACTTAGCCAACCTTACACAGCTGGTTAGTGGGCAAATAGGAAATAAAATCCAAATCATCTTTCTTTAGAGTAGAGATTCTTAACCACTAAACCCTCAAGTCTTCCAACTAAAAGAACCTCTCATTAATGTGCTAAACAACATTAATTTAAAAAGACCCACTCTAAGATATATGTTGGTAAACTATCTGAATTTAAATGAAACAAAAAAAATTGTAAAAGCCTTAAATGGAGATGGGACAGAAAGGTTTCCCTCGAACAAAACAGACTTCTAATTGACAACACTGGGTGTAAGAAGATAATGAAAAAACAGTGTCAAAGTTCTGAAGAATATATGAAATATGTGGAAAAAGTTTACCTAATGTTAATTATGGTTATTTGCAATGGTGAGGTTTGAGGTGATTCTTTTTTTTTAGCTTCTTTGTACCATTTTGTTTTAAATTCTTATAATGAACGTATTTTTTTGTTGAAAAACAACAAAATTATTGTTATAAAAATAAATACATTCACATGGACTAAAGTTTTTTGATATGAAAAATTAAACTACAAATGTACTAGAAAAATATAGTATAATGTTTTCTCATTGGAGGGGATATGAATAAGGATCATCCAAAGAAACATTTTTTTTTAAAGAAGCCATAAAGGAAAAGACTAACAATTTCATTGCATAAAAAATGTTAAATTCTAATAGGACATAAGTTAAAAGATATGTAACAGACTAAAATGAAACATTTGTTACATATATAGCAAACAAGTACTTAATATCTATAATACAAAGACTTCCTATAAATCAACAGGTAAGTATTCTTTAAAAAAGAAAAAAAAAAGCACAAAATAAACAAAAAAAAATACAAATAGGCAATTCACAAAAAAAGAAACACTAATAGCCAATACCCACTCAGCCATCTTTGTATTCAGAAAAAACAAACACATATTAAGCAAATAAATAGTATACCATTTTTCACCCAACAAATTGACAAAATTTAAAAGATAAGTAGTAGGTAACGTTTTTTCCAGTATTAGGAAATAAGTAGTCTTTTCCATCACTGAAGACAAAGTAAATGGTACATTTTGGAAGCATAATTTCACAACATCTGTTAAAATTAAAAATGGTTTGTATTTCTAGACATCTATTTTATGAGAATACTTACTTAGGAACCAAAACAAGTAGTGTCGCATTGTTTATAAAGTGACATATGAGTGCCGTTTACTTGAATAGGACTTCCTTAGGTGACAAATTCCAGAGCCCAGAATGTCTGGATATTTCACTCTTAATTGTTATCTACGCAGGAGAGTCTAAAGGTGATGTTTGACTCTTCCTTTCCCAGAGATTGAGTCATTCTCCACAATGAACAGTCCTTGAAAAAACAGCTGATAGCCTACTGATGGCCTTCATCTAGAATCTGATCCCAAAAGCTTCCACGCAGCTGCCAAGATTTCTGAAATCAACACTAGAGCAAGAATTTTCCATCTGCTTTCACAATTTTGAGTGAATATAATGTAATATCATATCATATCATATTTTCCTGTATATTCTGGCAATATTATTATTTTCAGCATGCATATGCAGTAGATTGGTCATTTCTTGTTTTTATTCTTAACAAAACTGACATTAATTCAATTTACCAATCAATTCCAATCAAGGAGTTGGGACTGAAGCCAACAAACTACAAAATGATAGTAATGATTAAGCAGGATATGGTATTGCTTCTTTGAGCCAAACAATGGATCCTCATATTATTTCTACCTTCTCTAAAGGAAGAAAAGAATCCAAGAAGAAGTATAAAATAGTGTTTGGATTCCCATAATCCTGCCTAGTTTATTTACAATTCCCATCTTCACCCTTCCTGCCTGTCCAGATGGCTTACTTTTTTGTTTCCCAAACTGAGTCACGCTAACTGCCTTTAAAATGCTAAATACTTCAACATCCTTCCTCTTCAGTTACTTACAAACAGAAGTCATAAACTCTTACCTTTGCCGAATTATGCTGGGGTTAGCAGTCACTAGATGACTTTTGGATCCTACATCTTTAGTGTATTCACTTGACAAGGGAGGAAGATTGCATCTAGAGAAATGAGAACAAACGTTTTAGAATTATTTACCTACTTTTAAATCAAGTCAGTTATCATAACAAATGGGAATTTTACTAAATCTAGCTCAAATCACAAATAACTGTTTTCATTACTCTCCCTTTTAATAGACATTAGATGACTATCAGCATCTTCAAAACAAGCAAATGTAACAGAAATAGATTCAGAGATATAGGAGGAAAAAAACTGATGATTGCTAGATGGGAGGTCGATGGAGGTAGGGCAAAAGGTGAAAGGATTAGAAAGTGCAAATTAGTAGTCACAATGTAGTCATGGGGATATGAATTACAGTATGGGGAATATAATCAATAATGTTGTAAAGATCATGTAAGGTGCCAGATGAGCACTAGACTTATCGGGATCATCATAGACTGGGTAGATGCCTGACCAATGCACTATACATCTGAAGCTGAAGTAGAATAATATTGAATGCCAACTATAGTTAAACACACATACACACACACACACACACACACACACACACACACACACACACACACACGGTCTGACAATTAAGTTCACGAACTTGTTGCAATGATGTTGCTAACTTTTTATGATATCAGAGGGATTATGAATTTGTACCAACTGGACAAACAATTAACCAAGTTTACTATTTGAAAGTGCTGAAAAGGCTGAGTGAAAAAGTTAGATGACCTGAACTTTTTGCCAATTCATGGTTATTGCATCACGACAATGCACCAGCTCACAAGGCACTGCCTGTGAGGGAGTTTTTAGCCAGTAAACAAATAACTGTATTGGAACACCCTCCCTACTCACCTGATCTGGCCCCCAATGGCTTCTTTCTTTACCACAAGATAAAGGAGATATTGAAAGGAAGACAGTTTGATGACATTCAAGACATCAAGAGTAATACAACTACAACTCTAATGGCCATTCCAGACAAAGAGTTCCAAAATTGCTTTGAAAGGTGGACTAGGCACTGGTGTCGGTGCATAGCTTCCTAAGGGGAGTACTTCAAAGGTGGCCATAGTGATATTCAGCAATGAGGTATGTAGCACTTTTTCTAGGATGAGTTCGTGAACTTAATTGTCAGACCACATGTATATGTAGTATGTGAAGCACAACATAAGGAAGCTAGTCTATGGTATTGTAACAGATATATATGATGTCAGAGGGGTAGTAGCTTGGGGGGGCATCACTTTGTGTGGGATGAAAACGACTATTACATTGCTTTGTACACCTGAAACTAGTTTTTTTAAAAGTCAAAAAAAAAAAAAAGATGTGAGTCACCAAATAGTTAAGTGACATAAGTTATTTTCTATAAATTAATTGTCTTCTATAGAAAAAAAAATGCTGTCATAAAAACTAGTCCTGTTTTAGGAGAAAATGGCAGCTAGAGAGGTAAGCGATCTATGAAAGGAAAGAGACATGACTAGAATGAATTTATTCCATTCAAAATATTTTCCAGGTGGTAAGACAGGGAGTATTAGACTTGAAATTTGAGCTTAGGAGGGTGTGGTACACTCAAGGACACAGGACCTACAGTGTTCTGTGCATACTCATAAACCTGAAGAGACAGGGAGGAATTGTATTTGTTTGTGTCTTTCTTTCTTTTCCCAAATTCTAAATTGTAATAGTACTTTCAGTGCAAACTCTGCCACCTAAATCAATATATGTTCTTCTTTTGGGTGCATGATCAATGTATGGGTTGACTATGGGTGAAATCACAATGATATGTCCTCTAAAAAACTGCAATGCTTCTCCACCATCCTGGTTCAGCCAAGGGAAATAGTATAGGCGATGTTTTCTTGGTGATGGAAATAGGTCTCTCTCCCTCTCCCTTACTCTCTCTCTCCTCTCACCTCTCTCTCATAGACACACACACACCACTGCCCCCGCCACCACCACCCCCTGCCTCGGTTGCTTTCCTTGGCCACAGTCTTATGAATGTTTACAATGGAAAACATGGCAACTACAAATCTAAACCCCATGGCTTTCTGCCAGTGGGACATTAGACAAGTTAATTCATCTTCCTGGCCTCGGCTTCCCCATTACACAAAATGAGAATAGTGACTTTTCCTCTCTTAATTAGGTTGTTGTAAAGATTAAAGGAAAAAATGTATAAACAGTCCCTACCTTGATGTCTCACAATCATAAAAACTCAAAAATATCACATATCAGATACAGCATATAAATATAATAAACATGCATCTATTACTTATGACAACCCCAAATGAGTCTACAGTTTCCATTAGGTTTTTATCTTTCTTTCTTTCTTGTTTTCTTTTTATTACTGAGTCCTGGGTCTTCACTTCTCCTCTCCACCCATATCACTAACTTGACTCCTACCACATCAGGGCATCTCTAACTTTTTATTACTTCTACTAAAGCATCGATTATTTGTAGGTAAAGAGATCTTACAAACATTAACATCTCTGCTAGTTCCCCAACTAATAAATTTCCCCCAGGACATGCAATTGTGTGGGTACCAACTCTGCTGATCTGCTCAAGTTCCCTGATGCCTTGTGTTTACCCTGTAACTCCTAGCACATCAAGGACATCCTAGGCAGAAACCTGTCTCAGTTGATTTGGAATCTTCCTTTCATGTGTTCTTTGGTAATGAGATACTGGCTGTTCTAGAAGCTACCCACAGATTAGTCAGCTACCTAGTGACTTTTGCTGCGTGTCCACTAAGAACACAGTGGGCACTGTGGGGAGTCCAGAAGCCAAGTTGCAGAGCCTACTCTGGAGCCGTCTCCGGTCTAGTGGTTACACCACATGCCATGTGGTTTCTGAGGACCCTTGTGAAGGAGTGAGCTTATGAATTAACAACAAGGTTTATCTGGCAGTGGTCTCGTGATTTGACTGTTGTTTGCAAGGTTAAAGATGACTTCCAGCATAAAACACAGGTTAAAATTTGGACATTTGTCTCTCAAAAAAGCTTTGATCTTGATGATCTTTTGTAACATTTGAGAAGCAACCAGTTTATGTTAAAACTGTAAACTCTGAATATTGCTAGGGACTGCTGTCAACCTGCTCTGTCACTATTAAGTGAAACAAGCTGTCTTTCATGAGTAAATAGTTTGTTTTCCTGTGTGTTCCTTGTAGGTAGTTCCATGGTTCATATGTCTAGGTTCCTTCCTACCACCTACCACAGAGTAAAAGCTCAAGAGAAACTAACGGGTATTGATTGCCAAATCCAACAGCAGAGGGAAATGCTTAAAACAATAAAGATAATATTTTACAAATGCATTCCTGGAAAAAAATGAAATTATATTTTGGTGTGAATATTTGTTTTAAGTTCTTCTAGGTAAACTTTCTTTTTAAGTACAAATGTCTGTGACACGTCCCTGTAGCTCTTTTCTTAGAAAAAGTACACTATAATTTTAGCTCCTCAACTCCTAAATTGACAATTACATAGATTTACATAAAAGGGACATTTAATAGAGTCAAATCATTCCTAATAAGGCATAATTGTGTAAAAGTATTTCAAACTTTGCATTATTGATTATTGGCACAATTAATACATATTAATGACTAAAGCATCTTAGTAACTATGCTCATGATCCTAAAAGATGTGATCACAGAACTGATGAGAAATGATTTGTGCAGGTCCACAGTGACTTTTTTCAGTAAATACTGTAAATGTATTTTCTTTTTCGTACAATTTTCTTAATAACATTTTCTTTGACTTGGGAAGTAGAGGTGGGTGGGGAATAGGCTTAATGGAGAATCTTTAAATAGAAAAAAAAGTCACTACATTACTTTTCAAATTTTATGTACACGTAAGTTTGCAAAACATGATTTGAACATAATTCAAAGGCAACAAAATTACATTGCCCTCACTTATGTCCCTGAATCAACCAATTCCTCTCCAAGATGCAATCATTCTTATCTGTTTTACAGACCTTCCAGATAAATTTTATTCAATATTATTTTTAAAGTGTTGTTTTTGGTTATAGAATAAATGTTTACTTTGAAAATGGAAAATTGACTTTTAGTATTAAAAGAGGTATTTGAAAATGTATAAACAAAGAAAATTATGGCATTGTTTTACTCTAGGCCTGGAAGACATTTTGAACTATAATCTGGTATGTCACTGTGTACTGGTAAGGCCATTTTTGGATCTCCTCCTTCACTATACCTGTCCATGCACCCTATAGTTTAGAACCAAACATACCATGTATTTTCTAATCATATGTACTCATTAAATGTTTAATCTTGAATATAAGTGAGCTTCTATCTCAATTTTGTAAGGGTGCCCAAAAAATGTGTATTAAGCAGCCATTTATAAATAGATCCATAAATGGTCAAATAAAATAATTTTAAAACAATTTATCAACATTTAATTACTTCCACATTGTAAACCATAAGTAGGGTTTTTTTAAAAACAAAATTCAAATGTGTTATGAAAATAGCGCTCTTTTTGAAATTAAATCAAAGGCACATGCACACATAGCTCTAGTTGTGATGCTACCTTATTTGAAAATTCTTTTCAATCCTCGCTGCCCTCGTCCATTTATGAACATCATGCTTAATATAATGCTGAGCACTCTAATCACAAGAACTCATTAATTCTGACCTTGAATATATCAACTCCAGATTACATACAATGCAAACTTAGTCTTATTTATGATCAATATGGCCCCACTAGATAGATATAATACCCGTATAATACTTAGTCCTCATTTTCCACATGTTATGTTTAATATATCCATCTTTCTAAATGTAGGGACACACACAAAGCACTCAGGAATCAGGTAAGAACACATTCATTTTACTGCCTCCGTCTACATTGCATTAAGACCTCTTGAAGTCACTTAACTTCCCTGAATCTGTGAGAATAATATTATCCATTTCTTCTTCCTTACATAGTTTTTGGAAAGAGCAAATAAATTTATAATAGAGAACAATTTGAAAATTTAAACTAGATTACATGAACTGTATTACATCATATAGCATTCATATAATCACAGACAGAATCAGGGTTTCTACAGCAGAAAGGCTTAAGGAATTGTCCACTCCCACCTCCTCACATAGATTATAAAGTTGAGCTCCAGCAGAAGCAAAATGACTCACTGCAGATCACAGAGCTAGTTTGTGGCAAAGACCTGTCCTCCTATATTTCTGTTTTCTTTGCTGGCTTCTTAGACTCTACTTAATTCCAACACATTGAACATACTGAAGTGAGTGCCTGAATTTGGCACTGGGTCTCTGCTCTTCTCTTCTGTCTATGCTCTTTAGGTGATTGTATCCACCCCTATAGCTCAAATATGTCTCCAGCCCCACCTCACTCCGCTCCCATGGGTCATGACACTGTGGCAACACTTGGTGTCTTTCCTACATTGAAGTCTTGTTCCTGCACCCAGAGCCCAGACACCCGCTTTTACTCAGAAAGTCCTGCCTCCCTCCACTTTCTGTCTCTGAATTAGCCCCATCATAGCACTAGCACACCTGCAGGTTCTAAGCCCATGACAGAATCATTCAATATACCATTTCAAGACCCAGCTAAGGCTCAATACAGTGAAGGTGCTCAAGACACAGAAGTTATATTGATTTGAATGAAGAGAACTATATTTTTATCTTCTCCATTTTTTTACTGTTTGTACATACTGCCAGAAAAATAATAATTGCAGAGGAGAGGAAAATGCAGTCTTATACTAGGAAAACTAAGGCATGGCATATCCCTGAAGGAAAGATGGATTTAGAAGGACCTCCTCATCCTGCTGCAGGCTTTCAATAAGCCCAAGTTTCATTCTCTGAGAGGGAACTAGGCCTCCCCCATGTACATGGCTTCCCCTTGAAATAGACTTTACTCTCCCCTGTTCCACTTAGCTCAGAGCTCAGCGCTGGTTCAGTGTTTCTTGGCTACCTTTTGCCATATAGACCATTACCTATTATGCTTAAAAATAAACACAAAAAACAAATTCCCCTCTCTCCTTTGCTCAGCTTTCCATCTTCTGTGTTGCTTTTTGGCTTCAGAGCCTTCTGTCATCTGGTTGATAGTCATTCCCACTTCAGTGAGACTTTAGAGCCCAACTGAAAGACTGTCTCTACAGTCCAGCCTCCAATTCCCTTCATTACCTCAGTAACAAATGTCTTCTTTTCTACATGTCTGAGCATCTCTGGAGAAGCTAAGCTCTAAAATCATATACTCCAGCAGGCCATTCTTTGACGTTAGCTCTTATTTTTCCACTTCTCCCTCATCCTTTCCACTCACTCCCTCCAGGCTCTGACTATCATTTGGCTCCATTAGGCTCCCTTCCTTTCTCCTTCATGCCTTTCAGGCTCATTTCCTGTCCAGATTAGACTTCAAGTCTCTAACTTCACACGCTCCCTAACTAGGGCCTTCCATATTGTCACTTCCATCCTTCTTCCCTTTCACCCAGACAATCTGAAACCTGGTCAATCCAATCACTTGCTGTCCTCATTTCTGGTCAAAATCACCAAATAGTATAGGTTGGTGCCACTACAGTTTGATGGTCTCTACCCTTGGCTAGATAGTGTCTTAGCAGTTCCTTTACATGTCACTGCAGAAGCCTCTTGTTTTCACTGGAAGTGACGTACGCATCATCACTCTGCTCAGTCCTCTTTCCAAGCTTCTTCCTTGCTCAAAATTTATTCCCCTCCTCCCTTCCAGTTTTCCTATTCAGGCACAGATCAAATCTCTCTTCCAATCCCACTTGCTACTCACAAATGTTTTTGTAAAAAATAAATAAAAGGGCATGGAATGAAATGAATAAACTAAAATGTTTATTCATAGATAGTCAGTCTTCAGGACAATTTTAAAGTTTTAATCACCCAAATATGTAACCTAAGATAAAATCTGTGTGTTTCCACTCGTGGGGTCTGCCCACTACCTCTGAGCCTTTCTCGGCTTTGTACTTTCTTTGGGTACGTTCCCTTGCCCCCCTGGCCCTCTCCCGAACCCACTTGTGTATGAACTTGAAGGGAAGCTGAAGAGCAGCTACAATTGATTAATTACAAGTGACTAGTTTTGAAAGGTCCCAGGGCTGTGGGAGGGGTGGGTAAAAGGAGAAAAGGCCGAGGCCACGTTGTGAGTGCTGTCTCTTACCGCATGACAAAATTTGCTTCATCTATTTGACGACCACAGCCACTCTTCTTCAGAATACCACCATTTCCCACCACCGCACATTTCTTCAAGGGCAGCTGGAATGGGGTTGCCTAGCAACAGAAAACAAGGCGGGTTTTCACTGCAGAGAACACACAACTGCTCACAAAATCATTGTTTACAGCAGACCCTTTGGAGGAATTTGAAGACTGGGCAGAGCAAAGAGAGCATATAGAAATAGAGATGAAAGAGGTCTATGAGGAAAAAAACTAGATTGTTCCTTTGAAATTAAAGAAAAAAACTTTTTAACTCCCTGAAGTTTATTTAAATATAACATTTCATTTTTTTTTAAGTGTGAAACTGGCCATGCACATAGTAGAGAGTGTCTGCTAAGAAAAATAGAAAAATCCAAGCTACACATAGAATTATTTTTAAAGGCATTAAGCTGGGAACAAACGCAAAGGAATCCTATCCTATTCCCCTATTTGAACGGAATTTCATTCATTCATACAATCAGCCAGTCACTCAACAAATGTTGCTGAAGGTTTTCTATGCTAACTGTTAGGGACAGATAAAAGGATACAGAAGTCACGGGCTTCAGCATTCACAATGTGGGACATGAGGAGGGTGCGAACATATATACTTATGTAACCAACTCTAATGTAATGCTAAAATTGCTGTAGAACAGGTATGTTCCAAATGCTGTGGAGAATCCTGCAGAAGAGCAACAAGGCATTTCTGCCAAGCTGACTCAAGGAAAGCTTTCTCACTCGAGCTGAATCTTAAAGGACAAGCAGGATATTGCCAGGCATAGAAAGCAGCATCAACAAAGGCATAAAAGTATGCTGAGAGCAAATGCTGTGTTTATGAGCAACTGAACACTCTGGGTGGGTCTGTCTAAAACTTAGGAGGCACTGAGGGGCAAGTGACTTGTGCTGAACCAGACAGCATGTGACTTTCTTTCTGCAAACATTGAGCTGAACTGCAAAAAAAAAAAAAAAGTTCACTGTACCTCAGTGTTCCCTGAAGTGCTATTTATAGTACAGGGAATATCAAAACCCAGCAATGGCCCCTGAAAGTGAAATGCGTCATTCGGCCTCTTTTAGCTGGGTCAGCAAGAACCACCAGGTACAGAATTTCCTGCCTGCTGAAACAATGCACAACGGTTGGAGTTCTTTGGGCAAAGACCTTACTACCTATAACTGGTAGATAAAATAACTATACTGATATTCAGTAGGCCATCCTGGATGAATCTGAAGTAAATTATATGGATTATACCAAAAGAATAAATGGAATAAATACGTGAATATATACTATGAGGGCCTTACATAGGCATAAAATAATCAAACCAGAGAAAAAGTTACAGGAATCTTTTTGGTCATTAGTAACTGAGGTAGGCACTTACTGTGGCATAAGAAGAAAATTTCACTTCCTTGATTTCTAGTAAGTAAAAGGAACAACCAGAGCTACGAAAATATAGTTGATAAAGATATAGTAAATGTGAAATCTAAGCATTTGCCAACAGAGTTAAGAATTCCTTGCATGACCACAACAGAGACCAGTCCAGTGAAGTCCAGAGCAGGACATACAGAGGCGAGACAGGCAGAGGCCAGCACTCTAACACATCCAGGGTGATCCAGAATGATATGGGGCATTTTTCTCAGTCACTCCTGAGAGGAGGGTTTGAAATTAACAATAGACACACATTAGTTAGATCTATAATTTGTTCGATGTCAATTTAGGCATTTATGCTCAAATTAGCTGTTCATTTATTGCACATGCATTTATTAAGTGCCTACTATGTTCCAAGCATTGTCCTAGTGACTGGGAGTCAAGTAATAATCCCCGTTCCCACATCACTTACATTCTGTTGAGGAAAAAGATGATAAATTGAGATAAATGAGTAAAAGGAACAATATGTCAGGTGGTGTCATGGGTGGTAGAGAGAAAGAAATCATTGTCATTAGAGGATCAGGAAATCTTTCTGAGGAGGAATTGCAATTTAAATAGGGTGGTGAGGGAAAAACTCAAAGGGGACATGTAAGCAAATCCCTGAAGGAGATGAGGTAGTGAGCCTTACAGATATTGGTGGGAACTGCTGATGCAGACCTTGAGGAGGGAACATTCCTGGCATTTGAAAGGAAGAGCCAAGATCCCATTGTGTCTGGAAATAAATAAGCAATGGGGAGAGAAGCAAGAGGGGAGACCAGAGAAATAACTGGGGTAGGGCGGGGGGACACAAATTGGTTGGGGAACAAATTCTGTAGGGCCTTGTGGGGTATGGTCAAGGCTTTGAGTTTTATTCTAAGCTGAGAACCAAGTCAATGAATGGTGAGCGAAGGAGTGACAACGTGTCATATTTGAGAACGATCACTCTGCTGCTGTGTGAATAAGCTGTATGATGTAATGGGCAGGAAGAAAGATACCAGTTAGGAGTTTCCGGTGACAAGACTAGAGACTTTGGTGGTTTGGACTAGGGTGATAGCAGTGAGGATGGTCAGAAGTAAGCAGATTCTGAAGATATTTTGGAAGAAGAACTGACCAGATTTGCTGATGCAATGGAAATAGGGTAAGAGGAAATGAGAGAAATCAAGAATCATGCCAAGGTTTTTGGCTTGCACAATGTAAAGATGGACTTTCTACTTATTGGGATATGGAAGATTACAAGGGGAGTAGGTTTCAGTTTAATGGACCTTGAGATGATTATGCTAAGTGATATAAGTCAGACAGAAAAAAGTCGAGAACCATATGATTTCACTGATATGTAGGATATAAAAGTGAAAGCAACAAAGAAGGAACAAGACAAAGAAAGAAACCCAAACTCATAGACACAGACAATAGTTAAGTGGTTACCAGAGAGTAAGGGAAAAAGGAGTGGTAGATGAGGGTAAATGGAGTCAAATACATGGTGATGGAAGGAGAACTGACTCTGGGTGGTGAACACACTATGTGATACATAAATAATGTATTACAGAATTGTACACTTGAAACCTATGTAATTTTACTAACCATTGTCACCTCAATAAATTTTAATTAAAAAAAAAAACAAAGAGGAGTAGGTTTCAGGGGAATGGTTTGTCAACTGTTAGATGCCCATTAGACATTTAAGCAGCAATGTCTCAAGTAGGCAACTGAATATATGAGGATACACTTAGGTAACTGATCTTTCCTGGAGATAGAAAGTTAGGAGTGATCATCATACAGTAAGTATTTAAAGTTAGGAGACTAGCTGGTGAATGAATGTAGACAGAAAAGAGAAGAGATCTAAGGCCTAAATTCTGGGGCACTCCTCAGGAGTCTGAGAAGAAATCACTAAAGGAAACTAAGAAAGAGTAGCCAATGGAATGGGAGAAAAACACAGCGAAGTGTGGTGTCCTGGGAGCAAGTAAAAAAATGTCTGAAGACGGAAGTGAAAAAATATTATATTAAATGCTATTAATAGATTAAGTAAGAAAACAGCTGCAAATTGCCACCGGATTTACTGTAGCAACACTGAGATCACTGGTAAACTTAATAGGAATAAATTTGGTTCCACAGTGAAGACAGAAGACTGATTTGATTCAGTGAGTTATACATGTATATTTGCATATCTATTTGAACATACTGTAGTTTATATAAAAAGTGTGGGCTGACTCATCTTCAACTAATATTTAGTTTGCTTTGTAAAAGCCAGCTTAAAACCCCAGCATTGTTGTTAGCTCTCTAACAACAATGAACCAGACTGACTGGCATCCCAGGTTTCCAGGTAAAGATCTGGGCCCAGAATAAGCAGATCTGGAAAGTGGCAGCAACAGAAGCAACATAAACCTGGGTACAAACACTGCCTCCTAATGTCCAGGTTGTGGGATTCTGGGGCAGGCTGTCAGGCCCCCTTGGCATTCCATTTCCTGTCTTTAAAGGACAGATAAAATTGCATAGGATTTTACGAGATTATAAGAGATGATGTATGTAAGGCATCTCTCCAAGCCACTGGTATGTCATCCATTCATCTTCCTTCCCCTCTTTCAACCCTTTCCTCCTTCCAGTTCAGTTTACTGACTTATTCAAGCCATGAAATACCTAGATTCCATGGGTTTGGGAGCAACATGGTAAAATAGTGACTTATATAACTCTATCTTAAACAATTGGAATAATTTTATTATTATAACATTTAACTATTATATCCATGTACTACAAAAAAGTTTTAAAGCCCTCCAACATAAGCCCAACAAGGGGAAAAAAGCCATTTCTGACTTTTTTCCTAGTAATATTTGCTTGTTACTTCTTCATTTGGTCAACTGCTAGCCCTCACACAAGCAATTTCATTTCAATAAATATTTCTCGAGTGAACTGAGTGCACTCTTCTGGGCATTGGTAATACATCAGTGAACAATAAGAGCTCACTAAAGATTTACAGAGAGGAAAAATGTAATTAAGAAAACACTGTGGGATTCTTTTTAATCAATTGAGATAATATCATTATTCCACTTTAGAACACAGAATATCTCAACTTGGCAATGATCAATGTTTACCCGAATAAGGTACAACCAAGGTCTTCTCATTTTGAGATATACCACATAGAAAGAACTTTTGATCATCCATTTCCACATGAATATTACAATTGTAGCAAGGAGTATTTTTAATAAGACACTGCATACTTTCTTTCCAAATGTATCTTTATGCATCCATGCAAGTAAATATCTCTTGGCTCTGAGAATATAGTACATTGTAACACTCCTCCTGTTAACCTGAAAAAACACGACTCTAAATAAAAGGATGAATTAGGCAGATTGACTATAGCAATGGGCTCAAAATATTGTTTGACCACAAATTCATTTTATGGATCTTTGTCCAAATGTTTTTATTTATCACTGTGCCCATCTGCTAATGGCCATCTACTTAGTGACCATATTATATTAACCATCTAGATTCAGATACTGGTTTGCCAGGAACCTCAAACTTTCAGTGCTTCACTGGAAGTCAAGCACGGTCATAACTATCCCATCCATCTCCCAGTACAATTATAAGAATTAAAATAAGATGAGGTACTGAACATCATCAAGAAACTCTAAAGTCCCATATCAATATAAATTAGCACAATATTATACACTATGAAATTAAATTTTATAGGGAAAAATTATTCTTATACTGCGAGACCACTGTGTCATTTATCTTTGTGTGAGATACTTTTAATTTTGAAAATTTATATAGATTTTGAACAAAATATTTTTCATCATTGGCCCTCTGAGGGTATATCTACTACTTCTGTCAATTAATGAGTTTTTAAAGGTACATTTTTGTATGAATCATTACAGGTATCATATCTTTTTGCTCAACTTTATCTAAACAAAGCATAGGTCAGATGACCAACAATTTGCTCAATAAATTATTTAATCAGCACATTTATGTTGAACATATACTTTTAGCAAGGCCTAACGTAAAGTGGCATTTCCTTAATGTCATAATGGATGTATCATTCATTTTCCAAACTTAAAGAACAAACATGTACCCCATCACTATCTAAAATGTGAGTCGATTCATAAAGCCATTCAGAATCTTGTTTTTGAGATACCCTTTATCCTTATCATCATCCATAGCCTGCGTTTCCCGTGCCTCTTCTTAAATAATTATAATGCCTAACTTCCCTTTTCATTCAACAACTATTTGTGGAGCACCTCTAATGGACCAGGAGCTGATATGGATAAGAGAAATGTGCTGAAGAACAAAACAGACATGTACGCCACTTGTGGAGCTCACATTCTAACAGGAAAAGTAGAATTTAACAAACATGATAGGAAAGGGCAGAGTTCTTTAGGGTTAGGGAATATCTCTGTGAGATCAGAAGTTTTTAGGAGTTAAGAAAAGTAGTGGAGATTTCTAGTCTGTTAGATAATCTTAAGAAGGTTAAAAGAAAAAACAAACAAAAATTAGGGTCTTTGATGTTTTATGGCTTAAATGAGGGTAAAAAGACTTGTTACAGGCTAGAAGACCTTTTTTTGGAAACAAACTACTAATGCTAACTGCAAAAGTATTCTTGGTTGACAATGTGACGTCTGGAAGAATATTATTAAAATCTGAAGAATTTAAACCCCTTTTTTTGTGCCACATGTAAACAGCCCTTGAGCATCGCAGAAAGGTTTTTACAATTAAGTGAATGAAGTATTATTTACCAGAGTACTTTCCAAAGCCAGATACCTCACTTCTTCCTCCTCTTCGTGAAGACATGCAATCCATACAAGACAACAAAGCACTAAGAGCCAGTGACCTCAACCACCAGCACAATCATGCCCACTTATCTTCCATTCCATAGACTTAATTAGAAGTCTTGACTGAAAATTACACTAGTTCTGAAAGCAACTGAGTTCACCACCATCAATCACTGTGTTAGACTGATTTTGAGTTTGCCTTGGGAGAAGGGGAGTGGGTAGGAGGTGCATAGAGAAAAAGAAACATATAAGCCATTTAGTAGATAGAAAACTGGATTAAACAATGCTGTGATAACTATTTTCACAGGAATATACAACATTTTAGTAAAAGCACCTGTGATTACAAATTAAGTTACAATAGTCTTTGAAAGAGGCTAGCTTTGAGGCATGTCTCCAATGTAAAAAAATAGCATCATGCACTGATGTGAAATCAGAATCAAAGAAGAAAAAATGTTCTATTGAATCATTACAGAGCAAGAGCAGAGATCCAGAAGCAGGCTATAATATCCCTATATCCAGGTTAAAGTTTGGAATTCCAGAAGCAGCCCATTAGGATCCTATCTATAGTGGACCTCTGCTAAAAACAATCTTAAGTCCTGAACAGATGGGAGGAGAATTTGAGGCACACAGCTCTGTGAGAATTGAATAATAGACTAAATCAGATTAAGCAGACTAATGGCCAGTTAAAGATGTTTAATTTCAAGAAATTATCTAAGCAATGAGCTTGTATTTTTAAATGCTCTCTTGGTTTTGAAGATGACAACAAAGAACTCCATGCTTTAAATCTAATACAGGCTATATCAATCATTATAGCTCTCACCATACTTCACTGTTTCAATATAAATTGCTCAGATGCACTGAATAACTTTAGCACCTACTGTGCTCTACATTCTTCTCCCTCTAGCTTCCCTCTAGTGTAACTCCCTGTTCTGGTTGGATCCGTATCTGACATTTCTTGCTTTGGCGCTTTATACTTGGGAGGTAGGGGGTGAGGGAGGAGAAATGCCATAAATATTTCTGAATAAACATTGCTTCATAGCTAAAGAAAAAAAAGGTGAGGTTTCAAGCTAATTTTGCTGATTTTGTTACACGTGGAACTTTATGCTGGTACTCTTAACTAGAAGAGTTGGCACTTTTATTTTCACACTTCACAATCTAAAGAAAAATACTTTGTTTGTTTATTTTGCCCCAATACTCCCTCCAAACTCTCCTCTTTGATAGGAAGGAGAAGTTAGTCTTCCTTGTCAAGAAGTTGTGTTTTAAAGCTAGCAAAATTACTGACCTCTTCTGTATTTAGAGCACCATCAAGTGCCACTATTCAGAAGAGGAATCAACATCAGTTAGACGTGGGTCTCAAGTCTTACTGGAAAAGCAGAGATTTTGATTTGCAACCCTTCAACATGGTCTGAAAAGCTGTCACTATATGCCAGCTGCTTTGAATCACAATGTCAAAACATATGCTTGCCCTTATTCATGAAACTCTCTCAAGTTTTTGTCCATAAGAACATGAACTCACACATCTAATTGCAGTGGGACCCACTCATTTCTGTGTATCCTCACCCACATATCTGCGTGGACTCCCACACATAATTATGCTCCACCCACGCACATAATTTAATTTCTTACCCATATGTTAATTATATCTTCAACTTAGGCATATAAATATACCGCCTGCCTCACTTCTAATTACAGCCCCCTCTTATGAACGCAATTACACCATTCAACCTCCCATCTAATTATGCACTCCTTGACATATTTAATTGTACTGCCCTGATCAAGAACCTACTTACATTCTAACCAGTGCAGCAATGAGGCCCCTAACCCTTTAACAATATTCTTCAGATGAATATCTCTTTATCTCTGTTCCCCCTTTTAATGTCAACTGAGGATGGCAACTTCCCACAAGTGAATTCCAAGTAAGCATAGCACCCAGCTAAACAGGCAAAATAATGACGAGAGCAGCTGAATCAAAAGCAGCTTTGGTCCTTTCCAGTAAATAAGTGAATATGCATTTGCTTCTTCCAGTCACTTAAGTAGCCCCTTGGAAGTCCAAATTAAAATTTCAGCTGTTTTCTTTTTTTTTTTTTTACTTTGCATGTATTAGCATTTTTATGATAAAAATATCTGGTAATTTACTTCAGAGACAAATGCTTCTCATTACAGATATTTAACTATTGAACCCTTCAAAAACATTATCCAAAACTTTGCCTGGGGATGTATAGTTACAAGTACTAATTATAGAATATTTGCACATCCCTACCATTCAGAAGTTTCACTGTTCTTTCATTCCATGAAAACAAATGTTCAGAAAGCTGCTTCTCAGATTTGTATTCCCCATTCCACTAATAAAATTGGAATTTAAAAAAGATAAATGCAATATTAATATTCTTTGTGCACAGGATGCATCTATGGAAATTGAATAATGTGAATATTTACATATGGGTACTGTTTCCCTATTAAAATTTTTACTTACTCCATTATAAAAAAATAACACTTGAGCATTCCAAGGAGTATTATGTATTTTTAACATATAATCTGTTATTCTACATAGAACCTCTGGAAGCCAAATAGAACATCAGTTCATGTGACTATTAAAGATTGATTAAACATTTCATAATCAATTACTGGTTAACTGAAATTTGTTACTGATGCAGTTTCTGATGCTCAAATGCCAAAAGAGTTAGGGAGGTTGTGCCTATACTTTAGGCCAGAGAGTAGCCACATTCCAAGAGTCCTCAAAACTGTGGGGTATTTTTTTCATGGTGGAAAAAAAAGAAAATATTAAGAACATACACAACATTTCAAAGGTAGTGGTCAGTGAGCCTTAGTAGGGGAGCAGAAAATGGCCACAGCAGCAGCAGGGAGTAAGCCTCATGCCATGGCTAGAATTTGCATTTTCAGCTGCTGAGGTGAAAGAACTACGGAAGGGTTCTTTTTCTGCAGATAGAGACAGCACATCTTCCTGTTGATAAGCATTGCTCTGGAGCCTGCCTGCCTGCCTGCCTGCCTGCCTGACTGCATCTGAGTCCTGACTTAATGTTTCCTCTATGTCAGTGGCAAGTTATTTAACCTCAGTGCCTTAGCCTTCTCATTTGTAACAATGGTACCCACCTCACACGGTTGTTGTGAGGATTGAGTTCTGTTTGGCAGAAGATAAGTAATCAATAACTATTATTTTTACTTTTTTCTTTAATCTGTATTAAATTTGTTGGGGGGGACACTGGTTTGTAACAGTTACTGCTATTTTTATTTTCAATGGACTGACATTTTCTCAGCAACACAACCTAGAAATCTTAGAGTCATTTTTACTCATCTCTCAATGTTATCCTAACACCTACCTCTACAGAGGCTCTTCTGTTCTTTTCCTCTTCCATCCTCATCATAAATATTTTTAAATGGTATAAAACTATTCGTCAGCTTCTGGTTCTTGCCCATCATCTATCCTTTTCCTTCATATACTAGTTGTTCTTATAAAATGAAGATGAGTGTCTTTAGTTGAGCTGTCGTGGCTGCCTCGATATCCTGAATCATTTTGATTTTGGGGAAGAGACAGAAGTTGCACAGTGCCAGATCCGGTGAGTAAGGTGGATGAGGAAACACCGTAATGTTTTTCTTTGACAGAAATCGCTATACCAGAAGCGATACGTGACACAGAGCATTGTCATGATGAAGGATGAAATAAAGACACTCACGAAAAAGGAGTTCCAGAACTGCCTTAGAAAATGGCAAAAACAATGGGATAAGTGTGTTCAAAGCGAGGGGCAGTATTCTGAGTGGGATGAATGACAATTCTCTTTTACTGTAATAATTTTTTTTTATTTAAACATTCACCATATTTTTTTACCACACCTTGTATATGTGGAAGTGAATCGAATCATTTCTTCAATACTTGAGAGACTTTCAAAGTTATTATTGTTGATGTTGTTATTTTCTTTGTTTCGCAATGCAAGTTTTCTGTTTTCAAATAAGATCATATGCAGAAAAACCCCATTAAAAAATAAAAGAGTGGATGCTGTTTGAGTTAGAGCTGGTGGTTCCTCCCTGAGTTCTCTTGGTCTTTCTCTTGTTTCTGAAAGTGACATTTAGGCACCCCAAGGAACTTGATGGTGCAGAAAACCACTAATCTAATCAAACCCCATTTTTTTTTCAGAAATGAAGAGCTACAAACATAAAGCACATAACGGTTAAAGCCATTTGGCAAGTATATATTGAGTGCCAACCAACCATACCCCAGTCACTATATGAGATGCTGGGGAAAACCCCTGACACTCAGCTCAATGTTTGTTCTACTAAAATGTGGTGTGAATTAAGATATCTATTTTTATTTAAGCTATAAATAGTGTGTAATTACTCAGTAACACAGCAGATTGTTAAACTGTTAATCCAATTTACTGGTTAAGCATCTGACCTAGCAAGACCAGGATCAAATGCCTGCTAATTAACTATTAACTTAATTGTTAAATTAAAAAAATGATACAAAGGAAGTATTGTCTCATATAAAACTACTCCATTTTAAAATGAAGAAGTCAAGCGGAGAATATTCTCTTTGAGAATAACTGGCTCCAACTACTCCCCACCCACCCCCCAAACTTTATAAAAGTATATGTCATCCTTTCTTGTGAGAGAAAGGAAAAGATGTTTCCAGAGCATTCTTTTCTTCCCAGCATTGCTCCCTTACCCATCTCCCAGCACTCCCCCAGACAAGCCTCCAATCAGCTGGATTATGTAGCCTCTAAATTCCCCACTCACTCTCCTACCTGTACTTATTTCCTACCTGCTTGAACCATCTTCTCCCCTTTTTCCATAGTATGGCCCATGTATATAAAAATCACCCTGAAATTCATATTAAAGATGCATATTCTTGGTTCCACTTCAGTCCCCTTGACACAGAATATTTGGGTAGGGCTTGGAAGGCTGAAGTTCCCAACACAACTTATGTGCACAGGAAAGTCTGTGACCCACCAGACCCCGCCCACTCTAATACAACCTAACATCTTCCTGCCCCAAAATGTTCCCTGACCAATTTCATCTTCTGGGTTTGGTATCCACAAAGCTGCCCACGGCTACAAAACAACCTAGAGCACTGACAGTCACTCCCTCTCACCAGAGACTCTGGACACTTAGCATTTGGTACCATTCGCTAGCCACTGTTTTATGTCTATACCCATCCTCCACAAATGAAGAATAAGCCGTTCGAGGGTATAAACCATGTCTTGTAACGCTTACTGTCCTCAGACATTATGTATTATGAGCACAGTGAGTATATAGCTGTTTTCATTAATTGATGGATTGATGGATTGGCCCAGAAATGCTAGGCATATAAGCAAATAAAGCAAATCTATTAATTTTTTCAGACCACTGGTATAAAGGCTAAGGATATATAGCTGAGCTAGAATCTAGAACACAGGAGTTGCAAAATCAAATACTACAGAATCCAAGCAGAGAGCATAAGCTAGTGGAAGGAAGACAATAGGGAGTGCTAAGGACTGTGGTAAACAGGACACACGACCAAACCAAAAAGGTCAGGAACTGCTCAGACCCTGTTGTTGGGCATGGGACCCAGTGCTGCCAGGTATTCTGATTTTTTTTCCAAGTGATACTAAAAATCCAGATTTTTATGTGAAATCTCCTAGTTTTTAATATTGGAAAATAAAGTTCAAATGATTTTTTAAAAAACAATAAAAGCCAAACAAAATACATTTGAGGGCCAGTTTTGGCTTGCTGGTAACCAGTCTGTACTTTTTACACCAGAACCCAGGCAGGGCCCTGGCAGACTTATATTTACTCAAAGAGTGGGAAGTTAGAGATGAGTGTAAATCTGAAATTATTCAGAAACAGGTACAAAAATACATGTTTTAGGGAATTTTTAGCCAAAGATTGGGAAAGACCCTCTTCTCCTTGCCAGGCCCAAATGAAATAATAGATCCTTTCATAAGGCAGTTTGTGAAAAATTCAGGATTCTAAGAGACAAAGGGCAGTGAAAAGTCTCCCGAATTTCAATCCAAAATAACACTGAGAAATATTCAGATATTACCCACAGTGATTTCTCAGCCTCTGTGGCTGATGCCTCTTACTCTAAACACGTTTTCTCACCAAAACGGGATCACCTCATCTATGCTTTTGCAACATGCATGTTTATTGAACAAGATGCACAGACATCTTTCCAACATTATTTTAATATCAGCATACTATTTGACTGAATAGGTGGTTCAAAATTTCACCAACTCCTTAATGTGAATATTTTAGGTGGTTCCCAATTTTTCACTATGTAAACAACACAGCTATAAATGTCTTTGGATTGTGACAAATTTAGGAAGGTGGATGGGGAAGTACGAGTCAGCCCTCTATTTTCTCCTTTGCTATGGACAATGCAGTTTAATTTTACGTAAAGCACTGTGAAGCTTCTTCAAGACTGCCTTTCAACATTGCCGACCCTGACCCATCCCACGGAGAATTCCTCATGTCGTTACTGACCGGATACATATAACCATGAGCACTTGTCCAATTATTTTCTTAAGAGAAATCCCTAGATGTGGAATTGCTGAGTCAGGTAAGCAGCACATATTTACAGCTTTTGATATACATTGCAAAACGACTCACCAGAAAATTTCTACCACGTTCACTGGCACCAGTGAGCCTGAGAGCACCTGTGTCAACCTCCTCATCTGGCTACCTGGAAACAACCTGGGTCATATCAATAAATGTTAGCAACTGAGCAAGTATTCATCCATTTCCATAAGGAAAACACAATGGGATTCTCCTCATTACAGCTATTTCAGACACACCAGGGGAGAAAGACTACTGTGTTGTAATCACTCAAGGGTGTATTACTTAATCCAAGAGGAGAGGCAGTGCAGCGTAAGTGGTTCAGTTCACAGAGTTTGGCTTCAACAGGCTTGAGTTTGAACCCTGACTCAGCTTGGAACCAGTTTCTAGCTGGGAGATCTGAGCAGGTCACTTAACATCTCCCGCCTCAGTTTCTACATGTACAATGGAGAAAATAATACCAGTCGTGTATGTTAGAATTATCAGGTAATGTATGTAAAACATTTAGCAAAAAGCCTAGCACGTAGTAAGTTCTCTGCAAACTATAGCTCTAGAGTGTATTCACAAAATCTAATCAAATCACAAAAACATAATTAACTTACACTTCACTAGATTTTCTATATTTAATTTTCATTCATATTTCTTAGATATTTTTACCTAACGGTTACATTTTAGAAATTGAATTGATTTAAAAGAACTTACCTACTATTTCTAATTTAAAATCAAAACCCTGAATTAAAGTAAAAATGTGTTCAATATATTTTTCTTCTAAATAGAACTATTTCAATTAAGAAATTTTATAGAAGTTGTAGGCAATTTTATTCATTGCTTTATTTATATATGTGGTTACAACCATAGAGTCATAAATAGCAAATTGAAACATCTTTCAAATTTCATTAAAACATATATTTTCTTTTTCCTATTTATTTGGCCATATTCACTTGCATCCACTCTTCACTGCCACCCAGTCTTCCTAGCAATTGTGGCAGCATGTCACGGGCTGTAGGATATAGTTCCATGATGTCTGCATTTCCCATAGATACAAAGCTTTCCTTTGCTTTTTTGCACTTACCAATAGGATTCTCAAGTAAATGAAGCTTTCATTATTTTGTTAGCAGTGGCTTTGATGGACCATTTGGCTCGCGTATCCCTTAATTGACTCAGTGAGAAAAAAATGTGCATTGACAGGGTGGTTTTCAAGGCTAGAAAGATTTCCTTTCAAGTGTACTAAACATAATGCTAAGCCCCAAATAAGTACTGGCAATAGAAAGTCTGGGGTTAGCCTAAACACTTCTCAAGCACACCTTAAGTGAAGATAATTTTGCAGACAAGAGAGAACAATAACATACATAGACTCTGTATTTCTACACGTACTATATCTAAATTATGCATCAGTCATCTTCTAAATGCCGAGGTTGTGGAAATGACTCCCAAGTCGTGGAGAATATAATGATTAAGCACACAAACCACAAAGTCAGAGATTCTGCCTCTTACTAACAGAGTTCCCGAACCTCTCTCAGCCTCAGCTTTCTCTTCTATCAAATAGGGAGACATCTAAGGAACTACCTCCACAGGGTATTAAGAGAGTTAAATAAGGTGGTAATTATTAAAAATTCAAGCCTGGTACTCAGAAATCACTCGGTAAATATTAGCTATTAATAACCTTAAAATATAGAACTGCCAATAACCACATAGCTCTGATCTCTGTCTTGTTTTCTGTCGTTTTTGCAGGGCCCTCTTTCAATACCTGCCCTTTTTGTACTGTAGGCTCCAACCCTTCCACTGTTCTGCTTACAGCATCGCTCAACCGTCTGGAAACAAGCAAGGAGATTTCTACACACCAAGATTCCCACCGTTAAAAAAGAAATAGCAGGCCCAAAATGGAGTCCTTTGCCCCCATGACAGCAAACCAAGACTTAACTGCACTTTTCAACCTATCCCAAGAACGTGACCTCTGTCAATCCAAAATTTCCTGATTAGTAAAGTAATCTGCATGATAGAACAGCTGCTAGTCCCTTCCCGCCAACAGAGGTCCTGGTCTAAAATAATCCTTTCTTTTCTTTTGCCAATAACTCCCCTGCCACACCCTTCTTCCTATAAAAATCTTCCATTTTGTATAAATCCTTTTTCTTTTTAGATGGGATGCTGCCAGATTCATAAATTGCTTAATAAAACCAATTAGATGTTCAAATTTCCTCAGTTGAATTTTATTTTTCTAACACAACCTAAAACACAAATTTTATGTTTCCTTCAGGCATTCTCTTTTTAAAGATATAACATTATCTATGACATTTTATTGCCACTATTTTTATTAACATAATAATAGTGTGCCTTTCTCCCTTAGGGTTTCCTAGCCCTCCTCACTTCATCCACCCCACATCTTATGACTCCTTCCCACTAACCAGGTTATTCCCCTAAACCCAAATCTTCATCTCCGACATCCTTTCTTGCTCTATTTGTTCATAATGCAAAAGGTCAGCAATGGAATTATAAAATACTTTCAAAATTTGATGACTGTCATTTACTTTTAATTTTTGACCTGTTATATTCTGTCTTCTGAATATTTCAGAGCCATTTTGCTTCCTCTGTTCCAAGGTCATTTCCAAGCACCGTGATTACAATCTGAAAAAGAAGTCTTAGAGGACTTAATTTATGTCTTTCACTTCCAGAAAAGTCACTAAGTTTTCAAGTCAAAGGATGATTGTTCTAACTGCCTATACTACACATTAGTCTAACATCTATAATCTGGCTGAAATCTTTTCCCTGGTTAGAGTTCCAAAAGGGTTAAAAAATTATTACTGTCTCTGGCAAAAGGTTGCTTGGGAGCTATATCGATTGGTTTGTTTCCTAAACATATTAGTTCCAAGTGCTACAAAGACTAGAAAATGTTTTCCTCCAGCAGCTGAACCAAGATAACTTGAAAACCAGCAGGCAAGACGTATGTTAATTTGAAAGATGGTGGTATTATAATAGCTATAATTTCAAAATACAAATCCCACACATTCATTTTGTGGGAAACTTGGTGCAGGAATGTCTTATGGTTAGAAGACTGAAGAAAAGAGGGCCTCACGGCCTCAGCACAGGAGCCTGGTGTTGGGATGTCAGCTCGTGGCAGGGAGGAGACCCAGGAGTCCCCACCCCCTTTTGACTCAATCACTGCTTCGGTCATTTAGTTCTAGATGGGCAGAGGGAAGAGTATGGGCAAATTGATATCTCTGACAGTGATTTCAAATCTCCAGAAAGAGCAGTACTTTCTCCATCATGATGTCTTGTAAGATTGATTTCATTGCAACACCTGAGACTCTATTGACAAATAACCACACAAGGGCAAAACACAGCTGCAGTAACAAAGGGGCCTCATTGTAACCCTATTTGACCATCTCCACAGTCTTCTCTTAAAAGCTCCAGTCTGACAGAGTTATTCTGAGGTATCTCAAGTGGACTGCTTCCAAAGTATAGATTTCCCCCTCCAGTGTCTGATAATGAAGTCCTAGTATCTTTATTTATACCAAAACATAGGCTGTGGGGTCTACCAGAATTATAGTAGGTGATTTTATATAGCAAAAACAAGCAGTTCTATTCATTCATTCCACTAAAATTTACTGAATTTTTATTATGCCGTAGGCATTATGCTACTAATAACTGAGATACCACAGCTCCCAATCCCCACAAATTAAACACTGTCCCTGGAGAGCTTCCCAGCTAGTGAAAAGGAACCTTGAATTAAATACTTAAACAACTGAATACAAAGTTGCAAGTCAGAAGTACCTGGTGCTGTGAGGAGGCCCTCTGAGGAAATGATACTCAAACAGGACCTAAAGGACTAACATAAGTGAACTAAGAGGAGATAAGTCTGCCAGGAAAAGGAACATCATGTTGAAAAGCTCTACAGAAAGAGAAAGCATAGTATTTCTCAGGAGCTGCAAAAAGGCTGGAAGGCAAAATTTTTGTAAAGTATGAGAGGGGACACTGTGGACGTTCGTGCTGGAGCCCTGTGCAGGGACCAGGCCATCCAGAGCCTCATGGGTCCTTAGACGTCTGTTTTATCCTGAAATCATCAGGAAGCTAATAGAAGGTTTTAAAGCACAAGTGATGGCATAATCTGATTTGCATAATCTGATTTGCATTCTGTAATCCTGAAATCATCAGGAAACTAATAGAGGGTTTTAAAGCACAAGTGATGGCATAATCTGATTTGCATTTTAAAACAATAACTCAGGCTACCTTGTGGAAGTGGCCTAGAGGCCAAATTAGATACAAGAAGAGGCCAATGCTATCGTAGAATTCTAGGCAAGAGGTCATTGTCATCTGAAATAAGATGGTAGAGGCAATGGTGAAGAATAAGAAATCGATATGAGAAGAAAAAGAAATGACATCCACAGACATGAAAATGTCCTTCAGCTCTAGCCAATAACAATTTCTTAAGAAAAATGTAGGTTTTTAAAGTGAGCAAGAATATCAAAACAAACACAAACAAATTCACAACTACTGTCAAGCACCAGGACTACGGCTCAACTTTAAAACTGTATGATCTTGTCATCTCAAAATTATGATGAATTTCCGAGCACTAATAGGTGATTGTCAACACACCATCCCACATTTCATGCATTCTTGTTAATACCCAGACCCTTTCCTTCTCCCACTGCTATGGCCTTCATGGGACCAATTCAGGGTCATTCTAGCACAGGCGGCCCCTCCTTGCAAAAGAATTAGGTTGCTGCCATGTGGTTGGAAGAATAGCCCTCCATTCTATTGTTCATTCAATACATTTTCATTTACCGCCTGCTGTGCTATGTGCCAGGCCCTATCCAGGTGCTGCTGCCTTCAAGGAACTCACAGCCTGGTGAACAAACAAACAAACAAAAAAAAAAAACAGGTGGACAAATAATTGTTTTTCAATAATATAGTAATAGAGAGATACAGAAATTGGGGGAGGCGTGGATTTTTAATCAACATGGCAGGGCAATTGAGATTTGGGAGAGGGAACTGGGAAGGTTTGACAGAAATGAAGATCTCAAAAGATAAACAAGCATTCACCAGACTAGAAAAGGAAGGGCATTCTGGGCAGAGGAATAGCATGTGCAAATGTAAAGAGGACATGAAAAACACACAATTTGTTTGGGGAAATGCAAGTCAGTTGGTAATTACAGAGTATCAAGTAAAGAGGAGCAGAGGGAATGAGGTAGATGGCAATGAGTAAGCTTATATTATTGTATATTCTCCTAGAGTTCAGATCTTGAAGGCCTTGTGTGCCACCCTAAGAAGTCTGAACTTTACTTTATAGGTTGTAATCAGGAAGGTGAAATCATCGAAGGCTGATCCCCTGCAGTCTAGAAAAGGAAGAGGTCTCAGTACAGTTCCATGGAAGCCAGCATTAGCCCAGTGTCAGAGGCGAATAGCAAGGCTGGGACCCCGGAACTCTCATTACGCCAGGGAAGAAGCCTAGCTCTTGCTCAACCATTAGCTGATGTGCTAAATCATTTTTTTGGCTAGCTATGTCATTCACCTGTATCTACAAGGCTTGTCCTCTAGCTGCCAATCATGGCAATGGAGGGCTTTCCACTCATTGCAAACACTGAGCTAATAAACCAGGCTGAAGCCAAAGCTCTGCCTTCCCTTAATACTATAAAATCACAGCCTTTTAGCCATAGCAGAGGAGGAGTCGCTATATCCCTAATTAGACAACTAAAAAGCCCGATCCAGTTTCAGGGTCCCTTTCCTGGAGTCTACAACATCTAAAATTTCATCATTCCTAATCGTGAAAAGGCTACAGGGTATCTACTAGCTGCTACTTGTCCTTCTCCATGCGTTTTCTCCAGGAAACACTGCTCCAGCACGTTCAGTGAGTGTGCTATTTGGCCATTTGCACTTGTTTGCATGGGGGGCAGTGAGGAGTGACTTCAGAGAATTTACATAAACAGATTTTCATAAGGACAGCACTGGCAGCAGAGTGGAGGCTGTTGCAGGGAGGCAATTTCAAATAGTGAAACTTTTTAGGAAGTGCTTGAATTAATCCAGACAACAGATAATAAACCTTAAAAATAAAAGAGGTGATGGATTTAGAGAGTAGTTAGTATGAAGGATGCATTCAAACATAAGACCCAGGTGTCCAGTTCAATTCAAGTGATTGAGTGGATTATGGTATCACTATTCAATAAGGGAATAGAGAAAAGAAGCAGGAAAGGGAGAGGGGAGTTTAATTTTTGAACATGTGGAAAGTAAGAACCCATAGGACATTGAAGACAGTACCCGATGGGACAAATGGGAAAAGGGACTGCATCTGTTTTCACTCACCATTATTCCCATAGGAATCAGCACAGTCCCTAGCACACAGCAGTAGTTGCTCAATAAATACTTGATGAATGAATGTTTGAATACTTGCTTTATATAGAACCATCAAAACTTTAGGCAAGCACAGTTTTGCTGGCAGCAGGACATAGTCATTTGGTTGACAACTTCAAGTAATATGAAAGGGAATTTCTGACGTATCAAATCCTCATTTAAAATTTAATTTCAACTCTGATTTTATTTTGTTTCAATTTTATTTTGATTCAATTTAACTAAATTGTATGGCTCACATAGAAGTACTGTATTTTTCCCTGAGTTCAGAAATATCACTGTCCTTTGGGTTTGAAAAACATTCTCTGACAATTCGCACCTCAGGCTTCCGGAAGCACCTGCAAACTGTAGTTACTTCAGTTCTTATTGACCTTGTTTGTTACAAAGTCTATGGTCTATGTCAGGCTATAACAAGAAAAAAAAAAAAAAGAAATTCCTAAGTTATGGCTCTAGAATTAATAACACGTAGTGAATATGCTATCATCGTAATAATAAATTAGACCCAAAATGTATATAACATCAGGTTAGACTGAACCCTAAGAAAAGAAAAATTTAAGCAAAATAATTAGATGATGTATGTTTTATAAGGAGCTTTAGTAATAGCTGACCACCTCAAATAAAGAGATTATTGGACGAATCTAATTTGCAATTGTCTTTTTCTCAGCACTTTTTTTTTTCCTTTGAAAAGAGTTAAGACTGAGTCTGGGTAGACAGGAAAAATAAAATTTAGCAAGAAAAATCCTATGCATTATAGTTTTCAGAGTATAAAATGTTGGTTATCCTCAAAAAGCACTTCTGTTTTCATTATAGCCAGCACATCTTGACCCACACCCCATCTATCCTAAATTTCTCCACCACACATATTGTCTCATCTATTTTTCTGACAAGCTGCTAATATACGAATATTGTCTTAATTAGCAATTTGCCCAGATTCTTTCCTTCACTTAGGTTCTACTTCCTCCATATTGTCACTCTCCACACAGCTAGGAGGGCAAAAATCTAATGTTTTTGTCTAAAACATCTGCTTCATCAGACCTATTTCTCAACTTCTATACATTCTGAACCCAAATCTAGGACATCTGCAGATCTGGCCTGAGCCCTGAGAAATGTCGGTGACTCCTGGCTTTAGGGGAATGATTTAGAGAGTGTTCACCCAAAGCTGTGGGAACCACCATCAAGTTTCCTCGGGCCTGGTATACAAACAAATGCTCAAAACTATATCAAAATAAGATGGAAATTCCTTTCTACACCTAGACCCTTGCCAGTAAGAAAGACCAAGATGAAGAAACCGACTGACGGGAAATAAAGATATACCAGTTTTTTCTTCAGGAAAAAACCTTATCATGTCACCAAACCTAAGATGTGTTATATGGAACATTAACACCTCCTGAACAAAGTTATCACTCCATCAGACCTACTAGATGAGATTTGGCTCAGGGGTAATTTATGTCATGCATCCTTTTCCCTTGTTCCCAGGAAGCTACAAGCCTGAGCCATAATCAGCCTTTGTACTAAATTTTATATTGTCAAATATTTTAGAAAGGTCTACACCATGGTACAATAAACCATTGTTTACATTTAATTTTCATTTTGTTCTCAACCATAGTTAACCTGTGAATTTTAATTAGAGAAAGGTCTTGATTTTTTTTTTTTGATTGTAATTATTTTCTAAGTTTGAAAGACAAGGGACCTTACAATTTACCTTCATCTACTCTGTGGGTTAACTCCATTGTATAATACTACCTTACATCTAATCTTTGCTCTCCTTTTATACGGAGATAACAGATATTTGGAAATTCTATGATCATCCACTTTCCTCATCTTCTCAGTTACATAGCAATTTGAAGGATAGTGGATATTAATGCATTGTTTAGATACACAATCTTAATTCACTGTAAATTAATAATTTACCTCACAGTGAACTTTGAGTTTATCATATTTTCCAACTATAATGATATAAATGTACAATTGGCAGGGTTTGTATCCATTATTGCTTTATATTTCCCTAAATCCCAGACTCAAGAGATTTATCTTTCCTTACCATTAACTGGCCTGGAAAATTGATTTCACCCCTTTTTCTAGTAGTTCCCACACACACACACATTGGTTCCTGTTATTACCAAAATGCCAAGGAAATGCTTATGTGCCATTAATCTTAAGCAGATAATAACAGTAACATGATTATATATTTATATAGTGCATTCATTACAAAGTACTTTTACATCCATAATCTCATTTTAACTTGGTTTTTCATAATAACACTAAAATCTGAAGACCAGGTATTATTAGTCTTGAATTGAAAATTATAAAATTCAGGCTGAAAACAGTTACATGACTTGTCTGGGATCATACATGTTATCACAGAAAGACCACGTCTAAAAGCTAGATCTTAATTCTCCATCACTTATATATTTCTCTAATGTTGGCATTTGGCCAAGCATAATAGAGTAAATGGCCTGAATTATTTAATGGTAGTGGAACCATGTTCTGGATTCCTATAAGAAGCAATGTGCAAAGAATAATTTTGCTTCCCTTTGAGAACCTAGATTTCTCTATTATAGAAATCAAAATGATGTAACTGGCCTTATTTCTCCTTTCCATATGGGTCACTAGGGAGCTTAAAGTCCAGGGAAACTACAGTGTTGTATCAGATCCTATAGCCTGCATATCTATACTCTTTTTTTCTCTCTCAAATAGCTACAAAAAAAATTTCTCCATTTCTTCTAAGAGTATTCATATAAAGGAGGTGAAAAACCTTAAAATGGGTCCAAGGTAACTGAGTGATAAAAATAAACAGCTGATCCACTAGAACCCATGTCTTTAAAAACAATAATATTAAACAATAAAACTTTTGAAATCAAACAGGCCAGGGTTCACATCCCAGCCCTCTACTTGCCAGCTCTAGAAGCTTGAATAAGTCATTTAATCCTTCTCAGTCTCAGTTTCATCCATGAAATGAAGACAATAATGATAACCCCACCGAGTTCTTGTTAAGATAGAGATAACATGTAAAGAAACTGAGGCAGATAACACAGTCAGCATATGTAGTGCATTTGCCTAGACTTGAAATACTGAAGTCCCAGCCTCTCTTGTAGCTAGGCATGCCCATGTGATTCAGTTCTAACCAATGACATACCAGCTGGAGTCTTTCCATAGTTCCTCTTCTCTTTCCTCACTCTTCCTACTGGGATCCTGGACCAAAACTGGAAGATTCCTTGGTCATCAGCTAAGGATGTTCAAGCAGGAAGACAATAGCCTGGGAGCTTGATGGCACTGTGTAGCTGTCATCAAACCTGAACTACCCACCTCCTAATTCATTATTGCTTGAGATAAATAAGCCCATATTTGGTTAAGTCCATGTCAGGCTTCTGTTATAAAGTAGCCAAATGTCAGCTTGCCGATATGAACCTACTAACACACACTTAGCAAATATCTATGCCCACCAAACATTATTCCTCTCAGTTTCCTTCTAGTTGAAAAGACATATGTTAAGGAAAATGATTACAATAATATCGGTATGTGAAAAAACAAGCTACAAAATGCTGTAGATTTTATTGTATGATTCAAATTTTGCTAGGAGAAAAGAACAGTAGTTGTGAGACTCAGGGATATCCAGGAGCTCAGAGGATTCTATTAAGCACATACTGAGAAGGGAAAAAATGTGTATTTTCATTATAACAAAGCCATTTTGACAAAACTACTTCAAAATGTCCTGCTAGGTTTTTCATGGGCCAAAGCACTGTGGGTCCAGGCCAAGTGGAACATGTCAGATAGTTTATGGTGACCAGAGGAGATGGAAATGAGTGTCCATCTGGGGTGCATTAATGATGTTTCGTGATTCTTTATATGTGGCTTTGAGTGGCTAGTCTGAAGGAAAATGACTAGTCTAGTTTGTGATATCACATGACTATTTAGCACAATGTAAGAGAATGATGAGGCAACCGTGTTTTTATTACACTGAAAGGAAATACTTTTCAGATTATATAAGCCCAGTTGTGGTTTCTAACATTCCTACTAATTCCCCACTCATTTCCAAGGAAATTTATGCTTTCTCTAAGCATAGCATGAATAGTTTTAGGCCAAAATAGCATTTATTTGGTGATATCTACAAACATGGTAGGATGAAGGCTTGAAAGGGGCAGCCTTGGCAAATCAGGAAGGAGTTGATCCTAACCCAGGGATGGGTGGTTTCTCAAAGTGAAAACATTTACCATCACACTGTCCCCTCCAAACACACACACATTGATTATTCTGGAAAACCTATGTGAGGGTTAAAATTTGGCCCTTTGTGCCTAATAATATTCAACAAATATTTCACCAAAATACATTTATAAAGACATTTGGAAACAGCTGCACAGTCTCCTGTAGTTCAGGCAAGGGCATTGCAGTGGTCCAGCCCAGGTAGGACAAAGATAGGAAGCCCTTGGCAAACATGAGCAATTGGAAATGAACATCTATACTGAGTGGGGAGCACTGCCCTAGGCACAAAAATGAAAAACTGCTCTTGTTCTCAAAAGCTCACAATATGGTACTGAGATCAGCAGATAAGGTCTTTAAGAAAACCATAATATATAGATACACAGTTACATAGGTAACTGCATATGAGGCAGAATTGAATAAATTTGATAATAAAGCTGTGGGAAGTCGTGAGAGTTCCAAATAAGAACTACTAATTGTAATTAAGGAGATTCAATATGGTATCTCAAAGGGCGCAATATTTCAGTAGGACCTTCCTGGTACCTTCAGCCCTGATTCAGGACTTGCTAACTTTCCACAACACACAGAGCATCTTTCATTATATCTTGGCAACAACAACAACAAAAATAGTGGATAAAAGTTGTCAAAGGAATAAAAACAATAATAATGATGGTTAACATATATTGAGCATTTAGGGGGAAAGTGTAACATATATTTAAAATAATATATTAAAAGTGTGATAGAAAATGATACACCTGAGTTAGAGAATGAGTGATTTGGCTTTATTTTGCTGAAACTCGGAGAAAGGAGGGATGCTTTGTGCATCTGACAACATTGAGCCTAGCCCACTCACCTGCATTTCTGCCTAATCAGCACACACCACTTTCTTCCCACATGGAACATGAAGCATATAAATGAATTGGCAACTCAGCTTCCTGATAACAAACTAGAAATATTTCACTAAGAAATAATAATGGGGTGAGGGTACGGGGATACACACCATCCTTTTTTGTTGATGCAAACTGATTTTCCAAGATTTCTATAAATTATTTAGTCATTTCAGAATCTCAGCAGAAAAATACAATGTAACTTTTTAAAAATCTATTTAAATTGGTTCAGCCATTTGACTGCATGCACATAATGATGTAATGAGCTCTGCTTCCTTAAAAAAAGCAATATTTTTCTTTATTATTCCTCTTGGTCTTGCAACTAGCACAAAGACACACAAAATTCTGTGCATGCACTTTAAAGAGGAAATGTTTCTTGCTATCCTGCTGTACAACTGGCAGTTAAGATGAAAAGCTAGTTTGTATTTCTTTAATCATCTCTTTTCTTCAAATCTGTTTTCTAGCACAAACTTAGTCAGTTGGTATGACTGAAAGCCCTCATGCATAAAAAGCTGATTTTGGATTTCTTTTTAAATGTTTCTTTTTGATGAGCTGTTAAAGGCGATAGCTTCCTTATCTCTTCTTCATTTCATAGCAAATTGATACCAGGTTTTTACAAAGAGGATACTGTGGACTGGCTTGTTCACCCTCTAGTCCAACATTTTTGTAGCTCCCTGCTGAACCTTGACTTAGAAACGGCCTCTCCTGGACTTCTTAGCAATTATTCTTCCAGATGTAAATTAATCTTACCCATTAGATGCACTCAAGGGAGATTTGGAAGGAGGAGGTCAGTTGGAACCCATCTCCCTAGCCTTGTTTCCGTTGGAGACAGTTGTGGCCACACTAATGGCAATGGCAGCTGGGCTTTCTAATCTCTAAACAACAATTATGGCAATAGGTTCTTGAATTAAGTAATTCCAGGAACCACCTCTTGACTCCCACTTTTCAATTCCCCTAATGATTTTTTAAGTGCCTAATTCCTGATATGAAATATCTTTCTGCTAAGTATACCTAGGAAGATTTCTGTTCCTTGCCTTAAACCCTGACTAACATAATTATATTTTTTCATTCCTCCATCTGATGAGGCAAATATGAACCAGGACAATATTAACACAACATTTACAGAATGCTTTGTAGTTTATAAAGTACGTGGACATGCATTATCTACCTTAATTCCAACCACAACTCTGAGAGGTGGCAGGACAGATGCTGCTCTCTCCACTGTACAGATGAGAAAGCTGAGTCTCAGAAGAGTTAGGTGACTCAGCAAGGCTTTTAGTGAGTAAGAGATGTAGACAAAACTCAATCCCACATTTCAAGAGTCTTAATTATTTCCTTTGACACAAAAAATGCTCCCAAGGGCAAATGAAGAAGAGAGAAGGCACAAGAGAAAGAAATAGAAGGCAATGATTAAACCTTCTATTTCCTATCAGAAAATAAACATAGCATATCATTACACGGTAAAACCGTTAAATTAGACTAAAACACCTAAGGATAAGCTAGCAAATGGGGCTATTTTACAGAGAGTGTAACTTTGGATCTGGGAGAGCCTGTGCCACAACTTTATAGGATCCCTCCTTTAAAGACTCTTTCCTGTTAAAACAGATACATGAAAGGTTCAGTCCTGTTTTCCAGCTCTGACAATGAATTATCTTTCTGCACAATCATATGGCCAAACCAAGAGTGACTAGAAGACTTGGGGGGCAGGGGTAGGCAGGATTCATTTCCCCATTTCTCCCTAATGACAATTTCACCTAATATTCACATCCCTCTCCAACTAGGGCTTCCTAAAAAGAAAGATTTCCTTTTTGCCCCACTTTCTGCATAGATATAATTTAGTAAAAATTTTTATTTCAATGTTCAAGAAACAAAGAAGAAAAACATTAAGCAAAGCTTGTTCTAGCAGTAACCTGACCACAGGGTGAAGGTTCAAGAGCTCTAAGAAGCAAGATCTGACCATGTGGTCCCCACTCCCCGAAAGCAACATCAGCCCAAAGACAACATGCCGGCACCACAATCTCCAAGAACATTCTACAGCCACCCCCTCACACTAGAATCCCATAATCCCCATGTCCTTGCTCCCTTCTCTGCTTGCTTCTTTCAGGCTCATATGATGCAAATCAGAAGAGCTAAGAAAACCGTTACTCTATAGCACCCTACTTCTGCCCTTGCATCAAAACATTATGTGATTCCTTCACAGAAAACTACAACTGTAAAGAAAGACATTTAAAATTAAGAAGAGAAGAAAGAAGATGAAAAGTAGATGGGATTAGTTAGGCATACTTAATTATACCTTCCCTATGAAATCAAGACATGTCAGAAACTATATTGAAAGGCAACAAACTCTATACTAACCTGGGGGAAGAGAGAATAAGTTGAATTGTCAATGGTGAATGAGTATAAAAACTCCCCATCATACCACATGCTCTTCCCCATGGGGGAATTCATTTTAGTCATAGCAAAGAGACGGGCAGGGTCACAGCAGTCTTCCATTTGTTTCCTAGGAGAGAAAATAGAGAGAGAAAAGAACAGCAGGTTAAGTGAGCAGCAGACTCATTCACTTGTCATTCCCACAGAGACGTGCAGCCTTACCTCAGTGCCAGCTCTTAAAAGCATCTGTGTCTCCAGGGTGATGACATTACTATTAATTCACTCTTCCAGCCATCAGGATTGATGACTGGAATTTTTCATAATAAAAAAAAAACGTTTAAAAAAAATGCATCAGCTACCAGATGCAGTTGAAATATGTCCACAGATAAAAAATAATCATAATTGCAGACTTACTGGTCGATTTAAATATCCAGGTCCAAAAAAGACTGGGATGAATAACTTTGGACACTGTTGAGCTATGCATCTGTAGTAGAAATGCATCTTTATGGTGATTTGACAAGCAGGTAGCTAAATTCATTGATAAGGGACTTTACATGAGCTGTATGGAGTAGGGAATGCACACAGTGGCCCAAAAGAAGGTACACTCCCAAAATTGAGGTTAAGATTAAAGAACAACCCCTGGGAAACCCTTTTAAATGGAAACAAAATGAGATGAGTGATGTGATTTCAGACACTTGGCAGAGCAACCTGCCTTCTAACTTGTAAATCTCATGGGTCTTTTAACTTGTCATTTTGCCTGAACCCTCAGTAGTGTTCAACACAGTTAAGCAACATGACCATTGCAAAGGTCTA
Source organism: Rhinolophus hipposideros (assembly GCF_964194185.1). Classification (NCBI taxonomy): domain Eukaryota; kingdom Metazoa; phylum Chordata; class Mammalia; order Chiroptera; family Rhinolophidae; genus Rhinolophus; species Rhinolophus hipposideros. The sequence goes on from NC_138055.1 coordinate 34,412,333, forward strand.
CTCACTCCCTTAGTGTCTGGAACACCAGGGTCTCCTGGGTTACCTCACCTTTCTGGGCAGGCTGCTTCTCTATTTACCCCTCAAATCAAAGCCCTGTTACTATTCTACAGGCCAGTTTTTATATTATCCTCTGACTAAAAGCCTGTCAGAAAACAATTCCTTTTGTTCACTGAGCTATCCTGCATAGAAGAGCTATTCCCCAGTCCCACCTTTAGAAGGACCAATAAAACAAACTGCTGACACAACCACTTCTGAATGGCAACCTCACACAGATATGCTTGCTCAGATTTGTTTAGCTATCCATAGTACAGAAGCTCAGAGCTGAAAGGGGATAGTAATGTGAAGTGCCTCGGTTGAAATCCTGGCTCTGCCGCATACTAACTTCCTAACTGGAGAATGTTACTGGGCTTCAGAACGGGCTTCAGAGATTATTTTTGAGAATTCACTGAGAATGTGCAGGTGGCGAACATAGTAAAAGTACGTGTTATGAGGTAAATAAATTGATTCAGTGTTAGGCACAAAACAAGTCTTAGCAAATTCAAGAAGACAGAAATCATTATCTCCTCTGACCACAATGGCATGAAACTAGAAATCATGAGGAAAAACTAACAAACAAGAGAACAGAAAAACAATAGAAAAGATCAACCAAACTAAGATTTGGTTCTTTGACAAGATAAACAAAATTGACAAACCCCTAGTGAGAGTAAACAAAGAAAAATGAAAAATGACCCAAATCAACAAAATATAACTCAGAAAGGAGACATTACAACAAGTACCACAGAAATTCAAAGAATCACAAGAGGCTACTATGAACAACTATATGCCAACAAACTGGACAATTTAGAAGAAATGGAAAAATTCTTAGAAGCATACAATTTACCAAAACTGAATCAGAAAGAAAAATCAAAATAGACCAATTACTATGAAGTAGATTAAATCGGCAATCAAAAATCTCCCAATCAAGAAAAACCCAGGACCAGAGGGCTTCACTGGGAAATTTACCAAACATTTAAAGAAGAATAAACACCAATCATTCTCAAACACTTACAAAAATCGAAGAGGAAGGCATACTCCCAAATTCATCTTATGAGGCCAGTATTATCCTGATGCCAAAATCAGAAAAGGACACTACTAGAAAAGCACAGGCCAAAATCCCTGATGAATATAGATGCAAAAATTCTCAATAATCAAATTCAACAGCACGTTAAAAAGATCATACACCATGGTCAAGTGGAATTTATTCCTGGAATATAAGGATGGTTCAACATATAAAAATCAATCAATGTAATACACCATGTTAGTAAAATGAAAGAAAAGAATCCTATGACCATCTCAATAGACACAGATAAAGCATTTGACAAAATTCAACATCCATTTAAGATAAATAACTCTTAACAAATCAGGCATAGAGGGAACAGAATGAACATATCTTAACATATAAAGGCCATATGTGACAAGCCCACAGCTAACATCATACTGAATGCTGAAAATTTGAAAGCTTTTCTCTAAGATCAGGAACAAGATAAGAGCGGCACTTTGACCACTCTTATTTAACATAGTACTAGAAGTACTACCTAGAGCAATCAAGCAAGGAAAATAAATAAAAGGTAACAGAATTAGAAGGAAAAGTGAAACTATCTCTATTTGTAGGTGATATGAGTATATAAATTTATACATTTATATATTTATATACATAAAATTGTAAAAACACAACCAAAAAACTGTTAGGGCTAGTCAGTGAATTTAGTAAAGTTGCAGAATACAAAATTAACATACAAAAATCAGTAGCATTTCTATACACTAACAACAAATTTAATGAAAAAGAAATCAATCCCATTTACAATAAAATTGACAACAAAATACTTAGAAATAAATTTAACTAGGGAGATGAAAGATCTCTACTCTAAAAACTGCAAGACATTGTTGAAAGAAATCAAAGAAGGCACAAATAAATGAAAAGGCATCCCATGTTTATGGATGAAAATAATTAATATTGTTAAAAAGACAATACTACCAAAATCAAGGTTTGTGAAAGTTGACATAAGTGGAACCATTTTAAAATGGAGCCAGAGAAGCCATTTTAGAGGAACTGCCTTGCAAGTCCTGTTTTCTGAACCTTGGAACTGGGCCAAACCACCAACATTCCAAGAAGTCAGGAAGAACAAAAATACCTTGTTTAAAAGGAATGATAAAAGTAAACTGCCTAGTGACCATTTTGCCTGACAAATTGATGAAGTACCAATGTAGCTTTTGCTTGTCAGTACCAATAAACTTTCCTTGTAAATAAGTTACCTCATCTTCCTTGTTCATTTTTGTAAAAACCCTAACTATCTCTCCTGCAGTTAGGACACTATTTGAGTTTTCACTGAATTCTTTCATCCCAAATAAATAGCTTTGAACTGGTTCTTGTTTTTTATTATTTTTGTTTTTGTTTTGTTTTTTGTTTTTTGTTTTTTTTTAGGTTGACAGATTCAATGCAATCCCTATCAATATTCCTATGGCATATTTTACAGATGCAGAAAAAAAAAAAACAACAACAACAAAAAAACACTCCTAAAATTTATATGGAATCACACACAAAAAAAAAAAATAGCCAAAGAAATATCCTGAGATAGAAGAACAAAGCAGGAAACATCACACTTCCTGATTTCAAGCTATACTATAAAGTTACAGTCATCCAAACAGTATGACACTGCCATAAAAAATGCAAATCGATCAATGGAACAGAATCGAGAGCCCAGAAATAAATCTAAGCATATACAGTCAAGTAATATTTGACAAGGAAGCCATGAATCTCAATGGAGAAAAGACAGTCTTTTCAATAAATGGTGCTGGAATAATTGCATATTCACATGCAAAAGAATGAAACTGAATCCATATTTCATACTACTCACAAAAATTAACTCAGAATAGATTACAGGCTTAAATGTCAGATCTGAAACTATGAGACTCCTAGAAGAAAACAAGAATAAAGCTCCTTGACATAGGTCTTGGTAATGATTTTTTGGATATGACACCAAAAGCTCATGAAACAAAAACAAAAATAAACAAGTGGGACTACATCAAACTAAAAGCTGCACAGCAAAAGAAACCATCAGCAAAGTGAAAAGACAACCTGTAGAATGAGAAAAAAAGTATTTGCAAACCATATATCTGATGGGGGTTAATATCCAAATTATATAAAGAACTTATACAACTCAATAGCAAAAAGCCAAATAACCCAATTAAAAAATGGGCAAAGGACCTGAATAGATATTTCTCCAAAGAAGAGATACAAAAGACCAACAGATACATAAAAAGATGCTGAACTCACTAGTCATTAGGGAAATGCAAATTAAAACCACAATGAGATATCACCACACACCTGTTTAAATGGCTTTCATCAAAAAGACAAGAGATAACAAATGCTGGCATGGGTTTGGAGAAAAGGAAGCCTTATGCACTGTTGGTGGGATTGTAAATTGGTACAGCTAATACAGAAAACAGTATGGAGGTTCCTCAAATAATTAAAAATAGAACTACCATATGATACAGCAACTTCTCTCCTGGGACTATATCCAAAGAAGATGAAAACACTAAATTGAAAAAATATCTGGAAAAGAAAGAAAATATCTGTTCTCGCATATTCATAGCAGCATTATTTACCATAGCCAAGACATAAAAAAAAAACCTAAGTGTCATTCAATGGATAAAGAAGTTGTAAGCTAGATAGAAAGATAGCTAGAAAGATGATAGATAGATAGATAGATAGATAGATAGATAGATAGATAGATAGATAGATAGATACAGACAGACAGACAGACAGACAGACAGACAGACACACAGACAGATGAGAGAGAGAGAGAGAGAGAGAGAGAGAGAGGGAGAGAAATACAATATGAGGAAATATTATCATTTACAACAACATGGTTGGACCCTGAAGGCATTATGCTGAGCAAATTAAGTCAGACAGAGAAAGACAAATATTGTACGATCTCACTCATACGTGGAATTTAAAAACTCATAGAAAAAGAGATCAAACTTGTGGTTATCATAGGAAGGAGGAGAAGGGAGGGGGAATTGGAGGTAATAGTCAAGATACAAACTTCCAGTTATAAGATAAATAAATACTAGGGATGTGATGTATAACACAATGACTATAACTAACACTGTTGTAGGATATATATTTACATAAGTTAAGAGTAAATCCAATGAGTTTTCATCACAAGGCAAATTTTTTTTTTACTTTTTTCTTTCTTTTCTTTTTAGCATATCTACAGAAGATGGATTTTAGCTGAACCTATTGTGGTAATAATTTCACAATATCATGAATAATTTCACAAAATCAAACCATCATGCTGTATACCTTAAACTTATACAGTGGTGTATATATATAATTTCTCAATAAAACTGAAAAAAAATCCCTTGGGTCTCCAGTGCCTACTGTGGATCCTGACATCCAGACCCCTCCATGACCTAGCCCTTCCTCTCCATCATAAGTTTAAGTAACTTAACAAAGGCCTTGTACTGGTATAGCTCAGATTTAAACCCTGATCTAACTCCAGGGACCATGGTCTTAACCAATGCACTCGGTGGTCCTATTACTTTATGCCACTTTGAGCCTTGCCTGTTTCCATGTCTACCTCCCTCATAGGCTGCCTCTGGTGGCAGGAACTGTCTGGTTCCTCACCTAGAATATGGTTTACTCAAAGGTGTTCCTGTTAAAGGTGGTCTAGGTAATTTGGACAAACTATCCCATCAAAAACCATTAGAAAAGCTGGACAAAAACAAAATCAGTTTGAGAGCATCTGTGAATTAACAAGAAGTGAAAAAATATGAGGTCAAGATCCGGGAGAAGAAAGAAACTCAGAGAGGACAGTCCCACATTTGGGACCACTCTGTTCTAAAAGGCATCTGATGTTCTAGAAGAGGCAGCTGATAAGGCTGAAAAGCTGAGCTGAATTTCCAACAGACTTGTGGAACTGAGAGGATGAAAACTGGAATTCAAAGACTACCAAGGAGATGTTGTCCTGCTTACATACCTTAGCTTTTTGGTTAGTACAAATAATTTAAGGATAAAAGTATACCAGAAATACACCAGCCCTTGAAGGAATTTAAGCCCCATTTTGAATGTTCTTAATCTCTGACTAGATTGAGATTATTCAATTATGACTCTAGATGCCTGAAAGAAGGTAACATCATTGTAGTCCTCAACTATCTTCTCAACATGCAGATACAATGTCTGGCACATAATTAAAACTACCCAGACAGAAGGAATAGAAAAGAAAATATGATTCCAAACTAAGAGGAACAATCGGTAATAGGCACAAAAACAGGAGCAAAGACAATGAAGTTTTCAGATAAAGATTTTAAAATAATTATGCTTACTATATCTGAGGAAATAAAAGATTGAGAATTTTGGCAGACAACTGGAATCAGAAAAGAAGGAAAGATGTAAAGTAGCCATCTGTAAATACTTGTTGAAAGGAAAGAAGGAAAGGCCAAGGTGACAAACCTTACTGAGTGATGGTCAACTAGTATGCTGTAACCCACGTAGCCGGCCAAGGAAAAACTTGGGGCAATGTAACATCCTGATTAATATCATGGATCCTGGAGCCAGACTGCCTGGGTTTGAAACCTAGCTCTCTCATTTACTAGTGTGTGCCCTGATACAAGCTCCTTAATCTCTCTCAAGTCCCCATCCTGGGATAGTATGTTTTCAGTGGTCTGAAACTAAAACACAGGTTTAGAGGAGTGCAGGGTATTTACTTTTAGAGCACAGGGAGGATACAGGTGTACCCACTCAGAGAAATAGTTGAGCAGTCATATGTGACAACTGAGGTTCTGAAAATGAGGTCTGGATCAGAAGCACCAGTTGACACATAACCTCCCTCCCCATACTCCACTAAGTTTTAAATTTGTGCCCAAGTGGCAGGTACCCAAATTACAAATTACATTGATTTACAAGTGAGCTGTTTCTCCAATGCACAAATTTACATAGCAGGTTGAGATGCAGTAGAATTTCTTTACATAACCATGATCAGTGGTGATCCTGAATAGCACTAAGAGACCAGATATTATGTATTAAATCTAAGAATTCCATTCAGAAACATCTTTTCTTTTCTAATAATAATAATAATATATAATTGTTATTATATATTATTATATATAATAATAATAATATAAGTGTTCTAATAACACTTAGGTTTGAGATTATTTCTGTGAATGATGAGCAGAAGTTAGTGGAAGGCAAAACAAATTAAAAGGAGGAGACAAAAGTTATAGAAACTGTATTATAAATTTTTCAAATTATACAGACTTTTCTAAACTAGGAAATTGAACCAACGAACGTCAAGATGAGCAGGGGAGCGGTAAATTTCAGAAGGTGAAGTCCAAGAATCAAGTTCCCTGAATTCACCTCAGTTCCACTCCTACTAAGGTAGATGCAGGACTGGAGCATTTGTTCTAAGATTTTTCCAGATCATAATTGTCTATTTCATGACTTATGATTTATTTATTTTTGGTATTTCTGTAACTGTTCCAGTATTTGAATAAATTCAAAATTATTCTCTGAGAAAAATTTTGGCTTTGCATTATGACCCATTTCCACAAGATGAAATTCTGTGTAACAACACAAGCCAGGGATTCTCAATTTTCTTAACACAATATTTACTATGCCACCTGCTTGTCTAAAACATATGGGTCTCTCTTTACTCAGCACAGAATATCAGCATTTCAAGTTGTCAACAACCTTTAATTGACTATAAACTAGTTCCCATTAAATGTGTGGTTAAAGGAAAGGGTATTTGGGAGAGACAAAGAGATGTGTTAGCTGATTTTCTCCTATATATTGTTCTTTATATTATTTTTCTATATCAAGTCAAATCACAAGCAAGTCAGAAGTTTGCATTAAATAAAGTAACTATTTTTAAACGACCACCTTATAAACGTTCACAGATGTGAACAGAGCTGTTCTTCAGGTCAAACTTGTCAACTTAGCTTACCACCAACATATTATAAAAACAATCAAACAGACATTGTATCTCATCCATCCATCATCTCTCACCTTGTTGCTATGTTTGCTACATTTGCACTTAATAGTGATTGGTTTGTGAATATCATTGATCCCAATCATGATTTAAAAAGTGCAGCAGTATTGAGAGAGTTGACAGCAACAGTTAAGGAGAAGTGTAGGCTTGGAAATGGAAACAAAAGTAGAAATATTTTTTCAAAACTGAAAGCATTAAGAAAAATAAAGGATATTACAAATGTAGAGAGAATGAGTCATTTGACAAAGTGAATAAAGAAACAACAATTAGCAAAAGAGAAGGTAAATGATAGATAAAATAAGCAATTTTTTAGTTTGTCAATAAAGGATAAGAGGCTGAAAACTAGAGACCAGACAAACCTACTATGATGTATTCAATGCTTACAGATCAACAAGACTGCATAAAACTGGGAGAAGTATAAAAATCAGTTTATTGCTAAAGAAAAATCATAATTGTCAAACGCCTACTAACCCAATGATAATTCAGGGTAATGGTAGAACATTATGAAAAAGTTTAAAGAAGAAGGTGCAAGAACCACTGATGAAAATGTGTAGCAAGCCGTGGGTGCTTCCTGATGTTAAGGTCAATGAATCTGTCCATTAGAAGAAACGGGGCAAATATTTATTAAATTACCTGTTAAGGAGGAATCCCTCACAATATCTGAGATCAAGGAAACTGGTAGCTATCTCAAAATCCTTCAATGCAGCAATATTTCAAGATGATGGAATAGGTAAATGCTGTGCCTCCCACCTCCCATGACCACATTAAAATTATAACTAAATTATAAAACAATCAACCTTGAGAACCATCTGAAGACCAGCTGAGCAGAACCCCTATAACAAATGATATAAAGAAGAGGCCATGCCAAGACTGGTAGGAGGAGTAGAGATGCGAAATAGGCTGACCCCAAACCCATAGGTAGTATCTGAGTATTGGAAGGGACACCTCGGTGGCAGAGGTCCCCCCTGAAGGGTGAGGGGTCCCAGCCCCATACCAAGCTCCCCAGACCAGTGGTCCTGTGCTGGGAAGAGAAGTCTTCACAACATCTGGTTGTTAAAATCAGCAAGGATTTTGTCCAGCCCAGTGAGACAGAAGGAAACTGGAAACCCAGACATCCTATTAAAGGGCCCATACACAGACCCACTTGCAAGCACTCACCCTAAGCTCCGGTGAAGAGGTGACAACTTGAGAGGCATCAGAGACATACGGGAAAGACTGAATTGTGTGGCTGCAGGATGAGGGCTAGAGGGACAGCCACCATTATCCCTGTGTGGAGCCCGCCTCATGTGTAGCTTATCGGTGGGTGCCATCTTTCCTGTGTTGAGACCTCCTCCATATGACCAAATTTGAGAGCACACTGGCCTAGTGAACTTTGCATGTGCCCCATTCTGGTGACTCCCTGGGACCCCACCCTGCCTAGCTGTGGGGCATTGCTCAGGGTACTCTGAGCTCCTGGGTGGCCAGCCTGCCCTGCAAGCTGCAGGAGGCTTTTCCAGCAGTGGATGTCCCGAGGCACCTAGAAAACTTTTGGAAGTGGGCAGTCAGCCCTACCTTGCACTGCAGCCTTTCTTGAGCAGTTCCTGTGGATTTGTGGGCCTGAGGTGAGCAGCAGCTGAGCCCGGCATTCTCTGGATGTTTTGCACAGTGGTAACAGATGCAGCACTAGTGCAAGAACTGGATCTGCATTAACTTTGTGAACACTGCCCACCCCAACCTGGTGATTCCTTGGGACCCCACCCTACCCCACTTGGGCAGCATCACCAGGGGCACTGTTAGCACCAGGATATGCAGCCAAGCCAGCATACCTAAGGAGGTTCTTTCAGAGGCTGAGCCTGATGAGTAGCCAGCAGGTAGCTAAGGCCTAGTGGTACCCTGGGCCTTTTGCTAAGCTGCCCCAGGTCCAGTACAAGTGACAGCCAGCCTTGATTCACAGCAAGGCCATCCCCACATTACTCCACTAATTTGAAAAGATATGTGCACCCCTATGTTCACTATGGCTCTATTTACAATAGCCAAGATATGGAAGCAACCAAAATGTCCATCAATAGACGATTGGATAAAGAAGATATAGTACACATATACAATGGAATATCACTCAGTTATAAAAAAGAATGAATTCTTACCATTTGTGACAACATGGATGAACCTAGAGAGCATTATGCTAAGTGAAATAAGTCAGACTAAGAAAGACAAATACCATGCAATCTCACTTATATATGGAATATAAAGAACAAAATAAGCAAACAAACATAACAGAAATATACTCATAGGTACAGAGAACAAATACTAGATGGGAGAGTGCTTGGAGGACTAGGTGAGAAAGGTGAAGGGATTAAGAAGTACAAATCGGTAGTTACAAAATAGTCACTTGGATGTAAAGTACAGTATGGGGAATATAGTCAATAATATTATAAAAACTATGAATAGTGTCAGGTGGGTACTAGACTTCTCGGGGGGATCACTTCATAAATTAAAGAAATGTCTAACCACTATGCTGTACACCAGAAACTAATATAAAATAATATTGATATCAACTATAGTTGAAAAACAAAAGTCACGGGGATTTAAAGTACAACACAGGGGATATTCATATAGTCAATAATATTGTAATAACTATGTACAGTGTCAGATGGGTAATAGACTTATCGGGGTTATCACATTGTGAGGTATATAAAAATCTAATCACTACGTTGTTTTATACCCCTGAGATTAATATAATATTGTATATCAATGGTAATTGAAAAATAAACTTTTAAAAATTAAAAAAAATCCTTCAATGCTAACTAAATCTAACCATTTGGAGAAAATGTACCTAATTGGCTATAAAACTAAAAGCAGAAGAACACGCTTTCAGAGGGACAGACTGACACTCTACTTGGTGGAAATGTATTGGGTAATGCAAGGTTAAAAATTATTTTTGGTCATTTTGGATTAAAAACAACTTTTGGAACTGTAACCTACGTCAAAGTAGAAAAGTTTCTGAATTAACTAACCAGAAGTGCCTCCATCACGTTACACTACAAAGTCACGGTTTTATTAAGGGTCAGTATAAGAAACAGCTACATCGAGAATAGCAGTCAATTTTCTATAAGAATAAAGGTAACATTTATTATGTATCCATAGTCTTGTTTACCTACATAACTTCTTTGAATTTAGTGTGAGGAAAAATATTTTGTAATTCCATAGAAATGTATGCTTCTACTTATCAAACAATGAAAATTATTTTGACCCATGAAGTGTTCCTTTGGTCTGAGTCATCAGGAAGTTCAGAATTAAATACAGTACGGTTTTAAGACTATCTCAGCCTCAATTCCATGGACTGCTATCCCTCTACTTTTTTTTTTTCAGTTTCAGGTGTACAAAACAATGTAATAGACATTTACATCCTTCACAAAGTGATAACTCCCCCATCTACTACCCCTCTGACATTGAATATAACTGTTACAATTTGATTGATTACATTCCCTATGTTGTACACTACTCTTTATTAATGGTCGCTTTTAAAATGTCAATGTACTATTTTTTTAATTTTAGAAATTTATAATTTTAAAATGTTAATTTTAGAAATTTTCAAAAATACAAATGAGAAAAAAATAAGCAAAAATAAGTATCATAATAATCCCTCTACACACAGATAACCACTGTTAATAGATTGTTATATGTACATTTTCCCTATGCATTAATTCAATTATTCCCTTAGTCAGAAAGTATTCAACAAATATTTATTCAGTACCTAGTATGTGTCAAATACAATTCTGGAGAGTGAACATACACCAGTAAACAAGACATGTTCAGTGCTTGCCCTCTTGAAATAGGAATTTAGTCTGTTTCCAATTTATTGATGGTACAAAGTACTCTGTGGTAAAATTTTCTTACTTAGATTTGTGAACACATCCATGATTGTTTTCCTGGGATAAATTTTTAGAAGTATTTGCTGAATTAAAGATAAATACTAATGGGGTCCTTATTGCTTCAAAAACATGTTACACCATCTTTGATTTTTTCTACTTTTTATTTTTAGCAAAGCAAAATAGGTACAGAGTTTAAACTACAATAAGGCAACAAAAACAAGAGTTTCTTTGATATTCATCACCCCCAGAACAAAAAGGCAATGGTTTTCATATTTCTCATTATCATTCAATTAGTGCTATTTTTTTTACTCTTTTTTGTACTGTCTTATTACTTACTACTAAAGAAGATTAAGAACCACTTTCTAATCCTACCCCAAATAGACACGAACAGACTTTTCTTCACCCCACATTCCCTACAGAATTGCATTAAAAAGTTTTAATTAAAGCAAATATTTTCATAGTATTATAAGTCTCTATTACTTAATAGCTGAGTCAGGCAGAGTACTATCACTGTACTTCCTTTCTTATAGCCTTTTTAAAATTTGCTCTTCCAGGAGTTTGTTATTGCCTAACTTTTTTCATTTCCTTCATTTACCATGTACTTTTCAATAATTTCCCCTTTTAATTCTTTAAAGAACTGTAACATTTTCACAATTTAGTTAAATACCTCAAGAAATCAATCAGTTCAATTCTTTTTTTCTTGGGGACACCTCTTATACAACCTCCTGTTCCCCTGCTCCAATTTGGGCTGCTTTCTTGCTAGTCTCAATAAACACCTGTCATCTTGGAAACTGCCTTCACGTCTTTTCTGTAACTTATTTCCCAGTTTCCTTTATCCATTTTTTGTCTTTCTTGGTATTTCTTCATTCTGGTGTAGCATATACTCTATTTCCTTCTTGAGAATGGGTACAAGCAAAGTATAAATATAAATATATTTACATATATATATATATATATATATATATATATATATACATACATACATACACACACACACATACATATGTGAGTCTTTAAGCACTAAAAATACTTATTTTGGCTGGGCACAAAATTCTAGTATAGAAATAATTATCAGATTTTGATGGCATTGTCCATTATTTTCTAACTTCCGGTGTTTCTATTGAGAACTCTGGCATTATTCTTATATCTAATCATTTGATTATAATCAGTTTTCATCTTTGAAAATGTTTAAGATCTTAAATTAGGGATTCTGAAATTTCACAATATGCTTTGGATAAGTCTTTTTGCATTCATTGTTATGGACACTTGGTGGTCCCTTACAACCAGGAAACAAGTCTTTTAGTTCTGGAAACAGCCTTCTATTATTTCTTTAATAACTTTAATAACTTCTACCCTCCCTTTCTTTTATATTTCTCCTTCCAAAATTCTTACTAACCAAATTTCTCGCCTTTTTTCCATTTCTCACCTCTTTATTTTTCTTTTCTACTTTTTGGGGAAGTATTTCCTAAATACTATTTTATAAATCCATGTATGGACTTTTCAATTTCTACTACCACATTTTTAATGTCAGAAAGTTCTTTCATATGTTTTATTTTCATAGCTTCCTAACCTTTGTGAAAGCAATATATTTTCTTTGTGAGAATCATAATTATATCACTTGTTATGTATTCTTCTGCTTTGTCTGCTTCATGTGTGTGTTTTCTATTGGTTTATCTGGGTCTCTTTATTCCATGTTAGACGCTTCATAGAAATATTTACAAATCCATAGCTGTCCATTTATGTTTAAGAATGAAGTACTAACCAGTTGAATGAAAGCTCTTTATGCTTGAGCAGTGATTACCAACTGCTGGGCCTCATCAGAGTGTGATCCAGCAGGGACCCAGTCATTTCACTAAAGAATCCCCAAATGTCAGTATCCACAGCGTTTTCTCTTGTACTAGTCAGTTTTCCCAGGGAGGAACCTTCCAATTTCGTGATAAGGTATGAGCCTAGTTGGTAACATTCTGGGGAGCTAAGTGAAAATGGGGGGCTTAGGTCTTTTCAGAACACAAGCTTTCTCTTAGTCCCCGTTTCCAGCTGATATTCCAAGTCCACCGTCTCTGTTTTTTCTCCAGGCTCCTAACAGATGGGCAAGGGCAACTCCTGTGTCTGTGGGTAAGGGGAGATCTGGAATACTTCCAGCTAATCCTCCTTTGTTTTAGTCTTATTACCACTCATCGCTACTTGCTGAGTTTTTCAGGAATTCTGCAACATGAACTGGTTTCCTTCTTAAGGGCTTGCCCTGCTGCAAACACTCAAGTTTTCGATTTCTGTGTTCTCCTAGGCAGAGAGCACTGGGTCATCTGCTTTTCATCTCCTAAAATGTTGTTGATGTCTTTTTGTCGGCTATTGTCTCCTCTTCCATTCTCTTCATTCTTAGAAGTTTATTCCTGTTTATATTCCTCTCTTATGATATTATTAGTCTTTCAAGAGGTGTCAGAAAACCAGAAGCCAGGTAGTGTTATCCCTTTCAAGTTTAACTCTTTATCTGTGATTTTTCAATAATGTTTTCTGATTTTAAAATATAAAAAGCCACCCACTGAAAAGGAGAAGATATTTGTAAATGATATATCTGATAAGGGGTTAATGTCCAAAATACATAAAGAACTCATACAACTCACCATCATAAAAACAAACAACCCGATTTTAAAAAAATGTGCAGAGGACCTGAATAGACCTTTTTCCAGACACACATGTGACCAATAGACATATAAAAAGATATTCAACATCACTAAACATTAGGGAAATGCAAAGGAAAACTACAATTAGCTGTCACTGCACACGTGTCAGAATGGTATCATCGAAAAGACAACAAATAACATTTGGCAAGGATGTGGAGAAAAGGAAACTTTCATGCACTGTTGGTGGGAATGTAAATTGATGCAGCTGCTATGGAAAACAGTATGAAGGTTCCCCCAAAAATAAAAAATAGAATTACCATACAACTCAGCAATTCTACTTCTGGGTATTTATACAAAGAAGATGAAAACACTAATTCAAAAAGATATATGCACCCCTAGTACACTTCAGCATTATTTACAATAGCCAAGATATGGAAGTAACCTAAGTGCCCATCAATAGATGACTAGATAAAGAAGAGGTGGTACACATATACAATGGAATATTACTCAGCCATAAAAAAGAATGAAAATTGCCATTTGCAACAACGTAGATGGAACTTTGGGACATCATACCAAGTGAAATAAGTCAGACAGAGAAAGGCAAATACTATATGATTTTGCTCATATGTAGAATCTAAAAAACAAAATAAATGAACAAACAAACGTATAGACACAGAGAACAAACTGATTGTTGCCACAGGAGAGGGGCTGGGAGGGTGGGCGAAAAAGGTGAAAGGGGATTATAAGGTACAAACTTCCAGTAATAAAATAAATGTCATGGGAATGTAAAGTACACCACAGAAAATATATTCCATAATAATGTATTAACTTTGCATCATGAGAGATGGTTACTAGACTTAACATGGTATTTAAATGCCAAATCACTACAACAGTACACTGAAAATGTAATACTGTATGCCAACTATATTTCAATTTTTTAAAAAAGTGTGTAAACTGAAAAAAAATTGATGGTGATTGCTTTAAAGAAACAGAAATGGGGTACCAGGGTACAGAGAGACTTATATTTGTCATCTTATATGTTTCTATAGCTTTTTAGTGCTGTGAAATTATATTACTTTGTCACTATAAATATGAATAATTTATGAGCTATTAAAAATTAAAAGTAATAGATGCTTGTTACGGAAAATCTGGAAAATATGAAAAAGGATAAAGAAGAAATTAAAAGTTAAACGATAATACAACCACGCATATAATAATATGATTAACATTTTTCTTCCTATGATCTTGATGTTATATTCAGGCTTTCTTCAAAACTGATATAGATTTATCAATCAGTTATCCCTGCTCTCCAGCATCCTCAAAGTCTTCCTCTTAACTAAATCCTTAATTTCTATCCATAAAAATATTTAGATTTGTCCTAAGCTAAAGAAAAATTCCCTCAAATATGCCAACTCCTTAAGATAGGCTAAAACTCTCTGAGGATTTTTTCGAACCAAACATCACAAAACACTATTGCCTCTATTTCTTTATCAATCTTGTGCCTCCAACCCATTGCTTTTACTGAAAATGCCCTATCCAAGGTCTTCAAATACATCCAAATGACCAAATGAAGTCAAATGGCCTTTCATCATTTCTTACTCATCATGACCACTCTGTCATTTGCCATTGCTGAGCAACTCTTTCCTTCTTACACGCTCCTCTGCCCAGTATGTCCATGGCAGTGTATCAACCTACCCAACCACGTCCTCTCTATTTATCTGTCCTCTCTTTCCTGACAAAACAGCACTTCTTCCTCCCATCACCTAAACGTCGTTATGTACCAAGGCGAATACTTTGGTTCTCAGCAGTTTTCATTCTAATAATAATGAAAGCCACATTCCTTATACTCAACCCAAGAGAACTACTAATGTCTCCGAAAAAGATACAAAACAGAACAGGCCTAGGATGGACCATCAAGAGATGTCTAAAGTTGGTGGATTGGGTCAGAGAAGAAAGGAGGACACAGAGGAAAAGGAAGGAATTTAGAAAAATAGTTCTTAGTACGCATAAGACACTATGCCAGGTTCTTTCATATACATTATATATATATGTAATATATAATATAATATTATATATATATATATATATATATATATATATATATATATATATATATATATATATATATTACCCTGTTTAGTTCTCAACACAAGCCTGTGAGCCAGGTATTATTTCTCTTTATGGGAGTTAAGTAGTAGCACAAAACCCCATAGCTATAATTCAGGTTGCCTGATGAGGAAGGCAGCATGGTGTAATGGAAAGAAGAGAGGCTTTGGGATGACATGGCTTTAACTTCAAAATTAGCTGCTGCATGACTTTCGCCAAACCACTTAACACACTGGTTTTCAGCTTTCTCATTTATAAAATGGGAACAAAATTAGTTGATAACAAATGAAAGAATTGTAAATCTGGTGTATAAAGTACCTAATATTTAGGTAGTGCTCACCAGTCATTGTGGTTATTATTCTGACTCTATAAAAAACAGGTTACTTTCATAACAAAAGAGAATGCTATGAAAGGCAAAGGAAGAAAGAGTTTCAGGGAGAGAAACTAATGCTTCTTATAAGGCATAGACTCAAGCCCAGACTGAAGCCTGCCTGGGCTTTTCATGGCTGTACGACCTTAGTGAAAAGCTCTTGGCAATTCTCTGTCTACAAGAAGCAGGTCTGTGAGACAGGCAAAGAAGTGTGCCCTCTGTGTCTGAGCAAGAGTCAGTGAAATAACACAAGTCATAGCCATCTTGTGAGCTGGGAAAATGCTCGATCCAGTAACTCATATTGCCAAGAGATCATGTCCCCAAATAAAAGTGCTCATATCACCACTGAATCTTAAGAGAAGCCATGGCTATCCTTTCTGGATTAGATGTTTTGACAAATTTTTTTTTTTAAAAATGCATATTTTTGAAAGGAACAGCAATAAAAAAGCAAAGCATCTTAAATCTGTGGATTTAGAAAGATCGGACTACAAAAATGCTGAATATTCTCCATATGTCCTTCATAGCATTAGAAAAGTCTTAACATTTCTTTTGCCATAAAAATAAATAAAAAATGTGAAAATCAGCATGGTAAACCAAAAGTGAACAGACTAAAAGAAAAACACAAGCTGACCAGAAGAATCAAGAGAAGCATTATATAGCCCATTGAAATATTTCAGACAGCAGCTGCAGACTGTTCCCAGACACTCTGATAACAGAGAACCTAATTAGTTTTCCTTGCCGAAGAAAAAGCGAAGAACCGATGAGGTCAAAACTCAAATTAATTCAATTCGTCGAGTGTGTTTGTTTGAATAAATCCTCTCTTCTTGAAACTACAGGTCACAGAAGACATACAAGACACAAATAAAGGGCATAAAGAATACCCAGGTATTCACTCATTCATTCATCTATTAAATATTTAATACACACTGAGTATGTGCAAAAGATTGTGTGCTAAAAGTTGAAAATGAGGGTGACTAAGATGCAGTCTCTATTTTCTAGAGTCTCGTAGTCTTGTGGCGAGAGAGCAGCAGATAAACAGCCCCAGGACAGTTATCGGTGCATGCAAGAGGCTGCATAAAACACCACCAAGAAGGGATAACTGGAGGGATGGGTAGGGTGGGAGAGAACAGGTGGAGGGAGATGGGAAAAGATTTTCTAAGCTCAATGTGTAAGTCGAGAATTGAAGGACTAAGGATTTAGTCAGACAGGCCAAAGGCTAGAGCCATGAGAAAAGTAGGGAATTCCTGACAGAGAAAACAGTGTGTGCAAAGGCACAAATTTCCTAAACACTACAGGCCAGCGCCAGTGCAGAAAATTTTTTTTCCACAGCCTCTGGCAAAATGAGGAAAATGCAGGCCAAGAGTCAGGCTTTCATATTTTATTTTAATCAGCAGCCTTTCTTCTGAGATTATGTCCTTTCTGTAATTTGATGTTAACATGTAGTCTTTAATAAAACAGTTGTATTTTATAATTTCCTTACTTGCCAAAATACAAAATTACCAACACTGTCCACTTATTTATTTGGTAATTTTCTAACCCACTAAATCCTAACATTGGGAGACCCTGAGCACGATTAACAGAGTCACAAGTACCATGTTTCCCCCAAAATAAGACCGGGTCTTACATTAAGTTTTGCTCCAAAAGACGCATTAGGGCTTATGTTCAGGGGATGTCATCCTGAAAAATCATGCTAGGGCTGATTTTCCAGTTAGGTCTTATTTTCAGGGAAACACAGTACTTGGCATGGATAGAAGGTCGAATATACCTGGTAAATAAACATGTAATAGTTTACAAAGGAGATTAAATTCAGAAAGTTAGCAGTGCCCAGACTGTGAAGGGCTTTATATGGCTGGTTAAGAAGTTTAGATTTTATCCCATAGGCAAAAAGGAGGGGAGGGACTTTCAAAGGGGTGAGGAATTAGCAAGTTTGATATTGAGCCAGTCACTTTCTTTCTGTGGTGCTTGTTTGTAAAATGCCGATGCTGATAACCACCCCACCTACCAGACTTATGGATGCTTACATCAAAATCAAGATGAGCTGGTGAAATATTCCATAAATTCTAAAGGTAAAGAGTTAATATTAATATGATCCTCCCTGTCCTCTAAATAAACATATAAACTAATGAGCTTTTAAACTCTTGCCTCTTGCTCTTTTTGCCCGGATCACTTTTAGCCAGGATACTGGACCAACAGATCCTAGTGACAGGACACGAAGTGATGAAAACAGTAAGACACTTCTCGAGTTCTAACAGTCAAATGTCTCTCCACAAATTTTAGTCTTTCTTTGTAACAAAGGACCACCTACTAACAATCTACAATTTTTAAGTGTTATTAAAAATTAGTATTCCAATACTAGAATTACCACATGTTTAGAGTTTACCAAGGATTCTCATTCAACATTCTATAAAGAAGCCTGGTTGCCCTGCAACACTTGGCTCTATAACAATGCTTCTTTTGTGCCTGACACATGCAGTTTTAAAATTGCCACAATTGTTCAAAAAGACATGGTTCATCAGCACATCATCAGTGTTGTGGGGAATTGGCTGTGATTTTTCATTGCTACTGCTCTTGTTTGTAAATGTAAATTACTCCAGTCATTGCTGGATTAACCAAAAGGCAGACTGTGTTTGTAGTTGTTATGCCAACCCAGTAGGAGCATCACAGAATTTTTTTTTAAAAATTAATAATTTGATACTTGAATTCTTAAAAGGCATTAAAGTAGTCATTAGGTGCAAATTCTAAATACTTTGCTAAACCGACTATACCATGTATTTTTTATTAACTTAGCAAAAAAAACTTTAGTTTCTTGTGCATTATTGGACTAACTGGTATGTACAGATGAATATTTACACTGACAATATTTTATGCTATAATTTTTTAACAACTTTGAGATATACCTGTATTGTTTACAGGTCAAATATGAATCATCCATAAATATGGTGGTATAGTAATAGTTCGTAGTAGGCTTTGGAAACAAACTATCCTGAATTTGAGTTCTGCCTCCATATCTCTCTATATATGAGACCTTGGGTATGTCTCATAAAGTCACTCAGCTTCATTTTCTCAAATGGAAAACAAGAATGAAAAGGTACTTACCTTATAGGTTAATAAAGGCACTAAATAAGAGCGTACTTTGCATCAAACCTGTCGCATCTCTCAAAGGTAGCTATTATTATTATTATTATTATTATTATTATTATTATTGAATTCATTTTCAACATAAAATAAAAATAGGTAAAAGAGGAGGACAAGAAAACTCAGTGCATTAAAGCCACCATATAAACATACTTTTTTATCAACAAAGAAAACAGAAAAAGCACAGAACAAATGTTGGAAGAGTTATTTCCACACAGAAGCCAGCAGGGATAGAAAACGAGATAATGTGCAAGGGAGCTGAAAATGTGAAGAAGCAAGAGGATTCCAGACTGTGCCAAAGGGCTGGGGTAACCATTTGTCCACAAATGTCACCGTATTTCAGTGATCCTAGAGAACTAAGCCAGGTACCGCTGATGTTCAACAACAAAATAGAATTTTTGGAATGTCCGCTTAATTATACCGATATTCATAAATTTATGCATATGCTCGATTTACCAATTTTATGGCAATTGCTTTAACTTCTCACACAGGTACTTTTATATCTGGAATATGCTAGGAGTGTCCATGGAGCGGAGGCATGTGTTGTCAGCAGGAAGCTGTCCCAGGCCATATGGGCTGGCTACTCATTGGTAAAATACCTGGCACCAGCAAATATGCTCTATTTACACCTTGGTATTTGCTCACAATACAAATTTAGAGATTTTCATTTTTTAAAAATGTCTGTATATTGAAAAAATATGTTGGTTATATTTGCTCTACTTATGAGTGTCTATGTTTGGGTGTGTTGCAGGGCAAAGGGTGCACGTGGAATAATCAAAAGCTTTGTGGTCATTAAAGCATTGGACTGGTTTATGTGAAGATGGATAAAGGAAGGGGGAAAGTATGTCAAGGAGTCTGCCTCTCCCTTCTATCCAGACCCTCCCTTGCTCAACCTAGTGCACCAACATCCACTGCACAATGGGCCAGAACAGAAGGATTCACAAAGTAACTAATGTGGAACTGGTCTGGTCTTACACTCTCCTCCATGCTCACAAGTACTAGCATTCACTGTAGACTGTCAGTCATAAAAGAGCTCTCAAATACGCCTTATCCCATATTATCAAAGAAGAAGAAGGAAGCCGGCCCATAGATCTCCTAACAGAGTTTTAACCTCCTTCTCTATTGATGCCATCATGGTGATAATTTGGACTTTTCACTCATGGAGCACCTACAGGAGAATCACTTGAGACAATTCAACATATTACTGATGACAGAGCTATGAGAATGCATGAAGACTCCCATCTGAAAACTGGAAAAATATCAAAGAAAAAAATGAAATAATAACTGGCTCAACTGGCAAAAGAAACCTCAATTCCAGCCCAGATTCTATGACTCAACACAAGAGGTCATAAATAATGGCAATTTGCCTGTCAGTTCAGTTGTGAATAGCAGCACTTGAGGCTCAAACCTTATTTATTGTGCATGTTCCCTCTCTTCTATTAACTCTACTAAATAATCTTTTTTTCGTCTGGAAGGTTTTCTACTGAGTCTCTTAGATCTACCGATACCATGATATTCCCATCATCTGCACTCTACATAGGGATCTTCACATGACTGTTTTTTAACTCACGTCCTTACCTCTGCCAATCTGCCCCCACGACACTACAAGGTTCATGCTCTTAATCATATTCTGAGTTACTTCCATAACTAAGAACTTAAAAAAAAAATGAAATGATTTTTCATTTTCTGTTTCAAACTCCTATTAAACCATATCCTAACTGCCCAAGATTTTCTTTTCATTTCTCACACTCACTTGTTCTGTTCAAAGCAACCATTCTGGACTAACTTGAAACCCAAAACCATTTCTCATGCTCTTTCTCATGTTCAAAATGTGCCATTACTATTTCTCTGCCACTTCAAATTCCACTCATCCTTCAAGAATAAGTTCTGCATTCTCTACTCTTAGGTACCAGTACTTAGTGGTCTGAACCATTGTCTACAAACACCTGGAGGTCAGAGACTATGCCTTACACCAGGGGTGTCCAAGCTTTTTTCAACAGTTTTCACCACGGGCTATATGCGGTAAAATACACAAACAGCTGGGCCACTCACTCGTGGTGAAGTAAGCATTGCCTCACCTGGTTTATTTAAGTAAACTAAATATATTTTTGGAATTTGCTGCGGGCCAATTAACAATGGATCATGGGCCGCAGTTGGCCCATGGGCCGCAGTTTGGACACCCCTGCCTTATAATTTATTCCTATCTCTCCTCATAGTTACCATCACAGTAGGAGCTCAAAAATGATTTGTTGGAAAAAAAGAAAAAAAGATGTGCTAAGCCGAGTTGTAAATTCCATCACTTGCAAGTAAGAAGTTTCTATTTTTGTCATTTTTCCTACTCCTTTCCCATCCCCATCTCAACCACCTATGACAAACCTGTGCTTTACTAACAAAAGACTTGATTTACAGCAATAAATTTTTCTCTGAAGTAGGATTCATGCAGAGAAAATACAGCAAAATTAACGCACACTGATTTTTAAAACCTATCCCTGTTTCTTCTCTTCTGAACAGGACTTCTATTTTGCCTCTTGCTTTCCATTTCCCTACAAAAATCCAAACTATTTTCCTACCCACCCTCCAGTGCTCCCTTCTAAAATAATGATATTTCCAGAAACCAGATTCATTTGATTTAAGGCTCTCACAGTGAGCTGTGTTTCCTGTCAAACTGAAGACCTTAGAGTAGTGAAGGGTAACAGGAGACCATGCAGCAAGAGTCCTCGAGATAATGCAGGAATTAAGGACTTGGAATAACTGGAAAAGAAGAAACTGGTTAAGGCAAACAAACAAATTTAGGAAGACACCCCCCCCCCCACACACACACACACACACACAATCCACTCACAGATAGCAATGCTATATGATGAAGTCCATCGTTCTTAAAGTCAGAAGTCCATCATACTTGCTTCCAGTCACTGTAATGGTATATCTGGATGCCTGGTATATCAATTGCAGATTTCCACCACAACGATTTAAACACAATGCATTCTGGGATGAGGTTTGGTAACCAGATTTAGAGGATCCATAAACAATAAGCGGGGTGGGGGGGGGGAGGATGAGTGGAAGAGAGAGAGAGAGAGATTAAGGGAGGGTAGCAGGGAAAGAGGTAGCAAAGGAGTGAGGGAAGGAGGGGGAGAGAAAAGGAGAAGGGAAAAAGAGAGAGGAGGAGGAGGGGAGAAGAAGAGGGGACAGTGGGAAGGAGAAAGTAAATAAAAAGAAGGGGGGAGGGAAAGGGAGGGAGAGAGAGGGAAGAAGGGATGGGGGAAGAGACAGAGACAGACAGAGAAGAAGAGAGAGCCCGGAAGCAAGCAAGCTTCCAAATCATTTTTGAGACCATGAGAGAAAATGCATAAAGTACGGGCCCTGAAGTCAGAGACTCCTAAATTTGCATTCTAACTCAGCCCCTCACTACCTCTCTAAGCTCCACTTTCTTTTTGTGTCAGTAACTTGCCCAAGGTCATAGAACAAGAAACTGCTGAGGGGTAAGATTCAACTGAAGAGGGGGACAGGGGAAAGAGAGGAACAATAAAGAAATCCAGCATTAAATTCACTGAAGAAACATTAAAAGCATGCCCATTAAAGAACACAAAACACAAGAAGTAAATACTAGAAAAAAGAAGAACCAACATACTTGAAGGTTGTCTTCAGACCACAGCAGAACACCACCCAATTAGCCCCACAAGCAGTATACCCAATAGGCAGTCTCAACAGGCACCAGAGTTCATTAAGGCAAACCCCACTCAGTGGAGAAAGCCCACTGCATAACAGCCTGTAAGTTGTGGACATGGCCAAACCCCACAGCCAATCAGCCTGAGGGTCAGTCCCAACCACTGATGTGCCAATAACAATCAAGGATAGCACACACAACCCACAAAAGGGACACTCCTGGAACACCCAGAACAGGTAACCAGCGAGAAAGTACCAGGGCACCTGGTACAACGTACCTGGGTACAACATAAGTCCACTTGGCCAAGACTGGGAGACATAGCAAATTTACCTAGTACATAGAGAAAAACACAGAGAATCAGTCAAAATGAGGAAACAAAGAAATACATCCCAAATAAAAGAACAGGAGAAAACTCCAGAAAAAGAACTAAATGAAATGGAGGCAAGCAACCTACCAGATAAACAGTTGAAAACAATGGTTATAAGGATGCTAAAGGAACTTAGTAAGAACTTCAACAAAGACATAGCAAGCATAAAAAAAAGGACATAGAAACCATAAAAAAGAACCAGTCAGAAGTAAAGAATATAATAACTGAAAAGAAGAATGCACTAAAAGGAATAATCACCAGTACACTAGATGAAGCAGAGGATCTAAGCAGTGATTTACAAGAGGCAGCAGAAAAAACCCAATCAACAGAAAAAACAAATAAGAATATTTTTTTTTTAAATGAGGGGAATTTAAGAGACTT
Source organism: Rhinolophus hipposideros (assembly GCF_964194185.1). Taxonomy (NCBI): domain Eukaryota; kingdom Metazoa; phylum Chordata; class Mammalia; order Chiroptera; family Rhinolophidae; genus Rhinolophus; species Rhinolophus hipposideros. Next base: position 34,435,856 of record NC_138055.1, read on the forward strand.
CTGGGACAACGTCAAGCCTAAGAACATTCACATCATGGGGTACCAGAAGGAGAGGAGAGAAAGTAAGGAATTGAGAAACTGTTTGAAAAAATAATGACTGGAAACTTCCCTAACCTGGTGAAGGAAAGGAAACACAAGCCCAGGAAGTTCAGAGTCCCAAACAAGAGGACCCCAAATAGGCCCACATCAAGACACATTATAATTAAAATGGAAAATGTTAAAGACAAAGAGAAAATCCTAAAAGCAGCAAGAGAAAGGCAACTAGTAACTTATAAGGGAGCTCCGATAAGATTACCAGCTGATTTCTCAACAGAAACTTTGTAATCAGAAGGGATTGGCACAAAATATTCAACGTGCTGAAAAGCAAGGACCTAAAACCAAGGGTACTCTACCCAGCAAGGCTATCATTTAGAATCCAAGGACAGATAAAGAGCTTCCCAGAAAGAAAAAAGAAAAAAAAGCTAAAGCTTTTAATCACAACCAAACCAGTATCACAAGGAAACTTAGAGGGACTTCTTTAAGATGGAGAAAATAAAAAAAGATCAAAATTATAAATAATAAAATGGCAATGGCTACAAACCAACAATAATTTTCATTGTAAATGGATTAAATGCTCCAATCAAAAGAAATAGGAGGGTTGAATGGATAAGAAAACAAAACCTTTACACATGCTGTCTAAAAGGACTCTCCAGATCAAACACACACAGACTAAAAGTAAAGGAACAAAGATATTTCATGAAAATGGAAACAAAAAATAAGTTGAAGTAGCAATACTTACACCAAACAAAACAGACTTCAAAAGAAAGGCTGTAACAAGAGACAAAGAAGGACTCAGTAATCCCACTTCTTGGTATTTATCCAAAGAACCCCAAAATGCTACTTCGAGGGGACCAGTGCATCAATCTGTTCATTGCAGCATTGTTTATAATGGCCAAGATGTGGGGGCAGCCTGGGTGTTCATCAATGGAAGAATGGATAAAGAGTAGGTGGTACATATATACAACAGAATATTGCTCAGCCAGGGAAGGGGATGGGTTCTTGCCATTTGTGGTGGCATGGACAGACCTGGAGGGTATTATGCTGAGTGGAGTGTCAGACAGAGAAAGAAAGATGCAATGAAATTTCACTTATATGTGAAATGTAAAGAACAAAGTAAACAAACAAAACAGAAACAAACTCATATATACATAAAATATTTTGATGGCTGCCACATGGGAAGGGTTTTGGGGGTGTGGGTGAAAAAGGGGAAGGGATTAGAAGTACAAATTGGTTGTTACAAAGTAGTTATGGGTATGTATGGTATAGCATAAGGATTATAGTCAATAATATCACAATAACTATGTATGGTATCAGATGGATACTAGATTTGTTGGGGTGGTAGATGGGAAGTGGTTGGGGGGCAGGGTGAAAAAGATGAAGGGATTAAGAAGTACAAATTGGTAATTACAAAATAGTCATAGGGACGTAAAGTAAAGCACAGGAATATGGTTAATGATATGGTAATAACTATGTATTCTGCCAGGTGGGTACTAGTCAGGGGAATCGCTTCTTAAATTACATAAATGTCTAACCACTATGCTGTACACCTGAAATTAATATAAAATAATATTGAATATCAACTGTAATTGAAACATTTAAAAAGGCGGGAAAAGGTGAAGGAGAATAAGAGGTCTAGATTTCCAGGTATAAAACAAACAAGTCATGGGGACGTAACGTATAGCATAGAGAATATTATCAATAATATTGTGATAACATCATATGGTTTCAGATGGTTGCTGGACTTATGGTGATCACTTCTTTAGGTGTATAAATGTTGACTAAGTATGATGGACCCCTGAAACTAATATAGTATTGTATGTTAGCTATATTTTAATAAAAGTCTTGTAAAAATAAGAACACATAGGGAAAATATGTGATCTCTACCTAATTATACTAAAATAAATGACAAATCAATTTAAAATTTAAATGCAAAAAGTTAAATCATAAAATATCAGATGAAAATATCTTGGACTGTAAGAATCAGGACAGAATGGTTCAAAAGTCATTAAAAAACTGATGAAGTTGATTGCCTGATTATTTTAAAGTCTACAGAAAAAATAAAAAATAAACATAAACATAAGAAAAGCAAAAGACAAATTGGAAAAAAATATTTGCCACAGATATGACCAAAAAAGAATCTGTTAAAAGATTCTTTGCAAACACAGGACACTTTGGGTATCAAAAAAGAGATGAGCAACTCAAGAAGTAAGTAGCAAAGACATGGAAATGTCCTTCACAGGAGAGGAAATCCTCAGAAATAAAGAACAAAACTCAGTCTCACTAAATCATTAAAAATATAATTTCTTACCTATATACTAGCATAACATTTTTTTAAATTAAAGTTTATTGGGGGTGACAATTGTTAGTAAAGTTACATAGATTTCAGGTGTACAATTCTGTAATACATTATCTATATCTCACATTGTGTGTTCACCACCTAGAGTCAGTTCTCTTTCCACCACCATATATTATCAATACATTTTAAAGTTAATAATATTCAGTATTGGAAAGGCCAACGGGCTCTTTGGTCACAATGGAAGACAATTCATAAATATCAATTTAAAATTAAACGTGTTGCTTTGTGACCCTGAAATTTTCTCGTCAGGAAGCTATCCTGTAGAGATAATTGCAGAAGAACAATATATTTCCTTTTTGGTTTAAAAAGAAGGAAGGAAGGAAGGAAGGAAGGAAGGAAGGAAGGAAGGAAGGAAGGAAGGAAGGAAGGAAGGAAGGAAGGAAGGAAGGAAGGAAGGAAGGAAGGAAGGAAGGAAGGAAGGAAGGAAAGAGGGAGGGAGGGAGGGAAGGAAGGAAGGAAGGAAGGAAAAGACACTATGTTCAACCCTAAAATGGAACTTCATATACTCTCCATCTTTTTTACTGAGATAGAATTGCTTTGTAGTACACATACTAAATGAGGTATCTACTGACAGATAAGTTGTGGGTAGGAAAAGAAGGATGTTGTTAAAAACAATTTTGTAATATGATTTGATTATTACTTAATTAATCTGTTATTTATTACTATATAGCAAATTATTCCAAAATTCAGCAGCTTCAAACAACAAAGACTTATTTTCTCACATAGGGTCAGGTGTGCCTTAGATGGAAGGTTCTGGCTCAGGGTCTCTCATGAAGTTGCAATCAAGCTGTCGCCTGAGGCTGCAGTCTTCTAAAGCTGGAGGATCCATTTGACTGTTCATCTCCTTGTTTGCTGGTGACCTCGGTTCCCTACTGACCACTGACTAGACACCTTAGTTTCTTACTACGTGTCCCTTATCACAGTTCCATAAATTCCCTGAGGGTCCTCACAACATGATAGCTGCTGTCTCTCAGAGCAAGTGATCCAAAAAGAGAAAAAAGAGCATGTAAAATGGAAGCCATGGTCTTTACAACTTAATCTCAGAAGTGATATACCCTCACTTCTGCAGTATTCTATCCTATTCTAGAAGTGAATCACTAAATCCAGCCTACATTTAAAGGAAGGGGATGGCACATGAATATCAGGAGGTGGGGACCATTGGGAGCCATCTTAGAGGACATCACTATATACAGAAAATACACATATGGAGTATATCTAGATGTTTCTATAAATGTAGACAGAAAAACTCACATACAGTAGGGGGATTACACATCCTGGTTTGTTTGAAATAGTCCTAGTTTATGCCTGTAGTCCTGGAATAATGATAGTATTTTACCTTAAGTATCCCAGCTTGGATAATAAATTATACTCTGAAAAGGAGAACGTCTGAAAGGATACACATTAAAACATTCACATTGCTTACCTCTAAGAAACGAGATTAAGGAGATACATGTTTGCTTAATATACACTTGTATAAAGCTTATCATTTACAATAGAAATGCATTATCTTAATAAAGAATTTTCAAAAAACATAAATTGTACATTAGACCTCTAGATTATCTTTCAGAATAACTCAAAATATTATCACATGGATTCCATTTCAGAGACAGTGACCGACCCCAAAAGAAAATCCCCTGGGGATGTCAGTACTGGAGAGAAGAGAAAGAATAACTTCTCTGTTCAGATGACACAGAAATAGTCTCCACACAGTTGGCTACTCCACTCCTGTTTCTCACAGTTGTACAGGTTTTAGTTCTTCTCACCATAGCATAGTTGGTATCATTTTGTGGCATCCATCTTACAGATATAAAAGGGAATTAAGCAAGTGAGCTATGACAGCTAAGTAGAAGAGAAAAAAAAAGAAAAAACCCTAAAAGTAACCAACTGTGATCAGAGACTTTAGGCAGAGAGAGAAAGGAGACACAGTCCCCATGACTGCAGTTCACAGCTTTTTTTGCAAGATCCTTGAGGAGTGGGTGGTAAAAACAGCCTTGGATATTAACAATAGTGAAATACAGCAAGTGTTAATTCACGTTCACAGACTGGTATTTTATCATTTGACATTATTTCCTTTGAGTTAAAACACTGCACTATAAGGAAGTATCAGGCTATAACTTGAAGCCCTGAATGTCAATATGGGTCTTACTGCAAAGGATCAATTCAGCAGAGTAAGGAGCCTAGAGCCCTAGATCCCATGAGCCTTAGAGCCAGAGAGACGTTTACTAACTGCATAATCCCAAGCAAAATTCTTAAGCTCTTTTCATTTCAGATTCTCCATCAATAAAATATAACTATCTTAGTCTTTTCAACAAATGGTGCTGAGATAACTGGACATCCACACACAAAAGAAATGAATTAGACACAGGTTTTACACCATGCACAAAACTAACCCAAATGGATTATAGACTTAAATGTAAAATGCAAAACTATAAAACTTCTAGAAGATAACATAAGGAGAAAACCTAGATGACCTTAGGTATGGCGATGCATTTTTAGATATAACACCAAAGGCACAATCCATGAAAGAAATAATTGATCAGCTGGGCTCCATTAAAATTAAAAACATCTGCCCTGTAAAAGACATTGTCAAGAGAATGAGAAGACAAGCCTGTAAAGGCACAGCTGATAAAGGACTGTTCTCCAAAATATGTAAAGAACTCTTAAAATTTAACGAGGAGAAAAAAACCTAATTTAACATGGGCAAAAGAAAAAAGTGAACTCATAGATACAGAGAACAGATTGGTAGCTGCCAGAGGCAGGAGAGGGGTGTGAAGTGGGTGAAGGAGGTAGAAAAAGTACAAACATCCAGTATTAAAATAAATAAGTCCTGGAGATATAACGTGCGGCATGATGACTGTAGTTATAGCTAATAATACTGCACTGTATATTTGAAAGTCGCTGAGAGTAGATTTTTAAAGTTCTCATCACAAGAAAAATAACTTTATAACCATGCGTGATGATGGTGGTTACTTAGACTTACTGTGGTGATCATTTCAGTTTATACAAATATTGAATCATTGTGTTTGTTATACACCTGAAAGTAATATAATATTATATGTCAATCATACCTCATTGAAAAAAATAAGCCAAAGACCTTCCAGACACCTCACCAGATGGCAAATAAGCATATGAAAAGATGCTGCACATCATATTCCATCAGGAAAATGCAAATTAAAATGACAGTGAGATTCCACTACACACCTGTCAGCATGGCCAAAATCCAGAACACTGACAACACCAAATACTAGCGAGGATGTGGAGCAACAGGAACTCTCGTTCATTGCTGGTGGGAATGCAAAATCATACAGCCACTTTGCAAGACTGTGTGGTGGTTTCTTACAAAATTAAACATACTTTTACCATACAATCCAACAATCACACTCCTTGGTATTTCCCCAAAGGAGCTGAACACTTATGTTCACACTTATGTTTACAGCAACTTTGTTTATGATTGACAAAACTTGGAAGCAACCAAGATGTCCTTCAGTAAGTGAATGGATAAAGAAACTGGTATATACATACAACGGAATATTACTCAGTGTTAAAAAGAAATGAGTTATCAAGCCATGAAAAGCCATGGAGGAAACTTACATGCATATTATTAAGTGAAAAGTGCCAATCTGAAAAAACTGCATACTGGATGATTCCAGCCAAATGACATTCTGGAAAAGGCAAAACTATGGAGAGAGTAAAAAGATCAGGGGTTTTTAGGCGTTAGGGGAGAGGGGAGGGATGAATAGGCAGAGAGCAGAGGATTTTTAGGGCAGTGAAACTACTCTGTATGATACTACATATAATGATGGCTCCATGTCATTACACGTTTGTTCAAATCCATAGGATGTACAACACCAAGAGCGAACTCTAAGGTAAAATTATGGACTTTGGGAGACTATAACATGTCAGTGTAGGTTCATCCATTATAAAAAATGTACAATTCCGATGGGGGAATTTTGGTAATGGGGGAGGGTATTCACGTGTGGGAGCAGAGACTATGTAGGAAATCTCTACTCTCCTCTCAGTTTTGCTGGGATCCTAAAACTGCTCTAAAAAATAAAGTCTCAAAAAAAAGAAAAAAAAAAAAAACAAGACCTAACCTGCCCTTGGGAATGTTTAAGAAGGAAGAAGGGAAAAGGAAAACATGGGCCAGGAAGGAGGGTGGCTTCTAGAAGCCGAAGACAGCCTTCAGTTGGCAGCCAGCAAGGAAATGACAACATTCTCCATACAACCACAAGGAAGTGAATTCTGCCAACAACCCCTCTGTGGAAGGGAATGGATCCTCCTCTAGAGCTTCTGAAAAGGAATGCAGCCTGCTGACACTGACTTTAACCCACTGAGACCCATGTTAGACTCCTAGCCTACAGAAACGTAAAATAATAAATCTGTGTTGTTTAGCGGTAGTGGGGGAAGGACTATCTTATAGGGCTGCTATGATAATGTGAACATACATAAATTATTTAAAAGAGGGTCTGACACATAGTAAGCATTCATTAAATATAGCTCTCAGAACGACTTACAATCTAAATGGCCTTAGGCAAATAATTATAGCCTGTTTCTATGTAAAATAAGTATAATGATATCTCCCTCATAGAGTATTCATGAATGTTAAATGATAACACCATGTAAAATGCCTAAAACAGTGCTTAGCATGTGGCAGACACAAAATAAATAACAACTAGGTTACTAAAAATATCATCATTGTCTGAAAAACAGCTGATTTTAAAGTCTAGGGTTAGACTGATATATTGTTCATGAAAGCATCTAGCATAGCGCTTGCACATAACTGGTGCTCAGTAAATGCTAATGAAATATGAATTTAATTTCCCATATTGCATCTCTATTTTAAAAGTCCAAAGAGGATGTTTTGGACTGCTTATAAATTATAAGCCTTGAAATCTGATACACCAAGAGCAATCTTCTGGCTTCTTTATAGGTTCCCTCCATTTGTTACAGGATATTCAGTGGGATCTAATGCTGGAATTAAGCCCAAAGCTGGAGAAATAGCTGCTAAATACTCCACATTCTGAGTTGAGAGGGCCACTGGATATGTAGCTAGACCCCCCAGCAGGGCTTGAGGTGGGGAGGTCTGATTTGCCATCCAGCCCCACTACCAAGACCAGTCCCAATCCTAGTCAACAAAAAAGAAAAACTGGGAGAGAGAGGACCCTGTTGAGAAGTAGAGATTCTTCCCTCCCCTGAAAAAGAGGGAATACCCAAGACACTCAGGACTAGGGGTACCTGGCCAGAGAGATATCATCTCCCAGCTAGACTCTGCTTAGCCAACACCTGTTGGTCGGCCTCCAAGTTTCCTGAGCTGGGGGGATAAAAAGGAAATGAGAAAGAATCTGCAGAAGAGTGACTCTAAAGGGGGAGGTGACAGTTGGAGACATTAATGGTTAAGTCTCCAAAATAGGGGGTGGGTGCGTGGATACCTTTTTGAAATGAGAAACCTTGAATCATCTGTTCAAGATGAACTGACCCAGTTGAGCATTTTGCTATTTCTGGGGCCCACAGGTATCCTTTTAAGAAACAGTGAATGATGGAGTTTTGTAAGGGCCCAAAACTTATCCAGGGGAAAGGTATAACAAAATGTGAGGGGTTTTTTCCCTTCTATCTTGGAATTATGGTCATGGACAAAACAGAGACTAACATGGGCCACGTGCCCCATCTTTTAAGTTCAGAAAGCTGCCAGAAGTCAGAACCAATCACCTCTCTACAGGTTTTCTAACAGTCCAGCCAGGTGATTCATACTGGGGAAGTACGGGGAGGAGTGATCAGCCTTGGGAGTGCCATGTTTGGGGGATGAAGCTATTGTCTGTCCACCCCTGTGGAGACTGGAGACAAGTGCTTTTCCTCCCTGCTGATACAGAGGGAAGAAGGAGTGGGGGAGTTCCAAAAGAATCACTTGTAAAGACTGTGAGAGTCTGCAATAAAGAGAAACAGACATTGTTTTTTGTTTCCTTGGCTCATTTGCTGCACTGGCTCTGCGCTATCTAGAAAGGAAAACAGAGATGGAAAGAGATGGTGAAGAGAGGGGTGGGCAGTGAAAAATCCCTTTTGAGTGCCAAGGATGGAATGTATACTAGTACTGCACCCTAGCAGGCTACCCAGCAGACAAAGGAACCAGTACAATATGACCTTACAGGATGTGGGCAGTCTGTCAGGGCTCACCTGAGAAGTTGCAATCACGGAGAGAAAGGACTGTAAATATTCATGTATTCCCTGCCCAATGGGGAAGAAGCGGTGCCTGAAAGAGGGGAGTGGGGCTCTGCATCCGAGAATGCCCTTCCCACTTCCACTCAGAGGTGCTGGAGGTTAAAGCGGTACTGAAGAAAGCAGAAATGGTAGACCCAAGAGTTTTCATTGAGCTTTAAAATCAAGAACACTGAGCTAAATACCAGAATAAGATTGTCCCAATAACCAAGGCGGATGCAAATGGACAAAATCTGGCAAAGCTGCTCAGAGACCCATTAGAGTCATCAAGGTGAAGCAGGGATGGGGGTCGGGCGGTAGATTTGACAACCCATAGTTGCAGCAGTGACTAGGAAAAAATAAAATGACTTTGTGTTTTTACCAGAAATTGAGACTCCCCAGCCCTCAGTGTTTTTGTCCTGTTTCCCACCCTTCCCCTTCCTGATGAGCTCCCATCCTTCTCTTCTCTGTATTATGGCAGGGGGGCTAGTTGGGTGGGGTCTGTTGCTTACAAAGTCAGCAATCTCCATCCAAGCCTGCCTGCCTCATGGTCTCTTTTATTCTCCTGGTAATTGAGCTTTGCCTCCCCCATGGACTCATGTATCTTTTAGCAGCGTTTTAAAGGGCTTTTCCTCTCTCACAGTTCACGTGTTGCATAGGTTAACCAGAGCCAACAGATATTATACCACTAACTGCACCAAGGCTTCTGGCCTCACAGTCTCGATGTAGGCCAAACACTGAATGGACCCAGGAGGCATTTAGGGACTCTCTGGGCTGTACCAAATCCAGAAATACACAGCTGAATTCTGAGAGTGAACTTAAACTTTGGCTTGTTTTCCCTCCATAAAAAGGGGCTGAGAGACTTTTTGGACACCAGAGCTGCTCCTGTAAATAATGTGTGCTATGTGCTTTTGTATGTCCTATGAGGGAAGGCCATGTCCTCCTGGCTAACCACTTTATTCTCAGCACCTATATGCCTGGTACACAGAAGGCACTGAATAGATATTTCAAATGAATGGATTATGACACTGAATAGATTATAACAAAAGAATGAATGGAGGAGTGCATAAATGAATATAGTAGTGAATATGGCACGGGATCTTAATATTAGGCAATAAAGGAAATTAGCCCTGAGAGGTGTTCAGACCGCTGTAGACAGTCCTTTCAGGCAATCTAATTTTTTTAATCCTATCATGAATACGCATTAGGCACTTAGTAAGCCAGTGATGAGGGATCTAAAACAAATGCACAGGAAGTGAAGGACGTGGCGTAGAGATGACATAGCCCAACGTCAGCACAACCACCAACACTCAAGCTCCAGAAACCAAAACCAACAAAATACCATCATGGGATTTCTGTGCCTTTTTACCACACCCTCACCTTCCACTCAGGTGGGTATGATCTGCTCCAGATTCAAGGCCACAACTATTAATTATAGTAAATAGGAAAACAACACTTAAAGTAACAGAGTCAGAAAATACCATTGTGTTATTTAAGACAGTTTTCTTTTTCCTTGAATTCTCTACCTTATCATGAAGGAAAAGCTCATTTTTCTTTTTAAATTGCAGTTTTATTTCATTGCTAAAGTCCTACAACAATGACGCAAAGGGTCCCACAAAGGCACTGCCTTCTAACCGTAGATGAAACACTGTACTATTGATGGAGAGGAGAACCGTGACAGATAAAGTCACTGCTCAGGGCACTAAGTCAAAGCCTCATAGCAAGGTCTCCACAATGCTCAGTCAGGGGACAGTCTGCCACTGTACGTATCCAGTTGTATGGGAATCTGTCTTAGCTGCTTTGGCTTCTTGAAAATTCACTAAGAGGGATTTCATCACTTAATGTTAACAATTATTGTATGTCTGCTATATATGCAGTAATCACTACTCACACTGACAAACCTCAAATCTGCCCTTAGCCAAAAATATTTTTTTAATGAACCACCAAAGAAACCAGTTATAAGAATTGACGGTAGGGAAAAAAAAAAAACTGGCAAGAAACTACTTTTAGAAATATATACTAAGATAAACTGATAAATATTTAAGATGTATACACAAACATGTTCATCACATCGTTATTTATAGCAGTGAGAAATTGCAAGAATACAAATATCCAATAACAGTGGATTAATTAAATAAATTAACTATCCTAACAAAGGAAAATTTTACAGCTATTGAACAGGGATAATGTAAATCTACATATACTGTTACCAGAAAAATATTCACAATGTACTGTCAACTTCATTATATTTTTGTTTTACCCACATGCACCCAGAGGGATGGAATGGTCTGGAAGAATATGTACCAAAATATTAGCAACGCTTATTTCTAGGTAATTAAATGTCAGTCATTTTTACAAATGAAAATAGCATTGCTCTTATCGTTTAAATGCCAACTTTGCGAAAGTAGAACTCTTTAAAGAGACTTTGTGATTTTCGGTGTTCAGTATTTACCAAATATATGTGGAGAAATTTTTAAAGAAAAAAATCTAACATGCAAATTTCGATATCTTTTTAAGGATATTTTTGAAGAAAGTTATTTGTTCCAATATGGCAATATCTTTTAACTCACTGTAAATAATTTTTTCCAAAATAAAAGTCATAAAGCTATTTTATCACAAGCTTGAAAGTTAAAAATTACTTAATTTTATGAGAAAATGTTAAACATTGAGTGAATTAAAGAGGATATAAAACAATTTAGTAATACATACATATGCAGACAAATATGCACAAAAGAAACAGTGTTTACAATGAATACTTCTGAGAGATGAAATTATGAGTGGGTTTTTCCTCCATTCTACTACATTTAAAATTTTTTTACAGTACCTACTACTTCCAAAATCAGACAAATAATAAGCACTCTAATTTTTTATAATAAGCATAAGGAACATAAAGTCAGGTATATATTGGTTGTATTGATAACTGAAACAAGCACTTTGTTCAAAACGTTCTTTCTTATTACACTCACTTGGAAATCTCTGATAGTATACTCTGTTACTTAAGCCCTGAATAATGGAGAATGTGTAGCTCTGAATTCATTTCAGCTTCCTTCTGGTACCTAATTAAAGGAGTGACACAGCTCTTGTGGTCTTGGCTGCTTCCCTCTCACACAATGCTATAGCTAGAAGATAGTCGAACAGAAAGGGGAAAAAATCAATAGCTTTGGAACTCAGCATAATTATCTGAAACAGATAAGCCCTTGAAACACTACATTACTCAATTTCTTACTGACTTAATTAATAACACTAGACTAGACTATAAATTTTATAAAATCAGGAACCATGTCTTACTTTCATCACTGTATCCCAGCATCTGCCTGGCACATATAGGCAGTTAGTAAATATGGATGGATGAATGAATGAATGAATGAATGAATGGATGAATAGGTGATTTATGTCTGGGCTCTGTTATCTTCCCTAAAATTCTGCTGATGGCTTTATAGCATCCTTAGTACTAACACTATAAAAAAAGAGGGTGTGTCATAAGGTCACATTTCATTGTCTTATATTCTATTACTGAAAATACAAGTAATAGGCATAGGATGTGTCCCAGGAAGCAGCTTTTCTCAACTTTATGGCTTAATAATTAGCAATTATTCAGTACCTAATCCTCTCAAGGTAAGTACTGCCCAGAAAGGCCAACTAAATTTTTCAAGGTTCCAAAGTTAATAAGCAACACAACCAAGATAACAACCTGATTCTCTGGGGCCCCAAAGTCCAGACTCTTTCTAGGTAGGAACAGCATTCTGTCATCTCACCCAGTCAGGTGAGAATGGCTATGAATTCTACACTAATTATCTCACTTAATTGTCATCATAACCCTATGAAGTGGGTCAGCATATTATACCATTTTTCAGATGAAAAAACAAATAAACAGAGATTAAGCAGCTCGCTGAAGGCCACACAGCTCTCAGTAGAGCCAAAATAGAATAAAAAGCTAAAAAGTATTGTTGATAGAAGTCTATCAACTCTGTTATAATGATACATAGTCAGCATCACTTCCAAGATGATTTACAACTTTGTCAAAAGACAAACTGGCCATACTCTACACTTATTCAATTGATCCAACTAGTTTCCTAAACCCTCTTCTCCAAAATGAAGATGAATAGGCTTCCAAGATGCAAAAAACCACCCCATCTGCAAAGCAGAGGACAAAAGTACAAATGTATCTAAATATTTAAAAGTTATCATCAAATCAACAAACATAAAAAATATATTCCATCCTCCTGTCCTTTACCCTGGACAAATATACCTGCATAACAACCTAGAATGCCAGATTCAAATTTAGGCTCCTCAGACTCCAGGAAGTTTGGTGCTACTAGACATGACAACACAGCAAGAGCGCCCCTGAGTATACATGTGAACCGTGCAGTCCCATATCCAAGTTCCTTCCACAGCTTTCCCCTTCCGCCAAGACCTGTTCCTTGGCCATCCCTTGAGCCTAGGACTGCACACAGCAGTGGGGCAAAGTCCCCCTCAGCATGAGAGGTGGGGAAAACGCCTCCACACAGGCAGGCAGGCTATAGAAGTGGGCATGGGTCGTTTGGACAGAGAATTCCAGGGTCTACAAAAGCCTCATTGATGCCCTGCCTTGTTAAGAAGGACTGAAACCAGAGGACCAATGAGGTCCCCGGAAAGCAGGGCACAGAGCCAGGACTCCTCTTGCCAGAGTTAAGGGGGACACTGATGAGAACCCTAGCCAGCTCTCACACAGGCTTTCAATAGAGGCAGCTGATTATAGTAAATCTCCCACAAAGCATCCCCCATCCTTACGCTTCTCTAACTAAGACCTGGCCATCCATCAAAGTACAATTCATTCACTCTTCTTCCAGTAGTCAAAGCATTTATAGTTTGTAGTTTCTAAATTTGTCTCTTAATTGCATGATGTTTGCTGAGTTTTTAAAATCTTATCAACTGGGTTAGTTTTGTTTGTCTAAAGCAGTGGTTCTCAACTGGGGCGATTTTACCCCCCAGGAGACGTTTTGCTAAGTGTGAAGACACATGTGTTTGTCTCATTTAGTGGACAGGGGCCATGGATGCTGCTGAACATTCTACAACATAAGGGACAACCCTTCACAATGAAGAATTATCCAGCCCAAAATGTTAGTGGTGCTGAGACTAGGAAACTGCTCTAGAGTAAGAACATTCTGAGAATAGAGAAGCTGTCATTTACTCCTTCGATTCTCACATGGCCAAGTGCTGGACCTCATTAAGTATTTGTTGCCTGACTGTCTACCTGGTCCCACACCTTTCTAAAACGCTCATTCATGCAGTAATTCAAAAATTAGTGTGCCGGGAACCGTGCTCAGCTCTGGGAATGCAAATATGAATGAATCAGCAGAAAAGGCAACCACCTACTACTATTAATACATCATGCAAAATGCATGCATCACTAGCAGATATTTGTACTCGTATATTTTTCTATTCATTATGCCTCCCTTCCTTAGCCTATAAATTTCAAGAAAGTAAGTTCACTGTTATAGTTCCAGTATCTTCCACAGTAATAGTGGTAGACACATAGTGGTAGATATTTTGGATAAATGAAAGAAATGCAAGAACATCCACAAGGTATTTTTTAAAAAGCAGAAAGGAGAAGTATCTAACGTAGCATGGGGAGGAATGAAGGAGTAAGGGAAACTGCCTTGAGAAGAGCTAACAGGGATTAAGCATGAATTATATGCCAGAAACAGTTCTAAACATTTTCAACACATCTATTCTAATGCTCACAACAACCCTACCAGAAGACACATGTTAAAGATGAGAAAAACGGGCAATGGAGGCTGACCTGCTGAAGAATACAACAAATGGTGGGATCAGGATTTGAACATAGCTAACTTTGGAACTTTTGCTCTTAACCGCTAGACTGCACAGTCAAGAGACGAGTAAGACTTGGCCAGAGGTGAGAAGCAAGAGGTGAGGACTCGAAGGAAAACATTCTAAGTAGAGGGAATGATACAAGCAAAACCAGCACAGCCTGGCTTATTTCAGGAACTCTAACCCTTACCAACATAACTAAAGCATAAAGAGGAAAACTGATAAAAGATAATGTTGGAGAAGTAATCGTGGCCAGATCCTAAGAGACATATACAGCAATGCTTCATTTATCCAAGATTATCAGGGAAGGAGCACAAAGCTTTTAATCAAATAGCTCTGGGTTGAAAAGCCAACCCCATCATTTTGTTAAAAGATTTCTCTGAGCATTTATTTCCTTATCTGAAAAAGAAAGAACATACAAATATCTACTTTAATAAGTAGCTGTGGGAACAAAAGTAAACAAACATAAGAACTAAGAACCAGGCCTGGTACATTTTTGTGTGTCCAATAAGTGTTAACAATTTAATTTTGCAATTGTCGTTAGTGCTAAACTTTTCTCACATTTATAAATCTGCAACATAATTGAAGCTTATTTTCTCAAGCACTACAACTTATTGAACCATCATTTTCCTTATCTAATTGTAAAGTGAATTCTACAAATCCCCCAACCTGAGACTTACATCTCATGACTACAGATGGCTGCACCTGTCCCAACCTCTCTACCACCTCCAGTGCCCTTTTGCAGCCAAAGGCACAGCTGTGGAAATACCTGAAACTTCTGGTATCCCTGGATTTAAAAATAGGGACATAATGATAGAACTGCTTAGAATAGTGTTTCATTCAGAATTTAGGAAAGGAAAGAGGAACATAGCTGCTTAGAGTGATGGTTACCACCCAGTGAATAGAAGGGATTTTCAAAGCATTTTGGTGTGTTGTCCCCTATCCCCAAATCCACCAGTAACCGTGATGTGCCATTTCTGCTGATGGCTAGCCCATGGCCAGTGCCCTTGGACACTTGATGTTTTGTTCATGTCTCCTGAGCGACACTGTAAGCCCATCTTAAGACTGTGAGCTGGCTTCCACCTACCTCCCAGTCTACCTTTCTACTATGTTGTCTGTGGGCCACTTACTAACTTTCCCCACAGGGAGCACACCAGGCCCTTCCACATCTCCCGGCTTTCGCCTTTGCTGTTGTCCCTGCCTGGAGCATCCTCCCACCTCACCTCCTAGGACTGCTACTCCATTTTACCATCCTTCAAGGCTTAGTACAAAAACCACCTCCTCTCTGATTTCCCTCCTTCTGACAAAATGAAATGCCACGTTCTGCAAACTTCCCCAGCACGTTGCTTATTTACAGTTACAACGACCATGTACTAAACAGAGGTATGTGGCGAGCATCATTGTAGGTGCTTTCTGTACGCTATCATGTCATTTTCACTTCAAACTTGTAAGAAATGATTATAAACCCCATCTTACAAATGGAGAACCTGAAGCTCTGAGTTGAGCTTACGAATCATCACACAACAAGAAAAGGACACAGCCAGAATTCCAGCCATGTTCTGAGTCCCCAAATCCATAGTTTTTCACTCTGCAATGTTGCCTCTCTTTGATGGCCCTATTTCCAGTTGGTTAATTATAGACATATATACCTGTCCCATCACAGAAAATGGGGGATTACAGGGGATTACAGAAAACCCCTTAATGATAGGGACCAGGGTATGCTAATCTTTATAAATGTGGATAATAATGTATTCATTTATACAAGGTTCTTAGGAGAATTAAGAGACAATATATTTAAAGCACTTAGCATAGTATCGTGCAAATAATAAGCACCAAATAATTTTTAGTTTTCTTGTTGTTGTTGTTATTGTTGTTGTTGTTGTTATCATGTCAGGTACCAGGAATAAAACCTTGCACATAAATTCTGAGCTGAAGTTTATTTCTGAGAAGCAACTGAAATGGGTAAGGACCTCATGGAAGAGACAAATGCTACTTTGACTTGGCATTTCCCCATAGTATTTGACTATTTAATCAGAAGCAACAAGAGTCGCATAGTAACTTTCTTGTTTCTATGCTAGGGTCAATTGATTTCTGTATCTTTCTACTGTCAGGTAGATGTTAGGAAAGCTTCCTAGTTAGTTCAAAAGTTTTGCAGCATTGTTACTTTCTTGCTGCCCTCTCTATTGGATTTGTGAAGGTTCCCCTCTGAGAAGTCAATACTTAACAAGTTCTGAGCTAGAAGAAAACCACAAAATTTTACAAAAGTAAAATGGAAGTACAAAGGGCAAAATGTATTCTAAAATTCTGGTGCTTATAAACGTAGTGAAACACTTTCTTTCATCCTCATAGCACTTAACAGTACTTTAAATCATATTTCTCTACTCGTTTGTTTTTGTCAGTCGCCCCCTAGAAGGAGGTAAGCTGTCTGAGAGGAAGCAATCTGTCCATCCTGTTCACTGCTTTCCCCCAGCGCCCAAGTCATACCTAGTACACAGCAGTAGTCACTTATATATTAGTCGATTGATCGCATTTATATGTACATATGATTATATATATATATGTACATGACATTATTCCATAGTTTATGAATAAAGGTGAATATATCCCTACACATAAGTGCATAGTGTACATTTATGTACATGTATTTGTGTAGAATATATTTCAAACTGGAAAATGCAGATACCTGTTTGCCAAAGTTGGATCTCCTGAACATAATAAAGGCTTCTGGCTGACCTTCTAATAGTATTTAACAAACATACACTACTACCTACATACTAACAATTCAGATGGTAAAAAAATGGATTTTATTAAACATAAAGAGTTAAAAAAAAATTTTTTTACTTAACAAACTATAATACTTTTATCTTTTTAAACCCCTCGTCCCAGTTCATTAGCTTTAGTGTGAGGGGTATAAGAGAGGGAGGCAGACTATGGACCAATAAACTTTCTCTACAAATTTGGCAGGTAAAATGTTCCAAATTTGTATGGACTGGCAAGATGTCCTTATTTAAGTTGTAACATATGCAGAAAATTATAACAATTATAGTAACACCATGGGCTAGGTAAATGTGCCACAGACTTAGCATCAGTTTCTTTTTTATTATTTAAACCTTATACCAACCCTAAAAGGTTGGTGTTATTACCCCATTTATAAATTAGGAAACTAAGACTTAAAGAGATAGAGTGACTTGCCAAAGATACTCTACTGTTTATCCAGTCATGGCACAGTCTGAAAACTCAGGGTTCTACTCTGAAACCCAAACTCTTTTCAGTAAGCAACAATGCCTCCTACACAGTGTTCCAGACACTAACTTGGAGGGATATGTGTTTAGGCAGTTTTTGCAGTATGTGCATTTTAATAAGTAATTCTCTGCACGTAAAGACTAGACCAAATGACAGCCAAACACACTGAAGATTACCCCAGGCTACAGACAGCAAGGGGCAAACGTGTCTCCACAACTATCAGTCTGTGTTTCTCAGAATATGGAGCATTTTCCACTTGATTACATCCTTCAAAAGAAATTTGTTTTCTAACAGAGCTTCATTATTCCTCCTCCTATACAAAACAGAAACGGACTTTCACTGCAAAGCAATGGGAAGTTCTTAACTCATTTCCTTATATTACTTGAAGTGAATGTGCTTTCTGTCTTCAGAGAAAAGAATCGCTGGACGCATGCTATGCCTTTGGGATGTTTTTGAGTCCGACAATCAATGCTGTGGAGGTGAGAGATTAGTCCTTATATACTTTTAAGGGGAGTGAGGTTATTTTAAACCCAATGAGAGCAGAATTCTAAAAAAAGAGAGAGAGAAAAATGGAAAGGCTTCCCTCCCAGGTTAGAGAAGAATTCAGATACCTTTTCCTGAAAGAATTGACTATTATTTCTTAGACCTTTTCAGGGGCAGGCCTGAGGTGGGGAGGGAAACCACATGTTTTAAAGCTTTTATTAATTTGTAGATATCTCTGAACACTTGTAACTAACAGTAATGAGGAACATGTAAATTGCCTCTCGCCTGCCCATAGAATACTTGGGAAGATCCTATGCAGAGCAAAGGAAAGCACCCTCACCCAGACCACTTGAATCACAGGAGGCACCAACTGCAGGATCATCAGCCCTAGGGACTGAAGGCGAAAGGGACGCCTGGCAGTGGTGGAAGCACAGGTGTGTCCCCCAACCTGCCCAGGGAAGCGGAAAGGAAGGGAAAGCAGCTCTGCCTTCCCTCCAATCCACACACTACCCCTGCTGCCAAGAACTTATTTTTGGACACTTAAACTAAAATTCCCAGAAAGGAAGGGGAACTACAATGTCTGAGTGATACTCAGAGTTCTGGTATCCAACCTCGTTTTAGTTTTTTGTTTTCTGATATCAAGTCCCTTCCTAAATCACATCTCCCATCCTTCGGAAGGGATCCATTCTAAGCCAAGAGAAAGATATGGGAGCTTTTGTGATGAAGATTCCAGCTGTGACACTTCAAAGGTACATGACCTTGGGGAAGTATCTCATCTTTCTGAAGACTCAGTTTTGTGGTTGGTAAGATGGGATTAATATCTGTTATTAGAAAGTTGTTGAGGCTTCGACATAAAAATCACTCAGTACCCGGCTCTTCTAGGGCGTCCGTAAGCGTCCTGTGTTTGTTAAGGGCACCGTTGCACAAAGCAGCGATGCTGGCTGCGTGCTCATGTTTCCACTGCCCAAGACTTGCCCATACTCCCTCATTAGTGATTTATGTTACCAACCACTCACCTAACCTCATTAAGATGCCACTTACAGGCTTCTAGTTTTCTGTATCTTCAAAAGTCTGCTGAGCCCAAGAGATAAATTCTCATTAAGTGCAAGGGCAACTTTGGTTGCCTGGGTTCCCCTTCCCACCGGGAATCAGTAAACCGTTGAATACAAATCAGGCCCGGGCAGAACCACGTGTGCAGGCTTTTTACCTTGACGAAACAGGTGTCTGCACAGCTTTGGGGGCAAGGGGCGCGAAAGGACCCCTGACTACTGTCTGCTGTTTGGGAATGGAAAGGAAGGGGAGTAGGACAAGAAAGAACGCACGAAAGATGCCTCTGAGAGGCGATCCTCTCTGGTGACCCTGTCCTCGGCGCAGGGGGAAGAAAGGACACGAGTGGAGAGAAGCCGCGAGAGCAGGAATACCTGAAGAGTCTGGCCGCCGTCCGGTTCCTCGTCCACGCCGTGCCCTGTTGTAGCACCCCCCGCACGATCTCCTTCTCGTTGGGCAGCCGATAGACTGGGAAGACGTAGAGCCAACAGAGAACCGCGACGCAGAGGGCACTGGCTCCGACTGGCAGCCGGGCCCGTGGGAGCTTCCACGCGAGGACGGCCATGGCCCCTCTAGAGGTGTGTCGCCGGGCCCTCCCACAGGGGCTCATGTCGGCCCCGAGGTCCCGGGGGGCACGCGCCAGAACCTCAACACAACTCTAGGCGAAGTGGCCGCGGAGGGCGTCCCCACTGCCGGCCCCCCATGCACACACACCTTTCTCTTCCTTGCTTTCACTCGGACTCACGCTTCTTCAGCCCCCACAGCCCCAAAGGTCAGAGCAAGGATTTTTTTTTTTTTAATGCAACTTTTTCAAGAGGAAGTAGCTGGGGGCAAGTCACGAGCTATGGCCATAGTCGCTTCCCCTGCAGAAGGCGGGCACTGAAGTCTCCGTGAGCGCGGAGAGCGGCGGCGGCGAGTCGCTCTCGCGGGTTCTGCAGCATCACTGTCGCCCTCGGCGTGGGTCCGGGGAGAGGCTCGGCTGCCTCGCAGACACTCGGGCCGCGGCGTCCCCTTCTGAGAGATGCTCCTGCGCCCTTCGCCGCCTCTCCCCGCCTCCCGCGCCGCAGCGCAGCCGGGCACCCTCCCCAGACGCGCTCTCCGCGCCGCGCCAAGTCCTTGGAAATTTCCACGGTGGCCCGGGACCGCTATCCTGCGCCGGGCTTCTCCGCCTCGCCAGCCAGGACCCTCGCTCCCCACCCCTCCGGGAGAAGAAAAGAACTCGCTCTCATCAGTTCATTCAGCGGCGCGCCGCAGCCTTCCGCTGCTCCCCGGACTTCGCAGACAAACGCCCTGGGATTGGTGGAATTCAAGGTCCCCCTCACTCCCCCACCCGCAAAATTGCCTCCTTCAACCCGTTCAGATCCGCGACGCTCAGCTGGAGCGTGCGGGCCTCTCTCTCCCGCCCTTGTTCTCTGGAGATGGAGGTAAACAATAAAAAACAAGCTCCCCCCACCCCGAAAAAAATATATATATATCCCTGAGTGTGGCAGAGACTGACTGATAACCTGGCCCTTCAACACGAAGCCTGCGTGCAGGAACTATCACCCGGCCGCCGTCACCCTGGTCCCTCACTAAATGGTTGGTTATTAACCCGCAGTGAGACGCTAGGAGGCCGACGGAGATGTATCCCTTCCTGGGCCCCCACCCCCATTACCGGGTCCCGGAGCCGCGGCTCCAGCCGCCACCGTGTGTGTGTGTGCGCGCACACTCACACACACACACACACACACACACACACACACACACCGACGATCACGGCCCGCACACGCGCACACGAGGAGGTGCGCGCACACCGGGTCCTCCGCCTCGCCTCCGCCCTGCGGGGAGAGACGCTGCTGCATCCAGATGTGCTGGCAGCTGGTGTCAGGCAGGCAAACCTCGGGACGTGACAGTGCGTTGGAGGCGCGTTCGCCTCCTCCGCATTTTAGATTAAAAGGCTGTTGTTCCTATACCTCCTTCTTGCTCCACCGACTAGTTCATTGCAGTCCCCACCTTGGAAAAGCACCATCCGCTTGGACCCGCGGAGTCCAGGGACCCACTGTAAGCCATTTCTTCTTGCCTTAGCGGCTGATGCAAGCTTGGGTACCTCCTAGTGGTTGCCTATTCTATCTGCTTAAGCATCTTGTCTAGCATAAAGTGGGCAAGGACAAAGAAGAAACGCGGCAGCCTACTGATCGGGTTGGCTTAGTCTTCTTGAAACCAAAGCTAAGGCGGTAGCTCCATTTGCTCAGCCGACCATGCTACGGCGTCCAGCGCAACCGAAATGCTATATGGTCTAGTGTCATTCTCCAGCATCTTTCTCCACTAAGAAGTGGGACTTGGGAAGTTGATAGAAAGTTATTTACCAAACAAACAAACAACCGTGGTAGTCTCATTCTTCCAACATTACTATGCTCTCTTAGAAAAATGGCCCTGAAAGGCAGCAAAGTTTGCAACCCTCAAATATGACTCTTTGGGGTATTGGTTATTTTATATTGGTTATATTTCAGTCCCAGGAGGCTCAGGAAGAACCTTTGACTTTCCCTCTAACTGCTGAAAGAATTTAAGATGGAAGGCCTATTCCAGACTCCAGGGAGAAACTATCGGAGATAACTGTAGTTTAATCCGAACTAGGCAGGGAGGAACCTTTGTGTCCCATTGTATCTAGATGTCCCAGTAAACATTTGCTTACTACACAGTAACACTTTTCATCTCTCTGTGAAGTGCCTTACTTTCCTTTGAAGTCCCAGACTCCTACCTCCTTGTCCTTAGTCCAGAATGGCATGTATACCTCATTTTGTCTTACAATCTGGAATTGTCATGCTTATGTGAATTCCCCTGTGTAGTAGATCTTGTTTTCTCCTGTTAATCCGCCTTATGTCATTTTAGTTATTGGACCAGCCTTAAGGACTAGAAAGGAAGGGGAGAATTTGTCCCTCCCCTACAACACACTGCCCCCTACCCAAGCAAGCATGACCCAGAAATCTCTACTTAGGTAAATCAGTAGTAGAGGGAAAAGCCCTGAAATTCCAAAATTACATCTTACCACAGTGGAACCTAATAATGATTCTTTGAAATGAAGATCACATGAAGCCCTGCAAAGTAACTAATCCACCCTCTTCTGTTCTGGAAACAGGGGAAGATGGAAGCGGGAAACCTTTCCTACAGCAGCCAGGGCTGTGGATAAACCATCTTCTTTGTTCCTTCTTTGTTCCTATCATTTAAATAAAACACAAACCACTCCAATTATTCGTTTCTTTCCCAAGTCCAAGGGATACTTGTGGAGTAGATAACAAATAAATAAGCCCACAACCAAAAATTCAACGTATTGCAGTTATGATGGGGCTATGTAAATGTTGCCCCATTTAACCTCATAAAAATGTATCAAAGTCATGCCTTAAGTCAAGAGACTTCTATGATGCAATGTGCTGTTTTCCCTTCTTCTGAAAACTGAAATTATTTTAACCATTGTTGAATCTTGCCCCACCCTACAGTCCAACCTCATTCCCTGCTTTTCTTTAGCATGAACACTGAATCCAGTCAGGTCCTTCCCTTTCCAAGTCACACAGGCATCACTTTTGTCACTGTGTTTTGTGGCACACCTTCTTTTTTCCATAGCATGTCTTTTTTCTCCCTCCACATAAATCCGGTGCATCATCCAAGGCCAACCCAAATGGCTAGGCATTTCTCCCTCCAGGTGTTCCCAGACCAACTAAAACATAGGTTTTATGGGGTAGGAACTCAATAAATGTTTGTGCTTTCTGCTCCTGTTCCCTTTGCCCTCCTGCTCTGAAGTTCTATCGTATTTGCTGTCTCTGACAAATGATTAAACACTAAGTTGTGTTACTATTAAATTGGTGCAAAAGTAATTGCGGTTTAAAAAGTTAAAAATAATTGAAAAAACCGAAATTACTTTTGCACCAACCTAATAGCATTTTTAATATGTAACTTGTCTCAGCAACTGGGCAGTAAGAGTATTTGGTCTCATATCAAATGACAAGCCTGTGCTTTTGATTCAAATGAGGACTCCACGTGACATGCCCACGTCTGAGGGAAGAGCGGGAACAATATTCTACATTTTCTTCATATGCCTCCAAGTACCAACTTTATTTTTTAAGTACCTCAAATTTATTCAGGCTGTTCCTAAGGCAGCGCTGTTTAAGAAAAAGTATAAATTCCCATGATTTGTTTTAAATAAAATATTTCACCTTATACTTAGCAATGTGGGTTATGTGACTTTCAGTAGATAATTTAGGTATATTGTTTTATGCTTCTGTGGTACATACAGTGTTTTCTCAGGGACTAAACAACTTTTAAAACTCTATAAATGTTTATTTACTGAGCTAACACACATGATGTGCAAAGCTACTTTATACCGTAAGTAAATTGATGGACAGAACTTTTGTGACATCAGACTTGTAGTGAAAGCCTGTGTAAGAGACAGAACCACCACAGAATGGAAACCACGGAGAAGAGGAAAAGAAGCACCTCTCATTGAAAAGTTGAGAAAGAATAAGATCTGGAAAGATGATCAGAGGGAATAGGACACACACAATATACAAGCTAGCTTGGATGCTAATGGGTGTAAAGACAAATATTAATTGTCACATAGAAGTCTCTCATTAAAAGATTAAATAGCATTGTCAATGACTTGAGATAAAAAATTTCAGAAGTATCATCCATTCTTCCATCTCAAGTTCTTCTTGTCAGAATGGCTTGGAATGGAGAGAGCAAAAAAGCATAAAAACATGCCTTTTCCACCGAAGCAAATAGGGTTGAAGAATGAGAAACAATATAGTTTATCTGAATAAATGCACTTGCTTTACTCTGTTATAAGATACCTGCATTACACATAAAGACATATAGCATTATTTGAAGGTGGACTTAGACTAACTGAAAATGTATATTGCAATCTCTGGGGTATTCACTAAAGACTTTTTAGAAAAAAAGTATAATTGATATGCTAAGAGAGGAGATAAAATGGAGTCATATAAAATGCTCAGTTGAAACCAGAGAGTGCTGGAGAAAAGGAGGAAAAAAGAGCAACCAATCTATATTGAAACAGGAAGACAGAGCGTCTGAGAAAGGAGTACTCCCAGACGAAAGTGAAATGAGAGAGACCTATTGGTATATTTGAATGTGTGGAGAAGAGACACTTGTGCAAGCTAGTTAGGCTCCAAATACTAATAGGCACAGGGAAAACTAAACCAATGTAAAAATGAGGCAATAACTAACTCCAGATAAAACAAAAAGTTTTGAAAGAAAAGACATACTTTCATACATTTAATCCATAATCTTAATAATATAATTAATACTGATTTAACCAAAATATTTGATACAGTGATATTAAAAAAGGGCAAGGTAAAATGGGGAAGGGGGGTATAAGATAAAATCTTCACCTTCCTCAGAAAGAATTCAATAGATAACATTTTTTTTAAGTTGAAGAAAAGGAAACATAAGCATATTATTTAGAATTATAAAGTAACTACCTAAAGAAGCAACAGAAAGAGCTAAAAGTAATTGCCTCTGTGGAGTAGGGAATAAGGGATGGAGCAGGTAGAAATAATTATTTGTTTGTTTATTTGTGTTCTTTATTTATTTACTCTTTTAAGCTATTACCAGACTTCTTAAAATATGACTTCTTTTTCATTTTGTAAAATTGGAAACAAATTTTAAAAAGAAAGAAAACAAATCAGAGGGGAGTCAAAGAATATTCATGGAGATCATTGAGTCTGGAATGCTTGCAGTAGAGATTAAGAAAGGAGGGTTGATTAGAGAAACTGTTAGGAGGCAAAATTTGTGGCAGGTGGAGACAAATTTGAAAACAGCCATGAGGGGATGTGAGTGTTGAGAGTAACTCATAGGTTTCTGGCTACATAATTAAAGGTACTATTCTTAAAGACAGCAAACATTAGAAGAAGAGCAAGTTGGGTCTCAGGACCTGAGTTTTGTTTCAGATATGCAGAATTGAGGTTTATTGAGACATCCAGGTAAAAATATCACCTAAGCAGGGATCTATTTGTATCTAGAACTCAGAGAGGTCTGAGCATGATATATATTTGGAAATAAGGGACCTGTAGATGGTGACATAGGTGAAATTGTTTAGTGGAGGAAAACATAGTAGGAGGAGAACAGTTCTCTGGACTGATCTCTGAGTCCAGAACACAGAACACAGGGGGCCAGATAAAAGAAAATTCATATGTAAAATAGTTAGAAAAGTGTTGACCCAAGAGGTAGAATGAAAATCCAGAGAGTATGGTGCCCAGAAGGTAAGAGAATAAAATATTGAGTGGAAGAATAAATGATCTATGGTGTAAAAACAGAATATATTTCCATTCATGTGTTATGTATTTTTGAGGTGATCCAAGGAGTCAAGTCATGACTTCGTTGGAATATCAAAATTTTGTGAATGGATAGTTAATCATTTTGAGACTATATAGTTTTAGCAAAGTATGTTTGGGAGGAAATGGCCATTTTAATGTACAGCAACAGTGCGGTGATTTCAGAAAAGGCTACTACAGATACATTATGTCTAAGAAGGAGGAAGAGTGGGAGGAGGGGAGCTATCACTTCCTGAGACACTAAGTGTGGCACTTCACATTTTTTAACTCATTTAACCCTCATAGCAGCCCTCTGGGGTACAGCATGTTGTTATCCCAGTTTTTAAAGGAGCAATTTGAGACATATAGAGGTTAAACACTTCATATCATTTTATACTTTTTCAAGGTTTGTCTAAAAATATCTTAAGAAAAACCTTTTACAAATGGGTAGTTCCCTTATGGAATAACCCTAAGCAATAGAATTGAAGGGGCTTGGGGTATTACTATTCTTCCTATACATTCAGAGATTGCTTAATAAAAGTGTGTTAATCTTTTTACACTAAAAAAGAATATATTACTGATTAACTTTATGTAAGTAAATATTCATATTTACTTCAAATTAAGAAAATCCTAGGTTCCTAGGTGAGGGTTGAAAGAATGAAGCACTAGTGAAT
Source organism: Rhinolophus hipposideros (assembly GCF_964194185.1). Classification (NCBI taxonomy): domain Eukaryota; kingdom Metazoa; phylum Chordata; class Mammalia; order Chiroptera; family Rhinolophidae; genus Rhinolophus; species Rhinolophus hipposideros. The sequence goes on from NC_138055.1 coordinate 34,461,997, forward strand.
TTAGTCCAACTAATCGGTGCTGAGTTCTGCCAATTCTTTGTGTGTCTTTAGAATTCAAGCTTCCCTTTTTGCTACCGTTTCAATTCTGCTTCTCATTTTCTTTAGTCTCCTAACCTACTTCTTGCCGACAATCCTTTCACTCATCCATCTTGTGTACCACTGGCATCTTTATCTCACTAAGAAACCCTTTTAAACACTTAAACAAGGATGTCCAGTTACCCACAGATACATGGGTAAAATCCCTCCCTTAGAGGAAGCAGGATGTACCACAATTTCACCCATCCTTATTTTCAATTTTATATCCCCGTACACACAACTGCCTCCAACCAAGCTAGCTACTCATGTCCCTACCTTTCTTTTGCTTGCTTCATTTAGGCAAGCCCCTTCATTTGAAATTCCGTCTCACTTCCTTTGCCTGTACTCCAGATCTCACCTAGCTTCACATCCCTTCCTTTTCATGAGCGTTTCTTTTTTCCCACATTTCAGGCCACGATGATCTCTCCTCTTTTAATTTGATGTCAATATCTATAAAACTATTTTAGCACTGCATCTAGAACTATAGTTTTGAAGTTTCACTTTGTTTTCTTATCTGCATATTGGATTTACATGATTTGCTTTTTCAGTTAGATTTTACACTCTTTAAGAGCAGCCACCCACCAAATACAAATAAAAGGCCATCTTTTAAAGACAAATCACTATGATAGGTATAAAAATACAGCGATGAACAAAACAGACAGTCCCAGTTCACACGGGGCTTACAGTCTTCATACTTTTCAGCACCAATCAGTCTTTTGTGTTAATAAGAATATAATGTTGTATTCAGTAAATATGCCTACCCATAATTCCTGCTAGTTTATCATAAAATAGACTTTTATGTTATACAAAGTATCTATGGAACATGGTAAAAAAGTTTGTCAAGACAAGTCTGTATTCCCAAGGTCACAGTCTAAATTTAAAGCAAAGAAATTCCTTCCTCTTCCACACCCAAATACGTTTGCTCCTTCCTGTCAGTTAAACTATCCAGAAGCAAATTTGAGTTGAATCCTGTTTCAATGGCTTAGGATGGTTTTTTCAGAAGGCCAAGTTCAAGTGAAGTCATTGGATAATTTGTAAAATAATATATTTTATGAGATCCAGTGGGCAAGAAATGTCCAGATACAAATAGATCTCTGCCTAGGTGATATTTTTATCTGGATGTCTCAAGGCACCTCAATTCCACATGTCCGAAACAAAATTCAGGTCCTGAGACCCAACTTTCTCTTCTTCTAGTGTTTGCTATCTTTAAGAATAGTACCTTAAATTATGTAGCCAGAAACCTATGAGTTATTCGCAACACTCACATTGATGTCTGTTTTCAAATTCATCTCCACCTGCCACAAACTTTACCTCCTAACTGCATATTATATTCATTTTTTTGTAAATGTCAATATGTACACTATACCAAATTCTACTCACAATGAATTACAATGTCACCTAACCTTTCTAGGCTACATGTTTCTCTCTTCTAAAATCAGAAAATTGTGCTTGATAATCTTGAATGTCTCTCCAGTTATCGAATTCTACAATTATATATGAGTGCATAACACCTAGAGTTAGAATCAGATTGGTAAACATAAAAAAAAAAGATTGGTAAACATAGAAAGAATGAGAAACAAAGAAATATTAGATTGGTGCAAAAGTGATTGCATGTTTTACAGTTATTTTTAACCTTTTAGACCGCAATTACTTTTACACCAACTTAATAATTTCTTTGGTTGTATAATGGTTAATTGTGTTTTTCAACTAGACTGTAGCCACAGGGTGCCCAGATCAAACAGTATTTGTGGGTGTGTCTGTGAGGGTGTTTCTGGATGAGATTAACATTTGAATCAGTGGACTCAGTATAGTAAATGGCCCTCTCCAGTGTGGGTGGGCATTATGCAATCTATTGTGGGCCTGAATAGAACGAGAAGCAGAAGAAGGAGAAATGTGCCCCTTTTTCCTCCTGCATATCTGCCTGTGCTGAAAATTTGGTCTTCTCCTGCCCTTGAACTGGAATTTATACCATTGACTCCCTGATTCTCAAGCCTGCAGACTTGGACTGGAATTATACCACTGGCTTTCCTGGGTCCCCAGTTTGTAGATCTGAGTCCCCAGAAGGTAGATCATGGGACTTGATACAATAAACAAAAATAATATAACATAACTCAAATTGCAATTGCAATTTGCTTTTATTCAAGTGAGTCATCATGGGATGCTGATTAATATCTTTTATCTAAGTTTCCCAAGTACATTCTTCAAATGAATTTTGTAGGATGGCATCAATCCAGTTCTCCTTCTCAGGGAAAAACAAACCTGGGGGCTTTGCTTAGCATTGGCCATGACTCAATGCCACATCTGAAATAGCTAAAAGTATGATTCTTTTGCTCTGAGATGTTCTCTCAAGAAAAAAGTGATGGTACCCTTTTCTAGCATCATTACCCAGTTATATACTCCCTCTCCATCTCCCACAATTTCCACTTGTTTTCATTTGTTACTTCGTTTCAGCCTTCCCGGAGGGAGTCTCTGCCCTACCACAGGGCAGGCAGCAGGCATAGTTTTGCCAGATTTTCCTCTTCTGTCCCTACCCAGGTGATAGGACTAAAGTTAGAAAAGTTAAGGATGATGAGACTATTTCTATCACTAGGCAGTATGACAGCGCTTCCAGCCTAGTTTAGACACATGACATGCTTTCCAGCTACTGTTCCCTTAAAAGTACACTCAGTCAAATTCAGAGGAATTAAAATAGTGTCCTGCTCACTCATATGTGGAATATAAAACAAAAAGTAAATAAATGAACTAAGAAAACAAACTCATGGATGCAGATAACACAATGGTGGTTACCAGAAGGGAAAAGGGGAGAAAGAGGGTAAAGTCGATAAAGGGGGCCAAATACATGATAACAGAAGGAAACTAGACTTTGGGTGGTAAGCGTGAAATAGAGTACACAAATACCAAATTATAATCTTATACACCTGAAAAATCATATAATATGATTAACCAATGTTACCCCCAATAAATTTAATTTAAAAAATAATAGTAAAATAGTGTCCTGAAGACTATCTCTCTCTTTCAGACACAAAAGGGCGGTTCCAGACCCAGGACATCTGGAAACAGGAAAACAAAGAAAACTTTTGTGCGACTGAATACAGAATTGTTTTGACTGCATCAAACCCTACTCCTCTCTTCTCAACTCTGCATTCCAGAAACCTGTCCAAAGGTGTTTCCCTTTTATTACCCATATAAAAAGATACAATACACATTCACTCAAGTGAGTCAACCATGTTTTCCTGCCTTATAGTCTCCCAGATTCATTAACAGATGTTTTAATTGCTTATCTCAGTTTTCAACCAAACTTTTACTATGTGGTTAGGTATATCTACCTGTCCATGCATTATTACTCTTTTTATTCCAGTTTTGTACATTGCCAGCAGTTGAATGCATACCTTGGTCCAATGAAATCTGGTCTGGCAGATCGATTAATGCGTAACCTGGTGCTCCATACCTTAGATGGCATTTTCAGCCATTCCATAGGCACTGGACTAAAGTAAACTACATGTCTACTCCAGGCAGGACCCATTTGAAGCCAGCTAGGGCTGCTAGTGAGAGCCCTATGTATCTACTTGTCAGCAAAATACTGGCTCTTAATCTCAGAGACTCTTCCTCAAAGTTATCTGCAGGAGACTCTTCTTGGTATTTTGTGTCGGCTTTTATCTCATTAGCAGCTTCAGCAGGAGGCAAAGGAATTTGTCATTTTTCCACCCAACATCTTATAACACCTTCATGCTGCTGATTCATGTACCTGGATAGCTATTTCCAAGGGCTGGACAAGGACAGCCTGTATATTCTAGTCCCTTTCTGAGCCACCAACGGGGCTTTTCAGCTTGCCATCTATGCAGTCCACTTCAATTCGTCCTTGGAATTCCTACAGGGATTTCCATAATTGCATTCTTCACAAAGCACTGTCTGACTATATCAAGACCTTGGCAAGTTAAGGTTCTTGCTTTGCTATGGACACACTGCCCTCAATTTTGACTATTGTTCAAACTTACACTTGCTTCTTCAGCCAAGGTTTTAGGAACCACTATCCATTAGAGCAAACCTCTAGACTGCATCACATTCTCAAGCTTGGAATTTCTATCGGTAAACCAAGAACTTCACTTTGTTTTAACAAAGGGAGAAACCAATGATTCAAACCATTATGCACTAAAGCTGCCAAGTTTGAGGGCTCCTGTTGTTGGTCCTTAGGGCAGGGTGGCAATAGAATAAGGATACAATACACATACATCCCCAGAGTCATGAACACCGTTGCTATTTTAACACTGAGCTCTTCTGAGCTGCTCCTTCCTTATGAAATGAATCTGACATTACCCAGGACATAAAGGCATTTTGGATCTCAGAATTCTTTGGGAAAGTTTTCAGTGTGATTTCTTTAGATATGTTTTCCTTACCAGTTGTTTCTCCTCTTCCTCTGTGATGCCAATGATATAAATGTTAGACCATGTAATTTTGCCTCACAAGTCCTCATGGCTGTTAATTTATTTTTTATCTCTTTGATCCCTCTGTTCTTCAGATTGAATAACTTCCCTTAAACTATCTTCAGATACAATTTTCCCTCTTTCATCTCCATCATGCTATTGAGGCAATCCACTGATATTTTTATTCCCAATATTGTATGCTTTAGTTCTAAAAAAAAAAATTTACTTCGTTTATTATAGTTTCTATTTCTCTGCTAGAATAAATAGAGTGGATTTGACAAGACTCTTTCAGCAAAGTGATTGCCTGTGCTGAAGTAATTTTTCTTCCTCCCGCCTAGCAATAATGTGCAACCTAACAACACACATAGCCTACACCTTCCAAAATTTGAAGAAAGGCCTGAATCTATGCATTTAAGTAGCTCAGCAAACAACATCCAAGTAAACTCAAAGAAAACTAAGCTCAAACAAATCATAATAAATTGCTGAAAACCAAACATTAAGAAAAGGTTTGACCGAGAGTTGTTAGATGGGTGGGGGGGAGGGGGTTGGGGATGAGGGGAAGGGTGAAGGGATTGGGGGGCAGCTGGTGACCACAGGATGGCCTCAGGGTTTTTTGAGAATTACTTTGGGGAACTTATTCAATAGTGTTTGGGGATTTTGTTGGGTGTCCCGACCGGCAGGACAATGCAACGTGGGACGAGGGGAAGAAACCTGTTGAGGATGAAAAAAAGGGGAGACAGGAGACGCGAAGAATGGAGGCAAGACAGGGATCTGATCAAGCCTCAAAATTTTATTACGATGGCGGGTTATATATATAGCTATGTCAGATGGGGGTGGGATATGCTATGTCATAGGGTGGCGAGGTACTTGTCGCGGGCTGATAGGCTAGGACAGGGCGATGCCATATGAGGTACAAGGAAATGGGCAGGCTCTGGGTTTGGCGCGCGCGGGCTCTGGGTTTGGCGCGCGCGGGCTCTGGGTTTGGTGACCAGGAAGTTCTGCCTAGGCAAGGCCTGGGGATTTCTATGGCTTCCGACATCTCCTCCCTTTTTGTTTGTTTTAAGGAGGTGGGCCTTGACCGAGTGAGGGAACAGAGGCCTGGTTCCTCCAACGAGCAGAGCTCGTTATTGGATGGTTTTGGGTATCTTTTGTGGAGGAGAGGTAGAGATTTTTTTGATACCAACCTCTATGCAAACCAGGTATGTTCTCAGGAAAGTTAAAGGGAGCCGACCGTTGTGAGTCGAGCCCTTTCCTTGCAAATGCTTTGCTTTGCACTCACCTCGGTGCCCATACCCCTCCCCAACTCGTGGGGGGAGTAGACATACCCTTAGTATTATGTCGTCCCCGTGGGGAGGAAGCCAAGATAGCCTTCTTCGAGGCCGTCCCCTGTTGCTAGCCGCTGATAATGGATTTGGATTGGTTTGGCCAAAACAGCATCGATTTGGTTTTTAATGAGGTCAGTAATGCGCCTAAAAGCCCATGGCCCGAAGGCTATTAAGAGAAGGATGCATAGGAGGGGGCCAAGGGTGGGGAGCAGGTAGGGGAGAAGTCCGTTGAGACCCGTCCAGAGTGGGTTTTCGAAGAGTTCTTTGCGTCTTTTTACTAGGTCCTCTTGTAGTTTTTTGATCTTGTCTCGGACGATCCCGGACTTGTTAGCATAGAAGCAGCAGCGTTCCTGTAAAGCTAAGCAGATACCTCCCTGTTCTGCAGTGAGAAGATCTAGGCCTCGACGGTTTTGTAAGACTACTTCAGCTAAAGAGTCAATCTGATCTTGGAGATCATTGATGGTCCCAGAAAGTGTTTGGACATCATCTATCAGCTGGCGTGATAGTTTATTGTAGGACTGGACTGCAACACCTACTCCCGCGGTACCCGAGGCTATTCCAGCAGTAATTCCTAGCCCTACGAGTAAGGGAATGGCTGTAATAGCACGCTTGTGGCGCCCGGTGGCAAATTCTAGGCTGGGGAGAGGGACAGGTGTGTCTCCTGGGATAATAGAGATATCAGGGAGGAGACTAGCTGAGACACAAAGTCCAGTCCAGTTGGTGGGTAACGTGGTGTAAGCGAGGCTGTTCCCACATATGAAAACTTGTCCAGGGCTAGAACACAAGGTTCCGTTAACTTGAATGATGTCAGAACAGTTAGTAAAAGTGACAAACCCTAGATCTACATCAAAAGTGTTGTTTTGAAATCGTCCCTGATAGCAGGGGGAGGTATTAAATCCTACAGGTTGAACTCTAAGAGGAAGGGAGAGACGGGAACAGTTAGAGATTTGTGTGTTTACTGTGATATTGGAGGGGATTGCAGTAGGTATGGGAGTTCCCATAGTCATGCAAAGCCAGCAGTCCTGGGCAAGAGAAGGGTTGGAATGATTTAAGGCCCAGAAGGTGGATTCGAGAATGTTGTTGGTTTGTGTGTCTAAATCCATATCCCGGGATTTTGGGAGAGCCAAGGGGTGGTAAGTTAAAGGGGGGAATAGGTGGTGGAGTATTTTTTGAATGTGCTCAGTGACAAGAGTCTCTTTTAATATGTCATTTGGCCCTCCGCCATCTGAAATGTGGACAGGCATTTTAGTTGGCCAACAGACTTTATTTCCAATTGTACCACTGCAGCCCGCCTGACTATATTTGTTATTGTCAGAGAGGGAGGTGGAGTCCCAATCGCCTCCGAATGTGGCGGACCTACGTCTCAATAACATGGCTGTGAGATAAGTTTGGTTGTCTGAGCCAGTACAAATTTGGGTGGTTGTGTAGCAGGATCTGAGGACTTGGTTGTTGGGGAACAAACCTGACAGCCCCTAGGTTGTGTCCCGATGGAGGGGCCAGGGGCTGGCCCCGACTGGGGTTTCCCGGTTTCCTGGAAAGGGGGATACCTTCAATATCTGTTTTAGAATAACAATCAGAGGCCCAATGTTTGCCCCGTCGACATCTTGGGCACACGGTGGAAGGCATTGGTCTGGAGGGTGTCGGTGGGGGCTGTGATGAATTTTGGGGTTGTGGACCTCTATTTTTTATTGGGCAATCTCGACTAAAGTGTCCAGGTTGTTTACAGGAGAAACATAATCTAGATTGTTGATTAGGAGGCTTGTTTGAGGCAAAGTCTCGGAGGGCGGCTCCGATAGCGAGTCCCAAGGTATGGGAGGCTCCAACCCCTGAGCATAGTTTAATGTAGTCAGCAAGGTTGCCTCCACGGTGGGGGCGAATGGTTGCCTGGCAAGTGGGGTTAGCATTTTCATAGGCTAAATGTTTAACAAAGGCGCTGTCGTTCTCGCCTTCTCCGACCAACCGTTCGGCGGCGTCGGTGAGTCTGCTGATAAACTCACAATATGGCTCCTCGGGGCCCTGACGAATCTTTGCCAGGGAGGTGGTAGCGGAGCCTTTTGGGGGTAGGCGGCGCCACGCCTTGAGACCAGCGTTCTGAATTTGAGCTAACAGCCCCGGGGGAAAAGTTGCCTGGATTTCATTGGTATGATAGGGTTTTTCTCCTAGTAATTTATCCCGAGTCCATGATCTTGTTGTTCTATTTTCACTATTGCGCTGTGCTATCTCTCGGCAGTTTTCTTTAAACTCTGTGTGCCAGAGGACGTGGTCCCCCCCAGAAAGGGTGGCACGAGCTAATTTAAACCAATCATTGGGTGTGAGCCAACGGTCACTGAGACCTTCAAGAATTGCCAAGGTGTAGGGCGCTGTCGGGCCATAAGAGCTTACTGCACCTTTTAAATCTTTAATATGTTTGATGCCTAGCCGGTGATATTTTTGGCCAGTGGGATCATTGGAGTTGGGAGTGTTATCTTCTGGGTCTTCTGTGTCAGAGGCCTCATCGGCCGAGGGGGGATTATGAGAGTCGGGGGGTTCATTGTCAGTCTCTTCTATTGTATCCTCTTGAGAGGGTGGGCCACGGTTTTGGCTGCGGGTAACTGGAAAGGTCATTAGGGTCTTTTTATTAAGTATTGGGCCTTTTTGAGGTTTTTCAGGGCTTTGGTTAGGCATTAAGGTTTTAAGTTCTTTTTCAAGGGCATGCAGCTCCTTTAGGAGTTGCATATGTTCGCGTTTTTGTTGGAGTGTCTCTCTAAGAGAAGAAATTTCTTGGGTAAAGATATTTTTGCCTGCCTAATGGGATCGGTTAAGGATGGGGTGTTTTGAACTAGGGTGTCTTGAGGGAATAGGGGTGGGTTTGGGTTTAAGACTGGGTCATAGAATGTTGGGAGTTCCTGAGGGGGGACATAAGGGGGAGGGGTATGTATTTTTTGTGAAGGGGCGCGCAAGGTTGGCGCGGCGAGGCCCCAGGGATCTTCTTTTTTATTATAGCGGGCAGCTTGTTCCTCTAAATCTATCTGGTCTCTTGGGGAGAGCTGGTCCTGATTATTAAAGGTCAAAAGGGAAGGGTAGATTTTAGGGGGGTCTTTTAATGGGTGATTCTCTAAGGCAGAGGCTTCCTGATTATCAGCTTGTTTTTTAGGTTCCTCTGGCATGTCTATTGAAACAGATTGGCAGACAGAAGGGGGGCGGGAACTCTCTTTTAGGACTGTTTCCCCTGTCTGTAAGATCTCTCTAACATCTGGGTCTGAGGAATGTATTTTTAGGATATCATTAATCAGATTCCAATATGAGAATGCCGATACAGGGACCTTGTTGGGTCCAAAAACCCGATAGTAATCATTAAAACAGTCTCCAACTCTCTTCCAATATTTTTGATCAATCGTCCTTCTTGGGGGAACCAGGGGCAGATATCAGAGACAAAACTGAAAAACTCACGTAAATCTTTTTTTCTAGCCTTAACTCTCCGCATCTTGAGAGATTCCTTAATACCCTTAAGGAAGAGTTCATGTGAACTCAACTCCTGTCCCATGTCAATCACCTACTCACCAATCTCTCGTCCTTCGCTGGGCGGCTACTCCAACGTCGGGCAAACTTGGAGTCTTTTCTTACGGGTGAATACCTCGTGAACTCCAAACGAGCCTTTTTACTGCCGAGGGGGCTGTCGAGTCTTGTCCCTTACGGGCTCGAAACAAGCCACACTCGCGCCGGGGAGGCCCTCGAGTCTTGTCCCACGAGTGAAAACTGCGTGGGCTCGAAAGAAGCCAGCCCGTGGAGGCTCAGGGAGGGGGGGGGGCCGCGGCGGTTTCCAGAGTAGGTGTCCTCATAGAATCTTCGTACCTCGTGCCCCACGTTGGGCGCCAAAATGTCCCGACCGGCAGGACAATGCAACGTGGGACGAGGGGAAGAAACCTGTTGAGGATGAAAAAAAGGGGAGACAGGAGACGCGAAGAATGGAGGCAAGACAGGGATCTGATCAAGCCTCAAAATTTTATTACGATGGCGGGTTATATATATAGCTATGTCAGATGGGGGTGGGATATGCTATGTCATAGGGTGGCGAGGTACTTGTCGCGGGCTGATAGGCTAGGACAGGGCGATGCCATATGAGGTACAAGGAAATGGGCAGGCTCTGGGTTTGGCGCGCGCGGGCTCTGGGTTTGGCGCGCGCGGGCTCTGGGTTTGGTGACCAGGAAGTTCTGCCTAGGCAAGGCCTGGGGATTTCTATGGCTTCCGACAGTTGGGTGTCCGATGGACATGTGTCCTGTTTGGGAGACCACCTCAGGGATGCTGTGGATGCCTGGTCATGGCATTGTACACCAGAGGCTGGACATTAATGAATGCCAACTATAATTTTATATGTATAATGTGATGGCTCGGTGTGAGGTCGGGGTGGTGGTGGATGGGGGGAGGGGGGTTCACGGTGTGAGGGATGTAAAAATAAAATAAAATAAAATAAAACTATTAAAAAAAAAAAAGGTTTGAAAGGAGCCATAGAAAACAAAATGACACATTGCATATAGGGGAACAACAATTTGAATGAATGGATTTTTATTCCTAGAATCTAGGAAGTCCAGAAGATAGTGAAACAATATCTTTAAAATACTGAAAGAAAAGAACTGTCAACACACAATTCTATTTCCAGTAAAAATATCCTTCAGGAATAATAGCAAAATAAATATACTCTGAAATGAATGAAAACTAAGAGTTTGTTGCCAGCAGACATGTTCTAAAAAAAAAATGGTAAAAAGAGATTGTTTTGGCTAAAGGAAATTGATACCAGAGAAATATTTGGAACTTTAGGAGTAAAGGAAGAGCAGCATAAATGGCTATGTATCTAGATAAATATTTTTAAATTTATTTTTTTTCTCCTAAATTCTTTAAAGCAAAAATTATAACATTTTCTGATGTGGGTTTTAGTTATTTATATTTAGTTATTTAGTTATTTGACATATGACATATGACATTAGTTGTTTGACATATGACATAAAACATATGACAGCTATAACATAAGATGAAGAGGATAAAGAGAAGGTTTCTATACTTTGAAGTGGTAAAATATTAACTCTAAGTAGATTGTGAAAGATTAGGTAGGTATATTGTAATCTAGAGCATGCACGCACACACACGATATATATCAAATAAACCAATAATAATATGAATTAATGGAATATTTTTAAAAAATCAAACAACCCAAAAAAAGGCAGAAAATGAGAAACAGAGAAACAAATAATAAAATGATAGGTTGAACCCCAAGCATAATAATATTTATATCAAATGTAAGTAATCTAAGCACACCAATTAAAAGACAGAATTTCCGATTGGATAAAAGAATGAGGCCTATCTGCTGTCTAAAATAAATTAACTTTAACTATAATAATATAGATATGTTAAAAGGAAATAATGGAAAATATATATACCGTGAAATTATTATCAGCAGAAAACTAGAGTTATATGAATATAGGACAAAGTATATATGAAGAAGATCAGTATGGATAAAGAGGTCCATTACATAATGATAAAAGCAATGTATAAATATATAACAATATATAACTATATATATATATATCTTATATATGGTTTTTTGTTATATAACAATATATAACAACATATGTATATCCAAAAATATATAACAATCCTAAATTTGTTTGTACCTAACAACAGAGCTTGAAAATACATTAATCAAATACTGATAGAACCTGAAGAAGAGATAAATAAATTCACAATTATACTTGGAGACTTCAAAAGCCCTCTTTTAGTAATTTATAAAACAAAAAAATAGTCAAACTGCAAGGATATATAAGATTTGAACATCACTGACCAATTTGACCTACTTGATATATATATATAGACATATATAGACTATATATATATATACATATATATATACATATATATATACATATATATACATATATATATACATATATATATATATATATATCTAGAGAGAGAGAGAGAGAGAGAGAAAGAGACAATATAGAATATTCTACCAACAAAGGTAGAGTACACATTTGTTTCAAGTTTACATCAACATTCACCAAGACAAACCATATATTTGGCTCTAAGAAAAACCTTAACATACTTGGAAGAAGTTATGTTATACAAAGTATGCTCTCTGACCTTAACAGAATTAAAGTGTAAGTCCGCAATGAAAAGATATGTGGAAAATTCCCAAATAACTGGAAAGTAAACAACTTGCTTATTAATACCACATGGATCAAACAGGAAGCTGTGAAAAAGTTTGTCATTTAAATTGAATAAAAACGAAAATGCAATATCGCGAAATTTGTAGTAGGGATCTAAATTAGTGATTGGGGAAATTATGTATAATTTATATGTAATTAAAAGGTTGCATTAGGAAAGAAGAAAGGTCTCAAATCAATCATTTCTAGTTTCTTAAGAAACTAGAAAAAAGGAGAGCAAATTAAAACCAAAGAAAGTAGAAGGTAATACCAAAAATAGGAACAGAAGTCAATGGCATTGGAATTTTTAAAAATAGAGAATATAAATAAAACTGAAAGCCAATTATTGACTAGATAAATAAAACTGATATGCTTCTTAATAGTTTGATCAAGAAAAAAAAGAGAGAGAGAGAAGACACACATTGCTAAGATCCAGAAGGAAAGAAGGGATATTACTAAGACCATGGCGACGTTGAAAAGGCAAAAAGAGAACACTATGGATTTCTCTATGCCCATAATATGAAAAAATGTGGATATAATAGAATGATTTTATTTTATGAGGCCAACATTATCCTAAAAGCAAAACCAGACATAAACAATACAAGAAATAAAAACTGTAAAACAAACTACCCTTCATGAATACATACATAAAAATTTTCAACAAAATATTAGCAAATAGAGTACTATAACATGTTAAAAGGATAATACATTATGACCAAGTGGGTATTTTCCCAGGAATTCAAGGCTGTTTTAATATTAGAATATCAAAATCACCTGGGAACTTGTTAGACATGCAAACTGGGGGTAGGTAGGGTTCAGCAATCTGTATTTTCCTAAGGCTTCCAGGGGACTCTAAGACACTAAAGTTTGAGGACAACCTAGCTCATCCCAAACAAATGAAATCAGAAACTGGAGGAGGAGCCTGGACAGCAGGTTAAGAATCACTGTATTAAAGAAACCCTGAATCTACCTAAGTACTGAAGTGAGAATCATCTGGTTGAGACTGAGCAGAACAGAGATTGGCAAATTAGTATGGGGGTGGGGGGAATGCTAATTTAAGTAATTTGGACTATAATTTATTTGTACTTTCAAAGATCACAAAAATTAGATTAGGGCTTAATATATATTTTTGGAATTATAATTCACAAAAGCAAAATAATTTGGTCTCATATTTTAAATCCTTTGGGGCTTTAACTAATTTACAATACTTAAAAAAAGTTGTTAAAGTTGTCAAGCATTCACAAAAGTACAGAGAATAGTATAACTGATCTGCATATTTCTCACATTAAACAATCATCAACATTTTGCTATATCTGTTTCAACTACTCTTTTTTTCTTCTTTATTTGTTTTGTTTTATGGGGAATGGGCTGCTATAATATTTTTGAGAAATTCTCTGGTATTCTTTTATTTAAAATCATAAGTACTTCCATAAGTTTCACCAAAAAAAAAAAATAGGGGCATTTTCTTACATAGCTACAACATTATTTTCTTTTGTAACAAAATTATTAATAATTCTTTGGTATCACCTAATACCTTGTTTGTAATAATATTTCCTCAATTGACTTGAATATATCTATTATAGATTTATTTGAATCAGGAACCAAAGATCTACACGTGCCATTTGATTGTTACATTACATTTCTTAAGGCTCTGTTAATTTAGAACTGTCACCTCTGTTTTATATTCATGTCATTGACTTGTGAATATCCCTATTCTGAATTTGTCTGATTGCTTTCCCCTGGAGCTTTTTAACTTTTTCCCTTCTCCCCTTCTCTCATTAAACTGGAAGTTAGATCTATAATCTTGTTTAGATCCAGGTTCAAGCTTTCTTGAAAGAATACTTCACATGTTGTGCTGTGTGCTTCATAAAGTCTGGTTGTTTAGCTATGTTGACATTAAGACTAACAAGTAATATCAGAAAGTGGCTGTATAATCCTTCTGTTATAATCATCCACTTTTCTCTTGATGATTTTGACATCCCTTAATGATCACTGTTTAAATCAACTATTACTTTAGAAGTTGCAGTGATGCATTTATAAAATGCTACCACCCTGCCTATATTTTCATCTGAATTCTTCTGTAAAACTAACTTCTTCTCATCACCTAAGGCTCTTTAGTTAGCTTGAAATAGTGTACAGAACAAGATGAATAAATACTAAGCTCTTTCTTTGATAACGTATATCAAAAATTTAAAGAAACACATCCTTCTACTCGGCAATTATGCTTCTAAAAGTTTCCCTACACATATACTTACAAAACTGTGGAAAGAAATATTACAAAGAGTTTCACAGTAGCATTTTTTTGTACTAGAAAAAAATAAAATGCTGAAAAATAACTAAAATCTTTCACAATAAGAGATTACTTAAGTAAATTATGATGTTTTTTGCAAAGCAATACTATGCAGTCATTCAAAAAACTAGTGTGCTTCTCTTAGAAAACTAAGAAAAGAAATTCCTTAATTTAATAGAGGCTATCTTAATTTAATAGCAAGACCACAGCAATCATCTGACTTAATAATGAACTTCAGGCATATTCTGTTTAAAATTGTGACTAAGACAATATCCATTATATATTCTTTAAAATAGTATTAGAAGTCCTGTCCAATATAATGAGACAAGAAAAAGGAATAAAAGGCATAAGAATTGGAAGGAAAGAGACAAAGTAACCAATATTGGCATAGAGAATCTTATTAGAATAAGGAAGTTTATTAAATTTGCTTAACACAAGAACAACAAGTAAAAAATCAACAACATTCCTCTACAGCAGAAACAACCAACTAAAAAGTGTATTAGGAAATATGATACCCTGGACAATAGCAATAAAACTGTAAAATACCCAGAAACTAATCTAACAAAGAACATAGAATTTCATGAAGAACAATTTTAAGCTCTATTAAGGACTTAAAAGAGGAACTTAATAAATGGAGAGATAACCATGTTTGTGGCTGACAAACATAAGATTGTAAAGATATTTTTTTCCCCACACACAGACACACAGAAAGAAAAATAATCTAGAAATTCTTTGTGGTCCCAATCAAAATTCAGGTGGGCTTTGAGAGAATATGACAGATTCTCAAATTTAGATGAAAGAATAAATGTCTAAGAATATCTGGCACAGTTTTGAAAAATGAAGAGTAAAGAGACTATAACTGACATAGTTGCTTAAACAACCACCATTTCCCCATTCTTCCTTATTAGTAGAACTCCAGTTATGTTCACCTCCTTCTTTGTGACTGAAGGAATGCTCCATTGCATGTCATTCCTGGGCTACCTCCTAGTTGGTCTTAGACAATCACTCTCTCCACTCTCCTTGCCAGTAATTAGGTTAGATGTGGGCATTTGGTGTGATCTGGCCAATGAGTTGTGAGGGGAAACTTTCCAGGAGTCTTCTGGGAAAAGTTTCTTCATTCTTAAAGAAACAAGAAAAGACAATGCTTCTAATACTCTGCTTTGGCATGTCAGAATACGATCCTTGCTACTACTACAGCCATTTTGTAATCAGGAGGAGAAAGCCATCTTGTCAATGATATTAATAGCTGAGTAGAGCCCTGGAGCTTTCTGATCTCAGGACTTCTTGTTCATAACATAATAAATATTCCTTATTGTATAAAAAATGGGGTGAAATTATATGTACTGATTTGAAGTGATGTTGAAACATATTTTAAGTAGGAAAGAAATCCAAAATAGTTTGTATAGTATGATTTCTTTATAAAACAAAGATATATTTGTATTATTTACACTGTAATGCGCATAGAAAATTTATCCATGGAAACAAAAGAATCTATTAGCAATGTTTACTTATTTTGCATGATATCAGACTTTTGCTTTATAATAATCTTCTAATGTTTGAATGTTTTTATCATAAGCGTGTATTATTTGGGGGTGGGGGGGAGACGTGGAAAGAAGAAAATGGTGATTTACCAGGTCAGGGAAAGATATAATATAGAACAGAGTACTGAGTAAAGGAAAGAGCTGTGAATAAAGAACAAGAAACCAGAGTTACTGGCAAATACTGAAGTCTGAAGTCAACCTCTGGATAATGATATATTTCTGGAGTAGGCTCACACTGTTGCTAACTGAAGCTTTAGTTTCAGTCATAGTCAAGTTCTATCTGCTGCCCTCTGTTCTGGGACAATGAATGGGGAAGGAGAACAAAGTTCAGGTGGCAAGGGCTTTTCATATATTTGTTCCAAGCTAGCTGAAGAAGCCGTTGTGTTTAAAATTTTGGCTCATCTCATAGAATGTCCATCTGCATTGTCTGCCATGTGATGGATTTTGTGCCACAAGAGGCAAGTTTCACAAGTCATTAATTATACCAGATGGTGGTGGAAGACTTACTAGACAACATAAATCTGCTGGGGAAACAAACATCAACAAATCACTTCAGGAAATAGCATCTATCCATATATCATACATACAGTCACTAGTTTTGCCACAGCAGATATCAGTCACTGAAGTTGGTTGAATAGTCATAAATTAAGTCATCAAGAGATTCAGATAGCTAACTCCTATTTTTATAAAATGTAAAATCCCAGAATGACCAATTCTTGGAGAAAAAAATATATTATGTCTCTATATTTGAACAGAAATATAACTCAGTGTGGTTTAGTCATACAGTGCAGCAAGCATGGAACCCTGTGAAAACAGAAAATTGATTAAGAACAGACTTGTAACATGGCAGGCTCATGGAATCTATGACAGACTTGCTCTTTTGAGTAGAAAATGGTATTAATGTTCCAGTAAGGAGGTCAAAGTTGTGTGTTTAATCCCCTAGTAGACCAATTTTCTTTGTTTTCAGGCTACATTGTGCAACTTGCCCTGAAATAGGACAAAGGGGCGGGGGGCAGTAAGTATGTATAAATCTGTCTCTATTGTTGTAAAGGTACTCAAACGGCAGGTTCTACAGACAGGTCGATGGACTCATTTGAAAATGAAAGAGAGCCAATCATTATGAACAGAGAAGACACTTGTTACTCGTATCAGTGGTGGAAAATGTTAAATACTATTTCAAGACATATAACCTATTGTTTGACTTTTGATATGAGATAAAGTACTATTATACCATGTAGAATCTAGTAACAACTCATCATTTTCCACAGAAAATTGCGTCTTCTTTTGAATTTTCCCAGTTCAGCATTAAACATTGAAAGAACTCACCATAGTAGCTCATGGAGAGCAAATGTATTCTAATAATCTTACTAGCTTTTCCTGGATATTGCAAAAACTCATATAGTTAGTTCTTTTCCATAACATGTGTCATTACAATATTTTTAGCACTTGACTGTTTCATTGTGAGTAAAAGAAATAACTATTAGTTAATAATAATAGTAATACAGTCACACACTGCATAATGACATTTCAGTCACTGGGAGACCACAGATACGATGTGGTCTCATAAGCTTATAATGGAGTTGAAAAATTCCTATCGCCTAGTGACAGCTATTTTGCAAAGTCAGCACAAGGCATTACTGTTTTGTGCCAGTCTTAGCCTATCAATAGTAATCTTATTGGCTAGAAATGCCTGGGAGCACTCACCTGGGCCCAGTTAGCTTCCCACGGACTTCTCCCTATTCTAAACCAATGTTACAATTGGACTGACCTTTGTGGTTCTTATTATGATTGCAAGACACCCTTCAGCTATAGCCATCAGGAAACTTTGAAGAAAAAAAGAGTTTATTACTTATAGGCCCTGGAGAGTACAGGGTGCTGGGAGGCATCCAGCAAGGTCATTGGTGGAGGGGGTTTGTGGAAGGTTGCTGGGATCAAGGGTGGGGACCACGGGTCTTGCGGGTTCACTCTTTATTGGTGAATTTAAAACATAAGAGAATAAGAATTTAAAGCTCAAGGAGAGTGGGGGGGATAGCCCAAATTGTCAGTTATAGAAATCAACCAAGATCTAAAACAAAGGAGCCCCAGAAGAAGGAGGCGGCCTAGCCCTTTATCTAGTCGTGTGGATGGTAATATGTTTATTCGAGATAGCCTCTGGTTTGAAGAGGATCCCTGTGGAAATGGGTGCCGCTTTGAAGTAGATGCCTGGGCAATAGAAGCTTAAATCAGACACTTGCATTACAAAAAGAAAAGCCCACTGTCAGGGCTTACACAACTACTCATATGTTTGTGGCGATGCTGGTGTAAACAAACCTACTGCACAGTCAGCTGTATAAAAGTACAGCACATACAGTTACAATCATAGGCTCGACCATCTAGGTTTGTGCAAGTGCACTCTATGATGTTTGCACAATGACGCAATTGCCTAATGATACATTTCTCAGAACAAATCCTCACAGTTAAGCAGTACATGACTGTAGTAGAAATACTATCACTACCAGTATAAGAAAAGTAATAGTACTTATTATGTTTGGCAATGGCTCATGAATTGGAAGGCCTTGAAAATCTTTGCAATTTGTCAGTATTGCAACTAATCAAAATTTTCAAACATAGATGTCTAAATTTAAAAAAATTAACACTAAATCAAATCAAATTTGAGCTTTAATACTTGAATCCTAGTCATAGTTTTTGAGGAAAAAAATGTTACCTTAGGGAAAAATGGACATTTTCTTTAGTCTGAAAATCTAGCCCCTGGATGCTTATCAGCAGTAGAGAAAATGAAGCATCAGAATGAAGGCAGAAGAAAAGGAGGAATTACCGCTAGATTTCTGGGATAAGTAAGGACGGCTCATCCCAGGTGAGCTGTTTCAGGTAGGATAGGCTAACTGCTAGATCACCCCAATATCTCAGTGGCTTAATCCCTTAGAGGTTTATTTGCTGCCCAGTCCTGTAGGACACTAAGCATCATTGCAAGTTTTAGCTAGTCACATCAAGACCCCGGCCATTCTTTACTAGGACCGTTCTCAGGGTTATATTTATTGTCAGCAACCTTGAAAGTTGAGGTAATATCTTCCCCATGGGCAAAGTGCAGGCTTGCTTCTGCTTTCTATAAAAGTGTAAATTCCCCAAGGTCAGTGTCCCTCTCCTGTAATGTAGCCACTGCATGTATACACATTTCTCATGTGTCCTATATTGACTGAATAGAACTTGGGAGACAGAGAGAGAATAGATACAAACCAATATGAAGCTCTGGCTATTGCTTTTGCATGAATAATAAAGTCCTTGTCTCTGGCTCAGGAGTTTTGTGTCTTCTGCTGGGATCCATGAAACAGTAACAGATGAACTTGCTATCTTGTGAGTACAGTAAAATCCTGGACCCTTGGGTGGCTGGATGATTCAGTTGGTTAGAGCACGAGCTCTGAACCACAGCTTTGCTGGTTCGATTCCCACATGGACCAGTGAGCTGCACCCTCCACAACTAGATTGAAGATAAAGAGTTGCCACTGAGCTGCTGCTGAGCTGCCAGAGGGCAGTGGAATGGCTCAGTTGGTCAGAGCGTGAGCACTTAACAACGTTGCCGTGGATGGTGGGTTGCGCCCCCTGCAACCAAGATTGAAAACAGCAACTGGACTTGGAGCTGAGCTGCGCCCTCCACAACTAGACTGAAGGACAATGACTTGGAGCTAATGGGTCCTGGAAAAACACACTTTTCCCCAATATTCCCCAATAAAAAATCTGAAAAAAAATCTTGGACCCGTTACAGTTCTTGACAGGTGAAGGTGGAAGGTTAGGGCTCTGTTTCACACAATCATTCAGGGACCAAGGTATATTCCATCCGGTGGCTCTCCTAGCCAGAATCTCTCACCCAGATCTTCAGACTGTAGCTGATGGGTGAGGGAAGGATGAACATGGACTGCATAGGGGGTTCTACAGGCCAGGCCTGGGAGTGGCATATATCCCTCCATCCACATTCCACTGAGTAGAATATAGTCATATGAGACCAACTGTTGGGGAGGCTGTGATGTAATTTAACTGTGTGCCCCGGAGAAAACAAAAACAGAGTTTGGAGAGGATATAGTGATGTCCTTATCACAGTCCATCAAGCAGATGTGATCATATAAAATACGAAATTATTTTTGGAACTAGAATTTACTCAATGAAAGCTAGTGCCCGGACCAAATAAAATTAATAAATACATCTAGAGTTTTGTTTTTTTGTGGAGTAATCAGCATTTCTACAATACTGTCAGATGAGGAAAATAATAAGAAGGTAGAACATTCTCTATTTTTCTAAAAAATAAAGAAGGCCTTCTCATCTCCATCTGAGGTTCTTCTTCTGTAAAGACTTGCAGCAAAAGGAGAATTAAACTTGTCTATTAAACTTGCCGATTAAAGGTTACTTAGCCTCCCTTCTTTTTTTTTGAAGTCTATTTGGGTTTCATTTTATTTCCGGTAATTGTTCAGTCATTCAGATTATCTCTGCTATCAAAGGGTATCTGAGTGTGGAGGTGAGGAGAAAAGGATCCTGGGGTATGGGGTTCTGAGGTTGGCTCCTGCACTGTGCTCCCAGCCCTCCCTGACCTCTGTGAGGCTGTTTCTCATCCTGCCTGGACAATGTACCTTCTTCTGCTATCTGCTACTGAAACCCACAGGAAGAGAAACCTGTAGTGTTTTCTCTTTCCCAGTCAGTTCCTTGTTCTGGCCCCTCCATGATGACTGAACTTGGCCTTCTTGGATAGACGAGGAGCAGACTCTTCCTCTCCTATGGAGAGCCCCTCTCAATCATTCTAACCTGTCATCTGGGATCCACCTTGTTTGTTGTACTCCTTCTCTGAGGGTACCTGAAATCCCAGCCTGTTCTCAAGGAAATGAGGAGAAAGTCCCCTTTCTCTCATATATCAGAAACTTTTCTGGTTGTTTCTAATGCCCCTCACCCCAGGGCTTGACCTGAAGCAGGGAGTAATAAGTCATAAAACTAACCACATCCTCTTTCTTTCCTCTTCTCCACTTACCCCTAGAGATCTCCTATTCTTTCCTGCACAATCAGCAGCCTTTTTATATCACAGCCTGTATTCTCCCACTTTTTGTGATCCCTAGTATAATATAAATTCCAGAGCTTCAATCTTTAAGAGCCCTAAATATATCTGTGCAATAAATAGCATATTCTGCCCTTCCAATGAAAAACAGAAACCCACCAGTTCGTTAGGTGGAAAGTCCCAGAACATTATGATTTAAAGGGAAGATAAATACATCACTTTACTCTTTCAAAGGCAAATCTGTTACACTCACACTCTTGAAGGAAAACTGCTAAGAATATTGGTTTCCTTCCCGCATATATTCTTCTAGTACCACTTGTAACAAATATTATCTTGTGGTATTTGGGGATATCAAAACGTTCCTCTCTAGGACCATTCTAACATCTTGGATGACTTTTAAATCCAATATTAAACAATCAACTTCCAGTAATTACTTCTATGGCCCTTTTTCCCAGACGAGTGTTAAGTAGTGTCTATTGTCTTAGAGCTACACTGGGAACCGTAATGTGGCTATTTCATGTTTTTAAAAAAGAGAGAGAACCCTTGTCTTATTACAATTTTAACTTGTTTGTGTCAGTATTACAATTAAAAGGTCAAGTTTTCTTGTTTACTATTTCTTAATGGGATTTTTGAAACAAGCCTGCTCTTTATGTTAAAGTCTGCTCAGAAAAACTAAATGCTGCCTCCATATGTTTAAACCCCTTTACCCATTTCACCCGCTCCCCACCCCCCTTCCCCTCTGGTAACCAACCAATCTGTTGTCTGTATCTATGAGTTTGTTTTTGTACAGATGAATCTTATATAATGTTAATAACCAACGTTACCTCAATTAAAAAAAAAGTGTCTCAAATAGAAAATTAGGAAATATAACCGTAGATGTTTGCTATTCTAAACATTCTACAGGAAGAATTGCTCTAAGCCAGAGCTTGATGTGGCAGTGCCACTGGGTACATGACTGCATTAAAGTGTGTCCCTAGATTCAAGTCTCAGTTTCAGGTAAGCATGGGGGAGGAACAGAAACATTTGGGCAATCATAGGGCCAAACACTGGATGTAGGGAAAGATGGAAGAGGTGAGGAGTCCTTTAAACTGGTAGTTAAAAATGAGGAAAATAATAAGAAAGAAGGTAGAATATTCTCTATTTTTCTAGAAAATAAAGAAGGCCTTCTCAACATCCTAAGTACACCTCAGTCCGATAGACGTTTACTTAGCCACAAAAATTGAGGAATATTTTATATTTACATATCATGAAAACATTTTCTGATACTTTGAGTTGTATTTTTAAAAATAGAATAAGCTGCCTTGTAAGTAGTAAGTTTCTTGTCAGAGGAAGTATTCAAACAGAGGCTGCTGAGACTTATTGAAATATGAAAATAGATTCCTTTTTAATTTATATTTTACAAAATCTATATAGTCCTATGGAATCTCAATCCAAAAGAGTAAAAAGCCAAAAAAAAAAAATCCTTTAGACTTGAGGAAGAAAAATGTGCCACTCAAAAAAAAAAGTTATGCTGTTAAGAATTAAAATATATTCAATAACTAGAAAGTGCTCTTCTTGACTCACTTATACAATTTTTCCACTTCTTTATTTTCATAACCTCAACAACACAAATACCAAAGCACCTCAGCCTCCCCAACGAGTATCAGCAAGACTTTATTTTATATGTGGCCAATAAAAGGCCACCAGAAGATTTTTTACCCACTTCTGTTGAGCATTCTCTGAGTAATTTCTGTTTTAGCAGCTTCCAATGATCTAAAGTAGAATAGAAGCCAATGTGCATCTTTCGTTTGAAAGAATTATAGATACCCAAAATGCCACTGATTTAGGAGAATTGCAGATGCCCTCGAAACCCTCCAACCCTCTTGCATGTCCCTCTCCCAGCTCCTGTGCCAGCCACGTCCCCTTCTTTCATCACCTCATTTATGCCCCTGAAGTTGCATCAGTAACTTCTTATTCTTGTTGTCTTTGGGGTATAGAGTAGGTATCACAGAGGAGAAGCACTGGTTTGTTCCATAGTATCCATCCTTTGCTATTTTTGTCCTTTTCTTATGGCAAAAAAGAAAGCAATATAAAAGAATATTACAATAAAAATAGAAGCAGCTCTGGTCACCCACATTGGAGGAATGGAGCCAGAGAGCTTTGTTTAGCCTTTATTGCAATGATGAACTTGGAGAGCTTAAATTAAAATGATAGTTTTGCCACTATTAGCTGTGTGACTTTGGGAAAAATAATTCATTTCTCTGTTTTCCATAGAGCACATGAAATAAGAAATGAGGAGAGTAACATCCCTCCCTCATAAAATTGTGTGGGGATTAAAAAGTTAATAAAGCATTTAGAGTGTTCAGTGTCCATAAGAAGCATGACATAAATGTCAGCTATTTCTGCAGTTGTTTGTTCAGATAGAAATGAAGGACAACAAAGAAGAAGCTAGTGTGATACCTTCTATTATGATTTAAGTGTAGTTCTTCTTGTTCAGTCTTCAGGAAAACAACTGACTCACTCTGTTCACCTCAAGGCATTCACCTGCCTTTTCATTGATTGCATTTTCTTTAGAGCTAGCTACCCATCAGCCAGTTGAGGCAATTATTATACAGCTGCTTAGCTTTCTCTGCTCTACACTTGATAGTTTGACATCCCTAAAACCTATCTCAGATATTTTCATAGCAGATGGTGGATTATAAAATTTATACCCTAAAGTTACAGCCCACAAATTTAACACTAATAACACTGCATAAGCCAGGAACTGCCCAAATCACAGAGTCAATAAATAATAACCAAGGGAATTAACACTAATTGAATTAGTTTGACCACATCCCAAAATATAAAATAATATGTATTGTATATGTCTAAACTATGAAGTGGCTATATTTTGAGAAATATTTATACTTTCATGTAATTAAAAAGTAACTTCTTCCTGAAATATGATGATGCCCAGTTAGGCAGGACTTTTTAAGTCTGGCTATTTAAAATTCCCAGCTTCTTTTCTCTCTAGGTGAACCACTTATTGCACTTGGTCAGCATTTTTTGTTTTTGTTACTCAAGGAAGAGACTTGAAATCCCCTCATCTCGCAGGTTTGCCACAGTAACGCTGAGCAGCAGTGACAGAAGTCATAGCAGATGAAAAAGAAGTCTCTCCAGGGATGGATCAGAGTCTTCAGTCCGTTCTTCACCTGGCACTTGGACACATGACGGGCCTTTTTGGACTAAGTAAGCCTTCAGGTTCGCATACATTTTATTGGAGGATATGAGAAAAACACATGAAGCCCTGCTAATTGGAGCAAAATGGAGACTGAGCAATTACAATGCATATTAAAGTAGATCTGTGTTATAAGAAAGCAGTGCCATGGAAACCAAGAGAAGAAAAGGGTTCAAACAGAACAGAGTTGTAAACAGTGTCCAGAGCTGCCTGGATTTGAACAAGATCACTAAAGATGCGTTTTTGCTGTCTCTTGGATTAATGGTTTAAATCTTCAAACTTGTAAGTGCAGTTTCAGTGGGAAAGTTGAGGAAGAAGTCAGAGTTCAGTGGAGGGAAGAGTAAATGGCAAGGGAGGATGTAAAGAAAGCAAGCTGTACTTAATGTTTTCCCAAGAAGTTTGTGTGAAAAAGGAAGGCCCAGTATCTAAAGACTGACATAGGGAAGATTGAGGGCAAGTTTATATGTTGAGATTAAGAACAAGTAGAGAGGAAAGCTTGAAAATAGAAGATGAAGAAGAACTTGGAGGAATTTTAGGAGGAACCTGCATGGGTGTGACTTAAAATATAGGTACAAAGACTAGCCTGCGAAAAGAGAAGGGATTCCCCTTCTATGACAGAGACAGAATGAGGTCTCTTCTGAATTGTTCACTATCCTGCTGAAATTGCTCCAGCACCAATTTGCTAGAAAAAGGTAGGTGGCTAGAGTGAACCAGAGTTGAGATCTCGTCAGCTGGTATAACAGGAAAACAGATTTTGGATTTGCTCAGCCAGACCACAATTGTGTAATTCCTTGAAATAAATCTCTCTTTCTCTCTTAGATAGATATAGATTAGATATAGATGATGATTATAGATACAGATGATGATATATAGATATACAAGTTCAGATAATTAAGTCCACAAATTCATCCTAGACAAAGTGCTATATACCTCATCGCTGAATATCGCTATGGTCACCTTTGCAGTATTCCCCTTGGGGAGCTATGCACTGATGTCAGCCCCTAGTCCACCCTTCAAAGCAATTTTGAAACTCTTTTACTGGAACGACCATCAGAGCTGTCATCGTATTACCCTTGATGTCCTGAATGTCATCAAAATGTCTTCTTTTCAATATTTCTTTGATCTTCGGGTAAAGAAAGAAGTCATTGGGGGCCAGATCAGGTGAGTAGGGAGGGTGTTCCAATATAGTTCTTTGTTTACTGGCTAAAATCTCCCTCACAGACAGTGCCCTGTGAGCTGGTGCATTGTCGTGATGCAAGGGCCATGAATTGTTGGTGAAAAGTTCAGGTTGTTTTTGTCTAATGTTTTCATGCAGCCTTTTCAGCACTTCTAAATAGTAAACTCGGTTAACTGTTTGTCTAGTTGGTACAAATTCATAATGAATAACCCCTCTGATATCAAAAAAGGCTACAAACATCATTGCAACAAGTTCACGAACTTAATTGTCAGAACTTATAGCTAGATATAATATAGTAGCTAGATATAGATACAGATGATGATATAGATACAAATGATGATATAGGTATAGATATAGATGAGATAGAGATAGAGATAGAGATAGAAATGTAGATAGATATACACATTGATATGGATAGAGTTATATATCCTAGTGGCTGTGTTTCTCTGCTAGGACTCGGATAGAGACATTAAGTAGCTTATTGAAAGGCATACCACTGGTAAGTGGTAGAGGCACTATCCTGACCTGGGTGGTCTGGGCCTTGAACCAATGATCTGAACCCACCACCTCACGCTGGCCCTTCCGAAAATTCCAGTCATTATAGGTCTAACTTAATATTCTTGGCCCTGTGGGAAAAAGCAAAGAGAAAGAAAAGCAAAACACACGAATGAAAATAAATACAGTATAAAGGAGTTCATTGTGAATAGGGATATGTAGAGTAAAGAGAATGGCATTGGTCCCTACAGGAGAGATTTTGAGTTACATTAGGGAATAAAAATGAAGAACATGCATTTGCGTAGAAGAAGAGAAGCACATTAGAAGTGGAGTGTATGATACACGCAGAAGCCCAGTATGAATCATGTAGAAGTTGGCTATGGCAAGCGTCCACCATGAAAGTTAACGAGCAGAGCAAGACATCTGTATGAGTTATCAGTTGCTGCATAACAAAGAGAGGGCTGCAATCAACAGAAAACTCACTCCCTCACATGTCTGAGAGTAATCCCAGCTGTTTGGGGTTGATGGCTTCTTTTTGTGATTTCTTCACATGGGCCATGCGACCTTCAAAACATGATGGCTTTTTTCCAAGGCTGAGGAGAGATAGATATAGATAGATGATGATAAATAGATATATAGATAGATAGATGACAGTACTGACTATATCACTTTTGTATGATGTATTCCCAGAAGTTGAGCAATATCTCCTCTACTTTCTTTATTCCTTCGAATCTATTTCCAATTTGAAATGGTAAATAACTACACCTCTTGGTGGAGAAAGGCAAGATTCTAGAGAGCATGCGGAATTGAAAATATTGCAGCATCAATTTTGGAAAATAGAATCTGCTGCACACTAGGTCATGGCAGATGAGTCCGATCGTGAGCTGGGCTTATACCTCTTTTAAATGCTTACTGATAAAAACTTGTCAGGGGCGGGAGAAGGGTGTATCACCTTCCTGTTTGCTCATAGTTCCTTCATTCAACGTGCTTCAAACAGTGGTCTGGCTTTTAAATCAAACCATTTAATTTCACACCTCAAACTCAGAGCTTTGTACAAAACACGTAAGTACTTTCTGTTGATGTTTTGTCATATCACCAGTGAGGGAGGGGAAAGCTCAGCGCTGAGCATGTGAGCACAGTCAGTGTGGTCAATACCTAGCTCATGCTGTTTGCTGAAATTAGAGTGAGGACGAGACAGGTAAGGTTGTTTTCATTCAACCTGGAAAATGACTTCCATTCGTGGCAGAAGCATAAACAGAACCTGAACACACCTGTTAATTATTCTTCCTGTTGAGGGCACACCAACTTGGGTTTTGACTCTCGTTAAGTAGTGCCATGACAGAACATGCTAGTACCACTTTCTTACAAGTGAAGCTTAAAGACATCGCAGACTCCAATCTAAAGATGCATGAAGTTTTGCTCTGGTGCAAAGATGTTGTCAATGATTCACAAGGTTTCCCCTAAACCTAGCTTCTTTACCTTATAATAATTGAAGTTGGGTTAGCTGAGTCACTCCATTCTGCATCTGTGCATTTTTTTACCTGCTTTCAGAACTGTGCTAAGTTCTCACTTTCAGTCTAATTGGAGTCACTGACTTTTTCATGTATGTTCTGACAGCAATAGACACACTTTTTCCCATCTATTTTTGTACTAATTTATTTTTTCAATGCCACCAACAAGCCACAATGATTGATTCATTTATTTTATCAATTACTTCTACCAACTGCTAATGTCCTACTAATCTAATATCAAGGATATGGAAGTTTTTAGAAAATGAATGGAAACTGATGGAAAGGTTTTGGAAACAAGATAGAAATCAAAGGGAAAAAAGTAAAGGTACTTCAGAAACTATAAAGCATCGCTACTTAAATAATAGCATACATATATGTGCACAGAAACATATGCATATATATATATGCAGATATGTAAAACTTTTCCATTTTTTTGTATAGTTGTATAAATACTTATTATGTGAAGGACCTCCTGGTAGTTGAAGCAGAGAAAGCGGGACATTAGTAGGAGCTGAGGTCAGAGAGGTGTTGGCGGACAATTCATGTAGAATCTTGGAAGACCTTAACTGCATTCTAAACATAATAAGACTTCAATACAGGGTGATGGAGTCAATGGCGAGAGATTGATTGGGGTTCGTGTTCTAGATGTCACTATTACCATTGCACCTGGTTTGCTGCTGTTGTTTAACTTTTCTCTACATTTGTTCTGTATATGATAATATTTCAGGAATTCCCAGGGTTTTTGAACACTTATACTTGAGATTAACTTTGACCTTCTTTCCCTAAAACCCATAGCAAAGGATAAACTTAATGGACAGAAGGCTGGTCTGGGTGACCTAAAAGCCCCTTCCAAGCACATAATTCCATATATTATCCTTTGGGAAACTTCCATATGAGAGGCAGGGCATCTAGCAAAGCAACCCATCTAATCCTAAGGTGTTGCCTACAACAGGTGAGTGGTGTCTTTCATATCCTCAATAGAGAGACACATCTCTTATCACCTCCATTTCAGATCTGGCATCTGTACAGAATCCTACGCAATAAAGACTTACATCTTAACCGATGAGCCAGCACACAAATCTCTTAGTCATCTTCCATTTTACTTGTTTATCATGCATCTAAAAATGAACTGTGTTAAATTCTTTGTTAGTCAAATTTTCCTAATTTGTTATTTTTCTTATTTTTTAAACTTTACCAAAAAAAAAAAAAAAATAGGTTCAGTGTCTTTATTACTAAAACTGCCAGTTGACTAGGAGTGAAAGATTGTTCCAAATCCTCCTAATATAAATTAGCATACATGTTGTTTAAAATGTGACAGGTAATTGGTTTTCCACAATGTAGAATTCTAGAAAGCTAATTTATAATGAATAATATATCTGGAAGACCATGTTCATTAATCTGAACCTTTGGGGCTTTGCTGTTTCAAAGGAGAAAATATATTCTGTATATAATTACATGGCATTTTCAGTGGCTGCAGAAATAGCAATAACTAAGTACCTTTGATTATAATATTAACAAAAAATTGGCAGTGTACTTAAGAATTTTTGGTAAATGTAATACATTTATAACTGGCAGGATACACTGGTCTTTAAATATTGAAATGGACTTCTTTCTCATTTTTCTTTGGTTCTGACCTAGAAGTAGAAATTCAAATTATGCTGGGAAGAGAAGATTCCCACACCAGTGTGAAACATTAGTATCATGCCAAGTACATGAGGAGTCTGTGAGGGAAGTTTAAGACAGCTTTTCTCTATGTCATGTAACCAAAATGGAATGTTTCCTGAGGCATCAAAGTATGATAAATTATCTGTTTCAGGATGGTTTTAAAAAAAAGGAATGTGCTGATTTCAGTTAATAATGTACTCCATTGTTCCTCCCCAGTTCTCTGGGGGAATATCTCATAACCGAAGGAAAGAAACAGGCAGGAAGCAATTAATTACAATAGAGTCATATACTTTCAGCAATAAAAGGAGGAAAGTAGAAACCAATCCCAAATTTCCTTATTCTAGCTCAGTTCTTTCACCGATGTGCAGGAGGTTACTGTATCCAAGATAGGACCTCTTGAAACACAGTGAGCTGTATGGCAAGTTACAGACCATAGAGATTAATTGGTATAGGTAGCCGTCTTGGGCAGGGCTTATAGCTAATTTTAGCTGGAAGTTGAGTATATAGGTGGGTTATCTGGTGGATCATGGAGTTACTCCCGGAGTTTGTAGGCACTGACTTCAGGCTTGTAAAAAAGCAATTCTGCATTTACAAAGTGGCAATTCAGCCACATCTGGAGATACAGGACCCTGGGGGCTGTGTATAGACAGATCTTATTTGACAACCAAGATATTTTTAATTTCTGCCCATGGAGTCACCTGCAACCAGGCAACATATTCCCATGTTGGTTAAAGAGTCTACCATGGCTGCAAACAGGGACCTGGTCTTTGCCTGGTGCCTCCAAATATTTCCTAACTTGGGCAAAGAGTCCAGAGGTCATCCCTTCCCTACATCCTGGAGACTGAGCCATATAAAGGCTAAGCATACATTCTTTCATATTTGTAAATCTTGTCATTGACTAGTTTTTTTTTTTCTCTCTCTGATGGCAGTGCTCTGTGTGCTGTATACTAACAAGCTATAACCATGGAAAGAGAGAAAGGGGCCAGCTAAATATGGCAAAATCCCCACATTTCACATAACTTAAATCTTTTGAGCTGAGCTCTTGTACCTCTCATCAATTATCTGAAAGAACAGCTAGGTGGGATTCTTACTATGTGACTTGGAACCCTTGAAGACTAAGAGAAATTGTTTTTTTAATGGCTCACTGAAATTATACTGCCTTACATTTACACAACTTCAGTCACTTATAAAACACCTATAGTAAAAAAGGATCTTAGAGGGCTTATAGTATTTTTGTTTTAATTTATTGGGGTGACAATTGTTAGTGAAATTACATAGATTTCAGGTGTACAATTCTGTATTACATCATCTATAAATCCCATTGTGTGTTCACCACCCAGAGTCAGTTCTCCTTCCATCACCATATATTTGATCCCCCTTACCCTCATCTCCCACCTCCCACCCCCTTTACCCTCTGGTAACCACTAAACTATTGTCTGTGTCTATGAGTTTTTGTTTCTCATTTGTTTGTCTTGTTCTTTTGTTGGTTTTGGTTTATATACCACTTATCAGTGAAATCATAGGGTTCTCTGCTTTTTCTGTCTGACTTATTTTGCTTAGAATTATACTCTCAAGATCCATCCATGTTGTCACAAATGTTCCTATATCATCTTTTCTTATAGCCGAATAGTATTCCATTGTGTATATATACCACAACTTCTTTATCCATTCATCTATCGAAGGACATTTTGGTTGTTTCCATGTCTTGGCCACCGTAAACAAAGCTGCAATGAACATTGGAGCACACGTGTCTTTATGTATAAATGTTTTCAAATTCTTTGGGTAGATACCCAGGAGAGGGATTGCTGGGTCATATGGTAATTCTATTCGTAATTTCTTGAGGAACCTCCACACTGCCTTCCATAATGGCTGCACCAGTCTGCATTCCCACCAACAGTGTATGAGGGTTCCTTTTTCTCCACAGCCTCTCCAACACTTGTTACTATTTGTCTTGTTGATGACAGCCATTCTGACTGGGGTGAGGTGATATCTCATTGTGGTTTTTCTTTGCATTTCTCTGATGATTAGTGATGTTGAGCATTTTTTCATATGTCTATTTGCCATTTGTATGTCCTCTTTGGAGAAATATCTCTTCAGGTCCTCTGCCCATTTTTCAATTGGGTTGTTTGTTTTTCTGTTGTTGAGCTTCATGAGTTCCTTGTATATTTTGGATATTAGCCCCTTATCGGAGGCACTGTTTGCAAAAATCTTATCCCATTCAGTTGGTTGCCTCTTTATTTTGTCGATGGTTTCTTTTGCTGTGCAGAAACTTTTAAGTTTCACATAGTCCCATTTGTTTATTTTAACTTTTACTTCCATTGCCTTTGGAGTCAAATTCATAAAATGCTCTTTGAACCCAAGGTCCATAAGTTTAGTACCTATGTTTTCTTCTATACAGTTTATTGTGTCAGGTCTTATGCTTAAGTCTTTGATCCATTTTGAATTAATTTTGGTACATGGTGAGAGATAGCAGTCCAGTTTCATTGTTTTGCACGTGGCTATCCAATTCTCCCAGCACCATTTATTGAAGAGGCTGTCTTTCCTCCATTGTATGTTTTTAGCTTCTTTGTCAAAAATTACATGTCCAAATTTATGTGGTTTTATTTCTGGGTTCTCAATTCTATTCCATTGGTCTATGTGTCTGTTTTTCTGGAGGACTGATAATCTAACACCTTAATTTTCTAAATGAGAAAAATAAATTTCAAGAAATAGACTGGCTTGCCCAAGGACAGAGAGTTGGCAACAGTTATTTATTCAGGCATTCAAAAGTTATTTACTTATTGAGTATCTGCAACCCAATTTTTTGTGATTTTAAGGTGTATAATTCTTCACATTTTGTCATCTCTGAAATCAGAGTGAGTCTTAGAGTTGCTGTCTGCCAAGCATTGATGGCCCATGCACATCAAAATTTGCACAGTGAATGTCACCATCTGCGAAAAAAGCCTCAAAGACAATAATGGAGCAATCTTCTAGGAAATACAACTGCACCAACATCCTTGATGGCAGAGACAATGATATTGTGTGGGACATTGTGTATACTGGCAACTTTTCATTGAAAATGGATGTTGAAGAGTTGGACTCTGAATGAAAACTTGTTTTGGGAATTGCTTACCCAATATATTTTGCCGATATTCTCATCTTCAGAGTGCACAATAAGATATATGATAAATCTATGTTCTTTCTAAAGGAACCTAAAAGAGCTCTTCTATGAATTAAAATAAAAAGTCTAAAGTGACAGGAAGACATGGCCCCATAGCTTAAATGGTGGCATTTTTAAAAGTTCATACACACATAAAACGATTATGTAGCCTACAATTGATGTCAGCTTAGATGCAATGGGGTATGATACCTTCCTGGCTCTCTTCTAAATGCTGGATATTCAGCAATGGAAAAAATGGATATTGTCTCTGAAGCTTAAATTCTAGGAGGAGGATCAAAATAAATAAAGAAAATATCAAGTAGTGAGTGATAAGTGCTGTGTAGCGAATTAGAATTAGGTAATGTGAGAGTGACTGAGGGACTTCTTTAGATTATCAAGTCTCACGGAGATGACTTTAAGCTGAAGGAGTAATAACACTAGATGGGGGGAAGAGCCAGGAATAGAAGAGTCTCCTGAATAGCAGCTCTTGTCAGCATACCTCAGCAGGCTGAGGGTATAATTATTGTGCCAAAGCCTATTTACAGTTCTTTATTTCACTCTGGTGGCATAATTTTTATTTCAAAGTGAATCTGGTCATTTTATGTGGAAATATATCTTAGATGGGTGGTATTTTATACAAAAATACACACCCAAATTTTGATGCACTAAGTGACATTGGGAGAATAAATCTTGAAAATCCCTATGAAATGAAAAAACAAAAAAAGAAAGAAGGAAGGAAGGGGAGGAGAAAGGAAAAAAGACAACAACGTTCTTACTCATCACCACTGTTGCCAAAGCTTCAAATAATTAGACAAAATCAATACTAGAAATGAAGATATCGATTTTGAGTTTGGGTAAAGGAATCATTGACTTAACTGGCTTTTTATTCTTTTCCTGATTGATTGCTATTTAGATAGCACGTATTTCAAACCAGGATGTTTATAAAAGAATTAACTAACAGGTTCTTGGCCAGTGACCTTAGTTTTAAAATACCAGGTAGAGATTTTAAAAACAAGCCCACAAAAGAAGTGATAAAATTTTAAAACATCCTAAAACATGGGGATCAAAGAATAATAAAATGTTAATAAAAAAGACATACAAGGTAACTCCTGAGATAGATCAAACTCAACACGACACTAAAATGGTTATAAGACATTAAACACACATAAGCACTCAGAGAATTAACTGCCTCTTAGCTTAAACAGCTTTATGCTTAAAAGCTTATCTTGGACCCTAAACAATAGCATTTCGATTGTTTTAAAAGAAGAAATAAAAGCTTTCATTGATTTTACATGTCATAAATATTTACTGCACCCTTATCATGTACCAATTACTGTGCTGGTGGTAGTAGAACCCTTCTTAATATACCCAGATCAGCTGCAGTAATATAAAAGCAACTGTAAACAGGTTATTAATAGTTTAAGACCTAAAATATAAGGGGTAAAGTGGTACCCATGTCCATCCCACTGAGTATCAAAGAAAATTGGTTTCTAGTTGGGACCATTAAGTGGCAATCCCTAAGCTTCATGTCCCTGGAGGACAAGAAGAAATATGAAAGGCCTTTCTGGAAAATGCCCAAGAGGACAAATAGCAATCAGTCCACTGAACCCAGCTGCTTCCCACCTCCTTCCACCCATTATGAATTGATGCTTCAGCTTTTATTTCCACTATTATAACCACTTTGGTAAAGGAGATGTTTGTGCCAATGTGTGGTGGAAAACCTTACAGACAAATAAGTATTTCTAAAATATATACTAGGAACCAATAATTGCTGAGTACTTTATTTCAAAATAGAGGATTAGGAGACTGATCAATTTAAATTCTGAGGAGGCCCATCAAACATAACTGTGTGGGGCCAGGAAAAAAAACACAAATTTTGTTTTTCAATTTCAGAGAGTGAGAAAGAGATAGGAATGACATCTGTAAATAGACTGGCTTCTCTAAATAACCCCAGCAAATACCATCCAAGAATAATTTAACTAGATAACTCTGTTATTAAAACATATATGTGTATGTTTGTGTCTTGTAGAGTATGGAAGCGTTACCTTCATTTTTATGCCAAAAAGAAGTCCTCATGTTCCCTCAACCTGCTTTCTAGTAGTTTCTTTGAATATCTTATCTGTGAAGATGAAATGTTGTGTGTGACTATCTGCAATGCAAAAGAAGAAAAACTTTTCTAACCATTGTAGATTCTGGGTCATTATTCATTCTAAATTCCACCTGTCATCTTCTCTACAGATCTAATCAATTCCTTTAAACAATCTCAAATAAATAATTTCCTTTCAAGAAAACATTACTGGGGGATTTCCAGTCAAGATGGAGGGGTAGGTAAATGCTGTGCTCCCTCCTCTCAGGACCACATCAATTGCAACTAAACTACAGAACAACCATCATTGAGAATCGCCTGAAGTCTAGCTAAACCAAAGCCCTCTAACTACGGACATACAGAAGAAGCCACCTCAAGACTGGTAGGAAGATATAGATGCAAAACAGGCTAGTCCCACTCCCAAAAGTGACCATTAAATATTGGAAGGGATATCTCAGCTGTAGAGGCCCCTCCCACCAGAGGAGTGAGGGGTCCCAGCCCCACACTAAGCACCCAAGCCCAGGGTTCCAGTGCCAGGGAGAGAAGTGCCCATAATTTCTGGCTGTAAAAACCAGTGAAGTAAGACAGAGGACAGCTACAGCCCGAGGAGCTCCTCTTAAAAAGCCCATGCACAGACTTGCTCACTGATGGACCCATTCACTCTGAGCTGCAGTGCTGGAGCAACTCTTGAAAGGTGCCAGGGCCATACAAGGAGGAATTGAATTGTCTAGCTTCAGGGTGAGGGATGGAGGGGCTGCTTGCTCCCAGAGGGAGGAGCTGTTACTTTGTTGAGTCCTTCTCCCCCACCCTGCATGCAGACATATGCAAACGCATGCAGATGCCATATCTGAGTCTCCATCAAACATGCTATCACCATTCATCTGCTCCACCCTAGTGATTCCCTGAGACCCTGCTCCACTGAACTTTCAGACATACCCAAGCTGCTTCCAGTGGCTTTTCCCTACAAACAACCATTCTTGCTGCATGCTGCAGACTTTCTAAAATCTCTCAAAGGTTCACAAAAACCAATCAAACAGCATCTGACTTTGGTGTATCCCATACCTCTGGCTGAGCAGCCCTGAACCCGGTACTACCATTTTTCCCTGAAAATAAGACCTAACCAGAAAATAAGCCCTAGCATGATTTTTCAGGAGAACATCCCTGAACATAAGCCCTAATGCATCTTTTGGAGCAAAACTTAATATAAGACCTAGTCTTATTTTCAGGGAAACATGGTAGCAACAGTCAGCCTCAATTCCCAGATTGGCTTCTCGAGCCACCTCGAATCCCAGTGTGGGTAGGACATCTTCAGATTGCTTTATGGCTCAGACCAGGTGGCCCCAGGCAGGGCACAGGCTACAGCTAAACTTGGCCTCCAGTAGGTCCCCTACCAGGCGGCCCCACAACTGGCATGTCTGGTGGCCATCTTTGGACCAAGCTGGAGCATCACCCAGCCACCTCCAAAAACAACATACCCAAAGGGCAGACTAGGCAGGCACCAGAGCCCTACTAAAGCAAACCCTGCTTAATAGGGTCAGCCGTTGCACCACAGCTCCACACTGTAGTCACCACCAGTCCTCACAACCAATCGCTCCAAGAGGCAATCCCTCCCATTGATGTGCAAACAGCAACCAAGGCTCCACTACAATAGGAGGGCACACACAACCCATACAAGGGATATACCTGGAGCACCCAGCATAGGTGACCAGGGAGACAGCACCACTGGGTCCCACAGGACACCTAATCTACAGACCACTCTACTAAGATTGGGAGGCATAGCAGCCCTACCTAATACATAGAAACAAACACAGGGAGGCAGCTAAAACAGGGAGACAAAAAAACCATGTCCCAAATAAAAGAACAGAACAAAGCTCCAGAAAAAGAACTAAACAAAATGGAGACAAGCAATTTACCAGACGCAGAGTTCCAAACACTTGTTATAATCTCAGGGAAGACTTCAACAAAGAGATAGGAAACATAAAAATGAAGATAGAAAACATAAAAAAGAACCAGTCAGAAATAAAGCATACAATAACTTAAAGGAAGAATACATTAGAGGGAATCAATAGTAGATTAGATGAAGCAGAGGACTGAATCAGAAACTTAGAAGATAAGGTAGGAGAAAACACCCAAACACAACAGCAAAAAGAAAAAAGAATCCAAAAAAAATGAGGAGAGTTTAAGGGGACTCTGGGACAAAAACAACAGGACCGATATTTGTATCATAGGCCTACCAGAAGAAGAGAGAGCGCAAGGAATTGAAAATCTTTTTAAAGAAATAATAACTGAAAACTTCACTAACTTGGTGAAGGAAATAGACATACAAACCCAAGTGCAAACAGTCCCAAAAAAGATGAACCCAAAGAGGCCCACACCAAGACATATCACAATTAAAATGCCAAAAATTAAAGACAAAAAGAATGTTAAAAGCTGCAAGAAAAAAAAATGTTAGTTACGTACAAGGGAACGCCCATAAGATTGTCAGCTGATTTCTCCACAAAAACTTTGAAGTCCAAAAGGATTTGGCAGGAAATATTCAAAGTGATGAAACGCTAGGACCTACAACCAAGATTACTCTACCCAGCAAAGCTAAAGAGCTTCCCAGATAAGAAGATAAAGATCTTCCCCGATAAAAAGAAGTTAAAGGAGTTCATCACCACCAAAACTGTATTACAAGGAATCTTAGAAGGACTTCTTTAAGATGGAAAAAAAAAATCAAAATTATGAATAATAAAATGGCAATAACTACATATCTATCAACAATTACTTTAAATATAAATGGATTAAATGCCTCAATCAAAAGATAGGGGGCTGAATGGATAAGAAAACAAGACCCTTACATATGCTGCCTACAGAGACTCACTTCAGATCAAAAAACACATGGACTGAAAGTAAAGGGGTGGAAGAAATATATTTCATGAAAATGGAAACAAACACAAAAACGTTGAGGTAGCAATACTTATACCAGACAAAATAGACTTTATAACAAAGGCTATAACAAGAGACAAAGAAGGACCCAGTAATCTTACTTCTGGGTATTTATTCAAAGAAACCCAAAATGCTACTTCAAGGGGACAAGTGCATCCATATGTTCATTGCACTAGCTTGGATGTCCATCAGTGGATGAATGGATAAAGAGGAGGTGTTACATACATACAATGGAATATTGCTCAGCCATGGAAGGGAATGGGTTCTTGCCATCCACGGTGGCATGGATGGACCTGGAGTGCTGAGTGGAGTATGCCAGACAGAGAAAGACAAATGCAGTGTAATTTTACGTATATATGGAATATAAAAAACAAAATAAACAACAACAAAAAAAGAGTGAATATGATTGGGAGAGGCTATCTCTGAAGTGAAAGGAAGAGGAAAGAGGGAGGGGTGTCATAGATAATTGACCCTTCCTTGGCCCACATGGTGTGCAAGGTGCTTTCCATACGTACTGCAGCTATCTTAATCCTCAACACAGCTTTGCACTGTAGTACTATCCTCACTTCACACAAGGAAACTGAGGCTTGGCTGGTTGGGAGGTGAAATATGCCCAGGGTAACAAACAAGACACTGCAGAGCCAAGGTTTGGACACAGCCTATAGAGCCCAGTCTCTTGTTGGCATTCTCAGTGCAAGTGGCTGCCTTACCCAGTCATCCATCCATCTTTGGGCAAATGTGACCTTCTCCAAATACAGACAAATACCAATCCCAATTTTAAAGGACAATAAAGTTAATAAAAGGAAGCACCTATTGAATTAGAACAAAACAAAACAAAACATTATTGCTAGGAATATCAAATTTTCCAATTAACAACTTATACTTAAAGTTACTTCAAAAACCGTCACAAAAAAAACACCAAAAAAACTATATTGATATATTGGAGGAAATCTTCAAATATACAATATGCTTTTCTTTCATTTTGTTTTGTTTTGGTTTGCTGTGGCAGTATACTTTTTACTAATTGATCTAATTAAATTCTACAGGGAAGAATTACACCTGTGAAACAAAATAATTTTACTGTTTAGCATTGAAATATAAGCCTTATAAAAAATTCTGAATCATTTACAAGACATGTTATCAAACTCAATTAAGTAGATGTAGATTTCAATCAATATTTTAGAAATGTTTTTCAATTGCTATTAATTATTTTACAATAATTAATTCATCACTCATCAGAAATCATATAATTTCACAATTAACAAAGAATTTTCAAATTAATTATTTCATTTTTATCTTGAAACTCACAAAGATGTTGTGATCTACGTAGGTATTATTTGCATTTTCAAATGAGATTATGCTAAATGGCTTTACCAAAGCCAAAATCTAATAAGTAAAAGGTCTGGCATTTAAGGCTAGTTCTTTTGACCCTTAGTCCAGGATTATTTTCACTGCTCTGTCCTTCTAATATTTGTAAAGCTCATTCATTCACTCATCCCTCAGTGCCTGGTGCTCTTCTCGGAACTGTGGCACAGATCTGAGGAAGAAATATTGTAAACCTACAATTACACAATCATCTAAACTACACTGAAACTAAACTACACTGAAAGTGAAGGTTGAATAAGAAAAGAATCTAAGTAAACTAACTTCTAATAAATAAACTTGAGATGCAAGAAAGAAAATTAAATCAGAAGGAATGGTATGCCAGATGTAATAAGTAGACATCAGTTAAGCACATAGCTAATCTAAAGACATGTTTACAATATAAAAGCAACCACAATTTGTGCATATTTAGAAAAGGTTAGAATTGAAAATCATAGACAGCAGTATTAACTCTTTGCTTATTTGGGACAAGAAGAGAGATACTCTAAGTTTAGACTTGTTAGAGATAAAAGATATTAAGAATACATATGTGGAAATCTGAATAATGGTCCCCAGAGATAGCTATGCCCTAATCTCCAGAACCCTTGAATGCTATTTTATATGGCAAAGGGACCTTGCAGATGTGATTAATGATGTTGAGATGGAGAGAGTATCCTGGATTATCCAGGTGGGTCCTAACCGTAATCACAAGTGTCCTAATAAGAGATTTGATGACAGCTGAGACAGACGGAAATGCGATGACTGAAGTGTGATGCTAAATTTCTGGCTTTGAAAATGGAGGAAGGGACCAGCAGCCAAGAAATGCAAAGAATGTAGCTCTAGAAGCTGGAAAGGAAAAGGAAACAAATTCACGCCTGTTAGGGGAGGTCATCAAGAAGACATGATGGTTGGTTTGACCCACAATCTGGACTGAGGCAATTGGAGGCTCCTCACCCCTCCCCTGTGCTTTGAAATGTACACTCCTCTCCGCTTGCCTCCCCCATTCCCAGAAACTGCTCCAGTGATATAGGCTTGAGGTAGAAATGTGGTGTTGAGACTGTCTGGACTCGGTATATGACTGATCCCAGTTAAAGCCTCCTAAAGTATGCGACGGACCCCAGTTAGGACCTCTGTATAAACTTAAGATTTGGTAAGTGGGCGCAGAAATCTACTCGTCTTGCAGATTCCCAAGGTGAGCTTTGTTAGGAAATTCCCTTGTTTATTAAACATTCTACCTACCAACCTGGAGTGGCCTGCCTCTTTCTTCAGTCTCTCCCTGCCCTCTGCTTATGGGGGCCTGTTTCAGATTACACCTGGGAAGCTCCGGAAGAGGTTGCAACCCAACAACTCCCGAGAGCACCTGGAGGGAGCACAGCCTGCTGTCACCGTGATCCCAGCCTAATGATATTGCTGTCAGGTTTCTGGCCTCCAGAACTGTAAAAGAATAAATGAGTGTTGTTTGAAACTACCAAGTCTGTGGTAATTGTTACAGCAACCAAAGGAAACTAATATATTAAAAATCGTGAGTTAATCACTAAAAGAATTGGTGTGGAATATATGACTTATTTTCAGGGAATACTTATACCTTCACGCCTCATGTTTTTAGGGGTGATTTTTATTAAAGTAATACTGGGTATTCAGGTCATTATTTTCACTCTTCTCTTGTAGGGACAAAATCACAGGCTATCCCCAACTTGTGATGGTTCAACTTACAAATTTTCAACTTTACAATGGTGTGAAAGTGATATGCATTCAGTAGAAACTGGGTAGGCTAAGCTATGGTGTTCCTAACCAGTAGGTTAGGTATATTACATGCATTTTTGGCTTATGATATTTTCAATTCATGATGGGTTTATCAGGATGTAATCCCAGTGTAAATAGAGGAGAATCTGCATTTCTCTATAGTTTGGGAGAAGCAACTTGTTGATTCACAAACTGGCCCCTGTACAGGGAAAGCAAGGAGAGACCAAAGAAAGAGAAAGACCAATCCTGATGCCTCTCCAGATTGGCAGATGGCAGGTTTAATAAGCAAGGGAACTTATATACAAAGCTTGTTGTGCACAGCCACAAGACTAGATCTCCGCACCCACCTGTCAGAAGCTTAAAATATTCCATAGAGGCCTTAACTGGGTTCAGTCACATAGACAGACCAGATGGTCTCAACAACACCTTACTCTCTCAGGCGACAGCCTTGGAACAGCTCCCACTTTGGGAACAGTGGGCAGAGCCTGTATTCCAAGGACAGGGAGGAGTGAGGAACCTCTGATTGCCCTCGTCTATCTCTTAAGTCAACTGGTTGTCATACCCCTCGATGACCTACCTCTCCCAACTTTACTGAACCCTTAGTTCAGCCCCTTCTAATCTTCCTCTCTTGGGATCTCCTTATCAGCAGAGAACATACTTTCTACTCTGTTCCTCCCTGAGGGAGGAGTCTTGTGGTTACTCAACAATGTTAGGAACCAAGTAAATCTGTCTAATTCAGGAATAACAGACTTAAAGTTACATTCTCCAAAACCTTTACTAGTAATAAAGGCGGCATGTGATCTCCATCTGCCTTACTCTATTGTCTATCTCTCAATTTCTTCAGAACACACATGTAATACCTTTCTTTTCCCCATATTAGTTTTTTAAAATCTTAATTTTCAAACAGGTAAAGAAAAAAAAGATAGGGTGACTTGATCAATTCAACAAGCAGCAGATAAAGCAAACAAAAAGAAGCAAAAAAAATGGTGGGCCACATATAAAAGATACGATCAGAACAAAAATCCACAGAGAATTTAAATATAATGAGTTGGGGGAAAATACACCAGGAATAAATTAACCTGAGGAAAATTGGTATGTTAATGTTCATTGCTCCATAAAAATTGCCCTCAAACTCTCTGGCTTAAATGAATTGTCTTTAATGATTATTCATGAATCTATTCATCAGTTAACTAATTCAACTGCAGGATGGGCACAGTTAAGATGATTTATCTTTGCTTCACAAAGTTTCTCATCTTCTAGCAGACTAGCCAGGGGTTGTTTGCATGGTATGGTAGAGCTTCCAGAGAGAAAGCAGAAGCACACAATACGTCTGTGACCTTGGCTCAGAGTAGGCACATCATTACTTCTGCTACATTCCACTGGCCAACCCAAGGCAGAAAGGCAGCCCAAATTCAAGACATGGGGAAATAAATTCCACCTTTTGATGGGAGAAGCTGCAAAGTCACATTGCTACATGCATGGTTACACAAAGGCCATTAGTTAGGGCTATCAGTGTAATCAATATAGCACATTCACCTCTCTTAGAAATTGATAAATCAGAGGAACAAAAATATTGGTAAGGATATAGATTTAACAATGTAATTAACAAGCTTGATTTTTATAGATATGGGATGATAGATGATAGATTATACAGCTATACATAGAGATTATACAAATATATATACATATCTATAGACATAGATATGTATATATATGTATGCATATATGTGTATCTATATATGTGTGTACATATATATATAAAAACTTACATGCAACAAATAAACAACAAATTTTCTTTTAAAGTGCATATGAAACTGTTACACAAATTAAGCAGAAAAGCAACCAGGGAATTCAACAGTTTCCAAAGAACTTGTCATTTAGGTCACAATATTTTATCAGGGCAACTTCATTAGAAAACAACAAAGAAAAAAAACCCCATACATTTGGGGACTAAAAGTATGTTTCTCAATAACTTATAGATTAATGAAGAAATCACAATGGTAATTACAAATATTCAGATTTAAAAGAAATAAAAGCACTACATAAAATTTAAGAATGATGAAAGAGCAATTGCAGGGGCATTTATAACTTTAGTTAGTTATTAGAAACTAAGAAAGACTGACAATAACCAAGCTAAGCATCCACCCCAGGAAGCTGATAAAGCCTGAAAGAAGAAGAATGAAACATAATAATAATAATATTGTTTGCAATCATTGAGAATATTCTCCAGCCACAAAATAATTATGCTAGTTTATTGGAGTAACAAATACTATAATACTATTTGGAGGTAGACCATGATAAATTAAAAGTATATATTGAAAAGCCTAGAGCAACCACTAAAACTTTTTAAAGAAGCAGCATAACTTTTGTCAATAGAGGAGATAAAACAAAATCAGAAAGACCTTGAGGGCATTATACTAAGAGAGATGTCAGACAAAGAAAGAAAAATACTGTATAACTTCACTTATATGTAGAATCTAAAAAAAGCAGACTTGCACAGTATAGTGATTGTAAACAACAATACTATATTATAAACATCAAACTTGCTAAGAAACTAGAACTTAATTATTCCCACCATAAAAAAGAAATGATAATTATATGTGACAGAGATATTAGCTAATGCTATGGAGACAATCATTCTGCAATACACAAATGTATCAAACCAACATGCTGTATACCTTAAATGTATGTGATGTTACATGTCAATGATATCAATTAAATAAATAAATAATATAAATTAAAAAGCCAGACTTGTAAAAACAGAGAGTAGAATGCTGGTTACCAGAGGCTGGGGAGTGAAGGAATTGAGGAGATGCTGTTTAAGGGTACAAACTTGCAAACAGTAAATAAATAAGTTCTGGAGATCTAGTGCACAGCATAGTAATTATAGTCAACAATCCTGTGTGATAAACTGCAAAGTTGCTAAGAGACTAGAACATAATTGTTACCACCACAAAAGATATATCTGGAAAATCCCTAAATATTTGAAAAGTAGACAACATTCTTTTAACTAACCCATTAAATAAAGAGGAAGGTAAAAGAAAAAATTATAAAAACACTTTGAGGTTAATAAAAATAGAAAACACCTATCAAAATTTGGGGATCCTACTAAAAGAACCTGTTAGTGCACAGAGGGAAATGTATCATATTAAATGCTTACATTAGAAAAGAAGAAAGGCCTCAAATCAATGATCTAAGTGTCCACCTTAAGGAACTAGAAAAATAAGAGCAAATTAAACCCTAAACCAGTATAAGGAAGGAAATACAAAGATAAGAGCAGAATCAAATAAAATTGAAAACAGAGAAAAATCAATGAAATTAA
The DNA here is from genome assembly GCF_964194185.1 of Rhinolophus hipposideros. NCBI lineage: Eukaryota > Metazoa > Chordata > Mammalia > Chiroptera > Rhinolophidae > Rhinolophus > Rhinolophus hipposideros. The sequence goes on from NC_138055.1 coordinate 34,505,481, forward strand.
AAGCTGGTTCTTTGAAAAGACCAATAAGTGAGATGAACTCCTAGCCAAACTGATCAAGAAAAAAAAAATGAGGTGCCACAAATTACCAATATCAGGAGTGAAAAGCAAATATATAACTATAGATCCCACAGGTAATTAAAAGATAAGATAGAAATAGCATTAATAACTTTCTACCAATACATTTGACAATTTAGAAAAAATGGACAAATTCCTTAGAGACAAACTACCAAAGCTCATACAAGAAGAGAAAGATAACCTGAAGAGCCCCATATCTATTAATAAAATCAATTTATAAAGACATTCCAACAAAAGAAACTCAAGGCTTAAATGGCTTTACTGGCAAATTCTATCACACATTTATGGAATAAATTGTATCAATTATAGATAAACTCTTCTGGAAAATAAAAGAGGAAGTAACGTTTGGTTTAATATTTGAAAATCAGTAAGTGCAAGTCACCATATTGACATACTAAAGAAGAAAATTTGTATGACTGTCTGAATTGATGGAAAATAAGCATTTGACAAAATTCAAAGAGCTTTTTGGAAAAACCCAGGTAACTTCATACCCAATAATGAAAGACTGAATGCCTTCCCCCTGAGATCTGAACAAAGCTAAGATATCCACTCCTACCACTCTACATTATACTTAATTATTTACTAACGTAATTATTAATACTGCCAATTTAGTACTGAACAAGAAAATACATAAAAGTCATTCAGATTGGGAAACAAAAGAAATTAAAGTGTTCCTATGCATTGTCTTAACAATGACTGTCTACATAAAAACTCCCCCAAAATCAGACACAAAAAAGTTACTAGAATCGATATGTGGCTGCAGGACACAAGATCAGTGTAAAAAATCAATTATATTTGTGTACACTAAAAAGGAATAACTACTGGAAATTAAAACAGTACTCATTTATAGTAGGACCAAAAATACATGAAGTACTTAAGCATAAGTACAAAGACCCCCTCCAAAAAAAAAAAAAGTTCAAGATTTATGTACTGAAAACTACAGAATACTGATGAGAAAAGACAGAAATAGCATGTTCATGGAGACTCCACATTAAGCTGTGAATGCTCCCTAAACGGAACTATAGATTCAACACAACCTCAATTTTAAAAAGCAGGATGTTTACATATAAAAATTATATATATAAATTAACAAGCCATTCTAAAATTATATGGAAAAAAAATCAGAATTTTTTTTCAGGGGGAGTCACAACTCAATTGACAGTTGGGTTGAGCACTAGGACCTGAAACTTATCAGGCTTCCTTGGATGGAGTAGGCACAGAGGAAATAAGATCACTTGCTGAAGAACCTGGAGACCTGTGTAGAAAGAAGCCTTGGTCCGTTTGGCGTCTTCAACGGCAGAAGACAAGCATCTTCTGTGCTACTGTGTAGAACCCATTCCAACAGCGACGCCATGTGGCAATGAGAAACAAATGCAACAGTGTTCCGAAGAAGTTACTGTAGGGTCACAGCTTGGGTGTGGAAGCTGAACTTAACTTTTGGGGACTGCATTGAGCCCCTAGAGTTCTTGGACAATTCTAAGTGGAGATGACCTCAAAAGCACGAGATTCTAGATTTGTGCTAATTAGTCAAGTGGGTATTCAAAAAAATTAATTGGAAAAATAAGAGACATGACTGTACTTGTACCCCGAATTTGTGATTTCATATTAGATGTTATCATAAATAGCATAACTATACGGTAACTTTACATATCTAGAGAGTTTATAAGAATTTGTATTAGTTTTCTATTCCTACCACCACAAATTACCACAAATTTAATCGCTTAAACAACTTTATTACCTTATACTTCCATAGGTCAGAGGTTCACAAGGCTAAAATTAAGCTCTTGGCAGGGCTCTGTTCCTTTCTAGAGGCTCTAGGGGAGAATCCATTTTCTTATCCATTTGAGTTGCTGGCGAAATTCAGTTCCTTGTGGTTGTAGAACTGAGAACCCTGTTTCCTTGCTGGCTGTCAGCAGGGTGCCAGCCATACCTAGCACATAGAGGCCACCTACATTCCTCAGCTTGGAGCTCCCGTCTTCCTTCTTCAAAGCCAACAATGGCAACTTGAGTCCAACTCTCAAAGAATCTCTGACCTATGCTTCTACCCCTCTCCCTTCCACTTTTAAGGATTCACATGATTAGATTCCAGGACCCTCACAGATAACCATGGATAACTTCCCCATATCAAGGTCTTTAACTTTTATCACATCTGCAAAGTCCCTTTTGTTATGAAAGGTAATATATTCACAGGTTCTGGGGATTAAGCTCCGGGTATTTTGGAGGGGATGAGAGGAGCTATTATTCTGCCTACCCCAGCTATACCAGATTTTTTTGACATTTTAAAATCTAATCTAAAAGTCTTGACAGATCCAAGATGGCAGAGTATATAAACAGTATATAAACACTGCATGTTTCCTTCCACGAACACATTAAAATTACAACTAAATTATAGAACAATCACCTGGAGAACCATCTGAAGTCTGGCTGAACAAAAGTTTTATAACTATATAGTTATAACAGAATTTTTATAACTATAAAGAAAAAGACATATCAAGACTTACCATAGGAGGGGTGGAGACGCAAAAACGGCTGGCCCCAAACCTCTGTGTGGCAGTTGAGAATCAGGGGGGATATTTCAGCTGCAGAGGTTTCCCCCGGAGGAGGGGAGGGGGCCCCAGCCCCACACTAGCCTCCCAAGCCTGGAATACTAGTGCCAGAAAGAGCCCCCACATGTGGCTGTAAAAAACGGGATTCCAACCATCCAGGTGGGACAGAAGGCTACAGGAAACCCAGACATCGTCTTAAAGGGCCCATGCTCCAACTCACTCACTCACGGGCACTCACCTTGGTCTCCAGCAGAGGGAGTGACTTGGGAGTTGTTTGAGACATAGGAGGGCAGACTGTGGTATGTGGCTTCAGAGCAAGGGCTGGAGGACAGTCGCCATTTTTGCTGCCTGTGCTACCTCTTCCATGCAGCCAGCAGGCCAACGCCATTTTTTCTGTGTTGAGCCCACCCCCACAGGCCAAATCTGAATCTGATTGGTCTGGTGAGCTCTGCTGACTCACCCACCCTACCCAAGATGCCACCCCCCAGCCACCGGAAGTGCTTTCTCCTCCAGTAGCCATCCCCGCCCACATTGCACTTTCTTGGAAAACTATGGGAGTCCATGGGCCCCAGGTGCTCTGAGACTTCTACTGAGTATCTCCAGGCTCAGCACTGGCACCAAACCAGAGTCTACATTAACCTGCTGACAACTCTTTCCAGTCTAGTGACTCCCTGAGACCCTGCCTCACCCAACTCCTGCACTACACGAGGCTTTATCAGTAGCTGAACCTGAAGGGAGCAAGCAAGTGGCAGCAGGCCTCAGCGTGTCCTGGCGATTGGCAGAGCTCCTCCAGGCCTGTAATTGGCAGCAGCCTGTCTTCGGAACGTTAGCGTGGCCTCTCCCACGTGCCTCCAACTTTAGCACAGGCAACGAACAACCACAGATCAGTTTGTAACTCCTATGATGTAGTTTCCACCCTGCCACACACACAGGTTACCTGGACCTGTGCAGAGCCTGTGGGGACAGAGCCCCAGAAAGCAGTTTCCAGGTTCTCGGCCTCACATAGAAAGGTGCTGGCTCAGGTAGTAAATGGCCATCAACTGTGATTGGATGGCTATCAGCTGTGGCTAGTTGGCCATCAGCTGTAACCAGTGAGCCATTGGCCACTAATATAACTGCCGTGGCTACGCTGGCAGAAAAATGGGGGCTAGCAAGAGCGGATTGACAAATGGCGCAGCGAGCAGGGTCTCCCGCACGACAAGGGTAATACGGTTCTCCAACCAGCAGAGGCCAGAGAAAGCGAAGTTCTTGCTGGGAAGTTCTTGCTGAGGCAGCCCTGATGCAGGACTTGTAGTCCCAGGAGGAAACTCTTGCTGAGTCCTCGGTGGGAGATGAGGGTGAGGTCAAGGTCCTCCCTCACCCCCAGGACAGTCCTGGTGAATGACTATGGACTATGAGGAATTGCCTTCCATCCCTAATTTAATGGATAGCTTGATTGTTTGCTTGGAAATGTACCGCCATGTAGTGGAACTGACAGATGTTTGCTTTTGTGTCTTGACTGGCCGCCATCGAGAATATGTAAGCACCTTGACTGTGAGCCGCTGTTGTTCCAGCACAGTACCCTGAGAGGCCCAGAGAGAGTGGTAGTGCCCTGAGAGCCCTGGCTGTGTCCAAGAAGTCTGGCTGTACCCAGAGAGTGTGGCAGTGCCCTGAGAAACCCTGTCTGTGCCCGCGGAGACTAGTGGTACCCTAAGAAACCCAGGAAGTCTGGCTGTGCCCAGAAGTACTGGTGGTGCCCTGAGAAACCCTGGCTGTGCTCAGAGAGCCTGGCTGTGTCCAGGATATTGCATTCACCTCCAGGCTCCTCGCACAGGGCCCCTCGTGGAAGATGCTTGTCGCATAGATTGTGAGGCGAGACCCTGTAGGGGTGGAGTGTGGGGACCGAACCCCAGAAAGCAGTTTCCAGGCTCTCGGCCTCACATGGAAAGGTGCTGGCTCAGGTAGTAAACGGCCATCAACTGTGGCTAGTTGGCCATCGGCTATAACCAGTGAGCCATTGGCCACTAATATAACTGCCGTGGCTACGCTAGCAGGAAAAATGGGGGCTAGCAAGAGCGGATTGCAGAGGCGGATGCTGCCGGTGAGAATATAGTGATATGACTCCCCTACTTATGGCTCCGTGGGTGTTCCTTTTTGGCCTCACCGTGTCCTGCGTTATTATGTGGGGAGCGGGAGCAGAGACCCAGCAGGAGACCCTGCATGACAGAGCCCCTCCCACGAGGCCCTAAAACCATCAATTTTTTAAGATAGCATTTACCCAATCATTCCTAACATATTCTTTGGTCTGGTTCCTTATTCCCTTCTATTTATCCTATACTAGATTTAACCTGGGGTCAATGAAGGGGTTTCAATAAACCGCCTGTAGTGTGTAAAATTTCATGTGTATGCTTATTTTTCTGGGGAAAAGATCCAAAGCTTAGATCAGATTCTCAAAGCACTCTGTGAAAGACCCAACCCTGAGGGGTGGCAGGGGATGGGGGGGACTACAAAAGTGTGAATAAATTTGTTGCTTTCATACAACATACATTTTCATGCTTCCACATTTTTGTGTATCTTGTTCTGTGAGACTGGATGTTGTGTTGAAAAGAGCACAGGCTTTGGATTTCCCTCAAGTATCTGACTCAAGCTAAAACTGGGTAAGTGGTGACAGAATTTAATAATAAGAAATAACGAAGAGTAAGAAATTTGATGGGGAGCCACCAAGATGAGAGTAATTCAAACGTTAAATTTGATGAACCTCCAAAATAGACGAAAAATCCAGGGGAGAACAACTTAACTGAGTATCCAAGAAAAGAGTCATATTGTCCATAATAAAATTAAGTTTGAATATGATAAAAGTTACCATAAACTACATGGATGGACAACAAAATAAAATGGCAGATTATTAACAAGAAAAGTCAACCCTACAGAACAGAAATTATATTTTCACAGAAAAGAGCAAACTCAAATAAAAAATAGCCTTATTCACAATAGCCAAAAATGTTGTCCCTAAGTGGATGCCCCTAGAAAACATTATAGGAAGTGAAAGTCACCAAGCACAAGATCCCATTTACATGGAAGGGGATGTGGACTGACTACAAAAGGACATAACTCTCTCGTGTGTGGAGGGGGATGGAAATGTTCTTTATCTTGGTTACTGACTGAATCTATCTGTCAAAACTTGAACCATACACTTAAAATAGATTAATTTTACTGAATGTAAATTATACCTCATTAGCAGATTTTTAATATGCAAGGACACATACTAAGTTATTAACGTGATAGGAAAGGAGAAAAAGGCAAAAAAATAAAACTATTTAAAAATCGTGTGTATGATCTCATTTATGCCTTTATGTATGTACACGCATAAAAAAGCTTGTCAGCTATCCAATACTGCAATCCAATCCTTGTATCCTTGGCATGTTTAAATTCAGGGGCAGAGCAAGAGATGGAAGCCAGATGGTAATGAAGAAGTCAGTCTAGCAAAGTATTGGTTAAACTGTATCCTTTACCTTTGGAGCAGCAAAGAAGAATGAATAATACAAGGCATGCTGTAAACACTGTAAGTGGCCTCAGGATTCCAAAACAGTAAGTCCGAGCATATCTGCTTAAAATGATTTCTGAGAGAATCCACATACAGGGAACAGCAGCGCCTCTTGGGGCATAGGGTAACATTAGCTTTTCTGGAAGCAGCCAATCTGGGCGTGAGCTAATTGTGCTTCAAAGTCAGCCCATATGAGCAAACAGCTCGTGTGAGCAGACAGACAGCCTGTGTGGTTAAGGAAACCCCAGCTTTCCTAGAAATCAGCCTGGGCCTCTGTTGAGTATACAATTATTCATAGCAAAACAGAGATAATGCCACCCAGTTTTATGTTTTAAAAATTAGTAATAATGTATAGGCACAGGATATTACAAATAATAGGTACTCAATTAGTGAGTTGTATTATTATTCCCCTGCCTAGAAAGGACTCTGAAACATACTAGGAAATCACAAAATAGCTGTTGGTTGGATGAATGGATGAATAAAACTATGAACAAATAGTCAATTCTAGTGAACTGCCTATCTTTCCAGACTGAGCTTAACTATTATTTTCTTTGGGAAGCTACCAAGCTACCTTCATCACAAGCAACACACATTTTCTCAGTAATGCAGACATCAGAGCCACATTGAGTGCCTGTGCTTGAATCTTGGCTCAACTATTTATTGTGTCCTTGGGCGAATCACAAACTCTGCTCAGCTGCCTCAACTATAAAATGGGACTTAACAATAACATCTACCTCATAGGGTTTCTGAAAGGATTAAAGGGATTAATACAAAAATATATTTGTTAGACTATCTGGCATATAGTAAGCATTCAACAAACAGTAGCAATTTTTATAGTGCTATAGTAAACTTTTACAAATCAGTTACTTGTGTAACCCATGAACATAAGCTCCACAAGAGCAGGAACTTAGGTGTGTTTTGTTCACTGCCTAAAACTATGCCCTGAGATCCAGGAGGCATTCAAGAGTTACTAAATGAATACCTACCTGCCAAAGACACAAAGTGCCACAATTACACATATACATATATTTTCCCCCCAAATTAATAGGGCTTTGCATACAGTAGATGCACAACAGATGTTTATTGATTGGAGGAACGAATGAAGATGATCAAATGCAAAGTGATTTCAGACTACTGACAGTACTACATCAAGGAAGCAAAGAAGAGATTTAGGAATATTCCTGTTTATCTTTATAAACTTTTATTTAAAAAATAAAATTATAAACAAAATACAGAAAAATATTGACACCTGTGATAACAAGAAAATGACTTCTAATATTTAGGGCAGTTTGTTATCCTGGAAGAGCAAAATCATGAGTTTATAAGAAATTTTATTGTGCAAAGGAGGGATGTACTTTTTTAGGTTCATTCATAATAGGTATTTGGCATGGACAGAAAAAGTGTTTCTATGTATACATTCAACATTTTGCAGCATATTTACATTCAAGTTACATTTCCAAATTCTATGCCAAATACAGTCTAACTCACCATCAAAAGTCCCTAAGATATTACTAAAATTCTGTTTATTTGGTAGGAGTACATCATAATTTTATTAGGAAATAATTTTATATTCCTATTAGTATTTAAAAATCAAGAGTATTTTAACTACTTCAGTAAAATTCACCGACCTTTTCTTCCCTGTTGAAGCCAAGCCTCTTATAGACAAATTAAGCACCAACTGAAATTTGGCCAGTTATGAAGTTATACAGAATTTTTTCCTCCCTCCTTAGAGATATTGTTAAAACTTTCAATGAAAGGACACTGGCATTGATAAGTTATGTCTTCTTTTATAGTACCTAAGACGTAGTATGGATCCAAGCTGCAGAATTTTAACTTCTTATTAAAAGATGACTGAAGCACGGTTTCCTTTCAGTTGTGATCAAATTCCTCATCAAAATAAAACACATTAAGAACTCCCCCATTTTCTGAAAACTTTTCTCCATTTCCCCCACACATCCTTCAAATCAGACTATTTACTCATTAACAACTTGTGAATGTGTTGCTTCCCTTTTCTAAGTTACATTGGGGTAGCTATCCTAGTTTCCTGATGATCTTTCCATTTCATTTTGTAAATTACTATTTTAATAAAATCAACACAAATTACAAATATCTTCCATCTTTGCTACAGTTCTTTGAGAAATTTATCCTAACTTTCTGAAGGGTTAAGATTCCATGGGGCCTGTCTATCTATGCTTGGGAAACAAATTGTCAAGATTAGAAAATTCTCATGCCTCCAAGGGATTCTAGACAAATCAATCTACTCATATCAATCTTAATTATCTCAAATCAAGTTGAATTTTTAAAAAGTCTAGTAAGATGATTAATGACAAAACAATGGAGACAGATGAATTTCATTTAGTTGAGCTCTTTCTTTCTAAGCTACTTCAGGTTGTAACTTCTCCTCCAGTACATGATGATTGGCAGTTGACAGTAGGTTGCTGAGTTGATACCACTTCCAATTCAGATTCACGAACAAAAACCACTGCGTCACCACTTACATTTATAAGACACTGTGCCTATAAGAACAACAGCACATGTTCAGTCACAAATTCAACAATACGCTCATATTCTTCTGCTACATTAGGGGCACTATTCTATTGTTACACAAGCATAGGCTTATAAGTCATCAAAGAAAGGATAGATAACCCAATAGAAAAATGAGCAAAAGATAAGAAGGCAGTTCACAGGGAAGGCAAATCAAGAAACCCATTAATACAGTTATTTAATTTTTAAAGGAATCTTTAACAATTTTAAGTGAATTATCTTAACAAAACTGATAAAAGAAATTTATTCTAAAATTCAACCTAACCACATTCCTTTGCCCCATTAACAGAATTATGCTACTCATTAAAAAAAAAAAACCACAACAAAAAACAGTGCGACCCAACCATGGTGTACTTTCCACCGTTTTAGAACGGCATCTAAAACCAGAGGGCATTTTTAACTCCTCAGTAAGCCAGCACTGTATTCAAAAGACCCACCAAGACGGTGGAAAGAGCAGTAAATTAGGAGCCAAACTTCCAGAAGTATGTAGGAATAATAACTAGTACCTGGGATGTGAAAACAGCATCTGACCTATGTATGACAATGGTTATCAATATATTCATTAGAACATGTCCTAAGCATCAAGAATCACAAAGCTCCAGAAAGAGCAAATCTCTTTAGTGGGGGAGGGTGGCAGGCGGGAAGGCCATGGGGGAAATTTGCAGGATCCCGTCAGAGAGCTTTAACTACATCTCACCTGGTTCTTATTTGGATTCTCCATGAAGACACACTGCTTCATTATGTAGGAGACAACAGCATTCCCTCCTAGTGCAGCAACATGAGCTCTCACCATTGCGAACACTTCAGCAATAAAAGCATGGAGAAAACCACTGACTCCTCCTTCCTACATAAAAATGCACAGGAAACTCAAATTCTATACATGTACACAGGAATGAATATAAAATGTCAAAGAATATATATTAAAACACCTTAAATGATCTTAGTAGAATGCATAATTTTAATATCCTTCATAATGGGCATTTACTGAATGCATGAACAAACCAACCAACCTTCAGTAAACATTCTATGATAGGGATGACTGCCCCTATTGTACAGATGATGAAATTGAAGCTCAAAGAATTTGTAATATGCCCATGACTAGCTATGACTGATCCCATAGCCAGTGAGTAAATGGCAGAGCAAGAATTCAAATTATTCCTTCATCTTCAACAGCTCCCTCTATCAAACCATTCCCATCATTATTCGAATAAATTGATGGTAAACAGAAACAATAAAACCTCCCTGCTATCCATATTTCCCATTCTGAACCATATTCCAGTCACGTTTGCCCTTTATCCGTTTCTCAAAGGTGTCAAGCACTTTTCCTGCCTCAGGGTTTTTGCACATACTGTTCCTGAGGGCACCTCACCCACTTTTCCACCAGGATAACTCTTATTCAATTCTTCAGATCCTGGCTTACATGGAACTTCCTCAGAGATACCTTCCTGGACAGCCTAATCTAAAGCGAGTTTCCCCAGCATATTCTCGGATAGCCTCTGTTGTATTTCTTTAGTTTACTTAAACTCACTAGTAGTTATATACTAGTTGTATAATTATTTGTTTAATGTCCACCATGCTCCAGTTCCACTGGACTGTAAACTTAGTAGGTCAGCAACTGCATCGATTTTGTTCCCTACTATAGGCTAACACCTAGTTCAACAGGCGTGTATACTAAATATTCCATACTAAGTATTGCTAGGAATGACATCCAGTACTTTGAAGACTTTTTTCATTGTTCAAAAACAAACAATACAGAAAACAAAGGATAGCAGATTGCTTAAAATGCTTTTCAATCTAAGCTTTTCACAAATTTTATTAGAGGTTATTTACAGTCTAGGAAGAAATTTCCAACTTTAAACTGGAAGTGCGAAACTGAATGCACTGTTAGAAAAACATTTGACTAGATCACCTCTTTCTGAACAGGCTATGTATAATTTTGTAAAAATATCTCTTTTTGTAATTAAGGAATTGAGCTGTTTCAGCTGGTCTCCAACACAATCATAGCTTAGTACATTTTATTTTCTTTACTTTTATTAGTTTTCCTCCCACCTTTTAAATCAAGAAATTCTGATGGCAGAGTAACAGAGGGGTAAGTTTGAAAAGATTTTAATGACTATAAGCAAAATATTCATCAAGCAATGAATCAATTTGGTATATTTATGCCATACAGTTAATATTATAAATCTTGGTTGAAGGAAAAATCTACCGTGAAGCAACATTTTGGGGTATGGTTGCTTAAGCAATAGAGAAGACACTTAGGAAATAAAACTTTATGGATTTAAAACTCTGCAATATGCATAGGCTATTAAGAGCAATTAGAAAAAGTTAATTCACCAATATATGCCAGCTTCTCACACCCAACTTTCTTTGTCAAACTTAAATGGACTTAGAAGTGTCACCTATTTTAATTCTATATTAAAGGTTTCTGAGAACATCTTCATTAAGATAGCTTCTTTTCCATCTCAACACAATTAGAATATGATTGAAAAACTACTTTATCTTAAAGGAAACATCTGTCTAATTAATTTGTCAGAAATCGTTTACTCATTTACACACAAAAAAGTCTCATGTTTACACTGTGCTGGACACTGTTATGTGAGGCATAGCAGCACAATTTTCAAAAACAGTATGTAGGCTGTTATTTTTAACAAAGTATAAAAACAATGCTGGTGAAACAGTGGGAAAAAAGCATAGCTAAGTCATCTTTATAATGAACACACTGAAAAAAATACAACTGCTGCTAAAGTAGAATTTAAAGAGTTTAATGGGTTTCACATCTCAATCATTCAAAAATTTCTCTATTCATATTAATTTGCTCAGCAGCTTGTTCCATAAGTAAGACAACAATATAATTTTTTATTGAGTTGAAATTCCTGTGTAATGAAAAACAGTAATAGCCTGATTAACTTTGATTACATCAAGTAAAATATTATAACTGTTATTTAAAATACAAATTAAAGTTTAAAGATATGCAGTGTAAGAATTTAAATAAAAGGCATTCTCACATACTGATGGAGTGAAAGAAAATAAGTAGCCTCATTCTTTTCCATAGGGAATTATATAAACTATCCCCATAAATAACACACCTACAATATTGTTCCCTCCTATTTCTGAATATAACCCCTTAAAAATTGCTATTTAAATATGTTGGGGAAATAACTACTCAGAAAACTAAAATTTTCTTACAGGGCTATTTTAAACCTCTAATCAAACATGGGTAAATTTGTTTTATTTATCATATGATAAGGATCTAGAAATTTTAATAATGAATGGGTTTAAATTCAACACAACTCATGATAATACTAGTTATTGTAGAAATTTGGTAAATCTAATCTGGAACCAATTCAGACAGGTTATGAAAAAAATGATGTGTATGTGAGTTATTTTGGGGGGAAAATTTTGATTTTAAACATGTTTGCTTTTTGTCACTACTATCTTCAATCAGACGAAATTCACAAAAATAATGAAATAACATCTATAAAATTACCTCACGTAGAGACGTGGTTTCTCGAATGAAAAACATGTTAATTATCCCAAGATATTTTGTTATTTTTGCTCCAGGAATGAAAGAAAGAGGAGTCATCTTAACAACCCCAACTGTAGAATTTGCACAAGGTGGAGCAGAACGATTCCGGAAATTTCCTTCACCCACTGGACTTGCTTTTTCAACTGTCACAGCTAAAATTGAAGAAAGAAGAGAAAGCATCAAGATCACATGCTAGTAATTCAAGTATTCCCAAAGGTTTCGGAGTAAGTGGTGACAACATTCAGCTGTCTGTGAGGCTAAGCCATGTCATGAAAGAAAAGAAATTATCATGCAGTGCATGCAATTAAAAAAGAGAAAGAAAAACATAAGAAATGCTGGAATGGAATTCTTTTGGAAGAAAAATGGCATTCCTGCAAAAGAAAATGTTGATGCGGTGTAGCTACACATACAATGATCGTTATAAAGTGAAGAAAAAGAAAAAGCGGCAGAGCAATTAAAAATTATCTGCTGTAGGAACAAATTATTACAAAGAGAGTGTGAAAGTTGTTATATTTCCCAGTTTTTTTCCATCTTTTTCAGATGACTTCAACACTGTCAACTTGTAGATAAACCTTATGTTAACTAGTTGCAATAGGTTTCTTTTCCAAACCATTTTGATCAAACTCATAATTTTAAAAACTTAAAAAATGACCTTGGCTGTTTAAAAGTTGACTGTTTGTACAATAACAAAAATAATAATAACTACCACTTATCAAATAACTATTATAAGCCAGACATATATATCGAATCCTTAGAACAACCCAGCAACATTGGTATTATTAGCCCCATTTTACACATGAGGAAACCAAGGCTCTGAGAAGTTAAATAACTTGCCCAAGGTCACACAGCTATTAAAATGGCACTTCTAGGATTCAAAACCAGATCTGGCTGATTCTATATCCTATGATCTTTCCTCTAAAACATAGTTCCTTCCCTATTAATGTAAATTCTTTCACTCAAATACATTTACCTCAAAATCTACCAAAACACATGCAGTATAAATAAAGAACATATAATGATCCTGAGTCTAGCAGTGAGATAAGAGTTAACTACTTTCTCTCCAGAAATACCTCCTTCTTTCAGCATTCTGGATATCACACTTAGTAAACTGACATATGTCATATGCTACATAGTACCTTGGGTCCTGGGAGAGTGTCTCTTCAATAAGAGCTGACAATTCCCTTCCATTAGATGACAATATCTATTTATATACTATTAAGAACACCTTCACAAAAAGTAAAAATTTAGAAATACAATTCTACAGTTAAAAATTAACAAATCTAAAGGCCCTGCAATAACTTTTGCTAAATGACCATTAGAGTCCGCAGCTTTCACACTCCAATACATGATTGATTGGCAATATTATTACTGGGTAGAAAGGTCTAGCCTTCACCGCTGGGAAATCAGGGATATGCTTCTCAGATCATAATGTGGTAGAAACATCCGCCTACTTGTCTTAATTGATCCGCGCCTTATGGTCTGAGCTTTCAGTTTAATGAGCTCTATCCAGCTGCTGCATCTGTCTGCAAAGGAACTGTAATCAACTGACGTTGCTGGAAACACAGACAGAAAACAAAAGAAAAAACAAAGAAAAAAAATATGTATGACGTCTCTTACTCGTCATAACTCCTTCCGATGAAGTAATTTAACTGTAATTTAGAAAAAGAATGGTCCTTATCACGTCAGGTAAGAGAGGCAATAAAGAGTCAAGCTTTAGACACTGATTTGTCCAAAACCAAGTTCTCAGTTAGCTGGCTGAGCATTTCTGGTGTGGTCTCTTAGGGAAAATGAAGTGGGGTTCAACAGAAATTTCAAGTGAAAAGACCATATACTGTGTTTTCACTAATTTTATTTACCATTCTTTTTACTTCACAATGTTTTAGCAGTTTGTATTTTAGAGCTTTTAATTTGCCATCCAAACTTTGTGAATAACTGCCTTCCCTATTTCTATACTAAAATCAAAACTAAAACTAATGAGAATCAAATGTTGAAAAATATTTTTTTAAAAATCAATAGTTGACTTATCTTTTATTAAAATACCTTCTTTCTACCATCAGTAACAGGAAAGCCAAAGGGTTGCTTTTATCAGTATTTTGTTTCCATGTATGATTTTGGTAACAAAGCTTATGATTACTTAAGATACGGTGGGGGGGCAGATGTGAGCCTGAGTTCTCCTTTTGAAAAGAATAACTTTTACTACCACTAAACTAAAAAAATAATGTTAAAGAGCTAAAATTTTATTTTTAGAAACTGGGAAACTATTAAAATGCTAAAAAATGTTAAGTATTAGTTTAATTAATATTTTTAAGGCATACTCTAACTATAATAAAGCCACATTTAGGTGTCTATTCTATTGTCCAGTGCATTTCTTCAATGTCTGTATGTTTATGCACCACCACACTAGAATTTCACACCTTTGGTGACTATTTGCTTAATTAGACAAACTCACCTCTCTGTGCAGCTGGTATACCTGAGTTAGAACTTGCACTCTCCAGGTGTTCTAATAAGACAACATGAACAACATTAGCTTGGATGCTAAATACAAGCCAGTATCTTTTCTTTGCTGTTTGTAAATATTCTCGATAAGCCAGACAACTAGAAGGAAATTTTTATGGCTTCATTATAAAAGCAAACCAAATAGAAGTATTTAGGTTTAAAAAGCAATTTCTATTGATATATGAAAACTAGCTCCATTAATAAATACCATGCCAAGGAAGACTACTTGTTACTATAACAGAAAAAGTTTCAGAAATTTTAAGGACGTGAGAAAACATAAACACAACAACAAATGTTAGTATGATGAAATCAGGATGTAAGAAAACTGAGCAGAGAAAAGGGTCAATGTATTGGGAAGTAAATCTGAAATGAAATATGGAAGGGAAATATTTGTGGGGGGAAGAGCCAGTGAGACAAAAATTACACACAGGGCAATGATGGATGTCTCACAGATAAACACAAGCTCTTTGCTCTTCACTAGCCATAACCCTCCCCCTCATTCAAGGACTTCACTATCAACAGCTCCCTCTGGTGATATCAAAACTTTGTGAAATGAAAAAGTGACAGCTAGCCATTGAAACAACTAGGAACCCCAATCACTTCCCTTCCAGTGACCTCACAAAAGTAGACCCAGAATTTTCCCTGATTTTATATTGTTACTATAGATACCTAAGGTATTGTACAAATTTAAACAATACTATAAAAGAAAAAAAAACTTTATCATCTATTTCTAATGTTCAGGCTCTATCTACACTAGCATATTTGGAATAGTGTTGTCAAGTTAGGAATAGTGTTGAAATAGTGTTGTCAAGTTAGAAATAACTCGTAAGAAACACTGAGAATTATTTGGGTCAACTGGTTTAAAAAAAATTGTAAACTAAGTAAATACATATTTTTGTCTCTGCCTAATGTGCTGGTCTTTGGGTAATAGTCTTAAATTAATAAAAGCTATACTTTTCAAAAATAAGATTTGTACAGAATGTTTCTGGTAATTGGGTGCAATGGAAGTTTCTCCCATATCACCACACCATTTTTTAAGTCATATGAGACTATCAACTAATAATGGAGAATGTACAGTGCTCTTACAATACAGAGCTGATGAATACACGGGATCACTAGGTGGGGTGCACAAAATGCCTTGAGGGTGCTATGCTGTGGACATGCCCTGACAATCATGCCCTCAGCCTGTAGATCTAGACAAGGGGAGTCCTCCCAATTTAGGATCCTGAGGGGCACTGGAAGCCCAGGAGGAGATGGAACCTACAGGAACAAGACCAGAAGAGAAGTGACATTCAGAGGCTTACCAGATCTCTAGGGACAGCTCAGCACAGGGCCAGACCCAGAGGCCTAGCTACTCCAGCTAGGTCCCAGGGCTCTCATATAGCCCATGCAGTATACTTGGTGAGTGTAGAATTATAGAAAATATAGTTGGCATTAGGAATTCTGTAAATTGTTTTTAAATGTGGAAAAGGGGGGGGGGAGCTAAAAAAAAAAGTGAAAATTACTAAAATGAAATCATCTTCTATATATCAATATTAGCTGTGTAAAATGGAATTCCCCAGTAGCAACTGTATATAATTTAATGGCAAATGCCCACAAAAAGAGCTTAAACATACAAAGAATCTGTTCCCATCTCTAAAACATATCAAATGAAAAAAACAAAGGTACACAAATGTGTAAAATATGTGTTTAAAAAAAAAGGAAAACTAGGATATCTTTACAAAGACAGATAATAAGATAATAAGTTATCAAGAGTAGCTGCCTCCTGGGAAGGGAAATGAAAAGAAAGGGAGCTTTATTTTGGGTGATTTTTTTTTTTTGTAGGATTTGAATTTTTCACCATGTGCATTTATTTCTTTTCCAAAAAATTTTTACAAAGGATGGGAAGAGGGAAAATACAAGTGAGGGAAAATGTTTATACCCTTCCATCAAATATGAATGTATCTAAACTAAAATCTGAACAAAAAACCACAAAGTTTTAAAATTGGAGACATTATTAACAGAAAGGGTAAAAGAGGTTTTTTTTAATCTCTCTTTAAAAAAGCAGGTTCATCTTTTAACATGCTTGCTATGATCTTAATTTTTCTCCCAGAGAAAAGGCCCAAGATGAGCGGGTCCTGGCAACAGATGAACATCAGCACCTCGGACTGGTTTGAATACCTCATATAACTAATGACCTCACGTTCTCAATCACTCTGCTCCTTCAGATTACAGTTTGGCTTCCCAGGTAGTAGGATTTTCAAAACAGACGGTACTACAGATATAAGCTGTCTGGCTCACTGACAAACTAGTAATTCTGGTTAAAAAGAAATAAAAAATACACACTTGACATCTATGCCAATACTAAAATAAAACAAACAAACAAACAAAAAAAAACACACTACATTTCATATTCAGGGGTAGAAATCTTATTAAAAGTCTGCCAGGCTTTGTTGAGGCGTTAATGCTCAGTTGTGGGCCATCTGTATATGTATTTGGAAGAGTTGGAGAAAAACACTTCTTATCTTAGGTCCCCATTCTAGCTGCAAAGACAGTCTCAAAAGCCACACAGCAGCCCACTTCTCTCACGATTTCCTTCCCTGCTAAATACAAGAAAAAGATCACTTTGCTTTTTTACAAAGCACAAGTGTTAACTTACTTGTTATCCCCAAATAAATGACCCGACAAAGTTAGCAAGGCAAACAGAACATGCAGTTTTATTATTCTCTTAGTACACTAGCAATATTTAACAAGCCCTACAGGTGTGGGGAGGGCACTAACCTAGGTTAAAAGTTTAGTGTAAGTGAGCATATTGATGACAAAAAGAAACAAAATATGGCAAGGATTCTTCCTTCTTTAATTACACATGGTCCAAAGCTTCTAAAGTTTGCGGCTTCTCCATTCTCTTATGTAATTTGTCATAACAAATGACGAGGTATTGATTAGCTATGATCAAGTTCTACACTGACCATTACCTGTTCTGACCACTTATTCACTTTGTATCATTAGAATTTACAGAGCATCTTTGCTCTGATAAAAAGTATTTGAGACAATTCAGGTCATCAAAATTACTAAAACTGAAAAAATTCCTGAAACTCCTGAAAAGGTTCTTTGGCAGATTAAATCATGTGCAGTCTGGAGTCTTCAAAATGTATGCTGTATTTTCCTATTTAAACATTCTTGTTCTAAGTTACTATGATCAAAATGTGTGTTTATGTTCCTCTAGGCATTTCTATCATCTATAATGCATTGATTGGCTAAGTCTTATAACTGGCTTAACAACTGAGTCAGATGTTTATAAACATCCAATATAAACTATGTCCATAACGATATTCAAATATTGGTGGATTGATAATGAAATTGCCATGTTATAGTTAAAAATTATTAAGGCATAGAGAAAGATATAAATAGCTTCAATTTGTATAGTCCACAAGGGAAAAAAATTCACTATAATACACATGTAATACCTCATTAGAGGACAAAAATAATTAGCTTCTCTATTTGGGTCATTAAAGTTTCCAACTATTCTTCCTGTAAGCATCCTGAAAATCTGAAAATGGTTCACCATTCACTTGACCCAGAGAACCCTAAAATATCATGTAAAACAAGAGGTTCAAATCTTATTCAATTTAAGAACAATCGTGAAACTGCCAGGCCATCATGGATATGCATATCCGAAAAGCCACCAAGTATCTGAAGGATGTCATTTTACAGAAGCAATGTGCTCTTCTGTTGTTACAAGGGGGGACTTGGTAGGTTTGCCCAGACCTAAGAGTGGGGCTGGAGTGAGGGTCAGTGGCCCAAAAAGAGTGTAAACTTTTTGCTGCACAGGCTTAAAAATACAGAGTGATACTGAACTTGAGGTCTTAGATGCAGACTCTCTGGTCACTGAGCAGAACCAGTGAACGAAGCTCCCAAGAAAGATGCTGCACAGAATTTACAGAGCTCGTGGGCGGGTAAACCCATACATGAGCTACCCCTGCCACATTGAGATGATCCTAATAGAAAAAGGGCAGATTTTTCCAAACCAGAAGAAGAGGTTGCACAGAAGAAAAAGATCTCTCAGAAGAAACTGAAGAAACAAAAACTTAAGGCCTGGGAGTAAATTCAGCATCAAATAAATGCTAATAAAAAAAACAAAGTCCAACTAAAGATGTACAACATCCTAAACCACTTGTCTTTTTTCTTCAGTCTACCTTTTCCATTTTCCTGCATCCATTGCTAGGTATCCACTCCTCCTCTACCATCCTTTATATTCTCTCTTCCAAATTATCCGTTTTCTGTCAGTAAACCAATTAAATCTTTCTTTGCTTTTTACTCTTTTTTTTTACTATTTACTCTTCCTCTGATTTTGGACTTCACTGTCCTCAAGCTGCCATAAAGAAGCTAAGATTCCTTAACCCTACTTCTTCATCAATTCTCTTCCCTCTTTCCCTTCCTCCCTCTATCCCTCCTTTCCTTCCTTCCCACTTCTTAGATAACTTTTTCACACATCTCTGTCTCTTCAGTTTCTCCTTTCCTCTCACTCTCCTTCCACTCAGAATCTTTCCCCTTTCAGAACTTCTCATGGATTGTTGTGGCCATAAATAACATGGAGAATTGCAGTGTTTTTTATTGTTGCTAATATTTGGTCATTGTGACAAAATATGTTGTTCAAAATAAGAGAAAAAACAGACATGCACTGAATTGTTAATATATACAGATATTTTAGTATAAAGAATTATATATACTTGTAAGAAATCAGAACCATTAGTTGGCAGGAAAAAAACAAAAGCTAACTTTGGAGTTTTAGGAGTATTTCTAATTGCTGGTTTAAAATGTGAGGCAAGTCATTATATTTAAAGTTAAATTATCTTTTAAAATCAAATTTAGTTTAACAAAAATAAAAAGAAACTCTTATAAGCCTACAATAAAAATAAAAATAAAATTTCTGAGGTGTATACCTAATTAGGGAGTACAGTATATTAAGGGTATAAGCTAACTTGTTTTCTTTTATATTAAAATCCAGATTTTGACCTATGCTTGTCACATTAGTCAGCAGCTGCTTAATAAAAAGAGTACTCTGCCGGCCTAGCTTATGCCACTGACCAAGAGGAAATTATTCCAGCATAAAGCAAAATGAAAAAAAACTTTCCTTCTATACACGTCTATCAAACAGTATATAAAAACTAAAACTGACTTAATTAAACCTTTTTAAAGTCTTAAACTCTCAGAATTTTAATGAAAATGATTATCCTATTATACATGAGATTTATAAAGTATTTGAGATATATTTATAGTGATATATGATTCACACATTTTTGTCATTAATGTAAGTTCTTAAGCTCCACATTCTATCCGCTATCTAATATCTGAAGATTTAGGTCTTTAGGTATACATGTAATTTTCATAAAAGTTTAGCATATTGCTAAACTTTTATGAAAATTACATGTATAAAATTCTTGAGATTAACTACAATCCATGAGAAAACTCTTACTGATTTTTTTTACATTTCACCCAAATTATATTCACTTATTTAGATTGCCCATTTTTACTATATTTGCTTTTCTTCTGTGTATGTCATTTTTAAAGTCTCTTAAAACCATTTCAGAGACAACACAACGTATAATATGAATTTGAAAAACATCATGAAAGCGGTATAAAAAATTTGCTATAGCCACGTTCTTTCTCATAACACAGCCTTATATGTTGATGCCACATCATCTATGATCCTCTCATAGTGTTCATCAAAAAATTTTGATGACCTTCACATGATGTCCTTTAAGATTTACTTTGGCTCAGCATCTTTTAATATTTTCAAATCAGAAAAATCAAGATAACTAGCAAGGTAACACCAAATCAACCATAAATTTGAGACATACATCGAACTATTTTGTTACCTTGAGAAACAAAACCAAATATAACAAAAGATGGAGGAAAAAAATTGAACATGGATGGACAATTCAGGCCCAGGCTTACTCTACACAGAGAATTAGGACACATATAATTAAAGCATCTTTTCTCCACATAACAGTCATTCATTGTCAATAACACAAAAAGTTTATCTACAAGTGAAAAGATGGAAGTATTAATAAACATACTGTGCTTAGTTCTTGAAACTACTGTCAACATAAAAGGAAATGAAAAATTTTAACAAATCATCCTATTTGTGATAAGAACATGAAAAATAAATCAAAATCCAAAGTTTTCAGAATTAAAAAAAGAGCTCTTATCAACTTAGCTAAATGACCTAACAAAACTATAAAATTATGCATTTATTTACTTCTCAGTGTTAGTAGTTGACCTTTAAGCCTCTTGTCGTTGCACATAAGAAAGTAGGAAGTTTTCTGCGCATTTATTCCTAGAACTCTTACCTTTCTCTCTCCTGCCTGTTTCCTCTAAATTGCTGTACTGAACTTTTTCCAGATATTTCTATTCTCTATCCAAACTTTTCTTCATGTTACAATGCCCATTATTACATTCATGTTATAACAGTCCATTATAACATTCTGCAGACCTTTTCAATACCCAGCCTATCCTCAAATCTTCAAAAATACTTTTAAGATAACTTTTTCAAATGTATTTGTTATAGTCCATGTCCTCCTGAAAAGACTTAAGGAAACAAAGACAATAAATAAGCATGCAACATAAACCACAATTTACAAAACTACTTACAAAAAGGTACAGATAAACTTTTTAGTGTTTACTGATGATTTTGAAATGTAATACTGAAGAAAAAACACATAGGTCTTTCAGTTGAAAACGTGAAAAGTTTTATATACATTAGTATCAGATGTGATGATATCTGAGGATGATGATGATGATGATGATGATGATAAAGGTGGAATGTTCTGATTCAGTTGTTTTCCAACTTTTTGAAACGCTGTCTTCAAACAAAATCACGTATAGAAAACCGATACGTAAAAGCACACACAATTGAAGCTGCTCTAGTTCACAGACAGAACCAGGGGGTCGAGACCTGTCCTCTCACTCTGCCACACTTCTCAGGTCCCTTCCCACCTTGCCTTCTGGAAAGCCATGAGGCATCTTTGAAAATTATTCGTTTAACTGATTAGAAGTTATTTGGAAATTTTTTATTTAACTTAATAGAAGTTCAGTGTGACAACAAGCATAGATTTTGATTTGTTTTTAATAATAGGAATATGTTAATAATTAAAGAATCATAAACTATAGAAACTCAAGGAATCAGAGAATCTTAAAGGCTAGAGACAACCTTAATACTTTCATATTTTACAGATAAGGAACTGAGGTTTATAGAGGATAACTGACCCAACTTCTCACACTTCACCAGTAGCAAAACTGAGAAGAGATCCCAGGTCTATTGCTTTATCTCTCCACCTCATGGCCCCTCTCTATAGTCCCTGAAATGAACTGCAAATATTTCAGGTATTATTCAGATATGACTTAGTCTACCCAAATGCTTTCCTTCTTCTTCAGTTCACAAAGTATCTATCATTTGTACAAAATATACTAATGACCATAAGAAATAGTAGTTTTAATTACGCTCGAAAACATTTTGAAAGCTACTACAGAAACTGTAAGTTATACACATAAGGCAAACTTACAGAATTTAAATCTAATCTGCAGAATTCAGTAGCTATTGACAATATGGTAGAGTTGAGTTAACAGGGACCGTACGTACACAAATATATATTCCTATAGATTATCAGTTGATCAAATCTTTGTTTGTTGATTGTGTCTTTGGTTTTGTTTTTTTTTCCCTCATTGCAGGGTCAGGATAAATGAAATGACACCTGTGTTAAATATGAATTTCTGTATAAAATAGGTATTTTTAAAAAATCCTGTTTACTCAGTTAAGGAATATTTTGGCAGTTCTGCTTTTTGTTCTGGAAGCTACACTTCATTTACAAATCTGAACTGAGATTATCTTTGGATTTGATCTTTCCTCTCTATTCTTTCAAAGAAGTTGAGGTATGCAAAAATTTTCCATGGAATTCTAAATCAGAATTTTAATTTAGACAAAAAGGAAAAAGTTACCATTTTAGAAAGCTCAGATTTTAAAAGTAGCTTACCTTTTCATCTTCAAAATATGACACAGGCTCTATTTACCTACATAGACAGAGCTTGCACTGACTTAGTAAAGACTCTATTGACATATATCCAATAGTGAATATAAAACTATATTGTATTATACCTAATTTGGTGTCAGATAAGTAATTGACAAGTAGAAATCATAAAATATATTCACCTGTATTATGAAATATATATATATTAGAAAAGCCAACTTGCTTTTAAATAATAAATGCAATAAAACATTTAGAAAGAAACACAAACTACATTTATTGTACATGTAATGCTATGAAATAAGGTACAATAATTCTGTGAATCTTATAATAAAAATTGCATGGAAATCAGAAGAAAAATGGAACAAACTATGTTTTCATTTTTCTCCGATTGCACAGCTCTGAGTAGATTTACTGCTGTTAAGGTAAGGGACAATCATTTTGCATTAGAAAAGTGGCAGCATATTTTAAGTATCTAACAATGTTCTTCAAATATAGCCAAGGCACCCAAAAAACAAAAAGTACATCCCTTTCTTACATATCCATCCACCACCCAAAACCTCTGCAATACCTTCTGAAGAAAATAGGTTCTTGTCATTTTCAAAATGAAAATTTTTTTAAAGGTTCGACTGTTGCTGGAAAAAAAATTTTACCAAATATAATATAAATACCAAATACATCACTGTAAGTAATTGCTTTGGGAAATCCAAATCTCTAAAAATAAAAGTTTACTATATTTGAGATGTAAAAATAGAGTATCATACGAAAAATTACCTTAAAAATTTATGATGAGATTTGAGAAATTAAAAGAACATCACTTTCTCCCCTTTATGAACATGAAGAAACATACAATGAGGGAATAAAGAATAAGTCTTCATCTCAAGATTAAGTAAGATTGCCTACAATGAATTAACAGGTGAAAGACACTAGAAACTAGGATTTATGTTTGAATTTCCCTTACTTAACCAACCTTTAGCTGGTGGAAAAGGATGAGAAGGCAGCGAATCTGAACAGAGTTCCAGTGGAAACTGCAGAAGTTCTTCATTATCTGTAGAGGCTTGTGAGGCAAGAAAAAGACTAGTTATTTAGTAATATTTTTTTTTAATTAAGGAACTAGGATAACATATACATACACCCCCAATTTATTCTGGTTATTTTCTCCTTGGTTTTTCCCATAGGGACCCTTCATCTGCATGATGCTAGTGTGGTGCTACCTTCTCTGGTAGGACTGTTGTGATATTTAGAAAGGATAATACTTATAAATCTCTTAGCACAGTGCCTTGCAAATAATAATGAGTGCTAAATAATAATTATTATCTTACTCTTTGTACCTTACTAGTTCTATGATATGTAAACCAGTTATTATCTATCTTCTTTGATGAATATCTGAACACATAATCATTAAATACATGTCTCTATTTGGTATTAATTCAATGCTATACATGTAGAATGTAATCAACTTAAAAAATTTTAGACTACCCATGAATATTTTATCTAGCCAATAAGTCATTAAACTTTAGAAAGTATACTATTTACTATTTCCCTCTCCTTTTTTTTCAGAACACATAAATGGTTTCTAATAATTTGGGTTTCTTTGGAATATATTAAGCATGGTACTTCCTAAATTTTACTGGATCAATGACAACTCTGAGAATCTGTTGAACACTATGGGACCTTTCCTGAGAAAAATATGTGATGCTTAATACATCAGTAGCTTCTCAAATGCCTTGAGGACTTCCTTAAAAGTCCTAGAATAGGGGTCTCCAAATTACTGCAGAATTAATACGCTACCATGTAAGTCTATGTAACAATAGCATTCTCAATGTAAATACCAGTCAACCACCTATCCATGTGTGACAAGTATCAAGTCAGCCATATGTTTATCCACACAGTTATTCTGATAAAGATAAACAGAAAAAGTGACAGATTCTCTTCAAGAAACACGTCATTTTTATTTAATCTACTTATCCTCTATATTTTGCCACTCAACTATAAGATAGACAAACGTGAACTATGCTCCCATCCATCACAGGTTTACCTCTTTGCAATGACTTTTCAACATGTGTTTTTATGGTCTGTAAAGCCTGATTTTTGTCAAAAGTTATCGCAACTGCTGTGACTGTAACCTAGAATCACAGAAACAGTATGATTAACAAAATAATCATTGCCAGAATAAGTTTTTTACAAACCTTTTTCAGTACCATGGAACAACTTACACTAATCGGCTAATTTGTCTTTCTTAGTTAAGATTCTCAACAGAATTATACATCAACTCAGTTATTCAGACGAGAACTAAGCCCGACATGTATAACTGAACACAGATATTTCAGAAAGAGCCCAAGAACCTTAAAGATGGGACCTGGAAAAATCCCACATAAGTACACATCCTATTGTATGTGTGCTGGAGCACATATATGATTCCAACAGCAGATAACCAATTAATAAAAATGAAACATACACGATCTGATTCATACTAACATGTTTTAAAATATTTTGAAGTAAAACCATTTATACTTATTTAATTATGGCAAACTTATAATATTAAAACAGATCAGATAAAAACCAGAAATCTTCAGGGAATATAGTCAATATTATTGTAATAACTATGTATGGTGCCAGGTCGGTACTAGACTAATTGAGAGGATCAATTCGTAAATTATATAAATGTCTAACCACTATGCTATACACCTGAAACTAATGTAAAACAATATTAAATGTCAACTGTAACTGAAAATAAATTTTAAAAATAAACTAAAAGTCTTCTTTAATAATAGACTGAATTTTGATTACCTGAATTAATTCATCTTCAGGCAGAGATACTGTAAAATTTACATGGCAAAGGCAGCAGGGGATCATAGACCGTAGTTTAAAATACAGGCTCTACAAAATAAAAAACATCAGTAATATCATTTCTTTTAATTTAAAAAATTTATAAAAACGGATTTTTCAATGCATATTATAGTTAGGTAAATGAAAAGTTTAAAAGGTGAAAACAAAGGTCACCCATTTCTATTTTGTCTATTCTTACATTATGAATACATTTTTAATATTTAAGTAGACAATAAGATTTAATCATATTTATCAATAAGTCATAAAAAATATAAGAAGTTTTTAAATTTACATATATACAATAGGTTTTTATGAAGTTTAAAGCTGTGAAATAATTAAAACATTTATTTTATAGTATCATATATTAAGATGGACGGGTCAACTTTAGCATTTTACCTAATGGCAGAGTTAAGATTGATATGAAAATAAAAATAATTCAGACCACAACTGTGTAAGGTGTTCTAGACATATATATACTTTTCTTTTTTTAATTTCATGATTCTTAGGAGTTTTAACTAAAAAATAATTAGTGAGAAGGTTCCTACCTTGAGCAAATTTTCGCAGAGGTCATTAAAGTTCTTATTAAGGGCTTGATTAGTCAGGTTAAGGCTGCTTAATCGGATTACTCTTACTGATGTGAACATCTAAATATAGGGAGATATAATAGCACGTCATTTTATTATTTTAACTAAATAC
Organism: Rhinolophus hipposideros; assembly: GCF_964194185.1. Lineage (NCBI taxonomy): Eukaryota > Metazoa > Chordata > Mammalia > Chiroptera > Rhinolophidae > Rhinolophus > Rhinolophus hipposideros. The sequence continues at coordinate 34,531,719 of NC_138055.1, forward strand.
TGTAACAGTTAATAAAACCAAATAATGAACAATAATAACTAATGTGGCATGAAAAAGGGTCACGTTTTAACTGAAATGAGGATGTCAAAAAGAAAACATATTAAGAAGGAACTTGCTAAAATCATTTGGTTTTATTTGCTTAAAATTAAGAATGAAAGGTTCACCTGTATTTCAGATGTCCAATTATTTATGCCAGGCATAATTTCTGTATTGCAACTATAAAAGCCTGTCAAAATAAATTATAGTTAAAATATATGATAATATTTCATTTATTTTTTGTTAAAGAATAACATTTTTCAATTATTACATGAAGTTCTAACTGTAAGATCCATTCATCTTGTTTTTCTAAAACTTTATACCTTCAGAAAACTTTAGACCACCTTAATAAATTATAAGGTTTTTAAAAATGTATAATCATAAAAGGATTATAAATCAGTTCACTGAAGTTCTAACATAAATATTTTTAAACTATATGTTCTCAGCCTTGGAGCAGCAAAGCATGTGACATTGATAAAGCCTTTAAAATAGTCAGTACCATAATGATTACAAACTAAAATACTGATATGTAAAAAAAGAAACTTATCTCAAAGGTAATTTTTTTCTGTTTACCTGAAGGAGGAGGAACATCAGTAAGTAGAGAATGTACATCTTCCATAGCATCTGTGTCATCAATCTAAAAATAGAAAGATTAAAACTATTACATAAGTAGTAAATATATAATAATTTCAAATTTAAAACGTTTATTATTTACTAATTAGAAAGCAAGAGTCAAAAAAGTAAAGCCATTTTTCCCTAAGTTAAAATACAAAACTTGAAAAAAATTTTCTAATATCTATAAATTTCTCCACAGCAATTATAAATACTTCTAAATAAAATATTTTATAAAACATATTGAGTTTTTAAAAACAGCTTTTTCTCAAGCCTTTGTGATGGCATGCTTCAAAATACAAAGATGCCATAAGCAATCATTATCTCCATTTGTTTAAATTAATAAAGAGCAATTTAAAAAAAATTTTTGACTCAATCCAGAAATGCTTTAAAATAATTACATAGGAATAAATGTAAAGGCATGTCTAAAAGAAAATACTATTTTTCTTACATCACAATATTTCATTGTGAATAATGAAGAGTGAACATATTCAACTGGATATATATTGACATTCATCTGTGTCAATATATCGAGGAGTCGAAGTCCTGGCCCACACAGTCTAAGCTTCCTCTCCCATCATCCCTGGGACTTCCAAGAACCACTGTCAATTCCACGTAAATTTCGCTACCCACAGTCGTGGCATACTTCAACACGTTATTTCCCAATTCCACATGCAGATCTCAAGCATTCTCCAACTACAACCCGTCCTTTGTCCTTTCTCTTACTGAAGATGCATCTTGCCCTCAGTCTTCTGCCCACATTTGAAGCACTTCTGTTCTCTACTTAGGCAGGATCCCAGCATCAGAAATATCAATAATGCTGTAGATCAAACTTCAGGCAACACTAAGAATCACCTGGAGAGTTTGTTAAACAGATTCCTGGCCTCCACCTTGAAATTTTCATTTACTAGGTCTGAAGTAAGGCCCCCAGAATTTGTATTTGTCACAAGCTCCCAGCCAGTGCTGACACTATAGTTAGCCACGGCTGGCCTACTTTGAATAAGCACTGCTCTAAAGACTACCCTGGACCCTTTTACCTCCTTAACCTGACATATTCTTTACCAATCTCCATTTTTTCCCCCATTATCAGACTGTAGGAAAATATGGGGAAAAGGGCACAAATCCATCCAGTTTGAGTTTTCCACAAATTAACACTCTTACTTCAAACTTTGTGCATCTCTCATGGCTGACATCCTGATCACATTCACTAACACTGTTCTAGATTCTTCAAACCTCCAGTCCCATTCCAATACAATTCTCCATCAGCTTCCGACTTCACTGAGATCAAGGCATCTGACTTTTTATCTCAACTGGCATCTTACCAGAACATTTCTGTGTATCTTATTTATTTTCCTTTCCTTCAATATCAAAGGAAGGTCATCTATCTCTTTCAAAGCTAACTGTTCTACAGGGGAGGGCAGGGGAAGCAGATTTGTGAGGGAGGAAGCTCCATAAATCTTTCATGCCACATTTATTCTCTAGAAAGCTTGTTCTGAGTATATTTCTATAATGAAAGCTCAATTATATTTTCTGAATTCAGTAAGAACACACTTTGTTCAGAATTCATAGTGCTTATATCATTACATGTAAAATGTTATAGTAACACGCTGTAACACGTAAAGCAGGTAATTATAGTAAGTGAAAGAATAACACTTTAATTTCTTATTCAAGTTTGTAAAAATATCTCCAATAGTTAAATATTTAATTTTATTTTAATCCATACATTGATTTTTCCATGACCGTTTGTATCAGTCATCTGGCATTGAAAAAAAATACATGACCAAATTCTGATACATTCAAGTTTGTTGTAATTTCTATAATAATTTTTTTGATATTTATAAAGTTGTAATGATACAAAAGTATCACATCAACTGAAGATCTGATTGTAAAAATGTACATCTGATTTTCTAAATACTTAGTCTAATGCAATACCTCCAAAACAAAAGCATCTTTTTTCCCATGTGAAAGGTCCAATTCTGTAACTTCATCAGAGCTTTCTGACTGAGATCTTAAAAGTCTCGAGCGTTGTCTTGGTTCTGGGATGGGTGATCCTATAATCTCTTCAGCTATCTCCTAAAAGAAATATAATTGCTTTATATTAGATGACTGTATTTTTCAGGTTTGGTTTTTTGTTTGTTTGTTTGTAAATGGTAGTCTTTTATTTTATTTTTTTAAATTGAGGTTTAATTGACATAAAGCATTATATTAGTTTCAGGTGTACAACATAATGATTTGATATTTGCATAATTCAGTTTGGTTTTACATTTTTATACTAATAGACAATTACTGAGAGAGGGAAAGTCTATAAAATATATTCAAAGTCTGTATTTAATTATATACTTTATGATTAACTTCTTATAGAGTATGTATATAGCTATTTCCTTTAATTGATAATAGCAGCCTTGACACACTAATCCAGAAATACACATATAACTTTCACAGACAGAGCAAGGCATTACTGATATCTATTATACAGACAGGAAACTACAATGAGTAGGGAACTGATAGTCCTTCCAGTTCAGAAGCTATTTCTATTGAGCATTTAAAAGTCCTAATAGCCCATAAAGAATTAAAGATTTATGTCCCCAGATATGATTCTATTCTTCTATATCTTTCCTTATTCAGTGGTAATTTTTCAAAGCTCCACAAAGTAAATGAGGAATACAATAAATGTAATGTGTGTATGCATGTGTATGTACACATAATACATATATTACACATGTATTTGTTGTGCAACTTAGTTAGCTAAATAAACTTCGGTCGTTACAATAATCACCTATTACATAGCCAAAGATCAAAGGTAACTAGAGATTCTAAATATTTCTTGTCAAGGAATATAGGGAACATGGATGTGGGAGCACAAATACAAAAGGCATAGCCTTTTGTTGATGTAACAGTCCTATCTTTTTAAAAAGCAAGTTATAAGAAAAAGTTTTTCAAAAATATAGTGCATACCTTACATAAGACTGCCACCACAGTTTCATAACATAGCTATCTATGGAGTACTTTCACATCCATTTATCATGTTTGCACTCCAAATGATCCTGCCCTATATAAATTTGACAGGGTGCCTATTAAATGACTACAAAATGAGAAAGAGCTGCAATTCAGAGGTAAAGTAGTTTGCCTGGGTTTGAAAACTGGTAAGTGAAGAACTTGTCAAAATCATTCTTTTGACTCCGAATGCAGTGTTCTTCCTAACAGATACCATCCTTCTTTTTATAATTTTATAGTAGTTCAAAATTTGGTTATGCCTCTGTTCTCTGTATCACAGACCTAACATATGTAACTATCTGGAATTTAATGTACCTTAGATCCATAATGAAGTTTCACCACTGGTGCTATTCCAAATAAAAGTTTTGCACCTTATTGTGGTACTTCTGGTTGAATTATCTCCAGTTAAGTGGTACTGCACCTTTGCCTTGGGAACATTTCTCAATGTACTGAGAAGCATTCACTTCCTCTGGGGCTACCTTCCTAAGGGAAGGACTACTCTGATCCACATTTTCAGGGTGGGCATACATTGAAATCAAAAAAACAAAACTGTACTATGAGTAGTGGCCTGGTACACTGACTTTGTCAAAGAAATTCTGAGATGTTACGCTAACAGACTGTAATGTAGTCAGGACCTGAAATAAGGAAAGACACTGTAGAAGATTCATAAATTGATTAGCACTTTTATAGAAACAGTCATATTCAACACATGAAATCCACATATGCTGAGATTTTTTAATTCATACAAGATTTATTCCCTCCTTAAAACAGTACTACTAAAACAGAAGTTCAAAAAATATTTATTGAATGGATGAAGTAACTTAAGTCACATTCACTAAATATGTCTATCTTCAAGGGGCTCACATTATAGTAAAGGAAGACAAGGTTGCTGGTTCAATTCCTGCAAGGGATGGTGGGCTACGCCCCCCTGCAACTAAAGATTGAAAATGGCAACTGGACTTGGAGCTGAGCTGCGCCCTCCACAACTAGATTGAAGGACAATGACTTGGAGCTGATGGGCCCTGGAGAAACACACTGTTCTCCAATATTCCCCAATAAATTTTTTTGAAAAGAAAAGCATACCAGGAGGAACTGTCCTAAGCATTAGAAATACAGCCCTAATGGAGCTTCATTCCACTGAGAGTAACAAGCAATAGACAGAAAAGGGGATAGGAAGTACCAAAAATTGACAGAAGAATTGCAATTTTAAATAAGGAAATCAAAGTCAGCCTCCCTATAAAGGAGGTATTTGAGCATAGACATAAAAGAGGTAAAAGAATCACTAATGAGGAGAGCAAATCTAAACACTGAAAAAAAAATCTTTAATGTCCAAAACAAGATAACCTAAAAATATACTACTAACATCTAAACACTAACTTATGTATTCACAATACGGATTTATTTTACTTGCCGGAGGATTGATTTCATATAACTCTTTGTTCTTAGCAATCGTGTCATTTATCTTCTTTTGCATATGAGATATATGCTGTTCGTATGAGCCATCATTTGGAGTCTTCCCAGCAATCTGAATTCCACCAGGAGTTGGTAATGCTGATAAATATACACCTGTGGCCGACTTGTAAAAATAATGGGGAAATAATAAAAAAACACCAAAAAAAGAATAACAGTCCTTAAGTTTTCATATTTAGGAACGTGATCTTTGCTCTAGGAAAAAGATAGTTAGCATCAGTGTATGCACAGGACACACATGGAAGGGCACAAAAATACAACTGGTATCAGGGGTTGGTTGCTTCTGGTGAGAACCCTAGGTAGGTTGGGGACTGAGAATCCACTTTTCACTGCATATCCAACTATACTATGAAATTTTTACCTTACGATAGTAAAAATAAATTGCATCGAAAAAAGTTTATAATATAAAAATAAAAAACTGTTAAAAGTACATTTTTCATGAATGAGTAGACAATTTACCTTTCACATGGCAAAAGTGAAAGGGAAACTTTTGCAAAGCAAGTGAAGAAAAGTGAAGTGCAGAAAGGACAGGGAACTGACTCAAGATCACATTGTCAATAAATGTGGAGAAGAGATTTGAATCCATTTCTCACTCCAAAACCTAAGATCTTTTCATTATACCACCCTACCTCCGTAATTACCAAGAAAGAAAGCTTTACTTAATACAGATTTTAAATAATTAAATGACTATCAATTTCTGACTCTGTAACAGTACTACATGCCATTAGTGCTGGAAAATTATTTCGGGAAATACGAAACACACACACACACACTATACACACATCTATGTGCATTTATGTTTAAATATGCTTATATAAGCAAAGCAAAGAAATACATATAAGTATAAACACTAAATTGTTAACATCAAAGGAGTGGAATGGAGAAAAGAGATAACAATTTTAACTCCGGATATCTGTGTATTTTGAATTATTACTATTATATTTAAATTATGATACTGTATGATGACGTCTGCACAGTAGATGAAATTGATCCTCAGAAGCTCTCTCTCCTGTTTGTTTATTAGTGTCCATGACTGCACCTGTGACTCAGTCTCTGCTGCTCAGCCTCAGAAGGCCGTTGGTGCCATACGAAGCCTTAGCACACCATCTCTAACACTTTCTAAACTGCATTCGCTAACAAGGCAACAGCCCAGCATGGTTGAGAACACAGACTCTGGAACTCGACAGGCCTAGGTTTGAAACCCAGGTGCAGGACATGTGACCATATCACTTTGGACAAGTCTCAACCTATCACAGCATCTACGTTCTCCTTCTGTGAAAATAACATTACATTCTTTGTGGGAAAGCACAGCCAGCCAGACACACAGTAGCACTCATCAGAAATTAACTATCATGGAAGCTACTCTTGGTACCTGGATATTTAAGTGCACAAGCTAAAACACAGTACAAAGATCGAATTCTTAAACAATTGCAATTAGTGTCACTAGCAATCAAGAGGAAAAGATTGGTCAGAATCAGAAAAGGCAGTATTTAAGGCAGACAGTGAAGGATGGTATCAGGTTCACAAAACAGTTTCCTTAGGCTCAACCATCAGAAGTCCTTGATACAGTAGACACAGTGTTTCTTAAACCTTTGACTATGAATTAAGATCTTAGATCCTATAGGCACTCACTAATAACCAGTTTTGTGTTTAGCCCAATTTACACATTTATGTTATGTCCTCACTGAACATGAGTTTGCAGATAAATGAATTATAATGAGCACTTTTTTCTCCAAGTTAATCTAAATATCAAATATTTAAATATAAATCAGATTACTTTCACTAATCATTACAAATTTGTTAAAAATTGTGATTATATAATTAATCATCATCATACAATTATCCCCTACATACAGAAATTTCCATATTTGCTCTTATAGGAAAAAAAAAGATTAAGAAACAATTTAGCATTTTATCTACAAATGCATACTGAGAAAAAGAATCCAAGTTCCATTAATTTTTAAAATTAAGTTCCTATGCATGTCTCAGAAAGATAGCAGAAAATTTCAATTTAAAAAGTACAAGTAATATAGACAAAAATTTTGGCTAGCTATTATGAGTCTAGAATATGAGAGGATTTCCATAAATAATGTTGATCAGATTCTAACTTATCAATACATGTATTTTGCAGGCATCTAGTTCTCTGGGTCTCAGGCTACTTACAAAGGCAGCTCTCGCTTACCTCCTTGACAACTTTCTAGTCAGAACTTGTTTTCTAACAAGCAAAGGTGAACATGAAGCTAAGACAAACAGCTTTCTATTGCCTCACAACTTATCAGCACTCAAGAAACACACATATTTTACTGCACATTCTACTGCTTACAACATCCTACAACAAACAAGACAACCCACTACAACCAAGAGTTATCCAACCTAAAATGTCAACAATTCCAAGGAGACACTCTGTTTTAGCAATGTATAAACAACAATAAAGCCCAGAATAATGGTAGCCAACTTACTAAACATATGATAATTTTTAGACATCTGACTTACTGAGGTTATTATGGTCAGAACATAAAAATAGTAACATTAATATAATATAATATAATATAATATAATATAATATAATATAAATATTTTGTGATAATTTATTGATTTAATTAAAATAATAGATAATTATTTTACAATTAAATATAAAAATATTTGAAAGGCTATCACCATATTTGTTACTCATGTTTCCAACCCTCTTGATGCCAGTTTTTCTAGATAAGTCTTTTTAAAAGACTCTTTCAATACATAAAACAGAATCTACTACAACTAAAGAAGTCACAAAACAAAAACATGTAAACTTACCGCTAAGCCCATCAACATATTTTCACCCACTGTGATCTGAATTCTCAGTCCAAATAAAGCGTTCATTCCTTTGAGTTTTAGTTTATTCATTAGCTGAGTATGCACTTCATATTCCATAAATGGCAATAGATTACTGATAGCTGTAGCATTTGCTTCTGCCTGTGCTTTCTTTTTCAAGCGACATAACCTGTTTAAACAATAATTTAGTCAGTGGACAGTATTCTTGATACCATCTTAAGAAACGTTCGATTTTTAAAACTTTCTAAGAGTGTGCTTCATAAAACATTTACTTGTTCCAAATGGGCGTACTAAGTTATATTAATCTTTTCTGACATTTTTTTCACTGTATGTTATTTTGCTGAAAACCTATTTCACTAAACAAAAAGGAAAAATCTCAAAATCTTTAGAAATGAAATACTGATCAAAATCACAAGAGAATATAATGTAAAATTTTAGGTTTTATAACTCCATGTTCTTATGGATCTCCATGATCTTATGATGGAAGGATAGCAGAGGGAAAAGGTTAATTTACATATTAAAAGAATATAAAACTTACTTGAGTATCTACTGTGTCAAGGCATTGTGCTAGGTGGTGAGCATTAATTAGTGACAAAAACACAAAGTCCCTATTCTCATGGTTATAGTCTAGTGGAGGGGTGGTGGGTGGGAATAAACAAAGAAACAAGGCAACCTCAGATTATGTTTAAGAACCAAGTGTCTGAAGCAAATAAAGCAGATGAAGTGAGTGGGACTAATTACAGAGAAGGCCTCATAGAAGAGATGATACCTGAGTTGGGCTCTTAAAGACATGATGGAACTGGGAGAGTTAAAGAAAGACAGTTATGGAATGGAGCTGGCATATTAGGAGAACCAAAAGGAGACGACAGTAGCTAAAGTGAAGTGAGCAGGGTGAAAGTAGGGTGGATGAGGGTGCCATTAAGCAGGGGCATGAGCATATTAGGGGCTTATGGATCATAGTAAGGAGTTTGATTTTATTCTGTCAGCAATGGGAAACCCCAAATACGTTTTAAGTAATAACAAGATTCAATTTATATTTAAGGTCATCATTAATATGGCTACTCAGAGAACAGAGTAAAGATGACAGAATTCATGTAGGGATGGTAGGCAAGAGGCTATTATGGTGAGAGACAATGAGAATTAATATCTAAAAAGGTAGCACTGAAGATGAAGAAAAGATAACCAAAATTTCAAGTCAGGCTATTTAGGCTAGTAGTTCGCAAACTTTAGTTTGTATTATAACCACCTGGTGGGCTAGTTAAGAAACAGTTACTGGGCCCCATCCCCAGAGTTTCTGATTCACTGATTCATTAGGTCTCAGACCTGAGAATTTGCATTTCTGTAAGTTTCCCCTAAGATGGTGATGCCATTTATTGGTCAGGGAGAACACCGAGAACTGCTGATGGAGACCAACCCCCTCCTACCTTAAAAAAAAAAAAAAGCAATTGGATAAGTTACATATTTTTAACAATCTTCTGAAAAGCATCACAGGACCAAGGCAAGGGGCAGTGTGGAGTATAAACATAAAGAGACAGCACAAGGAAGTTATTTTGTGGGGTGGAACAGTTCTGTCTTGACTAAGGTGGTGGTTACCCAAATCCATATACAGGATAAAATTGCAAACAATTATACACACAAATATATAAATGAATGCAAGTTTAAAAAATTGCAAAGATTGAATAAGGGCTGTAGTATAGTTAACAGCAGTATACCACTGTCAATTTCCTCCCTGATACTCTACAACAGCTGTATAAGATGCTACCAATGGGGGAAGGTGAGGGAGGGTACATGAGACGCTTTGTATCATTTTTGTAATTCCCTATGAGTCTATCACAATCAAAGGAAACAAAACACCATGGATAATAACCAGTAGAAACAAGAGAAAATGGAGATTTCATATATGAAAATTACTAGTTACAGAATCAGATTATAACATGTGATATTAGATTTGAAAAAAAACTTCTAGAAATAAAAACTAGATTATCAGCATTTTTAAGCTGCAATTATTAGGCTTATTAGCATATTAGAGACAGGTGAAGAGAAAAATTAAAAAATTGAAAGACAGATAAAGTATCCAAAATATAGCAGAGAAACAAAAAGACAGAAAATACAGGAGAGTAATAGACATAGAGGAGGCAGTAGGAAAGTCTATCATATTTTTAAGTGGCATATCAAGAAGAGAGAAGAGATGAAACAGGAGAATTAGTATCTAAAAATGTTCTAAAACACAGGAAAGACACCATTCTCCAGAATCAAGAGCCCAATGTATAACAATTAAGATAAAGATAACGCCATACCTACCACTTCATAGAGAAACTGCAGAAAACAAAAGACAAATGAAATAGCTCTCACACAACCCGAGTAAAAAACATACAATGCCTTCAAAAAACAAGTCTAATAGATTATTTCTCAACACTAACAATGAATGCCAGAGGGTATCTTCAATGTGCTGAAATAAAATAACTGTCAGCCCAAAATACTTTTTCAAGATAAAATAAACACGCATACAGACAAGCAAAAATAGACAGTTCACCACTACTGGACCCACAAAAAGGAATACTAAAGGATATACCTCAGGCAGAAGAAAAACAATCCAACATGGAAGGCCTAACATACAAGAGAGGATGAAACAAAAGTAAATGGATTACAAATGTATTTTAGAAGAAAATGCAACATGACTTTGTAACTTATGGGGGAAGGTTAGAAAAAAGGATAACGTCAAAGAATAAAATATTTGGTTTTAAAAACTGGATATAGCAAGGTATCATTTATTAAAATAGATAAGGCTAGTTAATATAAAAGAAGTGGAGAAAATCAAGAGTTCAATTTGAAACAAGAATGAGATGCATCTGACATCAAAATGGGGTGTGAGTACAGAGGTAAGTATATTGTGGGGACAGAGCCAGGAGTGCAGTTTCCAGGCTCTCGGCCTCACATGGAAAGGTGCTGGCTCAGGTAGTAAATGGCCATCAACTGTGATTGGATGGCCATCAGCTGTGGCTAGTTGGCCGTCAGCTGTAACCAGTGAGCCATTGACCACTAACATAACTGCTGTGGCTACGCTAGCAGAAAATGGGGGGCTGGCAAGAAGATGGTGGCTGGATTGGCAAGCACGGATTACAGTTGGCAGGAGAGGTCGGTTGATAGAGAAATGGACAGCAGATAGTGTGGCTCCTGCTTCCTGTCTCCAACCCAGCTGCCAGCGAGACTATAGTGGTCTGACTCCCCTATCTATGGCTCTGTGGGTGTTCCTTTTTGGCGTCACCATGTTCTGCGTTCTTATGTGGAGAGTGGGAGCTGAGACTCCGCGTGCCACCCCATGTGACATATATGAATCTGAAGCTCAGGAGAAAGTTCTGGACTGAAGTTATAAATTTGGGAGTCACAGACATAGAGATAGCCTACAGTATGATGAGTTCAACTAGGAAGAGAGTTTTGAGAAGAGAGTCCAGACCAATCGCTCTAGAGGATCAAGAAATGAAGAGGAATCAATAAGAACACTGGAGATTATAAACAAAGGTAGGAAAAAGCAACAGCTGTGGCCTTGTGAACTCAAAGGAGTTTCAAGAAAAAAACAATCAACTACAGGAGGTCTGACAATTAAGTTCGCAAACTTGGTGCAACAATGTGGCTAACCTTCTTTGATATCAGAGGGATTATTCATGATGAATTTGTACCAACTGGACAAAGAGTTAACCAAGTTTACTATTTGCAAGTGCTAAAAAGACTGTGTGTAAAGGTTAGATGACCTGAAGTTTTTGCCAACAATTCACAGCTCTTGCATCACGACAGTGCACCAACTCACAAGGCACTGTCTGTGAGGGAGTTTTTAGCCAGTAAACAAAGAACTGTATTGGAACACCCTCCCTACTCACCTAGTATGGTCCCCAATGACTTCTTTCTTTACCCGAAGATAAAGGAAATATTGAAAGGAAGACATTTGGATGACATTCAGGACATCAAGGGTAATACGACAACAGCTCTGATGGCCATTCCAGAAAAAGAGTTCCAAACTTGCTTTGAAGGGTGGACTAGGTGCTGGTGTCGGTGCATAGCTTCCCAAGGGGAGTACTTTGAAGGTGAACATAGTGATATTCAGCAAAGAGGTATGTAGCACTTTTTCTAGGATGAGTTCTCGAACTTAATTGTCTGACCTCATAAGACTAGTGCTGAGATGTCAAGTAAGATGAGAACAGAAATGCTCAAAGGAATTGGTAACCTGGCAGTTGTTAGTGCCTTAGACAGTTACAGCTGTCTTCTACATACCTATCATAATTTAGCATTTCCTACTACAGTACATTTTAAAACGAATTCTTAACAGTTAAGTGAAGTCGTAAAAGAAATACAACACAGCACTGTTCTTTAAAAGAAAAAATAGTCAATTTCCAAAATGTATTACCTATTTAATGTCATTAAAGCATACTGAGTCACATCCCTAGCCTACATCAGGCTAATAATTCTCATAATAATAAGCATTTATACAGAATTTAAATGTTTAAAACTAATATAAACATATTTGAGTTTTAAAAAGAGGAATTTTTTTTCTCCCAATTTTCCATACAATAAAATACGAGGTTCAGTTAGAACTGCTCAGCCTGCACAGGATCCCACAGTTAGGAAACAGCAGAACAAATATTTGAAAACAGGTCTATTTGATTCCACATTCCATACTCTTTCAAGGACCCAAAATATTGTTTTCACAAACATACCTTGCTTGAATTAGACAACCTTTCCCAATAACTGCTGCATCTATTGGGAGATCTATAGTCGTAAACAGAACATCAGGAACTTTTTGTTTCCTGCAGTTATAGCAATATGTGAGATGAGCTGGAAATGGCATATTCAGTTCATCATAGGGTATATGGCAAAATCCACAGGCTGCAGGCACAGTTTCTTCTAGCCTGTATGAATAATTAAGAAGAAGAAAATAAGGCATTCTTGAAAATTCTGTTTTCAAAAACATATTCATATATTATATATAATACTCGTGTACAAACTACACCACAACTTCTCCACAGTAGGTTGTAAGAGTACCACTACAAGAATTACAAATAACCATGAAATGAGAATCATACACTTTTCTATGAGAGAAACACTTATACAAGGAGAAAGTCATTTTGCATCAATTTGTATGTGTGATGACCTACCACCTGACAAAAACCACTATTATTTCGAAGATTTTTCTTTGGGATATGACATACCGTATTTCCCCAAAAATAAGACCTAGCCAGACCATCAGCTCTAATGAATCTTTTGGAGCAAAAATTAATATAAGACCGGGTCCTATATAGGACCCGGTCTTATATTATAGCAAAATAAGACTGGGTATTATATTATATTATATTATACCCTGTATTATATCATAGTAAAATAAGACCGGGTCCTTTATTACATTATATTATATTATATTATATTATATTATATTATATTATATTAGACTCAGTCTCATAGTAAAATAAGACAAGGTCTTATATTAATTTTTGCTCCAAAAGACGCACTAGAGCTGATGGTCCGGCTAGGTCTTATTTTCGGGGAAACACAGTGAAAACAAATGGTTAGACAATAAGGGTAAGGTTTTCTTACTGTCTGACAAAATACGACACAAATATAATTTTAAAATTTTTCGAAGAAAAAACATTTCTTAATCAGATAATTTGAATGTAAATTTATGGTTAAAAACAAATCTATTTAAGAGAAAAATGAAGTCAAAAATAGGAAAACTAAACTTTCTAATTTCCAATGACTGTTTTACATTTCTGAGAAACCAAAAACCTGTGTTTCATAAAAACGTACATATCATACATAAACCTCAAATGAACCTACAAACTTCGTTGCAAAATGTTTGTTGTAATATGCTGTTTATTAATTCATTTCAGAATTAGTAAGTATTTTTTCACTCATTAAACCTGAGGAAATCAGGAGAATAGACATGGAAACAGAGGGGGAACAGACTTTCACCATGTCTTCTAGAGCTCTGGAAAGATGTGGGCTCTCAATTCTCTCTAATCTAAAGCAACCTTTTAGAAGTTGAAACTTGGCAAGTAGACACATTTTAAAAAGGAAAGGAAACTTGTACTATACCTACTAAGAATCAGGCTTTCTGCAAATTCTTCGCATACATTATTTCACTGAATTTTCACAATAACCCTCTAAGTCAATTTAATTTACTCCTAGATACCATTATTGTTGACATAGCATTCTTGTATATTAGATGTAACGGGGAAATCAGACAGATCTGAGTGAAGCTGTGTGACCCTAAACAAGTTATTTAACCTCCCAGAGCTTCCTCTATAAAATGGGAATAACAATAATTACCTAGAAAGGTTCTTTTTATTTTTATTTTTTGAAGATTAAGTAATAAAACTATAGGTAATCTCCCCAACCCCCGATAATGCCCAGCAGACAACAAAAACTAGTTCCACTTGGCCTGAAACCAACCTGAGATACTAAGTATCTTGCTCAGTCACACTAAGTACTAAGTAACAGAACTGAAATTTTAATGCCAGTTTGTTTGCATCCAAAGACCATGTGTTATGAGGGGGCACAAACGGATAAAAACTGGGGCAATTTTTAACTAAATACCTCACAGGAATTTGAACATAAATGGTGCAACATAAGGCATAAAAAATAAAAGCATTAAAGTCTATGAAAACATTTCAAATATGAAATGTACAAAAGGGATTGTCTCTGAATATTGAAATCATAGGGAATTCTTCCTTCTACTCACTTACTTGTGAACTATTCTATTTGTCTTTAGTTTTCTGCCATTTCCCTATGAAGTGTTGGGTGTGGAGTTATCTTTATCTTGTTATACATGGACTTCTGGAATCTGTAGATTGGTATCTTTCATGTGTTTTAGAAAATTTTTCATATTTTCTCTAGTAAGCACTAATAATTGCATGGCAGAAAAAAATACATTTTTATCTTTTACAAATAGGGATGACATCTGTTGCATCGGACTACCGTACAGGAGAATTCACTGTATCCACCCAAGTCACAATAATGAAATAACCTAGCTGCATGGGAATAGTCATTTGTTAAATTAGGCTTCTATCTACTTAAGAATGAAATCTACTGACGTGTGAGAACTATACTATTGTACTGGGAGAACTCACTGGCAAAGTCAGTGTTCTCAGTAGAATATTCCAATTGTTTAATATATGTCAAATGTCCCACCTTCATTTTCCTATTTATGATGATTTATAATGCCCTGGAATATAGTATAGTCAAAATCTATTTTTAATATTGACAAAAGACACTATATTATATCAAAAAGACAAGGTATTCTGTGTGCCTACCAGAGTGAAAATATCTTTATTTGTTTATATAGAGACTCGAAAATGTGTACTAAATTTGACAGATTTTTCTTTTGCTTTCTTCCTTAATATATTCTAATATATTAATAGTAAAAACATTTTTAAGGCAAGTAGGCGTATTGCGGGGTAAGGGATAATTAAAATTTATATTATCCAAGTAGACTCTGGAACCAAACTAACAGTTTTCTGCATATATATTTGATAATTTCATCTATTTATGGAAAGCATTTTTGACATTTATAGAACCTAACAGATAAAGGGACCAATAATCAAATAGACCAAAAAGTAATCTCATTTTACCTAATGCTTTCACTTTCACTTTCTCTTTTACATATATCAACGTTATACTTCACTTAACATGAAGCTTTTATGTATAATTTTGGTACAATATAGTGTTTTGGTTGTTTTAAAAATGAAGAATTTTCTTTATGAAAATTGTTTCATGACTTTTTTCTGTTTTGGAGGTCAGACAAAGGGAAAGGAAAGAGAAAAATCAAAGAAATTATTTCTATAATGTAAAAAAGAAAAAAATTATTTCTATAATGTAACAAAAGAAAAAAAATGACTTCAGTTGGTAGTCATACATGTCACTTATCAAGTACGTCAATTATAATGTAGTGCAGATCCTGATACTTCTCTGCTGCTGAGTTAGGTAAAACTCAGTAAAGTGCCTGGTCCTGATCTCTACACTGTAGCACTGTAACCCACCCTCACACAGAACTATCCCAGCTCTGAGAGAAAAAACAGTCAACCTCTCTCCCTTCTCAGCCCTTATGGAAAATAAGCCAGGCTGCCATGACAACCTCTGTTCCAAAGAGCCCTCCACAGTGCCATCCTGCAGAAATCTAGGGTTCAGGACAGCTGCCGTGCCGGATGCAGATAAAATACAGACCTCTTCACTATAAAAGAAAAAAAATAAACAAGTTAACATTTTCAGGCACTCTAACTTTGGAAAATGTCAAATATCAAAGTGACTATGAGGATGACAATTTAAATTCAGATTAGACTCTACTAAATATTAACAATATCACAGGGTTATCTCCTAAACCTAGGAGAGAAAACAGAAGTAATATAATGTTATTAAAATGGAGAGGACAAGAATTCTTTATTACTTAAAAATTGTAAAAGATAAAGTATAAATTAATGATAACTGATTCCTTTAAAATGTGGTAAAGCTGATACAGAGTAGAACATTTCAAAATAAAAGTAGTAATAAACTATATTGTATTAAAAGTCTTTAAATGCATACTAAATTTAAATTATTCTAAAAGCATAACTACATAAATATCTATATTGCTATAACTTAATGTAAACTTAATAATCATAAAGGTATCAAATAATAAAAAAGGAAACAAATAATATCCAAAATATACTAAATGAAGCTTAAACTACATCATTATGTATACAGCAAAAATTAATATTCAAAAGAATGCTTTGAAACTCTTCACTACATAGCACCCAATATGAATGCCAAAAACGTAAACAATCAACATAATTATTGAATGAGATCACCTAAAGCAAATGAGAAAAGTAGCAGCCTAGGTTCAAAACACTGGAAACAAGGTGTAAATGGATCAGAAACCTAAGATGACGTAAATAAATGGTCACTTGATTTGTAATTGACTAGAGGCCAGGCTTGAAATGTTTAGGTGGGCGCTGAGGATGCAGAGGGAATAACGAGGGGTCACTGAAGGCACTGAATGAATCAAGGAGCTATGAGCAGAAGTGCATTTTAAGGAGTTTAACCCAGTAATAGTGAGTAGGGTGGGTTAGAACACAACAAATTAGTAAAGATGGGATTTAAATACCAAGATTTTTTGAGATCTAGAGGGAAAAAGAGTTTGTGTCAGATGAATTCAAACTTCTAAGTAAATTAATTGGACTCATTTCTGTAGAATCTTGTATCTGTGACCTATCTCAAGCCACACTGAATCTACACCTCAGGCCTTCTCCACATGCTGTTCTTATGGCCTTGAACACTCTCCCTACGCCTCCTCTCTTCATTTATATAATTCAAAATCATCTTACGAAATTCAGTTTGTGCTTCAGTTACTTAATTCACACTTTCTTCCAATCCTACTTTTAACTTGCAACCCTCTAGGATCCCAAAACATCCTGGGATCTCTATATCATAAAATGTATTATATTTGTCATAATTCTCCAGTAGAATGTGAATCTGATGACAAGAACTATGTCTTTTAAAACCATATCCCTAGGACTTGAAAGTGTATGACACTAAACACATGAATGAGGTGAAACTATCTACTGGGGAGTAATACAGCATAAGCATAATAAAGTTAGTAGTCTAAGAAGAGGAGAATGGGAGTAGAACAGTTCAAGAATATAATACATGCTCTACAAAGGAAAAGAAAGGGTCCTCAGAAGATGAAATAGCATGGTTCGGTAATGTCCACATTTACCAGTCTCATCATTTTTCTCTAAGAATGATCGCCACAAGTGCAAGAAAATTATCCATGTAACAGCTGGCAGTAAGAATTATCCAAGAATAGATGGTGGAAAAATAAAATAGCAGATGGCCAAACAGTTTCTAAATGATATCTATTATAAATTTATGAAGAGGCTAATAGTAGGGTTCAAGGATGGCAGGCAATAAGAAAGTCAGCACCTGAGTAAGGAACTAGAAAAACTCTTGGTTAAGAAAAAGATAAAAGACAAACCAGATGTACAAACCAGATGTAAAGAAGCAAATGATATGGGTAGAAAAATACTAAGCTATGATCCAAGAGTGGAATTTTATAGTTTTAAATTTTTATGAGGCAACAGTTACGAGCAATAATGAGGTCCAAAATATGGTTCAAAGTCAAGTGGGGAGAGAGGACTGACGAACGCGAAAGTACAATGCTAAGCTGTTCGAGGGGAGATAATCATATTTAACTGGAGGAGTGGCAGAGAAGGAATTTAAAAAAACAGAAGAATGTTTTGGAGGTAGAAAAGTCTGACATGTGGAATGGCAGGGACTTTAAAGGAGGAGAGGCTGTTCAAATGAAAGGTAGGGAAAAATGGTTTTGAGAACTGAGTCCCATCATTACCTGGCAGAGTTAGAAAGGATGATTTGTTAGCAGGAGAAAGTTAAGTTACAATTAGTAAAAGAAGGTAGAAAGAGTTTAGAGATGAACTTTAAAGACACAAGGCAGTTCATTTACAATAGATCAAGGGTTCCAAAGATCCCAGAGGAAGGAGTTAGCTAAGTCACAAACTGGAGTAAAGTAGACCTGGAGTTAATACTTGCTATGTGCCACTATTAATAGGGTAGTGCAAAAGTAATTGGGGTTTTTGCAATTATTTTTAACCTTGTAAACCGCAATTACTTTGGCACCAACCTAATAAATTCTCATTTAATCAACAACAACTTTAAATAATAGGTGGTTATCATCTCTATTTCAATATATACATTGAGGCTCAGATGAGTAGAGTAACATTCTCAAAGTTTCATAGCAATTCAGTGGCAAAAATGGCATATGAAACTCGGTGGGATGTACTCTAAAGCCCATGCTCCTGGATCACTCACTCCACTATTCCTTTCTCTGTATTTGCATAAAGCTTTTCCCTTTTCAGATGACAATCTGTAAATTACAGCATCTAGAAAATCAAGTTATTATCATTTACCAGATGCTAGTTGATTCACTGTAGCCCACTACAGCATGACAGCCTAATGCTTTAGCATGTGATTTTATTTCTTGTCTGATTTCTGCCCACCACGCATCTCGAGTTTCAGGTTCATCTGAAAAATAAATTTTAAATCAGTTCACTAGTCAATAGCACATTGTCTATATGAACAAGAAATATTTAAAATAAACACTCTGGAAGGCAAAGGATTACTGTTCTACAACAGATTTTAAAACTTCACGTCTTTAAAATGCTACTTCTCCAAAATTCAATACTACTTCTCCAAAAATTTAACATTTTAAACTTGATTGCTAGAAAACAAACCACCAAGTTCTATTTGTTTTATTACTTTAAGGGACATCTATAGGAATGTATTTTATTAGACACAACTTAAAATGTAGACCCAGGCTGTCCAGATTCTAATCTTAAACTGAGAGAATATCCTATGTCTCACCTCAGTGAGAGAACACTTTATGAGTCATATCCATAAATTTTAATATAAATTCTGATTTCATTTCCTGCTACCTATTTTTTATAACCCACTATATTCTGGGTTCTTTCCAAGGCAAAGAAAGATTGGTCGATATTAAAAAAGAGAAAGCCATCTGTAGCCATCCTTCTAAAGAGACGTGAGTTCTAAAGCAAAGTGACAAGAAAGAAAAGGACTAGCCAATTCAAAAATAAAGAAAACAAATACATTTAAAAGATTAATCAAAACAATTTGGTTAATGTACATAGGGGCAAATTTCAGAGAGAACACTGCAATTCCATGTATGAGTGTGTAATTCAAATGCCTTAGAATCAAAGAATTGTGTTTTATTATCGTAGAGGAGCTCGATACTGCTTGTAGTGGATCACTGTAAACGGGGCATCTGTCCCGCATGCCTCCTAGCACTTGCACTTGGCTGCATACTATTGGTGAACAGAATCTGAAAATTACAGTAACTTTTTATGTGCAAAGATGTTAAAAACAGAAACGGTCTATAATCAGCATATCCTAATTCGTTTCTTTTTGTGGCCAATTCCATTTGGGAACAATCTGAGACAGAAAAAAATCTCAACGAACTCTAAATAGCATGCTAAGCTTTTACTGTAAACCTTCTACATAAAAGGCACTATTAAAACAGAAAAATCAAACAATCCCAAAACTTTTTTTTGAATTTCAGTATACACTAGTTTTCAAAATGTTTTGCAAAACAAGTAGAATAAGTAGAATTATACTCACTAGTAAAACACTGAAGACAGCAAAGTAAAGAAAGGTTAAAAGGCTGATTATAGTTCACATTCCTATGATGTAATTTTGTTTCCTCCACAGGGAGGAGGATCAACAAAAAAGAGAACTGAGGAGATAAAAGCCAGAACTACAAATGATGCCAGCCAGTTCTTGAATTAAAGTTTTGGATCCAAGACAGAGCTACCCTAAAACTTCCTTTCAGAAGAAAAGAAAGAAATGCAGACTCCAGGAAACTGAGGAAAACATCAAAGTATGAGATAAAATAAAGAAGGAAGAGAAATAGAAGACTACAATATGGTGCTAGCTATCAATATTATGAAGGTAGAAACGTGAGAGACAATTAGGTGGTCCTATTTTGCACAAATGCTACTATGTTAAAGAATTTCTTCATATTCCTAACTGAAATGCAGACATTAACAGCACAAATACACCTTCAAATCTATTCTTTTTCTTTTAATTAAGACATACATGTTTCTAAACCAATTTGGACACCTATTTAACATCATCCTTTCCTAATAGAGAATTTTTAGGTTGTAAGACAAACTGTTATTCAAGTAGTTGCTCAATTTATGAAATTATTTGATTCTTTGAAAATAGATATCATAAATAGAATAGTCATCAGTTTAAAAAAAGTTATTTTTCTGAAAAACGATGTAAAATAAAAAGTCTTGACTTTTCTCAAATGCACTAATAGGCCCTGCTATTTACTTTTTAAATCATTCTGGAAGTTTAAAATATTATTTGCTAAAACAAATAATTGTATACTATGTTTTTATAAAAACAGATTTTCTCACATTAGGTGTGCCTACATCTGTGCCACAAGCAATACATGGTAGCTTTTCTGTTTTAAAAATAAATTTTACAATAAGCAATCCATAACATTATTTTTTAATTAATGAAAAATGGAGGAAGCCACTTAGTTTAAGTTCAAGATATATTTATTTTAAAATGGCCAGCATGTCTAAACGGAAAAGTATGTAATAATAATTATTATGAGATACATGTAATCACATAGAATACAAAGTTTATTTACATCGAACTTACCTTGGTATAACACATAAAATAATCAGGTAATTAAATCAAACACTATGGAAAAAATAGGTGGCTGATTAAAGAAAAAAAAGCTGAATGCAGCACAAGTGGAGCATTCATATTCTTCTGACAAGTTCACAAGCAGCCTTTATTTTTGACACACGAGCCACACAGTTGCACATGGGGATGCCATTGTTGTATTTATTTACAAGTTTAATAAAAGCTAGAGTTACATAACATGGGAGCTAAGGAAGCAAATGGCATATGTCCACACTCCAAATAATTTTTTAAATTTGGTATTGGCTAAAGCAAAAGCTCAAGAACGAAGGGTTTTGCAAAGCAGATTCAGCAGACAGGAGCCAGAAACAGTGGATATTTTGGCGCATGCTTGGATCAGGTGACAGTACAGACTGAAAACTATGGCAGCTCACTGAAATGGTTACAGAAAGTAATGACCCTAGATCCTAGGTGGAAAGCAAGGCAAGCGTACAGTAGGGAGCACTTAATCACAAACTAGTAATTGGATTAACAATAATTATAACTGTAAGCAAAAAGCCAAAGGATGAATTTTTCGGCTATTTAATTTAGGGGTTGTTTAATTAAAATAAAATTAAGGTTAATCAATTTATTTATTATTAAAAAAATTAAATTTATCTTCAATGTTGGTATCATATTTATGCCAGAGATGAGCCAGAGAATATTGAAGTAGTAACTTTATAATTCACCCTAACTTATTACAACTGAAAATTCAGAAATGATCATAGTATTTAATCCTTATAATGGAATTTTAAAAGCTTAAAAACTGCAAACTACATTCTTACAGGAATCACACTAGTGAATTTGAATTCTTTTATTCACCATACATAAGTCAAAATTGACGATCTACCATACTTATATAAAAGGCAAAACAGTCTTAAAATTTTATAGCAGCCATACATGAAACTAGTTAAAATTCAGTCATTTGGAGAATATATAGCTGAGTGAGGATCACAATTGATAACATTTCAGAGACGTTAAGAAAAAAATACTTTCCCTTTAAATACCATGCTCCTCCCAAATCTACAGAATTATTTGTAATTATAAAGATATTAGGAGATATTAAAGTTCATTTATTATACAAATCATATTTCATACTATTTTATGTTTTTCTTCTATGGGTTAAAACTCTTCATAGATAATATGACAAATTTTTTAATATATCCTCTTAATTGTAGGCAGGAACTGAGCTCTAGATTAGCACCTCATTGATGCCTCTTTTAGGGGCAATGTTTGCGCACTTGGGTTGACATCACATTAATCACATCATTAATATTCATTTTACTACTGTTACTTTTCTAGAGCATGGCCAGAGCTTGATATCTTGCCATCTTTTTAGCATTTTACCTATTTTATCTTGTTTCTGAAATGCAGGTGAAACTGCATTTAAAATAACAGTAATAGTTTATCATATCTCTACAAGTAAAGAAGTGAACAACTCAATGTATTATAATATGCCTTTATAAAACTCAATCCCTTTGAGATTTTTAGGTAATCGACACTCAAAACTAAGAAACACAGACTACCTAAAGTGTTAAACTCAATTCTATTTTACATAGCTCTGGAAGAAAATAACTCTGCCCTTGAAAATCTTTTAATCTGGTTGAAAGAAAGAAGAAAATGGACAGTTATGCAATCTAATTTTTACATGAACAAGAGGAGATAAATTGTTAGATAGGATCAAATAAAGGTCTGTAGTACAATGATAACCTATCATGTTAATACACAGCATAAAAAGTTACATTGTCAAATACCTGAAAGTAATATTCTAACCCAAAACAATCTTTGAAGAAGATAGATTTTCCCTAACGAAACAGAAATTAGAGAGTTCAGGCTCAAGGGAGTATACACCTCAAAATGGGTGGGGATTCAGTATCAGACCAAAAAGAAGAATCTTTTTACAGAAGGAGGGATGTACAAATTCTATATCAAGATACAGTAATTTGGGATGTTAGGATGGTAGCTGGGATATAATCCATGTTGCACCAAACTGGAGTTCTTTACTATTTGTAAAAAAATCCAGGTATGTAATTTTCATCTTTTTTGTGAAATTTCACCCTTTTTATATATATAATGTAACTGGAGATTGGTTACATTATAGAGAAAATTATATATTACATTTACATGTTACATTATAACAAAGTAATGAATATCCAGTCACATTATATATATATATACATAAAGAGTAAAAATTCATAATTAAGGAGATTACATATCTGATTTTTTTATAGATAGTAAAGAATCAGTAGTACTGAATATATAATTACATTATATAGAAAGAACATTACATATACATTTATGTTACTTTATTTATAAAATTAGTTCACATAGCCTACACGCTATATTTATGTTTTCTTGAATTGTACCTATCTACTTCCTGAAAACCTTATTGAAATACTAAAAATTAAGAGCTCCTGAAGTACTTTAGACTTAGTTTTCACATCTGCTTATGTGTACCTCTCAGATTTGGTAAAAAAGAATAATTGCCGAGATCATCAGTAGAATTCAAGTTCCAAGAGAGCCTATCTCCATTTAACTAACACACACACACACACACACACACACACACACACACACACACACAGTGAAACGGTGTAAAAAACAGCCTAGACTAGTGTGTAAACAGGACGTCTGCCTGGCTGACCGATGGTGTTCCCAATCCCCAACACTGCCCAAGGCATGGCAGGCACTCCATGAATATCCACTGAGTAAAAGGCTTCTACTCAAAACTGAAAAAAAAAGTTCTGGATGATCAGACTGATATGTATATTCTATAAATATTTCCTTAAATGTCACCTGACTCACATTACTTTTCAATTATATAGCTACTTTATACTTCCTCGTCACATCCTGAAAAAATATCTAAACTGACATTCATCTGA
Organism: Rhinolophus hipposideros; assembly: GCF_964194185.1. Classification (NCBI taxonomy): domain Eukaryota; kingdom Metazoa; phylum Chordata; class Mammalia; order Chiroptera; family Rhinolophidae; genus Rhinolophus; species Rhinolophus hipposideros. Next base: position 34,555,769 of record NC_138055.1, read on the forward strand.
TAAAAGAAAAAAACAACAAATTTCCCCCAACTACACTAAAGACTACTACTAATTAAAGTTATTTGTGTGAGCTATTCAGAAATACTTTTAGTGGTAAATGCAAAAGAAAAAAAAAAGATCATAGCCATTTGAAAAACAATGAACTAGGACTATTAAAATGTATTAAAGAATTTTTTACAACTCAATTTTCAAATAGACTTGAATATAGGATGATCATGACTTATCCTTTTCTTATTCTCAGCTAAAAATTGCCAAAGACCTGTTATCCTCACCACATTCTATTATACTAATTACCAAGCCTTGCTGATTTTACATCCTTAATATTTTGGAAATTTACGGTGAAGAGTGTAAGCCCTGAAGCCAGAGCAGTTAGGTTCAATCGTGGCTCAGCCACTTTGCATTTGACCTTGGAAAACGCTGTTTCAGTTTCCTCATCTGCAAAATGGGAATAGTGCCTACCTCAAATCTGTGTTTTGAGGATTAAATGACCTCCCACCATAAAGAACTTAGCAAAGTACCTGGCACACAGTAAGTGTTCTATAAACTTTAGCTCTCCTGTCACCACCAAACTCTAGGCCATTTATCTGGCCAGACTACTGTGGTCTGCTAACTCATTTCTGTCTCTAGTCGTGCGGCCTTTAAGTCTCTTGTCCACCCTACAGTCAATGATCTAACACAAGTGTGACAACTGGCCACCTTGTCTTATTCCTAGGGACACCCTGTTGCTGGCATGTTACACACAAGGTTTGCAAATGCTGCATCATCCTGCCTAGAAGCAAGATTCATCTTGTCTTTCTCAAAGTCTGTTACTAGGACAGACATAAGAAGCAAGATAAGAAAAGGTAATAATTTTTAAATAAATATTCAAACATTGATTTCTCTTCCTCCTGCTCCATAAAAATACAGAGGGTGCCAAAAAATGTATACACATTTTAAGAAAGGTAAAAACTGTATTAAAATTACACTGATAAGAACCACTTCGAGTATCTCTCGTAATTGCAGAAGTCAAATGTGACTTGTATTCACCTTTTGTTATCAGTATATATTGAGTATTACAATTTTAATACAGTTTTTTCCATTCTTAAAATGTGTATACAAAAAAATAAAAAATTAAAATTAAAAAAATGTGTATACATTTTTTTTTTGGCATCTGTGTTTTCTACGTTTGTAGTTAACACAAACTAAGATAGCAAAGCAGGAGAGAAGGGGACAGGAAAAAAAGCTAAACTAACCAAGACATTTTATACTCAATGGCAAACAACTTAATAAGTATGAAATAACAAACATCATCAAATGAGTACTGGCTAGGATACTATTTTGCAAATGCTACAAGTTTCAGAATCACATTCAAAAGATGTACATTAACATGGCTCCAAATACACTGTTGGAAATATAAATCCATGTGAATCTCCTATATACCTTTAAAAACTGAGCTCAAGAATTACTACCTCTATAAGCTTCCCTGACACATAGAGTCAACGATGCCTTAACACTGTATCTTATATCACACCACACCACTCATTAAACCATTTACATATTTTTCTATCCTCCCACATTATGAGCTTCATGAAAACAGGAGGACGGGCATCTTGGCACAACCTATTATCTAGCAAATTGCATGACACAGAATAAATTCTAGTAAATTTTTGCATATCATATTTCATGAAATATTATTGTATAATATAAAATGTTTTCCTATATCTTTCCACCTGTTAATGTCTGTGAAATAAGAATGTCTAATAATTAATACGTATATTTAATATGGTACTGTTTCTCTTTGCACTTGGAAGGGTATTATTAAATTGATAATACATTATACAATACATAGTATCAGAGAATCCAGGAAATACAGTATAGATGAGCAATTTCTAGCATTAATAAAAACTTTATCAACAATTTCCTTACTGACATGGTCAATTCTTGATTCTCTATGGAAATACAGGACAGCAGTATTCCCTAATTACAGAGAAGAATACATAAATAATTTAAATATATTTACCAGATATATCACATTTTTTTCAGGATCAAGTTATTTTTCCTAAACTACTATCAAAATCTGCCTGATTTCTGAATACGTACAGTTACCATAACGATTCTAATACCTCAGTCAAAACCATACAACTACGAGAACACTAAATTGTCATCTTGTATGTTCTTTTAGTATTCTGTAACTTATACCCATCTATTTTTATCACACACTTACTACCTAACTTTATTTTAAATGATGGCAAGATATACTGCTTCCTCGACCATGTTTCTCCTTGCCAAATTCTATAGCTCTGCTTACACAAGACAAAGTCTTTAATGTGTCTATAAGGTTTCAATTTTGCTTCTTCTACTTCCCAGGACTGTTCTATCTTCCGACTAATACACATCTCATCCTAAATATCTTTGCCCTGACAAGGTTTCAGCTCCTTAAATTTTTAATTAGTCTGCTCTCAGTGTCCCATTCTTACATAATAAGCCTTTTACTCTTACCATTACACTTCATCTGCCTAACGTTTTGAAAATATATTCCCTTTTTTTTAATTTATTGGAGTGACAATTGTTAGTAAAATTACATAGATTTCAGGTGTACAATTTTTATCAAACCAATCCAGCAGGGTATTTTTTAATTTGTTACTAAAAACCAACTACACAGCATTACATTAAAAATAATTGTTTTAATTCTAATCAATGTGAGAACATGTTGGCAAAAACTCAGATAGGAAACAGAGGTAATTTCCCGAAAGATTTACCAACTGACGTCAGTCTAAATCTGCAACGATTGGACCTGATCAGATGACATACTATACTGAATTACGTAAATCTGCATGATAAACATGAGTTACTTCGTAATCAAACATGCATTACTTACATCAGAACTTACATCCTGGACTCCTAAGAACAAAAAAAGTTTACAATATTGAAAAGATTATGGGATGTTATCTTAAAGGCTGAGCCTCTGGATGTTTGTTTTTGTTTTTCTATAAATATATTTTTTGACACCAAGAACTGAAAAGGTTCTTTAGGCAAAATAACAGCTTCTGATACTGAATCAAGATGGTTTTATAATTTAATTCTAATACATAAATGACATAAAAATTTAGATATTTGTATTACTAAGAGAATATGCATTTACCAAAAAGAAAAATTATCTGGCTTTGACTCTAAAACACATCATCAGCTGTAAAGTCACCTTAGTTTAGTTTCTTTAAAAGCTACAAACAATATCCATATGTAAAATTACTTAAAAAAAATAATATTCTCATATGGAAGGGGAAGGAGGAAAGCCTATGAAAGCTGTTAATCCCCCTAAATCTGTTCTAACTTACCAAATTTTGGAACACTTCTAGAATTATATATAAAAATGGTAACAGTTATGCTTTTATAGTATTTATAAAACACTAAATATATTATGTGTTGAAGTTTAGACATACTTTAATATTATCAAGCTAGTCATTTAATACTTATATTTAAAAATTAATATTTCCTTAATCATAAGGTTAATGCCTGTGCCATTTACCTGATATGAAAAATGTCCAAGATGTAATAAATGTAATTTAAAATTATCGTTCTGAAAATTAATCACCTAACAAAAACCATTCATAATTTATATATTTCTTAATTCATTCTAGTTAACACGTTTTTAATTTGCATTTCCATGGAAATTACAAGAATTATAACGTAAATGTACTGAAGAATGTATTATATAACTAAATTGACATTAAACCTATTTAATCTAGAACATTTCTAAAAACTTCACTGAGCTGCCATAATTTTTGTCAGCATATGTAGTACTGAATGACCATTAAAATACCTGAATTGAAACTATTCCAGTCTAGCAGTTTGTAAGATCTTGTGTTACCCATAATTCCGACAAAGGCTGAGTTCAAAACAGCAAATTAGTAGATCAGTTTTAGGTGCAGAATAGTAGGGAAAAAAACAAAAACACTACAAACAAAAACACAATTGACAACACCACTGGACAGGAACTGGAAAGACACAGACAGCAGAGTTAATAAGAAGTAGAAATAGAAAGAGAAGAAGGAGCATGCTATCATAATCTAACATTAACTAAAGTCTAATTATTTAAGATAATTACCTTGATTTTTAAAACCACCCCATTCTTTCCTTTGTTACATGATCCTGTTTGCTTAATATTTAACAGAAGAGAAAGTTCTAAAAGAAATGACTCCAAATAATCCATAGAATTAAGCATGTGGTAGTGGTTTTAAAATAAGATTTTTTCCTTCTACCCTCAGTGTGAAATACAAATTTCCCATGTTCACTAGTCAAAAAATAACTCCAAGATCCATTTCAGAGTGCAAATACAGCACTTTTAACGTTAGCACATGCATCTCAATCCACCCTAAGTTTCTCTCAGCGGAGTAATTCAGTGTCATAAAATTAATTCATCATCATTATGGTAGATGCTAATCTAGAGTTTTGTTTTAACATTCAGCTTTTTTCAACAAACAAAAATTTTTTCATAAATATTTATTTAAGGGGCTGGAAGATTAATAAGATGTTCTTAAGAAAATGTTCCTTTTTAATGCATGATACATATATAAAGCAACACAAAGAATATGATATTTATATCAAAATAATGTAATATTGGAACCATTAGAATATATAATTGATTTGTATTAAACTGAAAATAAAACAAAATTAAAATATAACTTATATACCATTAAAAGCATTTATATATATATATATATATATATATATATATATATATATATATATATTTATATATATGCCCATGATTGTTTGGGAAACAGTCCATCGGTAACTGAGGATTTCTATGTGTGAATTGAAAAAGTATTCTGAAAGGGAAGGAAAGAAAGAAAATGGATGATCTAGTAATTACAATACACAAAATGTATTCTGTAATAAGGATTCCTATTTTATTCCCTGGGCTTGGATTCTTACATTTCTGACATAGCTAGAATAACTGGCAAGTATGAAAAACTCCATGAAACAGTTTTTCTGTAAAAAAATAATGCGATTTTAAATATAGCTCTCTACTTAATCTTATTTATGTGACCTTCATTTGTTCTCCCAGAGTCTACAGGTTACTCAGGGTACCTGGAAGCAACAATAAAATCAAAATGTTTTCAGAAAACTGGAGATATCACCAATAATTTAATGTATTCCTGAAACGATTTTCGAAATTGCTCTATCAGCGGGTGCCATCTACCGAAATATTTGAGTCAGTGGTCTATAGAAACACAGGTAACTAGCCATGGGTCACAGTTAATGTCAGATATCTTAACCCAGTATTTCCTTTTACTTTCCAAATCATTCAAGTTCCTAAACACAAAGATATGGAACTTGGCAGTCTTCGAGATCTCAATACATTAAAATGGCATCTAAATTTGCCTTTAATTACTGCAGAATATACAAATACTACATGAAGAAAAGATCTTAAGTTGACCAGAAAAATAAAAAGGGGGGAAAAATAATAACAGAAGAAAAAGAGAAGACTGATGCTTAAAATATGTACTTGATCAGAGTAAAATAATCCTAGCTAGTATTGCTTTTCTGAACTCTTGTTCAGGGTCTAGAAAAATTTCATTCCGTTTTTCTTTTATTAACTCAAATGACATGAAACTACAGGGCACACATTATTTTTTTTAATCTAAAAGAATGGTAATGCTCTGTATCCTCAAAATCATTATCTGCAAAGTTTTGCATGCAATAATCTCAAAGTATTTTACTCTTTTTATAGCAGTCAATATAAGCCTCAGGAAGAGGTTATTGGAAGTGACAATTTCAGATTTTCAAAAATATACATGTATATATGCCAAATAAAAATGCTAATGCATCATCAAGTTTAAGGCATGTCATTAAAATCATAAATGAGTTGAGCAAGTTACTGGGCATCTCATCCATCAGAGATGAAAGAACACATTCCATACGAAAAGTTCCTACCACAATTATCACACTTATTTTAGATTTAGAAAAATTATCAAAGCATTTCTAATCCAAGGGCTTGAAATTACTAGGACTTTTGATGCTTTTCTTACTTTATAATCATAGGTCCATTTTTTAAAGAAGTGAGCAACTTACTATTCTTATTCACTTATATAGATTGAAGAGCTACAGAAAAGAAACCAAGGAACCAGACAGAAGTTGTTGTTTTTTAGATACTCTACACAATGTTTACAATTACATTTTAAAAGAATACTTCTTTTAGGAATAAGGAAATGACTCAAATAATCTATAGTTATTACTAATAAAAAGAATTAACACCTTAGGTTAATGACCACAATGGTTTAATTGTAAAATTTGTTATCTACTTAGGTCAAAGAAAATAGCTGACCAAAAAGTTACTTAAGGATTCCCTCAAAGTGATACTTTGGCCAAAAATGAATCAAGATTTGTTTGTTTGTTTTGTATAAAAAAGAACTAAACTGTACTTCTACTTAGTTTGATCATTTTTAATTAAGATTACTGCAAATATTTTAAAGTAACGTGTCAATTCATACTCTTTTTCATTTCTCTTTCAGATAGATTTGGCTTAAAAAAAAATTATAAAAATCTCTTTTAATAATCATAATATGAGCAAATAAAACATTTAAAACAAACTTTGAAAAAACATACCAGGATTGTGGATACGATCCAAAAGCTTCACAGAGCGTGCACTAACAACACCCCCAACATGCACAAGAAATCCAGGAGGAAACGCAGTCAAGGTAAAAAATGGAAATTCCTAGGAGAAAAAATAGGGGGAAAAATACAACTGACTGTGTGTCAAGTACAAAAATTTGTTTGTTACAAAGCTTGTCATAAGGAAGTGAATTCTCTCCCTTAACAACAGGCTACCAATTATACATTACACATGCTCTGTAATTAAGTTTCCTGGGATGTTTAGAGTTCTGAATCCATTTACCTATATATATCACATCATACAGAATCCTAGCGCTCTTTATATCAATTCTCAATGAGAAAAATGTTCTTGAGCTCCAATTTGAGATATCTGAACACACATTTCCTTCCTCTCAATCTCCTACTCTGAAGCAACTTCACAATGAGATGAGGAGACTCCCCTGCCCCTGTACTCCATATCTACTTCTCAGTGAGGTAGACTCACTTTCATATACACAACCAATTCCAGGCTACTGGTAAAGATGCTGAAGGCCTAGGGCAGCAGGTCTACAAGAATGTGGGACTGAGGGAGGGGGAGTGAGAACATGAGATTTGTTGGTTAAGAGATATGTAAAAGGTGAAGGGAAATAACAAGTTGAGGTGGGTAGAGAATCACTATGTAAGATTATTTACACTATCAACATCAGGACAGTAGGAGAAAATGTAAATTCATAAATGTATATTAAGGAAAGGGGACAGGTATGTAGATGACAGCAAGGGAGGCAATACAATTCCACATGTTCTTCAAAGCTTTATTCTCCCCTTCTCTCTCAAGGACATCAATCTTGTCAATTTAGAGACAAAGAGAAGCATGCAAGGGAGAAATAGTGGAGAAAGGAAATTCACTGAAATAGTACCCAGAATACAGGGGAGCTCCTATAGCTGACCAAATACGGAGACTTCTCACATTGCTTAGATTGGATGCCGATCAGGGAAACTAAGTATCTGACTTGTCTGGTTGCCAAGATTAATGTAGCTCACTTAGTCAGAAGTCACTTACCTCAGAACCTAAGAACTGGACAATCAACAAAATAGGGCTCTTATCTGTAAAAAGAACTGTCACAGTTCCAAGTACTAAAGTTTATGTACTTTATTCATAAGAAATCCCCACAGATCATATTCATAGAATGGCCTATAGTAATTATAAATATGTAACTTCAGGGACATGTTCTAAAAATCTATCAGCATCTTTTATTTCTAGACCACAGTAGACTAAATGCAGCAAATAAAAGCTAGGACATAAAGAGATACAGAATCTACTAGAAGCAAGTACACTAAAAGCAGCAAGATTACTGACTGCAGAATATGAACTTAAAGCATGGAGAATGTGAACTCACCAAAGCATAACCCACAAAACAGCCACTTGGGAGTCATTCAGCACCAAGGCATACAGTCCTGCACACCTCAGCCACCAACCCATGACAACACAGTATAAAATATGTATGTGTGTATGTGTATATACACATACACACATACACATTTAGAAATTAATTCTGCTAGAATTTAAAAATCATCTTTAAATTAACAAGGGCAAGAAAACGTAGGCTATGTAATTAAAAGTTAAAAAAAAAAAAAAAAGTCTGTGGAAGTGGGTAGGTTTGGCCCAGCTGATAGGCAAAGGCAAAGGAAGAGAAGGGAAAAGATGGAAAGGAAACTTCCCTTAAATGTTATTATAAAATGTTATTATAAAATGTTTAGTCAAAATGCTCCCTTATTGCCATCTGAATTTTTTTAATGTAAGTTTTAAATGAGAAATGTACAGCGGCTAAGCTTGTACTATTAGAAACTTCAGTATTTTACCTAATAAGTTAAATCTTAATTATTTCTTTTCAATTTTAAGAACAGTGAAGTTTTAAAATGTCCTCAAAATACTGAGGCACAGTATAAAAAAGCACTTCACATTTACTCTTCATACTTAAACATTTCAAATATTCTAGACAAAAGACACTGAAAACAAAATTTCTGTAAGCTAAATGGGAAACAGTACTTCTTTCTAAAACTGAGAAATAAATTGGGTAAATTCACATGTTGAAATTCACATGCATATAAGATTTTCGATTATGAAAAAAATAAACCTAAATGATTTCTCTATTTGGGATTCTTTGATGCTTATCTCTAAATTTCAGAAGATGGGATAAGGGGACAAGAGGGACTGCGTCACATTAGCATGGTCACAGCAGAAAAAGTAGGGGAATGGCTGCCCAAGCAGGCAGAGGCCCACTCTGGCAACTATCCCTGTCTTCCATGTCCCCAGTTCCTTCCATCAGCACATCCACTCCCTTTAACACAAAAAAATGTAACCTAGAGTAAATAAAAATGGCACTGTTATTTAACCCAAACTACATCTCCAGACAACCTTCTCAGACGAGCTACTGCTGATACCTACAACTGACTGTTACAGACCCATCACCTCCACCATCACCAGCAACTACTAGGGAGCGCTCACAATATGCCAGCTCTGTGCAAAGCATCTTAAAATTATGCTTTATACTCTTTCCCTTACCCTAAGAGGGAGGTACTACCATCTCCACGCTTTAGGTGAAAAACTGAGTTCAAGAGGGTCTAGACTCTTTCTGAGCAAACCTTATCACCTGGCTTCCTGTCATTTCTGGTTAAAACACTAAGTTAAAGAGTTGATTTTAATCTCTAGTCTATTATTATACCTGATGAATTTACAGGTTCTCTTCCATTGAAGAGGAATGCATCCTTTTACAAGTATTTGTTATTTCTTTTCTGTTTTTTTTTAATGCTAGTGTAAAATAGAACTTGTAAATGAAAATTCTGTAAATGCTTGTAACTTCCAAATCAGACATAATGAGAGCTATGGAACTGCGCCTTAAAATAACTGACATGACATAAAATCATGCACTATATTAGTTAAGTAGAAAACCAAAAAAATAAGCCTCAGTGCTATTAAATTAAAAAAAAAAACTTTGCATTATGAAAGAAAAACAAGCTGGCAACATTTGTTAAAAGCTCAAATAAAACTTAAATGATCAAGATTAAAAGTAGAAAAGCTACCAATACAAGAAATAGGCTATATCACACATGTTCAGAAACATACCCGCCTTCTACAGAACCTATGAGGCGATCCTCCCTTAGCAATGAAGTTTATACAAAAATAAAAAATAAAGAGAAAAATCATCCAAAAACTTTAATTCTTCATTTTCCCATTTAACATATTTAATAAAGCATTACACTTACAATAATGAAAAGAGATATACTCATACTGAACAAACTACATTATTTATTTTAATCTGTAGAAATGTGGAATCTGTGCATTTCTTACCCCTAGGAGACTGGTCAGTGATAAAAATAATATCAGCAAATAGATATATTAAAGTACTAAAATAATATTTTTACTATAATACAACTAAAATATTTTTCTGAAAAAAATATCTATTATTTCTCTTTCTGTCACTTTAATGTAAAATTAGAAATGATTTCATCACTCAAATAATATTTCCAAATACACTATTTCTAATAAAAGACGAAAACAAAACAAAAAGTTATAGAATTATTCCAAATTAAAAGTAATTATTTAAAAAAAAGTAATTATTCATAAACAAATTACTTTGACATTTAATACACATTGGACTTTGAAGTTACAATATTACAGATACATGATCAAAATCAGTATGGAAATAAGTTATAAGTATATGGAAGCATGATAATAAAATCATATTAACAGTGTAAGGATAAGGAATCTTGAGTGACTTACCCTCTGTTCTAATGCTGACTGAGTCTGTTGTCTTAAAAGAGCTTTAAATGGCCCCCCTTCTTTTCCAGCACTACCACTTCCCATTCCTACAGAACAGCAGTACATAAATAACCAAAAAAACAGCTATAGAAACAGAAAGATTAATTGCATTCATCTTTATAAATATCGTGAGTTAAAATAATCCAAACATTTAAAGTATTTGGGATGGCAACTAAGCACATATTTACTCTGTTTTAGTCACAGTTTATTTTAGAAGCAAGATGTTAAAGTCCTACTGATCACAGCTAGTTTTAGACTTATTTCATTCTAAAAATTACTTTAAAAATTATGTTAAGGTGTTGAATTTTTGTATAATATTCAATTTTTAAAAGTTGAGTCTTCTAACAAATAATAATCAAGATAATACCAATTACTTACACTAACAATTTAAAAATACTAAAGTAAGAGAAACAAATGTTTGTTTAAAAGTAAATATAGAGAGGAAAAGCACTAGCTGTACTTCCTTAAAATATTCCAAAACTCTCTAAAGAGCATGAATTTTAGGCAATTTTGAACTATAGTCAAATCTATTTTCTGATCACTTCCCATTCCTAAACAAACATTCATGACAAAACAGTATTAATGTCCATAGTTTTCCACACTCATTTGCAAAAATCAACATAAAAATTTATTTTTAAATTAAAAATCACAAACATATAATAAACATCACAAATGTACATAGTTATGGATGAAAGAATTATATTGCCCAAGCTCTTAGGTGTATTTTTTAAAGACTTAATTTTAAATTTCTCTTCTTTTATTCTTTTGATAATACCAATAGACCAACTATGGTCAAAGAGTTATAGAAAGCAGGGGACAGGTGAGAAGCATTTCCTCTACAGAGTTAATAGTTCAATCCCACCCTTTTAAACTGAAGATACATACAGTCAGATTTACTACAATGACTTAAAAAAAGGAACTACATAATTTACTTTTACATTTTTAGCTGTTCTTGGATAAGGAAACAAAAGTTAGCATGTGTATAGTCCCATTTTTTTAAAAAAGGAAATTAATTTTCTTGTAATAACCTAAACATGACTTTTAGAGACTATACAATACTAAACATAGAAAGGAAACTAAGATCTTTACATGAAGCATATTGAAAGCCATAAAATAAAAGGTAATTTTATTTTCTGAATTGAAATATCAGAAAATACAGCAGAATAATTTGAAAATTAAAGCAATGGACAGAAAAAAAATTGGATAATGAAAGAATATTACCAAAATAAGACTTAAACTGATTCAAACAGAATAATTTACTCATGTAACCATATGGTTTAGCAACATGATGATACAGGTCCAACACGAAGAGTTGGTGTGAAGGGAAGGAAAGTAAAGCATCTAAAACAGAAACTCTAGTAAATGAGAACCTAATAATTATTGAAAATATGCATATCTATGCCCTTAGGCATGTAACTTTTTAACATATAATTTTAGCAGAATATTCATAATTATCCAACAAGTAATCCTCAATCATGTCCTTAGGACAATTCTAATCCTTTAAATCTGTCTTCCAATAAAAAAAATAAATAAGTACATCCTGTGTAAATTACCCACTACTTCTTTGTAATATGAAATAATTTTTTTTCAAAAATGATTCAAAATAAAGGGATTAAAAAGCTGACATAATGTGATCCTACCAGAAGCAGCCAGGAACAGCTCTTCACTGAAAGAAACACTTTTCCTCAGAACTGGGCTGACAAGGCTAGAATGATGAGGGGAAAGGCTAGATTCCGAGAGGAGGTGACAGGACTTTTTAAGATGAAGGGAACCACAAGAAAGAGAGGGGGATCTGGGACACAGGTAAATCCTAGGCCCCTGTGGGTAAGGTGCTGTGGAGGAAAGTAGCAGAGAAAAGATGAAGATTCAGAAGATGATTAGAAAACACAAGATAAGGAAAGCAATGACGAAGCAAAACATAACAGTAAAAATGAATTTTAAAATGCATACACAAATTACACTAAGCATATGAAGTCATTAGCAAGACCATCTATCCAACATAATATAAATAAAAAGCAGTCTAAAACTTAACAAAACCTTTACAAACTTTGCATTCATTAAAAATTTTTAAATCACGAACATAAGATTTTATGCCATTCTAATCAGTTTAGCTGATTTCTTAAAAACGCTTAAATTACCTGTCTTATTTTGCTTAAAAATATATAAAGTTAAAATGTATCACGTTACAAATTTTTAAAGCCAGAGACTGTTGCCTCAAACATAAACACTTAAAGTGGTAGAGTTCTTCAAATGTTACTAGAACATAGCCCTTATGAGTATTTAAACTGAATACCCATAAAAAAATCTAACAGTACCACATTAAGGAGTTGTCATTAATTTTAAATAAATAAAATATTAACTTCTTTCTGTCCAGCTTAAAGATGTCTGCTAATGCATATTTTTCCTCTAAAATTTTAAGTACTCAAATCTGACCACGTTACTGTTTGCATTTACAAAGACTTGAATATCTAAGGGCCAAATATCCTCTGATCACAAAAACTAGATACATGGTTAACAATCTGACTAGAAAAAGTAAAAATTAGCTTGAGTTAGGTGTTGAATCAATATCCTATCATTAGCATTCTAAAACTCTACTATGATTAGTTGAGTACTTGGAAAAAAATATGAAAATAAAACGTAAAATATCAAAAATTAGAATTAGAAATCAATCAATACGAATTTTTTTAAAAAACAAGAGCTCTCTGAAAAACAGGTGAGAGCTTTACTACAGGTGTAGCATAACTACAAATAGAAAAAAAAACTTTATCAGTCTAAAGTGTATTAACTTTATTCTACTGTTGGCTCCCTAGTTTACATATAATAAATCAATCATAATCAGCTTATCTATTCTATTTCTCAAGAGACTGATTTTGTATATAGGTAAATTAGAAGGCAGAGAATCATGAAATACATACTGAATTACAGCTTTAGACATTTTAGAACAATTATAATTTTGCCATTTAAAATCTTCACAAGAAATGGGAATGTTCCTAGGGAGTATCTGAAGATATTCAAGGACTCATGATAAAGCCAAAGGACTAAAAATGGCTAATATCCTATAAATATGCTATTGAGATCATGAATAATTATAGGCAAAACAATTTATTTAGAGGTAGCTTATAAATATAGAACTACATGAGAATAATACCTCTTATAAATGAATTTTTAAAAATTGAAAATTTGGAACTAGAAAACAAAATGCAAAAAAATTTTCACTTGGTAATACAACTGACTGCCTACTAGAAAACTAACAGAAGAGTAGACTGGTTCAGTTAATTTATTGCTTGACAATCTTCTTTAGGCTTGGCCTTTGTGGTGAATTAAAGAAAGAAAAACAGAAGGACCAAGGAAATACTTTTAAAAATTTATCTGTGGTATAGCAAAGAAAAATAAAGATAAGAACATTAAAAAATGGCCTACAATACACACACAAAAAAAACAGCCAGTGGACAAAGCCTCAAAACTATTAAGAAAACTTCGTCTTCAAATACTATCCTAAGTCTTTCTTGTTTTGATTGTTATGAATTCAAGGCCAGAATCTCATTCTTTATTTAAAAAAAAATAAGAAAGAAAAAGAAAAAGAAAACCCACTACAATTTAAATGGTTCAATTTTATGACATGAATATACTTAAGATGTCACATGCCAACACATCCATTACTATCAAATATCAATTATTTTTAGATGTTCCTCATAAGTACATGTATGTAAAAATAAAGCTATTCTTTTCAAAGAATTGGATATTCATAATTATCTTCTTTATATTCTATGACATTTATAAAAACAGGTATTAAATCTACAGGCTTATTTTTCTTAATGCCCTTTCTTTGTTTTGGAAGTAGCACTGGTTCTAGAATTAAGATTTCTTTTCATTGCCTTCATAAAATCTGGGGTCATTTTATAAATATCTTGTCTAATATAACAATAAGGTCATTAAAGATAAATTAAAAAATAACACAAACAAGAACTACACAAAATGTTTTCATTAATCTGGCAAGAAAACTGCCAGACCGAAATACTATTTACAAAAACTGAAAACTATTAATTTTGAAACATTTTATTTATTTTCTATTTTTCTTGAGAATAATAATTTAATGATGAAATAAGCTAATTCTATTTTAGGGAGTAAGGAGCTAATTTAATTTTTATCAATTTTTTATCATAAAACATTCATAAAAACTCAAAGTATTATCAAAACACACAGAGGAAAAAATAGTAAATTTCATACAGTGATAAATATGCAATAAGTAAAACAAAATTGCTATTTTCTAATCTAGAGAGTAAGACTAGCAAAATCAAACATTTTAAATAACAAGAATTTAATAGATATATGTACTCCATTATAACCATTCTAGTTGTTCTTAATATTTTTCCATGATAAACTCTTAGAATTAAATTCAGAAATAGAAACAATGAATTAAAAATGCTTATACTGCATGAGGAATTGGATTACAAACTACTAGTGGTACTTTCTATTTAAATGCTGCTTTAAGATGTTATTCCTCTTAATTTGAGCATGAACTGAAAAATATCTATATGCAAAAATAAATCCTGGACTTCATATCTACACTATGATTACATCAACAAAATGTAGATCTCTTAAACACGATTAATTTCTGAACTATACAAAACTTTCATATTTTAATTGTAGTAACTAAAAATGATCAGTATTCACATTATCTTTTAACTTAAATGCCAAAAACAGGAGAAAAGGCTTGGATGGAAAGCTAATAAGGAACAGAAACAAATTTGAAGAAAAAAAAAAAGAAAGAAAGAAAAGGTGGGTGGAAGCGCCTTACCAGTTTTGGGTGTCAAACTCAAATCTGTGTCAGAAGAAGAGGACTGTCGACTGTAGGACTTGGAAGGTGAAAAGGAATAAGTTTGGTTTTTCAGAGGGGTTGAGGGTCCTGATGAGTGAGTATTGGGGTTGGGATCTTCATTGAAGGGAATCCTGCCAGAAGAAGGTGGAGAAATATTAAGTAATCATGTGCCAAAGGACTTGACGGAAGGCAGCATGATCCAAACACCAGGAAAGTATTGGGGCACGACCAACAGTCATTTCTTAAGTGTGGAGCTGGGTCTGAGGCCAAAGTCAACCAATTTCTGTTTAACCGTTCATCATTCTTCAGATAAATAATTATCTGCATTGAAACAGTTAGTAAGCCAAGTAAAAACGCAAAAAAGAATGAAATGACAGACTAAGAGGGTAAAAAATATTAAAAGGACAAATAAAAAAATAAATACATGACTGAAAATACTTTCAAATAATGCCTTTTGAAGTTACAAATGAAAAAAATGACTGCCAATGGTGTGTGTAAATATTCACAATTGTTTTTATATTTGCACACACACACACACACACACAAATATCTTCAAAAGAAAAATGTTTCCTTATCCTATAGCATCAAGAATGCCACAGCTAAAAACACAGCAGAGAGGAAAATGAACATAGCTATACAGAAAGGTTGCATTTTATACAGAATAGTCGCTTACCTGTTTTCCAATAGCTCTCTTCCACAGAATGAAAGAGACCCTACTGTAACAAGTTTTGCACACAAAAAAATAAGCAAATCGGAAGCTTTGGCAACTGTTTCATTTAGAATCCAATCACCAATTTTATTTCTAACCATACAAATGTACGGTTGTACATACAAATGTAGTTATAATGGCAAAAATACGTACTGGAGGATTCTCCTAAAAACTCAGAGCACACACACACAGAATAGGGTCCTTAGAGGATCTATGGAAGAGACTCTGGAAGCTGGAAGGACACTTTCACTTTCATGTAGTGACAGCTAAATACAGGATTTCTTCACTGCAGCTGGACTTCAAGAAAGAAAAGGAGGAAGCCAACACTTGTGGTACCTGCCTACGCTACCTGCCTGCCTGCCCTCTGCAGCCACTCTGCCTGTGGCCTGCCTTCCCCAGCTCTGGAGTCTGAGCAGTCTCGTACCAGTATAGATGAGAGTGGGAACAGACACAGAGAAGTTCTGAGTAAGTCGAGAGCCAGTAGCAGTGTGAATTGGGCTGTTGTGAGTCGAGCGGCATCCATGGCTTGGAGGATGGACCAGCGGAGACCTGAGGGAATTTGTGGTCAAAGCGGAAGAAAAGAAAACAATACATACAACAGATAGCAAAGTTATGTTAAAATAATTTCAAAGGAGCTTTAGTTAGGGGAAAGGAATTATTTTGTTAATCCGTAGCATGCAAAAAACAAGTTGAAATTTAAAAAAAAGCTAAATATTCATTCATTAGGGTATAGCTATAGTTTTTAAAGGCTCAGATTAATAAATTAGGACTGTGAATCAGAAGAACGGCAAGCAGAATTGTCAGTGGAATCAAAATTTTTAAAAAGACTAAGATTTGGATTTTAAGTTGCTCTAAAACTTTTGTTATGATTTTCATCACCATAGAGGTTACTACACAGTATTTTAGGGAGAAAACACCCATAAAAGTGAAAAGTCAAATATAAAGTTCTTATATTACCTTTGAAACTGAGATATGAATAATTATTGACATAACTATAAAGAAAGTTTAACTAACAAAACTGTTTCTGTCAAGATAGGAGTACTATATGAACAATGATGGCATAAAGAGAAGTGAGTGAACTGCATGTATATAATTCAGATATAAACAGTCCGTATTTTTGCACACCAAGTATATAGCTGAGAACCAGGTTACACTGGGAACAAAACAAAGAAACACTGCTTTTAAAAATACATTAATAAAGCAATGTAAAAGATTTTTGTTTAGCTCTCAAACAGAATATATTATGTAAACCTAAAACAGTATTTAAACTATATTCTGAATTGAAATTTTATAAGATACCAACATACCCTGCAATAGACCACATCTATGCACATGTATAGATATATTTTTTAGATCAGATACAGGTATATATTCATATGTAACATTTAAAATTTTCACAAAGAAATTTGGCTAAAAGGACATAGTTACAATGGATAGGGAAAAAGGTTTATCATATAACTAAGAGTGCTGGACTTCAAATTAGCAATAATTTCACTCTGCAATGCCTTTGCTTATACACAATGAGGTGAAAAGAATCATAAATGATTCTGACATTGAAAAACTATCATATCCCCATTTTTTAGAATTTAAATGAAAAGCAAGCCAACAGGCCAACTTTTCCTGGCCTTTTTTTCTTTTCCATTGCCTAGGGAACATTCCCAACAATCACAATTTGTCAAGGTACCGGTATCACTAATTGGCAATAATGGTCTTTCATAGAGTCTACAGACTACTTTCAGAAAATATCACTGACTTTACAATAGAACAAATGCTTGATTTTGTTGCTAGTTTAAAAATGTGTTTAATAAAACTGATAAAAATCAAACATCTCATTAGCAACTTATTTGTATACAAACAACTCAGTGAGGTTTTATTTTTGTTTTTTCTCCATTGATGTGACTAATGAAGTTAAAGTTTAAGAATCAGTGCTGTACAGAGGAAAAATTATGGCTAAAGTCTCTTAGAAAGTACTTTTTCTCCTAAAGTAGAGAAGCAATAAAACATATTTAAATGTACTTTCCATCATCAAGATAGTTCAGCTAGGAAACACCAAACAGATTTATATTATGCATTACACTAAATATCTAAAAGGAAAAGAAAACCAATCGAGTAGAAACACACCATTAATAAAGGTAAAAATGAATCAAAAACATGAACATTGTAAAATGTTCAAATTATGACATCACATTAAAATCCAAATATGCTGGAGCATCACCATAATGTATACGTGGAGTTCTGATTCTGATCGGTTTCCTTGCATGCAAGGTTGTCTTACAATAATATTCTAGTGGTATTTCTAAAACTGAATTCATTCAGACAGGAAGATAATCCAAACTAATGTTCATCAAATTTCTGTCTAGGAATCAATAATGTTATAATACCAGAATAATTATAATCAATTGAATCATAAAACAATTTTAAGCTAGCACTCAAACTGATTCCTTATCAAAAATACAAAGAAGTTAGTTGAAATAAAGCAGCATGAATACGGAGGTGTTTTGCTTTGTCTTTAAATAACATGACTGCGGTTGTAAGATGCCTTTCAGAAAATTTTAATGAAGCAACTTAAATTCATCATGGTGTGACTACTTGACAACCTAAAGCAAATAGCTACAGCAAAATTAGAAAAGGAGAACACTTACACAATCCCAGAAGATTTACATTATTGGATCACTTCCTGAGTGTAGGCAAAATGTATTCCCCTACCACCCATTTATCATTCTAAGACACCAACAGGTAATATAGCTTTCTCTTTCCACTCAGTAATTTAGCAAAAAAAGGAGAACTTCACACATCACAACTGCAAGTCAGACCCCTTCAGGCAATGTAGATAAAGCTGGAGGGTGGTAGGAGGAGGGACCCAGGCCTTGACTTAAATTTGCTATGGAAAGAGAAAAAGAAAATCTGAATCCCTCAAAAAGTTAACCCTGCAATCTGACTTTACCTGTAGTAGCAGGCAGTTTATATCTTTTTAAAACACATTTTAAATGGAATATAAAGCAAATTCACTCTTCCAATTTATTTAAAACAGTTATTTCACTTGCAATGTATTTCCAAATAAAATTAAACAATACATGTACTCCCTCTCGTGACTAAAATTTAATCCAAATAACTAAAGGCCGGCAGAAGGGAAATAATTTAACAAAAAGTATAAGCTTAAGGTAAAGAGAAAAATCTCATTTTAAAAAAGGTTATTTTAAAAAAAGAATAAAGACTGCTTTCTATTTAACTTCTCTTGACTATTGCTGAACTAGGAAATATTTCAGGTTTTCTGACTATAGAATTCTGACTCCCTGATGACTTCGGAAAGGGGTCAGCTACACACTGCAGGCCAAATTCATCCCGCTATCTGTTTTGTAAGGAAATAAGTTCTCCTTAATTAACAGCCACACTCATTAATTTGCATATTGTTGGTGGCCACTTTCACACAACAGCAGAGTGGAGTAGTTGCTGTTAGCAAGGACTACATTTACCTGTACCTTCTTATCATTTACAGAAAGTTTGTTGACCTTTGATCTAGAAGAATCCCTAGATCAGTGGTTCTCAATGGAAGTACTATTGGCATTTAGGATGGAGTTGTATGGAGTTTGTCTCTCGCTTTGAGAGTCAGCATTTCTAGTCCCCAACAGGATTGTCCCCCTCACCCCAATCATTATGACATTTTGTTTCAGATTCTCTATTGACACCACCAGCATCACCAACTTGAATGATGACACAGAGTTCAAATCTAGCCTACAGCAGTGTTTTATTGGATCACACGTAGTTTTTAAAAAATGTATGAGCTTTAGATCAGGATCAGTAAACTCCTTTTTTTTGGTAAACAAAGATAGAAACTATATGGCCAGTGCCTGAAATATTTACAAACTAGCCTTTTACAGAAAAAGTTTGCTAACATCTGCTTTACACAGTCCCCAGTATTACCTATTTAATTATACCCAATTATTTTATTTATATAAACTGCCTGGTCTCTGTAGACATTCGAGTTTGAGACCCCTGCCCAATTCAATCTGTCCTGCTGTCCATAATGTTGCTAATAATAAGCATAACTGAATTATCAGGTGTAGGGTTTTAAGCATTCCCCAGAGAACAAGTAAAATTCTACATATTGCATATTCATTTTATACTTTAGATAATAGTGTCTAAAGATCTGGAATAAGTTTAATTTTACATTACTTAATTTGAATTTCATATTAAGACTATAAATAAAATGTGAGGAATACATAAATAGCTTTAAGTTTCAAATGGTAACAGTCATCTCTATAAAAAAAATCAAAACAGGAAAAAAATATATGTTGATCAACACTACTAAATCAAATGAGGTAAAAGATAAAAGATTAAAAGGTATAGGTAAAAGATAAAAAGAGCCATAAGAACAATTCATTGATTCATACTTACTCCTTCATTTCTTTGGATGGGGAATTACATGCAGGAAGGAATGCTGCTGGGCTACTTAATTTATCCAAGGTACACGCTGTTCCTATGGCTCGTACCACTAACCCAGATTCACCTTCCAGATCAAAACACTGTAAGTACCCAACAACTGCATTTCCTCTCATTTCAAGGACTTTCAAGCCAATCTTCCTCTGCAGTTCACCTACAAAAAAGGAAGAAAATATTCTGCTTTGAATCTCCATGTTACATAAAACTGAATATGGTAGTATAAGAGTCCAAAAAGCCATAGATTTTTTTAGAACCTGAAGGGAACCTAAAGATTATCTCATTCAGCCTCCTACTTTCAGAGAGGTAAGATACCAATAGCTACATTTTACAGATGTGGCAGGTAAGGTTCACTCATTTATGCATTCATTTCCCAAATAATTTTTGGTTGTGTACTATGTGCCTGGCATTATTCCTTTCTTCTAAGTACTGGAAATACAGAAATAAACTCGAAAGATAAAGCCCCAAATCAAGGGGAGTTTACATAATGATGAGAGAAACTGATAAAAAGCAAGTAATCAAATATAAATATTATATATAACGTATAATACCCGGCACATAGTTTAATATAATTATAATTTACACATTATATGTGACTATATATCATTTAATATAAATATGTAGAATATAATACAAATATAAAACATAAGTAAATGTATTACTTAATATATTGCATACAATGTAATACATATTAAATGAATATATTTATACTTATTTATAAATACCAATTAAATATAATTTAATATTAATGTAAGTATAAATGTATTTGTATTTTCTATTTAAAATATATAAATTTGTTATACATGAAGATAACATTTACACTTACTGTGATATGTGTATATATATATTCACATATATACGCATAAATATGAATTTTAGATGGCAAGTAAGTTCTTCAAAGAAAAATGAAAAACAATAATTGGGTAAGAGTGGCAGGGAGGGATAGAAGGAGCTACAAATTGTTAAAGAAGGACTATGAAAAGGTAACATTTGAACAAAAAGCATTAGAGAGATCACCTAAGCTCTGATTATAAATAAATGCTAGAGAGAAACTGGAACACACTTTCTTACCTCCTTGCTCAGGGCACTTTCCACTAAGTCACTTCACAAGCACAATTTCCTTGTACTACCTAGTTAAGCAGAAATTATAAGGTTCTGACTCAAATTTATTCTTGCTATAAGACGACAATGTAGGATGGGGCCAGGGGTAGGGAAGCAGTCACTTAATTTACAGTCTTCATTGCAAAATATCAGATAGCATGTTAAAAGTAAAAAAAATTGGAATAGTAAGTCAATCATTTTTATATCATAGTAAGTCATAGTAAGTCAATCATAGTAAGTCAATCTTTTCTTTTTTAGATACCTGACATTAAAGAAATGAGTCTCTGTCTGGCCTCATTTGATGCCCTTGGTGTGCGAATTCGATCAATCCATTGATATTCTGGGTCTTCATTGACCACAAGTTCTTCTACAAATCCATGAATTATTACAGCTCTATAGCACTTTGGAATAGATGTTGCTGTTAAAAGAAATTGTCTATTATGCTTCTATTTATCAAAATGTTAAATTCAATTTTTTAAAAAATGTACAACTAAGTTCTTACCTTTTGGGTATATAGTACAAGAATATCTTTTACTGTGATAATCTCAATGTAATTATAATACTTCCAATCCAATCTAACAGTCTTCTAAGTTCCATTTTATTCTTAGATATAATCATTTTCTTTCATGAGAACTCTCACCTTTTTCATGTAAGCATAATAGATATAAACTGCATTTCTGTAATTTAGAAACCAGCTATAGACTTCTTAAATAGCATTCAATACAAAATTCAAAAAAATCAAAATTAAGGTCAGCTAGCTGATTGTTATATAAATAGGTAGAAAGCAGATAATGAATACAAAGAATTTTCCTTATTCAAAGCCCTTTGAAAGAAGTTCTACATACCACATACGGCATTCTCAAAAATCAAACCATGACCTTTTGGATATAATTTACAGTTATACAGCCCTACAGTTATACAGCCCTACAGTTTCTAATAATCCATGGCCATATGGCCAACTGGTTCAGTAGTCACTGTACTTACTTAACAGACTCATTCAATATGTAGGACACCAAATGTCACTGGATTTGAGTAAGATCTTGTCAGATTCAGCAGGAGGAGAACCTGAAAACATCTATACCAAGATAGTCTCTTAAAATAGATATCCGTGCCTTGAAGCTAACTCAACTACTGAGGAGTTTTCAACTCTATTCATCTAACCTGGCTATGAATTGCCCAGATCTGCCCAATTCCAATCCATACTGCATGGCATTCACCGGGCTCCATACCCAGAGAAGCCTATATAATTTTGGAAAACACTGCAATGTTTGGCTATAGTGCTCTGCTCCTATCTTGCAGTGTCTTGTAGGAGTAAAATACCACTGGATTTTGCTTTTTTGT
This sequence comes from Rhinolophus hipposideros, assembly GCF_964194185.1. Classification (NCBI taxonomy): domain Eukaryota; kingdom Metazoa; phylum Chordata; class Mammalia; order Chiroptera; family Rhinolophidae; genus Rhinolophus; species Rhinolophus hipposideros. The sequence continues at coordinate 34,578,569 of NC_138055.1, forward strand.
TTTCTTTTTGCCAGTTATACAAAGTTTAATATAGTCATATCTTTTACACATTTCACAAATGTAACTTGTTCTAACTTACGAAACAAAAATAGGCAATAAAATATTAATCTCTGTGAAAGCAGTTAAGACAAATATGTGAAAATTATTTTTGAGCTTGTTTTTCACAGATGTTGACCTCTGGTACAAGGTTAAAACCTGCATTAGATGAGTGGCTGCAAGCTTCTCCGTAAGTTGGTGTCCAATAATTATGTTTTTTAAGGCCATGGAAGAACTTTGGCAAGACACACACGTCCATTCACCACAAATGGCTCCACATCTGTATTGTCTGGTTTTAGACAGCCCATTTGAATGGTCTGAGAGTGTGAGATTTGTATTCAGTGACTGAGAAAGTCCAAGTCCTTCTCCCCTGAAGTTGTTGCTGACCACTGACAACCTGCTGACATCAAGGCAGCACAGGCTACTCTTCAGATACAGTGTATCACCTGTTTTATACCAGTTTTGTATAACATGCTTATACATATACAGTTCAACAAGGCAGTGACTTTCTTTCTACATGTCGCCTAGATGAACTGTGGATTCTTCCTATTGACCATAGAGTATAGGTCGGTTTAGGTGTATTCCCTTAATGGTTCGGTTTTGAGTTAGGACTCCAGCAAGTGCTATCACACTGTGCCTTTCCAGATGAAAGTCACCCAGATCTAATTTCTCTAAGAGGAATTATTTTGTAGCATTGCAGAAAAACACATTCTACCTTTATTTTCAATCTTGCTTCCAGTCATTCTTAGGTATCTCAGTTTTATTCTTATGTAGTGCTTTAACAATCAATTCTCTACCTTCATGCCTAATATCATGAAATGTAAGGTTTAAGTAAATGAGATTCAATTGTTTCATTAATATATGGTTTCTTCTTTAAAATTCTGGAAAGAATCCAAAAATCTTCACCTGTAAATTGTTCCTGCTGGCTGTTACTCTTTCTAGTGGCTGTCACCAGCAACGTTTAATGTTATTTCTTCCAATTATGCTCGTAGGCCAGGGTGATTAGAGCAGTGGCTAGAAAAAGAGCTGGAGTTGGGGCAGCTGTGGGGCAAGGCCAAGTACACCCTGCCCGTGGGCCACAGTGACACTGTCATGATGACTGCATGCACATGTGCCTCAATGAATTTTTCTAACAAAAATTTCTATGAACTTGTAAAAACTTAGGTGTCATTTACTTAAAATTAATTAGTCCCCAGAGCTAGAGCAATTGTTTCTGAAAACTTAACAATTTTCTCTTTGGCTTTAAAACCAAAATATAACAGGTTTTCCATTAGCCCTTTAAAATATTAATTTGATTTCCCATATTTATCAATTATTACATTTATTGTTAAATGAGTAATAAAATGCATTTACTTACTGCAAAAGAATTTGACTCCACATGATGACTGCCTAAATCGATTTAAATCATTGAAGAGATCTACTTTGACAACTACATTGATTTCCCCACGGATACCTATAATTTCAAAAGGAAAATCAAGTTTCTACATTAAGAAAATAAGTATAATTAAACAAGAAAATAAATGCCAATTAATGATTTTTAAATAATGTATCAATCATACTAGCAATGCTAACTTTGTTTCCTAATTGTTTTCATTCTAACTAGTTTATTACATGTTCTGAAAAACATGTATGTATTAAAGAATGAATGATTTTCATTTTTACCACAAGCCTCCACTTATCTGAACCAATTTGACTGGAAAGGAGTCCCATTTAAATTGATGATGACGACGATAACATTTGCTAAGCATTGATAATGTGCTAAATGCTTTACAGATAAGTATCTCATAATGCTCACACCTACCCAGTAAGGTAATTTCTGTAGTAGTATTATTATCCTCATTTTTTTCGGAGAAAGAAACCAATTTAATAAAAGTTAAATAATTTGGGCCGGCCCTGTGGGGCAGGCGGTTAGAGCTCCATGCTCCTAACTCCAAAGGCTGCCGGTTCGATTCCCACATGGGCCAGTGGGCTCTCAACCACAAGGTTGCTAGTTCAATTCTTCGAGTCCCGCAAGGGATGGTGGGCAGCGCCCCCTGCAACTAAGATTGAACACAGCACCTTGAGCTCAGCCCTAATGGCTCAGTTAGTTGGAGCCTGTCCTCTCAACCACAAGGTTGCCAGTTTGACTCCCGCAAGGGATGGTGGGCTGCACCCCCTGCAGCTAGTAACAGCAACTAGACCTGGAGCTGAGCTGCGCCCTGCACAACTAAGACTGAAAGGACAACAACTTGAAGCTGAACGGCACCCTCCACAACTAAGATTGAAAGAACAACAACTTCACTTGGAAAAAAAGTCCTGGAAGTACACACTGTTCCCCAATAAAGTCCTGTTCCCCTTCCCCAATAAAATCTTTAAAAAAAAAAAGTTAGTAATTTGCATGGTGTCAATAGCTAGTAAGTAGTGAATCCAGGATTATAAATCAGATTATTATTATCCCAGACTAAACGCTCTTAGTAACTAATGCAATAATCTGATTTAACACAAAAGTTTTATTCTTTTCAATGAATATACAGTAATAAGCTAAGAAATTCCAAGAAAAAGGGTTTTTCAGAAGATACTTTAACAAAACAAAGTATGACCAGCCCTTTTCTAAACATTTACTAAGTAGTTTAATTATCCTGACTTCCTGACAAATTCATACTTATGGAATAATTCTGAGAAGAGTTGCACATTCACCAATTGAAATAATAAGAGATTATTTTCCTTACAAAGGGCCCATATAACATACTAAACCAACTATAAACAATACTTAATATGTTTGGAAAATGCATTCACTCATAGAGCTATTGCCTTTAATCTAAGCCCAGAATAATTCTCCAATGACTTTTTTTTATTGATAATAAAACATTTAACTGGATTTTATTGCCTGAGTACAAAGATAATACAGATACGTTGTAGAAACTATGGAATAAAGCCAAAGATTACAAAGAGGAAAAGTAGATTTCTAGTGCAGAAATAAAACTACCCAAGGATAAACATTTTTATCACATATTCTGCCAATTTATCAATGATAACACATATATGCAATGCTTTTGCTTCTAACAAATTTGGGATCATCATATAATAATATTTTACAATCTGAATTTTGTTACTCATATCATTTCCTTATGCCATTGTATTCTGAAAACATGCTTTTTGCTCTGGCTGTGTAACTTACGGTGTATATGTGCTCTAAATTATTTAAGTAATTGCTGTTTTCCAATTTATTTTTACCAATTTAAACATTAGTAAATAATAACAATATAAATGACATGTATATTTATATTATAAAATAAATAAACACATAAGTACTGTTAAGTATAATAAATATACATTAATCTCAGAAAATATCTTATTTTCTTATAATAAATGATTATCAATGGAATTGCCAGGTAAAAAATGTAAAACAGGCAGAAAGATACAATACTATAGATAGAAGCATCTGCCAGTTCCTTAGAAGTCCATTTACCATTCTAAAGAGAGAGCACATTTTCAGGCTAGCAGTTCTCAAACTTTTTAATCATAGGACTCTTTTTAATCTTAAAAATTACTGAGTTTTTATTTATGTGGCTCATATTTATCAATATTTACCATATTATAAATTAAAATTGAGAATTAAAAAATGTACTCATTACTCCATTTACAGTAATAATAAGTCTATATTAATATAAACAATACTTTTTATACAAATAACTATTTTGAAAACCAAAAAAATTAATTAATGACCAGAGTAGCACTATATTACATTTTTACAAATCTCTATAATGTCTAGCTTAATGGAATACAGTTGAAAATATGTTTTAGGAACAGAGTACAAATATGAGATGATTTTTTAAATAATGCATTTACTTACTATACTGTACAAATTTAGCTCAGGAAATTATATTTCAAATTGTGTTCAGAGAACAATTCTACCCATAATACTTTACTACTACGTCTAAAAAGAAGACATCTATATATTTTAAAACCACCAAGTGTAGCACTAAAATCTTTAAAGACAAATTTTAAAAGACTGATTTATTTTCTTAAAATATACTCCTGGGCGGCCAGTTAGCTCAGTTGGTTAGAGTGCGGTGCTCTTTAACAACAAGGTTGTTGGTTCGATCCCTACATGGGACACTGTGAGCTGCACCCTCCACAACTAGATTGAAACAACTATTTGACTTAGAGCTGATGGGTCCTGGAAAAACACACTTAAAATAAATGAAGGTTAAAAAAAAATTTTTTTAAATATACTCCTCACCGTGTATGGTATCATAAATTGGAAACCATCCTGAGATGACTGTTGCAGCTTCACTATAGAGTAAAGGATCGATATCGATATACACTTTACCAATGGCATCGTTTGCACTGTAAGTGTCATGGTCAAGAACGGTGATCTGTAGAGGTTCGTCTTGTAAATCTTCATCGTCCACCTAAAAGTGTAATGTAAAATTAAATCTTATAATTTAAAAATCGGCATTACCATGAATGTATGCATACTGGAAATGTAAAAGAATACATATTTCTGAAAAAGAAATCTGATTAACACACAAACAAAAAGTTGTAACTCCTATTTCTACAGAAAATGCCAAATTTCTAGGACAAAAAAGTAGTTTACCTCCAAGCACAAAGTTAGGATGATTAACACACAAAAGGGTTTTAATTCCTTTTCCACATGTTATCCTGTGTCTTACTACTCTACCTATGATATCCAGCAAAAATGCTTTAGGAATGTCATAATAGACTCCCTATATTAGCTACAGAGAGTAAGGATGCTAATGAACACAATGACACAATTTCTAAGGACAACTGCAGAAAATAAAACTGTAAGCAAAACTAACATTATTTGTAAGAAAACACAATTTAAGTTCGTTACTTAAATTCTCTTCTTTTTTTACTTACTTACTATCAAGTACTTATGATGTGCCTAGCACTGTGCCAGAGAGGGAGTACCATGGGGAATGCAATGGACTGAATGTTTGTGTCCCCTCAATATTCAATGCTGATGCCCTAATCCCTAATACGATGGTATTTGGAGATGGGGACTTTGGGAGGTAATTAGGTTATAAGGGTGGAGCCTTTATCAATGGGATTAGTATGTTCATAAGCAGAAAGGAGAGATGATCTCTCTCCCCACCATGTAAGGACACAACAAGAAAATGGCCATGGGCAAACCAGAAAGAGGGCCCTCACCATAATCAATCATTATAGTACCCTGATCTCAGACTTCCCCACATCCAGAACTATGAGAAATAAAATACTATTGTTTAAGATACCCATCTGTGGTCTTCTGTTATACCAGTCCAAACTAAGACCATGAACAAGGCAAAAAAAACCAGATTTCTCCCTCGAGGAAGACACATTGACTATGCTGGCTGCCATCCTCTGGATACCATGTCATCCTATAATTTGCCAGTACTCCTCATCAAATATAGTGGCTAGATGGAACAAAACAGTAGAGACAGTAAGAAGACTAGGATAGAATACAAAAGGATTATTGTAACTAAAACACTATACTTTTTAAATGCAGTCTATGAATGTTTGCTGTTACAGTAGATACAGCATACAATTCATTAAGATTGAGTTATGGTTAAAATCTCTACATCTTCATTACATATGCTTTGGTCAAGTTATAGCTCTCCAATCCTCACGTTTTCATTAAATTTTTAAACTTAATTATGAACATTATTATGCCTTTCCCCATCCCGTTTAATTTCTTTTTTATTTTAGGCTAATAATCCAGCCTCTCTGAGATTATTTTAAGAGTTAAAGTACATGAAGGAGTTACTATTGATATCATTAATGTGATGTGACTGGATGATTTGTTTTAAACAAGGGGCCTTTCTCAGACAAATACCACATGATCTCACTTACATGTAGAATCTAAAGAACAAAATAAATGAGCAAACAAAACAGAAATAGACTCAGAGATAGAGAAAAAACTGATGGTTGCTAGGTGGGAGAGCGTGGGGATGGGAGAGAAGGTGAAGAGATTAGAAAGTACAAATTGTTCCTCACAAAATAGCCACGGGCATATGAAATACAGTATGGGGAATGTAATCAATAATTTTGTAAAGATTATGTAGGGTGACAGATGGGCACTGGACTTATCAGCGGGTTCACTTCATAGACTGTGTAGATGCCTGACCACTGCATTATATACCTGAAGCTGAAGTAGAATAATATTGAATATCAACTATAATTAAATATATATGTATATAGAGTCATGGGATGTAATATATAGGGAATACAGTCAATGGTATTGTAACAGTTATACATCTACTTTTGTGCATATTTAAAAATTTCAATAATGAAATGTTCAAATAAAATGATCATTTTGAATTCTAATCCATTCTGAATCATCTGTCATCAATGGCATTCTACCACTTCTACATACTCTACACATTCAATAAAAAGAAGTCATAAACTAAGCCATTAACCATCCTTCTAAAGACGTCCCTCCAATTTCTAACTAACCATTGATAACTTTTTTTGTGTACATTTATTTAACCACCCACACATTCACCTATGAGTACTATCAACTTATCTTATGAAACACAAAGTATCCCTTCCCTGACATTTTAGGGCTCCATACTTAGAGACTAGAAATAGTTCATGACATATAGATAGCTAATAAATAATATGAATAGAGGAGTTCAGCAATTAATTTTAATTAAGACTTTCTCAGAAATGTTCTAAGTTTTTAAAAAGTGTAACTGCATAGCAAGATGCCCAGCTAAAAGACTATACTTCCTAGCGTCCTTTGCAGCTAACAATATATAAGTCAATAAATGGAGGTAGATAGGGTGGGTACAATATTATGATTTATAAGATATTTGGTCTTCATCCTGGTTCATATCTCCCAAAACCCTTGGAATTTCCTAAGTGTTAAGAGTGATAAAAAGTATGATAAAAAAATTTTTAATCTATACATTGTTCTTAAGTGATTTCTGCTATATGCTAAAATTCAGAGAAAATTAATATATATAATAATATAATTATTTTTTAATCTGGGTTCTCCTATTCATATATTTTCTTAACTGTTAATATTTTTTTAAAAACTCAATATTCCTAGGAAATATATTCATGGTATAGGAAAACTACTATACCTGAAATAAAAGGTACTCCTATCATTCTTGGGGAAAGGGGTCACCTCAAAAAAACACACTAAAAAATGCTGACATTTAAAAACTTACCTCAAATTTAAACCATTCTGAGTTCCACTGAGGGTTGAGAGATTTGAGATATACATCTGTTTTAAAGGTGGTATTACCGAATTTTACCTAAAAACAAACAAACAATTCAAATATAAGTATCAAAAATGCGAATAAAAACAAAATTTAGTATCATCCAAGCAATGGGAGGATTAACCCTGGAGGGGAAAAAAGACAACTTATCCCCTGAGACAAAAGGGAAGAAAGTATGGATGGGTCCCGGTAAATTTACTTAACTACATCTAGAACATGGGATTACCCACTGTACTGCTCGACTAGCTCTACAGGAAATTAGAAACATAGACCATTATGTAAGTATGGAGGAAGGAATCAGAATAGCCTTCACTAAACAGGAGCTCAGACAAAAGAGAGAGTTCTACAGGCAGAGGACGAGCAAAAATAAAATCAGAAGATAAAAGGCCAGCTTTACTACAGCTCATTATTATAAGAACTCAGCAAAACACACTTGTATTTTCTACCTTCCCCATATTCATTTTTTTAATTCTTTATCTGTACACACACAGTGATCAGCAATAAACTATGGTCAGTAAGGATTTTATGTTCCTATCTTCAGGGACAATGAAAGGGGTTGGATGGAGAGACTCTTACTTCATAGCCAGTCTGGGCAAACACTAAATCACAAACATCTAAAAATAAGTAAATAATGTGCCGGCCGGTGGCTCAGGCGGTTAGGGCTCCATGCTCCTAACTCCAAAGGCTGCGGGTTCGATTCCCACATGGGCCACTGGGCTCTCAACCACAAGGTCGTCAGTTCAATTCCTCGAGTCCCATAAGGGATGGTGGGCTCCACCCCCTGCAACTAAGATTGAACATGGCACCTTGAGCTGAGCTGCCACCTTGAGCTAAGCTGCCTCCTGGATGGCTCAGTTGGTTAGAGTGTGTCCTCTCAACCACAAGGTTGCCGGTTCGACTCCCGCAAGTGATGGTGAGCTGTGCCCCCTGCAACTAGTAATGGCAACTGGACCTGGAGCTGAGCTGCGCCCTCCACAACTAAGACTGAAAGGACAACAACTTGACTTGTACACACTGTTCCCCAATAAAGTCCTGTTCCACTTCCCCAATAAAATCTTTAATAAACAAACAAATAAATAAATAAATAAATAAATAAAAATAAGTAAATAAGAAGGAAATGAAGAAGGCGGAAAGTGGGCTAAATCCCTAGGAGTTGTTTCCGACCAAGAATGGAGATCGTGAAACCTCAGAATGAACTTGAGAAGTTGGTCAGGAAGTTTAAGAGCAAAACAGCTAGTAGGCAACTACTTCCTAGATTGCATCACCTTCCCTAAATTTGATCTCTTCAAGGTCCTCCCTAATCCTAACAGTTATCAACATTAAGCATCTTTCCTAACCTCAAAATTCACTAAAGGTTATCCCCTTTAGCACAATACCCAGCAGAGTTTTGCACACTGTAGATACTTAGGAAGTGCTGGTTCATCAGATCATCTATGAAATCTCCTTTCCTTTTTGACCTACAATCCTACTTTTGGTATTATAATACTTATAGATATTAATGTTTAATCAGTCCAGGAAATTTTCTAAAAGCAAAATATCCAAAACTATAAGTATTTTTATCTTCTGTATATATTTCTAGTTATTTTATCATTCAATTTGAATTATTAGAAATGATACCAACCATATGGTACCTAGGCAGTTTGGTTAGAGGTAAAAAAGGTTTAAATAATTACATAAAAATAATAACTTCTTGCATGATAAGGAACATGGTAAAATCAAAGATAAATAAAAAACAGAAAAAGTCTTTGCCAAATATGTCACAGTGATAATTTACTAAATTTTTAACAAGTTCCTACAAAGTAATAAGAAAAAGATCAACAAACCAACAGAAAAATGGGCAAATGACATGAACAGCCAATTCAAAGAAATGGAAAAACAGATGTCTTTTAAATGCGTCAAGAGATGATCAACCTCATTAACACTAACAGAAATGCAAACTAAACCGACATTTTTACTTATCAGGTCCACAAAGATCAAAAAGTTTAAAAACAATGTTAGTGAGGCACTCACACTCCCTTGATGTGACAGTAAATTAGAACAATCTCTATAGAGTACAATTTGGCAACATGCATCAAAATTTTAAATGTTTATACTCTTTAAGGTCACACAGAGGTAAGCAATGTATGAAAGAAACATTACAGTAGTGAAAGATTGGAAACAACCTAGATGACCAACAGTTTGGAACTGGTTAAAATTAATTTGGTAAAGTCACCCAAATTAACTAACTAGAAGAATGAAGCAATTAGAGCCATGGTATGGAACAATATCCAAGAGAAACCTTTATACTACACAACAGTGAGTATGGCACAATTTGCATAAATATGACAAACTGTTTGTTACACGGCACATAATATATGCCTATCCATGCACAGATTATTTCTAGGACATACAGGAAATGTTAATGGTGGCCACTACAAAGAATAGATTGGTTAAAGGAAAAGCAATAAGAGGTTGACTCATTCTGCACCTTTTGAATTTTGAACCTGCACATATTACCTATTTTTTAAATGCATTATTTTAAAATTCAAAAACACCAAAAATTAAAATAAAATCCAAATAGCAAAAGCTTTATTTTCATTCAAATTATACAGCCACGTCTGAGAATTATCCTAAAGAAGCGCTTTCACAGGAGGCCTCCACCCCCAAAATACACAAAAACCTGAATAGTGAGTCAACAGGAAAGTGACTGAATAAATCCCTAAAGAATCCTGCTAAACAATGGAATCAACTATATGTACTGTGAGGGGAAAATGTCAAGGACATACGAGTACCTGAAAAAAACCAAGTAAAAGAATATATACCTGACAGCAATTATCTCTGAAGAAAGGACTGACAGTGTGTAAGCAAACCAGTACAGTATAGTAAATATGAAGGGGCTTTCGAGTTTTACTTCTGAGTATTCAAATCTTTTGAAATGGGACCTATTCATGTATTACTAGCATAATTTAAATTTTAAATCATAAATGTTAAAGAAATGAAACTCAATGGAGGAAAAGAAACCGAGGTAGAGGTTACTGCTCAGCTACTAATTAACTTTCATTACACTTAAATATTCAAAATATCAAAGAAATACTTAATGTTTAATTTACCTAAAAACAACTTTACTTGAAGTAAAATGTTAGGATTTATAAAACCATTCAAAACCACTCAAAAATCAAATGTACTTAAGGGTTTGGGCTCAATTGCCAAAAATAGTATATTTTTAAATTATGATTTAAAACCCCTTTCAGTTTTGTCCCACTATACTACAGTGCTAGATTCCACCTTTTTTTGCTTTTATTTTTTTTGGTCAACTACCCATTCTAGATATAATAAAAATCTGATAGTCCACACACTGCATTAAACAAAAAACAGGAGTTAAGATAAAAAGGCTAGAGTGTATATTTTGCCAACATTGTGATGATTCCTGTTCTACTAAAGAAGAATCACAGTTCATTCAGTTTTGTTTAATTCAAAGATTTTATTACTCAGCAGTTAAGTGAATGTCTTACCACTTTATTAAGGAACATCTGGGATTTTAATGAGATTCCTAGTGAAGTAAAAGCATTCTCTTTCCCCACTCATTAGTTAAATTACCTTGAGAAAGTTACTTAATCTGTTAGTTAAGGCTGCTTCCTCCTCTGAAAAGGGGGGTTACTGTGAACATTACATGAGATAATGCATGCAGAGACCTAACAAAATGTTGATACACAAAAAAACACCATTTAATACTAATTCCTTTTCTCCTCTCTGCTCCCTCAAAGGCTCCTGGATAAACACAAAATGATAACCTCGTTTAGCAGAACAGTTTGTAACATGCACAGTAATGCTGGAACAGATTTCCATTACTACTTCCCTTGTACAGAATCCCATCCCATTCATCCTTGAGATTCCTGCAAAAATAATCTTCCTTAAATACTACTTGGTCTTCACTGGCTTCCTAAACTCCTCACATCATATACTGTAGAAATTCCCTCCACCAATGTAGTCAAGGCCAGTATTTGGTTAATCAAATAATTTGGTTAAACAAGAGAATTATTAAAAATGATACAAATGATAAACATGAAGATAAAACATATAAATATTCATTTCTCTATCTTTTAATGTAAGAGTACGGACTCTTCTTTGAGTAAGGGTCCATTCTTCAGAGTTCTACTTCATCTTTGTTTGCATAAACCAACACCTATAATGTATCATCTTTGATTGACAGTTTGGTTTTCCTTAAAACATGGTGGTAGAACTTAAAATTGCTTGTAAAAACCACAAACATAGAATCCTAGATTTTTTTTACAATCTTTATCTAGTTCAAGAGTACTTTTTAGTGACTATATCCCTAAGTCTTTACATAGCATTATCAACCTCATTTTCACTTATTTCACCGATTTATGAGATTTAAATAAATTACAATAACAAGTAGAGTTGGTATAAACAACTGCCTTTCTGGTAAAGTATATCAGCCAACTGATGGGAGAAGCAGGCACACAGGTACACTGGAGAATAATCTAGACGGGGTATTGAAGAATGTGCTTATAGCAGGAATGCAGAACACTGTAATGAGTCTGGTAGCAGAAGTTAAGTGAACTACTATACAGACTTCTCCCCTAGCTTTCATCTGTATCCCTGACTACCAAGTCAAGGTAATTTCCCCTTTCTATTCAACAAGAGTAGAAATAACATGTGCTTTATCCTGTCTTTTGCTTTTACTAAGTTTGTCCTATTCATCAGAAAAATTTCCCTTTTTCCTCTCACCTTGTGGAAATTTTACCATCCTTCAAGCCCAGCACAAAGATTTCTTACCACCAGCCCAGACCTCATTATGTCCCTCTCCTGTGAGCTTATGTAGTACTTAGAGTCTACGTCATACAATTTATCCCTTTGTTATACTCTAATCCTTCATTATTCGCTCCTTCCTGCATTAATCCTTCCCTTTCTGCTGGATTATTCCTATTAGCACACAAACGTGTTCTATCTTCTAATTTATTTTTAAGCATTAAAAGCTACGTTGTCCCCAAAATACCACACTATTTCTCCTCTCCCCTTCATACCGTATTTCTTGAAACAGCTGCCTATTCCTACCACTCCTACTCACCTCCCGTGTACTTTAACCCTCTTTACCTCACTCGAGTATGGGCTTCCACTCTCGTCAGGATTATTAACAACCTCCATGTTGCCCAAGCCAGTGATTTCTTTGTCTGGTTACTTGACCTCCCAGTGCCATTTGACAATTGAGGGCTTCCGCTTTCTAGAAACTTCCTCTCTTGCCTTCTAAGACATTACTTTCCGGTTTTGCTGCCTACCCACTGGCTGACAATCTCAGTTTCCTTCCCCTAGTCCTCCACATCTAATAAAATTCTTAACGCCAAGTTTTTCGAGGATCCATCCCTCTTCTCTCTCCCCATAAGGGGCCTAAAAAAGGGATAGAACCAACTTCTAAGGGAAATTTAGAAATTTCTAGGGGTGTTTTGGGACAAGTAGTAGTAGTATTTAGTGAGGAAGATGAAAAATGCTAGTGTCCTGCAATGCAAGAAATATTCCTCAACAGTGAAGACTTGTCTTATTCCATGACTTTCAATTGTCCCACCAGATAACATGGGTGAAAAACCTAAATAGAACCTAACTCAGTTTTACAGATAAAAGTATTGTGATAGGATTTTAATACACATTATTGTCAAGAAATACAACCATCATGTACATTAAGGGACAACTCTCCTTTTGCCTACAAGTTGACTATTTTGGAAAATCAGATAGCCAATGGCAGTAAAGGCCTATCTAAGATGCCAAAACTACACAACTGTCTCACTGTGTGAGGAGCACAATCATAGTCATGTGACTTTACACATAGGTGAGGCACTCCCTTATCCTGCATTGTTGCTTTATTTTCTCCAGATGGGTCATTTCTCACTCTTTTCTCACTTAATCTTTTGCTTACCTTCTTTATGAACTCCCTATTCCTACTAAAACATAAGTTCCATGACTAAAAAAAAATTTCTGTTATTCATTGCTATATCCCCAGCACACTAGACTATATCCAGTATAATATCTGATATGTACAAAAGCTCAATAAATATGCATGCACTCAATCTGATTATTCATGGCTTCTACTATGGTCATAAACAAGTACTTCCATACTGAAATACATACTAAAAAATAATACTTTTATTTCTCTGTCATATTACAGTTGGAGCATTTTCGATTTTTTAAATTGTGAGCATAGATAGGTTATACTAGCTATCAATATCATGCCAAGATAGTAAAGAGTGGATTTCAAAATAGCTGCTATATAATGAGATACTGGGTCTCAGGGAGATGAGAAGCACTGGCCTGTGTGAGCACATTTTTAACTCATATTTCTCTTTTGAACACCATACTCACAAATCCAACTTTCTCCTTGACAACTCCAATTGAAGGTCCAAAGACCCCTCAAATATAACATGCCCAGATGGAAAGTGATTCTCTACCCACTCAACCAATCTCTATCAACCCCATGGAGTTTCAGAAAATTACCCCAATAACTTCAGAAAGCTAGGAGTCATCTTTTAGTCTCCCTTTCCCTGGTCCCCTACCAACAAATCTTCCAGAGTTTATCTTCAAAGTATGTCTGGAATCCATCCACTTCTCTCCATTACCAAAATCAGCACCCTGGCCCTCACCCCCTTTTATGAACTATCACAGAATCTCTTAACTAGTTGCATGCGTCAGCTCTTCCCCTCTTCAGTCCACTCTCCAGATAGCAACAAAACTGCTCACCTTAACAACTGAACTCAGAATAAAATCCAATCTCCTAATCATGGCCTCTAAGATCCTGCAAAATTGGCTCCTTGACTAACTCTCCAACTGTTATCTTACACACCCTTCTCTTTACTCATAACATGCCAGCCACACACATCTTCCTTCACTTCCTAAAACAAAGCACGTCTCCTCAGGATCTTCCCTCTGCTGAGACTCTTCTCCTCCAGCCTCTCTTGCTCCCAACTCCCCTCCACACACATCTACACCCCCCTGAGCAGCTACCTCCATCTCATCCAGCAGGTCTTTGCCTAACTGACTCTTCCTCAGGGGCCTCCCCTGATTGCTCAACTAAAATATATAGATGTTCCCTATTATTTTCTTCCTATTGTTTTCTTTCGTGGCACTCTTCACAACTTGTAATTATATAATTAATCATTCCTTTAACTTTTTAATGTCTGTCTCTCCCACCAAAATATAAGGTCCTTAAAAACAAGAACCAAGTCTCCACCATATGTGCATCAGCTAGACCAGTGACTAGCATAGGCCTGGCAAATAAGGGACATTCAATAACTATTTGTTGAAAGAAGGAATGAGTCACCCTTAAATCCAACCCCTCCCTCACCAGCAAAACCATCTGTTACCAAGGCCTGACAATTTTACTTAAGAAATGTCCTTCAAATCTTTCTCCTTTAACCCGTTCCCATTACCACTGCACATAGTGCTGGATAATTTTACCACCTTCTTAATTGATCTCCTGGCCTCATCTCTCATCTGTCAAGTCCATCAATAACATCATCATTCAAGTGACCTTAGAAAGAAGCAACCTAACACAAACATGACCTTATTTCATTTCTGCTTAAAAAGAAAGCTTCCCTGGCTAACCCCCTGCTTATAGAATAAAGAAAATTTTCTTTAGTATAGAAAATGAGGTTTGGTTCCAGTCTACCTTTCCAACCTTATTCCCCATGATCTCCACTACCCACATACCCCTTTTACTCCAGATACATCCCAAACTTCCTAAATATACCATACATTCCATCCTATTCCTTTAATGTTCCCTCTTCCTGGTAAAATCCTGGGTGTCCCTCAAGGCCCAGCTCAAATGTCACCGTCCAGCTCAAAGTTTAGGAAACTTCCCTAAACTTTCAGAGACAGAATTAAATTTCCACATTCTACAACACTCATCATCTTGCCCCGGAGAGGCAATATTAGCACAGTGATTAAGATAAGCAACAAGGCTATGGGGATTTCCACGGTGAAGCAAGCTTAGGCAAATTATTACTGTTCCTAGGCCTCAGTTACCTCAACTGTAATATGGGATAATAATACAAGAGCAGGACTGTTTTGAGGACCAAGAATTGAAAAGTACCTAGCACAGACCTGACAATAGTAAGACTCAACATGTTATTAACCTAAACGGTGTGGAGTCAGTCTGTGAGCTACCAGAAAACTGTATTTTGATAATCGGTACATCCCCACTACCTAACATCTGGACCAAGAACACACTCAGTAACTGTTTCTTAAATGAAAAGTTTGGGGGCAAAACTGCCATTACTAGATTAGAGAACCTTTATAGAACATCAAGAATATTTTGTATTGAAATCAAATCAGGCTGCATATTATTCATGTATCTATCAACTCTATGCATTAATAGCCCGTATGATCATGGTTCTAATGCTCTGGCTCATCATGTCAATTTTTATTACAATTTTTATTTGGTTTCTTTCATACTCTGGGTTGTTACTTGCAGGGCCCTAGGGCCCTGTGCTAATTTGCATAAGTTTAAAACTAATCATTAGATTTAAAAAGCCATTTTGCAATTTTAATCCATGGCATTTAATTGGCTTCCTACCCCAGGGCACTGAATTACCCAGAAATAGCTCACCAGCCTACCAGTCCATACAAGAGCAGAAAGTGATACAGTTGTGTTTTAGAACTTACACTAATGATTCAGAAAATAACTAAAGAGTGGATCTCCTAGCCTTGTAGGTCTCCAAGTGCTCACAACACACTGTATCTACATTTTTAAACATCATCTCCATCACTCTCGAGTGAAGAGCCACCCCTCCCCAAAAGAAGGGTGCGTGTATTTGTGCGTGTGTGTATTTAGATGGCCGCGCGGCCACGCCTTGATCTCCTGACTGGCAGGTGGCCTATTATGAGTCCTGACATCAGTCACCCCAACCTGCAGCGCAGCAACAGCGCAGTGTGCGGCGGGCGCCTGCCAGCCGCGCACCCGTCACATGGGCTGAAGTCTCGGCGGTCAGCCTTCTGACTACTGCCCTCGCGGGACGCCTGGACAAGAAAGGCACTCAGGACTGTCGGAAGGGGAACGGGCTGGGGCCGAGATGGGCAGGATCCTTCATAGGGCTTGGCGCTCCCTGTCTTTGAGAAACAGGACCTTGCACCAACCTCCACGAAGGCATCAGTCAGGTCACTAGCTCGGTCCATCACTGGCAAATGGCGCCCGGCAACGATTTTCACCTTCAGCTTCCCAGGCATCGTCTCGGCTTCGGCCTCTTCTTGGGCTCCTGCAGAAACAAACAAACGAGTCTGCGCCGAGCGCCAAGTCGGGCGGGGGAGGAGTGAGAGCGCGCGGGGAGCTGTGCGCGCCCGCGGGAGCGGGAGCGCGCCGGGTAACTGACAGCGGAGGGCGCGCCGCGCCGCCGGGGGCACTCACGCTAGGAAGAGAAAGGGGGCCGTCCCGCGCGGGAACCGAGGCCTCATTCCGAAGAGGCAGCCGGAGTGGCCCCGTTGGACTGTTCTGCCCCGGTCCTATCGTGCTGGCAAGACAAGCAAAAGCCAGTCAACATCCCGCTGAGCCTCTGCAGCCGCTACAAGTGTTTCTCCTCCCCCCAAAAAATGGCGACTCTCGGGGTGTGGACGAGGCATCGATCATTCGGCGCTCGGCGCACTTCGCAGGGCAGAAATTAACTACGCGGAGTAAAGTAGGAGGGGGCGGGACTAGCTGGAGGGCAGGGAAATGGGGCGAGCCCTGCATCATCCACCGGGTCCGGGCTCTAAGGTTCGTGCGGCGCTGCTTCCCCGGCGGAGAGCTGGCTGCAACCTCCAGGAGCACAGCGTGGGTGACTTCTCCGCGGGCCGTGGGCGTGGTGTTTCCGCAGGGCTGTGACAGAAGTAGCAGCAGCGGAGGCTGCTAGAGGAGCGATTTCAATCAGCCTTTAACGACCAGTTAGTGGTTCGTACAATCAATGTAGTTCTACCTGGAAGGGATGAAGTTTTTGTTTTATATAGACTAGGAAATTTCGGAGGAATCTCGGATAGTCGAATAAGTATTCTAAACTAACATTTTTTATTCCGTCACACACACACACGTGTACTGTGTACTGGGTTAAAGATGTTACTGTAGGTCTTGGGGGGAAGAAATACTTTGAAATCCAAAGTCACTGCTTGAAGGAGTTTGCCCTGCCTTCGTACATCGTCTCAGGGTGCATATTAAGCGTTTTACAAGCCTAAAGATAAGACCTTCGTTGATGGCAGGAGTTCAGGATATATGTATGTCTGTGTATGTGTATATATACGTGCTAAAACACGTAATCTATAGGCTCAGACCATCAGAAAAATATTAGGGAAATTGAGGCACACGCACAGGATAGAAGGCAATTCGCGGCATACCAAATACAAAAACAGCATTGACAGTTCCTGCCATTTCAAATACAAAATCAGCATTAAGAATTACAGTAGAAAGATAACACCACTGGATTCAGCAGGAATGGAAAATTCCTAAATGAAGGTATCAGGATTATCCTCAGAAATACTCAACAGGTTAAATTAAGTACTTCAGGCAATGCTGACCCAGAATTACCTTCAGGGCAAAAATTCCTTCTCCAGAGGGAATGTTGTTCACTTAAGTGAGTAGTTGGGCTCTTGCAAAGAAAAAAAGAATAAGACTTCCTCAAAATAAAAATCTAAAAGATAAATCACTGACTTTTGGGACTTGAGGAACCTTTATCCATTCAAACTATGACACCATGAAAGTTTCCTTAGATCCCCCTGCAGCTTTTTTGTGGAGTCTATCTATCCTTAAAATGCCCTTACCAAACTCTCAAGGTCAGCTACACTATCTGATCCATTAATTCTGGTGTTTTGGTGGTAGAGTTGAAATAGCCTTTTTACTGAAATCAAAGGATCACCAGTACTACCAATTCATGTTTTAAAAAAAAATACTGAAATGGGGCCGGCCCGGTGGCTCAGGAGGTTAGGGCTCCATGCTCCTAACTGCGAAGGCTGCCAGTTCCATTCCCACATGGGCCACTGGGCTCTCAACCACAAGGTTGCCAATTAGACTTCTCGACTCCTGCAAGGGATGGTGGACAGCGCTCCCTGCAACAAAGATTGAACACGGGCACCTTGAGCTGAGCTGCCTCCCGAATGGCTTGGTTGGAGTGCGTCCTCTCAACCACAAGGTTACCAGTTCTACTCCCGCAAGGGGTGGTGGGCTGTGCCCCCCCCGCAACTGGTAAGGGCAACTGGACCTGGAGCTGAGCTGCACCCTCCACAACTAAGATTAAAAGGACAACAACTTGACTTGGGAAAAAGTCCTGGAAAGTACACACTGTTCTCCAATAAAGTCCTGTTCCCCTTCCCCAATAAAATCTTTTAAAAAAAATACTGAAATGTGTACAGGAAAAAAAATTAGATCTGTGGCAACACCAGCTACCTAGTCAAGTGCTTAAGCCAGAAACTCACTGGTTTAAGTTTGAGGGTGGATGAAAATGACAACTTGAACTCAGTTCAGTTACTTTTGCTTTGATTTATTCCTGAAGTAGCAAATCAACTGAGTAAAGCGTAAAAATGAGCTAACTAGGCAGTTAGGGAAGCTCATCTTATTGGTTCCCTTGTGCCTCATAAAGGTTTGTCTGCTGTACAGTGGGCATAATGGCCATATTGAGTAAAATGTTCTACAGATTAGAAGATAATTGAAATGGAACACATCGCCTTGTATCACTACCTGTTAATGCAGTCAGTGAGCCATTCACCCAGGTGTTGGGCAGGTGATTATATACCTTGGTTTTGTTGTTGTGCCAGGACCAGAACAAGCTCCCCTTTTGGTGCCTGTACTGCAAAGCCTGAAGGTTTTCAACTTGTGTCTACTTAAGGCATTTGTGGAAAATTCTAACCCCGTTTGACAATTATCTTTGACCTTTCCTCTTCCTCATCCATGACACCCAATTAATCACTAAGTCCTATTGTTTATACCTCCTAAAGATCTCTCATATTTATCTAATTTCCACCATTATTTATCACCTGAAAGACGGGTATCCCCACTTCCATTCTTGCCTCACTCTAATCTATTAACCATAAATCGAAAGCAGCCAAGTGATTTTTTTTTTAATAGAAACACGTTTGTATTACTCTGTTTTAAGAGAGTCTTTTGCCAAAGATCAGAGGGCACTCCCTTAATCTTGTCAGACCCTTTTCTGTATAAGGAAGTTAAAATGTTCAGAAATTCAATATAGAGTCAGAAGTGGGTTTGTAATTTTATTTTATTTTTGCCGTGTTGTGTTTAAAGTCAAACTATGACTTCTTCACTTTGTGTTACCCTATCACCTAGTGCTAGATTGTTCCATTTCAACTGAATTGTTCAAATGAACTGTTCCATTTCAGTATCTACAAACTGAGGTAGGTGCCAGTTCACCTCAGTTCATGCCATCCGAGTTATATGCCTGACCAACAAAAGTTTTAACTCAACACTGGATCTCCTCTTGTACAACCATTTTTCCTTTGCCAATTAGGTGGCACTGATAAGAGTTTTTATGATCCTATTGCCTTCACAGAGACACTAACTATAACATTAATCGGATTAATTACATTGATATATAATTTCCCAACCCCTTTGTTAACTTCCCAATTTTTTCCTATTGTTAGAGAAGTGATTCAATAATGTTACAATGTACCTTGGAAAGCAAAGCTAGATATATAGTATATATATTTACTAAATTTGTCATGAGCAAGATTCAGCTTCCCAGCTAAACTCACTATGGATGTGCATTATTTAAAGGAGAAATACTAACAACTGGGGAAGTTACTAATTACTGCAATAGATGGGAAGAACAAAAGTGAGCTGAGACTATGGCTAGAACCTCTGTACAGCTTACTGTGATATGATACCTAGTCAATCTGTCCCAGACAGCTGTATGAAGGATTTCATACAGCTGTCAGGTGTGTTGTTAACCACAGGGTGGAATAGTTTCACACATTACAGTATCCTACATGCAGGCAGCTACTGACTGCAATTCAGTAGAAGTCGTAGGGGTTCAGAATGAGTTACCCCAACATGTGCTTCTGTAGTATGTGGGCTATATTGAATTAAAGGCAACTGAGGCCCTACAGACTCAAGAGAAACTTCTATCCCCTTAATTACCTAGAAGAATTTAAATCGAGGGTGTTGCCCATAAGAAGAGATGGTCAGAGAATACCTTTTTGACCTATCTACATGGCAAGGCAAGCTACTAATTATTGAACATCTCTAATTATCCTGCAATGACCTTCCTCCTCTTTAAAACCCCAAGGACCTTACCTCATCCTTATCATAGAATGTCATATATACATAATTTTAACTTTCTGACTTTGAGTCTTTCAGGTATGTGGGGTCTCTGACTCTCTCATGTATGTGGGGTTCCCATATGTATGTACGCAATTAAATTTTGTTATTTTCTTTTGGTAATCTGTCTCATGTAGATTTAATTATTAGACCAGCCAAAAGAATCTTGAAGGGTAGAGGAAAATTTCTTCCTCCCCCACAGTTGGCACTGTAAGTAGAATTCCTCAGCAGCTGGTCACTGCTCACACCAAAGCTGCTGCAGTAGAAAGATCCTGGGACCTCTAGCATGAGCTGTCAAGGAAAGAATTCTTGCCAAATCAGACTCCCAGATCTCTATCTGCAGAGTTTGGTGGAAGCAAAGTGGTGAGAGTCTTTTGTTTTCCTTTTCTAAATTTAGATTAGCAGGAGAAAATATTTGTGAAACTAGTTTCTTGAGCTTAGCAACTATTGGTTATTTGGTATGAGTACATATGGGTTTTGTTAATTCTGTATTCCTCTATCTGGTTTCTCTCCCTTCATCTTGTCACATGTCCTGAGGGCATGGCCTTTATGAATAGTGAGAATATTTTCTCTTTGGCCTCTACCATCCAGAGGGTGCATTTAACCAGGTTTCACTTTGCTCTCTATCCAGCTATGCCAAGCTCTCAAGGGAATTTTCTGTGTCTATCCGTTTCCTCCCAGAGAGGGTAAAAATACGTCCCCTCAATCTCGTTTTCCATCAATCAGAGGATGCATGTTCATCTGTGGAGCAGCCGAGTATGCTGTGATTCTGAGCGTAGGGAACTAAACACCCCATTCAAAAGTGGAGGAGGGGCATGTGATTCCCTGTGTTTTGGAATGGCTGTTTCTAACTCTGGAATTGAAATTTATTTTGTGAGGGTTGCATCTTTTTGAGGTCTCTCTTGCGGATACCTCTTGCATCCATAGTTTTTATTGGTTTGAGTCTCTATTAAGATCCTACTTGTCAAAGACACATGATGGGTCCTTTGAACTAGAAAAAAATTCTAAGTTGGAAAGGAAGAAAAATGTTTAGAGAGCTCTCATATTGTTGTAATTGCTAGTCACTAAGATTCCTTGGTAAGAATGAAAGACAGACATTAGAAAAAAAAATCAATATCTACTCAGACCCCTTATTATTTGCCATTCAGACATTTGCAGATATTGTAAAAACATAGTAATAATAAATATTTTTTTTTAATCAGGACATTGTAAATATAATTGTCCTGCACTTAAGAAGGAGGAGGAAAGAAAAATAATGGCAAAATCTTACTAAAAAGACAACTGTGGGGACAAAACCCCAAAAAACAGTTTCCAGGCTCTCGGCCTCACATAGAAAGGTGCTGGCTCGGGTAGTAAATGGCCATCAACTGTGATCAGAGGCCAGCAGCTGTGGCTAGTTGGCCGTCAGCTGTAACCCGTAGGCCATTGGCCACTAATATAACGGCTGTGGCTACGCTAGCAAAAAAAAGGAATGGGGGCTAGCAAGAAGATGGTGGCTGGCAAGCGCGGACTGCTGTTAGGCAGATTATGTAGATCCTGCTTCCTGTGTCTCCAGCCCAGACGCCAGCGAGAATATATTGGTTTGACTCCCTTATCTATGGCTCCGTGGGTGTTCCTTTTTGGCCTTACCGTGTCCTGCATTCTTGGGCGGGGAGTGGGAGCTGAGACCCTGCACGACAAATGGCGCAGCGAGCAGGGTCTCCTGCGTGACAACAACCTAAAGTTTTTACATCCTAAGAACTCAGGTTGATAACTGTCGGGTTGGAAGCTCGAAAATATGGCCTGACAAAAATATGGGCTAAGGACATGGGAAAAACCGAAATGCCCAGTGGTAGATGACTGGATTAAGAAACTGTGGTACATTTATACAATGGAGTATTATGCAGCCATAAAGAAGAAAGAAATCTTACCATTTGCAACAGCATGGATGGACCTAGAGAACATTATGTTAAGTGAAATAAGCCATTCAGAGAAAGACAAATACTATATGATCTCACTTATATGTGGAATCTAAAGAAAAGAATAAATGAATAATCAGAAACAGTTTCAGAGACACAGAGGAAAAACTGAGGGTTGCTAGATGGGAGGGGGTGTGGGGATAAGGGGGAAGGTGAGGGGATCAGAAACACAGTCAGTAACCACAAGATTGCCATGGGGTTACAAAGGTTAGTTTGGGGAATGTAATCGATAATGTAAAGATTTTGTAGGGTATCCGATGGACACTTGTCTCGTTAGGGAGACCACCTCAGGGAAGATGTAGATGCCTGATCACTGCACTGTACACCTGAAGCTGAACAATAATGAATGCCAACTACAAGTTTATATATGTATATGTGTATATATATACACATATATGTATATGTGTGTATGTATATGTGTAAGTGTGTGTATATATATATATACATATATATATATATATATACATATATATATATATATATATATATATATATATATATATATATATATCATGTCTGTATGTCTTGCAGGGAGTCACGCAGGGTCTCTTCTCCCGCTCCCCACATAAGAACGCAGGATGTGGCTAGGCTAAAAAGGAACACCCACGGAGCCATAGGTAGGGGAGTCATACCACTCTAGTCTCACTGGAGGCTGGATTCACATGATGTGTGACCTGCTGTCCGCTTTTCTGCCAACCGACCGACTCCCACTCCCCAGCGCAGCCACGACAGTTATATCAGTAGCCAATTGACTAATCAGCTACAGCTGATGGCCAACTAGCCACAGCCGTCGGCCATCTACTGCCAGAGCCAGCACCTTTCCATGTGAGGCCGAGAGCCTGGAAACTGCCCTCCATGGCTTTGTCCCCACAATATAGTTACAAGAAGCGGAGTACAGCATTAGAAATAGAGACAGTGGAAATGTAATGGCTCTGTGCGATGTCAGAGGGTTAGTGGATGGGGGTAGGGGGGTTGACACAGTGTGAGGGATATAAATGATAAATGTCTAACTATTACACTGTTTTGTGCACCTGAAACTAATAAAAACAAAAAATAAAAATTAAAGACTTACATACTTTTGTAATACTAACTTCTTGAACTGGTTGTGATACCTCACCAGTTTCCTCATTGACGAATTAAATAAAATCTCTAACACATGTTCATCTAAAAAAAAATGTGGGCTAAACTCCATTTACAGCTAGGGTCCTACCAAATCGCTGCCAGCCTTCAGGGAAATTATAACCTAAAATTATGAAGTCTAGTATGAGGCAAGTTCCAATTAGATTGGATCATTTAAAAACGTATTTAAAAAACAAGGATTTCCAAATTAAATAAACAGAATAAGATACCAATTTTTAAAAAATATTGATAGGGATGAAACAAAGAGAAAATCGAAAGGAAGTTCACAGGATGCATCCCATCAAGGTGGAAATCTTTACGTAGTTATTTTGAATAATTGGGATAAATAAAAATGGACATTAACGGGATTAAAACAATGGGTTAATACAGCACTACCTAAGGTTGGGTAAGCCAAGAAGACCCCTACCTGGTCTCCCAACATTAAAGAGCCCTGAACAAACCTGCTCTGTTTACCCCAGTTTGGAGGAATTTAAAAGGCAGCAAAGCAAAGATTACAATGAGAAAACCTGATCAGCAGTCGCTTGGGGAAAACATTTAGGCCAGTTAATCAAGTTAAAGATTGACAACAGGGCCAAGGTCTCTTGTCTTGACCCCTCACCAAGGACTCAAAGCCAGGGGATAGAAAAATTTCCAGGGCTCCTTGATATGGGAATTCTATGAACTGTGGTACCAAAACCTAATGGTGAAGCCATGACTCAGGGTACAATTAGTTTAAAAGAATATAGAAATATAAGAATTGATGAAATTATGAAAATTAGAATGTTTAAACAAGTTTTATGTAAAGAAGTTATATCAACTTTACCTGAATGTTTTATGGGAATGGTTATTATGTCTGGTAATAAAAACATCTGCTACCCAGTAGTGTAAAATCAAACCCTATTGATAGAGTCCTAATGAAGACTATAGTTAAGAATATGAGAGTTGATGAGATTAAGGTAAAATTTCATCAACTGGTAAATTTTGAACAGGCTTTATGTGAAGTGATTTTACCTCTTTTACCTGATTGTATTGTGGAAATAGACATTGTGTCTACTGGGAAACGTACTTCTGCCTAATGTAAAACAGAAGGCATATAAATCCACCCTTCAAGCAATATTAATTAGATATGCTTAACAAAGAAAAAATTATAGCTTCATTGAAAGATTTGTTGAAAAAGGCTAATGAAATATTAAAGAGATAAAAGTTACTAAAACAAAAGACTTTAAAACTGATGTTATTCCTTACAAGTGATTTTTCTCAGATATTCTTCACACCTTGGTCTAAGGTGAATCTAGGGGACATAATGAGAGAATTTCTTAAACCCAGGAAGGATCCTTAAAAGTTTTTGTAAATGGATTATCTCCTGATCCCAGTGAGATTTGGAAATAAAATTTCACATTGTCCCTTCCTTCCCAAATCTAGACCAAGTGGTCCTTTTTCTCCTATGGTTAACTATTGCCTGTATTCTAAGGAGTGAGTGTGGCTTTCATTCTGCATGAAACATGCAGGCTGTCGGTACATTCCAGAGGGAATGACTCTGGAAGGTAATAAATTTTGCACCCTCTTGACTCCATGGAATCATTTAACATTATCAGAAATATTTACTGTTTTTTCCAAGCTGAAACCTGACGACACACTTGAAAGGATTTAGTTACCTTTTCATCAGAAATTTGGCAAAATTGGAAACTGAAGGTTCAGAGCCTGATCAGAATTTTTTTAAAGGCCCCTCCCCTAAGCTAAAATAAAACTCTGTACCCAGAGGAAAAGAAGCAGGTCAGGAATTATGTTAGTTGGATGGGTAGACCAACCTATAATGTCACTTAAGTTACAACCCAATTCTTTGGGAAGTTGAGAGCAACTATTCTTAAAACTCTTTGCAAAACCAGAAATGTAACTCTAGGAGCAATTCAAAGCCCACCTGTCTGTACCATTCTCAATTCCAAGACTGAAGAAAAAAAAGTGGGAGGGGGATTTTTTTTTTTTAAGTACAAATTGCTATAGAAGCACCCTTGCCCAAAATCTAGCCATAGCTTCCATGAGATTGTCTTCTCCATAAATATTAATAAATAGATTTATCTATCTAAGCAGTTAACCGTAATTTGTTCTATCTGCAGAAACAGTTTGAATCCAGTGGGCCTGTTACATTATTATATCCAACCATGGTAATAATTTTAAAATATGGACTGATATCTCTGTGTTTATCTGTATGTTTTATGTATAACATGGTATTTTTCTACTGTCAGAGAATATTACTAAAAAGCTCTATTAATTGGCTGAAAGTAATTAAGCACTTACATAAATTCTTGAAAATATAGCAAAAAAACCTAAATGTTTTTCAAGTTCACGTTATCTAAGATTAATCTTTTGTAAATAAAAGCTAGTTTAAGGTTTTTGGTTTAATTGTAACATACATGTCTTTAGAATTAGCGGCACTAAATATAATACCTTTATTCTATGTAGGCTTACAAAATTTTCAGCAAATATGACTTAGAATGATGGCTGACTTCATCTAACATCGCACAGAGTTTTCATGAATGATCTAAACATAATTGTTAAGAACTAATTAAGCAAATAGATGTAAATAAAATAAGTAATTCTGACAATGAAGTTTGCGAAATCATCCTACAAAAAGTGCTGCATACCTCTTTGCTGAATATCACTATGGTCACCTTCGAAGTACTCCCCTCGGGAAGCTATGCACCAATGCCAGTGCCTAGTCCACCCTTCAAAGCAATTTTGGAACTCTTTTCCTGGAATGGCCATCAGAGCTGTCGTCGTATTACCCTTGATGTTCTGAATGTCATCCAAGTGTCTTCCTTTTAATATTTTCTTTATCTCTGGGTAAAGAAAGAAGTCATTGGGGGCCAGATCAGGTGAGTAGGGAGAGTGTTCCAATACAGTTATTTGTTTACTGGCTAAAAACTCCCTCACAGACAGCGCCTTGTGAGCTGGTACATTGTTGTGATGCAAGAGCAATGAATTGCTGGCAAAAAATTCAGATCATCTAACTTTTTCACGCAGCCTTTTCAGCACTTCCAAATAGTAAACTTGGTTAACTACATTGGTTTGTCTAATTGGTACAAATTCATAATGAATAATCCCTCTGAATAATAAAAAAAGGTTAGCAACATCATTTGACTCTTGATTTGGACTGATGGAACTTCTTTGGTCGTGGAGAATTGGCTGACTTCCATTGACCCTTTTTTTCGGGGTCGTATTGGTACATTTATTTTTCATCACCAGAGACAACACGGCCCAAAACATCATCTTGCCTCTCCAAAAGGTCTTGGCAAATTTCGACTCTCCTTTGCTTTTGTTCATCGGTGAGACCTTTGGGACCATTTTTGCACATACCTTTCTCACGTCAAGATTTTCAGTTAAGATTTTCCTGTTTATCAATATTGACTTGGTTTGCTATGCTTCTCACAGTCAGCCGACAATTTTGACGCACAATTCAACAAATTTTTGCAATGTTTTCATCAGTTCTGCTAGTTACTGGCCTCCCTGACCTCTCTTCATCAGTGACGCATTCTCTCCCCTCCGAAAAATGTTTAACCCATTTGTACATTGCTGTTTTCTTCATGGCATTATCGCCATAAACTTGGACTAATATCGGCCTGATTTCACTTCCACTCTTGCCAAGTTTAACAACAAATTTAATGTTTGTTCATTATTCTAATTCAAGCTCAGACATTCTTGCGACGGCACACAAAAAACACACAGCAACAGTAATGAATGCCATTCAGTGAGACACCGCCGTACATCAACATGAACACAGCTGTGAGACACTGATGTACCAAGGATATGAAACCTTACCGAACTGTTTGTACAGTGCTGCCAGTGTAAGCGTATAGTGGCAAATTCGTGAACTTAATAGACCTTGTAAGGGAAATTTTTAACAGTAATTATGTGGTATATGTACTTAAAAATAGTTTCCCAAATTCTTTCGGTTACTTGAACTTTAGAGTTTTACTAAGTTAAATTAAAATGGAAATTATTGAATGTCTAGGATATTTCCAAGTAAGATAAAACACTGAAACATTGATTGTTAAATAAGTTTACCTACTTTTGTCTTCTTAATACAGAGAAACCAAAAGATAAATTGGGATTTGTTAATGACTATTTTGTGCTTTGTTTCTAACAATTGAGTAATCACCAAAATATACCAGTTAAGCATTTAAAAGAAGCATGTTTGGAAAACAAGCATGTTGGGGCGGGGAACACAAACAGTACCTTTGATCTAAGAAAGGGAAGGAATAATATATAGAAAAATGTATTTACGTATATTTTTTAATGAAAGGTAAACAAAAATGAATAAAAATAATTACCTATGGGGGGGATAGAGAAATCGGTGGGTGAGATAGGAATGACACTAAATATTTCTTCAGAAAGTACCTGGTTTTGTAGCATAGATTTTGGAAACCTGTAAATGTTTTACATAATTATAAAGGAAAATAAAATCAATACATTTTAATTGAAAGCAAAATGAAATAAATAAACCTAATTATATAGAGAGATGGCATATTAACCACACAGAGAAGAATTATTCCAAGTGCCTTTACTACATAGAAATTATCTGTTGTATTAGGAAAAGCCTAGTTTTCCTCCCATATAGGGAAAAACCCAGTACTCCCTCCTATGAGTTTCTTTTACTCCTCCTACAAAACACCTCCCTTCTGGTCACCAAATGTGTGGAACTTTTTCCCCACACCAAGCAAGTCTCTTTTATCTGGGTGTCCTGCAATTCAACTCAATTCTGATGCTATCTCAAATAGTAGATCCCCAGATGTCTCACAATTTTAGTCCAACTTGGCTACAAATTGAAGTTTCCCATGACTTTGTCCCCCTTGGATTTAATTATTTGCTAGAGTAGTTCACAGAACTCAGGAAAACATTTACGTTTACCAGGCATTTAAAGGATATGGTAAAGCATACAGATGAACAGCCAGATGAAGAGATACATAGGGAGAGGTCTAGGAGGGTCCCAAGTGCAGGAGCTTCTGTCCCCATGGAGTCGGAGTGCATCACCCTCCAGGTACGTTCGTATGTTCACTGTTCTGGAAGCTGTCTGAACCTCATAATATTGGAATTTGGGGGGGGTTTCATCATGTAGGCATGATCAATGTTTAGCCTTTGTTTAGCCTTTCTCCCTCCTAAAAGAATAGGGAGAAAAGCTGAAAATTTCAAGCTTCTAATCATGGCTTTGTTTTTCCACTGACCAGCCCTCACCCAGGAACCATCCAGAAGTCCACCCAGGGTTGCCTTGTTAGAACAAAAGAAACTGCTATCAACCAGGAAATTAGAAGGATTTTAGGAACCTGGTGTCATGAACCAGGGTCAAAGACCATATTTTAGAACAAAAGGTACTTTTATTGCTCTTATCACTTGGGAAATTCCAAGGGTTTTAGGAGCTCTGTGCCAGTAACAGGGATGAAGACCAAATATATATTTATTATAAATCAATATCATATCTATACATCCTTACTGGGAAATATCCTAAGGACAAAGAAATATTAATCTGTTTCAAATAATCATATTGTTAGTAATAATATTGGTGTATATTCAAAATTGCATATAATTGAAACACATCAAATATAATAATATATATTTTTATTGGAACACATTAAATTTGTAAAAGTCCAGAGTCCATATGATATTAACAATAGAAAAAAAAAACAACACAAAACTCGCTGATCCCTTTGGAGAATGCTACACATTATTCTGAAAACAAAAACTAAATAAAGAGAATGAATGAAGCATTTATTTTGCCTTTCCTGGAAGAAATGCACCTCAAGGTAATCTGAGAAAATAATTAATGATAGAAAGTTTCTCTATAGAGAAATATTTCAGATAATAAATGAAGAAGGAATGGTAAAATTAAAATACTACCAATCTGCAATCCCTAATGAAATCCTAATAACAAATGGCTGCTGACATCACAAAAGGAGAGCAGTTAGGCTTACATGTTTCCTGATTTGACTCAATAAGACATACACAACACCTATGAGGTAGGTTGCTGCAACCCCCCTCTAAATTGAATTTGAATCTCATCAAACCTCTATACCTAATTACCAGTTTACAGAAAATATAAGAGATAGTGGAACACGTTAAATAACACCATGGAAATGCAATCAGGAAAATCCAAACCAAGGGCAATTCTGCAGAACAAATGGTCCCGTTTTTTCAAGAGATATATTAAAGGAAAAAAAAAGTCCTAAAATGTTACATATTTTAAAAGATTTAAGATACAATTCAACCAAAGGTAGCATATGAATCCTGAATGGATTCTTATGTTAACAAATCAACTGTAAGAACACTTCTGAAACAATTAGGAAAATTTTAATTTTGATTGGATATTTGATATTTATTGTTAAGTTTCTTAGGCATAATAACAATATTGTAGATATTTTAACTTTACATTTCAGAGATACATACAATAATAAAGTTTTCTTTTACAGTTTCATCTACTATGATGCATTTTACTCACCTTGTCTGGAGTGCTCATGACATTTGGTTTGAAATCTGAAAAATGAGTAAGAATCAATTTCAACCCAAATGTCACTTCCTCCAATAAACCATTCCTGAATCCCCAGACTAGATCAGCTTCTCCTGTTATGTAGTAGCATAAGTACCTTAAGTTATCCCTTCTGATACTGAAATAACTGTAACTAAATAATTAAGTATGCAAGTGTTATTTAATGTCTTTTACTCTAATAGCATACAAGCCCCCATGAAATCAAGCACTATCCATTTCTGCCTCACCATTGCCTCTCTGACACATTATGCCCAGTAGGCATTTTAGTATATTTTTATTGAATGAATAAAATGTCATATACCTGTGTAAGAAAAGCCTATGGTGGATTCCCAGGTCAAGTGAAATGTCAAGGACTCCCAAGGAGACGATATCCCTGGATTCAAGTCTTGACTGTCATTTTATTCACAGTGTGATATTGAGTAAATTACTTACTCCTTCTTGTGAAAGAAAGGATTGTTGGGAGAATTAAAATAATGCATTTAAAGTTTCTAGTACAGTAGGTCCCCTTATCCACAGTCTTATTTTCCATGGTTTCTGTTACCTGCAGTCAACCCCGGTCCAAAATATTAAATGGAAAATTCCAGAAATAAACTTTTGTAAGTTTTATCGCAAGCTGTTCTGAGAAGTGTGATGAAATCTCACACCATCCCAGTTTGTCCTGCCAGAGACATGAATCATCCCTTTATCCAGTGTATCCATGTTCTATACTCTACCCAACCATTAGTCACCTAGTAGCCATCTTGGTTATTAGACTGACTGTTACTGAATAGCAGTGCTTGTGTTCAAGTCACCCTTATAGTAGCCTAATGCTATGTCATACTGCCTACAGCATTCAC
The DNA here is from genome assembly GCF_964194185.1 of Rhinolophus hipposideros. Lineage (NCBI taxonomy): Eukaryota > Metazoa > Chordata > Mammalia > Chiroptera > Rhinolophidae > Rhinolophus > Rhinolophus hipposideros. The sequence continues at coordinate 34,609,534 of NC_138055.1, forward strand.
CTTACTCTATTTTATCACATAGCCATTGTGTCATCTCACATCGTCACAAGAAGAAGGTTGAGTACAGTACAATAATATATTTTGAGAGCACGAGAGAGGAAGCTTATGAACCATATGCACGTAACCTTTATTACAGTATATTGTCACAATTATTTTATTAGTTATTGTTAATCATAAACTTTATCATAGGTATATATGTGTAGGAAAAAACAGTATCTATAAGGTCATTACTATAAATAGTTTCAGGCATCTACAGGGAGTCTTAGAACATGTCAACCCATAAATAAGGAGAAACTACTTATTGTACAAAGAAGGATACAACAATTGTTAACTATTTTTTTAGTTATTCATTGATTCAATAAACATTTGTATGTGACAGAAACTGTTCAGAGAACCAGAGATTTCATGGTGAATGAGCAAGGTGATATCCCTGTTTCCATGGAATACTTTTAGTAAGGGAAAAATTAAGAAATGAATACTATAACATTGGGCATGTGTAAATACTATAAAGAATGATAGAGACACTATTTTAAATGTAATAACTTGAAAATAATTCTCTGAGGAGATATCTGAAAAAAAGAAGGGAATGAGTAATGCAAAGATGTAGGGAGAAAAGGGATGGTAAAGAAATTAGCTTTTCCACAATAATCTACTGTGATTATGAATTTATTTATTTTTCATTATAGTTTTGTCAGGTTTTTGCTTTACATATATTGAGGCTATTTTTCAGAGGGTACAGAAATAAAATTGTGATATCTTCCTGATGAATTGAACATTTCAACATTATGAAGTGATCTTCTAGTAATCTTTTTTGCCTTAAAGTATATTTCACTTATATTAATACAGATATACCAGCTTTCTTTTTGTCACTATTCTCATGGTATGTATTTTTCCTACTTTTTTTTCAACTTTTGCATATATAATTTTTGTTTATTATAAGGCATGTTTCCCCTAGAACAGTGCTCATCTCATAGTGGGCACTCAGGGAGTATTTGTTGATTAAATGAATTTGTTGAATGAAGACAGTACTATGTGTCATTTGTTGGAGAAAGTTAAAATCTCACTTAAATAGTAGTTCAGTGTTTTCAACTGTGTGACCCTTTCGAATATATGCACAGAGCGCCCCTTTCAAAGAACTCTTAGGAACTTTTGACTGCAGGCCTCTCCCTTCCCCCAACCTGCTGGATGTTTTGAGACATTTCCTCCCCTGCTAACCACAGGGCAACTGGGGCGGGACTTAGGTATAAAATAGATCCTGTAATTTTATATGTTAAAGAACTGGGGTATGGTGTTAATTCGCTTACAGTTAGTGAACACTCCGCCTTTTTCCTTCCTGTAACACAGTTCTTGCAAACAACAAAGTAATTTTTAAATTATATTGCGGTGATAGTATTTTCTATGAGTAAAAAGTACTGAGGCAAAAATGAGCACTATTATGCCTTGAAGAAAAGTAAGCAAAGGGAAAAGTGATGGCTGAGTGCTGCTTTTGTTGTTGTAGTTGTTGTTGTTAGATAATTAAATTGACCCTTTATTTGATGTTATTTTTCCCATCTTTGGAGCAAACTATACGTTTTTCTCACTTGTTACTCTTGTTCCTTTAGAATGTTTCTTCTCTGCCCACCTATCCAAATCTTAACTCTCTCCTTCAACATCAATTATTATTTATGGACAACACTTTACGTTTACACAAGGTATAAAACATGGACCGTGATCTCCAGAATGTTTCAATTTAGATGTGTGGATAAAACATTTATACATGAAAAATGTAACTATAATAAATGACTAAATAGTGGATATTAACCAGTTGGTTTGGACAATAAAATAATAAAGGAGTTCAAAAAATTAATCCTGAAATAATTATGGAAGAAACCTCACATGGGAGGTAGAATTTGAATTGGATACTTGTGCATAAGCAAGATCTAGGTACTGGAAATTCATTCAAGAAAAAATAATTAAGAGCGAAAGTATTAAGAAAGAATGCTGATGTTGTAGTCTAGAAAGAATGACTAGGCTAATTTGGCTAGGGTGGGGATTTTTGGAGAAAAGTGATAATTTGAAAGAAAGATAGGTTATGCCTGGAAATATACATGGCAATCAGAATTGGGAATAAGGTGCTTCAATAGATAAGGCTAAGGTTCAAGAACATTGTGTAGGCAAAGGAAGCCATTTAAGGAGTTTTTTGGTGGAAAGAAGCGTAATTAGAACAATATTTTACTACAATGACAGTTACATGAGGATTCAAAGACACTGTATATCAGGGAGGGAAATAAAGAAAATGAAGAAAAAAACACATCTCTGTTTCAAAACAGTAAAAGACAAATGGTGGCACTATTGCTATAAATAGTGAACTCTGAAAATCAAGAAAAATGATTCAAGTTCTGTACATGTTGAGTTCTATGAACTCTTCCCCAATTATTCCAATCTGTTTTGCCCACCCTAAAACTAGATGACTTAACAAGAATTTATTAAGCTCACAGTTCTGTGGGCTGGTTGGATGGTTCTTCTATTAGTTTTGCGGGGCCCACTCACGTAGCTGCATATAGGTTGGCTAGGCTATAATGTAGCCTTAAAAGTCTGGTACAAACTGCTGGTACAGCAGTTTGGTACTGGCTGTCAGCTAGGGGTCTCAGGTCTCCTCTGCATGGCTTGCCATCCTCTGGTATGATAAATTGGCTCTAACCTGGTCGTCTCAGGCAGCATTCCCAACAGGGCAAAAGCTATCTGCAGGTGAAATTTCTTGCCTTAATTGTTTTCAATTGTTTGAAAAGTACATTTATGATCAGGAGCCATTGTCATGACCTAATCACTTCTTTCCTTGCAAAGTGACTTTGATGCCTAAAATGACATCAAATTAAAATGTTTTGGTTTTTTTTATATTTAGAGACTTGAAAGATGGGCTTCCTTTAATTAAAGTGTTACATGCATACAAAAATTCTCAGGACATAGAGTAAGACACAAGGACAAAAACACTCTCCATACTTTTTTCCCTAGACCTTGTCTTAGTTTTTAAAAGTTATGTATTGATAATCAAATAATCCTAGCTTTGGAGCATCTTGAACTTCTAATGGCATTGTATTAAATCCATCTCCTTCCAGATAAAGGAGCGACTGTTACATGGCCCATGTTGAAATCTAATGTTCCAAGAGTCCATGTCATCCATAACTTTCTCTACTTTTTGTTTTTCTGACTCAGAAATAAAATTGATGGTTCAAGGTGTTCCCTGAAGATTAGTTATTTTGAGAAAAATAAGCAGGGATTAGCAGAGTGAGGACACCTTAGTCAATAACCTAATTATTATAGGCTTAGAGTAACAACACATGAAGATTTAATAACTAAGATGTAAGGAAAAAAAATAGCTGGCAGATGGCATCTGGAACATTCCTGGAAATTTTTATTTGGGGTTAATAGAATAAATTAGAATTGAAGTCAATCATAGAATATAGTACTTTTATTTAGATGTTTTATTATGATTGACAGGTAAAAGTTAATAGTTATGTTAAAATACTTTTTATTGTAGAAATCATAATTGACTGAATCAAAGGCTCATTTCAGTTTTCTGCTTTCCTTGCCAGTGTGTATCATATCCATAGAGAAGAACACACTAGCCGGGCCTTCCTTGTCACATGGCGATGGTGACTGGAATCACAGAAACACTGTCTAGGAGAAAATAGGTACCTTGTCCCTTAGGGGCTTTAAACGTTTTCTTTTATTGTTCTCTGTTAAGTGGTTACAAAGGTCACAATGTTTTTACTTAAAATAGCTGATTCTCTGCATAATATAATGGAAATTGAGAAAAAGGTTTGTATTTCTAATCTTCTAAACAATGTACGAATTCTAAAACATTAATAGTCAATTTACCCATTCTGTAAATTCTAGAAACTGTCAAGACCACTGAGGAAGAGACTATCTAGTGTTTTTGTTCATTTTTCACAGAGCTTGTGGGGACAAAGCGCCCAAAAGCAGTTTCCAGGCTCTTGGCCTCGCATAGAAAGGTGCTGGCTCGGGTAGTAAATGGTCATCAACTGTAATCAGATGGCCATCAGCTGTGGCTAGTTGGCCATCAGCTGTAGTCCGTAAGCCATTGGCCACTAATATAACTGCTGTGGCTACGCTAGCAGAAAAAATGGGGGCCAGCAAGACAATGGTGGCTGGCAAGCGCAGACTGCTGTTAGGATGGCAGGTTGCAGATTATGTAGATCCTGCTTCCTGTGTCTCCAGCCCAGCCGCCAGTGTGAGAATATATTGGTCTGACTCCCCTATCTATGGCTCCGTGGGTGTTCCTTTTTGGCCTCACCATATCCTGCGTTCTTATGTGGGGAGCGGGACCAGAGACCCCGCAGGGCGCCCAGCACGACACATGGCGCAGCGAGCAGGGTCCCCCGCACGATAGAGCTCTTATCAGAGTACTCAGAGTATTCTAAACCCCCTACCCACTCCTCAATCTTCCAGTTCTATCCTGCCTCCATTCATCCTTCTTTTTTTGGGGGGGACAGGGAGAAGAGCAAAGCCAATGCCTATGTTCCAGATATCTAACATGTGGCACCAGGATCTACTGTGCCAGCCAGAATGAATTTTTTTAATTAAACATTAAGATGGAATTTATAGGTTCACATGCATTGCAGTTGTAAGAAGTGATATACAGAGAGATCCCATGTACCCTTTACATCATTTTCCCTAGCAGGAGCATCTTACAAAACTCTGATATCATGACACAACTACCATCTGATATTGTTAGCGCTCCAGAAAAATGTTTTGTTGTTGTTTATGGATTAACTAATGCACTTGAACTCATCTTCCAGCAGGGGTGGCCTGCACAGGCGAATTGTAGAACCAAAAGGAGTTAAGAGTCATGTTGGAAGAATTGAATTAGTCCTATTAATCACACTAAATGAAACTAATTTTATAATTGTGAGTTGTTCAAGTTTAATTCCACTGAAAGAATGGTTCTCTATGGGAATGTGGGGAAAAGTACTAAAAACCGTAAATGGTTTTTTTTTGTTTATTTGTTAGGTTATTTTCAAAATATACTCCCTTTCCCTATCCTGATAAACTTTCATGGGTAATTTTCATGGGCAACTTTCATGGGAGGGCAGAATTCTAAAATGGCCTTAAAATTTCCCACCCATATGCTGTGCATGCCTTGATTATCCCTGGGACTAAATACAATACATCTTATGATTATGTTGTTATATGGCAGAAGTGACCCTAAGATAGGGAAATGAACTTGGTGGTCCCCCTTCCAGCAATAACATCGCTTTGATCTCTACTTCCATGTCACATCTTCTCTCTCACTTTGATCCTCCTGCCTCCCTCTTGGACCCAGCCAGATAATCTAGGATAAATTCATTCATTTCATCCATCCAGGATAAATTCATCCAGAATAATTCATCTCAAAATTCTAAACCTAATCACATCTGCAGGATGTAGGATGAGCAATTACATGTAAAGTGCTAAGAACAAAGTGTTCATTCTGTGCTCATGCATGTACATAATGTTAGCCATGGTGATGATGGGTAAAGGAGGAGGAAATCTAGACTAGAGGCTAAACTAGTAAGCAAGAACCAGAAAAAGACTAATCTTATTAAGGTCTTGTTGAATTAACCTGAGGGGGATCCACTGAAGAATTTTAAGCAGGAATGTGGCATCATTTCTTATGCATTTTAGTTGACTGTCCTTGCTGATTAAAAACAGATTTGCAGGAGATAAGACTAAGGGTAGTAAGTAAGACTGGGACAAGTGAGTGAAGTACTTGCTTTGTATGCACAATTTAAGGACACACCAAAACACTAAACAAGATGAATAATATTTTAATGCAATATTTTTTTAAAAAAATTCAAAAGTAATGCAAAAAATCCATGACGAACAACATAGGAAAATTTTAAATAAAAGTAGGATTATTAGGGAGAACATTGAAAGGATGTTGTAATAATACAGGTGGGAGGTGATGAGAGGCTGAAGCAGAGGAGAAGTACTGAATATAAAAACAGTTGAATGGTTTAAAAAAAAAAAACTATAAAAGGCGTTGTGCGCAATGTTGGCGATGTCTTTTTCTAAGAGAGATTACTCAAGGAGAGGCAAAAGTTTAGACAGGGAGAAATGGTAGGATATGTCAAAGAGTAAATTAAGTTCTGTTTTGGACATGCATATTTTGTTTAAGAAGCTTCTGATACATTCAGCTGGAGATTCCAGTAGACAATTGAAACATATAAATATAATGAAGTGAAAATTGTTATCCCAGTTTTTGCTCTCTTACCTGTTAGCCTTTAAGTATCTTCACTATTGTTTCCCTTCCAGACCAGTGCTTTGGGAGGAAAGAAAAGGATCTTGAAGGACTTAATTTCTTGGGATATAGGTGTAAAAAGTTGCGAGCTAATTTTTGGAAGGGAGATAACCAGGGAGTGTCAGACATGTGTTAGAGCAACTGATGGATCTTTCCTTTGTCCCTGAACCATTTTCACATCATTACATTTTCAATCTCACTGATCAGTCATGATTCATGTCATCAGCTGTGTCAACCTCTAAGCTTTGTTGGAACTGTCACTTATTGGTAAATTGGTCATTTCCTGTTTCTCATCAAAGACTTTAACCCCTGCATTAGCCACACACATCCATTCATACCTGGAACTATTCCACTCTAAAATCTTAAGTTCAAACATATTACTGTAGGACTTTAAACTTCCAACTCTTCCCTCTGTCATTCCTGTTATCAGTTCCTTGAGATCATTAAGTCTTAAATGGCCCTATACCTGGACTGGCTGTTTATCAGCCCTTTTCCACCTTCACTTCTGTTTCTATTCAAGTTACACTGCAGTAGGGCATCACGTCAGCCATTTTTTGCGCCAATATCCTAGCGTCCCATACTATCCTATACCATCTGATAGACTAACTCTCCATGCCTCTTGCCTATCTTCAGGTGGTTTGCTGGCAATCTTTGGCATTCCATGGCTTGTAGAAGAATCACCTCAATCTCCACTTTCATCTTCACATGGTGTTCTCTCTGTGTGCATACCTATATCCAAATTTACCCTTTTTATAAATATAGTAGCCATATTAGAGTAGAAGCCCACTCTACTCCAGCATGACCACATAAATCTTCAACAACCTTATTCCAAAATAAGGTCACATTCTGAGGTACTGGGGGACCAGAACTTCAACACATATGAATTTTGGAGGAGAACACAACACAATTCCACCTATGACATACATGTGTAATGAAAAATTACTGTGTTTCCATTTCTTAATAACGTTGATGATAGAATCGTAACTCGCATAACATATTTACCACTGTTTACATTCTCCATGGGGACCACAGTGATAGCACTGACTACTGAAAATTCAGAAGACACAAAGCAGTTGAAGAAACATTGGTGTCTACTTCAAAAGGGAATACTTATTTAAAACAAGAACAAAAACTATGTCCAAAGACAAAAATTTAGCATATGCAGGTGAAGAAAACCCATTTATATATCACATTGTGAGTCATTAGATCAAATGACTGTTTCAATTAATTTCATTCATTTTTTTATTGAATGTTTTCTTGTGTACTTATAAAAAGTACAGCAATAGCTGTTAATGTGTTGGCTCCATTAGCAGAACAAGAACTTTACAGTTAAATGATGCCTATTTTTACCTCAGTTTTATGCTTCAAATAGAAAATCACTTTATTTCAATAGTAGTTTTTTTTAAATCCAATTTATGGAATAAAAAAAAGAAAAGCTTTGGTAAGGTCATTCTGTCCAAAGTGAAATATCTAAACCTCTAACATTATTGTGAGAGCCATGTTATAAATTCCATTTAAAAATTTCAGCATTGAAACCTAATTTTTACAAAGATCATTCAAATACAAGTACTTTGATTACAGAATCATGATAAAAACAATGATCTTAACAAATTAAGAAAACTTTGGAGCAAAAATTGGTTTTGGTGTTCTAATATTCATAATTATGTACAAACATATTTCACAAGAAGAGTTAGAAATATCAAATAAGTACATGAAAAGAGGTTCAATATTATTAATCACTAGAAATGAAATTAAAACTACAATGAAATACCACCATACACCTGTATTCGTTTGTTCAAGCTGCTGTGACAGAATACCACAGATTGAGTTGCTTAAACAACAGAAACTTGTTTTCTCACAGTTCTGGGTACTGGCAGGCTGGTTTTTGGTGAGATCTCTCTTCCTGGCTTGCAGATGGCTGCATATCACTGTGTCGCTTGGCTTTTCCTCTGCACACATGTACTCCTGGTATCTCTTACTTTTCTTCTAAGGACACCAGTCCTTATTGACCTCATTTAGGCTCAATTACCTCCTTAAAGGCTCTGTCTCTAAAATAGTCACATTTGGGGTTAGGGCTTTAACATATAAATTTGGGGGTGGGGTGGCACAATTCAGTTCGTAATAATAACTATTAGAAGGGTTAAAATTATTTTTTAAATGATGATAGCAAATGTTGGCCAGGATACAGAGTAACTTGGACTCTCATACATTGCTGGTGGGAATGCAAACTGTACAGCCATTTTAGAAAACAGTTTGGCAGTTTCTTATAAAGTTAAACATGCCCCTAACATATATCCCAGCAATTCCACCCCTAGATGTTTACACAAGAGAAATGAAAACATATGTCCATACAAAGACTTCTGGTGCATATTTGTAGGAGCTTTATTTATATTGCCCTAAATTGGAAACAATTCAAATGTCTATCAGCTATTGAATAGAAAAAAAAAATTATGATATATCCATACTAGAAATACTATTTAGCAACATACAAGAACGCATTGGCTTATTCATTCACCTATTGATCAACATTTGGGTTGGATCGTGTTCTGAGCTATTACGAATAAATTTGCTGTAATTATTCTGGATCAAGTCCTCATGTACCTACCTATATGTTTTCATTTTCTTTGACTCAAAATGGAGGAATGGAATTTTGGGGTTGTACTATTAGTATATTTAACTTTATAACAAACTGCCAAACTGTTTCCCAAAATCACCACACCGTTTGCATTCCCCCCAGCAATCCTTGAGTCCCAGTTGCTTTACATTCTCTCCAACACTTGATGTTTTAAGTCTTTGAAATTTTACCTACTCTAATGGATGGGAAGTGGTATTTTGTTGTTGCAATCTGCTTTTCCCTGATGACTTATGGTGTTGAACATTTTTTTCAGTTCTTTTTTTTTTTTTTAATGGACTTTTTTAAAAGCAGTTTTAGGCTCACAGCCTTCCCTGGACTCTCAGCATCTTTTCCTATCTCTAATAGTTTGAATTTCTAAGGCTCTGCTCTAGGCCCTCATCTCTCTACAGTCTTTTCAGATCAAGCTCCTTTACTGTGTGGGCTTCAGATATATCTAGAGGCTAATGGTTTTATAGGTGTTTCATGGTAATATTCAATAAACAAAATGTCATCTCTGCTACTACATTGTACTTCTGAAACAGGAAGAGTGCTCACTTTAGAATCCCCACGTTGCCTAGCAAAGGACAGGCAACATTCGCTCAGCACATGAAGTTGAACAGTGTATACTTTCTACCTTCAATGTGTGACATTATACTATTGAAAAATACCAGGGTGTCAAAAAAAAAAAGTACACAGGTGGACACTTTGGTCAACATTGCTCAGGCAGTAGTTCACCGTAATCAGAAGTGTCTGGACGCTGATGGTAACCACTTTAAGCACCTCTTGTAGTTGCAGAAGTCAAACATGACTTGTATTCATCTTTTGTTATCTGTATATATTGAGTATTACAATTTTAATAGTTTTCCTTTCTTAAAATGTGTATAATTTTTTGGCACCCTCAGGATAATTGATCCATTATAAGAAAATGAATAATATACAGGTAGCAAAAAGTATGAGCTAAATAATTGTATGATAAATGCTTTGAGAATAAGAAGACTGCAGATGGGGTGTTCAATGAAAGTTCTAGGTGAAAACACTTGCACGTCGGATTAGAGGGTTAAGTGCAATTTCAACAGGCAAAGAGGAGAGAGCAGTTGTATTCTAGGCACAGGGATGCAGTGTGTGTGTTTAGCATTACAGAGCAGTGAGTAAGTGAGGAATATAATAGTACCTCTCCTCTGAACTTTAGAGATCCTGTCCCATCCCCTTGTTCAGCTAAACTACAGAATAACTTTGTCAGGTTGGCAGAGTAAGCTCTACTATCTCCATTTTCCAGGTGGGCTACAGTGGAGTCACATGGCAGGTGAAAGGCAGAACCAGGACTGCAACCTGCTCTCTTTAGTCTTCTTCCTAAAACTACTTATCACTCCGGGGCATCTGTGGAAATGGAAGTCCATAAACTTGGATGTTTTTTTCCCCCAGCTTAAGATCAGTTTGCTCTTGAAAAACTTGTGTTTAATAAGAAAGTCAAGTTAATTGCATAAATGGAAAAGGGTTATATAGTGAAAAACATACTAATAATTTGCTACAATAGCCACTTTTATTCCTAACATTTTTCAGATCTGTCATAATTTGCTGATAAGAATGACAATTTCCAATTTAATTATTTTAATTATCTTTCTAAGCTTCTTACATTCCATTTACACATAATTGTGACTGCAGGGCTATAGCTTACACTTCCACTGTATTTAACCAGGATGAAATTTCAAATTAGTTTCCTTTGTAGCTGCATGTCAAATAGATGTAAAGTAATAGCACTGAGCCAGCACACAAATAGTAGAACTTGAGATGAGGAGAGAAAAAGTGAATTCCACAGTGTCACATGACATGGTCAAGAAATAAGGTTTATTTGGGAAGGGTCAACAAAAGGAGATGGGTAAACTTCAAGCCCACAAAACCTAGATCCACTTCTTCCTAGAGACTTTGGGACCCATGAGAAATTGTAAACCTTCCGCTAGGTAGAAGAAGTCACCAGCTGTTGGGTAGTTGAGTTCAATTGCAGTCATAGCCACTGGGACATGGAGCTGCCTATTGTCTGGGAAACCTCCAATGAGTTCTCTGGTCCTCTTTTGAACAATTCTGCTCCTTACATGCAGTACTGAAAAAAAAAAAAATCTGTCTCTCAGCAGTTTATTAAACTATTTAAACATTCAAATCAAATTTTAGAAATGTAAATTTTAGCCATTAAATTAAACAAATAGAAAAAGAAAGCAAAAGAACACACACACACACACACACACACACAATAGCATGTTCTTCTTTTTCAACCAAAGCTGTACCTAAAATTGATGAACTTTCGATCCATATTATGTCAGTGAGAATATCTTGGTGTCCTTGACAATGACTTAAGAAAAGATTAGTTGAGGTTACTAAAAATTAATCTTTGACTTACTAAAGTTAAAATTTTAATACCTTTTTCTTAAACTCTTAACTTCACTTATAAATCAACTTATTAATTTATAAATCTCAAACATTTTAACAATTACTTTTAAGAGGCCTTTGATTACTATCTGGTGCCGTTTACACTTTTGATTTACTCTTTGTCTGATTGGCAAAATTTCCCAAGTGTTTAAATAACTCATAAATTTAGGAAATTAAATATGTACACATATTTATATTGAATCTCAAGTTACTTAAAAAATTGTAATACTATTGATAAACCTAATAACATTGTCTTACGCCTTTCAACGTATCTTATGCCTTAAAATTGCAAGCCTAAATCAATGAAACATTTTATATTGGAATCATAAGGATAATCTGTAAAATATTAAAAGTGTCAAACTCCTTAAAGCATGAAAACAAAAACCATTAAAATATACCAAGGATAAACAGCTTATTCCTGAGCCTGCCATAAAAATATTAACACTATGACTTTGTTTTGCTTCATCATCTTGTCAGGGCCCAGATGGCATATTGATTATTTTGAACTAAAATCACCTGACGAGCAGGAAGAGCTCTCTGACTCTCCTCGGTCCTCTTAAAAGCAGGAAATAAATCTCCATGATAGGTGCCCCCCCACTCCTGAAGGCCTGAGAGATAACCTATCACAAGAGTTATAAAATCCAGAGTCAAAAAAGCGTGTATAAATGCCTTTACCAATTTACTACCCAAGCCCAAACTTTAAATTTCTCACTAACAAATCCCCAAACCTGCTTAGATTCCTTTCTAATGAGCACTAACTTCCTTCATTCTGTCAATTTCTCACCAATTTATTGTTTCTTTGTCTACAAAGTTATAAAAAGGTGCCAAGTTCATTGTGAGCGTCATTTCTTTGAGCCTCATTTTATGATCTGAGCATCATATTGCGATTTCCCAGTGTACTTAAATTAAATTGTTCTTTGCTTCTGCTAATCCAGTCTTGTGTTAATTTTATATCTAGTCCAGCCATAAGGACTAAAGAAGTGTAGAGTGGGGGAGTTCTCTCTTGCTCCTCAACAATCTTGATGTGTATTTCTTAATGGAATTCTGTATTCTCACCATGAAAGGACAATCATTTCTATATATATTGAAATGACATTCTAATAAATGTTAATACATTTGTCAGAATTTGGTCTATGACTTCCTTTATTGTAAGATACCAGTGACATCAAGTCTATTAAGAATTGGGGATGGAGAAGTGGAGAAATAGACCAGCCTACTTTTAATTGCTAGAAGCTACCAATATTTACAAAAATATTCTGAAAATTGCTAACTGGCTAAATTAATTTAAGTCATCTTGAAACACGTCTTTCAACCCCTAACACAGTGCCTGGCACATAAGAGATTATCAGTAAATAGTTGTTTGATAAATCAGTTCTTAAAGTATTATATGACCGTACAACCCTGTTTTACTTTTCTTAAAGATGTTATAAATCTAACAGCACAACATTCTGTTCATAGATCCCACTCTGATCACAAATTCAACATATTTCAGTCCCTAATTATTAAATCATTCTCCTTTTCCCTAAATGTTCCCACCATCCCCAAAATGTTCTCAAGCAACCTGTTTTAGTTTTTTATTGTTGCATAATAAACCACCCCAATAATTTAGTGTCTGTTAAGACCAGGAATTTATTTGTTTATGATTATGCAGTTTGTTGCAGGGCTCGGTGACAATGGCTTATTGTTTTTTCATGTAGTATCAGCTGAAATCATTCATGCACCTGGAAGCTAAGATGGGCTGAAATATCCAGCATAGTTTCCCTCATGTCTGGGACCTTTGCAGGAAGCACTGGAAGCCAACAAAAACTTGAAGTCCCTTCTCTCTCACTACTCAGTAATCTAGCCCAAGCTATTTATAAGGCAGCTGGAGCCCCCCCAAAAGCAGAAACTTCCTAAGGTCTGTGGTTGGATATTCTAAAATGTCACTTCTAACATATTATGTAGGACAAAGCAAGTCATGATCCATCCCAAATTCTTGGGGGTGGGGAAATAGGTTCTACATTTTGATTGGTGGAGGGACATGCAGAGCAGAAAGGGAGGAATTGTTGACAGCTATCTTTAGAAACAATCCACCACAGTCCATCCTTCAGAATTTATCTCCTTCCCGCATGCAAAATGCATTCATCTCCCCCATTGCCTTTAAATGTCATCGCATTACTCTGCTGGCTCAAAATCCAAGATCTTGTCATCTGTATTAGGTCCAGATGTAGATGAGGTTCCTCAGATCCAGTTCATCTTGATCTGGAGATGTGTAAGTTAAAAACACCTGTCATCCCACCCTCGACCATACCCAGTATACATTGCTGAGAAATGGGTAGGATAACTGCAACAAAAACCAAAGTTCCAAAAGTAGGAAATGAATGACACACAGTAGTTACTGGTCTATAGCAGTCTGAAATCTGGCCAGTGCATGTGGCCCTTTCCCCAAACTCAAGAGACCGGTCCCAATTCTGTTCTCTGGATTTTCCAAATTCATTGTTCTATTTATTCTTGGTTTTGGCCTCTGTGGGATTTTTGCTCTACCTAAGTTATCATTCCTTTTCTGTAAGAGATTCTTACTGCCTGCTTTCTGCCATAAGAAGTTAGGGAGCCAGGGGGCCAGCCCAGTGGCTTAGGTGGTTGGAGCTCCATGCTCCTAACTCCGAAGGCTGCCGGTTTGTTTCCCACAGGGGCCAGTGGGCTCTCAACCACAAGGTTGCCAATTAGACTTCTCGACTCCCACAAGGGATGGTGGGCTGCACTCCCTGCAACTAACAACGGCAGCTGGACCTGGAGCTGAGCTGCGCCCTCCACAACTAAGATTGAAAGAACAACTTGACTTTGAAAAAGTCCTGGAAGTACATTGTTCCCCAATAAGGTCCTGTTCCCCTTCCCCAATAAAATCTTTAAAAAAGAAAAAGAAGTTGGGCGGCCAGAGGCTAGGCTGTCTGTATCTCTTAGTGTAAAACATTGCTTTTACCAGGACAATTCTCTTAACAACTTTGGAAGTTTTAAATAACTCTTTTTGGGGTTCACTCCATGTTTCAAAGCCATATTGATAATTTTTTGTTCAAGACAGCCCTCTCTCTATTTGGAGTATGTTAGGCTGCTATGGGGCAAAGGCCTTATAATTCTTAGACGTCCTTCTGTGTAATTGTAAGGCTCCACAAGACACTTCCATAAATGGTTCTGTGGCCTTAACTAAAGGTCTTACAGCTGCACTCTTGACTTGATCTTGACTGTGTTTTACTGGCCGAATTTTGGATTTTTAACTTTAACTTAAGGATATTTCTTGCTTTGAGAATTTTTTGCTTAGTGGTAAGACTGACCTAGGTCTCTATATATCCTCTAAATTCCACTTGAAAATGGAACAATCCCTTTATTTACCCTCATCTTCCTCTTGTAATACCTGATCATATGTTGTTGCTAACAGACACCAACTGATGCTTTAAATGTTCTGTCTGGAAATCTCCGTAAAGAAATCTGTGTGCTCATTGACTACTTTTTCTCTTTCAAGTTACTACAGATGGCAGCCTTGCTAAGTGTTTTGCCACTACATACTTTTGATTCCCCTTTCCTAGTTTCCAATAATAATTTCCTCACTGCCTTTCCAGCCTCTCCTAACAGTCTCCTTGTGTTCTTCTATTCTCTGCTCGCCACCTAGTCCAAAAGCCAATGCTACGTTTTTTAAGATTTTTGTTTTGACTAAACTTCATGCCCAGTACCAATTTCTCTCTGAATTATCTATTACTGAGTACCAAACTATCCCAAAACTTAATGGCTTAAAATAACAACTGTTTGTAATTTCTCATGATTCTTTGAGTTGGCTAAGTTCAGTTGATTGATGTTGACTAGGGTTACTCATATAGCTACATTCAGCTGGGGGCTTAGCTAGGGCCAAAATGTTCAAGATGACTCCTTTAAGTAAAGGCCCATATAAATTGCACAATACCACTTTGGCCGTATTTCATTGGTCAAAACGAGTCACAAGGCAATCTGAATGAAAGGAGTAGCATATGTTGTACAGCATGAAGAAGAATTGACAGCGGTCACTTTTGGAGATTAAGATTATGCATCCAATTTCCCTACTCCAAGCAATTCTCTGACACCAGCTGGGTGTCCTGCAACTTATCTCAAATTCATTTCTGATACTGTCTACCTGGAGACAGCATCAAATTCCACAGCTTAAGGGCTTAGTCCCACAAGACTGCTCCCACCCCATTTCAGATGCCAATCTCAAGTCTAGTTTGTCATCTGTGCTTCTGACCAATCAGCTATAAATCTGAAGTTCCCTTGATCCCCTTCTCAGGTTCAGTTAATTTTCTAGGGTGGCTCACAGAACTCAGTGAAACACTTACTTACATTTATTAAAGGATACAGATGAACAACCAGATGAAATACATAATGCGAGGTCTGAGAGGGTCTCAAACACAGGAGCTTCTATCCCTGTGGAGTTGGAGTATGTCATCCTGCTGGAACATGGATGAGTTCACCAACCTGGAAACTCTCTGAACCCCATACTGGGATTTTATGGAGGTTTCCTCACATAGGCATGATCAGTTATTAAGTCCCTTCTCAGCCCTTCTCCTGGGGTGTAGGGTGTGAAACTGAAAATTCCTGAGCTTCTAATCATGGCTTGGTCTTCCTGGTAACCAGCCCCCCATTCAGAGCCATCCAGGAGCCCACCCAGAGTCACCTCATTTGAACAAAATATGCTCCAAGTACTTTTATCATAGAGGAATTTACAAGGGTTTCAGGAGCTCTATGACAGCAATGGGACAAAGACCAAATATGTTTCTTATTATAAATTACAATATCACAAAGATTATTTCTCAGACCCCTCACAACTTACTTGTTTTTCTTGATTGTACTATTCAAGAAGTCACATAGCCTTATGTGCAGAAAATCTTGGATTTATCCATCTCCTTTTAACCTAATCTAGTTATTTATTATCTTCTGTGAATAATTTCTGTAAATTAGCTTTTAAATATGTTCTTTTATTTCTATTTTCTTAACTTCCACCCTCTATAATGTTTTATTTCTTAGGAAAAAATGTCTGAATGTTAATATGTGTTAAATCTGGCTTATCTATATGTAGTTAGTTGTAATATTGTTCATGGTACTCTTCTATATGTTGATAAAGACTAACTGGAACTTTAAGCAAACAATCAATCAGTCAGGAGGGCCTGTGAGTGCAGTTAGGGCTTATGGAAGGTCTTCCATTCTACATAATCACAAGAACCCTACATGTGAGAACTCTACACAGGAGAACCCTGCAAGAAGAACTCTGTAATAAAGTATTACAGTTCTAACCTTCACTTACAATCCTTTCCCCTTCTATAAATACCCCTCCATCTTGGCATGCAGGCCAAAGTGTGCACATGGCTTGCCATGTCTACATGCACTGGGTTACAACCTTTTTTTTCTCACAAATAAATCCCTTTTGGTGACGAAACACCTAGTTGATACCATTATTTATTTATTTATTTTTAAGATTTTATTGGGGAAGGGGAACAGGACTTTATTGGGGAACAGTTTGTACTTCCAGGGCTTTTTCCAAGTCAAGTTGTTGTCCTTTTACTCTTAGTTGTGGAGGGCGCAGCTCAGCTCCAGGTCCAGTTGCTGTTGTTAGTTGCAGGAGATGCAGCCCACCATCCCTGTGGGAGTCGAGGAATCGAACTAGCAACCTTGTGGTTGAGAGCCCACTGGCCCATGTGGGAATAGAACCGGCAGCCTTCAGCGTTAGGAGCACAGAGCTCCAACAACCTGAGCCACCGGGCAAACCCGATATCATTATTATTATTTCTTTTTAAGTTAAAGTTTACTTAATTAAAGTTTATTAAAAGTTTATTAAAAGTACAATTAAAGTTTATTTAATTGTACGCCATAGGTTTCAGGCGTACAATTCTGTAATACATCATTTATATATCACATTGTGTACTCACCACCCAGAATCAGTTCTCCTTCCATCACCATATATTTGATCGCTTTTACTCCCATCTACACCTCCCTCCCCGCCACCCTCTGGTAACCACTAAACTATTGTCTGTGTCTATGAGTTTTTGTTTCTTCATTTGTTTGCCTTGTTCCTTTGTTGTTTTCAGTTTTATATACCACATATCAGGGAAATCATATGGTTCTCTAGTCGATATTATTTTTCAGTCAACAATGTCCTCACTATTTCATTTTTTAAAAGTTAGGGTTGTTTGCTTGATGTGACTAAAATAAAATGTTTGATTATGGAGAGGGCAATAATAGTTCCTCCTAAGACCATAAAGCTACAGTTATTTATACAATAGTTCTAATATTGACATATGATTTCAGTTTATATGGAAATGTACTCTGTTTTAGGACTGCCTCTTTAGTTTCATTCATTTCCATATCAAAAGGGTATGTCTTCAGAGTGTGTATTCTTGGGAACCCTCATGGTTGCTAGGTAGACCAATAACAGCCTTAAGAGTCCCAGTTGTCCCTGACAGTTACTAAGCTATAAAGAACCAAAGAGCAGTAGGGGAAGAACTCATGTGTTCTGACCAAATTAGAGTTTTAGCCTAATATTCAGACACATAAAACATTACATTAAAGCCCCTGAAGAATCCAGGGAGATTTAGAATGCAGTCACTGCTCTCAAATAAGTTCCATTTTAGTTTATATACTTAAAATGTAACAAGAGTATGAAAATGAATGTTAAGTATGACAGGAATTCAGAGGTAGAAAAACATTTCTGTGATGTAAGAAGCTTGGTGAGATTTCAAGGGGGAAATGAGACCTGTGGTGGGAAATCAAGGGCGAGAACTACTCAGATAAGGAAGCAAGGTGAAAACTAAGTCAGGGTTAGGATGAGGAAGTCTGCAGCCATTGAGCAGACTATATGGATTTGAACACCTCTTGCTTTGTCCACTACAACCGACTCTAAATTATTTTCCCTTAATTTTAAAATACAAGCAACAGTATTTTACACATAGATAATTTTTCTAAAAGAAAGTAGAGGTATGGTGTACAAAATTAATTTAGAGCTGCATTTCCAGATAATTTCAAGGCAGTGGAAAGGATGGGAAACCCAACACTAGGTAAAAGTTTTATCTTGTTCAGGGGAAGGATACAAGTAATCCTTTATGTTGAAAAAGTATAAATGTATGTATCACTACCTACTTCTGTATTATTTGTTTGTCATGAGTTAGAACTATTAGTTCAGACAATCCTTTTCTCTACATTAATTTTATTTTAGGAGACATATTGCCAGTCTCTACCACTGGCCCTTCGGTGAATGAAGCCTGCCTTATTCATCCCAACAGCATTCTCTAATTTCATATCTCAGAGAGGAGGGTGAGGTTATCTCTAGAGAGAATATTTAGGATTTATTCTCTCCCAGAAGGCGTTGGGCTCCTTTAAGCAAATTGATTTACCTCTGCCCTACTGACCAGCTTTATATTCCAGGAAATCACAGTGACAGACTTGATGGAGTGATGAAAGATATCTGCTACATTCTCTCATTATAGGACATTACGTCTTCATTCAAGACCTCTGCCTGCCTGACATTTGCATGAAGAATAGGGCTACTCTAGTGATTCTTCAGGAAATAAATAACAAGCTTCTTGCAAACGATATCAAAAAATGTCCTGGTCTGCTACATGTAAAATATTGCCATGATACTTACTGCCTTTGTCATAGTAGAGGTCTCAAAATGTTAGCTTCTTTGTCTTCTCTCTTAATCTAGATGTCTCATGTATTAGGGTTCATTATGAATGTTTGAAAGCTTTCAGAATAAGATTAAAAGCAGTAGTTACATTGAAGGCAATTTTAAGCTTTTAGCTTTAAAGAATAAAGTTATCACCACTCCTGTTACTTTTCCCAATTTTGATCCAAGAGTCTTTTTTTCTTGAATCTTACATAGCTTATTTGCCATTCATGTAAATCAATAAGAACAATAGAATTAAGGAAAAGAGTGCTTGAAGTTAAATTCAAGAGTGAGGTACAAGAGCAAGAAGAGGAGTGAGGTGATGTAATAGAACACAATAATCAGTCTTTCTGACTCCATCCTGCTTGAGCCTGACATGTCAGTTAGCAACTTCTGCTTAGTCCTGCACATAGACATTGCTAATCATTAATGGAATCTAACCTGTAGCCTAGAAATGACTGAAATGACCTCATCTCAAAATTACCTCCCCAAAATTGCTAAGGAAGGTATGTACAAAAATAATGATTGTTTATCAAAAGATTCTAGGAACCTCGTGACTGAGATCACAGCAACTGGAGTTTGAAACGTCACCATTCCCCTTGGACCCTTACTGACATCCAGACGTCTGTGATCATCAGTCAGCTCCTGACCTCAAACCCCTCTCATTCCCCTGAATTCTGTACTTCCTCAAGATGGTTATTTAGAATGCTAATCTGCTATCTTCCTGCATTGTTGGCTTTCTGAATAAAGTTGCTTTCCTTGCCCGAACTCCTTGTTACTTGACTTATTAGCTGTCGTGTGGCACAATTACAGTGGAAAGTGGGAAAAAGCTACTAAAGAATCTTGGTATCAAGGAACAGTTGGATTTTTCACTTGAGACAGGAAGTGCAAGGTGGTATTCCTTTTAAGTATGCCAAATGTCAAGATGTCTTGATGCTGGTATTTATCATATATATATATATATTTTTAATCCTTGAACCTGGTAGAGAACAAAATTCAACTGAGTAAATTTAAGGATCAAATTGACTTTAATGATTCATGAATTGGGCAACGTCCCATTTAGCTATCGTGTTTCCCCAAAAATAAGACCTAGCCGGACAATCAGCTCTAATGCATCCTTTGGAGCAAAAATTAATATAAGACCCGGTCTTATATTATTAAGACCGGGTCTTATATTATAGTAAAATAAGACCCATTAATATTATATTATATTATATTACATTACATTACATTATATTATATCATAATATGTAAGACCCTGTCTTATATTATAGTAAAATAAGACCGGGTCTTATATTAATTTTTGCTCCAAAAGATGCATTAGAGCTGATTGTCTGGCTAGGTCTTATTTTTGGGAAAACAGTAATAGGAGCTCTGAGGAGTCATACAAAATGGAAGGCTTTTATAGGCGGAAGAGTGCAGGATAAGGAAAGAACAGATTACCTCATCTGTCTTTGGGATATGGAAGGGTCTTTTCGATGGATTACCTCACTACTGTTGAAAAGGAAATTACAGATTGACTGGTTTAAGATTACATTCCTGGAAGAGGCTAGAACCGCAATTAAGTCTTGGTTTATTGATATGGGGCCTAGCACAAGCGACTGTTTTATTTAAACCTGCTGTTTCTTCCTTTCTTCCTTTCTTCCTTCCTTCCTTCCTTCCTTCCTTCCTTCCTTCCTTCCTTCCTTCCTTCCTTCCTTCCTTAATTTCTTTCTTTCTTTCTTTCTTTCTTTCTTTCTTTCTTTCTTTCTTTCTTTCTTTCTTTCTTTCTTTCTTTCTACAGAAAATTTTCAGGTATCAGAAATTTAAATACTATTTTGGGTAAATCAAGATGTAAAATTAAAAAAAAATTTCATCGATAGAATATGAATTTGACAAAAAGAGAATTCTGAGATGTCCTAAATTAAATTACAGCAGGCCAGAGGGTAGAAGGAAGAGACAAGAAATGGTTAATCAGTTAACAACTGCTAACAAGACTGTTCACATTCCTGAATGTGCTATGGAAATTTGGATTAATTTCTCAGATCGTCTAACAGAGAATAGCCAGGCACCAGGAGACTCCAGAAGACTTCACTTATTGTTTACACAGGAATTTTCCAATCTGTTGCCCACAGCCAAACCACAGGAGTGGTCAGTTCTTCCTTGAGCACTGGGACTATCACAGAGCTGGCCTTGCTTTACCTTCTCCTACCTCCTTATCTAATGACAATGTAAATTCTTTTAAATTCTTTTATATCTTTCTACCACAATTTGTATAAAAACCAGTCCTTAACTCCAGGATGGCGGATGTGTTGCCTTTTCCCCCTGACGCTTGCTACCTGGGGTTTAGACTTTATTCCCCAGGACTTGTTAGCAGCGGCCTAATAAACCCTTTCTTTTAAAGGGTTTAAAAGAAAGGGTTTACCTTCAGCCTTGGAAGTGAAATTTTGTTTAAAAAAGCTTTATTTTTAAAGCTTAGAGCTTGAAATTGCCTTCATTGTAACTGCCGATTTCAATCTCATTATGAAAACTTTGAAACATTCACAAAGTAGAGAGACTAGTCTAATGAACCCTAAAACATGTGACACCCAGATTAAATAATTATCTGTATATTTCCCTGCTGGCTTTATCTACCTTCCTTTTGTTTAATTGCTAAAGTATTTTAAAATAAATCCAAGATCTCATGAGACTTTATCCACCTACTTATAATTCTACTGACTTTTAATTGAATTATTGATTAAGTAGTTAACAGAAAACAGGATATTACAGGAAGTATCTAGTGAGGTGCAAAGTGCAGCAATTAATCTTTTCTCATTTAATCAAAGAGAGCAGCAGGGCTCTAGTCATATCAATTATGTTTAGAAATGGAAATTTTTTTAAAAAGTCAAAAACAAGGAAGCAATTTAAAGTATTTTTAAGCCCTTACTTCTGTTTTCTTTCCTGTTGACATATTTCCTATTAACAACTGGCTATTCCAGCACTCTGGCCCCTCAATGTAACTAGGATACATGTAAAACATACTTGTGCAACTCAGCAAGAGATTGGCACAATCCTAGGACATAGTTCTGTGGAGGAGGAAAAGTAATTTTCCTTTTACCTTTCTAAATTATTTTGGCTGGCCTAATAGTCAAATTGACATGAGACAGATTAACAGGAGAAAATGACAAAATTTATTATGTATATATGGGGGTTGCATAAGAATATGAGACCTGGGGACAAATTGGGCAGTTGAGGCTTATATGTCACCTTGAGCTAAGAAGAAGGGGGGTTTGTAGATTGAGACTTCAAAGGGCAGGAAGGCAATTCACAGGGATATGAAAAAGCAAATGTTTGATAAACAAATGCTTGCTGGGCCACCTTTAACAATGGGACACAGAGAGGACTTTGATCAAACTGGCCTTGGTATTTTCCTTTCTGCCTACCACACATTAGTTCATATTAAACTGTAGTTATCTGTGACGCTAGCTCCCTTCCTGCGGCAGTTCCTCTCTCTAAATTCTTTTAGGCGGTTAGAAGTTCAAACATGTTTCCTGAGTCTTTCATTTCCTGAAAACAAACAGCTTAAAATAATATCCCAGAAGGCATGTTTTTGGGGTGGCAGATTCTGCTCACCCCTCAGTTCCAATAGAAGTTTTCGTTTTTACAGTGTGGGGGTAGAGACAATAAATTTTCTTCCCCATTTCTCAGTTCTTGCTAGAGTAATAATCAAGTTAACATGAGAGAGGTTAGCAGGAGAAAATGACCAAATGTATTACATGTGTACATGTGGGGGTTTATAAGAATGTGAGCCTGGAGGACACAGGGGACAACTGGGACTTACACACCACTTTGGACTAAGGAGAGTGGGACAGGGGTTTAGGATTGCAAAGGGAAAGCAAATCACAGGTAGATGAGAAAGAGCAAATATATGCTAAACAAATCCTTGTTGAGTCACCCATTAACAGTGGGGACACGGGGTGTCCAACAAACAGGCTTGCCTGGATCCTTGCTGTTTGCCACTCAACTCACATGGGCTAAGGTAAATAGTTAAGGTGAATAGCTCAATAGAATAGCTCCCTTCCTTCAAGCAGGTTTTTCTACTCCTTTAGGCAGGTAAGGGGGACTATCAAAGGTTCTTTCTTTCCAAGTCTGAGTCTTTCATTTCTCAAAAATAATCAGCTTAAAGCAATCAATATCCCATAAGGCATATTTTGAGGTGGCCAACTCTGGTCCCCCTCAAAAGCCAAATGTTGGCCCTCTGTCTAGGAGGTCTTTCTAGTCCTTTATATTATAATGATTCCATTTATGTTGCAATTATGGTAACTGTATTTATCAGTATTTTAAAATAATTTTTCTTAGTTTCAGTGAAAAAACAGACAAATTACCCAATGTTGATGAACATATACATGATGGATTTCTGGGGGGAGTATGCATAAGTTGATACATGTAAACAAAAAACTAGTTTGATAATAATAGTTTGATAACTTAAATACCAAGTTTCAACACTTGGAACTTGATACCAAGTTTTAACATTGGGTAGCTTACACTCTGTTAGCCTGTTCATAATTGAACAGGATAAAAAATTCTTAAAGTGAAATGACTCTCCCTCTGCCAAAAAAGAGAAAGCTGACTTTTGTTTTTTTCTGTTCCAGCCTCCCACCTTTTTCTTCCAGAAAAAAAGTCACTCCCCCAGATTGGATTGATGACCTTTTGAGATGCAAAATTCATGATTGAGTGGAAAGAAGAGAAAAGCTAACTGACATAGGTTTATTTTAAAAATAACTGACAGAAGGCTGGCCTGGTGGCTCAGGCGGTTAGAGCTCCATGCTCCTAACTCCGAAGGCTGCCGGTTCGGAGCCTTCCCACATGGGCCAGTGGCCTCTAAACCACGATGTTGCCAGTTCAATTCCTCGAGTCCCTCAAGGGATAGTGGGCTCCGCCCTCTGCAACTAAGATTAAACATGGCACCTTGAGCTGAGCTGTCCGATGGCTCAGTTGGTTGGCGCGCGTCCTCTCAACCACAAGGTTGCCGGTTCGACTTCCGCAAGGGATGGTGGGCTCCGTGCGCCTGCTGCAACTAGCAACGGCAACTGGACCTGGAGCTGAGCTGCACCCTCCACAACTAAGATTGAAAGGACAACAACTTGACTTGGAAAAAAGTCCTGGAAGTAACACTGTTCCCCGATAAAGTCCTGTTCCCCATCCCCAATAAAATCTTTAAAAAAAAAACTGACAAAGATAGGGTAGAGATAAAGGGTAAGAGAAAAAGGAAAGAAAATAGTGGAGTGCAATGTGTAAATAAGAGACTCCCAAGTGACGTATGATGTAGGCTTATAGAATATTGAAAAGGAGAAAAAAAGAGATGTGGGAAGTATTACTGCAGTATATGAATAGGAATTTATTAACAACTGTAGAGGAGAGCCAAGTAAATTATTAGAATTAAAATATAGTTTGACTATTAGAACTGTACTTCTTTGAGAGTGTTTCCATATATCAACCAATCTTTTTCTATACTGGTACACATTATTTGAAAACATCTTTTTGATGACACATAGGATATTATCAAGTTAATAAATTTTAGCTAATGTATCATTCTTCTATAATTGGATTTATATTATTTCCATTTTTCTACTATTTAAAAACCACTGTGATGAATATATTTGTATTCACAGCTTCTTATTTAAGAATATTTCACTAGGATAGATGCACAGAAGTAGAATTACAGGATGAAAGTGAAAAATGTTTTATATTGTCAAATTGGTTTTCTGTTTGAATGTATCAACTTATACATACTCCCACCAGAAACATAGGAGAATACACACCATAGATACCTCATCATATACATCTTCATCAATACAGGGTGTTTGATTTCTTAGTGTCTTTTTTTTATGGGATAGTTTTTCTGATTTTTTATATGCTTGCCAAATTGTAGATTGGTCAAAACTTTCCTATTCTCATAAGAAAAGAGTGACTATCATCTTATCATCTTAAATTGCTTTGCATTTACCTCTTAAAATAATCTTTGAGAATCATAGCTTAAGATTTTTTTTTTTTTAAGGGAGAGCACAGCTCATAGTGGCCCATGCAGGGATCAAACCGATAACTTTGGTGCTACCAGTACCACACTCCAACCAAATGAGCTAACCAGCCATCCCCCCTTATGATTTTTCCATTCTGTTCTTCTTTCCCTTCCCCTCCCTCCCTTCCTCTTTTTCTTGCCTCCCTCTCTCTCATTTTTGGTAAAGCTGTTTTATATTTATTTTGGAATATATTTAAAATATATTTTAAAAGAACAAATACATTTAAATATTTAAAAAGAACAAAAAGAAACTCTCTACTCTGGTAATGTTAATCTTGAGCATTTATAGCAATGGGAAGGGACTTCATTTGCTCGTAAAGTCTCCCTGTCCCATTTCATTTATCTTATTTGTGCCTCAAAGCAATAAAAAAGGATCTAATCTATTCTGTACAAAGTGTGCAGGACACTGGCTGAGATAGAGTGATGTTCAATAAATGTTAGTTGTATATTCCTAACTAACATATTACTTTAGCTTCCAGGAGGCACAGATATAATCAGCTTAGATTTTCTGGTTGTATTTATCCATATACTCATTAAAAAAATATTATTCTTTTGTTTTTATTTTAATAACATAAGTTAATAGCAATCCTATAAAGTTCTTATTTGAACTTAGTTCAGTGGAACTATCTCCTTTCCTTGATTAAAATACTACTCATCTATGTGTGGAAAACATAGGTGTGTATCAAAAGAAAGAAAATTCTTTAATTGCTTAAATTGTAAAATAATAGCTCAGGTTTTTTGGCCAGAAAACAAAAGATAAACAAAACAGACATAAATGACTAGATTGTTACTAAGCTAGGTTTTCCCTTAACACCACTCCTGAAAATATTTCATCTTTATTTGAGGAAATTTTATGTTTATATTAGACACTTTACCCAAGTCAACAGATGAGAAGATACCTGTAGCCAAACTTGAAAACCTGAGAAATAACCGTATTAATACCAATGTTACTTTAGTTAGATCTAAGAAGTATAGCATCACATAAAGAATCTGAACAAAACAATATTAAATTTGCTTTTTTAATAGATTTTTTAAAAAAAAATTCATCACTGCATCACTATGTTTATTTCTTTAAGGAACATTTCCATGCACATATTTAAGTATGTATCAGGTTGCAAGTTCCATTTTTATGAGAAATGAATCACAAAACAAACTGATTCAAATGAACGCTTTACAAACCTAACTGCCCCACATTTGAAGCTGGAATAGTTACACAACAAAAGGAAAATGTTGAGAGAATATCTCAGTGAATGGAAGTCAACTCACAAGCAGTAGAGTTATTCTGACAGCATAAAAGTGTGAAGGATTTCCCATTTCCGAAAACATTTATTAGTCTAGTTAGTTATTTCAGAATCATCATGTGCTTTATATTTGCAATCCAGGTAGTTAATGAGTTACTTGAGGAAGTTAAACACTCATGTAGAATTGCAAGCCTTGGGTCATATTCCACCATGTAGCCCATGATCACATTACTGGGGAATTCAAATCTCTTAGAACTGTTCATTGACCTCACAGTAATAAATTCATCATAGCCTGAAGTAAACAGAGTGATCTTTAAAAAGCCAACACAATTTAGATGCTTTTCGTAATTTTAACAGCTATGTTAGTGTCAGCAATTTGGGGAGCAATAAAGTCAGTTATCAGCTTTGTGAGGTAAATCTCCTGTAACATTATGAAAAAAGGCCTCAATAACCTAGCACATTCAATACTTCATGTTTAGGAACATCAATGACTTTTTCAAAATGAGCTATTTATCCAAAACCTAGCTTCAGCTTTTCAATGATAAGAAATATATGAGCCGTATGTGACTTACTTAATTCATTAATTCAATCATTTCTTCTTAAAGAAGACACTACCATGTGTCAGGTACTGTGCTAGGTAAGGGGTACAAAAGCAAATGGAATGTAGTTCTTATCCTTAATTTCTGAGGACCCTCCATACTGGTTTCCACAGTGGTTTTATTAATTTACATTCCCACCAACAGTGCACAGTGTTCCCTTTTCTCCACATCCTCACCAGCATTTGTTATCGTTTGTTTTTTTTTTTTAATGATTTTATTGGGGAAGGGAAACAGGACTTTATTGGGGAACAGTGTGTACTTCCAGGACTTTTTTTCCAAGTCAAGTTGTTGTCCTTTCACTCTTAATTGTGGAGGGCGCAGCTCAGCTCCAGGTCCAGTTGCTGTTGCCAGTTGCAGGGGGTGCAGCCCACCATCTGTTGTGGGACTCAAGGAATTGAACTGACTGTGGTTGAGAGCCCACTGGCCCATGTGGGAATCGAACTGGCAGCCTTCGGAGTTAGGAGAATGGAGCTCTAACCTCCTGAGCCACCGGACCAGCCCCCTGTTATCCTTTGATGACAGCAATTCTAACAGGTGAGAGTTGATATCTCATTGTGGTTTTGCTTTGCATTTCCCTGATGATTAGTGATGTTGAATACCATCTCTTGTATCTGTCGTCCCTTTGTATGTCTTTTTTGGAAAAATGTCTTTGCAGGTCTTTTGCCCATTTTGTAATCAGTTTATTTTGGCTTTTGTTTGTTTGCTATTGAGTTGTTTGAATTCCTAACATATTTTGGATATTAATTCCTTATCAGATATATACTTTGCAAATATTTTTCTTCCATTCCAAGGTATTTTACCTTTCACTTTGTTGATCTCTATGGGTCCTGAAATATGAATAGGAGCTTTTTTCAGGCACAAACTGAAGGAGGGACATACTTCAGGTTTCTGCTGTTTTGATTATAAATCATTAATCACAATTCACAAGTGATATTTCTAGCATAAAAAAATTAAATGAACAAAGAATCAGTTTTGGTACACTATTTGCTACTAATGTTAATACCAGGTGATTCACATATATTATAAATTATTTTCTTCTGAAATATCTTATAGGTTCTTAAAATCTTTAAGGCCTCTAAAAGTTTTCAAAGCTCTTTTCCAGAAAAATATACATATAGTTTAATAAGCACTCTCCCTTTAATATAGTATAAACATAAAGTTTATATTTTTCTAAATGACATCAACTCTGCTATCAAATCCCCCTGACTCACCTCTTTATTTATCTTTTTGAAACTTTATTAGGTAACAATGTGTTTTTTCCAGGACTCATCAGCTCCAAGTCAAATCATTGTCCTTCAATCTAGTTGAGGAGGGTGCAGCTCTCTGGCCTTATGTAGGAATTGAACCGGCAACCTTGTTGTTAAGAGCACAGTGCTCTAACCAATTGAGCTAATCGGCTGCCCCTGACTCATCTCTTAATGACATCCTAGTCAGATCCCAGAGCTTTCCTGTCATATTCCAGTATTTAAAATTCAGCCTAGTTTGACTCACTTATGCTCACTCAGGTGGCACTCTTCTCCATGTTAGCCAGTTTGTTGCCTGAGGGACTTGCAATGAGAAGGAAAGCTCTTATCTTTTACTCTTTGTTAGACATCTTGACAGATAAATATGGTGGGATCTTTTTCAGTATAATTCTCTAATGAAATATAGACTCTGGACTATACTGTTTGTTTACAGAAAGTCAATGAACCCATTAACATTTTTATTATCTGCCATTATCAACTAAGGCTTTCAGTGATATATATTTCACTTGGACAAAGAATCAACATTTCACAATTTGAAGCATGTGGTTCACTCTTTATAACTTTACAACACTGTTTATTCAAGAAATATTTATTGATTCCCTACTCTGTGTCAGACACTGTTATATAGGTTAAACAATAGCAAAATAAAAAAATGGATTTTGTTTGGATATATTTTTTAAAAGGTATAAACATGGTCCTAGGTAGTCCAAACAGGTATTTTCTTTTTATTGATGCAAAATCTAAGTTGCTTCTAAGTTAGTGATGTTATTCTTATTTTACAATGAGAAAACTGAGTGTGAGTGGACATTCAACTAGCCTGATTTTCCTACCTGCTAAGTAAGCCTTGAGCTCGATTCAAAAGCCAGCTGAGCTAGACCAACTATCTGTGGAACCATTATATGAATTTGTGTCACCCTTATTAGCTTTGCAAGTTATTTCACCTTTCTTTGTGTCAGTTTCCTCATGTATAAAATGGAAATAACAACTGTAACTTTCTCATAAGTTTTGTGAGATCAATTAGGTTAAAATAAATAAAACAGAATAGTCTGGCACAGAGTACACATTATAAAAAAATCTTAACTAGGACAAGTCCAAATCCCTTATCAGAAACCCATGAGAACTCATGTATTTTGGAATTCAAAGTTTTTTCGATTTTAGAAATGTGCATGAGAGAATATAGAAAATTTTATATGACATTTTCATAAGAGTGTGGAAACCTCTTCATAAGCAAAGAAACGAGTATATCTGATTTACATGTAAATTCATACAAAGCAAGACAAGTGAGGACTATAAGTAGTTTTATTTCCGTTCAGGTCTGAATTTGTTACCCAGTTGTCTTTGGAAAATGTCAAAAAAAACCTTGGTTTTTAGAGAACTTAGGACTTGAAAATTTTGGTAAAGAGCCTATTATTAACAACTAATTTATATTACTTATCCCATAATGATCAGAATTATCTTTACTTAGGCGCTAGAATTTCAAATGGGATTCAAGGGAACATTTCCCATGTAAATTATCCCCACCAGTTAGTTGGCAGAATTAAACACACAGTGATGTTATTTGAAATAATCAATTTCATTTTATCTGCTTCACAAAAGGTCTCTTAATTGAGTTTCCATTTCAGAGGTCCAAAAGACATTTTAAATCATTATAAAATTTCTGCTGCCTCCCCAGTACAAAGCTTTTGATTCACATTTAGATTATATTTTATGCCATTAAGTTTCAAAATACATATAAAAGTTTCCCCCAAACTTAATCATTTTGGTTCTATAATCTGAAACAGTTTAAATCATAACTCATTCAGAATAGACTGAATTTTACTGCAGCTAAAATACAGTCCTCCAAATCTCCATGGCTTAAACATTAAAGGTTTCTTCTTATTCATTCTGATGAAAGTTCAGTGCAGACAGGTACACTCATTAGATTAAAGAAAAGTAGTTTGAAACATACTTTTGGGAAATCAGTGTGGCATCATGAATGAAATCTTATAGATAGCCTTTGACACAATAATTCTGTTTTTGGAATCTACCATAAGTCAGAAGTGAAAGTAAAGATACATGCACAAAGATGTTCCTCAGAATGTTAATTATAATACAGGAAAATTGGGACAAACTAAAAATCTACTGAGAATAGAGTGATTCAATAAATTATGGCAATTGCTGAAAGAAATTAGAGACAAATAAAAAATAAACACTGCATGTCTTCATGAATTGGAAGAATAAATATTGTTAAAGAGATAAAAATGTGAACTGCTGATTAGAATCATTTGTTTTTGACCAGCTGGAGAAAAAACAAGACCAAGAGAAAAGAAGGAAAAAAGAAAAAGAAAACATTGCAAATGAGGGAGAAGAGATATGATAGCTAATTTCGAAAGTAAAAAAATAAAAGTTGAGAAATTCATTATTTCTAAACTCAACATCATTTTGTTTAAAATTTCACTGTGTTTCAATAAGTTTATTTTTATGTGCTATGCTTATTACTGAATAGTCAGAAAAAACAGACAAGTATAAACAATCATGGTCTCTGTTAAAGCAATGATGTCTGTCTTCCTAATTACTTTTCTGTACATACACATATGTTTTAACCTGAAAACACATTATATACATTTTCTGGTCACCTTTTCATTTTGTTTTTCACTTCAATAGATACGTTTTGCATTATAATTTATTAATTGCATAAATTTATGCTACATGGGCATATCATAAATTACCTATGTTTTCCCTACTTTTGAGTATTTACATTACTGTCAAATTTACTGTTTCAAGTACCTCAGAGCAATATAATTAGCTGAAAACAAAGAAAAGCAAAAAAATCTGACCAAAATTTTTTAAAGATTGAGGAAATTGGTAAGTGGGGCATCATGTGAAAATGTTTTGGATTATGTTTTGGCCACTGTGTCATTTTGACCATCTGCTGTTTTTTTCACTTTTTTAAAAGTATTCATTTTTTTTCAGTTACAGTTGATATTCATATTATTTTATGTTAGTTTCAGGTGTACAGCACACTGGTTAGACATTTATATAACTTATGCAGTGATCCCCTTGATTAGTCTAGTACTAATCTGGCACTATATCGTGTTTCCCCGAAAATAAGACCTAGCTGGACCATCAGCTCTAATGCGTCTTTTGGAGCAAAAATTAATATAAGACCCGGTATTATATTATATTACATTACATTACATTATATCATATTAGACCCGGTATTTATTATATTATATTATATTATATTATATTATATTATATTATACCCAGTCTTACATTATATATGACCCGGTCTTATGTTAAAATAAGACGGGGTCTTATATTAATTTTTGTTCCAAAAAACACATTAGAGCTGATGGTCCAGCTAGGTCTTACTTTTGGGGAAACACGGTATGTAGTTGTTGCAACATTATTGACTATATTCTCTATACTGTACTTTACAACCCCATGGCTATTTTGTAACTACCAGTTTGAACTTCTTAATCCCTTCACCTTTTTTACACAGCTCCCCAACCCTGCCCCCCCCGCCCCCCCCCCCCCGCCCCTCTGGCAACCATGTTTATTCTCTGTATCTATGAGTCTGCTTCTATTTTGTTCCTTCCAGTTTTTTAGATTCCACATATAAGTGAGGTTATATAGTATTTGTCTTTCTCTGTCTGGCTTATTTCATTTAGCATAATACCCGCTAAGTCCATCCAAGTTGTCGCAAATGGTAAGACTTCCTTCTTTTTTATAGCCAATAATATTCCATTGTATATACATACCACATCTTCTTTATCCAGTCATCTATTGATGGGTACTTAGGCTGTTGCTTCTATATCTTGGCTGTTGTAAATAATGCTGCAATGAACACAGGGGTACATATTTCTTTTCGAATTAGTGTTTGGGATTTTTTTGGGTAAATACCCAGAAGTGGAATTACTCATTCATAAGGTAGTTATATTTTTAAATTTTTTGGAAACTCCATAATGGATCAATTGCTGTTTTGATTAAATTATATTTAACCAAATCATCTGAAGCTAATATTATTGATAGTTATTGGTGTGTAGAAAATAAAATACAGGATTTTTTCTTTATCCGTGTTAATATTTTATGGTTTTAGAAATAAGTATTATACTATAGGAAAAAAATCATGCATACTTTTATTCACAGGTAATTTATTTTTTGCTGCAACTGTCAATATACTTCAGAAAAAAATTTTTTCTACCCAACTAGTTATTGATGGTGCAGAAGAATTTCATTTACATTTGTATATTCTATTGTAGCTAAGGTAGCCTTGGCTGAACTGAGAGATTCATTTTATATTGCTGTGGGCTCCCACCTTCTTCTCCCTGAAGTATTTTTTTAAATGATAAACACAATGCTTATTTTCTCATTCCCTAAGTCATAAATTTACCTACAATTGTAAGTCCCAATTTTGCAGCAGCCCATCTTGTGCATATTGTTTTCATATCAATTATTTCCCAAATATTGTTCATGTATTTTTAATTTCCTTTTTGACTCAGTTTTTATTAGAAGAGTATTAATTTGCTTCTTAATGTTGGGTCCTTCTTTTCAAACAACATTTTCATTTTGTATGATTTGGTATATGTCCTGTTTTAACATTTATCATTTTGTGATCAACTCAAAATATAATTAACATTAAAAGAATCAATTTGAATCTATATAAATATGTAAGTTTTGCATTTCTTTTATGACTAATTAGGATAATTTATATTATTTGGGTTTTTTTCTTTTTTTCTTTTTTTTTTTTTTACCACTCTGCCTCTTTTCCTTTGCTTTCCCACTCAACCTTTTGTTTTTTCCATCTGAATGTCTGTGTACTGACCACCTCTGAAGTATTTGTTTCAGACATATGGTTTTGGGTTAAGAAAATCTACCTTTGTTTGGCTATTACCATTTCTGAGCAATAACTCTAAGCTGTGGAGATGGGTAGAAATTCCTGCTGGCTTTTGTAAAATGTCTCAGACTTGTTGCATATAAATATAATAAAAATGCCTTGGACTGATCCTTAAGTAACCCTGTTTTGCACTTTGTGGCAGCCATGGTACTGTTAACGATTTGGATAAGATATTCAGTCAATTTTCTCTATAATTTATAATATTGGATTCTAGACCATCTGGGCCTATTATGTTGACAAGAAGAAAGAAACGCGTCTTATCAAAGTCCAAATACATGAAATCAAATGTGTCCTCATTATCGCTAATGGCCTGACCCCATCATAAAAGCTAATTAATTAGTACAGTGGGCTTTGTCTTTTTTAAGCCACCAGGATATCTCCTCATTATACTTTAAGCTCTTCTGGGTGGTTATTACTGGACTGCTTGATAATCTGTTATCTCGTGGTTACCTATGCAGCCTGGTTTATCTCACTTTACAATTAATAGGGCTACATTCTGCCCATCTTCATTTAAAAAAAGAAAAACCTAGTATTTCATTGAACTCTTTAGCATCTTCAGAGTTTTCATATGCATAAATCCTGTAAAATAATGGTCAATCTCTCCACATCTGCTCTGGTTTTAGGAGACTTGCAGACATTATTACAGAGCCACCAGACACTATGTTACTCCTCATTTCTTGCTATTGTTCTATCTTTCAGGTCCGATTACTCAGGGCAGCTTTGATATATGTAATGGGAAGAAAAGAGAGTAACATGAGTAGACCTAGTGGATTACAAAGGACCGGAGAAAATAGGTCCTTGATATTCTTCTTATTATTCACCCAGAACATTCTCCTTTAGCCTTTGATAAACCTATCCCAAGGAAAGAAAAGAGAACCATCCTTAGGTTAGGTAGACCCCAAAGCCATAACTCAGTTCTGGACTTTGAAATCCCTTTATTGAACTCAGGTTTAAACATTGGAATAATTCTTCTTGATTAAGTTAAACAAGTCTTTTTTTAGCTTCTAGAACTATCTAACAATAATGGCACCATAGGTGCGTCTCATTTAATAATAGCTAATTATTATGTACCATTTCACTGAAGCCAGGTAAAAATTTAATAATAAGGGCTCAAACATACTTGTATCCCTACTAGGACCCGGCCTTATTCTGAAGATTTGATAATCATCTTTTTAAATCTTGGCATCACTGTTATTATCACTGTTTTGCAGATGAGAAAACTAGGGTTAAAAGAGTAAATTGCTCAAATTCAGGATTGTCTAACTAAATCCCTTTAATCCCCCTCATTCCCTCTTTAGTTTCTGTATAATATGCTTTAAAGAGCTAGAAAGCAAAATTGCATTTGTTGGAGCAAGATAGAGAAGAATCTGAAGTGCGACAAAGTGGCTCTTATTTGTGTGTTTATCCTATGCTTTAGGCACACAAGTGGTAAGCATTAGCCCTTTGTAGTTTGTGTTAGCCCTTTGCACACAGAATTGCTCTGAAATCCTTACTTCCAACTATCAAAATATTGTTTCAAACACTCCTTATGGAGGACCAAATAGACATAAGAATAGAGATATTAAACATTTAACTTAAGAATTGGTATTAAAGTAATTAGGTGCACTTGGGGAAAAGTTGGAGCGGTAATAAAACAATTAGAGTGCTCATTCAATTCAGTATTCCTTAAGAGTCTGAAAAAATTGTTTTAAATGATAATGCAGAACATATTTAGCTTGTCACCCATTTTATCATTTAACAAATAATTATTAAGTGCCTATTAAATACCAATCGTCAGCTAAATCCTAGGAAAAGCAGGTTTAAAAAACCCACAGCATTTAAGTGAGTTAAATATGTTTTCTCACCTTAGTGATTTTTTGCCACTGTAGTAGATAAAACTTAGACGAAATATTGGTTAGCTTTTATAAACTTTTAATTAACCCGAGTTATATAACAATAACAAGGACTGCTAAACTAGCTTTATCAAGTTCTATTAAAACTATAATCTCAGTATTATTCTTTAGTTAATCTGCTTTTCCTCACTGATTTAAAACTTTACCTTTATTGCATACTAAATACCCACATATATTTGGATATTTCTCTTTCATTTGATCTGTCTATTCCTGTTCCAGCCTCATAGTTTATGGCTTTATGATATGATTCAACATTTGGTAAGGTGTATCCCGTTTCATTACTCGTATAAGGATCTTTAAAAAGTTTTTTTGCCTTAAATATTTTAGATGGTTAAAATTAGAGATTATATGATATATTTCCCTGTTTGATTAAATCCATAACTGTAATTTACAATATACAAGACACTGTCTTGAGATCATGGAGGATATAAAGAGGAAAATGATAGGATCTTAGCTCTCAAGTAGTTAATTTATTTTATGAAATAGTTACAGCTTGATTCTAGGAATATGAAAAAGGGGCAAGCTAGAACAAGCACCAATAGACATGTTTTATTGACTTAAATACCAGGGGTGCCAAAAAAGTTTATACAAGTTGACACTTTGGTCAACGTTGCTCAGGCAGTAGTTTGCCATAATCAGAAGTGTCTGGACGCTGATGGTAACCACTTTGAGCACCTCTTGTGATTGCAGACGTCAAACATGACTTGTATTCATCTTTTGTTGTTGGTATTATCGAGTATTATAATTTTAATAGTTTTCTTTTCTTAAAATGTGTATACTTTTTTTGGCTATATATATACATATATATCAGTTAAGATACTTATAGACACAGTTATACTCTCTATATATACATATATGTG
The DNA here is from genome assembly GCF_964194185.1 of Rhinolophus hipposideros. Lineage (NCBI taxonomy): Eukaryota > Metazoa > Chordata > Mammalia > Chiroptera > Rhinolophidae > Rhinolophus > Rhinolophus hipposideros. The sequence goes on from NC_138055.1 coordinate 34,645,258, forward strand.
TATATATATGTATGTATTGTTAGATCTTATAACTGAGCACACTTGTCAGTAGCATGGCCCTTCTTAGATGTCTAATGGGTCAGGGCCATAGTTTTATAGACGGACAGCTTCCTTAGGCTATCTTAGAGCTGTCAAGTGCAGAACAGGTACGGCCTCATTTTTATGTAGCATCTCAGAGAATCTAAAGACTTAGAGGCTCTTCCTTTTTCCTTTCTTTTGAGAAATATAACTTAATCACAATGGAGTAAACTTTAGTTGCCAGAACATGCCTGTTCTTGAATGTCAGGTTTTCACAGGTGTTTGGATTTCAACTAGCTCTGATTCTCTGTGCATACAAGAGTGATTTTTAAACATGTTTTCAGTTTGGTGGATTATCTAGCTATTAGACATGCCCACATAATCCATTTCATAGAATATCTTCTGCAAAGTCTTTATGTTATTACTCTGGTAACTAACGTTGTAACTAAATTTATGACCAGAGCCTCTGGATTTATATTCAGTGATCTTTTCATTCTCTCATACAAAATGCTCATTATGTAACAAATTACAGACACTTTACTAGTCCTTTATGTATCACACAACCATTATGACCTACATCCACAAATGAAGTTGGCAAAAGGCAGAATTTATTAGGTGTTCTAACATGTATAAAAGAGAGAAGTAAATTTGGACTAGAAAAATTCCGATAGGCTCCATGAACATGATTGCTAGAGAGTTAAGCTCTGAAGAATGATTGGGATTTCAAGAAGCAGAGACAGGAGACCAGTCATTCCAGATATTGAAGAGTCTCGATGTCATGCTAACTACTGGAAGGGGAATAAAATGTATTGAACATTTTGATGATATATCTTAATAACTATCTTATGTCTTTTGGTCATGTTGCAAGGTGCTGGACAGTTTTAATGTCCTGTAGCTAAGGATTTGTTCCAAAGCCAAAGACAATTAATGTGCTGGTCTGTGGCCTAGGAAATGGTCATGCAGGAGAGTTCAGCATGATTAGAGTACAGCAGGTTCTTGAAGAACGTCGTTTCGTTCGACATTGTTTTGTTACAGCGTTGATGAGAAAGAGAAAATAAATTCCCTACTTTGGCCACTATCTGAGGAGTTTGCACATTCTCCATGTCTGCGTGGGTTTTCTCTGGGTGCTCTGGTTTTCTCTCACATCCTAAAGACGTGCACGTTAGGAGAACTGGAGTGTCTAAATTGCCCCAGTGTGAGTGAGCGTGGGTGTGTATGTGAGTGCATGCTGTGACGGAAGGGCAGTCCTGTCCATGGTTAGTTCTTGCTTTGTACCTGAGCAGCTGGGAATAGTTTCCAGCCACCTGTGACACTAAACTGGAATAAGTGGGTTGGAAAATTATTATCTTGTTTTCATCAATCTTTCTTAAATGTATATATAGCTCACATATATTTTGGTGCTTAATAGAAGTGTTTTGGGGTCTTTATTTAGAAGTTTGGTGATGTTTTGTGAGCAGAAATATGCTGTAGGAACTTCCTCTTGTTTACATTGATTAGCCTAAGGTAAATTGATTTCCTTGTACTTTGCTTACAGGTGCAATTTCCAAGAATATATGGATGTCAAGTGAGGACTAACTGTATACTAGTGCGATCAGTGCATACAACCCCTGACTGAGGGCTACTGTTGTATGAGACTGGCAGACTTTCAGGAGCTAACTAGGTGGGCTTAAGCATTTATTCATTGAGTAACTTTTATGTTTTAGGCACTATTCTAGGAAGCAGAAATGTGACAATAGACAAGATAGACTGTGGACTTTGCTGTCCTGGGGCTAACATTGTAGTGCAAAAGACAGATACCAGAAAAAGTAAATACACTGATTTCAAGAAAACTTATATAGTGATAATTGATATATATAGAACAGGTTCCAAATGATAAAGAGACACACAGAGAAACCAGTAGGCAGAAATCACAAGGACACAAAAGCAGAAAATTATAATAGAAGCGGAATAGAGAAGAAAAAAAAAGATGTAGAAAGAAGAGACAGAGAAGTTAACTGTTTGCAAACTAACCAGACTTTGTCTCCTGAATATATGCATAGATGCATATATTTCATTAGCCATCTTTATTCTGTTGTAGGATACTCCTACTGTATGTCTATCTATCTATCTATCTATCTATCTATCTATCTATCTATCTATCTATCTATCTGTCTATCTATCTAATTGCTTCCCTATTGAGGGACAGTTAGGTTGTTGTCAGTTTTGAGCTCTTATGAACAATACTGCAGAGTACATTCTTATACAGAATTTCTCACATACGTGTGGCACTTTTTTTAAAAAAATTAACATTTATTGAGGTGACAATGATTAGTAAAGTTACATAGGTTTCAAGTGTACAATTCTGTAATACATCATCTATATATCACATAGTGTGTTTACCACTCAGTCAGTTGTCCTTCCATCACTATATATTTGATCATGTTTATCCTGATCTACCATCTCCCTCCCCCCTGAGGCCCTCTGGTAACCACTAAAGTATTATGTGTCTATGAGTTTTTGTTTCTTTGTCTTGTTTCTTTGTTGTTTTCAGTTTTATATACCACATATCAGTGAAATCATATGGTTCTCGATTTTTTCTGTCTGACTTATTTCGCTTAGCATAATAATCTCAAGATCCATCCATATTGTTGCAAATGGTAAGGTGCATCCTATTTCATTACTTGTATAAGGATCATCTTTTCTTATGGCAGAATAGTATTCCATTGTGTTTATGTACCACATCTTCTTTATCCAATTATCTATCAAAGGACACTTTGGTTGTTTCCATGTCTTGGCCACTGTAAATAAAGCGGCAATGAACATTGGAGTACATATATCTTTATAGATAAATGTTTTCAGATTTTTTGGGTGTATACCCAGGAGAGGGATTGCTGGGTTATATACTAGTAATTCTATTCTGAATTGTTTGAGGAACCTGCCTTTCAGAGCGACCGCACCAACCTGCATTCCCACCAATAATATACAAGGGTTCCTTTTTCTCCACAACCTCTCCAACACTTGTTACTATTTGTCTTGATGATAGCCATTCTAACTGGTATGAGATGATATCTCATTGTGGTTTTTACTTGCATTTGTCTGATGATTAGCGATGTTGAGCATCTTTTCATGTCTATTGGTCATCTGTATGTCTTCTTTGGAGAAATGTCTATTCAGGTCCTCTGCCCATTTTTTAAATTGGATTTTTTGTTTTTGTTGAGTTGTATGAGTTTCTTTGTGTACATGTGTGGTAGTTTTGTATATACCAGAATTGAAATTGGTGGGTGGTAAAGAATGCCTATTTTCAAATTTATTAAATATTGCAATGATTCCCGAAGTTGTTTCTTCTACATAAATTTACCTTTCCATCAGTAATGTACATTGGAATTATTAAAATTCAAATTTTTTTCCAATCTAATGGATATAAAATGGGATCTCGTTATAATTTGCATTGCCTTTTTTTCCATAAGCTTATTGGCTGTTTGAATTTACTTTTCTGAAAATTGATTCTTTGCTCATTGTTCTGTTTGATGGTTTGGCTTTCTTACTAATTAGTGGCATTATGAATAATAATCCTCTTTTGATCATATACATTGTAATTATCTTTTGTCTATGGCTTGTCATTTAACTTCACGAGATTACAGGATAGTTAACAAGATTATGTTCTCCCTTGAGAAAGGTTATACCTTCGAGGGGTATTTCTTCTGGCATTTCAAAGGTGTGTTAACCTAGATGCATAAGAACAATGGACAGGACTTGCTTAAAAACATTTCACTAGAGAAGTTATAGGCCTGGGGCATGACTACTACCATACCTGCCACATTAGGAATTTAGGATTTATTATAGCACCTATTTTTTTGTCCACATTTTTCCCCCCATTTTTTTCCCCTTCTTCTGCCTCCCCCGCCCCACTACGGTTCAAGCTGTTGTTTCTCAGCCTAGTTGTGTAGATCACAGCTCCCTGGTCCTTGCTGATATTATGAGCCTTGCGCTCCTCACGGGTGAGGCAGTGGATCACCAGTGGTCGGTCAACAGCTCATGGCAGCTCACTGCAGCCTTCTGGCTGCTCACTGCAGCCCAGCTCCGGGGAGACCTGTTGTTTACAATCTTAGCTGTAGAGGGTGCAGCTCACTGGCCCATGTGGGAATCAAACCAGCGACCTCGGCGTTAGGAGCATGGCACTCCAACTACCTGAGCCACAGGACAGGCCCTGGAGATCTTTATTATAATTATCTTTTCTTATTTATTGAATATGGTTTATTTCTCCATTAATATAATTTCATCTATAGAGGTCTTGCACATCTTTTGTTAGTTTTATTCTTAGGTACTTAATAGTTGTTTTCTTTCTAATTGTTAACGGATGCTTCTTTAAAAGTACATACTTATGCATTTCTTGAAATTTTTTAGTAATTTGCTATTAAACCATTTTGTAATCTAAAAGTTTTAAAATTCTTAAAATGTCAAGTGTTTACATACAATCTATACAAAAATACAAGAGATATTATCTGAAATCTGAAAGTATTAGCACAGTATTTCTCCCCAGCTTGGAAGAAACCCATAATCTAGTATTTCTTGTAGTACACGATTTAAACAAGATATATGCCTAAATGTGGAAAATGCTGAATCAACTTCCTTGCTGTATTATAAAACTTTAGTTTCTTTTTCCTCTTTTCTTTCCCATTTACTGTCACCCATAGTGAGCTATTTATTTTGTGATTTAGAAAGATAAGTAGGTTCTTTCTGAGCAATCAGAATGTAAAGTCATGCTAATGAGGTAATTAAACATTTTGAATGTTAATTAAGCTGAATCCAGTCAGTGATTTAATTTACTACTAACCTCTATTCACCATGTACTAAGTGCTACAGGGAAGACAGGTTGAGGTCAAATCTCAGCTTATTTTCCTCAATCATAAGGAAAATTAGGAGGTACCAACAAATTATTCAGTTTTTAGCTCCAGTATTTTTAGTCCACTGAGGGATAACCTGAAACAGGCATCCAGCCAGTCTAGTGTTGAACCTGGAAACTGTTTTCCCTCCCTTCCATCATCATCCCAGACTATGTTTTCTTTTGTTTGTTTGTTCTTATTTTATATTGTTTATTATAACAAGCTTTTTCCTGCTCTGAATAATTCTCAGTATGGTCAAACACTTGACCTTAAACATTAATCTGGAAGTGTTGTCCTTGTCTTAACGGATTATCTTAACTGTTCCCTATACCATGATCTCCGTATACATCTCATAGGAACATAGTTGTCAATCCAACTATGGGGTCCCCAGTACACAGCAGCTCCCAGATCAAGGCGACCCAATCAATCTTGCCCAGCCTCAGGCCAAATTCAGAGGCTGATGTACCGGTTATTTCAGGATGCGTCCCAGCTTCCCAGGAGAACTCATCCCTACCTCAAACCCAGACCCCAAGACCCTCATGCTCAGGTGAGCTAAAGCTTCCATGCCTTTCGGGTCTTGGCAGGGCTCGGGCTCATTCCGGAGGGGGAGGTCTGCGTTTTTCAGACTAGCAGCACGCAGGGGAGGCTGATAATGGCAGAGGCATCTCGCTCCCGAGAGCTGGCCCATTGTGCTAACGGCTGGGAAGTCCGCCTCCGCTCTGACGCCAGGAGAGGCCCCGCCCCGCGCGTGACGCCAGCGTCAGGCCAGTCCCGGCATGCTCCGCGGTCACCGGCGGTCGAACGCAGATGAGAGGAATTTTCCCCGTGAACAACCACTGCTCCGTTCAGCTGGTGTCCAGACTTGGGTGGGCAGGAGTGCCGCCTCCCATCGTTCTCCTACCGCTCGCCCGTCAGTCTGAGCGCCCCCAGCCCTCACGCGAGGGCGCCCCGGGACGGAAGGATCCACCAGCCTGTCGGCGCCCGCCGCTCTCGTGGTCGCCGTCGCGGTCGTCGTCGTGGTAGTCTCCGCCGTCGCCTGGGCCATGGCCAATTACATACACGTCCCTCCCGGCTCCCCGGAGGTCCCCAAGCTGGACGTCACGGTTCAGGATCAGGAGGAGAAGCGCTGCCGGGAGGGGGCCCTGAGACTCCTGCAACACCTGCGGCCGCACTGGGACCCTCAGGAGGTGACCCTGCAGGTAACGCCCACGCCACAGCTCTCGGTCTTTCCCGACCCTCGCGAAGCCCCCTTCCCTTCCCGGATAATCGGAAGGTCTTCTCCCCCAGTCCTTGGAGACGTGACCGTGTCTTTCCTCGTCACGCCGAGGAAGGTCACTCCCCCTTCTTTCACGGTTGCTCGAGGGAGGTGGTCCCGGGGGGCATATTTTCTTGGTGGAAGCGGCTACGTAAGTGACGCACCCGTTCCCCGCCGGGAGGATTCCTGTTGCTAGTTGCCCCTCCTCCCACGCTCCTGTCCGTTTTCAATGCAAAATGGACATTTTCCCGCCCCTCCCCCTTTGCCAGGGGTCCGCGCCGCTCGGCCCGAGCCACCTTTTCTGCTCCTTTCGCCAGTGATGCGGTGGTTAATCCTCTCGGGTCTTTTCCTTTCCCTTCTCTCCCCTCCCCCAACGCTGTACTCCCGTTGATGCCTGACCCTGCGTTTTACCTTTTCGAGTCCTCGAATTGGCCAAAGTGTTGGATTCCAAGTCGCCATGCCCGTGCATTGCTGGGTCGTGTTCTTGGGGCGCACCACACGCATTGTTTTAGTGGGATCCGCATTAATGAGTTTTTGTTAGTCGTAGTAGTGAAATTTTAACTGTCTTACGTTAGAATGATCGGTGGCTTGTGAACATTTCTTTTTCTTGCCCACCGTATTCACAGACAGAAATTAGGAGAACAAATTCTTAAGAATCTAGGCGTTTCGTAATAACTTCTACTATGGTTTAGTATACTTGAAGTTTATTTTGAATACTCATTTTTAAGTTTTGGAGTTTGAGGAACTGGATGAAAATGAGCCTTCTTTTCCCCTGCAAACACAAAACAAAAGTCGTTTTAAAGGGTCGGGTATCTGTGGGCTGTCCCAAATCTAAGCAATGATGTAAGGCTATCACTTGAAGTAGCCAATTAGTCTGCCGCCTTTTGTGGACTGAATTATCCTGCAGGGTTATGGACAGTATCTCCGATTCTTTGCTAAAGGAGCCACCTATATACAAAGATGAATAAAACATGAACGGTGCCCTAGGGCGGAGAACAGTTCCTGACACTCAAGCTTTCTTTCGTGTTAGTTTCAGTTCTTGATTCCTAGAAGAGTTTTGAGCATATGTTTTGAAAAAACATGTTAGGCGAAATTCTTGAAATTTTAGGGGACTATTTATTAGCTAACTACATAGTACATAGTGAATACAAAAGGATTTTCATTTGTAATTAAAAAAATACATATCTAATGAAGGAAAATTAATCGAAACACCAGACTTTCGTTCTTTATTCATTAACTAGTTTGCTATAGAAGATTTTTATATTTATCAAAATGATTTGTATTCTGTCAGTTATTAATTAAACATACTAATTAAAGGCATGGTACTAACTGGTGCTCGCAAAGCAGTTACTTTTTAAGCGGAGATTTTAAAGTTTGAAGCTCTGTCGATTGGAGTTTCTGTTGATGTATTTGTCTGTAGAACAGTAACAGCTACCATGAGGTACTGTGTGCTAGGTTTGGATTAGGTGATCTGTATTTTTTATCACTTAAGCTCCCAAACAATCGTTTAGGTAGGTACTTTCCCTTTTTTGTTTAGTTTCCTTTCCTACGAAAGTGAAGTAAAGCCAGGATATAGGTTAAAAAAAAGGGGGCAAAAATGTGGTAAACATCAAACTGTTTTTGATTGTTGGCAAGTACTTGAGATTGAATCTTCTGTCTATGTAGCATCTTCTGACTTTAAGACCTTTTAACTCATAAGCCAAACTTCTAATATACTTATTTGTAAGTGAAGGTAAATTCTAGCACTTAATTTTGCCTAAAGGATGATTATTAGTTAGAAATACAATCCCTCCATGTGTAAGCAAAGCTTTTGATCCAGAAGCTGGGACAACTACTTAGCTGAATAGGTGGTTATTCATCTCTCAACTTACATTTGACTCCCACATTCTAGGTTACTACAAACTCTGCTTTTATGATGCTTCAGGATTTACTTAATAAATCTCAATGGGATTTTTTTTTTTACACTTGCTTTTATTTTTTGAAGTGTAAAGATAAAAATCACACATTTCAGGAGTGGAAATATGTATCATATAATCAACAGATTAAAACAGTCGGTATCAGTAACACATATAGCCCGTTTCTTTTCAAAAACATATTTTCTAAAATTTTTATGTGATTTAAAATATGCTTTAAACATACCTTAGAAGCTTATTCTAGTAATATGTTTCTTACCTAGCAATTACTCCTGCCAGCTGAACTATTCAGAGCATAACAGAATTTCCAAAAGCAAGCACAAAAGACTTTAATGCAGTCAAAATGGTAGAGGGCCCAGTCTTTGCTGAAAACTTAGACAACATGGAATAGTGTATCTCATTTTAGATAAGGTTTTAATAAATTTAATTACTTCGTTTTTCTATCTGTACAAGATTAAAAGAATAAAGTATAAAGGGTGGTGAGCTTTTTGGTGTATAGTATCTTAGAATAGGCGGAGTAGGTATAAACAATACCATTTTGATTGCTTTGTATTTAATAATGTTTTACTGTTTATGAAGCCCAACAACAATGCTGTGAGGTAGATGTAGACTTTTAACATGTATTTTATAGTTAATGAAACTGAACTTCCACTTTGTAAATGGCAGATCTGGAATGAGAACCCATCTTATGAATGGATCTTGATCAAGAAAAGTTTAAACTTAAATCAGGGAAGCAATGTTTGTGAAAAATTAATTTCTTAAAAATAAGAGCTCTGGCTCATAAAAAGATTTTAAGTTCCCCTGAACATAAATTTATATTACGTTTTATACATTTGACGTTATTTTAGAAAAGGGATGCACTTCAGCTTTCCTTTAAGGTAGTTACTCCTTTTGTTACGTAACAATTCCCTGTCTTATTTGAAGATGTGGAATTTTAATTTGTCTCTGTTTATTTGGATAGTCCTTGTATAAAGGAATAAAGAATCAGGTGAGATCTCTTAGGCTCAACGAATAATTCTCAGGAGACTCTTAAAATTGTTTTTCCTTCTAAAAAAGTTGATGAATCAGTGTTTGGAATGTTCCAGTATGTTGTCTCTGGATCTTTCTCTCTGCAGTGCTGGACAATGCTTTTTTCATTAACTTGTTATTATGTGAATTTTTTTTTTTTAAATGTAGGGCCTGTAGTAGATGATGGAAAAGGTAGGATAGAAAGACCTTAATTATTTGGCATTTTAAAACATTTATTCTTGTTACAGGATCTCAATGCGATCATTTGTATTTGTTACCTTATATTAACTTAGTTTTTCAATAAACAGTATACTATAGTGGTTAAGAGCATGGGGTTTGAACATAGTGCTGGTTTTGAGTCCCAGCTTTGTACTTGACTAGATTTGTTATCCTGGTAAAGTTACTTAACTTTTCTAAGCTGTAAAATGGATCCAAATACTTGTGCCTCAAAAGGTTTATGTGAGAATGAAATAAATCCTATCTCATAATTATTATTGCTACTGAGCATCTACTATATATATTGGATGCCCGAATCAAAAAACAAACAACACGTCTCTTCTTTGAAATTTCCAATTAATGTGTAATACAAATAAGAAAATAATTATAGTGTAGTGTTTTTGGAACGAGCTTTCAAATTTTATTCACATGTAAAGATTACACAAGAACGTTTAAAAAGCATACTGTTCTGCTGTTCCACAAGTTTTTGTATGTTTTTCAATGCATAGTTTTGAAACCTTAATATTATTTTTTTAAGTATACATACACTATCTTGGAAACCAATACTTGTGTTAGGTTGTGTAGCTATGTAGCAGTTTTTATATTCCCCGTGAAATAGTTACTGAAATATTCTATTAAAAATCTATAACACCTTTTATTTTACTAGTGATATTTAATAGTGAATATTTTTTATTTTAAATGAGGAATCAAAAGCCAAATATATACAGTTGCTCTATTAAATTGTATTTCTTTTAGTGTTCTAATTTAATAATTTTCCTTCCCATTTTTAAAAAGATGAGTTTGTTCCTTAGTTTATATGATGGAAGTTTCTGAAGAGTCTTAGATAAATTTAATATATTAAGGGCGCCAGACAGACACAATATTCATAGGAACCTTGAGTCCTATAGATACATATAAGGGGTCATAGTTTTTATTCAGCATAACTTTTAATATCAGTGGTTAGGTCCAGTTTTCTATTTCCTGTATCTTCTCTTTTTTTTTCAGTGTTTTATAATAATGCATTTAAGTGGGTGGTAGGACCTAAGAATATATTGACTATGGCTAAGAGGTGTATAATGTTTGATAGGCTCCTATCAAAGATGTACAATGTTTGATAGATTACCATGTGTTTTATAGTAAGATGACTAAAAACACAGGAGCCTAACGTTCTAGTTCATTTTCAGGTATTAACAGCTGTGTGACTTGGACAAAGCAAACCACTTTACGTCTCCTGGGGCCTCAGCATAATGTGGCAGAAAGGGTGACTTTTGAATCGTGACACCAGCCATTTGTAACCTTTGGCATGTTTTTAAGTCTCTATGAAATGGGACTGCTGTCTGCCTTGGAAAACAGTAGAAAAGTAGAAAATAGTAGATTTTGCTACTATACTACTACTTTACTACTATACTACTAATAGTAATTTTACCACGAATACTGATTTTATTACCTTACTACTAATAGTAGAATATCCTGAGAATTAAATTAAATATATAAAAGGATGCATAGCACATTTTCGTGTTCCATGCCTCCAGTCCCTCATCTCTCTTCCTTCCCAGACCCCTCCCCGTATTTATAAGTGGAAAACTTGATCTGAAAGAATTGTAAGCCCCTAAAATTTAGTAATTCTGATAATATATTTTTTGTACTAGATGTGTTATTTTCAGCAGCATTTCTTGGTACAACTAACTGTACCAGAAGGTAGGCATAGGGGAATGTAGGAGGGAATACTTCATAGAGGAGGGTACCTAGGCTTGAAGGAAAGTTATGATCAGATGGAATGGAGAAGCATTTCTGGGCAAAGAAAACTACTTTTCACAAAGCAAGACTGAGTATTTTGGGCAGAATGGAGTGTGAACAAAAAAAGACGACTGATTTTTGAGAAAGGGAGAGGTGAGATTTGAAGGTTTCGTACCTCAATTAGGAGGTTGTATTTTATTATCTAGGGCATAATAGGAAACCATTGAATGTTTTTAAGTAGGTGAGGTATACCATGTATGTTTTAGAGAAGTGGCAGGCTACAATGTAGGCAGTGGCAGTGTTGGTTGAAGGAAATGTTTTGTTTTGAGGAATAAGTGATCACTTAGGATATTCGTTTTGAAACTGGTGGTTACCACACACTAATAGGATGATAAATCAATATAGTGGGTTGAAACCACTACAATTTAAATAGCATGTGATATTTAAAATGGCATGTGATAGGATAGATCATAGAGCCTTGCAAGTAATAAGGTAAGTATTGTTTTGTGAAGCTTGTTTTAGTTGTATATAAAAGTATCTATCTACTATGTACTGAAATTAGATGATAAATACTATATTTCTTGCTTTGTATTGCATTAAAAATGTTTGAGAAAGAATTAATCTAGGAGAGATTGTTGTTAGTCCAGACAAGAGATGCTGGGACCCAAATTAGGAGAGTAGCCTTGGAGAAGGGAATAAGGGACAGATTTGACGTTTCAGAAAATAAATGTGCAGGACTTGTTAATTGCTTGTAGGTGAGGGAAGGGGAAGCTGACGGATTTTTGTTTTGTTTTTTGTTAGTGACAAAGATGAGGTAATAGAAGACGTGTAAGGAATCAGAGGTTGTATTTCTAATGGTTTTGTCTTATAAAGAGTGATATAACAGATGGGCTATAAATAGATACTTTTCTGTCACTCTTTTAAAAATTGTGAGATACAACAAACATACAGAAAATGCATGAAACATAAATTGTAGAAAAAATAGCTGTGTAACCCAAATCCAGGGAAAGAGAAAATATTATCAGCAACCCAGGATATCTTTTTCCCTCCCTTGTCCTAACCTCTCAGTCTTTCTAGTGGTATCACAATAGCATTTTTTAAAAAAAATTAATAATTTGAATTACTCATGTTTTGCAAGTCAGTACTCTGAGAAAATAATATACTGATTAAGTACATGAATTTCCTTTACTATGTGAACATGACATAATTTGGTTTTACTAAAAAGATGTATTACAATGTTAAACTTTGAATAGAAAACAAATTTCCTACCCATATTTTATTTTAAAATTACTGGTGTTTTATTATCTTCTGTTATACTTCTTCCATTTTTATTTTACACATTGTAATCATACCATATGTACAGTTTTGTATTCTTTTTTAAATATAACCTTTCATAATCATTTTCCCATGTTTGTATGATATTGACTGTAATTTCTGATAGCTACAAACAGTATTTGGTCATGTTAAACATGTGACTTAATTTTTTAAATGAGGATTTTAAGCTCTGAAGAGTACAAAGAAGAAAATTACAAAGGCTCATATTCTATCTAAACCTGTTGATTTTGTTTCAAATCAGTATAGGTAATACATTCCCTTAATAAAATATTTAAAACATATACAAGACTGTATATGAGATGTGAAAAGTCAAACTTCCTCTACTCCAAGTCATTCTCCCAACAGGTAATTTTGTGAACAGTTTCTTTTGAAATTATAAAAAATGAGCAGATTGTGGAATTACCAGTGTGCATATCAACCTGTGTTTATAAATATCATTGAATGTAATTATATTCATTTTGTATACATAAGTTATTCTGTATCTTGCTTTTTAAAATAACATATTTTAGACATCCTCTCATGTCAGAATATGTAATCTACCCTATATTTTTTAAGCAACATTGAATTGTTTCTATTTCTTGGATATTAAAAACAGTATTGCAATAAACTGCTTTTATACACATATTTCGGAAGACTTCTAAGTAAATTCTTATTAATGGAATTAAAAGGTTAAAAACTGCATGTGTCAGAGTTGTCCAGAGAAACAATCTCATATATATAATTTACTTCAAGGAATTGTCTTACACAACTGTGGAGGCTGGTAAGTATGAAATTTGTAGGGCAGGCTGGTGAGCTACAAACTCTAAGGCTGGAGTTGATGCTGTCTGTAGTCCTGAGGCAGAATTTCTTCAGGAAAACCTGTTTCGCTTTTAGATGTCCTTCAACTGATTGGATGAGTGTCCTCATGATTTTGGAGAATAATCTTGACTACATCTACATCTTTAGATGTACATCTACATCTTTACTACTACATCTTTACTACGTAATGTTGACCACATCTACAAGATACCATCACAGTTGCAGCTAGATTAGTGTTTGATTGAATAAAGTGGATACTGTAGCCAAGCCAAGTCTGCATATAAAACTATCATGCTGTTTCACACCTTGATATTGCCAAATTGTTACGAAAGTTGTGTTTATACTTATCAAAACAGTGTTAGAGAGTATCTTTCTTTTATACCTTGTCCAATGCCTGATACCAAATTTAAAATATTTTGCCATGAATATATGATATGAATATGATATGATATTTTGTTACTACATTACTTTTAATTTTGTTATTTTGGAAGATGGTGGAATCCAGTAGTTTATTCCACAAAACAGTTAATTGATGTGTATTAATTTCCATCTTTTAGGCTTGTTTATTAGGCATTATTTTAATAATCGAAACTTGTCTTTACTGTTTTATTGGCCTGAGGAAGCTCATTCATTTGAATTTGCTAGTTAATTGGTTGTTCTAGACCAGGGGTGTCCAAACTGCTGCCCAACTGTGGCTTGAGATCCATTGTTAAATGGCCCGCAGCAAATTCCAAAAATATATTTAGTTTACTTAAATAAACCAGGTGAGGCAATGCTTACTTCACCTCGAGTGAGTGGCCCGGCTGTTTGTGTATTTTACCCCTTAGGCCCTTGGTGAAAACAGTTGAAAAAAGTTTGGACACCCCTGTTCTAGACCATAAATACATCTGCTTCCCTGTTTGGGATTTGTTTGGGGCCCTTGAATGCTGGGAGACCAGTAGCAGCTCCCATCAGTCCACCCAATCTCTGATAATGCTCTATTAAAAATTTTTGCCTCAACCCCATCAATGTCTGCTTTATTCATCCAATTTTTCAGTAACCACTAAAAGCTTCCACTCTGTTGGGACAGATAGATTTGGTTTTTTTGAACAATTGTAATTTTCTTAGTATCATCCCAAAGACCCACAAAAGGAAGCTTGAGGTAGCAAATTGAATACAGCATTCTGAACAGTTTTTTTTGTGATGCTAACATTCAAGTTACACGGGGACCCATTTAGAAGGACCTTATCACAGTATTTACCAGGACCTGGGGGCAGGCGTATTAACTGGTTGGATATCCTGGTCCTTATATATAAAGCCCGTCTGGTACGGCCTGCATCTGCTGCATATCAGCCAACTTTATCTGGAGTATTCCACTTTGCATGTGATGGAGGGACGGGACATTTCTCCTTTTCAGGGTAAAAAACCTTTCTAGCTCTTTTTTATCTATTGTGTAAGCTAGTAGTCTTGGGATTAGGTTGCTCTGTGTTTGGGTTTGTCACAGACATTGAGGCCTGCTTAGTAGTGAGCTGTGGGTCTTTCATTAGCCCATGTCATGCCATGGTTTTCCAAACCATAGACTGCTCCTAACGTAACCATTCTTATGAGTCATACTAATAAAGGTTCTTTAGGGAGCTGGCTGTATTGATCCAAAAGTGAGACAACGACTTTATCCTATATCCCCTGGTTTTAGTAGTTGCCTGATTTTTGTCCCCCTGCCACCTGAATCATCTTGGTAAACAGAGGTGCTTATGCAGTTAATCTGCTGCGCAGCATGATTCTCTCTCTTTGAAGATGGTTCTGAGGTTGGCAGCCTGATGTTGGATTAGACGGGTTGAAATCTGGGTCAGTGCAACAGTTTCCACCCTGAAACTGTTTTTACTTTTTTGGGGGGGAGGCAGTTTGGCTAACAACAGTCAAGGAATTGTGCATTTAGACAATTTCACATTATTTTGAACTTTATTGTGGTGGAGTGACTCAACTTGTCTATGGTTAGAGCTCTCATTTCTAGTTGTCATTTACTTCCTGTGACAGATGGCAACATGCCTGCTGTTTCATATTATGAGTGAGTAGACAAACAGTGAGGCATCAGGGGCTTTATCATCCTATTCTTTTCCCCAAATAATGTGTTAGCAATTAGTCTAGGGTCATGCTAGGGAACCCATAAAGTTGAGGGTGGTCTTGATATCCTTGAAACAGGTTTTTAACCTGTCCTGTCACTGTAACTTTGAATAAATATTGAAACTTATTTAGGCCATAGTTTTCTTGTCCAACAACTTGATCATTTTCAAGTTACTTTATAATCTGTCTACATAAGCAAACATTTATTGAATATCTCTGTTGTATGTAAGCCAGTTTCTTTTTATAATTACTCTCTAAAAAGAAAGCTGAAAGTAGATTAATTAAAATTAAATGATGTTAATTTCATTTAATTTTCTGTAGTCATACTTCGTTTTATTATTCTTTGCTTTATTGAACTTCCCAGATAACTGCATTTTTTAACAAATTGAAGGTTTGTGGCAACCCTGCATTGAGCAAATCTATTGGCACTATTTTCTAACAGCCTTTGCTCGCTTCATGACTCTATCATTTTTAATAATTCTCACAGTATTTCACACTTTTTCATATATTTGTTTGGGTGATCTGTTATCAGTGATCTTTGATGTTACTATTGTAATTGCTTTGGGGAATCACAAACCATGCCCATATAAAGACGGTGAATTTAATAATGTTGTGTATGTTCTGACTATTCCACCGACATGCCATTTCCATCTCTCTCCCTCTCCTTGGGCCTCCCTATTCCCTGAGACAACAATATTGAAATTAGGCCAGTTAATACAATGACATCTAAATGTTTAAGTAAAAGAGTCACACATCTCTCACTTTAAATAGAAAGCTAGAAATGATTAAGCTTAGTGAGGAAGGTATGTTGAAAGCTGAGATGGGCCAAAAGCTAGGCCTCTTGCGCCAGTTAGCCAAGCTGTGAATGCAAAGGAAAAGTTCTTGAAGAAAATTAAAAGTACTACTTCAGTGAACACACAAATGTTAAGAAATCAGAACAGCCTTATTGCTGATAATAGAGAAAATTTTGGTGGTCTAGATAGATCAAACATTCCCTTAAAGCCAAAGCTTAATCCAGAGCAAGGCTCTAACTGTCTTCCGTTCTATGAAGGCTGGAGACGTGAGGAAGCTACAGAAGAAAAGTTTGAAGTTAGGAGAGGTTGGTGCATGAGGTTTAAGGTAAGAAGCTATCTATAACATAAAAGTGTAAGTTGAAGCAGTAGGTGCTGATACAGAAGCTGCAGCAAATTATCCAGTTCTAGCTAAGATAATTAATGAAGGTGGGTACACTAAACAACAGATTTTCAATGTAGATGAGACAATGTTCTATTGGAAGAGGATGCCATCTAGTATTTTCATAGCTAGAGAGGAGATGTAAGTGCCTGGCTTCAGAGCTTCAAAGGATAGGTTCACTCTCTTGTTAGATGCTAATGCAGCTGATGACGTTAAGTTGAAGCCAGTGCTCGTTTACTATTTTGAAAATCCTTGGGCCCTTAAGAATTATGCCAAGTCTACTCTGCCTGTGCTCTATAAATGGAAACACAAAATCTGGATGACAGCACATAAGTTTATAACATGATCTACTGAATATTTTAAGCCCACTGTTGAGAACTGCTGTTCAGAAAAAAAAGATTCCTTTCAAAATATTACTGCTTACCTCCATCAGAGCTCTTGGGTGACCAATTTTTCAATTATTTTCATTATGGGCAGCACGTTTAGTGTCTTGAGATCTCTTTCTATGCTGAAGTCATGAAGATACTCCTCAGTGTTTTCTAGAAGCTTTATTGTTTTGATATTTTACATTTTGATCTGAAATCATTTATGGTGTGAGGTGGAGGGGATCATGATTCATTTTTTTACATATGGCTATCAGTTATTCATTTATTGAAAAGACCATCTTTTCTCCATTATAGTGTCATCTTAGTGATAAATCAGGTTTCATTGTATGTGGATTTGATTGTGAATTCTGTTCTGTTCCCTTGGTCTGCTTTGTCTGTTGTACCATTACCACATTGTTTTGATTACTGTCAAATTTGCTATAGGTCTTATTACCTGGTATAGTTACTATAGTCCTTGGTGTAGAACTCTAGCTTTGTTCTTCTTTAAGATTGTCTTGACTATTTTTGACTTTTTAAACTGCCATATAAATTATAGACTCAGCTTTTTTTTTTAAATTTATACTAAATAAACAGATGGGATTTTGATTGATATTTTGTGGAATTCATAGATCTTCAAGAAGTAAATTAACAATATTGAGTCTTGCAATCTATAAACATGGTATGTCCCATTTATTTAAATCTTTAATTTCTCTCAAACTTGAAGTTTTCAATGTAGAGATTTTTCGTTTCATTTGATTTTTCTCCCTCTAGGAATTGTATGCTTTTTGATATTAATGTAAAGGTATCATTTAAAAATGGTTTGTTGGTATGCAGATATTCAATTGATTCTTATACGAGGTGTGATGAAACAATGCGGTAAATGTTTAAATAAATAAGAAAATTATTACAGTGAGAGACACATTGCCATTAATTCCCCTCAGAATACTCCCCTTCTCTTCAAACACACTTATGCCATCGTTCTTGCCACTTTGTGAATCAGTTCTTGAAGTCCTCTTTTGTGAGTGTCTTTAGTTGTGCTGTCGTGGCTGCCTTGATGTCCTGAATCCATTCAAAACGCTTATCTTTCATGGTCATTTTGACTTTGGGGAAGAGCCAGAAGTTGCACAGTGCCAGATCTGGTGAATAAGGTGGATGAGGACACACAATAATGTTTTTATTTGACAGAAATTGCTGTACAGAAGCGATGTGTGACACAATGTTGTCATGATGGGGGATGAATTGCTCATTTCTCAGGCTGTGTTTGATGTTGAAGGACATCCTGATCTCTCCTCATCTTCATTCAATTCACAATCATAACAGAATCGCTTGTACCACTTGTAAACCATCTTCATGGTCACTTCAGCGTCACCATAAACTAATTTTACCATTTTGTGTGTTTCTTTAGCACTTTTTTGCAGTTTGAAACAAAATTTCATGTTAATGTGTTGTTCGTGATCCATGATTTATAGCACACTTTAACACACACCTTCTCTTAACTGTAGCTCACACCCGACTGCACCAAACAAGTTGAAACTTGTCACACACAGTTACTAAGGTTCGATGTGCCACTTGCTATATTGAAGATCCCTGCCTTTCCATTGGATGGCACTCAGCAGCAGCATTCACCATATTTTTTGATCACATCAGAAATGCTCCACGTCACACATCCCTGATAAAGCCTCATGCAGTATGCAAGTTGAGTGAGGCAGGGTCTCAGGAAATCACTAGAGTGGAAGAGTTGTGTTTACCAGGTTAATGTAGATTGGGGCTTGTTGCCAGTCCTGGGCCTGGAACTACTCGGCAAAAGTCTCAGCACATGGAGTCACGCGGACCCAGTAGTTTTCCAAGAAAGTGCAATGTGGACGGGGCTGGCTGCTCCCTGAGAAAATACTTCCGAGCTGGGGGAGTTGCGTAGGGTGGGGCCCCGAGGAATTAGCAGGGTGGAGCAGTGGAACCCACCAGACCACTTCAGATTCAGATTTGGCCATGTGGGAGGGGAGGGCTCAACACAGGAAGATGGCGCCTGTCTGTTGGCTGCGCGGGAGAATGACCCCTTACACAGGGAAAATGGCTACTGTGCCTCCACCAGATCCCAGGGTGAGTATCTGTGAGCAAGTGAGGCTGTGCGTGTGTCCTTTAAGGTGACATCTGGGTTTCCCCCAGCCTTCCATCCCACTTGGTTGTATGAAATTCCCACTTTTTCATAGCCAGATGTCTTTGGGTCTCCGCTTCCTGGCACCAGTACTCTGGGCTGGAGAATCCACTGCAAGGCTGAAGTCCCTTGTTTCTCTAGGGGGACCTTTGCTGCCAGAATATCCCTCCTGATTGTCATCTATCACATGGAGGTTTGGGGCTTGCTCTTCTACATCTCTGCCCCTCCTACTTATCTCAAGATGACTTCTTTATATCCTTAGTTATAAAACTTTTGTTCAGCTAGACTTCAGATGGTTCTCCAGGTTGATGGTTGTATAATTTAGTTGTAATTATAATGTGTTCACAGAAGTAGGGAGGCACAGTATTTATCTACTCCACCATCTGGGATGTCTCACCTGCCTTTTAAATTTTTAATATTTATACTTACATGTTCCTATAAGCACCCACAGATTTTGATATGTCTTTTTTATCATTCAGTTCAGAATGTTTTCGAATTACCATTGTAGTTATTTTCCTTATCCCATGGATTTTCATGTTCATTGCTTCATTTCAAATAAGTGGAAGAATTTTTTTTTTCTTTATTGTGGCAAAAAGCAAATACAAAATTTATCATCTTAACCATTTTTATTTGATATGTGTATGTGTGGTGTGTTACTGATGTCTAGCTCACATCCACTGTAGTTTGAGAAAATATCTGAATGATTTTAATCATTTGGTATTTATTGAGGCTTGCTTTATAAACAAGCCTATAGTTAATTTTGGTAATGTTTCATGCAGACTTGAAAAGGATGCATATTCGGTTCTTGGGTACAGTGTTGTATGTCATTTATGTAGGATTTTAAATTGTGTTCAGATCTCTTGTACACATAGTGATTTTTTTCCTGTTTTAAAAAAATCAGCTCTTTAAAGATGTGCTCAAGTTTTGAACAATTACTGTGGAATGTATTTAGTATGTCAGTTTTTGCTATATATATTTTGAAGTTGTGTTATTGGTTGCATACACATTTAAAAGAGTTATCTCTTGTTGGATCAATTCTTTTATCATTATAAAATGTCCCTATTTATCTTCAGGACTATATCCTTAAGCTCTGTTTTGTTTGATATGATGTAACTACATCAGCTTTCTTTTGCATGTCTCTTGTGAAAGCCGCATACATATATAGTTTTTTTTCATACTTAGCCTTTTAATCGGATTATTTAGTTCTTTTACATCAATGTAACTACTTGAGTAGTTCAGATTTTCTTTCCTACCATCTTAACTATTACCTTCTGTTTGACCCATCTGTTTTGCATTCCTATTTTATCGCCTTTACTTTTTTTTCCTTCTTTCGATATGTTCCAAGCCTCAGAAGAATTCACAGTATAATATGGAGTGACAAATATAATTAAGCAATTACAGTGCATTTTAGTAAATGCTGTGTGTAGGGTACTAGCAAACACTGAGAAGTATTTATGCCTTACTTGAGTTTAGGGACTGTCTTCTAGAAGAGATAACTTTTGTGTTGGAATTTTAAAGGAAGTTGGAAGTTAGTGAGGTGAAGGAATAGAAGGGTGACTTTGTTAAGTATTAAGTAGATTACTAGATAACTTGAAGAGATACCAAGGAACTTGCATACCCTACTGATCTTGAACTTTATTTTCTGAGCAGTGTGGGACCATTTGAAGATTGCCAGTCATCATATTCTTAAATGTTGTTTAGATGTCTTATTCAGGTGGCAGTCAAGAAAGAATATTTTTAGAGGGCAGGAAGGTGCTTAAACTGGCCTAAGAGAGACCAGTGAGGCTACTGAAATCCTGCAGATAAGAGATTGACAAATTTGGGTGTTGGAAATAGGGATGGAGAAACAGAAGAATTACCTACGAAGAAAACTATGTGTAGGATGAAGAGGGCGGGTTCAAGTGGTTACCATCAGTGTAATTTTACCATCAGCATGAATAAGTTATATTATTGATATATTTATATTTTTACCCTGGGAATTTATTATGACTATCACTTCATTGCACCTGTGTGCCTGTTGTACAATAGAGAATGTTAGGGTTAGTATCGTTGGAGTTGAGATTCTGTCATACTTACAAATATCTATAGTAGTGTTTAGTAATCTGTATTCAGTAATCTTATTACCTATCTCTAGCCCTTTAAGTGCATATGTCTTACCTGTATGTTTCTGTATGTACACATAAATGTGTATACATTTTTTTGGCACCCTCTGTATGTAGTTATCCACATACTTGTTAAGAGCTTAGTGTGTGCCAGGCACTCTTCTAAGTGCTTTTATGTATATTAACTCATTGATCCACATAACAATACTATAAAGTAAATTCTAATATGCTGATACACATGAGGAAAATGAAGCATAAAGAGGTTAAGTGACTTGCCTAAGATTACTCAACTTGTAGAAAACTCAGCTAGAATTCAAGCTCAAACAGTCTTGCGTTGTAGCTCATCCTCTGAAATAGTACTATCCTAAGTACTTGACCAACAATGCAGGATAAACCCTGTGAAAAGGAGCTTCCTGAAATTTACTAGTTTGGTACCCCTCCATTGATGGGTAATTTTACATTTCTAGTATACATGTAGTGTAGTATACTTAGTATATGGTGTGGTGTATTTTAATTGTATATTTGGAAAGGTCCAGCATATTGAATCACTTGCAAGTTTATATATGAGGTGGGAACTATCCAAGAGCAAAGAGCATTATCCATACATCTTTAAAGTCAGTGTTTTCCATGAGAGACCATGAAGAACACACCTATAGCCAAACAGCTTTGGACTGTTACTCACTGTAATAGGGAGAATTTATACCCTGGGGAATGGTGGTGATCTCAGTAACTTGCTCTTAGAAAGAAGTTATATAGGATTTGAGTTTGGTGATTTGGGAAAGGGTTCAAGGAAACAAACTCCTCTGGATTGGGTGCTGTTAGGAAGGAAGTGGGGCAAGTCTATGACTGTGTGGGTATCTTTTTTTTTTTTTAATCAATTCATTTTATTTATTTTATCTTTTCCAAGTCAAGTTGTTGTCCTTTCAGTCTTAGTTGTGGAGGGCGCAGCTCAGCTCCAGGTGCAGTTGCCATTGTTAGTTGCAGGGGGCATAGCCCACCATCCCTTGCAAGAGTTGAACCGGCAACCTTGTGGTTGAGAGGACACGCTCCAACCAAATGAGCCATCCGGGAGGCAGCTCAGCTAAAGGTGCCGTATTCAATCTTAGTTGCAGGGGCACAGCCCACCATCCCTTGCGGGATTCAAGGAGGTGAACCGGTAACCTTGTTGAGAGCCCACTGGCCCTTGTGGGAATCGAACTGGCAGCCTCGGAGTCAGGAGCACGGAGCTCCAATCGCCTGAGCCTCTGGCTTGGCCAGCACCCTGTATAGGCATCTTAATCTTACCTAGAGGTCTGGAGCAATGAAGCCTGCCAAAGCTGTGACTGGAAAAGGAACAGCAGTCACTCAAATTAGCCAGAATAGAGGGATGTTTGGTCATTTTTGTGGTTTAGGAAAATTTCATGATTTTGTCTACGTTCAGACATGATTACAGTGATTTTGTTTTTGTCTTGATCCTTTATGGCCCCAGCGAGGCCTCATCTGACGTTAGTGTTCTGTGAAATTGTTTATGTTCAACAGAACCTCAAGGCCTTGCTGTGTGTGCCAAGTTGGTTCCTAGCTGTTGGGCTCCTTTTCATCTCTAATTTTATTTTTTCACTTGTGAACTAGTTTCCTTGCAGAAAAAGAGTGAGAAACATACATAAGCCAATAGAAAAACTACTTGGAAACAAGGAACAAGATTTAAACTACCTCAGATTTTTATTGAATTGCAGACATTTTATGCTTATTTATACATGAATTGTTTTTATAAATATGAAGTTGTATTATTCATGTTTATATTTTTGCCCTAGGAATTTATTATGACAATCACTTCATTGCACGTGTGTGCCTATTGTGCAATATAGGGTGTTAGGGTTAGTATAGTTGGAGTTGAGATTCTGTCATATTTACAAATATCTATAATAGTGTTCAGTAATCTGTATTTAGTAATCTTATTACCTATCCCTAGCCCTTTAAGTGCATATGTCTTACATGTATGTTTTTGTATGTACACATAAATGCACAATACAGCATGCACATTTTATAGGCAAGAGAGAATGCGTTTGTTAAAAATTGGGTCAAGAACAATTTGGTAACTGTATGGGTTCTAGTGTTTAAGTGTTAAGTATCTATTATTTGCTATGAAGATACAGAAAACAGATTTGAGTCCTAGTATTTGAGGAGTATAAAGTGTCATGTATAAGCGTTTCGGACTGTTTCTTAATCTTTATTACGGTAATTGAAATATTTTCTCTCCACATGATATCTGAAGAAGTTACAGAATAGCATGTGAAATGATAATGGCATTGAAATAAACAACATTATGATTTTTTTTACATGATTTTCAACACACGCTTTAATAATATGATTGGCATTTAGTTTCAGTGCATATGCTTCTTGTCATTGATATTTTTATGTCTCTACCTACCTAAAAAATACAGATATTAAAAAATAAGTCTCTTTATATTACTTCATATGTGAATAAGGGTAATAGTCCATCCTTGTATATAATGAAAATCCGTTCTATAAAAATTTGTCAAATGTATATTAACTTTAGTAAATAATTCCTTTCAAAATTTCATGTGAAGATCTAAAACCTTTTCAGGTATCATTACAACAATCTTATTGAAATGGAAACATTTGCCCTCTTTCTCAGGTATTAGTTAATATACATTTAAATTATTCTCTGTCCTTTTATTCCTTTTTCCAGTTGTCTTAGAAGAAAATGTCGTTAACTCTTATTTTCACTTTTACCTCTTGTCTCTTTATTCCACTTTAGAGCCTCCAAAAGCTCTGAATTATAACTGGGTAAATAGAAGACTTAGTTTTCCTGTCAAATTAGTATAGAGAAAAATGAAAACTAGAATTTTTGAATAGATTTAGAGAACTCGTATCTGTTTACTTCTTAATGTGCCATTTGTGCTCAGATCTGAAAAAAAAGGTCTTGAAGTACTTGACTTAGTGCTCTTAAAAAGTCCCAAAAGTCTCTTCTAGAAAATGTAGAAATCTCTACTTACCTGTCTACCTCTAATTAACCTTGCACTTCTTTTTTTAGCTTAGTAGTCAAGTTTAAATTACTATTGCCTGAACACTTATTTAATGCATGTTATGTTAAGTAACGTATAAAATTCAGATTTTGTAAGTTGGAGATTTACAATGTAAATTATGGTAGATGATATTTGTGTATTTAAACTTGTGAACATTATTACAAACCTTTTTTTATGTCATATACGAAGCTAGGATGAGGGCAATGTCCCTGTCTTCAGCCTTTTCACACACACACACTTGCAATGATTGCAGTACAAGGCAGACTGAGATACAGTAGGTATCAAACTATATGGAAATACTAGAGATAGAATAATTAACACTTGAATCAAAAAAGATAATGTTATAGGAATTAAGGACAAGATAGTAAACAGTAGAATTCCTTTTTTTGTTTAAATCTGGAATTAAAATTATAGATATGTTAAACTTCAAGTTTATGTTAAAAAGTAGATATTTTAATTATTAATTACAAATTATCTCATATTCAATTTCTTAAAAGTATATAATTGCTTTCCTCCCCATTTTTTCTTTTTTTTTGGGCAGCTTTTCACAGATGGAATCACAAATAAACTTATTGGCTGTTATGTGGGTAATACAATGGAAGATGTAGTCCTGGTGCGAATTTATGGCAATAAGACTGAGTTGTTAGTCGATCGAGATGAGGAAGTGAAGAGTTTCCGAGTGTTACAGGCTCATGGCTGTGCGCCACAACTCTACTGTACCTTCAATAATGGACTGTGCTATGAATTTATACAGGGAGAAGCGTTGGATCCAAAGCATGTCTGCAACCCTGCCATTTTCAGGTACATTTCTTTTTCTAAATGATTTTTCTTTTTGAAAAATAAGAGTATGAAGTGCACTAGGAAATGTATTTTAAAATTGCCTGTTTTTTTTCTTTGAGCAACTATTTGGTTAACTTAGAAACTTAACTAAAGAGCTAGTGTTTTGTTTTTGCTAAAGGCAAACATTTTTATCTACCATTCTAATTGTTGACTCTGTTAAAGAAGGGACTACAAGAGGTTTTGGATGAGTCTACTGCAGAACAAGGCTTGCCCCTAATTCTTTTTAAAGTAGTACTTGACTCAGTATCACACCTTTCTTATTACTAAGTTTATTTACTCAGTTGTTCATATTTTCAGAGTTCTTGCTTATTATAATTCTTTTAATTGGGTTAATACATCTTCGTATTCTTTAAACTTTTTATTTAATGTATTACTTTTTATAAGAAGGTCTTGCATTTGTTTGATCATTTTTCTAAAATTGCTATCTTTTATAATTCTCTTTCTACTCTTAAAAACTCGCAAATGAGCTTTATTTGAAAACAGCAAGCTCATTCGTAATTTAAACCAATAGTTCTCAAACATTTTGGTCTCAAGACCTCTTTACAATTCTTAAAGGTTATTGAGGACCCAAAGAACTTTTGTTTATGTGAGTTATGTTTATTAATATTTACTATGTTAGAAATTAAAACAAGTATTTTTGAATAGAAAAATATCAAGTGCACATTCTGTTAGCTTGTAAGCCAACAGACATCATCACTCCACTTCATGTAGCTTATCAAGCTACACTGTACACTCAGGAGAGAATGAGAGTGGAAAGGGTAAATAATAGCTTATGAAAAGAGTTTTAACCTCACATACCTGTAAGGGTCTCTGGTCTCCAGGGATTCAGATTTTAAGAATTGCTAAGTAAACACTGATAAAAAATGGAATGGACCAGTATCATCTACTTATTTTAAAACTGTTTCAAATAATATTTTGGCATAGAAATCTATTAAAACCCTAATTTTAACCATCAGATATAGTCTCTTCCCTTACATGAGTATACTGTCTAGAATGTGTTGAAGGATCCTGATTAATAGGTTTATGTTTGTTCTTTTGTGTTAAATTTATTTGTGGTTTGAGGCATATATATACATATATATGTGCATATTATACATATATATATTCATATATATTCATATTCCTCAATCTTGTTCGCAGTGGTTTAGAAATATTTATATAACAGGATTAAAAATGAATAGTTATATAAATTAGGCCAAACGAAAAGTTGGAGTTAGATTAATATACAAAAAATACTGTATAAGGTTAGAGAAGAGCCATATGAGCTTCCTAACTAAAGCAGGGAGTAAGGGAGTAAGATATTAGTTTTAAGAGTCACTGTCCAAAAGGTTTAAGAAAGAAGTTGCTTAAGGCTAATACCACTTTTACTGGTGTAGCGGTCTTAAACGCCTTTGTAAAACCCACACTTTCATAGATTTACATTGATATTCCTAAACTGTCTTTAATACACCAAATTGAAACTTTCATTTGAACTGCTGGCTTTCGGTACTGTCTTCTGGTAGAAGAAGTTCATATTCAGGAAAATCTTACCTCCCTTTATTCTGTGGTCACATGATGGAAATTGGACACCCCGTCAGTTTTTTTTTTTTTTTTTGTCTCTTTCAGTGATAGTGGAAAGTATGAAATCAGAAGCTATGTGAAATCCTATGTTAGGCAGTATAACTCTGTCCCTGTACACTTTGAAGCCAGGTTGCTTTAGCTTTGTGAGCTGTGTAAATTTGGGCACAATACTTTTGTGCCTCAATTTCCTCATCTAAAAGATGGAAATAATAGTACCTACCTTTAGGATTGTTGTAAGGATTAAAGTTGTTAATATATGTAAAATAAGCTAATTGAGGGAAAGGCATGTTAAAATTAATAAAAGAGCTGAATTATGAATGCTTTAAAAAAGGAATGTGGTTTTATTGTTTTCAAATATGTACAGTGAAATATTTTTTAAATACATCAAGTAAGCAGTTGGATAAATGATTCTGGAGCTCCAAGTTGAGGTTAGGGATGTAAATTTGGAATGGTGTGCTTTTTTAGCTTTTCTTTTTAAAAAATGAGTTCTGTATATTCATGGTAAACCGGGATCATTGATTTATTAATTAGTAAGAACTTATGCCAATGTGGGTTTCGTTAGATGTCACATTTTGAGCCATTGTTACTAGGTTAGCCTAATATGCAGCCCACAATTTGGACTGATTAATCACAGCTTCAGTAAATACTGATTGAGCCTTAGATCAAAGTCAAAAGTACTCTGTAGCTTTGGCTCATTCAGACATATCTACTTGTCTGTATTAAGATTATAATAAAGAATATCTACTTTAACTATAAAAGGCATTGGGATATATGTTTATGTTTGATCTAGTCCAGAAAAGGAAAAATAATTCAAGCTGCTATCCTACAGTCTGTGGCAGACAATCATCTTGGTAGAAACATAAGTGAAATGATACACATGGAAGAAGAGAAAAGCTTTTAAAAAAAAGTGTAGATAGTTTCCTGTGGTATGCTTGGGAAATTAGGCAGTGTTTCACTGAGATCACACTTGAACTGGGTACTTTAAAGAATGAAGCAGAGTATGGAGAAGTCTGAGGGAATCAGATTATAGGTAAAGACAAATTGCACCAATTTAATGCTTAACTAGTAATTCAGCTCACGGAAACTTATCATTATCTGTTTTATTTGAACTCTTCTGTAGCAATCAAGTATTGCAGAGACCTTCAGAAAATGTTTTAAAATTCAAAGGTGTTTAGGAATTTTCTCATCAGGTATTTCTTTAAAACTTGACTTTTGGTAGGGATCCTGCCTAAAGTTTAATTAAATATCACCCAGCAACAGATGTAATAGGAAATACGCAGTTTAAATTACTGCACATTTTCACGAAGTATAACTAAAAAATGCTGACTTCCAGTGCTGAGGGTATTGTAGTGAAAATGGTACATTGTGGGTTGCAAGTAAAATTGATAATATTCTCTTTTGGAAATCAATAAGGTGTTACATAGTAACTTAGAAAAGTTATATACATACTATTTTTTTTGTCATGACAACTCTTATATTCAGATATAACTAAGGTACACCAGCATTAATATGTATTATGCTACTATTGGTATGATAATTTTGAATATTGTCTAAAACAGGCAAAATTGATTATTCAGGGCTAAGAGGAAAAAACTCAGCTTGATAATTGAACTATAGCTATGATCAGGCAATAATTTGCTTATGTGAAAACTCAAAGGGAATATGTGAAAATGAAATAAACTATATTGGGATAGTAAGATTGGGGATTATTTTTCAATTTCAAAAAATTGCTGTTATTATAATGCTCATAATTTTTTAAGACGTTCCAATGGAGAGGGGCAATTAGTGAGTATTACTGGGTATTTGAGGAAATTCTCTGGAGCCTTGAGATTTTTAAACAGTTGGCTTTATTGAATATGGGATTTTAAAGTAGCATTTACCTGATGTTAGTTACTCAATAAGAAAGCTCAAAACCTTCCTTGTGGAGACTAGGTAGAAGGACCGATCTGTAATAGTGAAAGTCAACTCTTAAAGTTTTTATTACTTGTATATACAAAACAATTGTTTTTTGAATAATACAAAGTTACCTTGATGAAAAGATTTTTTGTAGTTTTCCTGTTGTATATAAATTCGCTAATAGAAAACAATTGAAGTGCTCTAATCAAGTCTTTAACGGACTATATTTTTTATAGTTTTATTTGATTACAATTTTTTCTTTTCAATTTGTAAAATATATGTAGCAGTTTATTAAATCATTTTTTAAGTATACAGTTCATACAGTGTTACAGTATATAATACATATAGTATATAGTGTTAAGTACATTCACATTATTGTGCAACCAGTCTCCACAATTCTTTTCATCTTGCAAAATGAAAACTATATGCATTGAACAAGTAAACACGTTCCCATTCTCCCCTACTCCCAGCTTTGGCAGCCATCATTCTGCTTTCTGTCTGTGTGAATTTGACTGTTCTAGGTACCTCATGTAAATGGATTCATACTTTTGTCTTTTTGTGATTGACTTACTTCACTTAGCATGCTGTCTTAAGGCTCATCTCTTGTAGCATGTGTCAGAATTTCTTCCCTTTTAAAGCTGACTAATATTCCATTTTATGTATATACCATATTTTGTTTATCCATTCATCCATGGATGGACATTTGGGTTGCTTCCATTTTTTGGCTGTTGTGAATAATACTGTTATGAAAATGTGAACACAGGGGTGCAGACATTTTTGAGACCCTGCTTTCATTTCTGTTGTGAATATAACCGGAAGTGGAATTGCTGTATCATATATTAATTCTACTTTTGATTTTTTGAGGAACTGCCATACTGTTTTCAATAGTGGCCACACCATTTTACATTCCTACCAATAGTGGCCACACCATTTTACATTCCTACAAACAGCACACAATTCGTTTCTCTGTATCCTTGCCAACGCGTACTGTTTGGCGATTATTATTTTTTTCTCTGATAGTAGCCATTCTAATGGCTGTGAGCTGGCATCTCATTGTGGTTTTGATTTTGATTCCCTAATGATTACTCATATTTGCTAATTTTTCCTTATGCTTGTTGGCCATTTGTAGTATCTTCTTGGGAAAGTCAATTCAAGTCCTTTACCTATTTTCTAGTTATATTGTTTTTTTTCATTGAGTTATAGGAGTACTTTATATACAAGTATTCTGGATATTTATCCCTTGTCTTATATTTGCAAATCTTTTCTCTCATTCTATGGATTGCCTTTTACTCTGTCAATTTTGTCCTTTAATGCACAGTTTTAAATTTTGATGTAGTCTAGTGTATCTATTTTTAATTTTGTTGTTTGCTTTTGGTGACATATCTAAGAAATCATTGCCAAATCCAATACCATGAAGTTTTCCTCCTATTTTTTTCTTGTAAGAGTTTTACATACATTGAATCAGTCATCCAAAACCTTCCCAAAAGCAAAAGTCCGGGACCAGATGGCTTCACTAGTGAATTCTACCAAACCTTCAAACAGGATCTAATACCAATCCTGCTCAAACTCTTCCAAAAAATTGAAGAAGAGTCAGTACTCCCTAACTCATTTTATGAGGCCAACATTACCCTGATAACAAAACATGGTAAGGACAACACAAAAAAAGAAAACTACAGACCTATATCTCTGATGAATACTGATGCAAAAATCCTAAACAAAATTTTAGCAAATCGAATACAACAATGCATTAAAAAGATTATTCATCATGACCAAGTGGGGTTCATCCCTGGGGCACAAGGATGGTTCAACATCCGCAAATCCATCAATGTGATACATCACATAAACAAAATAAAGGACAAAAATCATATGATTCTATCAATTGATGCAGAAAAAGCATTTGACAAGATACAACATCCATTTATGATTAAAACACTTAATAAAATAGGTATAGAAGGAAAATACCTCAACATAATAAAGGCCATCTATGACAAGCCCTCAGCTAATCTCATAATTAATGGTGAAAAACTGAAGCCCTTTGCTCTACGTTCAGGAACACGACAGGGCTGTCCCCTATCACCTCTGCTTTTCAACATAGTGTTGGAAGTCCTTGCCAGAGCCATCAGGCAAGAGAAAGAAATAAAAGGCGTCCAAATTGAAGAAGTTAAAATATCACTCTGTGCAGATGATATGATGCTATATATAGAAAACCCTAAAGACTCCACCAAAAAGCTGTTAGAAACAATCAATGAATACAGTAAAGTTGCTGGCTACAAAATCAACGTACAAAAGTCCATTGCATTCCTATATACTAACAATGAAATCTCAGAAAAAGAAACACAAAAAACAATTCCCTTTGCAATTGCAGCAAAAAGAATAAAATACCTAGGAATAAATTTAACCAAGGATGTGAAGGATTTATATGCTGAAAACTATAAGACATTTTTGAAAGAAATTGAAGATGACACAAAGAAATGGAAGGACATTCCTTGCTCATGGCTTGGAATAATCAACATAGTTAAAATGGCCATATTACCCAAAGCAATATACAGATTTAATGCAATCCCCATCAAAATCCCAGTGGCATTTTTTAAAGAAATAGAACAAAAAGTCATCAGATTTGTTTGGAACCACAAAAGACCCCGAATAGCCAAAGCAAACTTAAGAAAAAAGAACAGTGCTGGAGGTATCACACTGCCTGACTTTAGCTTGTACTACAGGGCTACAATAATCAAAACAGCATGGTATTGGCGGAAAAACAGACACATAGACCAATGGAATAGAATTGAGAACCCAGAAATAAAACCACATAAATATGGACAGATAATTTTTGACAAAGAAGCTAAAAACATACAATGGAGAAAAGACAGCCTCTTCAATAAATGGTGCTGGGAGAATTGGATAGCCATGGGCAAAAGAATGAAACTAGACTGTTATCTGTCACCATGTACCAAAATTAATTCAAAATGGATCAAAGACTTAAGCATAAGACCTGACACAATAAACTGCATTGAAGAAAACATAGGTACTAAACTTATGGACCTTGGGTTCAAAGAGCATTTTATGAATTTGACTCCAAAGGCAATGGAAGTAAAAGATAAAATAAACAAATGGGACTATATGAAACTTAAAAGTTTCTGCACAGCAAAAGAAACCATCGACAAAATAAAGAGGCAACCGACTGAATGGGAGAAGATTTTTGCAAATAGTTCCTCCGATAAGGGTCTAATATCCAAAATATACAAGGAACTCATGAAACTCAACAATGAAAAAACAAACAACCCAATTGAAAAACGGGCAGAGGACCTAAAGAGACATTTCTCTAAAGAGGACTTACAAATGGCAAATAGACATATGAAAAAATGCTCAACATCACTAATCATCAGAGAAATGCAAATAAAAACCACAATGAGATATCACCTCACCCCAGTCAGAATGGCTATCATCAACAAGACAAATAGCAACAAGTGTTGGAGAGGCTGTGGAGAAAAAGGAACCCTCATACACTGTTGGTGGGAATGCAGACTGGTGCAGCCGCTATGGAAGGCAGTGTGGAGGTTCCTCAAAAAATTACAAATAGAATTACCATATGACCCAGCAATCCCTCTCCTGGGTATCTACCCAAAGAATCTGAAATCATTTATCCATAAAGACATGTGTGCTCCAATGTTCATTGCAGCTTTGTTTACGGTTGCCAAGACATGGAAACAACCAAAATGTTCTTCGATAGATGAATGGATAAAGAAGTTGTGGTATATATACACAATGGAATACTATTCAGCGTTAAGGAAAGATGATATAGGAACATTTGTGACAACATGGATGGATCTTGAGAATATAATGCTAAGCGAAATAAGTCAGACAGAAAAAGCAGAGAACCCTATGATTTCACTGATATGTGGTATATAAACCAAAAACAAGACAAACAAATGAGAAACAAGAACTCATAGACACAGACATAGTTTAGTGGTTACCAGAGGGTAAGGAGGGTGGGGGGAGGGAGATGAGGGTAAGGGGGATCAAATATATGGTGATGGAAGGAGAACTGACTCTGGGTGGTGAACACACAATGGGATTTATTGATGATGTAATACGGAATTGTACACCTTAAATTATGTAATTTCATTAACAATTGTCAACCCAATAAATAAATTTAAAAAAAAAAAGAGTTTTACATTTGGATTTTGATCCGTTTTGAGTTAATTTTTGTATATGGTGTAAAGAGAGGGTTCAACTTTTATCTTTTACATGTACTTACCCAGTTTTCCCTGCACCAGCTGTTGAAAAGACTGTCCTCTGCCCATGGACTGAACTTGAGATCCTTATTGAAAATCATTTGAGCATAAATTCGAGGATTTATTTCTGGTCTCTGTATTCTAATCATTAGTCTATACTTCTGTCTTTATGCCAGTATAGTAAGTCCTCACTTAATATTGTCAATAGGTGCTTGGAAACTGCATCTTTAAGCCAAATAATGTATAACAACACCAGTTTTACCATAGGCTAATTGATGCACAGTTGACCCTTGACCAACACAGGTTTGAACTTTGAGAATCCACTTATACATGGATTTTTTTCAATAAATATATTGGAAATTTTTTTTAGAGATTTTCTTAATACCATGAAGCAGTTGTATTGATTAAGCTACCATAAAGAGTCATATTGCTGCTTCTTTGTTATCCATCCATGAATCACTATATTTGTAAATAAATATGGATTTCTTTTTCACATTATATTTTCATTTTTGGTGTTTAGTGTTAGTAATATGTATAACATCTACAGTGTTTTGTATCATATAAGAATATTGATGTTTAGGTACTGACAGACGATCTCATAAGCAGACAACATAAACTTATGGTATCAATAAATCCGGTACAGTACTGTAAATGTATTTTCCTTATGATTTTCTTAATATTTTCTTTACCTTTATTGTAAGAATACAGCATATAATACATGTAATATACAAAATGTATGTTGATCAACTGTGTTATCTTCCAGTCAACAGTAGGCTATTAGTAGTTAAGATTCTGGGAGTCAAAAGTTATACACGGATTTTCAACTGCACAGGGAGGGGTCGGTACCCATAGTCTCTGAGTTGTTCAAGGGTCAACAGTAAACAAGAGTTAAGTTCTCAGGACATATTTCTGGTTACAAAAACATCACCATACTTCTAAATGAAGACCCAAAACACTTCTAATATTAAGCAGTGAAATACATGTCAACTACACATACATTTAAGAAAGATTAATAAAAACAAGAGAATTGTTTTCTAACTTGTTTATTCCAGTTTAGGGTCACGAGCAGCTGGAGCGTATCTTGTCAACTGGGCACAAGGCTTGAACCCACCCTAGACAGAACACCCTTCCATTACAGGGTACACACTCTCACATATCCACACTCACTCAGACTGGGGCAGTTTAGACATGCCAGTTCACCTAATGTGCACAAGAGGAAAATCAGAGTACTTGGAGGAAACCTACACAGACCTGGGGAGAACATGCAAACTGCACAGACAGTGCTGGCTAGAAGTTGATTTTTGTTTTTCTCATCAGTGTTGAATGAAACGACACTATTTGAGGAGCTGCTGTGCCACACTGTTTTGATAACTGTAGCTTTGTAATAACTTTTGAAATAAGGAAGTGAGAGTCCTATAACTATTATAATTTTTCAAGGTTGTTTTAGCTATTCAGGATTCAAGATTCTATTGGAATTTTAGGATGGATTTTCCTATCTATGCAAAAAGTGCTGTTGGGATTTTTATGGAAAGTGCATTGAATCCATAGATAACTTAGTGTAGTACTTACATTTTAAGTCTTCAGTCCATGAAAATGTGATGTCTTTCCATTTATTTGTGTGATTTAAATTTTTTCAGAGACATTTAGTTTTCAGTGTACAAGTCTTTCACTTCCTTAGTTAAGTTCATTCGTATTTTATTCTTTTTGATGCTATTGTAAATGGAATTGTTCTCTTAATTTTCTTTTAGGATTGTTCACTGTTAACATAGAGCAGCAACTGATTTTTACGTGTTGCTTTTATGTTCTGCAACTTTGTTGAATTCATTAGTAAAAACTTTTCTTAAAAAAGCCATTCTTTACAAATGGCTTATTTTGTTCAATCCCAATTTATCAAAAATTTTCGATGAGTATGGAACTTGTAATTAGAACTTAATTTAATTTTCTTAGCAAAGCCTCTAGGTTTTAAGGACGTAGGTGCTATGATTGTAATTGAACTATACTTGTCATTTCCATGAGGATATTTGTATTAGAAAGAGATTTTCTTTCTTTTTTTATTTTCCTACAGAAAAGATAGACCAGGTAGTTCTGAGAACTGTAGAAGTTGACCTGAATTCTGTACTTTGAGAAGAGACTTATGCAAGATATGTCTTTTTTACAAAAGAACAGGCACTATTTCAAGTGGCTAGTCACTTTGTTTTTGTATAGTAAGGCATTGATTTTGTTACAGTTCTTATTGTTCGAGATTTTTAAAAATTCAAGGAAGATTTTAATCCACCTGACAAAAATCCCTTGGTTTTATAGTACATTTCTAGAAATACTCTGAGTCTGTTGCCAAGAGAATGACTAATTCATTAAATAACTGTTAAGTACCTTTTCTAAGTGCTGAGTTGTTAGAACAGGTAAAAGAATAAGGCATGGTCTTTGCCTTTTGTAGGGTAATTTAGTGGTAGTATTTAAATAGTATTGGTAAAGCAATCTCAACTGTTATTATTTGCTGCTATTCTAATTTGCATTTTGTAGGAAAATGTTGCAGAACATTGGAACGCTCTGAAATTTATTTTTACTTATATAAACATGCTAGCTATCATTTAATATTAATTTTGCCCCTTATGTAATCTTATTTTAGTAATACACCTATAGGGCAGATATATCTATAATTCACTTTGAAGATTTAGTAATTAGCACTTAAGTTTTGATACAGGTTTTTTGCTAATATTTTATACTATGGTATGATCATTAATATTTTAGTTTGTTTTCCAAACTAGTAGATATATATTACCTTACGCAGAAATGTTTTTAAAATTTCATATAAAAGTAATCTCATTTTCATCTGTAATATTTGTTCAAAGGAGAAAATTATATTTGATAAATTTTTGATAAAAATCACTATCATTTGGAAAATTTTGCTTCTGTTTACTCCGTAGTTTTATGTTCATTTAATATTTCTGTTATAACTAGTAATAAATTTGTGTGAAATGGGAAGTTAGTCTAAAGGATCTTTGTATGTGAATGTGTAGTTCATATTGTCATTACTGAACTTAAATCTTTAAATCAATTAAATTTTCTTGTAATATTTTTCTGGTATTCAGGCCCTTGAATAACTGTATTTTGCCGTGTATAATGTGCGTCCGTGTATAATGTGCACCCACATTTTTGGCCCAAACTTTCAGGGAAAAAAACTCTTGTTTTAATTATTTAATTCAAATTTTTTATTTGTTTACATGTAGGTACTTGTTGTTTGTATTATAAAAGAATTTTAGCATTTATTTTTTAATGTATCATGGTACAAGAAATTTTATGTATCGGTAACAAATTTATGATATTTACGCATCATAGAAAGCCAAGAACTCTGTGTAGTTGGAAGTTCGTTGTAAGTTCAACAAAACTGATTATCGTATTCTAGGGTATTTTGCATATGGATATTGTTATTGATTTCTAGAATTACACTTTTAACTCATAAGCATAAATAAAATTAAAAATATTTATATAGATATGGAGTTAGTGCTATTCATGTATAATGTACATCTTTATTTTTCTCTCACAAATTTGGGCAAAAAAGTGTACATTATACATGGCAAAATATGGTAATTTTACGTTTGAAGGAGAACTTAAAGATTATATAATAGGCCAGTAGTTTTGTTTTCCTTGTAAGGAAGGTGTGACTCAGAGAAATTAAATAATTTGCTTAAGTTAAGACTGAAAATACAATGGCAAAGTCAGAATAAAAACTCAACTAATTCTGTGAAGTGTTACTGCATCATATAATCAGTTCCAATTCTGGCTCAATTATCCACCTTTCTGCCAGAAAAGTCAATGCTCTCAAAACTCCTATGTGCTTTCTCTCCTAGCAGCTAACTGTCTAACAGATTCCATTAGTCTATAAAAGATCCTTGGAGTTGTGGTCATATAATTCATTTTTGAAATATTTAC
The DNA here is from genome assembly GCF_964194185.1 of Rhinolophus hipposideros. Lineage (NCBI taxonomy): Eukaryota > Metazoa > Chordata > Mammalia > Chiroptera > Rhinolophidae > Rhinolophus > Rhinolophus hipposideros. Next base: position 34,681,776 of record NC_138055.1, read on the forward strand.
CATAGAATTGTCATTCCAGTCATTCCCAGCTGAGTAACTTCTAATCAGACAACTTCTGAGACTACATTTTATATTTTGTAAATCATAATTTCATACAGACTGGGGTAAAACTATAAAAAGTGACATTTTTTCAAATCAAAGCAAATTAAATTTGTTGCTGTTAAATACCTGTTCTAATATGTGAACCATCTCCTGAATACCAGTCTCATTTGTTCAGTAAACACTTCTAGAACATAATGTTCTGTTGACATAGGTTGCCTCTTTTGTTTTATGTAACATGGATCATACCTTTCTTCAAGCCTTTTGTCCCAACTCTTAAAGTTTTAAACTTGTTCTTACCAGCTTAAAATACATGTTTTTCTCATACACGTATAGTACCTGTATACAAGATCTGACAGTTAAGTTTGCGAACTTGTTGCAACGATGTTACTAACCTTTTTTGATATCAGGGATTACTCATTATGGACTTGTACCAACTGGACAAACAATTAACCAAGTTTACTATTTGGAAATGCTGAAAGGCTGCATGAAAAAGTTAGACGACCTGAACTCTTCACCAACAATTCATGGCTGTTGCATCACGACTGTGCACCATCTCACACAGCACTGTCTGTGGGGGAATTGTTAGCCAGTAAACAAATAACTGTATTGGAACACCCTCCCTACTCACCTGATCTGGCCCCCAATGACTTCTTTCTTTACCCAAAGATAAAGGAAATATTGAAAGGAAGACATTTTGACATTCAGGACATCAAGGGTAATACAACGACAGCTCTGATGGCCATTCCAGAAAAAGTTCCAGAATTGCTTTGAAGGGTGGACTAGGCTCTGGCGTCAGTGCGTAGTTTCCCAAGGGGAGCACTTTGAAGGTGACTGTAGTGATATTCAGCAATGAGGTATGTAGCACTTTTTTAGGATGAGTTCGCAAACTTAATTGTCAGACCTCGTATGTACGCGTGTGTATGTATTTGTACCCTACTTTGTTTTCGCTTTATCACCTGGCTTTTTTCTGCAGTTTCCTGCTGCTGAAAGTATCATATTCATTTGGGCCTATGTGTATATGAGAGATTGGCATTAAAATATATTTCTTGTTAAACATGAATATGTGGTCTTGGGGAAGGTCAGTCAAGTAGCAGTTATTTAATTTATATAAAGAAATGTTTATTTGCTAATTTGAGAAGTTTGAACCAAAGCACACATACTTAAAAAGGTTATATAGATTTTGATAATTTTGGTTATGCATTAGGACTCTTGATTAAGGATGATAATTTGAAAATTCAAACTGACTTAAAGAGGAACAAATTTATTGGTACATGTAACTGAGATAAGAGTGGCAATTAAATAATAAGCAGTTGCAGGCTCATCTGATCAGTATTTCCACCCTTGGTTGGGGCCGGGGTAGAATTGGCGGGGGGGGGGGGGGGGGGCGGTGTCCTCTTTGTCTAATAGCTTCAACCAAAGTCAATAGTAGCTTCAAGAAAACTTCTGGGGTCAAATCCTTTCGGCCTCGCTTGTGTAATACGCCCTGAACCAGTTACAGTGGCTTGAAGGATGGAACGCTCTGGGCAAGTCTGTATCATAGCTTCACTCCTGAAGTTAGTGTGCAGATGGGACGGGGAGTTAGGGTTGAGGTAAACTCTGTATGAACCACGTGAGCTAAACATGAGGGGGATGAAAGTTTCACCAAAGGAAAATCAGGACTCTTTCGTTACTTGAAACTAGGTAGATAAGAATATTCACTATAGTATAAAAATATAATAAAAGTTATTTAATCTCAGGTTGGTGAAGGAATACTACAATGTTTGATTTCCTGTGTGCCTTAGTTGAGTGGTTCTCAAAAGTTTTTGCATATTAAAATTATCTGGGAAGCCTGTAAATATCTTGATGCCCTGGTTGCACCCCAGACCAATTAAGTCACAGTTTCTGAGGGATTAGTACCCAGGCCTCTGAATTTTTTTGTTTGTTTGTTTTTTTTAAGTTCCAAATTTGATTTCAGTGCATAGCAGAGCTGCAGAGCATTATGTTAGCACTCTTCTTTACAGTGGATTAGGATCACCTGGAGGTCTTGTTTAAAATACAGTTTGCTAGGGCCCACCCCCAGAGATTGTGGTTGAGTAGATCTGAGGTGGGACCTCAGGCATTCCTAGATGGTGCTGTGTGTGAGGTCCTAGAACTGTTCTTTGAGGAGCATTACATTAGATTGTTAGCATCTTGAAAATGTAACAGTTTTAAGTTCATTAATTTATGGATTACTATTAAGTCATTTGACCACCTATTAGTCTATAGGTTGTTTGGTAACTTATTTCTTATTTCGGTTTAGTATGTTCATTTGCTGTACCATGTTCTGTAGATATAAAGATAGCATGGACAGAGATATACATGGCTTCAAATTGTTTTGTGGTTGCATCAAGAAGATTGATTCTGACATCATAAAATCCTAATGTTTTCTCAGAGAATTTGTGTTTAACACAGTTTTAGAAATTAACTCATAGAACCCATTTATCTCCCCAATAACCTTTACTTTAGTCCCTTTTTGCCCTTTAACCTCAGTATTTCAAAGGCTCAAAATTAAAATGACTGCAATTTAAATGTACCTATCTCTAATTCATGTTTAATATGTGCTTTGAAATCATTTGTAATTGTGTATTGTTCTGCTGGTCCCAAACATTGTTTGTGTAACCAGAATAGGCCACCTACTTCCAGACACTCAGCCGCTTTGGGACTCTATATTGAATTGATGAATTAATTGTACGTTTCTTCGTTCTGGTACTTTAAGCATTTGTTTGACTCTCCTTGTGAGAGTTGACTTGCCAAATTATTTTGAATGTTACATATATATGGTAAAAACGAAATCATGTTATAAAAAGATGTACACTAGGTATTTTAATTTACTTGTGGGTAGACATGAACTGTATGATGCTTAACATTTTCTTTTTATGCTGTTTTGTTTTTAAACAGACTAATAGCACGTCAGCTTGCTAAGATCCATGCTATCCATGCACATAATGGCTGGATTCCCAAATCTAATCTTTGGCTAAAGATGGGAAAATATTTCTCTCTCATTCCTACAGGATTTGCAGATGAAGACCTTAATAAAAGGTAAAATTACTTTTACATTTGAAATGATGTTTTGCATTGTTTTGATCTCTATATTGGATTTCAAAGATAACTATGAGGTTTCTGTGTATGAAATATGCTTCGGTTTGTCTCTTTGCATGTAAATAAAATAAGTGTTGATTCATTTGACTCAGATGGCACTATAGAAATGACAGCCTCTTTCCTCCAGCCTACTCAAAAAAAAAAAAAAAATTCCTCTGCAAAAGCAGGAGGTGTGGGAGTGGGTAGAGAGGTGAGGAGCCAGGAAGTAAATATAGAACATTTATTTGGGAATAAATGAAATACAAAGTGACTGTGAATGGGTACATTTTTGCATAGTATGAGTTGGCCATAGAGACCTTTTTTAAAAAAATTTTTGTTCAAAACTATTTTACATAGGTCTAGAGATCTACATTGGGGCAGTGGAGTAATATTGGAGCATGGAAAAGTTTGTGTTGTCTTAGTTTACTATGACTAATGAAGTCCTGTACAATGAGGTTGGAAATTCGTTTGCTCTAGAGTCTTACTCAGATTTTTATGACTAACTCCCCAGGTTCAAACTGACTAAGATATTTCAGTATTTTATGTGTAAAACAATTTGTAAATCCGTATTTAGAATCTAAATTATTTGAATGTACTTGTACATAGTGTGATTAATACTAGTACAAAAATTGGAAATAAAAGGGGCTAGGGGTGTAGTACACCCCTTTTACAGTTTTTGTGAGGATTGAGGTTTTATGTATGTGTGTATGTGTATATGGTAATCAGAACAATGCCTGGCCGTTTAAGTGTTAAGTAAATGTTAGCTGCCATGTGAAAAAGCATTTGATTCAAAGAAGGTTTTTTTGGGTAGGTTTTGGGTTACATTTCATAGACTCTCCTACTTTTAAATTAAATTCTTGATGTCACTGATACTTTGGAAAAGCTGCGGATGCTTTTATAGTGACTAATAATAGGGCGAAAGCCTCCTGTCCTAATAGAAAATATATAACTAGAACATCAAAAATTATCAAAATATTAAAAAAATATTTTATTCCATTCTTGTTTGTACATGATTGTAATCATCATGTTCATAATCCTTTGAATCCTATTATTTCTATTCAACTCTGTACTTTTAAAATAGATTCTTGAACAGTTATACCATTTTGAAAAGAACATATGTACAGGATTACTTTTGGAGTCTGTGTGTAGAGAAGAATGCAGTAGTGGAAAAAATACAGGTAGCAAACACCCAAATTGGCACATTCATTAAAGTAAATTCAGTGTACAGAATCCTAATTATATTGTAAAATGGAAAAGTAAGGGGTAATTTGAGAGGCTTGAGAAAGAATGAACAGAATTTGGCTTAAAGTGTAAAGGGAAGAAGAAAAAGAATAAAGTAATAGCAATAAGCCTGACAGTGCTATTGAAGGGATTCATGGCACCACCCTATGTTTTTAATCAAAGTTAATACAAATATAGCATAATAAATAGTGCAGAAGAATGTAGGGTAAAAAAGTCATAATCTCTACTGTGTTTCCCTGAAAATAAGACCTAGCTGGACAATCAGCTCTGATGTGTCTTTTGGAGCAAAAATTAATATAAGACCCAGTCTTATTGTACTACAATATGAGACCGGGTCTTGTATAACATAACATAAAGTCGCATCGCATCGCAACACAACACAACACAACACAACATAACAATACCGGCTTTTATATTAATTTTTGCACCAAAAGATGCATTAAAGCTGATTGTCCAGCTAGGTCTTATTTTCGGGGAAACATAGTAGTACAGCTTGCCATACTACCTCCCACCCTTCCCAGTCTTTTCTACTGTGAGGCAATTTCTTTAATAAATAATGAGAATTCTATCATTTGATCATCATATGATATTTTAATGATTATATGATTATCATATAATGGGTCGATTTATCAATAGTGGATACTATCTATTGACTTTGAAATGTGAATTTAGCTTATTTAGACTGCAGTAACCCTTCCAAAATTTTAGTTCTTTATTGAACTGTCTTTGTAACTTTAAATAGTACACTTAAACTTCATTTTATTTAACTCTTTGTGTCTTGATTTTTTATCTATAATATGGAGATTAAATGTAAAACATTTAGAGTACTGCTTAGTAAATATTAGCTGTCAGCTATACATATTACTTTTCCCTTCAATTTTGTAGTGGTATATTTTTTACTTTTCTGCCCTGCATTTTAACTGTTGCTCAAGTTTCTTTTTATTCATGTTTAAGTTCATTGTAAAGGTTTTTCTTTATTCCAGCTTTTGGAATAATTGGCTTATTTTAATTCAGGAGTCTACAATTAAGTGGAAAGAATTTATTAAAATAGATATTCATCCTTTAAACAAACTTGAAAAGAAATGTCATTAATATAAACAAGATATAATCTTCTTTTAAAACTAAAAGGTTCCTAAGTGATATCCCAAGCTCTCAGATTCTTCAGGAAGAGATGACTTGGATGAAGGAGATTCTTTCCAACCTGGGCTCACCTGTTGTGCTTTGCCATAATGACCTATTGTGTAAGAATATAATCTACAATGAGAAACAAGGTAGGTATTTGACTTTAGCAGTTACTTTGTTCTTGATGGTTCTTTGATATTTGTATCAAATTTAATTCAAATGCAAGGATGGAGAACATACATGAAGTCTTTAAAGATTTTCTTTTAGGTTATAAAATTATGATAACTGCTAAATTAGAAGTATAAGCTCTCTTTATATTTGTATAAGGTATGTTTCTTAGAATTGGTTTAATAGAAACAGTTTTGTTTCTGTTAAGTGAGTTTTAAATGAAAAATGACTTTTATAAATTTAACTGTAAAACCTATATGGTAATTCTTGGTTTGAAACTATACCTGCTTGTAATGGGGGTGATTGAAAAACCAATTAACATTGAACTGCTTTATAAATATAGAAATTTTGTCAGTGTTAGGAAGTAGTATTAAAAACAAATATGTCCTCAGGTTTTCTATTACCTGTTTATTATAATGATTTGTTAGATATTTTGATGCTAAGGATGGAAGCATCATCAAGGATGGAAGAAATGCTATTGGTAGTTACTGAAATTTACATATACTATAAAGTAATAATCACAAAGCTATGGTGGATAGTTCTAACATTGTTTTGAGGTAGACAGTGATACTTTTTGTTAAAATGTTTTCTGTGATCACATCTTTCTGTATTCAAATTCTGTTTTCATATTTAAACACTTGGCTGTATTATATTATTGGATAAAATGGTTTGAGGTTTGGTTGCTAAACAGTAGATGCCCTTAAATTTATTTTAAAATATAGTTTTGGTTGAAGGATTAGTATTAATTTAAAAAGTCTGTTTGAAACTATGAAGCTATTGTATTTTATAGGAAATCAGTTTTGAAGATAGTCATTATAGTTGGAAGATTATTTTGAATCAAAAGTGTGCTGTTGTGAAAGTACTAAAGCCAAAGAGTTCTCATTAAATGGTTATCATTATATTAAATTACTATTTATGACAATTTTTATTAGATTGTAAATCGACTATTCTAATGCAAAAGTTAAGTTTTAACTTGCTGTAAATTGAAGAAAACCAACCAAAGAACACTGTCAAGGGTGGTGGTATACTGAAGCACCTATTTTTCAAAAACATGTTTGTACCTTTTATATTTGATATTTTAATGTGCATTAGAGAGTCTATTATTTACAAATATAATGAGGTAACATCTTTATTTTGAATGTTTTGACGTTTTTGTGTGGAATCATTTTTTTTAAAACTTCAGGTATACCCTAAAACATGAGGTACTTGACAGTGTCCTTTAATTTTTTATTGTCCATTTATTATATATATATCATAGTATATATGTACTACATTGTATACTGGTAACCAAATCTCAATGCCATTTGTGAGAGAAGAGTATTAGTTATGCATTAAAGCAATGTATTAGCTTTTAAGTTCAGTGCAAGTCCTAGTAACACATTATTCTGTATAATGGAATTTCCAGTTAGGGACTTCATCTTACATTTGAAGTGGACACTCAGCTTTATTTTTAACTGCAAGTTAATCAAAGAGTCTATTTCCTTTGGAATATAATTTTAACTTTTCATACTTTTATGTTTCTTTTACATACTCATGTCATGGAACAAACTTGTTTATAAAACTAAAATAGAAGGGACCAAAAAAATCAGATTACTTTGTCTTAGGTATAAAAAAGTACATTTTTACATTTTAATTTAACCAGTTGCCTGTCTAAACTACTGATCAGTGATGTGAAAAGTTTGCATACTTTAAAATAAAATCTTTATGCTTTAGTTTGGCTTTAAGAATTCAAGGTTGTCATTGTTTATATTACTGACAGTTACCTAATTAATACTTTTGCGTCTAATTTTTTTTCCCTACAGAGAAGAATGAATTTCACAGTTCAACAAATATAATTATTTTGGTATATATCTTAAGAATTTGTCCTTTATAGAAGTCTATTATGTACATGTGTTTGTTGTCTTTGCAGTTATGTTTGTGTGTTAGCTATGGGGATGTTCTATTATTTTTCCTTACCATTGCTTTTATAGTGTCCAGTAGGAAGGTTATTTTGGACTCCATGGCATCGACTTAAAAAAGGAAATCTGAGGGCGGCCGGATAGCTCAGTTGATTAGAGCGTGATGCTCTTAACAGCAAGGTTGCCAGTTCAATTCCCACATGGGCAGCTGTGAGCTGTGCCCTCAACAACTAGATTGAAACAACTACTTGACTTGGAGCTGATGGGTCCTGGAAAAACACACTTAAATAGATAAACGTTTAAAAAAAAACAGAAAGAAAATCTATTCTTATGTTACTAGTAATACATGATCATTAAGACAATACGGTTGGAATTTTGTTCAAGTAAAATCTAAAACTCATGAAGGTGTGGCAAGCTTGTTCTGTTTATTATCTTATGCCATTTCAAATAGGAACTAATGGTTTTGAAGTAATAACTATATGCAATATTTGTTTTTAATTATAAGGAGAAGATACCATGTTTCAGACTTTAAAAAATGTAAGTTCTATAAATTTAGTAAATTTAATAAGCAAAAAAAACAGACTGTAGCATAGCAGTTGTATTTATAGTTGCAATCTCAAGGACTATAATAATTAAAATTAGAAATATGCAACTACTAAGTTCTTTACATTCTTAACTGGTTACCTTGTATAGTGTCTAAAAGCCAAGTGTTAAGTCTTGGGGTTAAAGTAATTTCTACATATAAATGATTAAGTTGAATATTTACAAATGTGTTTGATTTGTTAATCACTTTCTAAGTCATGTTATTTGAGCTCAGGGTTTCACCATTTTGTACCCACCTACGAGATTATAAATATGTAAAAATAATAAGATGAAAGCCAAGAAACTGGCCTTGACATCATCAAGCTCAGTATCTGTGTAGTAGTATATTTCAGACCTTTAATTTCTCAGAATTGCAAATTTTAGTTAAACTTCATGAATTTATACAGGATCATTTTGAAGTCCCTCCATGTATTTTTCAACCATGAAAACTTTGTCAACAGATTTAAAACTATTTGTAAACTATTGTAAACAGATTTAAAAATTTGTAAGTTAACTCTTAAAAGCAGATGCATTAAAGGTTAGTTATAAACAAGAGAGGTCAGGAAGAGCATAGATTTTGGAACCAGGCACACTTGGGTTCAAATCCCTGCTCAATCACATATGGAAACAGCATTATACAAGTCATTTTATCTCTTTATTAAGTGTTTCCATTTGATCCATGACTATCTGCATCAGAATCACCCGGGTTATTTGGAAAAAATGCAGGTTTCTAGGTCCCATCCAGGACCAACTGAAAAAGAATTTCTATCGATGGGATTGGGAACTAAATGTTTAATAGATTTCCACACTGTGCTTATATTGTTGCTAGTCTACAATTTTAGTTTGCTTTATTTTTAACTTGGATAATATCTATTATACTTCAGATGATTCCTGACAAGATTTTAGATGATGCATATAAACTGTACACTGGATGAGGTACTTAGCAGCTCTCAGTTACAGCTATTTATACTTTGGTAAGGGGTGGTAAAACTTTTTCTGTAGGGGACAAGATAGCACATATTTTAGGTTTTGCATACCATGTTATAGTCTCCGTTGTAACTATTCTATTCTCTATTCTGTTGTCTTGTAAACACAGCCATAGATAATACATACGCTTAAGTAAATATATGTGGCTGTGTTCCAGTAAAACTATTTACAAAATCAGTGGGCTGGCTGGATTTGTCCTGAGCATACATAGTTTGCCAACCCCTATTTTTTGTTTGTAGGATGCATTTTATAAAATGTATCTGGTTCTGAGAAAATGAAATAATTACTGTAAGCCAGAAGGTTAACTGTCCTGTAATTAGAGGAATTATGGCTCACAGGTATAAGATGACAATTCAGTTTCTTTAAGTGCAGTTTACAGATTGTATCTAAACTGAACCTTGAGTGATTAATTTAAAGTGTAAAAATGTATATATGTATGCGTATATGTATACAAGAGTACATATTCATATAGAGATACACGAAGACTATGAGTACCGTGCAGTTTACAGGCATTTTCACCTGTGGATGTTACCAGAATGGTAGGCATCACAGGAAGAAATCCTGCCACTACCTCTTCTCACCATGTCGGTTGACAGGACTCAGGAATATGGGAGTGAACTTCCTTTCTGAAGTTGATGATAGCTGTCAAGAGTTTTGAAAAGTTAGTCAGTCCCAGAACTTAGGGGATTGGTAAACAGCGGCCCATTCCTAGCCTTCAGTGAAATAACATCTTAAAAAGGTAAGAAAAGAATACTTAATGATATGATGATAGGATTTGTTACATAAGAAAACCAAAATCCCTGGTTCTTGCCCCTGAACTGTGAGACTTAAGCAGTTATCTTTTAAATCAATAATTAATTTAAAAAAATAATTTATACCAAGTACATCAAATTGTAATATTTCTTATTGCCTATCTGACTTCAAGTCTAATATTTTAATTTCAACTAATCCCTTTAGCTGCTGAAATGTTAGAAGTAACTAGTAAAACTTGAGTTTGTTGTCTCATGTCTTGATGCTGTCATGTTTATTGGTGAATGTTTTGATTCCCCCCATCCTTCATTTCTTCATAAAAGCTCTTATAAAGATCTCATATATAACTTTAATTTTAAGTAATAGTTATTTTGATTATTTTCTATGTCAGCAAAATACAAGAAGCTGAGTTACTATAACTATTTAAGGAAATACAAATGAGAAGAAAAATAGAGCTTTTTTCTGAGAATTATAGTGTAAACCAGATTTTTAGAGTTTTGAACAATATATGTAAATAGAAAATGGGTGAGTCACCATTCTTAGTCACCTGTTTGGCTCTAAATCTTATCCACTCTATTAATATTCATGAAAAGGCATTGTGGTTGTTTTTTTGACATTTTAGTGGCTTAGGAGAGTTTTTATAGTTGATGGTTTTATTTTAAAATTTAAGTAAATACAAATTTATTGTTGTTGTATTTGGTAACCTATTATTTTCTAGGGTGGAATTTTTATGAAGGATAGTCTTAACATTGTTTTAACTATATTCTAGATCATATTTAACATAAAATAAAATATCCCAAAATCAAGTAATAAAAAACTTAAATGGACTGTAAAAATCTGAACTATTAGGGAAAAGCTACGTAAAATAGTTACTAGTTTAATGTTTTTTCTTTACTCACACATTCAGCCCCACTATATGTTCAATCATATACTTGAATAAAAATGTCAAAAATTCCACCCTTTGTTCTTCAGTATTTCATGCTTATTCCCTCCAATCCCCATTTAAACGTGTTATTGTCTCAGCATTCTCTGAAAAACCTTCATGTGTTCCACTGGCATTTTAATATTTCCTGTGTGCTACATATTACTCTGTGGATTGCATGATGAAAAATAAAAGGGACCTACTGCCCTTTCAGGAAGCCATATGCTGTGTAGTGGAGGAGTCAGATCTTGGAACAGATGTTTACATTCAGAATGATGACTGCTATGGTGAAGGTGTACACAGGGTACTACCAGACGCCAGAGTGAGGGATGAAAGGAAAGTTTCCCAGAACAAAATACTCCTTTTTTTCTGTATAAGAGAGAAAGTATTTTGCTAACATTAGTGTAGTTACGATTGTACTTTCTCTCTGTTCTCTTTCTGCCTTACCTAACACTACCGAGAAAATGAGTTGGAAAGATTTCAGGTTTTCATATTGGCTATTTTGCTTTTTATCTTTATCCCTTTCTCCTTAAAAACAGCACAGTAAAGGAATCCAAAAGAATGTGTCATACGAATTAAGTAGCCTTAGTTATTAATAAACTAATTTTTTGGTTTTAAAGTACTTTAAAAGTTGGCCAGTTATTTTCAGCTATACTGAGATTTGAACAATTTATTTAACTCAGTAGTGTGTGGATTTTATTACTGTGAAGATATGGAAGAAATACAATAATAAGAAAAATGTAGCTTTTGAAAATTCAGATTATAGTTTTATTCATTTACCTTATGCTTTACCCATTGTATGCTAGACAGTGTGCTAATTATATGAAGATAAATAATATATAGTCTTAGTTCTTAAAGCACTGCTTCTTAACTCTTTAGAGGTCAAGGATCTCTTGAGAATTGGGAGAAGAGAATCCCTGTGGAAATGCACATGCACATAAAATTTTATATAAAACTTCATGGAGTATTTTCATTTTTTTTCCACCCTTGAAACCCCAACTCAAATTCAAGTCTTAAAGAATTGAGAAGATAAGCATGCCATATGAGCTATTAGTTATTAATAGTGACGTGAACGTTCCTCTAAATAATTGGAAATTTTAGAAGTCAGAAGTTAAATTTGTAGAAAAAGAATTTGGTACACTTTCTGTGGGTAGGACAGCATTTTCCTGTAATTTGATTTTTCTGGCACCCAAAATAAGGGAAGTAGGCATCTTTAATTTTACTTCGTTGCAGATGATTAAATTTAAGGTTGAGTTCCACTTTGCAATAGTTTAAAAAAGAATAGTTAATGCAGAGTTTTTTTTTTAATTTTTTCCTTTTAAGCTTTGTGTCTTGTAAAATGTGAGTTTGCCAAATTTTCTTCATCTGCTACAGATTAGGTATGCCATTGTTGCTGCCATGTGGCGGCGCCCCCCCGTGCTTCTTAAACGCACTGACTGGAGGTTTATCGCATCACTTGTTCACATGCACGGAGCCTGGTAACAGCCTCATCTGTATCTTGTTAGCTTCATTTTCTTATTTTTTAAATTTCATTATTTATAAGCTCAACATAGCATATAAAAATAAAGGCTAGTTTTAATGAATTAATGCTACTACAAAAAGTCATTGCTAAAATTTTCATATTGAAACGGATTTTAACTTTTGTTAAAATGATCTATGCTTTATTTAAATTGTATTTACAAACAGTCATGTTTTACCTGCCATTTTAACTATATATTTGCCAAAATGTAAATATAATTTTGAAAATGGAAGCTTTTATTTATGTGGCAAAAATAAGCTTCAGGACTGGGCTGTGTATTTTTATTGGCATGTAAGTTAATATGAGCTCTACAAGAATTTGTATTTAGAGAGCTAAAACAATCAACAGCTGCGATTTAAAAAAATTACATATTAAAACTGGTTCATTTGTGCAACTTTGTAAATCTTGAATCCTGATTCCTTGAAGGCCTGGTAGATAGGTATCTCCCAGATTGTTGTGTTTAGCCTCTTATCTATTGACAGCTTTGTTTAGAGAATTAATCTTAATTTTTTAGAAAAAATTTAATCTTTTTAAACTGTCTTTTTCCCCCTCCTAAAAGTAAAAGTATTGTATAAAGAATTTAAAATGTAAGGAAAAAAGGTCACTTTGTCTAACACCTGTAATGAAACCAGTTGAAACATTTTATTTTGGTTTATTTCCATTCATCTTCTTATCCTTATGAGTTTATTTATTTTTTCTCTCTTCAAGCATAATGTTTTCATAGCTTGGATTACTATCTTTACTATTTTAGAATTTTTTTTCATATAACATTTGTAATTCTTGTCATTAAATCATTTTATAAAATGAAATATTTTTTCATGGCTGCAAACTGTTTTATCATGATGGTGTTCTTCACCCTCTCATTTTTTCAAGTGATACCTTGAAAAAAATTAAAAACATGTTCTGACTTCCTATTCTGCAATTTAGTAAAGTGATTTGGTAAAACACTTTCTGTCTTCCCATTCTACACTTGTGAAATGATTTGGTTAACTTTAAGACTTTTGTGGGATTTTTTTTTTTTTTTTTTGGTGAATTCAAGAATATAATACTTGTTATGTTCGAATTGCAGTGATTTATTATAGTCACCAACATTTATAACCTTACATTTTGTCAATATGCATATAGATTTTGATATCTGGGCTTTGCTACATTGATTCTCACTTATTTTACTGATGATTCTCAATTATTTGACTTACTTATACAAGTTTAGAATTAGATAGTAAATATAATTACATTAAAATATGCTTTTAAGTAAAATACGTTGTTTGCTGTGACTTTTTTTTGTCATAAAATTGTTTTTCTGAGTTTGAATATGATCAGCATACATCCCCAAATTAAACATACTTATTTATATCAAGACATTATAGTTTCAGGGCTCTTTTTTGGGGAAATGCCAATCTGTATAGACCAGCAATTTGTTTTGTTACCTTAGTGTGATTTTTAAGACAGTGTAACTAGGCATATGCTATTTATTTTCACAATATAAGCAGCTTAGAAACTATTCTTACAGCCATCTCTGTTTATGTATCCATTTTAACTGTTTAGCCCTGTAAGCCTTTGAGTTTGTGATCCGTGGTGTAGACAGTGACCCATTTTAATTTCTCTCTTTCAACCTTTTCTTTTGTCTCTTAAAAGATATAACGTATATCTTTGTTGAGCCAAATCCCCTACAATACTCAATATACCTTTGCTTTTTTAAAAGAAAAAATAACCACCATAATGCTGCTCAGGTATGTTAAGGGAAACCTTAACTATGTAGCATTCCAGGAAAATATGTTTGATTGCAACTAAATTCTTAAATTAGAGATATTGTTAAATTGATCAAATGTTATAACTGCAGTGTTCACAGAATTCAAGTCTTTCAAAGTTTGTGTTTGATTCATATATGTAGATCAGCGTGTCAGTTCACTGTTGGGAGTATTGTAGATTAATTTTTTTGTTAAAACGCTTAGATTATTAACAGTTTTCAAAGATTGTGTTCATTTCTGATTAAATTTGCATTTTTAAGTAACTGGTGCCCCCATGTGGTGAAAGACATATTTTGCTTTCGTTGAAACTTGGAGAATGGACTCTACAGTATTGTGATTTTTCTTTAATATAATGGACATCATTAATGTTCGCAAAGAAGCTGTTGACCAAGATACGTAATTTGAATTTTGTAAAGCTCATTGCCATAAAATTCACAGCCTTACCCTGTATTGTCTCAGAAGTGCATGTTAACCAAGCACGTACAATGAGACAAAATATTGGAAGCTATTTCATTACAAATAGCATAGGGATTTTCTGATCTCATACATGATTTCTTATGTCTTTTTTTGTGTGTCTCACTTAGGTGATGTACAGTTCATTGATTATGAATATTCTGGATACAACTACCTGGCATATGATATCGGAAATCATTTCAATGAATTTGCAGGTAAAATTCAGGGCTTAACTAATGGAGTAAATAGGATATATAACTTTGAAATGATACTTTTGGAATTTTTTTTTCTCCCTAAAGAGGATAAACTGGAATCAGCAACATTTTTTTAACTTCTTTTGGAATTTTTTTTTTCTCTCTAAAGAAGATAAACTGGAATCAGCAACATTTTATTCTTCCTGACCTTTGTTCTTTGTTGCTAGAGGACAGAGGAGATGACTTCCTTTAAAATAATGATTGTGGCTTTAATTAAGACCTGACATAGCACAAGGTGCTTTATAAGTCTCTTCTCACCTTATGTTTTTCTCCACAACAATTCTGTAAGTTAGGTAATATTCTTACTATACAGATGAGGAAAGTAATTCACCATGGTCACAAAGATTTGCAGCCAGTTTTTAGAAAGCCTTTGCTATCTTATTTTTGATGTTTTATATTTGCTATTTTATTTTTGCTATTTTAATAGCCTTTGCTATTTTTTTAAAAAGCCTTTGCCATTTTGTACTTAGGCTTTTGGAACGTTTGTTAACTAAACTGAAGAGGTTTTTTTTTTTTTTTTTTTGGTCTGGCTATGACTAATAAAAAGCTGGTCATTTTTGCCCCTGCAAATTAATCTATTATCACTGTTAAGTATGAAAGCTTTAGTTTTTTTTAATGTAGGTGGAATTAATTTAAAATGCATTTTATTCTGTATTTAGAAACATGAAATGCTCTAAAACTAAAGATTAGGAATTCCCCAGGTTTATACCTGGTAGGAAATTTTCATTGCTGAATTTGTATTTGTATACATTCATGTATTAATGGATTTTCTCATATAACTAGACTGGAGAAAAGTTGAGGGTAAAGTTTTAATTTACATGTTTTCAATTACTTCCCTCCACCAAGCTTATATACATGCCATATCCTTACATAAGTACTGTACATATTTCCATATATTTGTAGGAAAGGAAAGCAGCTGTTCATATAATGAGCTATCACTGTGTTAATATTAAGGATAGTTGAGGATATGAAAGAGGAAACTCCACTTAATACAATTTCATGTAGGAAAAACCCAAACTTGAAAGATAGGTAGTATAGACAAAATAAAGCTATAACTTGAAAGGTAGCATTTCGATATCCAGATAGAAGACAAAGGAAGGTTCTGCAGGAAGGAGGAAGAAAACTTCAGGGTGAGTGTACTTATTTTTGTAGGATATAGAATTCATGAAGGAGAATAGAATGTTATAAGACTGGAGAAGTAAGATTGGACCAATTTAAGAACCTTGAATGCTAGGCAAAATAATATGAACTTTATCATCTAGTTTGAGTTTTTCAAACTGCAGCTCATGAAATCAAATTTGTGGGGTAATTATTTTAAAGCAAGGAATGGAAAAGAAAAGAAGTAGAAAATGTCAGAATTAGAAGGTATAGTTAGGGTAAATATTGTTTGTGAAACTTAATACCAGGTGTGTATATAAGGTTTCAATATAAAATGTATTTCTTACTCTGAGTAATGGCCAAAAAAGTTTTAGAGCCACAGTTCTAGGAAATGCTCTAAATATTAGTGTGCATAAGAATCTCCTGGGGTGCTTATTAAAACGAAGATTTGGCGCTTCTGATGCAGATAGTTCAAGCTTCTTGCTTTGAGGAAAAATTGAAACAGTCAGAATTGATTGTGGTGATGAACTGTGTTGTGCATTAAATTTAAGTTGGAATACATTATGATTGGTTTATTTTAATAAACACTGTGTAACATCTAGTATTTCAGCTAAATGTCTTATAATTCTTTTTCTGAAAAATTATGTACGTGGTAAGGATTATTAAAGTATGCAGAAGAGAATGTGCTTTCAAAATCTTGAGTGTCTTTTTTCCATTTTAGGTGTGAGTGATGTAGACTATAGTCTCTATCCAGATAGAGAGCTTCAGGGCCAGTGGCTGCGTTCCTACCTGGAAGCCTACAAAGGGTATAAGGGCTTTGGGACTGAAGTTACTGAAAAGGAGGTAGAAGTACTCTTCATTCAAGTCAACCAGTTTGCCTTGGTAAGTTTCAATATAAATGAAAAATTCTTAATACGATTTAAAAAGCTTTAAAATTTTTATTCTCTTATAAACCAATTTCCCATTTTGAGTTTTGTGAATTTTTGTTCAAAATAATGACAAAATATAATTGTTTACAATTCTCTCATTGTAATGCTTTTGAGGACAAATATTTGTTTCATTCACAACTATCATCTTACCCCCAGAACAACAGTGCCTGTCCACATGCTCAGTAGTTATTTGTTTAATGAATGGATTCTAGTTAGAGTTAGGATTAATTGTGAAGCAGTCTTTTATATTTGTATTCTCATTACATTACAAAAAACATAATCAAGGAAAGATTTATGGGAAATGAGGTTTTCCACAATATATTTAATTGTCACATCTTAATGTTAACATGACAAAAGTATATTGGAAGAACCAGTAGAGTTATTAATATGTTTTCAAAACTTATCCGGTATTTTGTCTTCTTGACCTTCTTTTGCTAAGCTGTTATTTCCAGCTTTGACGTGTTAATGCCTTCTTATTTTGAAGACCCATTTTCTGTACTCTAAATACTTTTTTTTTAACCAGTTAATATAAATTATCTTTTGAGAATTATGTGATACTTTAGAATGAGCTTTTCAGCTAGGGTGTTAACACAATTAAATTGAATACTAGATAGAAATTATTTTAGCTGCTTCTTTTTAGTTTTAATATAATTCTGTACAATTGACATGAGGAACATTTGCTATGTAGTCTTTATAAATAGATGCTCTTGGTGGCTCACAGGTGTGCTGATTCCACAGTCTTAAAAACAGCATTTCCCTAGAGCCATTCAGAATACATCTCAAGTAAGAGGGTGTGCTGACAAGTGACCTTACCTGCTGTTCTGATATCTACCGTGTTTCCCCGAAGATAAGACTGGGTCTTATATTAATTTTTGCTCCAAAAGATGCACTAGGGCTTATTTTCAGGGGATGTCATCCTGAAAAATCATGCTGGGGCTGATTTTCCAGTTAAGTCTTATTTTCGGGAAAACACAGTATTTTCAGTAGAATTGTTGGTTAAATTAATGGCATGCTCTCCAGTTGGTTGTAGGATGCCTGCTGTTTCTATTTATTTAAGCATAATCTTTAAGTGGAGAATGTGGGGTTTCTTTCTCATGAGGTTGTTGAATGAACTTCAGAATCAACCTAGTATTTCTTTTTAGCCAATTTCTGTGTTAACATGAGGAGTATTATGGGTATAATTTGTATTTTTTCCATGTAACCATTTAAAGAAATTATTGCTAAGGCAATGAATTTATTAATTTCCACATAAAGTCCACATACCTTATAAATTCTTAGCATCCCCACTGTTTACTATTAGAATGCTAACTTGGGTTCCCTTGTAAACTTCTGATATTTAACATGTTTGTTTGGATACTGTGCATATATACGTGTGTGTATATATATATTACATATATATGATATTAAAAAACACACTTATGGTTTGAGCACCAGGTTGTTTATAAATATTCATCCATCAGATACCAAGTGCTTATTGTTATTCTAGGTATGCTAGATTGGAGTCTTCAAAAAGATAAAAGTGCATTCCTTCAAAGTTCTTATAATTTAGAAGGGCCAATAAAATGCACAAAACGCCTCTTTTTGGATGAAATTTAATACACATCCCTATTTAAAATTCTTAGCAAATTACAATTGGAAGGAAACTTACTTAACCTGATTTTTTTTAAAAAGGGAATATATACCCATAAAATATTTAGC
The DNA here is from genome assembly GCF_964194185.1 of Rhinolophus hipposideros. Lineage (NCBI taxonomy): Eukaryota > Metazoa > Chordata > Mammalia > Chiroptera > Rhinolophidae > Rhinolophus > Rhinolophus hipposideros. The sequence goes on from NC_138055.1 coordinate 34,700,284, forward strand.
AAACATATTCATGAAATGTCATATGAGCTCTGACAATTAAGTTCATGAACTCATCCTAGAAAAAGTGTTACGTACCTCATGGCTGAATATCACTCCAGTCACCTTCAAAGTACTCTGTTGGGAAGCTATGCACCGGTGCCAGCACCAAAGGTTCAAAGCACTTTTGGAACTCTTTCTGGAATGGCCATCAGAGCTGTCATCCTATTAACCTTGATGTCCTCAAATGTCATCAAAATGTCATCCATTCAGTATTTCCTTTATCTTGGGGTAAAGAAAAAGAGTCATTGGGGCCAGCTCAGGTGAGTAGGGAGGGTGTTCCAATACAGTTATATGTTTACTGGCTAAAAACTCCCTCACAGACAGTGCCTTGTGAGCTGGTACATTGTCGTGATGCAAGAGCCATGAATTGTTGGCCAAAAGTTCAGGTCGTCTAACTTTTTCACGTAGGCTTTTCAGCACTTCCAAATAGTAAACTTGGTTAACTGTTTGTCCAGTTGGTACAAATTCATAATGAATAACCCCTCCGATATCAAAAAAGGTTACCAACATTGTTGCTACAAGTTCGTGAATTTCATTGTCAGACCTCATTTGTTCGGTAGAAGTTCTTAAAGAAAAAGGATAAAGATCAGTTGATAGAGACATAAAACTTCAATACCTTTTTAATATTTATTTCTCAGAATTGTCCTCAATTTCTGGACAATTTCTCAATTATGTCCTCAGAATTTACGTACTCTTATAGTTGTCACATAAGCTATAGTCTATTAATGTTCTGAGTTTCCTCTCACTAAAAAATCATTGAAAACCATTTTTTTAACTCAGTTTTGGTTTGAATTCCTCTTTTTATTTAAATTGTACTGAATCTCTTGTCACAAACTTTTCTTGCCCGTTCTTTTCTTGAACTTTTTCTTCTGAGGTGGGTTACTTTCTCTGTTGTGTTTGAATGGATAAATATTAGGTTGGTGCAAAAGTAATTGCGTTTTTTGCAATCATTTTTAACCTTTTAAAGCACAATTATTTTTGCACCAACCTAATAATTGGAAAGGTAGGGTGAAATAAAAACAAACCCTCAATCTTTCTCCTTTATCATCTTTCATGCACTCTTCAGACCACTGCAGTCTGTCTTCTCCCTTATTATATATATATATATATATATATATATATATATATATATATATATATATATATGAAAAAATAATTTGGGTCAAGGTTACCAATAATGACATAATTGTTAAGTCTGGTTTTTATGAAGTCTGGTCAGTCTTTATCTTACTTGATCTGTCCATAACATTTGACAGTATTTACGATTGATTTTTAGAATTTTGTCTTTCATTAAATTTTGTGATACCGTTCTTCCTTGTTTCTCTTTTGTGCTTTCCTGTTCAGGCTCCTTCTCTGGCTCTATTTTTCCCCCTCTTCTCCCAACCCTCGTACATGTTAGTGTTCCCTGGTGTTCTGATTTTGGGCTCTCCCCCCTTCTTTCACTTATATACATACTTTCAAAGGGTGATCTAGTCCCATGGCTTTTATTGCTCTTTTTTGTTAATGATCCTAAGTTGAGTTTCTTCCCTCTGTCCAGATCAGTACTGGCTATCTCCGTTCCAGGTCCAGTTCGTATTTGACCACAGTATGCTTAAACTTGAATTCTGTTTTATGCCTTCTCTCCTTTATCCCAGTATTCGTTATTCTGCTATCTTGATTTAATTAAAATGCCATCCATTCAGTTGCTGTTTTTTGAAACTAGGAAAGAAGGAATTTTCTTTCACGTGTTCCTCTTCTTCATTCTCACATTTTTTCTGTTTCCAGGTTCTGTTGTTCTTGGTTCCTAAAATTCTCTCAGTTCTAACCCCTTTTCCCTAATTATATGACCTTTGACTAAGGTGTTAGTGTTTCACCTGTACTTCACTTAGCCTTTACTCGTCTTTTTGCCTCCAGGTTTTTTCTGTCTAATTCATCGTGTCTATTTAAAAAGCGATCTATCTAATAACTAGAATCTAATTAATGAACTCATGTCACTTTGCTACTTTATGACTCCTTGTTACTGACAGAATGAAATCCAAACAATAGCATCCAAATTTTGTCTTATTACTCGCTATTTCTCACATCTCACCTCTGCCGGACAGAGTCATCTTGTTTTCTGCACATTCCATTTTTTAAGCCTGCATCCTTTTGTATAGGGTGTTTCTTTCTACCTAGAATGCCCTTAACCTTGGATCCTCTGGCAAGTTCCTCTTTTTCCTATGGACATGTCTTAAGTACTGTTTCTTCCTTTGGGATGACTCTTTCCTTAATCACTTGTCACGAAGAAGCTTACATGTACATGTATTATAAAGCTGCTTTGATAAGGGGGAAAAAGATTTGAATAAGACCAGGGTATAGATGTTTTTAAATAAATGCTTGGTAGTAAATGCTTATTGCTCCAGGCATGATCAGACTTCTAAAAATTCAAGACTTCACGTATTATTGGTTGTTTATTATAATTAATTAATGTTGAAGAGATAGCAAACAAAAATAGATATTTGCATTATAAGACCAAATAGAGTACACATAGGGTTTTGTAAGCTTTGAGGAGTTTTTAGACACATTGTTTATAGACTTTGGATTCTTTCTAAATAAAACATTAGACTTATATAGGGGTATTTCAGAAAACAGTTTAAAGACTCACTTTAATTACTTGTTCACCATATAAAGCTTTGAGTTTTTCTTTGTAACAGAGGTGGGTAGCCTAGAAATAAAAATGCCCTTTGATAGAGAGAATTACATACTTACAACTTCCAAATCTGAGGGAGCCAGTAAGTAAATCATGGAATCACAGAATGTTATTTTATTTGGACTTAAGTATTCTCTCGTTGCTATTTTTTGGGAAAGCAAATGAATGGGCTATTTCCTACATTTATACTATATATATTTACTACATGAACGAAAATTGATTTGAGAAATACAGTTATCAGTACTGCTTAAAATGGTGGTAACAGTTTATTTGATGTCATTTTTATGTGTAGAATGTCCCCTGATTTCAGTCTTTTCTACTACAAAACCAGCCTAAGTAGGAAGAAATTATGATACCATCCACTGATGACTTTATATCACTTAAAATATGCTAAGGTAATTGTCATGCAGGAGACTCTGCTCGCTGCGCCATGTGTCATGCAGGGTGTCATGCGGGGTCTCCTGTCCCGCTCCCCACATAAGAACACAGGATATGGTGAGGCCAAAAAGGAACACTCATGGAGCCATAGATAGGGGAGTCATACCACTATATTCTCGCTGGCGGCTCGGTTGGAGACACGGGAAGCAGGAGCGACACTGTCTGCAACCCGCCGTCCTAACTGCAATCTGCGCTTGCCAGCCACCATCTTCTTGCTAACCCCCATTTTCTGTTAGCATAGCCACAGCAGTTATATTAGTGGCCAGTGGCTCACTGGTTACAGCTGATGGCCAACTAGCCACAGCTGATGGCCATCCAATCACAGTTGAGCCAGCACGTTTCCATGTGAGGCCGAGAGCCTGGAAACTGCACTCCTGGCTCAGTCCCCACAGTAATTTAGACCAGCGTTTCTCAAACTTTTTGGTCTCAGGACTCCCTCTTTATCCTTTAGAAGTTTTTTGAAGCCCTACCACTGTAAGCTATGAGGTTAATTATCAATATTTACCATACTGGAAATTAAAACATTCAATATTTATTAAATACATATTTTTAAAAAAATAATAAACTATATTAACAATCAGCATTTTTTAAATTAAAAATAACTTTTATTTAAAAAACAATTTAGAGAGAAGAACGGCATTATTACATACTTTTGTAAATCTCTATAATGTCTGGCTTATAAATGCTGGAATTTCATATCTGCTTTTGCATTTCATCTATTACAATATATTGTTTTGGTTGAAGTATATGAGGAAAGTCCTGTTTCACACACATTGTTGGAAAAGAGAGGAGTATTTTACCTTTTCAGATAATTGTGGATATTTTTTTGATACTTCACCAAAACTCAACAAGTGATAGTTCTTTAAAGATTTATTGCAATGTGCAGTCTGAATACATCAGTTGACTTTTTATACTCTAGTACATTAAAATCCACGGGTTTATCTCTTAGTTCAAATGGTTCTTTTACCAGTGCATGATTTTGTAATTTTAACATCATTCATTAGCATTAGAAAAATACCATTGAGTTGTATAAGATCTTTTATATGTTGATAACATCTCACGTGATATCAAAAAATCACATTCATTACTATCAGTAAAGTGTTAAGTACTGTATTGAGAAGCTGTTAAGTGCATGGAGTCAAATACAAATTTTACAAAGTTCATACTTTAGGTTGAACACTTGAAGCCTGTCATTGGCAACAAATATTGTCAGTTCTTTCCATTGAAATGACAAGTTTTCTTTTTTATATTTGAGAAATGTCTGCCAAATACCCAAATCTAATAATTAGTTTGTATGTTTGTTGTTTTCTTAAATAAAAATATAGCATTACATTATAAATGTGTAAGTTCAGTTCATAACTCAGTCATATGGTGTTTTTGTCCTTGAGACAGTCTTCATGCTTTGGGTATGTAGTAAACGTGCTTTATGTGTACTGCTTTATCATTCCGCAGAATATTAGAATAACATGTACTCAAGGGTAGAGTTTCATAAAATTGATCATTTTAAAGGCTTCATTAAAGACATTCTTTAGTGTGACTGGCTTTTTACTGTGAGTGTGTGATGATGAAGAATAGGATACTATGCTAATACAGTTTGATGCCACTGCCTTGACTTATGTTAAGGTACCGGTAGCTTCGCCCACCATTGTTTTTGAACCATCAGTGCAAATGTTAACATAATCAAAAAGGCAAGTGTAAGAAGTGTAACATATTAGTATCATGAAAAATAGTTTTGGCCCTCAGGAACCTCCCATGGATTCATGGACCACTTTGAGAACCACTGATTTAGACTTTCAAAAGGAAAAAGCATCTCATCTCATAATTCACTTCTCAATACCTAAGACACTTCCTTAGGTAGAAAGAAGGCCATTTTTGAAAATCTTTATCATTCTACTTTCATATAATAATAAGTATAACAAAATATTGAATGTTTGTTATATGCCAGTTGTAGATACTATTATACTTTCTCTGATGTGTGTTTTTTTCACACCATCAAGCAATTTTCCAATACTCAGCAGATAGTGACTGGGTGTCCTACAAATTTAACTCAATTCTGACAATATCTACCTAGAGACAGTGTCAGATCGCACAGATTAAGGGTTCAGTCCCACAAGACTGCCACCCACTTCAGATGCCAGTTGCAAGACTGAGTTATTACCTGTATTTCTGCCCCACTCTCAATTCCACAATTCACTTGGGTTTGATTAAGTTGTTAGAGTGGCTCACAGAACTCAGAGAAACATTTACATAGGCTTACCAGTTTATTATGTATATATATATAATAGTCAGATGAGGAGATACATGGGGCAAGATCTAGAACAGTCCTGAGCACAGGAACGTCTGTTCCCCTGGAGTTTAGTGTACGTACTCTCCCAGCACATCTGTGTGTTCACCAACCTGGAAGCTCTCCACACCCCCTCCTTTTGGGTTTCTATGGAGCTTCATACATAAGCAAGATTAAATCATTGGCCATTAATGATTGAGCTCAATCTCCAGCCCTTCTCCCCTCCCTGAAGGTTGGGAGGTCCTGGGGTTGAAAGTTTCGACCCTCTAATCACTTGGTTGGTTCCCCTGGTAACCAGCCCCCATTCTTAAGGGCTTTCCAGAAGTGACGTCATTATCATAAATTTAGCTGTACTTGAAAAGGGGCTTGTTATGAAGGACGGCACTCCTTTTACTTCTGTGATTCCAGGATTATTCAGTAACCTACAATAAAACACCAAATATAACAAAAGACCACTCCCATTTTGCGTGTGTTTAGGAGATTCCAAGAATATTGGGAGCTGTGATCCAGGAACAGTAGATGAAGACTGAATATATATTATTATAAAGCATAATGTCACACTTGCATCTTATAGGTGAGACAGCAGTACAGAGAAGTTAAATTGCTCAGAGCCACATAGCTAGTAATTTTTACAGTTTGACTCTAGAGCCCAACCTTTTTTTAAAAAACAAATAATAGATTTCACATACATGTGACTTAGCTGTTTACTCTTTACTACAGTCTTTATTCTTTTTTAAACCTGTATTTGAGGAAGAAAACAGTGCAGTAGTATATTTTAAATAGAGACTTGTATAGCAACATACTTTTTAAATCTTAGAGTGAAAGTTTTTATTTATTTATTTATTTTTTAATTAAATTTATTGGGGTGACAATTGTTAGTAAATTTACATAGATTTCAGGTGTACAATTCTGTATTACATCATCTATAAATCCCATTGTGTGTTCACCACCCAGAGTCAGTTCTCCTTCCATCACCATATATTTGATCCCCCTTACCCTCATCTCTCACCCCCCACCCCCCTTACCCTCTGATAACCACTAAACTATTGTCTGTGTCTATGAGTTTTTCTTTCTCATTTGTTTGTCTTGTTCTTTTGTTGTTTTTGGTTTATATACCACATATCAGTGAAATCATAGGGTTCTCTGCTTTTTCTGTCTGACTTATTTCACTTAGCATTATATTCTCAAGATCCATCCATGTTGTCACAAATGTTCCTATATCATCTTTTCTTACCGCCGAATAGTATTCCATTGTGTATATATACCACAGCTTCTTTATCCACTCGTCTATCGAAGGACATTTTGGTTGTTTCCATGTCTTGGCCACTGTAAACAAAGCTGCAGTGAACATTGGAGCACACGTGTCTTTATGTATAAATGTTTTCAGATTTTTTTGGGTAGATACCCAGGAGAGCGATTGCTGAGTCATACGGTAATTCTATTCGTAATTTTTTGAGGAACCTCCACACTGCCTTCCATAACGGCTGCACCAGTCTGAATTCCCACCAACAGTGTATGAGTGTTCCTTTTTCTCCACAGCCTCTCCAACACTTGTTACTATTTGTCTTGTTGATGCTAGCCATTCTGACTGGGGTAAGGTTATATCTCATTGTGGTTTTCATTGGCATTTCTCTGATGATTAGCGATGTTGAGCATTTTTTCATATGTCTATTTGCCATTTGTATGTCCTCTTTGGAGAAATGTCTCTTCAGGTCCTCTGTCCATTTTTCAATTGGATTGTTTTTTTGTTGTTGAGTTTCATGAGTTCATTGTATATTTTGGATATTAGCCCCTTATTGGAGGCACTGTTTGCAAAAATCTTCTCCCATTCAGTCGGTTGCCTCTTTATTTTGTTGATGGTTTCTTTTGCTGTGCAGAAGTTTTTCAGTTTCATATAATCCCATTTGTTTATTTTAGTTTTTACTTCCATTGCCTTTGGAGTCAAATTCATAAAATGCTCTTTGAACCCAAGGTCCATAAGTTTAGTACCTATGTTTTCTTCGATGCAGTTTATTGTGTCAGGTCTTATGCTTAAGTCTTTGATCCATTTTGAATGAATTTTGGTACATGGTGACAGATAGCAGTCCAGTTTCATTTTTTTGCATGTGGCTATCCAATTCTGCTAGCACCATTTATTGAAGAGGCTGTCTTTCCTCCATTGTACGTTTTTAGCTTCTTGATCAAAAATTATCTGTCCATATTTATGTGGTTTTATTTCTGGCTTCTCAGTTCTATTCCATTGGTCTACGTGTCTGTTTTTCTGTCAATACCATGCTGTTTTGATTATTGTAGCCCTGTAGTACAAGCAAAAGTCAGGGAGTGTGATAGCTCCAGTATTGTTCTTTTTTTTTAAATATTGCTTTGGCTATTCGGGGTCTTTTGTGGTTCCAAACAAATCTGATGATTTTTTTGTTCTATTTCTTTAAAAAATGCCATTGGGATTTTGATGGGGATTGCATTAAATCTGTATATGGCTTTGGGTAATATGGCCATTTTAACTATGTTGATTCTTCCAATCCATGAGCACGGAATGTCTTTCCATTTCTTTGTGTCTTCTTCAATTTGAAAGTTTTGTTTTTTTTAATAGTATTTCTAGTTAGAGTATTTCTTGGGCAGTGAAGTCTTATTAGCGTTATCAGAATCTTTCAAAATATCATCATGTTTAACTTGTAAAGTACACACACACAATTATTCTACAGTTCCTAATTGCACAGTCATGTGTTTTCCCCATTAAGTCCTAAGACCCACTTTTCTGTGACATGAGCCTAAAGTTGTGTTACTTTTGTGTTGCGGTTGGTGATGCAGAATTGTTGTGTCACTAAAATTTTTTTTTAGATATTTATCACACCTGGAACATTCTTCACATTTAAATATATATTTTTGTTTCTGAGATTTGGATATTCTATTTTATTTATACTTTTATGTCAAGAAACTAAGTCCTTTGATGACATATATGATGTATTTTATAGGAGAGCCTGTTAGCAATTAATACTATGAAAGACACTTAGCCAATATCTGTCAGTGCTGATGCTGAACTCTGCCTACACAAAGCAGGTTACAGAAATTGGATACTGTTTTTTAAATGACTATGATTTCTTTTAACTCTTTTGGTATGGACAAAATGATCTATAGTCATCTAGGAAACTACACATAAAAAAAGATTACCTGTGTTTTACATATATTTTAAAAAAGCATTAGGAAAGTATTTTTTATGGAATTCATGGAAAAGTAAAAATTAACAATTTGATACTTGTTTTACAAAGAAATGCGTTATTATAATTCTTGATTTTTCTTCCTTCCTTTTTAGGCTTCTCATTTCTTTTGGGGACTGTGGGCTTTGATTCAAGCCAAATACTCCACTATTGAGTTTGATTTCCTTGGGTAAGTTTAATTTTACTGTATGCATTACATTTGTCTCTGCTGTCTTTGAGTTAACATTTAGAACTTGCAGGGCACATTGCAGTTATTTTAAGTCATATGTTATAAAGGTTGCATATATTTAATAGTTGGTCTGAGAGGAAATCTGGTATAATGTTAAGTGTACTCAGGATCAGAAAAATGTCCAGTAGGTGGTGCAATAAACTAAAAATATGTTCTTTGAAAATCTTAAAACTTAAAAAAATCAGTTTAGATGGGTAAGTAGAAATAAAGGATTAAGTTTTTCAGCTTTGACTAATTCTGTCATTTTTCTCTTTTCTCACTAGGTATGCAGTTGTTCGTTTTAACCAGTATTTTAAAATGAAGCCTGAGGTTACTGCATTAAAAATACCTGAATAAAGAAGAGATTTAATTATTCTCAAGTAGCTGAACAATGCTTGCGAATCTTTTCTTAAGAAATTCAGAAAAGCCAATACTTGTTAAAATTTTGTTATTTAATTTGGTTATCTTGCTTTATAAATTATGCCTCTAAACAACCACAGTCTATTTTTTAAATAGACTGAATGATGTAAAAAAATATACCTACTGCTGTCAGTATGTGATGGATTAGAAATTTGTTAAATCTGCAAAAAAGTATAAAGATGTCAGTTTAATCTTTGATAATTTAATCTATGTTATATGTGAATTATTTATTATAGTTGTAACATGATTCTGTGACTGCTTTCATCTGTTTCATCTGTTTAAATGTAATCAATGAAAATGGTCCAGAGAAAATTTTTTTTTGTTTTGCTTTAGTAAGATTAATTTTAGTAAACATTCTAGGTGTTCAGTGTAACCTTTTTATCCTGATGCACTGCAGTAAAATGGATCATTTACTCTTGAAATGCCAGACACTGATCTAGATAACTTAGGGTGTTCATTGAAAAATACCTGTTTAGGAAGGTGAAATATTAATAAATTCACTGTCTATGCTAGTGGTACATCTTATTGAATTGAATATTGGAAAGTTTCTTTTTGGGGAAATATATCTTAGAATTAAATTCCCCTCTCTCTCTATAGTCTGGCAATATACATATTAATATTTAATGTATAATCCAGGAATAGATATGAATGATTTTGTTACCAAAATCTGTAGTCAGTAATGTTCTCATATACTAAATATGGTTATTTACATTACTAGTTTAAGATTTTAGTATATCAAATTGTTTCTAACCAAAAGTTTTGTTACACTTATTGGGATGTTTTATGTATTTGTTTACTAAATAGTAGCTAGTAGAACAGTTGCTAATTTTGGAAACAAGGATAGAATGTTTATCACACTTGGGAACAAGAAAATATCATTTCAATTAATTCTTTTTACCCCTCCACCTTTATTTCTTATAGTTTGGTTTCATGTTTTAGTTTGGCTTCATGTCTTTAGAATGATAGCAAATGATTACTTGATTCATGTAGGTTCAGAGAAATAAGTTGAGGTGGTTAAAAGAATTAAATAAGGAACATTCAAGGCATTGATCTTATACACTTAAAATCTGATAAAACAAAATGTGAATTAAGCAGAAATACTCAAGGTAGGAAGTCTCTTGTTTTGATTTCTCTTGATTTTGTTTAATTGTGTTTTTTATTTTGTCTAGGAGTGTGAGGATGGTGATTTTCATATGGAAGGAAGTTAGATCTTTGGGTTGTTAAGTAGGCTTCAAGTTTTGAAGACTGTTGCATAGTCATGGTTGTCTTTACTTAGAAAATCAATCTGACAAGCTTTTCACTTTGGTCACATAAGTGCCCATGTACAAAGTTGGCTTAATGGATCTGCATATTCAGAATATGCAACTACAAATTATCCTCTGAGAAATCTTCTGGGTAGTCTGATGTATTATTCCAAATGACTTATATGCTCAGATAAATGCTTTAAAATACTTGGATTATCTCAAGATGTTTAAAGCTAATAAAGTAAATAGAAACACTTAAAGGCCATTTTAAATGGTAAATTCTAATTACATAAATAGAATCGTAAAATCTGTTTGTGTCTATAACAGTGTTAGACCAAGATTTGTTTTCTACCTCCCCGATGTTATAAATGTTCACTTCTGTTTTATAAACCATATTATACTGTAGAAGCAATAGAATTTTACCTAATTGACTGAATGGAACCAATTAAACAATTAATAGTTTTTTATATAATTTAAAGTGAACTTGAAAATTTGTTTTTGGGGGAACTTTCATCTGTGGTTGGCATATTTTCTTATAATGATGAAGAATATGTAATACTTTTGATTTTTTTTTTTCAACTTCTTAAAGTGCAACAGTATGTATTTTGGAGAACTGGGAGGAGAGATCAGTTTTCTACCTTACTCAATATTCTTCAAACTATTTTGAATAGAGATTCACTGAGCCATTGTTGGTAGACTGTGATAGCTGCTAACTGTGACACTATTATAAGCATTTCAGAGAGATTCATATAGAAGTAAATGTAAAGGGGAATAAAGGCTCTCACGTTAGCCCTGTGAGTATGCAGTGGGTCTTGGGAACAAAATCAGATATTTAAGGTATTTCCCCCACTCTTTGGCTAGATTTTGGGTGTTGTGATGCTCTCATTTCTGTATTGGTTTTTGGGATCATGCTATAGGCTAATAATAGGATTCAAAATTGTTTCTCTTTTTATTGACCATTTAAGGGATTCTCAAGGAAAAACATCTCTCTAAAATTTATCCTGTGGCTTTTAGAGATGTCTGTTGCCTTTTTATGTTAAGCTAAAGAACTTGAATGCCTTACCTAATAACTCAACTTGTAAGCTCATTTTGTAAATATGAAAATGGTTGTTAGAGAAGTGGCATTCATGTGCACTCATTGTTAGTCAATAGACCATAGTGGCCTGGATGCTTTAACAAGCAAAATTCCACAACTTTTTTTTTTTGTTCCTTACATACTTGTAAGATCTTTCCTGACCAGTAATATTTGATTTTTCCCCCACCTGACCCCATACTACCACCATTTTCTACAAATCAAAGAAATGTGGTAGTAAGTCATACTGTTCACATGATCATTTGAGATCAATATGAGCACAAAACTCATCAACTAGGTTTGCCTGGAATGTATATAAAACTGTAAATAAAAATTTGTAAATTAGTGTGAGTTGTATCTTGCATATGAGATTGTGTATTGTTTGTCATTCATTTTTTCGTTTGTAGAATTTTTTTCTGTAAGGAAATGATCCAGTTCTTTGGTTTTAGACTGGAAATAGTCAACAGTTCTAGCTGCACAGTGGGATAACAAGGGGAACTGGAAATAGGGTCTGTCAGTTTTTGTTAACGTCAGTACTTATTTATTTAGCCTCTCAGTGCCTAATATGACTTTTCGTCATTCTTGAGTTGTCCATTGGTTTTTGTGAGGTTAGATACCTGCAAGCAGTTAATTAATACACTGTTAGAGCTCCATTCTTTGAGTCATGATTCTAAGCTAAAGCAAATTAAAAATTTAATTTAATGGTTGCAAACTGAAGTATTATCCTTTTCCATCTTCAGGGTTTTTAACCCTTTTCTACAAAAAAACTTTGAAATATTAGCTATCTCAATACGAATCTCATATGTGCAAGAGATCTGATAAATAGTAGCTCTTATTTCACCTTAAGCATATCTCTAAATATAAAGTTGTTCAATAGGGATTGTAAAAGATAGAAAAGACGTAAGTAATCTTTTAATGACTGCTATTTCCGTTTTTGCTGGACTAAAAATATTTTAACTTCATAAATATGTTACTGAAGTTTCCAGATTTAAAGAAAAAAAGTTCCCCCAGACACTTTAAATTACAAGTTAAAAACCCCCTCACTTTAATAATTATATAGTTATTTCTTTTGTACATGACACAAAGCCTTCTGTACCATTTTTAATTCTTTCGTAATATAAATGAGAATACTATTAGTTTGATTTCTGCTTTAAATTGCCTTTAATAAGCATTTTATACTGCATTCCAAAGTGATATAGACTTAAGGTTTTAATATTAATCAGTCATTCAGTTGATAGACCAAGTTAACAGTGCTTTATGCTAGAAGCAGAGTTGTTTGTTATTGGCAGCAACTTGCACTTACTTTACACAAAAGGCAAACTCTATTATGCACAGAGGAAAATGGAATTCTGAGTAGGTGGTAAAGAAACTTCTTCATTTCAAAATTGATTTGCTCTGATTTTTTTCTTTAGTTCATTGGATTTGAGAATGTCCTTTGACTGGAAACTTAGTTACATGTTAAGGCAGTCTGTTTTGTTTTTGTCTCTTTTCTTTTTTTTAAAGAAATACATTAGTTTTATTGAACTGCCTGTTTTTCCTTCTTACCACCTGTGGGATTTCAGTGTTATGTCTTGGGTTTAGTGTCTTCAGACAGAAAAGTGTATCGGTTATTTTAAATGAATTTTTCCCGTCTTTAAAGCTTAGTCTGTAAAATGTGTTACTATAAAAGAATGCTTGCTTTTGCATCACTTAAATACTTGAAAACTGAAATTACTAAAATACATTACATAATAAATTAGACTTTCCTGAACAGTTTTTTTACACTAAATTTTTAATTTTCTAGATCATAATTTGAAATGGGCAGAGGATTTTGAACTATTTGAAAAAAAATAATAGTGCTTATAGAAAATACCCTTTTGTGTTGGAGACATCCAAAATGAAAGTTTTTGTTAGGTTTCTGTCCTGAAATCTGCTTTGTTTTGTTCCCTGTGCGCTTACTATGCTACTGATGTTACCAGCAGGTTAAAATAAAATCTGTGTTAATTATGAATCCAGTAGCTTTTCTAGTTATGAAAAATTTGTGTAAAGTACTCTAACCTTGTGTAGGCATATTTTTGTTTACTTCTTACCCATTAATGGATAAATACCATTAATCATTTTAACACAACGCTTAAAAGAAGTTTATAAAAATTGAAAACATTACATCTCGTGTCTGGACTAGTTAGTGAACGGTAAGAAAAGGCTGACTGATTTAAATTGTTTCATTATTTAAATTTAAAAACTCTTAAAGAAACTTTCAGAGATAGGTTGAGACCTGATGGTATCCATGTAAATTAGCTCCTGTGACCTGGAAAAGACTCCCCAAAAGCAGTGGAAGAGATGAGAGTATTTACTTCCCATGGCTGTAGTGTGCTGCTACTTCAATTTAGGTAGTGTCACTCTGAAATTTTTATTGTCCATTAATTTGAAGTTTTCTGTTATTTGTACTAAAGTAACTATAAATTGGTAGAATCTGCAAAGAGGAAAAATGTTAACTACTGTATTTAGGAGCTTTTGTACAGCTGGGTGAAGTTTCCATGCTATAAACTATTTGAATTTTAAAATATACTATTATAAGAAGGAAGACATGATATTATTCCATGTGCTTAAATGATAATTTTCTTAATGCAGTTTCAGAAGGAGGAAAACAAAATGAATAATTGTCATTGCGTTAGTTGTATGTTGAATTGGGGAATTGTGGCATAAAGCTTAAATTTGTGTTTATCAAATGTGAACCATAGTAGTATAATGCTGCTTTGTATATACTGTAAGTGCTACAAATAGTCTCAGCACTGAAAATGTATTGATACCTCTCAAATGAATGCAACTTTTGACGTAGTTGTTTTGATATGCCTCAGAAAGTATCTGAGTGTCTGAGAACTTGTTAATCTGTTTGGTAATGAAGATACTTCCTGTTTTTTGTTGCATATTTTCATGTTTAAAATGTAATTTTTACATTTTTACTACTGTTAATTTAAGTAAAATTTGTTCTGTGGATAAAATGGGGTTGCCAGTAAAGAAAATTAAAAAACAGCCTCATTCATGTAACTGCTTAAGTAAAAGTACATTTTTCTTTATGTTCATAAACTTTTAATGAAACTATTTCTGTTTAAACATAAGTGATGTTTAGACTTTATTTTTGTTTAATAAGGCCATTTACCATTGATTAGATGAAGGAATGTATCTTTTTGAAGAGATTTATATTCTGTAAATAAAGAATTGGTTGTAACAATAAAGTTGGTTCTAACTGCAGTGTATCCATAAATCTTGTTTCAATTTTTGTGTTTTTTTTTGTGGAAAAGTAAGCTTTTCAAAGTTAATGTATAACTTTATATTATTTGAAGTGATTCTTTAATTTCTAATTCTCTGGTTTTATAATAAAGTGTTAAAAGGCTTTGAAAAAAGTTTACTTTCGAAAATTTGGTTTGGTGAATGGAATATTACATAATTTAGGAACAAATTCTGTTTACCTAGTTTAAAAATCCATTGTTCTTCTAAATAGTATACTTTGTGTTTTCACTGTGCTTGGAGCTGAAAACATGAATACAAGACACTGGGACTTAGCAACTACGGTCTAGGCAGGGAGTATCTATTCAACTAGCTTTTATTAAGCTCTTTCTAATCAGGTGATGTGATAGGTGATGGAGATACAAAGATAAAATACACTCTCTACCTTCAGGTAATGTTTATCATAAGAATTCTCCATAACAAGTGTGTGTGTGTGTGTGTGTGTGTGTGTGTGTGTGTGTGTGTGTGTGTGTTTCATA
This sequence comes from Rhinolophus hipposideros, assembly GCF_964194185.1. Taxonomy (NCBI): domain Eukaryota; kingdom Metazoa; phylum Chordata; class Mammalia; order Chiroptera; family Rhinolophidae; genus Rhinolophus; species Rhinolophus hipposideros. Next base: position 34,715,615 of record NC_138055.1, read on the forward strand.
AAGTGTTTTCTAGTTTGCGTTTGTGTGGTGGTTTCTAATGATCAGATTGAGGTTACATCTATGTATTTCCAGCCAAAATACTATGAAAGTGATGTGTCTTTGCTAGGGTATCATCTCCAAGGAACTCAATGTTGATGTTGATTTTGGACACCTGATTAAGTGTACTGTGTCTTCATTGAACATTTATTTTCCCTCCTTGTGAATAATAACCTACGGTGAGATACTTTAAGATTATTATTTCGCTGCTTTTCCAATATCCTTTCTCCCTCCCCTGATTTAGCAACGCTTGATAACTGTCTATGCCAATCTTTATTACCATATTTCCCCGAAAATAAGACAGGGTCTTATATTAATTTTTGCTCTAAAAGATGCATTAGGGCTTAAGTTCAGGGGATGCCATCCTGAAAAATCATGCTAGGGCTGATTTTCCAATTAGGCCTTATTTTTGGGGAAACTTGGTATGAAGTCTGCAAAATACTCATTTTTCAATTCTGCTACAAGCTCCATGTCTGTCTGTCTGTCATCTATCTACTTCCAGGTGGCTGTATTTTAAGTAGAAACTCCTAGGTTTCTCATTTATTCAGGGGAAATGATAATCTGCCACTATACTTACATCAATGTTAAAATTGTCTAACATTTGGCTTGGGGAGCCTCATCAAATCTGGTTCGTGTGTCAATCTGATAAGCCCTTAACATTTTTTGAACACTTCCTTGCTTTCTAGTGAAATAAGATGATCCAGACTAATTTTGTACCTTACCTTTCTGAGCCCTGGCATCAGCCATTTTTCCAAGGAGCCTGGTTCCTTTTAGGAGGAATGGTTCTTCGAAACGGATCTGGGAACTATGTATGCTCATTGCTTCTGGAATATCACTGATCCTAGGCCCTTGCAGCTGGCAAAGTAAGGAAACAGACACACACACAGAAATAATATATTTCAGATATTGGGAGTCCATACTGACACCTCCAATTTCTAATCCAACTTCACAAAGTTTTTCTTTAACTTGCCCACTTACATTTGTGTTTCCCTTTTTCCTTGCTCTGATAAGGTTTGTAGTTTTGTTAAGGATACCATAGAACTGATGTGCTCTTTTCAGTGTATCACACAGGATATATGATGTTAATATATATGTTACCAGTGATTCTAACCTTGGACATTCACTTGATTAAAGTGTCTGCTATGTTTCTCCCCATTTTCTTTTAATTAAAATCTTGACACTGAAACTAGGAGAATTTTTTTGTGTTTGTGTGTGTGGCTATTTTAACATCATGGGCAGTTTTTGCCTGCAACAATTACTGTGACGTTTGCCGGATGTTGCCTTTTGTGTTGCCCTCTTTCCTTCTACATTCATAAATTGGAATTTTACTGTAAGGAAGAGCTGTACCTTATGTTTATTCAATTATTTGTATTAGTAAGGAAAAAGATATTCTATGGTCTAATCCGTTACGATCCTTTTGTCGCTCAGTTTGTTGCAGTTTGGTGATTGAGAGCAACTTCAAACTGGATGCTATATCCTTTCAACATGCTCATGTCATTTTTTCAGCACTTTCTTTTCTGGCAACATAATACGTTCCAGGCTAGGCTTGTATCTTTCCTGCCCCAACAAGCCTCAGCTCAACTATTTCTTCAAGGAGCCCTGACACATTTGTAATATTTTTGAGAGTGATATTTAGAGACTAAGATCTGGATGCCAGGTGTATTCATTGTTACTGGGGTGTTAACTTCTTGTAAATTCCGTCAGTTGACAAAATCAGGAAATTACAACAAAAAATAACATGCGTCTCTTTCTTGATCCATCTGTTTTTGTAACTTTATTTTGGTCATTTCAGACTTAACAGAAAAGTCACGAGAAAAGTGCACTTCCATATATCCTTTGTTCCAAAATCTACCAATTTAATATTTTACTTCCTTTGCTTTATCATTTTCTGTCTGTATTATTTCTTTTTGTGAATTATTTGCACCCATTTCTTTATCCATCAATACTTGTATTTCCTAAGAATACTCTTCTGGCCTCCATTGTTTCTGACGAGTTGGTGATCATTCAAATGAATGTTCCTCTGTGTGTGGTGTGTTATTTTTTCTAGCTGCTTTCAAGATTTTAAATTGATTTTCAGCAATTTGATTATGATGTATTTAGGTGTAATTTCCTTTGTGTTTTTTACCTTGTTTGAGTTTTGCCCTTACTGATTCTGTAAATTAATGCCTTTGATCAAATTTGGGGGAAATTTCAGCCATTATTTTTACAAGTATATACATAAGACCCATTCTTTCATCTGAGTGTCCAATTACACATAGACTGTTTGATACTGTACAACAGGTCACTCATGCGGGGGACCCTGCTCGCTGTGCCATTTGTCATGCAGGTCCCCAACCAGCATTGGCTGGAGAAAGCGAAGGTCCTTGCGGCCCTGTGGGCTGGGAAGTTCTTGCTGAGGCAGCCGGGATGCAGGACTTGTAGTCCCAGCAGGGAACGCTTGCTGAGTCCTCTGTGGGAGATGAGGGTGAGGTCAAGGTCGTCCCTCACCCCCAGGACAGCCCTGGCGAATGACTATGGACTACAGGGAATGGGCTCCATCCCTAATTTAATGGACTGCTTGACTGTTTGCTTGGGAACGTACCACCATGTAGTGGAACTGGCGGATGTTTGCTTTTGTGTCTCGACCTGCGCTATAGAGAATATGTGAGAAACCCTGGCTTTGCCCAGGAAGACTGGCTGCCCAGAAAGAGTGGCAGTGCCCTGAGAGCCCTGGCTGAGTCCAAGAAGTCTGGCTGTGCCCAGAGAGAGTGGCAGTGCCCTGAGAGGCCCTGGCTGAGCCCAGGAAGTCTGGCTGTGCCCAGAGACAGTGACAGTGCCCTGAGAGCCCTGGCTGTGTCTGGGGAGACTGGTGGTACCCTAAGAAGCCCAGGAAGTCTGGCTGTGCCCAGAAGAACTGGTGGTGCCCTGAGAAACCCTGGTTGTGCCCAGAGAGCCTGGCTGTGTCCAGGATATTGCATTCACCTCCAGGCTCCTCGCACAGGGCCCCTCGCGGAAGACGCTTTTCGCGTAGATTGTGAGGCGAGACTCTGTGGGGTGGAGTGTGGGGACAGAGCCCCAGAAAGCAGTTTCCAGGCTCTCGGCCTCACGTGGAAAAGTGCTGGCTCAGGTAGTAAATGGCCATCAACTGTAATCAGATGGCCATCAGCTGTGGCTAGTTGGTTGTCAGCTGTAACCAGTGAGCCACTGGCCACTAATATAACTGCCGTGGCTATGCTAGCAAGAAGATGGTGGCTGAGCTAACAAGAGTAGACTGCAGTTAGCATGGCGGACTCCAGATTGTGTGGCTCCTGCCTCCTGTGTCTCCAACCCAGCCGCCAGCGAGACTATAGTGGTATGACTCCCCTATCTATGGCTCTGTGGGTGTTCCTTTTTGGCCTCACCATATCCTGCGTTCTTATGTGGGGAGCGGGAGCTGAGACCCCGCAGGCCGCCCTGCACAACAGTCACTAATATTCTGTTTGTTTTCCCAGTATCAGTTTTTGGACTGAATTATATAGGTCTGTCTTCATATTTCAGCGACACTCTCTCCTTTCCATTCCAAGTTGTTGTTATGCCAATCCAGTGACTACTTTTCATTTTTGCTATTTCAGTTCTAGAATTTCCATCTATTATTTTATTTCTTTTTTGAGACTTTTTAATTTATTCATTATGAGCATAGTCTTCTTTACATCCTTGAGCATAGTTGTAATGGGTGCTTTAAAATCCCTGCCCCCTGATTTTAACAATTGGGTCATCTTGGGGATCATCTGTGAATTTGGTGTCTTTTAGAATATAGTTTTAATTTATATTTTCCTATTCCTTTGTATATGTAGTAGTTTTGATTTGTATCCTGGACATTATGATTGACATATTGTACAGACTCTTGATTCTGTCATGATCCTCTGGAAAATGCTGAACTGGCTATACTCAAACTTCAAACTCGCTTCTCTTTGGTGGATAGCAGCTAATAAAATTTTTGATCTCTTTTTGTTAGCTTCTGTTGGGCTGCTCGGAGCATGCCCCACACATGTGTAGTTCAGAGGTCAGCCAGAGATTTGGGCAGAGAATATATATGCAGATTTTAGTGCCATTTCTCTCTGTTTTTCTTGGAGTTTATTTTTATACTTTCCAGCTATTGAGATTGCTTTGAACTCTCTCCTGGTTCTTCATGTAAGTTAAGACTGAAGGTTTTCTGAGTTTTAGCTGCTCCAGAAACCTCTGACTTGTAGCTTAACGTTAACAAAGTGGAAATTCAGAACTAGTCTCTTTTTCTAAGTGTGAATTCTGCTCTAGTTTCTTTTTTGCTATTGGTTGCTCTAGCACTTTTAGGTTGTTTTATATCCCAAGTTTATAGTCATCTATGGGAACATTGGTCCAATAGGAGCTATTCCTCCACTGAATATAAAACCTTTTTACCATAGCTTTTTTAGTTGGAAATGTATTAGGTTGGTGCAAAAATAATTGTGGTTTTAGCAATTATTTTTAACCTTTTAAACCACAATTACTTTTGCACCAACCTAATAATCAATAGTTTAAATTGTTATAGATGTTAAAGGCTCTGAAATTTTCTCTAAGTACTGCCTTCAACAAATACCATATCTAACTTGGCATGTTTTAACTATTTTTTAGAAATTGGATAATGTGTATTTCCCTTTTTACCCAAGAGTTAATTTAACAGAAAGTTGTTTAATTTCTAGGTGGAAGTCCTTTTTTGATTTTTGGTTTGTTCTTCATATCTTAATTTATTTGTGATCAGAGAGTGCTTATAACATTTCTACTTTATGGAAATTATTGATGTTTTGTCTTCTGTGATCACTTTGGGGAATGTTGCATACGTTCTTCAGAAGAAGGTATATTCTCTGTCATCAGGGTGTGGTGTTTTATACACACAGAGTGCTCATTCATAGATTCCATATTTGTGAATTTGTCTACTTGGTAAAATTTATTTGTAGCCCCAAAGTCAATTCTTGGGGGACACTTTTGTGTTCATTTGCAGTCATGAGCATTTGCAGAGTGATGAAATATTTGAGTCGCCTGATGTGCATTCCCAGCTGGGCTTGAACAAGCTGACACTGCCTTCTTGTCTCACCTCTCGTTCTGTAAACACATGTCCTTTTCTCTGTATATTTAGTGCCACATTTTTTTGCATTTTTGTGCTTTCTGTGGCATTTTCACTTTAAAATGACTCCAAGCATACTTCTGAAGACTTACTTGGTTTGGTCTCATCTCTTCAGCTTCAAATCTTCTCACTCCTTGCCCTATACCTTGGGATAGAGCAACACCCATCAGCTTATAGTTCTGACACATACAAATCCTGTTCAGATCTCTGCTTTTTTTCATGCTTCTTACCCTCTAGACTAGATTAATTCTTACTTTGGTAAAATTTCTTAAAACTGTGTTCAAAATACTTTGAAAGTATCACTTCCAGAAATCCATCTCTGCTTGGTCAATTATTCCTCCTGGGCCTCTTCCCTTACCTTGCTGCAGTGCCCCAGGAACACCTCGTATGTATCAGTGAACTGACAATTCTCTGTGTATGAGTTTGCCTCCCTGAGTAGATTTTACTTTCCTTAAGGATGTGAGCTTTCTTTATAGTATCACTCTTACACAGTGCTGGCTACATAATGAGTCTTCACTTTGTTTGTTAAGTGAATGAAAGGATTGAATTAGTTCACAATCAAGCAAAAAAAAAATGTAAAATAAGAGGCTGTTTTGGAACTTGGAGAGAGACAAACCCTGGAAACGGCTATACAGAATAACTTTTCTGAATTGATACGATAACCTGAAAAGCTACTTCACTGGAAAAGCTGTATTTCAGTACTTCGGGAGTTAGAAATTCATTTTATTATTCACCATATGCTTCTGCATGGTTTGGTTTTAATTGATTAAGTTGACCTCCAATTTCAAGAGGTATGTAGATACTCTGTTAGCTACCATTAATTTCCTAGAGGTGAACAGAATTTAGTGTTCTTAGAATCTACCATCCCAACAACTTTTAAAGCTCCGCCCACTGTATATTTTTTTAAACAAGGGTCCATAACATTGAAACAGCAGTGAAAAATATTTTTCTTTCTAGGTGAGTTGTAGTCAAAATCTGTAATTGTTTTTCTCATAATATTGCACAAATGTCAATGAAACCAAAGCCAAGCATCACTGACTTACACCAGAACTTTATATTTAAAGTGATCATCAATAATTCATTATGCAGGAAACAACATACATTTTTTCCTAAAGATTTGTCAGTTGCATTGGGTTATCTGCTCTGCTCTATTAACCCAATCAGCATATCACAAAAGAGAAATCAGCATAAAACTATTCTGACATATTAGGCATTTTTACTGTTATTTTAATTCAACACAAGATCATAAATCACACACTAATTTTTATGCCAATTTCTCTTAGTTTTTTAAAAACTACTGTGAATCTTAATAGTTGAAAAATTAGTCTCATAAAAACACTAGTAATTAGTTGATAAAGGATTGCCTTTTTAATCTCACCACACTTCAAGAATCTAACTCAAACTGTACTCTTTTTCCTCAGTTTTGTAAAACTTGGAGAAATTTTAAATTTCATTGTGCTTACAGTTTTTCTTTTCTTTTTTTCTTTTTTCACATATAAGCAGAAGGCTGTGTAGGTGCCTTGTAAAAGGCTGTCTTGCTGACATCCCTAACAAGAACCTAAAGCAATCCTGCTAAAAATGATTTCTGAGCTCCAGCTTTAAAATATGCTAAAAAGAAAAATCAACAAGAAAGAAATGTAACCACTTGACCACATTTACCAGTGAGTTTTCTTCCCTTGTTAGAGGAGCAGAGTTCTCTGTCTTACTTTACCTAATACTGTGTTGACAACATTAGCTTATTTATCTTTTGCAATAAGAAAAATGATAGCTAACTGGAGTTGTGGGTTGCTAATAGCACCAGTCTTTGTAAAGGTGAAAGGAATTTAGTTTCTGCTCTTTTTCTTGTTAACTCAGAATATCTCTTTGGAGACACCCATACACCAGAGATAAAATGTTGAATAGTGGAAAGACCCTGTTAAAGTGACAGGAACTGGCAAGGATGATCAGGGGTTTTGTGGCCTTCATTTTCTCATTTGCAAAGTGATGAGATTAAATAAGATTACCTTTCGAGTTCCTTCTATTAGGTTGGTGCGAAAGTAATTGCGGTTTTTTTCTTTTTTTTCTTTTTTTTCTTTTACCTTTTAAATTGCAATTACTTTTGCACCAACGTAATAGTTTTAAAATGCTAGATTGCAGTAATCAAAATACTTGGAAAAGATTTCATATGAAAATTGGGACTCTGATAATATGCTGTCACTTTGGTGCATCACTTATTTTTTTCTTTGTTGTGTTCCCTACTTAAAATACCCACTCACTCAGAAGGTGGGCGCAGGGAGTTGACAATCCCTGTAGCTCTGCCGTGTCTGAATACGAGCTACCACAGGGAGGTACCTTGTCTTTGGAGGTCTCAGGCTTTGACTTTTACTTCTTCCTGTCTTTTATCTCTGAAATATTACGTAGGTTCTTCCTGAATGGGGTCATTTTCACCTAGGTTTTGGATGTATGTTCCAAAATTCATTATGTTGTAGACCTAACCTCCAGTGTGGATGTATTTGGAGACAGGGCCTCGAAGGAAGTAATCAAGGTTAAATGAATTCATAACGGTGGGGTCCTGATTCAATAGGGCTAGGGTCCTTATAAAAAAGACACTAGAGAGCTCTTTCTATGAGTGAACACTCACTGAGCAAAGGCCATGTGAACACACAGCATTTATAATCTAGGAAGAGGGAGCTCCATCAGAAACCTAATCAACTGCCACCTTGGACATGAACTTCTAGCCTCTAGAACAGCAAAAAAAAAAAAAAAAAAAAAAATTTCTATTGTTTAAGCGACCAAGTCATCTGTTACTGCAGATTTCCCAATTCTATTTTGGTTCATACTTGCCTGGTACATCTTTTTCCCCTTGTTTATGTTCAACCTCTGAGCCTTTGCACTGAGTGGCTATTGAAGACAACATACAGTATATATATAATTGGGGAAGGGGAACAGGACTTTGTTGGGGAACAGTGTGTACTTCCAGGACTTTTTTCCAAGTCAAGTTGTTGTCCTTTCAATCTTAGTTGTGGAAGGTGCCGTTCAACTTCAAGTTGTTGTCCTTTCAGTCTTAGTTGTGGGGGGCATAGCCCAGCTCCAGGTCCAGTTGCTGTTGCTAGTTGCAGGGGGCGCAGCCCACCATCCCTTGTGGGAGTCGAACCCGCAACCTTGTGGTTGAGAGGACATACTCCAACCAACTGAGCCATCTGGGAGGCAGATCAGCTCAACATGCCATGTTCAATCTTTAGTTGCAGGGGGCGCTGTCCACCATCCCTTGCGGGACTTGAGGAGTTGAACCGGCAACCTTGTGGTTGAGAGCCCACGGGCCCATGTGGCAATCGAACCAGCAGCCTTCGGAGTTAGGAGCATGGAGCTCTAACCTCCTGAGTCACCGGGCTGGCCCCCCATACAGTATATTTTTAAATTCAATCTGAGAGTAGCTGTCTTTTAATTGGTGAGTTAAAACATTTACCTTTACTGCAGTTATATTAAAGCCAGTTCTATCTCAGTATTTCATTCATTGTATTGTACTCTGTTTCCTTTTACTCCCTACTTGCCATTGTATAAAATGTACCATTGAGGGCTGGCCCGGTGGCTCAGGCGGTTAGAGCTCCCTGCTCCTAACTCTGAAGGCTGCCGGTTCTATTCCCACATGGGCCAGTGGGCTCTCAACCACAAGGTTGCCAGTTTAATTCCTCGAGTCCCGCAAGGGATGGTGGGCTCCGCCCCCTGCAACTAAGATTGAACACGGCACCTTGAGCTGAGCTGCCGCTCAGCTACCAGATGGCTCAGTTGGTTGGAGCATGTCTTCTCAACCACAAGGTTGCCAGTTCAACTCCTGCATGGGATGGTGGGCTGTGCCCCCAGCAACTATCAACAGCAACTGGACCTGGAACTGAGCTGCACACTCCACAACTAAGACTGAAAAGACAACAACTTGGGAAAAAAAAAAAGCCCTGGAAGTACACACTGTTCCCCAATAAAGTCCTGTTCCCCTTCCCCAATAAAATCTTAAAAAAAAATATGTACCATTGATAAGTTAAAGGTTATGCATATTTTTATTCTTATGGTGGTTGACCTTAATTTATAAACCATGCTCATATTTATTTATCTTAACTTATTGAACTTATCAGTATAGCATATCTATCAATATCCATGGCAGGTTTGGAAATGTGCTGCTCAGATCTCCAAATAAGAACTTGGATGGGGTGAAGTGTGATTAGCTGACATGGCAGTTAGCTTTTTCCGGCTCTGCTTCATCATTCAAACTGACATCACATTCTTTTCAGGGCAGCTCCCCATCGAAGGGTACAAAGACCTAGCCATTTTTGCCCCATGTGGGTCTTGTGGGGAGTCTTTGCCTTGCAGCTCCCCATTGATCTGGCAGAGACTTTGTAAGGTCTGCCTCATGGTCTGGAATTTCCCCCTGATAAATACTCTTCTTCCCTTTCTCTTTCACAGGTGCTATTCCCCAATAAGCCTTTTATATTCAAAACCCTGATCTTGGCATCTGTTTGCTGGAAAACCCAACGTGCAACAATTGATGACAGGAATGGTCCAAGAAAGCAGCAGTAAGACAGGAGCATTAGATTTGGAGCTGGTTCACTTACCACCCTCGTAGGTGGAGCACAGACAGATCCTGGCACTACGTGGCCGAATAATTGATAACCCTTCCACTGATCATGAGCTGGGATAGTGTGCTGAGGAGTGGAGTGCATTGGTCAGTGTGATTATTCAAGAATTTAAAATAACAAGAGGAATGATAAATATGAAGATAATAGAATTGGATTGTTGTAAGCAAATTGTATTGACACCCTGCAGTTTGATAATGAAAAACAGGTCAATTAATAAGTGATTGAAAACCAAGTAACAGAGCTAGTCACTTGACGGTATTCTCTTGGGATATGCAATTTAACCTCCTAGTAAGGGCTGCATGGGATGAGGAAAACTTGCTACTAGGGTGGTTCCTAGAAGCTGGCAACTGGAGTGGCCCACATGGGTGAAGTTGATATGCCTATGTCGTCATGACAGGTATTAGAAAAAGAACTAATGGGTCAGGAAAGTGGACATACACATATTGAACATTTGAGACCACAAGATTCATCAGAGGATTCAATGGTAGGCTTGGAGGATCCATCATTTACCATGAACATCAGGAATGAGCAGGTGAAAGGGGCACTAACATCAACAAGAAGTTCAATGATGGCTCTCATCTGGAAGCCTTGGTTGATAGAAGCTACCACAGAACTTGTCTCAGTGACAGCAAGGATGATGATAGCACTCTGAAGTGCAAGGCCGAATGGTGGTGCTTAATTGCCAGAAATCGGGATCATGATCATCAAAGTAACTAACAAACAATTGGGTAGCAGCCAAGGGAGCCTGACCAGTTCAGAATTATGGAGATCCTTATCATCATTAGATGTGAGCAAGCAGAGGCCTTGCCGTGGGCCCCAGGCTTTGGAGTACCTTCCTGCTAATGTTTTGAAGTCTCCCTCTGGTGCCTATGAGTAGCTGGGCTGTGATTGTCATCCAGGCAGGATACCCCAAGACTAGACCAGGACCCTCTGGGCTCCAGTTCCCATTTCTCCCTTTTGGGAGCCCTTTGGTCCTATACCCTACATGTGGAGTTAACCAGAGGCCCTAAGACATTTCCTCAGAGCACTGCACACGTAAGTATTGTCCCTGTCAGAGATGGTTAACCATCACGACCTTCAACTTCTTCATCTATTATTGTTTTAGTGCTGCTTTTTGTTTTCAAAGTCAGAACAAAAAAGAGTTTTCAAAATGAATATTTGATATCCATTCTAATGAAAGCAGAGATTTTTTAAAATTGGTGTTCTTTGTAAATCAAACTGTGATTGTTGATGAAACCTGAACTCAAATAAATTTCCAAGTATGTGGAAAGGATCAATCTGTCCACTGAACTCTGGTTAGAGGAGAGAACCCGAAGTTTAATGAAGCAGATCCATGTAGACTGAGCAATCATATGGCCTATATATTCTTGCACCACTTCCGCAGATACCTTTCCTGTACTCCATAAATGAAGTTTCTAGTGTTCCTCAAGTTTCTGCAGTGAGGATGGAAGTATAGTGGAGAGGGTAGGGGTGGGACAGTGAGGGAAAGGGTTATGTGACTACTCCAATCCATCATATTGACAGATATCACCTCTTCCTACTAGCTCCCTCCTCTGCAAATCGTTTTCATTCACTGACACTGACCTCAAGCACGCATTGATCTGAGTACTTGACACTAAAGCACATATGACCAATTGGCTTAACCTTCTGTGAAATGCCATAGGTCTTTCTGTCATTAAGATTCAGATGCTCTTTTAAATTCAGGCCAGTTCTCCTTTTGATGGCCTCAGGGACTCAGCCTCCTTTCCTTTCTTGTTATTTTTCTCTTAAAAAAAACACAAAAAAACTTTTATTCCCCCCGCCCCCTTATTATTATAAAAACAATACCTGTTCATTGGCGAACAACCAGGAAACATAGGGAAGCCAACAATTAAAGTTTCTATAAACTTATTTTCATTTTGGTATATATTTTTTAAACTTTCATTATGCATGAGTATTTTACGTTTGTGTATAAGCAAATGTATGCACTTAAGTCTATTGCATTAGTCTATGATAGAAATGAACACACACACACACACACACACACACACACACACACACACACTAAAATTGACCACAGTTGTTTCATAACCAGCATTTGATTTTTGCTTTTCAAAAGAATAATTTTCTATTTCATATGTCATTTTTAATGGCTGCCTAGAATTCCATTATATGGTTTTACAGTAGTCCCCCCTTATCCAGAGGGGACAAGTTCCAAGACCCCTAGTAGATAGATGGCTGAAGCCACGGATAATACCAAACCCTATATATACCATGTTTTTTCCTACATATATACCTATGATAAAGTTTAATTTATAAACGAGGCACAGTATAAGGATTAACAACAATAATAACAAAATAGAAAAATTATTAACTATACTGTAATAAAATTTATGTCAACGTGGTCTGTCTCAGCACACTAGCACACATTTTAAACTCAGTTACACCTGCGAGTATAGGTACACTATTCCCACAAATGCCTATAGGTGTGAAAAAACATCATGGTTTCAGTATTTAGGGGTAATACCCTAAAAGACCACAAGGTGGTAATGTCATTTCACAACTCTGTCACTGCTGTTTCCTCTTCTTCTGTTTGCATTTATGCCCTTATTTTCCTGTGTTTCAGTCTTTTTTATTTTTCTGCCTTTTTTTTTTGACTTATGTATTCTCCCTTCAAGTTTTTTTCCTCTCTTTCATGTCTCATCTTACCTCCTTAACTGGCTACCATTAGAAATAATACAAAATTTTCCATTATTCACCGAATAGAATTTTGTTTTGTCACTAACTTAAAATTTATTATAGAAAAAATGAAACCTATATGAAAGTACACAGAATAGTTTAATAAATCCCATGTATCTGTTTTCCCACTGTCAAGTTATCAATTCATGGCCAATCTTATTTTACCTATATCCCCACCCACTTCCCTGCTTCCTATTTTATTCTGAAGGAAGTTCCAATTCTGGAACATGTATGTCTGTAAATATGTCTCATACATGGGGACTCTTAAAAATAACCACGATACCAACATTACTTTTAAAATGTTAACAATTCCTTAATATTACAAAATCGACTTAATGTTCAAATTTCCAATTGCCCCTTAATATCAATTAAAAATTATTGTATAATTTATCTGTGGAATCAGAATTCAAGTAATTCATGATTAGTTGTTTTTCTCGTCACATTTTTTACTATACAGATTCCTGCTTTCTTTCTCTCTTTTTCATCTTGCAATTTACTTTTTGAGAGAACTAAGTTATTTTTCCTGTAGTTTCCTTCAGTCTAGATTTCTGTGATTGCTGCTGATTTTTAAAATGGATAGTGAAGCATTTTTGTAACCACCCTGTCCCCCGCAACCTCCAATTTAAGAAAAAGCTAACCGCTTACTTTGTTTTTGGTGCTGAGCTTCTGAACACAGCTGGAAAGGTACTACACACCTGTATAATTTGTGGCACCAGTATCCAAGCTCAGGTGAACTATCAATGCAGATCAGATCATCGCTTTTCTGGTCTCTAATAAATTTTATTTATTTTCCTGTTTCAAACCATTGCCTTGCTTTTTAAACTCTGAGGTGTATTCCTGCCATTTCCTGCACCATATTCATTTGCTCCCTTTCCCTCTTTATTTGAGACTGCCTTCTCCATTGGTTTTTGCATTCTGATGTCACTACCCTGAAGTAACTCCTTCCCTAATCCCTGCCAAGGGCCACCTATGGTGTCAGGCTGGTTTGGCCCTGCACAAAGATACTCAGCTCCAGGGAAGGGAGCGCTCTGCCTGCCAGTCTGTGCTCTGGCACAGGGTTGCTTCTGCCCAAAGAGGTGCCTTTCTCTACTTTGCACAAAGGGGTCAGTGAGCTAAAGGTAGCCTAATCCTACCTCTTTCTCAGTTGCAACAATTTGTATTCAGTCCTCACCTCCATGCCCCAAGGTGTTCTCTTTAAAAATTCTGATAATTATCCAGTTTCCAAATACAAATGGCCCATCTTTTATCTTCTACTTTAGCTAATGCCACAACTGATCATCCTCAGCTCTGCAAGGCTCTGCTTTTAAAGACTGTCCCCTCTGATGTTGCTGGAAACACCCTTCTCTCCCTTTACTCCTCTTAGCTTTCTCAATGTTTTTTTTTTTTTTTTTTGCTGGCTTCTCCAATCTCCTAAATTTTGTGGTTGCTCACGGCTTCCCTTCTCCTCTCCTGCCCCCGACCCCCATGAGCTCTGCCTCATTTGATCCATTTCCATGGCTTAAGCACCATGTGTAACTATGCATTGATGACTCCAAATGTCTAAAACCCGCTCAACTTTTCTCTTGCACTTCAGTCCCAAACTTGAAACAGCGTTCAACATATATCAACCTGGAATTCTGTAGACATTTAAAACTGTTCTGTCTTGTGAATTTTTTTTTTCTCTTGTGAATTCTTGATCTCTCACCATTCATGCAGATTCCCAAGCTTGAGATTTTAGTCATCTAACACTCTCATCTATTCAAATTAATCAAGTAAATTCCTTTGAATTCACTTCATTTATTCTAAATATGCTTCAGGAGGTTCTGCAGGCAGTGTGCTAGGTATTAGGGATTCAGCAAACATCCTTCCTCTTATGGAACTTACAATTTAGTGGGAGAGAGAAAATAAACAATCATTAAGTAAAGGTATGGTATAAAAGACGGTGGTAAATAATGTAGAGAAATTTTAAAATACATCCTGTTCTGGCCTTTCTATTCCACTTGTGCTGCCACTGGTATGGCTCAGGCCCTGTATGTCTTGCTTTCGTTTTTGTCCTGGCCTCCAAACAGGTGCCTTTGCTTCTAGTGTTTTCTGTACTGCATTCCATTATCCATATTTCCAGTTGGCTAATATTCCATAACAAACAAACAAACATGCAAACAAACACACAGAAACCAAAAGTCAGTGTGAATACTGCAATCCTTCTGCTTCAAGTCAATCTCCTCCCTTATCTGAAAAACAATGTTCAGACATTTTAGCCTCGCAATTAAAGCATAACTTGATCTTTCTCCTTTCCTGACACTCTCCTCTGCTTCCTTCCTCTCTCTTCTCTCCCAGTCTATTGCTGTCATGGCAAGCTCCTTGCTTTTCCTGGTCCGGGCCCTTTTCTAGTGCTACATTTCAGTACATTGCCTGTTCTTCTGCCTGGAGTGTTTATCACATTTACGGCTTGACTGTCACTCCTTTGGGGAAGCTATCCTCAATCCTCTAGGCCAAGTTAGCCTTTCCCTCCTCCATTCTATACCATTACAGTGTTCTTAGCTCTGTAATAGCTTTAACAAGCTTTTCTTGGAATTTAAGGTCTTGGTGGAGGTGGGGCAGAAATAAATGCATCCATGTAACTCATCCATCTAGGTGACTCTAGGACCTCCTTTTAGAGCCCAGGGTGAAGGAGAAGGCAGTCATGTCTGAGCAGGGCCCAGGTTCTGGGGCCAGGCAGACCAGAGTCTGGCTCCTCGTCTATCCACTCACTAGCTATGTGACTTCGGACAAGTCACATAAACTCTCTGTGCCCCAATCTCGTCATGTCTAAATGGATATTGGTAATTGAACACATCTCACAGAATTGTTGTAAACATTAGTGGAAATAATGCATATAAATAGCTTCACCTGGTGCATGGTAATCATACATGCTCAGTAATGCTAGCTTTACAAGAAGCTTATAAAATGGATGAAATTAGCATAACTTGTATGATCCCCAGCTAAACGATTGTATTATTAGGTTGGTGCAAAAGTAATTGCGGTTTTTGCAATTATTTTCAACCTTTTAAACCACAATTGCTTTTGCACCAACCTAATATAAGCTAGTAGCCCTAAAGGGACCAAAAAAAGATCACTCACCACTGCTTTAGAGGACTCAAAGGGAACAATTCGGTAGAGTGTAATTAAGGGGACCTGGGAATACTTTGATAGGGCACATACCGTTTTACACCTCCATCTGGGTCTAACCTGTACCCTTTAGTGGGAAACATGGTCTCAGTAGCATTTTATTTAGGGCATCATCAGACCTGTTATGAACTGAGGCAAAGAGTTTGTTTTGAGGAATCAAAGAGGTAGCGGATCTGAGGGAACCATTAACGAACCCAGTTGCCATTTCACACGCGGAAAGGAGCAGGTTCACAGCATGCGCCTCTCAGGGAGGGAGGAGAAAATGTCAAGGATTGTACTGGGAAGGTGCTGGAACATTTCGTGTGAATGTGGATATTTGGATGAAATGCCTCTAAGGCCCCAAGATAGCACCACAGGCTGTAAATAGACCAGGGAGAAAGAAGACAGAAGAGGAGTGTGCTTCTCTCTGGTGAGGACAGAGGCTGCATGCAACTCGAATGATGCAGGGGTCAGTGAGATAAAAATGTTAGCTAATGTCTTCTTTCAAAACAGCATCACAGGAAAGCCCTGACTAATCATTCTGGATTTGACGTTCCAGTCTGCCGCTGCTACTGATGCTTCTAGAGTGATTTTAACAGTCTGAGTTAATGAATTCTGTTTTACAACATTGTGGAGGTTTGATACACGTGTAAAAACCTCCGATGCTAGGGAAAAAACAGAATTCCTATGCACCTTCTAAATATTAATTGGAAACGTTCCATTAGTATGGAGAGGATCAGGGTGTGTGTTTTCTTAGGTTGATTAGATGACTCGTGCTATCACACGGGGGAAACGTCTGTCAGCATCTCCTGTAGACCTTACAATAGAGCCTATTAATCACTTGCATTGATGTCACCCACTGGCGTTCAGCCTGGAAAGATCTGCAAAAGGTTAATCTTTCATGGTTTCTTGGGATTTGGAGGGCAGCATTCTGAAAACCTAGTTTTAATTTTGATAAATGAATTTAGCAAGTAGTTAATCCCTGAAAAGGACTAAGATTTACAAGTCAGTCAAGAGATGAAGTTAGCAATTTATTATACATCTGGGATGCTCCCATCACAAAATAAGCCCTTTGACAAATCGAATGAGAAGTGATCAAACACTGTAGATGGAGACAAATTTATTACTAGGATTTGCCCTTCT
Source organism: Rhinolophus hipposideros (assembly GCF_964194185.1). Taxonomy (NCBI): domain Eukaryota; kingdom Metazoa; phylum Chordata; class Mammalia; order Chiroptera; family Rhinolophidae; genus Rhinolophus; species Rhinolophus hipposideros. Next base: position 34,732,343 of record NC_138055.1, read on the forward strand.
CTCTGCAGAGTCTTCACCAAGAGACCTTTTTTGGCAAACCCACCTGTGCATTGATCACTCATCTATTTTTCACCTCTTTCAACATTTAATGTACTACTTAACATAACAGAGGATCCATGGGAAAAGTTGCACTTGTTCTCACCATGAGGCATGTTGCTTCTTCTCCTGAGCAATTCTTCCTGTGGACGTAACGGCTTTTGTAGCGGACCAAGTTTCCTTTATCCCTTTGACTTCAAGGACACATAAGAATGAAATTTTACCCTACCTGGCAGCAGTGGGTGAAGATATGGATTGTATTGTGCTAATCTTCTCCCCTAAATTTTGTTCTCTTTTGCATTTGACTTTTGCTCTCTCTCAACCACTTTATCAAAAGCTATGTGTGTATATTTGCGACAGGCTAGAGGAGGAGGAAACGATGACCTTTTCTGGTTATAAGCTTTGTTTCTGGTCAGAGAATAGACATCCAGTAATTGTTTTCCAAATTAAAGAATTTCTGAGAGTATGCCATAGTATTTGGGGGATAGTTTCTAGTTAGTTTTGCCACATGTTCCTCTTTCATCCCACAAATACAAGCTCAACTGAATTGCCCTCTTTATCTTTCTTACTGCCCCCAAGAGCCATCCTTCTAAAATGCAGATCTGATCATTTCATTCCAGCATTTTTGTTCTTAAAAATCTTCATTCCTTCAATGGTTTCTAACCATTGTTAGGACAATGACCATATTCAGTATATGGCTTTCAAAGTCCTGTGTGATTTAGCCTTTATTTCTTTCGCTTTCTCCTTCTTGATGCCACCTGTCACTCTATGTTTCAGACACCTTAAATAATTTATGGTTTCCAGCTGCAATTAAGGTCCCTAGTCAGTTGAATTTATATTAATCAAAAGAGAGATTATTTTAGGAGGGTCTGACTTAATCAGGCAAACCTTTAAAAGAGGTTAGAGAGATTCTCCTGCTGGCTTTGAAGAAGTCAGCTGCATGCTGTAGGAGTGCCATGTCTTGAGGACCTGAGGGCAGCCTGTAGGCTCTGAGAGTGACCCCAGCCAGCACTCAGCAAGAATACTACAACCACAAGAAACCGAATTTGGCCAACAACCTGAATGAGCTTGGAAGAGGCCACGGAGTCACAGCCCTGGCCACACTTTGCCCTCAGCCTGGAAAGACCCTGAACAGAGGACAGAGTTAATCTGTGACTGGACTCCTGACTCATGGAAACTGTAAAATAATAAATTGGTTTTGTTTTAAGCTGTTAATTTAAAAAATAATTTGTTATGCAGTAATAGAAAACTGCTACAGAAGGGTAGAGAAAGGATAGCAGGGAGAGGGAAGGAAGAAAAGGAAGGAGGGAGAAACAGAGGAGGAAGGTAGGAAGAAAGGAAGTAAGCAAGGAAAAAGGTATATTTGGTCATAATTTCCACTCCCTTGCTCTCTTTCCTAGGACAGAAAGATATACTTAGCCACAATTCATACATTTTGAGGGGAGTGATAAATAAGCCTTCATGAGGTCCTGTGTGGTTTTTAAGCTTCTAGATTAAACTTTAGGGAATGTTTACTAACGTACACCATAAGCCAGTGACACCTTCATTTTGGCTTATTTCTCTTAAAGTTGAGGGGCACAAAAATGTTAAGATATCTAAGGGAGTTTGATTATCTTTTTTCTCCTTAATGAGCTTTTTAGATTTTTACTTCCCTATTCTGCACTTGACTTCAATTTTTTGTTTAATTAAGACATATATATATATGTTTAATATATATTTTCCAAAGACATACATGATGAATTGTCATATGTGAAATAGTAATTATATATATGTATCCAGTTTAAAAATATTAATAAAATATTATTAAATATTATTAAAATATTAATAAAATAAACATTTATATCACCCATTTAACATTTATATCACCCAATTAAAAAATTTCATTATGGTTTTAATTTGTATTTCCTCTGTAATTAATGATTTGAAAATGTCTTCATGTACGTGTGGTCTATTTGTGCTTCAACTTCTGTGAGATGGTGTTTGTGTCTTTTGTCCATTTTTTCTATAAGGTTGTCTTTTTCTCAAAGATTTATAAAAGTTCTTTATAAAATATGGATGTCAATCCTTTTTCAGTTGTTTGTGTTGAAAATAATGCTCACAGACTGTGAAATAATCTTTTACTCTCTCATTGCCTTCTTTTGTTGATCATCAGTTTTTAATTTTAATGTGATAATATTTATTTGTCTTTTCCTTTATGGGTTATGCTTTTTTTGTCATTAAAAAAAACTTTCTCCTTTGTTAAGATATTTAGAAGATATTCTATTACCTTTTTCTAAATGTTTTCTAAGTTATGTCCTTAATATTTTTATTATTTTCCATATGCATAACCAATTTTCTTACCACCATTTATTGAATGGCCCATCATTTACCTGAACTATAATATGAGATCTGACATAAATCAAGTTTTCATAAATGCCTGCTCTCTATTACATTGCACTGACTCATTTTTCTGGTTTCACATCAATACCACACCCTCTTAACTATTATAAATTTTATTCAAACTTTTCCTGTTTTGTAAAGCACCTGGTTCTTCCTTTTCAGTGTCTGGCCTATTCTCAGACTTTGACCTTTCCATATGATTTCCCCTCAACACTTTATTATGAAAAGTTGCAAAAATGAAAAGTAGAAAGAGTTTCATAGTAAACAGCCCATGAAACCACTACTTAGATTCTACAATTAACATTTTACTATATTGCTTTGTCACAAAACGATCCATCTCTGTATCCATCCATTAATCCACATGTGGTTTTAAAAAATTAACTTTTAATGTCACACAAAACCTTATTGGATTGTGATTGAAACTAAATTGAATACACAGAACACGTTAGTGATGACTGACATGGTTACAATACATGCACGTTCATATAACTCATAAATATGTTATATCTCTCACTTATTTGTCATCTGTCATTCCTTCCAGTGAAGTACTATACTTTTCTTCTTAGAGATCTTGCAAACCTTTTGTTAAAGCTATTCACACACTTTTTTATTGTTGATTTTTAAGAGGTATTTTTATTGTATATATTTTTTTATTTAAATGTGTTTTTCCAGGACCCATTAGCTCCAAGTCAAGTAGTTGTTTCAATCTAGTTGTGGAGAGCACAGCTCACAGTGGCCCATGTGGGGATTGAATCGGCAACCTTATTAAGAGCACAGAGCTCTAAACAACCGAGCTAACTGACTGCCCCCTTAGGTGGTATTTTTAAAATTATATATTCTAATATCTGTTCCTGGTATATAAATTAACTTTTTAATATTGCTTTAAAACTAATAATTTGTATCCAGCTAGCTTGTTAAAATATTTTAATAGTTTTAATATGTTATCTATATATTCTATTGAGTTTTCTACATATGCAATCATATATTCTGTAAGTACTGATGGTTGTTGATTTTTTCTTTCCAGTCTCATGCTTTGGTTTCTTTTTTTCCTTTTTCTTATTTTACTGATTCAGATATCCTGAATAATATGAATAGAAATTGCAATATAATTGCAATATCAGCCATTTTTGTCTTACTTCTAATTTTAAAGTCAATGTTGTAAATTTTTTTACCATTGTGTTGATGTTTGCTCTAGGTTTTATAGGGTAGAGGGTAGTTTTTTTTTCTTTCTTTATATTAAAGTTTATTGGGGTGACAATTGTTAGTAAAGTTACATAGATTTCAGGTGTACAATTCTGTAATACATTATCTATATCTCACATTGTGTGTTCATTGATGTTTTAATTTGTTAGCAAATTTGAAATTTATTTTAAAGAACATTATGACTTTTCGTTTTATCATCTGAGAGTTTCTTTTTAATGTAGAGAAAATGTCTCAAGGGAAGATTTTGCTTTCTCGTACTTTTATTTTCAGCCACTCCCCAAGCACCTGCTCCCCATTGCCACCTTTGCTCTCAGCCCCATATCGCACAAGCACTCAATAAACACCTATCGATTAATGCCGACTATTTATATGCTTCTGGTTCTGGGAGTTGATTCCATTTTGTATTAAAAATTTTTGCCAATCTGTTTTATTCTTGTTCATCCTAAAGCTGACATGTTGCTTGAGTCAAGCTGTAGATGTCCTTTTGGTTGTCTTTACATCTCACACAGAGCAAACACCAAAAAAAAAAAAAAAAAAAAAAAAAAAAAAAAAGAAAAGAAAAGAAAAGAAAAGAAAAAGAAGGGGGCATTTGTTCTTTTAGTAATTAGTAAATTATTTCTTTTAGTAATTCAGAATTTCTGTGAGTTCCTTATAGAACTCTTTTCCAAATAAAATCTTTAAGTTCCATCAGTGACTACAGCTTAGAGTCAAGGTATCTAAATAGAGACAAATAGGTAAGTATGGGGAAAACTGGGAATATGACTATTTTGAACTTTATTTCAGTCCTGGTGATAAGCAGAAACTCTTTTTCTTTGCCTAGGCTTCCAAATTAATCAGCTGTTGCCAAAATAATGCCACGTACCAATCTACCCTGAACTCAGTGGTTTACCATAGAATTAATTTTCTCAGCTCATGGGTCTCCAAGTTTGTTGGGGCATATCTGCTTCAGGATGCTCAGTGGTTGACCTTGGCTATAGGTTTCAGGTTGAGTTTAGGTCTGCTCCATATGTTTTTTTCATTCTCTTTGGATTAGCAACAATCTCAAGAATTATGAGGTAAATTAAATTACACAAACACACTTTGTTCCTCTAGTTGTGTTACATGTACTAAGAACACATCAGTCAAAGCAAGTTATGTGTCCAAATCCAACATCAGTGGGATGTAGAAATATACTTTGCCCTCTACAATGCACTATTAAGTTAGGTAGCACAGAGTGGGAGTGAGTGAACACCCAAGAACGATAATGTCTCATATGTGGTTAATGTAATAACATTGATAAAGGGCTTGAAACATAGTAAATGTTCAACAGCGTTGCCTATTACTATTGTTATTGTTTTATGGAAAACGGGTTAAATTAGTTGATCTTTAGAATCCCTGGTATATCTAAATATTTATTTTAATTTCTAGTTTGCCATTTAAGATTTTTTTTTCTCCCACTTTGTCCCTCTATTGTTTTTCTGTTATAAAATAAATAACAATAACTTCAGTTTATGTTTCCAGATTTTGGCTTTAAGTAAATCGCTTCAGTATCTTTATGATTATAGTCTTGTAATGTTAAATATTCTCAGAGTCTTTATCTGTCATGAAATTCAGTGCTGCATTTGGTTGAAGAAACATTGGTTGTTTATTTACTCTTCTGTGTCTGCACTGGTTGAATGTTATTTTGTGTAGATAACTGCTTTTGATTCAAAAAGGGAACATGATTTCAGACCTAATTACTACAGAAGTAATTGCTCCTTGGCAAATGGGACCTGCCAATCTGCCCAGACTTCAAATGTCATAGAGCCAACTGAATGGAAATCCATTGCCCTTCTCAGTTTGGCAGTTTAAAGAACTAGGAACTTAGCCACCCAATTGCAAAATGGGACTCTTTAAATCCCTGTTTCATCTAAAGCCTAAAGAAAATAGAATCAAACCAAGGGGTGGGGAGTGCAAGATCATTTAAACACATTTTGAGAAGATGGTAGCTATGAACTGATTTTACAGACCATCCACCTGCAACTTATGAGGGAAGTTAGAGAGAGCTAGAACAGTGGGTTGAAGACATGAGAGGGTTTTTTATTAGAGAGAGCTTTTAGTATGCTGTTCATTCCCTTCCCTCATGGGGATGGAGTGGAGGAGAGGCTTCCTCTAGACCTCAAGTCAAAATGGGCTGCAAAGGAATAAAATGGTGATTCTGATATTGTTCTCTGCTTTTTGGAGATCACAGTTGACTGGTATCTGAGACAGGCTTGGAGAACCTAAAAGCAAGATGCTCTGGTTAGTGCTTCCTGCTTTGATCGAGAGACAGGGAATGAATGACACATGAATCTTTTCCGTGGATCAAATGTGGGCCACATGTGAGAAAGAAAGCTGGCCTTGAATTACCTTAGATCTTGCCCAAGTACCTGGAGTAGGGAAGGCAAAGAGAGCTCATCAGAGAAAGGCTTCGAGTGTATGGTGGAAGTCAGGAGCAAACAGAGGAGCCAGAGCAAATGAATTCTCCTAGCTCTGCAAGTGAGAGCCTTGGTGAGGGCAGGAGCTCTTCAAAGAATTCTTTATGCACCTCATGAGTGAAAGTCAGCTTTATACATTAGCCAGCCAGAGGGAACCCGTGTCAGATAGAATCAATTTTGGTCAGGTAAGACCTTTCTGTCTGTATCCTTAGCTCTTCTCCGTTCCCTCTCCTGACCTCTGACCCTAGTCTCACCTTCAATCTTACACTGGGGAGAGAAAACTGATTGAGTGAGGTGTAGGAGTGGGAGAAGCAAGAGAAGAAATCGAGGAAAGGTTGAATATGCAGGCCCAAACTGGGACTGCAGGTCCAAATGGGGAGGAGGGAATTTTTAACTTTAAATTACATAGTTTTCACATGAATTATAAAAGGAGCCATGTTTCAGGGGAAAAAAGACTTTATTATCTCAGAATGCCTGGAAAAACCAGTTTCATGTCGTGCGGGGCGTCCGGCGGGGTCTCTGGTCCCGCTCCCCACATAAGAACACAGGACACGGTAAGGCCAAAAAGGAACACCCACGGAGCCATAAGTAGGGGAGTCATATCTCTATATTCTCGTCGGCAGCATCCGCCTCTCTGCAACCTGCTCTTGCTAGCCCCCATTCTTTTTCTGCTAGTGTAGCCACAGCAGTTATATTAGTGGCTTACGGGTTACAGCTGACGGCCAACTAGCCACAGCTGATGGCCATCTGATCACAGTTGATGGCCATTTACTACCCGAGCCAGCACCTTTCTATGTGAGGCCGAGAGCCTGGAAACTGCTTTTTGGGGCTTTGTCCCCACATTCATCTTCCCAAAATTTCTTTTGGGAGCAGAGGAAGAACTAGCCCCCTAGAATGAATGAAGATTGAGGGCAGTAGTGAAAAAGATGGTGGTTTTACAATTTCACCATGCTAGTTCTGCATGTTCATACTTTATTTGTTTGTTTGCTTGTTTTCTTGAGGCAGTTTCTCGACTCTTCATTCTAAAGAATGTTGGTTCTCAACTTGGGGATCTTACTCATATACTGGGCACTGTACCCTCTATCCACTAGGAGGCATGGAGGAAACATCTAGATGGGAATAGAGGACATATGTAAACTGAAAAGCTACCCAACTGATTATTTCCCTCCACCACATTCATTTAAAAATTCCTCCCACAGGGAGACCTCAGACTCCTTTGAATGGTTCCCCAATGTAACTATTGGATTCAACTGGAAAAAATTTTTTAAATTACAGATTCTTTTTTATTTTTTTTAAATTTATTTATTGGGGTGACAATTGTTAATGAAATTACATAATTTCAGGTGTACAATTCTGTATTACATCAACTATAAATCCCATTGAAATTACAGATTCTTATTCTCCACTGTGGACCCATGGACTCAGATCTCTGGGAGACTTAGGAAGAGTCTTACAAACCTTTCAGGTGAGTGTAGTCCACTGGGCTATGAGATGTGGCATTTGGAAACATGGGTGACATATTTTGGGGATGCTGGAATCTGCAATGAATTTATTGCTCTAAAAAGACCAAGGAGTAGGGCTTTGAGAGTTGCTGCAATATATTCTTCTTGGTTTTCTTCATCTTTAAACATTTAGATTGCTATTTTAAGCCATTAGGTAGATGTTAGAATGTTTATTGGGTTGGTCTTTTTCTACTATATTGGAACATTACTTCCATTCTTGTGGCTTCTCGGCCATCTGGTAATTCTGTTGATGGGAGCAAAAATGGAAAACAGAGGGCACTGTTAGCCCACAACTCCAAAACATAACAGTTGTCTGATTTTCCACCAATCCTGCCAAAACTAGGCCAATGACAATATTGTTTCTAACCCACATGCTTCCCTCAGGCCAATTTGGAAACCCATCTCTTGTGGCAGAACAAGCCTGTCACTGATGGAAAAGGATCAATAGGTTAAAAAATAAAGATTAGGTCTAGGAGTTTTGCCAGTATCAAGAAACGTGCTGGGTATAGGATAATGGTAATTCTGATTTGTCTTTTGTGTTGGAACTCTTTGCTGTTGTTGAACAAGGACCAAATGAAACTAAATGCACTGCTTTATTAGTGTTCTCTTAGCCAATACACTACTTATTTTTACTGACAAATGTCAGTGAGGAGGGTGCAATAGTAGCCTGATTTATGGCTACTTCACTTTGCAAGTCATATTTTCATGTTAGGATAGCACAAATATAAGACTATTTTAAGTGCCAAAAATATGAAATGTTAAACTTTATTTTTGAGTGATTTTATTTTTGTTCTTGATTTAGAAGCATTATATATTTTTGTGACAACTGAAGAGTGAGAGAGATGTTTTGGCTGAAGTAAATACCTATAGGCTGAAGAGAAATGCATTTATCTACTCACTGAGATTTGAGTATATCGTTGAGTTGAGAAATTTTAGATAAGGCACCCTCTTTACCTAATTAAACGCTGGAGGACAGTAGGACTGGAGAATGACATTTTATTGCTTAGGTTGAAGAGGCCAGGATTGGTTTGTTTGAGTGGTGAGGGAAAGAATTGATCATTATTCTCAAATGACCAAAGAGTTATCATAGGGAAGAATTTTGTGATACACTAAGGGGCAGGATTAGAATCCTCTCCCTCAATCCCCATATGAAATTGGTCATTAAATACAAATGATGATCTTATCTCCTTACCTCAAAAATTTGTTGATTCATCTGTATCTTCACTTCTACTACCTCAGTTTAGACACACTTCCTGTTGCGGGAGGAAGGAACAGAGAGAAGTTAGGAGAAGAAACTTATAAACCATTTACAGGTCTCCTCTCTATTCTTTCCTATGCTTTTTCCTTTCCCTGATTCATTCTCTATACTTAAGTCACGGTGATTGTTCAAATTAGAAAGCTAACCATGTCACTCCCTAACTTAACATTCTTTACTGATTCCCCATTGCTTGGAGAATAAAGTCCAAACTACTCACGCTGTACAAGTCTCTTCCTAATTTGCCTCTTGTAGATTTTTGCCAGTCTTATACTCTTCTACCCCACAACCTTTTATTCTGGACATAGTGAACTACTTGAAGTTTCCTAAATATGTCATGCTATTTTAAGCTTCCATGCTTGTATCCATAATGTCCCTTCTCTTTTTATTCCTATTCATTTTTTAGAGCTCTCTCTAACACCATCTTCTCTCTGAAGCCTTCTTTGATCAGTCCCTTAACAGAGTTAGTGGCTTCTTTCTCCAGTTTTTCAAAGCACTTTGTACATATGTGTATTGGCATTTGTAATTCCATTTTCAGACCGGTCTTTCCTACCCTCATTATACAGTGAGCTCCCTGAAGTCAGGTGTGTCTACAACCCCAGCCCCTGGTACAGAGTGTTTCTGCAATGGAGCTGTGTTGAAGCTACTTACAAGAGGATTATTTTTTTATTGTAGTATGAGTTAGAACTTTTAAACAATTGTAGCTGTTCAAAAATTGAAGAGGCTGCCTGATACAGAGAAGGTAAGCGCTTAACAAATATGTAGAATATTGAATGAGCTGTGAACACTTGAATCTCCTGTCGCTAGGAAGTAGTCAAGTTGTTTGACAGACTCATTCAAGCATCATAAGAAGTGTTTCATGACGAACCATTGAAAAATTTCCACTAAAAGTTATTAGATTGTACTCTTACTATATTTTGGAAAGTGTGTGTGTGTGTGTGTGTATGATTCAAAGCTTCTACTTATTTATCTGATTAAAACATTTTTTTTTCCAGGTCATAATTCTTCCTCTTTTTTTTCTGCTTGAAGATTTGATTAAAACAATCAAGTATGAATATTATTTAAAGTATTATTTCTCTTACTTTCAGCAAGTAGGACTATTCATACCTCCTCAATTCCTTTGAACAATTCTTCAAAGTAAATCTTGCTGTTATCGACAACTAAAGTACCTATATAATAGATTGGAAAAAGTGAATACTTTGGTGGGAAAGGAAAAATCCCATAGCTCCTCTTCAAAGTTAGAGAAAAAGAAAAGAAATTATGCAGAAAGGGAAAATGGCAGAAAATACATGTTTTATATTTTAATTTTTAGAGTGATTTATATATGACAATTTATAAATTATATTTCTTTGAATACAGCATATTATGTAACTTTTTTAATTTATCCAACTTTTCAAAGTGTCAGCATTTTTATATTAAAAGTACTACCTGTTATTATGATGTACCCCTTAGGGTACAGTCCTTGCAAATACAATCCTTGAGGCAAAGGGATGCTCTTGATACTATTATAAAGGTAAAAGTGTATCCTAAAAGAGAATCTTCCCTGACCCAAGGGCAGGACAATATCACACAGAAGGTGGAAGGAGGTATAGTTAGGGATAGGATAAGCTGGCATAACAAAGAGACAAAACTTACAAAAGTCTCAAGCAAGAGATGTTTATTTCTCTATTATATAAGAGGGTGGAGGTAGGCTGGCAGTACAGGAAAAGTGGGTAACTGCTCAGTTAGGATAAACAGCCAACCAGGTCCTAATTGATGCTTTGCAGTCCCAAGGGCAGCTGTTTTCAAATTAAGCATGCATCAGAACCACCTGGAGGGCTTTTTAGAGCAGAGTGCTGGGCACCAGCTCCAGGCTTTCTGAATTGATAGGTCTGGTATGCGGACCAAGAATTTGCATTTCTACCAAGTTCCCAGGAGATGCTGATCTGTGCTTAAAGAGGCAGTGCCCTATCGTGCTGTCCTCATCCTCACCAGCCAAGGGGAACGGAAAACCACAAAGTGAAAAAGACATGACCCAGAGGTTACACATAGTTCTTTTGCTTAGATTTTTTTTTTTTTTAGGCAGAACACAGTCAAATGACCACACCTACCACCAAGAGAAGCTAAAATGCAATGCTTCTATTATTAAAAGGAAGAATAAATAGTTCCAATATTGAGTCGTCTGACTTCTGAACAAGGTATATTGCTCCAGTTGTTTAAGTCTTCTGTATTCTCTCAGAAATATTTTATAATTTTTAGTGAACAGGTCTTTCACATAGTTTATCAGATTTATTTTTAAGTATTTCATATTTCAATATTATTGTAAGTGGTATTATTTTTAATTTTTGACTGTTGCATGTATATAGTAATATAATTGTCAGTTTTCTCCAAATTGATCTATAGATTCAATACAAATCTGATTAAAATTCTAGCAGGTGTGTGTGTGTGTGTGTGTGTGTGTGTGAGAGAGAGAGAGAGAGAGAGAGAGAGAGAGAGAGAGAGAGAGAGAAAGAGAGAGTGTGATATTGACAAGCTGATTCTAAAATTCACATGGAAACGCCAAGGGCCTAGAATAGCTAAAATGACTTTGAAAGTGAAGAATAAATTAGAAGGCTAATACAACCTGATTTCAAGACTTATTATAAACTATGCTAACCAATAAGCTATAGTAATTGTGTAAAGATGGACAAATAGATCAATGAAACAGGATATAGAAAAAGACCAATACATATATGGACAACTGATTTTTGACAAAAGTGCAGAGACAATTCAGTGGAGAAACAATAGTCTTTTCAACAAATGGTGCTGGAATAATTGGCATCTATATTTAAAATAAAACGAAACAAAGTTCAAACCTTCAACCATATACAAAAATTAACTCAAAATCTCAAAATGGATCATAGATCTAAATGTGAAACCTAAAATTATAAGATGTCTAGAAAAAACATAAGATCATTGTGACCTTAGCTTAGATAAAGATTTCTTAGATATGACATCAAAAGTATGATCTATAAAATAAAATATTGGTAAATTAGACCTCATCAAAATTAAAAACTTTTCTTCTCCAAAGGATACTGTTAAGAATAGGAAAAGACAAGCCACAGCCTTGGAGAAAATATGTGCAAAGCATTTATTTGCTAAAATATCGTATCATTAATATATAAAGAACTCTCCAAACCTAATAATGTGAAAACAACCCAATTAAAAATGAGCAACAGATTTAAACAGACTTCACCAAAGAAGCTATATGGATGGCAAATAAGTACATAAACAGGTGCTTAATACCATTATTCATTAGGGAAATGAAAATTAAAATCACAGTGAGATACCACTACACATCTATTAGAATGACTAAAATTAAAAAAATGAACCAAGTGTTGACCAGGATATGGAGAAACTCAAATTCTCAAACTATGCTGTTGTGAATATAAAACTTCGGAAAAGTTTGTCAGTTACTTAAAAAGTTAACCATACTCACATATGACCCAGCCATTCCACTCTAAGGTACTAATCTAAGAGAAAATAAAGAATATGTCCATTACAAAGACTTTTACATGAATATGCATAGCAGCTTTATTTGTAATAGCCCCAAACTGGAAAATAGGTGAATATTCTTCAATAGGTGAATGAATAAATAAATTATGGCATATGAAACGCTACTCAGTAATAAAATGGAAGGAAATATTGATATATACAACAATATGGATATATCTCAAAATTATTATGCTAAGTGAAAGAGGACAGACATAGAATATATATTCATGAGTCCATTTTTATAAAGCTTTTAAAATAAAAACTTATCTATGTTGACAAAGCAGATCAGGTGTTGCTTGGGGTGGGGGTAGGTGGGAAGGGTAAATGACAGAGATTACAACAGGCATGAGGAAGTTTTGGGAATGATGGAATATTGACTATCTTGAATGTGGTAATGGTTTCATGGATCTATACATATATCAAAATTTATCACATTATATATTTTCTGTATTTATTGTATGCTGATTATACCTCAATAAAGCTGTTTTTTTAAAAAGGAAAAAAGAAAAAAGGTATAAGGAGCAAAGAGCATATAGAGTTATTTGTAGCTTATACTGATTTTTAAAAAAAAACGCTAGAATTCAATTGAATTAAATGGATGTTTGACTGCTTTCAACTATTTTAAAAGAGGTTCATGTGCATAAAATCTTAAACAGAGATGTAGTTTAAGGGGTATTTTAGTTATGTTATCTTCATGTTACCAAATGGACAACATGTACCTAGAGTCAGAATGATTGAGGAGAAGATGTAAGAAGACCAGGATTAATTTCTGTTTTCTCCAAATGTCCTGGAACTAGCTTATTTATTTGACTGTTCTAATTTTGCCACTAGTACTTAACTCAGAGGACAGAGTAAGAAAGAAGACAGAATAGCTAGTGAAAGCGCTGTCAGATTGTTTGAAGTAGGACTAATTGCTATTACAATATATTCCCTTCTCCTGCCTTCCCCTTAGTTTTATCACTCCCTGGAAATCTCTTTTGCCATTCAACTTCAGTTGGCATCTTTTCTATTGAAAGCAAAATGTGTTGAGTCAGCAGATTTGACTGACTTCTAAAACCTCTAGTGATTACGAAGCTGACAAAATTCTTAACTCTTTTTGGCCCAGAAACCGAAGCTCAGGGGTTTGTCAGCTTTAAGTTGCTTTTGAGGCTATTGTGCCTTTCCCCCTCAGCTTGGCCTAGCAGGGGCAGCAGACTGAGTGAGTGTTATTATATCCATGCTGCATTGAGCAAAATTGTGCTGCTATAAAATGATTAGGGGAGGACTAGAGTGTACCCCTTAACATATGGATGTGCTAGGATTTCCCAGGAGTGTCTGCTTAGGGTGAGTCATTTTAGCTGTCTATATCAGTGCCCAGCACAGAGGCTGCATGCCTGTGAGACACTTGAATGGATCCTTCAGAGACCAGCATTGAGATGTCCACAAGTATAACAACATTGGTGTTATCGCCAAGTACGAGGTCTGACAATTACGTTTGTGAACTTGTTGCAACGATGTTACTAACCTTTTTTGATACCAGAGGGATTATTCATTATGAATTTGTACCAACTGACAAACAATTAACCAAGTGAACTATTTGGAACTGCTGAAAAGACTGCGTGAAAAAGTTGCATGACCTGAACGTTTCGCCAAAAATTCGTGACTCTTGTATCACGACAATGCACCAGCTCACACGGCACTGTCTGTGAGGGAGTTTTTAGCCAGTAAACAAATAACTGTATTGGAACACCCTCCCTATTCTCCTGATCTGGCCCCCAGTGACTTCTTTCTTTACCCAGAGATAAAGGAAATATTGAAAGGAAGATATTTTGATGATATTCAGGACATCAAGCGTAATACGACGACAGCTCTGATGGCCATTCCAGAAAGAGTTCCAAAATTGCTTTGAAGGGTGGACTAGGCACTGGCATCAGTGCATAGCTTCCCAAGGGGAATACTTCAAAGGTGACTGTAGTGATATTCAGCAATGAGGTATGTAGCACTTTTTCTAGGATGAGTTTGTGAACTTAAATGTCACACCTCATATATCCCCGTCTATATGAGAAGACTGGTGGGGAGGGGAAAAAGACATTATGATTGTTGGAGGAGGTCATCGAGGGAATGTAACTGCTGGTTGACTGGCAAGCTAGACATGGGCAATTGGAGGCTCTTCACCCCCACTCCTGTCCTGTCTTTGGAATATACATTTTGCCCACCATTTCTACACTAGGAGCTACGGTTATGCGCCACTTCACGATGGGGTTATATTCTGAGAAATGCGTCCTTAAGCAATTTCATCATTGTGTGAAATCATAGAGTGCACTTACACAAACCTAGATGTTCTAGCCTATTGCTCCTAGGCTGTTACTGTACATGTTCTGTACAGTATGTTACTGTACAAAACAGTACAAGTACTGTTACAAGTACTTGTAACAAGTAACAAGTAACAAGTAACATGTACAAACTAGCATATTACTGTACAAAACAGCACAAGTTAAATAAGCACAAGAGAAAATGATGCAATAAAAAGACACAGTAAACATGAGATGTATGAGGCTGCTGCCAGCATAATATGGCATACTGTCTTATAGAAAACTTTTTTTAATATGTAGAAAGAGTACATTTTAGAACGATAAAAAGTATAGTGTAGTAAATACATAAACCAGTAGCAGTCATTTATTATCATTATCAAGTATTATGTACTGTACATAGCTGTATGTGCTATACTTTTAAATGACTGGCAGCAAAGTAGGTTTAACACCAGCATCACCACAAACATGTGAGTAATACCTTTCTCTGTGATGTCACTGTGGCTGGACATCAGAACCACCAGTCATAAGGACGACTAGATATCATGATGGCTACATGTCTAGACATCATGGCAGCTAGACATCATGATGTCACGATGTCTCTACGTTACTACGTTATAGGGGCTAGATGCCATCAGGTGATAAGAATTTTTCAGCTCCATTATACTTTCATGGGACCACTGTAATATATGCGGTCTTTCATTGACTGAAATGTCATCATGCGGTGCATTACTACATTTCAAGAATGCAGCTTTGAGAGAGTAAGGTGTTGTTGAGTCCATCTGGATGGGACACAGGACTGAACCCAGTTAAGGCCTCTGTGTAAACTTTCTGGCAGGTAGGTGCTACTTGTCTTGCGCTGCTTGAGTCAAGCCTTCGATGCAAGTACCCTTGCTTAGTAAGCCCATCTGTTGTGGTCTGTCTTTTTTTTTTTTTTTTTTGGTCTTTTCCTTTGCCCTCCATTATGGGAAGGCCAATTTCAAATTTCACCCAGGTTACAGACCAAACTCCTGAGATTGCAAACCGATAGTGATCCTTACCCTTGAGGGGAGGGCTATCCTTCCCAGCCCTATTTCATCAGGATGCCATAGCCAAATGAGGAGGGCTTCAAGACCACGGCTTGAAGGATGGGGAGACCTGCACCTTAATTCCTGGCTGGATTCTTGCTGAACTGCAAAATTTGTAAGTCATTCTTATTGTTGTTAGAGCAAAGTGTTGTAAGAGATTTCATGCCAGAACAATGATGAATTCCATTTTTGAGAGCTTATGTACCAAGCCCTGAATAATCACTATTTATGACCCTCAAAAGAACCTTATGTGATAGGTATTACATTCTCTCCTGTAAAGACAAGGAAGCTGATGTGTTGAGAAGGTAAGTTATTCTTGGTCACTAATTCATAATGGTGAGATAGATATTCTTTCCTAGGGTGTGAAGTTCATTCGCTTTTCATTATTTGAGTCCCCATAGTAGAGAGGGTAGGAGGAAAAAGACCTGGTTACTTTTAAAGATATGCCAATTATAGTGAAAGTGATAAAAATAAAAGTGGGTACTAAATGGATAGTCCAGAATTGTTTTTTTTTTATAATATGAATGCCATTTTATAGCAGATGCAACAGTATTTCTGTTTCTATTTTTAAGAGACACTAACTTTAAAACATGTATTACTAATGTTGATCCTTTAGCTTGTTTTAAACATTTGATTTCTTTCTCATGTGTTATAAGAATTTTAAGTTTCTCCATGTCTTCTAGAAAACAGAATTTTTGTTTTTGAACTCTGAAGTCATATTGTGTTTCCCCGAAAATAAGACCTAATTGGACCATCAGCTCTAATACATCTTTTGGAGCAAAAATTAATATAAAACCCAGTATTATATTATATTATACTATACTATACTATGTTATATTATATTATACTATATTATATTATAAAGACCCGGTCTTATATTATAGTAAAATAAGACAGGATCTTATATTAATTTTTGATCCAAAAGACACATTACAGTTGATGGTCCGGCTAGGTCTTATTTTTGGGGAAACACGGTATTACTATTCATTTTTATAGACTTCAGAGCACATTCACAAGTATTTGCCTATCTGGTTCTCACAATCACACAGTAATGGAGAGAAGTGGCCATCAGTATCTTATTTTGCACATGATGAAGTACCAGGTGCAAATCAGAGATACATAGTGACTCCCTCAAAGACGCACAGCTGATACAAAATAGGGTTGAGAATCTTACATTTTCCTTCTCAAAACCTTCCCTGTGATGCCTTACCATCCACATATCTTTTGTTATTTACTGAAGAAAAGTATTTCATGTAGTTATTTATTGGACCTTAAAAGCTAGAAACAGGATCCGTACAGTTATTTATGAAATTCTACTTATAAAAAATGATTCCTAATATAAAATATAAATATGAGTTATATGGTTGCCATAGCTAAGAGCTATGACGTTTTCTTATGTTTAAATTTTTGAATAATTAAATGACAGAAGCACGTACAATTTAAATTTCTTAAATTTAATTTAATGATACCATTATATAAGCACTATTGTTAAATGTATGTGTAATGATTAAAGGGTTTAGTACATATAGAGTAATTTTTCCTAGTGCTTAAAAGGTCACTAGAAAGAAAAAAGTGACAAATATGCTGTTTTAAGCTTTTTTTTTTGCCACTTTAAAAATGTCACAGTGAGTGAAAGGAAAAAGCTGCCCGATAGCAGATGAATGGGTATTGACAGCTGCACCAGTGTTAAATGCTGCATGGCAGAAAATTCTAGAGAAGAAAAACAAACTATATTCATGTTTCCATATTGCTTTTTATTAAATTTAAGTAAAGAGACCTTAACTTTGATTTGTACCCAAATTTGATAATGAAAGCAATTTGTTAGACAAATCCATGTACACACAGAAAAGATAGGTATATAATATAAGATATTTTAATCATGCACTAAATGTAAAATTATCCTGACAACACATGTGATATTTTATGGTGTCCATATGGTATTGCATATGCAGCTTATAATATACAACTGGTATCTGGATAACATATGATATAGATATAAAGCACACCCTACAAACTTAGAATTCTATGGTTACACACGCACACACACACACACAGAGGCATAATATTCATGATTTCTCTGTGCTTAATATACACTTAACCCCTGTGCCTGTGTATTCATATTATGAAGTGCTCAGGTTTCTTTCTGGGGTTGTGTTAGATTTCTTTTGGCTTAAACAACCCTTTCCCCAGAAGCCTGGAAAAATCATCCTGTTGGAAGGCCAGGCGTTCTCCATTTGCAAATATTATTACCTTATAGGATTAGGAGAAGTTTTAATTATGAAAAAGGAAAAATAAACAAGGTAATAGGCAGAAAGTCCCACCATGTCCCACTGTCGGGGAGTGTCCTACAGGACACATTGCTCATGGACACTTATAATGCAGGGGGGACATTCTGGCGGATTCTGGTGTCCAGTCAGAGGAGGAACCCTGAGGCCAGTGCCTTTTGCTCTTTGTTGTTCTTTAGCACGACTGTCTTCCTACAGAGCAGGTCAGGTTTATGTTTCTCCAGAATAATCCTCAGTCCCAGGAGAAGCTCATATTCCATACTCAAGCAAATAATCACCACAGGCAAATCCTGTGTGTGTCTGTCTCCCCTACCAGCCTGGAGTAGAGAGCAATCCTTTTCATCCTTGGATCCCCACCACCTACTATTCCCTGTCATCTAGTAGGTGCTCAATAAATATTGAATGTATCTCTATAGTGGAATCGCCAAATACTGTAAATTGGAATATTTTTCTGGAACTTTTTAGTACTGGGGTAATTTGTCAGAATTTTGTTGCCTGGAAGCACAAATATATGAAGTTTGTGTGAAAATTTTCTGAGATTTTTCATTTTGAGGACCTTTCTTCTGAACTAATTCTTCCATACTCTGCTGTCACAGTTTGCTCTGAGAATAGTAAGCTCACAATTATATCAAAGATGCTATTTTTCCCTGTCCCAAATTGAGAAAGAATGATCCGACATCACCTTAGGTTACATAGTAATAATCCACAAGGAGATAGTGAATAGTGTTAATGAAAAATACCTGGACTTTGGAGTTAAAAACATTCTTTTAACTTTGCAAACATCTTTTGGGAGTATAACCTAATACCAAAAAATTACATTAACAAAAATTACTTCGTTGCATAATTAGAGTATTCTGCTAGCATACATACATTTTGAAAGTAAATGCTGTCAGTTTTTAATTTTAAAAAATATCTTGTGATGGATGAATAATAATCATACCTGGAAACAGCTTTATAAGTAAAAAATTAAATCCCACGAAACGATATTCAAAGGTGCTAATGAGCGTCAGGATTGCTTAAAAAGAGAAAAGATGATTTTTAAGAACCTCAATATGTACTTATGTGTTAACTAAATGTATTTATGTTTCATAGCCAACTATGTTGTAGTTAAATGCATAGAAATGGCACTAATGTTTTCTGAGCTATGGCAATTTTTATTATTTTCCACAATAACAATGCTTCTAACCCTCATTACCAAAGAAATATTACCCTGGAGTTTGTAGGTAGCTTGAGCTGTATACACATAATGCAAAACAAGCTTATGAAAACTAAAACTTTATCAGCCAGTTAATGCCTCCGTGATGCCTATTAAAACCTGTGTGATGCCAAATCATAGTAATTCATTTGTTTCTCACTGAATCAACGGATTTTTCAAAGACATCAATGAAATACCCTGTTATTTAGTTTCCTATGGGCAAAATTGTAAGACTGATGATAATTTAAAAAATAATCTAGCCTATGGTTTCTCATCCCAAGTTGTCCTGCAGACTGGTAGGCCACCAGCTTAGCTGCCCAGCCACTTAGTTTAGCCCCCTTTAAAAATCATCTCCTCTAGTTCTGAGGGAAAAGGGAAACATATTTCTAAATTGGCTAAAATAATAGAATGGTTAGGTGTTTTCCAACCTCCATTTCTGAACCAGGTAGGCTAATGTTTATTTCCAAGGGAACTACAATAAGATTAATTATTTCCTCTCCTTCTAGCAGATTCAAAGCGCACAACTTTGCTCCTCACACTTCACCTTCTCTGGGTGAAGTATTGCTCCTGGGATGGTCTGTAGAGAAATTAGGTAGTTGCAAGTAAATATCTGTCCAAGTCCTGTTCAGTTGATCCAGCCCATGGAATGACCGAAAACACATCTCTTGCTAAAAAAGGATTAGAATATGTACATTTTTTAAGTGTGTGGTGGGAGAAGAGACCTCTGTAACCCCATCAAGTCTTCTGTTATTGAGTTGGGCAAAAGAGAATTTATTTTGACCTCCTGAGGAAGGCTTGGGGTTGGAAGAAACACATTAGAAGGTGCGGTGGTTATCATCTCAGGACATGTCACTTAGTCTGAGGAAATTTGGGGAGGGTAGACTATAATTCTGTAAATTAGAATTTGGCTGGACTACCAGGATCAATACCTCTCTCTCTGATAAAATTGCCAAGGGACTGCTAATGATCGCAGAAACTCTGACTGAGAGCCAGACTCGTGGAGCAGTTAGAACTTACTAAAGCTCTGACTACATAAAACCAGTAAGTGAAGCATTCTTTATTTAATTGGCTTTACTTACCAATCATAATAGCCACTTAGATTGACTGTACAGTCAATAGATTCTATCTTTAATAGGGTTGTGTATATCAGATTGACATTTTCTACTCTGTTGTTTTTAAACATATGGACACAGTGGCATCAGAGCGAATTTCACTTGTTTAGTTGGATTTTCTAGGTGGCCTAAATTACTTCTGTGAACAAGTTAAGTACTTTTGGGAGTCACATGACCTCTTAAGTAATCAAAAACTATATGGTTTACGGAGGCCATAACTTAATCGCAGGGAATAGCTGATGTTGTGAGAATAATTTAGGTGTTAAGAAAATTTAGTACATCAGATAATAGCATTAAACAGTACCCTGGAGGTTTGAAGAGTTGATGTAATTTCCGAAGATGTGTAAGTTACTCCCAGAGAGCAGCTTAGCATGCGTGGAAGAGAGTTCAATGAACCACCATGATCTTTTACAGTACCTGGGTTCACCTTTGAAATCTATTTTGAACGTATTTTATCCCTAATTTCAAATATATAAAATGTGAGCTTCTTTGTAGCATTTTTGATCATATCACTACCTTTAAAATCCTTTCCCATTCTCAGTGTCTTCTCAGAATTTATAAAATAGCTTTCAGAATTCACTATAACACAGCCCTTGCTCTAAATTTTATTTCTATTATTATTTTCCAAGAAGAAATGGCAACTGGTTTTAGCCATATCAATTAACTGTGAAATTTATCCTCCAAAAGTTCTCAGATTAAAAACAATTAAAAAATATATATATTTTAAAAGATATGTAAGACATATGAATTATATGAGCTATTCAAGTGTGGTGTTTTCCAATCCATATTTTAATACTACACATACATACTTTATATACATATACTATGTATACATAGTACTATCTATTTTTATACTATATGCATATATAGTAGATATAATACATATCAAAACTCACAATAATGTTTGTTTCTGGGGACAAAGAGAGGAGAATTGGATTGGAAAGATGAATATAGGAAACTTAAACTATATATGTAGTTTTATTTCTCTTAAAAATGACGTGAGACAAGTGACAAAATATTAGCATTGATTAAAACTGTATAGTAGAATCATAAATGCTTATTGTATTATTCTTTGCACTGCCCTGTATTTTAAAGAAATTTTTAATAGAAGAAAAACTATCTAAAGCCACTTACCTTGATGTTGCATTCATGCCAATCTCTTCCTCATCAATTACTTTTTGTTTAACTTCTTAAATTCTTGTCTTTTATTTCTTCTTTAAACCAGAAAATTACTTTGGCATTGTTTAAAGAATGAGGAAAATCTCATTTAGATCTGGGTTGCAAAATCCTTGCTAATTCATGAAGGCATTTATTTTTTAAACATTAGTTTCAGTCTGTCCCTCAGACTGTCACATCTTTCTTCAGGGGTTTCTCATAGTCTTTAGAGTACTCCATCTGTTCTTCTAAAAGGAGATCATCAAATCAGTTTGTTAGATGTGACACAATTAGATCTCAGATGCTCAGTTGTCTGACCATTTGTAAAAGCATTTTCTGGGAATTAGAACTAGACCAAAGAACTCTGACTTTTTTTAAGGCTTTTATTTAGCCTTGATTTTGTCAGACTTTGATTTACATTTTCATTCAACTTCTTCTACTGGGAACATGCATAATTTTTGCTCAAAGTCATTCTCCCCAAATAATGCTACCACTTACTATTATTGATTATTCCTGGTCAAGATGGCAGAGTAGGCAAACACTGTGCTTGCCTCCTCCCATGACCACATCAAAACTACAACTGACTTACAGAACAGCATCATTGTGAACCACCTGAAGACTAGCTGAACACAAGTTCTGTAATTAAGGATATAAACAAGAAACCACATCGAGAGTGGCAGGAGGGGCAGAGATGCAGAACAGGCTGGTCCCCATACCCACGTGTGGCAGTTAAGAATTGGGAGAGATACCGTGGCTGCAGAGGACCCCCTGAGGAGTGAGGGACCCCAGCCCTGCACAGGGCTTCCCAGCCCAGTGCTCCAGTACTGGAAAGAGAAATTTCCACAACATCAAGCTGTGAAAAATAGCAGGGACTGTGGCGGAGTGAGACAAAGGGCTGCTGGAGGGAGTCCCCAGCATTCCTCTAAAGGACCCATGCACAGACTCACTTGCTCACCAACTCACTTGTTCGGAGCTCCAGCACTGGGGCAGCAAGCTAGAAAAGCACCAGGAACGTACGAGGAGGAGTTGAATTGACTAACTTCAGGAAGAGGGCTGCAGAGTCAGAGAAAGGTCAGGGCAGCTCTCTCCAGGGATGGATGCCATTGTTCCTTTGTTGAGCCATCTCCCTACCCAGCCGGCAGGCTCAGGCAGCTGCCATACCCAAGCTCTCCATTAACTTTACTAACACCTGTTGTTCCACTCTGGTGTGACACAATTAGATCTTAGATGTTCAGTTGCCTGACTAGTTGTAAAAAGCATTTTCCAGAAATTAGGAATAGACCAAAGTACTAGGACTTTTTCTAAGGCTTTTATTTAGCCTTGATTTTGTCAGACTTTGGTCTACTGAGACCCCTCCCCACACAACTCATGCACCTGGCCCAAACCTTTTGAGCAGCTTTTCCACATAAGTGCCCTTCCTTAGCTCACGCTATAGACTTTCCTAAAATCTCTCAAAGGTCCACAAACTCCAAACAAGCAGTGGCTGGTCATGGTGTGCCCTGAACATTTTGCTAAGTGTCCCCAAACTCGACACTAATGGCAGTGGCCTTGGTTTGAAGCCTAACCTCTCCAAGCTACCTTCATGCCCAGCACATGTGGCAGCCAACCACAGATTGCTTTGTGGTTCCTATCATGTGACCCTGAACTGGGTGCAAGCAGCAGCTAAATTTGCACTGCACCAGAGTCCCTCCCAAGAGACCCTAGAATCAACAAACCCTGTGGTCATCTTCAGACCACACCTGAGCACCACCTAACAAGCTTTACAAATGACACACCCAAAGGGAGGACTTAGCAGGCACAAGAATCCTCCTAAGGGTTTGCTAAGCAGGCACCAGAACCCCCACAACGATTTGCTAAAGCCAATCCTGCTGCATGGTATCTCGTCCCTGTAGTCACATCCAGTCCTCACAGACGGTCAGCCTGAGGGTCAGTCCTATTCACTGACGGAAGGATGGGTAAAAAAAAGTGAAGGGATTACGAAGTACAAATTGGCAGTTAAAAAATAGCCATCGGGATATAAAGCATAGCATAGGGAGTATAGTCAATAATATTGCAATAACTGCATCGTGGCATGGATAGTAGACTTATTGGGGTGATGACTTCATAAGTCATATAAATGTCTAATTAATATAACTATGTTGTACATCTGAAACTAACATAATATTGTATGTAAACTATAATTGAAAAATGAAAAAAGCGATTTCTACTTCTTCCATCTTTTTGTTGAATTATATGCTTTAGAATTTTTGGCAACTAATCCATAGTTAAAAGATTATTTCCGCTAGTTTTAAAAATTGTGCCTGAAGAAAAATTCATGGAAAAAAAAATGAGCATACTTCATTTAGTTAGACACAAAATAGGTATGTCATCTTGAAAGGCCAGGAGCTCATCTACCTTATCAACAGAATCTCAAAATGGTAGTACCGTGTTTCCCCTAAAGTAAGACCTAGCTGGACCATTAGCTTGAATACGTCTTTGGAGCAAAAATTAATATAAGATCTGGTCTTATTTTAATATAATATAGGACCAAGTCTAATATAACATAATATAATATAATATAATACAATATAACCAGGTCTTGTATTAATTTTTGCTCCAAAAGACACATTAAAGATGATGGTCTGGCTAGGTCTTATTTTTGGGCAAACACGGTACTTTGGTGTAATCGATCTTTTAGATTAAAAAAAAACAACAACTCAGGTTTGACAGTTTAGTCAAACGGACAGACTTGATATATCCCAACTCACAAAATACTGATGTATAAACCAGAATGCCAATTCATTAATTTCCTCTGAGAAAGCTGTAAAGTGATGCCAATGGTTCTTCCATTCTCTCCTTTTGGAGGAAAAAATCCCCTAAGAAATGAAATTATAACAGAAAGTTTGATAATTATAGCTTTAGAGCAAGAGGTATTGGTTGGATGAACTTAGTTGGAAACATCCTTATTTATAACCAAGTTATTTGGATGGCTCACACCATCTGGCCAAAATGCTGCTTCCCCTGTACTATCCTGGATACACTTTAAGAAATTCTTTCTCTTTAGACTCTCATTTTCTAAGCTTCTTGATGTTCTTTCTTTTTTCCGACTGGCTGAAATAGAACTGAATATGGCCATGAATTCATGTTAATACTTTAGGTAATGTATGTATAACACTCAGCTCATTGTCAGGTACAGCTGAACAAATGTGGGTTGCAAAAGCGAGTATGTACATTTTAGTGGAAAAAGCTCAGGCTCTGTAGCTCGCCTGTCTGGACTTGAATTCAAGTTCTGCCTCTTCCCAGTTGTATGGCCTTGAGTGAGTTACTGATCCCCTTTGTGTTGTACTTTGCTGAGGGATAAGATGGGGATAGTAATTGTACGAATTATTTGGAATTGTTGTTAGGATAAAACGAGAGTAAGCAGAATGGCACTGAATATGCATTTAACATGTTTTTATTTTTTTTTTAAGAATGTATGTGTCAGTCGTGACTGGTTTTTTGTTTCTCCTGAAACTCAATTACTCATTTAGTTTTCCTCTTTGGTTAGATTATGTTATAGATGACCCATTCATCTTATTGTACATTTCTTGTTGATAATTTTACTAATTTTTTTCCCTTTGCACTTATTGAATTCAGATTTGGGAACATAAAAACTACAAAATCTATAGGTTATCATTGTAATAAGACTCCCAAGAATATCAACTGACACATTTACTATTATGCATATAGTCCTTATTGTGAAGCATGATAAGTAGGGATAAATGTTTAACGGTTTACACAAGAGGCAGTAATTTGTGTTTCTGTTACAATACTAGAGAGAACCTTATCAGTTCTCTAGCAGTTAACGAATGGCACGGACATTTTCCTGAGGCAGTATATATATTTTAATCATCACTATTATTGTATATCTATCTACCCATATAGAGTTAAAGAGGAATGTTCTGGAGAAAACTTCCTGAGAGCTGAAATTCACTTACCCTCTTTAGCCCTCATGCACTCTTCCTCCACCAGTCCTCTCCTGAGTGCAGTCTTCTCTCAAAAGTCCTTTCCAGGGCTGAAGAATGGCACAGCTCCAGGGGCTGCCTTTCACATTGTATTCTTTGTTAATTATGCCTCTGGGGTTTGCCACATGGTTGCCATGAGAGTGGCAGCTAGGTAACATCCAGCTTTCTACTTCCCATCTTCTTACCTGTCTTTGGATTGGTGCTGCGAGGCTTGTGGCACCAACCCCAGGACCAGCACTGTAATAAAAGGGGAGGCAGGAAACTATTATATTACAAATCACACCTCAGGTGAACAGTGAGAAACAGGAAATAACGATGGTTTTCCCCCATTCCTTGAGTTCTGTTCTCTTTCAGTTTTCTGTGTTTTTACAAAACTTGAGCTCAAAAGATAACTTCAGGGGCTAACATGACAGATTCATGAAACTTCTAAGCTAGTAACCTAGGTGAATAGATTCAGTTACTCTGACCTTTAAATAATATTTCCAGAGAAGGGTCAATTTCTTTGAGTGCGTTGTGGCCTATGTTAGTATGATTGCCATGATGGACAATGATGGCTGACCAGGTATAGGGGAACAAGCAGGCATAGTGTGAGTCGTCTTGGTATTTTCAGTATTTGTGAGTCTTAGAGCAGAGGGGGAGGGATTAGAGTTAAGGAGTGGGTAGAAAGAGAGAGGAAAAGGGGCCTCTAATTGGTGAAATCTGCTTGTGAGGCTGGTGGTGGCAGAACATTCTCATTCAAACTTCAAAGTTCTTGGGGCTGGCCTGGTGGCGCAGGTGGTTGGAGCTCCGTGCTCCTAACTCTGAAGGCTGCCGGTTCGATTCCCACATGGGCCAGTGGGCTCTCAACAAAAAAAGAAAAATAAAAAAAAAAAAAAAAAAAAAAAAAAACAAACTTCAAAGTTCTTGATGAATAGGCCTTCTGTGGTTGTAGCCAAGGTCTCTCCTCTGGAAATGACCTTTGAGAAGATGCCATAGGGGAAGAGTCTTTTACAACCCTTCTCACCTAGCCTCATAAAAGCCTATGGAAGGCCATAACATCATTTCAAGGGTGAGGAGACAGTCTGTTCCCACCGCCCACTTGCTCACTGATTCTTGAAACCGTTTTCATGTTTTCGTTTGTTTGTTTGTTTGTTTTAAAGGGGGTACAAACTTTCATTTAACAGAGCAAAAGGGAAAGAAAGAGTGGACATACTCCTTGAGTGGCCACCTACCCTGCCACTGTTGCCATATGTGTTTTGCTCAAACCTTCCTCTCTCCTTGCTAGTCCCCTGCCCCAACACTTATTGACACCCACTCTGGTGCCTCCTTATCGACATGAAGCATTAGATTGCCCAGAATCCGGGTTCTCAAAATGTGGTCCACGAACCTGCAGCGTTAGCATCACCTAGAAACTTGGTAGAAATACAGACTTTACAGCCCCACCACAGATTACTGAGTCAGAATCTGCGTTTTAACAAGATATCTAGGTGATTTGTATGAACGTTAAAGTTTGAGAAGCTCCAGCCTGGAACACTTCTTGATATCTAGCCTTAACTGAAATCTCATTTGTAAATAATGGCAATCATCACAGAACTTTTTAGTAACTCATTACTTAGTTAATTATCATCTAGTGCCTACTATATTTTCAGTACTACATGTACTAGGAGTTGGGGATTATAAGAATAGTACTTATGCCACAGAAGTCACAGCATAGCAGGCTTATAAAAACAAAACAAAACACCAAAACAAAAAATACATGTTTTTTTTTAACCTTATTCCAAGCTATGTTCTCTGATTTATACTATATTTTCCTCTTTATGTCTTTCACCTTTCTCCCACAATCCATGGGTTTTGTGAGAAAAAAAATCAAACTTAAAGTGTTACTCTCTTTCCATTTCTTTTCCACTTCATAACTGTTATTGCATTGCCAGTATAAGTTTCTGGAAGTAGGAATCTGAGGCCCAAATAAATAAGTAAGCAATTAAAAAAAAAGATTTTGAGAGTATTTACTGTTGTGTTTTCTCAAATTATTTTCTATATATGCATCTCATCTTCAATTAGCAATGGCTCTCCCATTATGAAATGGCATATTGTGAAATTCTGCTTTTTTTTTTTTTTGGTGAGGAAAGGGCAGGAAATGATTGTACTTATTTGTTGAACCCAGTCAAGTCTGTTTAATTTTTGGAGACACCAGAAGAATACTTACAAAAAATGTTATCCACAATAGCATCAGGGTGAGGAGTCCTGAGGATATCATTACAGCAGGACCTCAGTGTCTTTACATGAGCTTAGAACGAATTCTGGTAACTTCAGGAAAACACTTGGGAAGAGCAGTGTAAAGAAGCCAAGTCATCTACAGAAAACAGCTGCTGCTTCTGTGCCAGGACTGCAGTCCTTTAAAGTCAAAATCTCTCTCTAATCAATTTGAATTTAGGTTTCTTGATCAATATCAGGTGACATATGGGAATTTATGGCATTTCTCTTATTTTTGAGAGAGCTGGCTAGTGCATATTTCAAAACAGTTTGTTTGTATATGATTTTTATGCCACATGTTGCCATTATGCTTTTCCTAGAACCTTATACTAATATAATTATTAACAACAGAGAAAATGAAATTTCCAACGTTTCAGCTTTTAATCAGTAGGTTTGCTGGTTTTGACTTTTACTGCCATTGTCTGCTAGTTTTAGTTGTCACTGTGCTGACTCAGCTGGCTACTTTAGTTTGGAGAAGGGTGAGTAGCATTTGCATTGCTTACCAAGCATGTTATTTCTCTTTGGAGCAAAGTGCAGTGGCTTCTAGTTCGGTTTTAATTGATTTTAGGATGGTTTTAATGATTTATAAAGCAGTATTTAATCCAATACATCTAGGTTTTGTTTGCCTCATGAAATCAGCTACTACATGAAATTGTCTAAGGCTACATCAGTCATACCCTAAAAACAAACACACACAATAATTCTTTGGAGAAGATTCTGTGTCAATCTCTGGTTACAACCAAATTTCATATGTGGTCATTTGACTTTTCAAAAACTGAATTCCAGCAATTTCATTCTAATTAAGTATTTCAAAAAATTAAAAATATGACCTGTACTAATATAAAGTGAACATGTGTCAAAGAAGTCATTTATATAGAGAAACAATGGATATAATCTGTATGGATTTTGCATATGGATATGCAGGGTGATCTCTAGATTACCTCGTTGGAATTGGCCTAATGGTCCATCATTTACTGTTTTCTGGGCAGGATGATGGAAAAAGACATGGTCAAAACCACCAGTTGGACAAAATACAGACAGAATGATAGCCAGAAATGAAAATAGAAACATAAAATCATAAGAATAAAGAACAGAGTCAATGGAGAAAAAATTACATTGTCCTTGAGATTCACTCTGGGACTCAAGAAGAAAGGTTTCTGGGAGAAGACAGCTCATAAGTGTACTTTTTGGACAATGCAGTTTAATAGACTCCAGCCAATGAGTCTATCTCAGTGGGAAAACCCCACAGATTAAAGTATACTCTTCAAAAAGTTAAAAACATGACACTAATACAAATATACAGTAAGAATGTGTCAAAGATTTATTTAACTCATTAATGAGGTATCCAGCTGGAAGGTAAAGCTGGTTTAAAGAAGAATTCAAGGGACAAATATTTATATAGTCATTCATGAAAGGAGTGATGAAGTAAGCTTGCTAAATAAGAACCAAAACAAGTTGTGTCTTATAGAGCAATAGAATCATAAACATTAATTTCTCTATTGGAGAGAAATCATCACTTGTCAGGCAAAAATTCACAAATTAGTATGTATCTTCAGGGTCTGGGGCTGTTAATGAACACTAAATAATGAGTTAAACAAAGATACATTCCCCTAAAAAATTAAATAAACCTTGGTAGACCTGCCAGACAGTGCTCCAGTATGACATTGAAAAGTAATTTTGGCATCTTTTGTGTTATTTTAAAGCTTTGAATAATTTTCCTGAACAGTTCTAACATCTTAAAGTCTTTAATATTGGTTAGAATTTTTCAGTATTATAAAGGCTTAGATAAATGATTGAATAATACTCATTTACTACATCATGACATATTGTTTTATATCTTTGGGATTCTTTGTGAAATTAATTTACAAAGAGAGTTCCAAATTTGTTAAACCTAATTTTGGTCAAGGGAGACACATCATTTATTTGTACTACTCAGCCTTTCAGTAGTGATTTAAAAAAAAGTCCACAAATTCTTTGATATATTTTTCTTCCTTGAGAAGTGGAGGTTAATTCCCCTATGGATACATTGCCTTGGACAGAGTATTGTTTGCTCTCATATAATTGTGGAACAGAAATTATAGTAGTGTCAGCCCAATATCTTAGGGTTTGTGGGGTATCATTAAGGCAAAGCCAGAGACTGGCTTGAGTGTGGATCAGGTATTAGACAAAGAATGACTTGCTGCCCCCTAAGCAATCCCTCCTTCTTGTTTTCCCACCCCTCCATACCCCAAATTAGGTCAATATTTCAAGGCAGAAAAGCCCTCAGAAGAGAACAATTTCAGGATTAGAGGAGTAGAAATACCCTTAGTGTTGGGGTCACAGGAAAGAGAGCAATAAAAAAGACAGGTCAAGACACTGAGCTCTCTGGCCTGGGTGTGATCACCCCTTCTTCATAAACCTATGAGAAGAGCACAAGATGAGACCTGAACTTTGCCCTTCCCACATATCAGCTAAGACAGGTAATTCCTCTAGGGTAATAAGCTTCAGTTAGCAGGTAGCTGAAAAACACAATAATAGCCAGATCGCTGAGAAGCACAATATGCCTAAAGAGAGATAATAAACTGTACTATTTATCATAGGCAAATCAGAATGAATGAAACAGACAGATTAAAAATTTAAAATAAATATAAATGTTCTTAAAAATAAATGAATATTGGTTACATAAAACATAAAGAAGCAGTTGTAAAGAAAAGCCAAGTAGAAATACTAGGTATAAAAATTATAACAATTGAAATAAAGAATTTTAATGAGGGATAAATAGCTTGAAGGTTATAGGCAAAGAATAAATCAGTGACTTGGAAGATCAATCTAAGAGTATCTCCCAGAAGTCACAGAAAGAATAAAAAATATAAAATAAAAAGTTATGATAAGGGGAATAAATAAGTACTAATATGCCAGTGGTGGAGTCTCAGAAAGACAGTGGAAACAATAGAGAAACAATAGCAACAGATTTTCTAGAATTAAGAAATGACGAACAATAGTTATATAAAAGAGTTTATGGAGTATCAAATAGGATAAATAAGGAAAAACTCACACAAAGAGGTGTCAAATTTAAGAACATCAAATTCAAAGAGAAAAATTTAAAAAATGAAAAGATTATAGATACAAAGATGATGCACAAAGTTAAAAATATCAGATTGAAATTAGACTTCTCAATAGCTACACTGGAGACAGGAAGACAATGGAATAATAGTGTCAACGTGTTAAAGGAGAATACCTTAAATTATAGTGTTTTTTTTTAAAGCATCTCTAATACCATTTATTAAGTTCCTGGTTAATACAACATTTCAGTTATGTTGCATGTGTCATCATTTACCCTGATAATGCTAATATGTTAGACATTAGCCTTCTTTCATTAAAAATGAGAGAAATGAGGCTCACAGATGTTAATCAATTCAGTCCAGTTAATACAGATAGTGATAGACTAGGGATTTAAACCCAGATCTTCTAACTACAATCTGTTCAAACTGTGATTTTATATTCAGCTAAACTATCTTTTAAATGGAAGATCATGGTAATGATTATTTTGGTCATAACATGGCCTCAGAAATTTTGACACATAAAGACCATATTTTAAAACTCTTTTGGAAGAAATGCTCTAGGAAGGAAAGAAAAGTAAAGGAGGATGCTTTGGTTGATATATGAAGTATAGGTTATAAATAACTTAGGAAAGTTTATTATGATCTAAATAAGAAAAGTCCCCTCATAAAGAAACAAAAATATTTCATTCTAATTCAGAACTAAATTCTATGATATATTAACGTGGCTAGGGATGGATAGGTAGGGTACAACAACCTGAAGGAGAATATAATAAAATACTTTTTCAATTTGTAGGAAACTATTCTCCTCCTACTTCAGCTTTATTGAGATATAATTGATTTATAACATTGTATAATTTTATTTATCACATTTATATATAGTGTAATGATTTGATATATGTAAATATTATAAAATGTTTACCACAATAAGGTTACTTAACACATCCATCACCTCACTTAGTTGTCATTTATTTTTATGGTGAGAACTTTTAAGATTCAGTCTCTTAACAACTCACAAGTATACAATACAGTATTGTTAACCATAGCACCATAATGTCCATTATATTCGCCAGACTTATTCATCTCATAACTGAAAGTTTTTCCTCTTTTGACCACCTTCACCCATTTCGCTCAGCCCCTGCTTTTGACAACCACCAACATACTCTCTGTTTTTGTGAGTTCTTTAATTTTTTAAGTTTTCATACATAAATGAGATCAAACAATATCTTTCTTTCTCTGACTTATTTCACTTAGCATAATGTCCTCAAGGCCCATCCATGTTGGAAATGACAGGATTTCCTCTTTTTTATGGCCGAATAATATTCCATTTTACATATATACCACAACTTTTTTAGTCATTCATCAATGATGATTATTTAGGTTGTTTCCCTGTCTTGGCTATTGCAAATAATGCTTCAATAAACATGAAAGGGAGTGCAGATATCTCTTTGAGATAGTGATTTCTTTAACTTTGGATACACCTAGAAGTGAGATAGCTGGATCGTATGGTAGTTCTATTTTTAATTTTTTGATAACCTTCATACTGTTTTCCACAGTGGCTATACCAGTTTACATTTCCACCAACAGTGCTCAAGTTTCCCTTTTCTCTATATCCTCACCAGCATTTGTAATCTCTTGTCTTTTTATTAATAGGCATTCTAACAAATGTAAGATGATATCTCACTGTGTTTTAACTTGCATTTCCCTAACAATTAGTGATATTGAGCACCTTTTCAGATGCCTGTTGGCTATTTGTCTTCTTTGGGAAAATATCTATTCAGGTCTTTTGCCCAATTTTTAATCATATTATTTGTGCTTTTGCTGTTGAGTTATATAATTTCCTTATGTATTCTGGATATTAACCCTTATCAGATAAATGACTTGTAAATATCTTCTCCCATAGCTTACTTTTAATTTTGTTATTTCTTTTGCTGTTCAGAGCTTTCTAGTTTGATATAATATGACTCATTTATTTTTGCTTTTCTTGCTTGCGCTTATGGTGTCATATCCACAAACTGACTGCTAAGACAAAGTTCCTCCAAAAAGGGAGCTTTTCCTGTAGGAAAATATTCTTTTTATTTTTTATTTTTTTTTATTTTTATTTTTTTTTGTTGAGAGCCCACTGGCCCATGTGGGAATCGAACCGGCAGCCTTCGGAGTTAGGAGCATGGAGCTCTAACCGCCTGCGCCACCGGGCCGGCCCCTAAATTGAACTTTTTATTTTTTTTTTTATTTTGGAAAATATTCTTAAGTATTGAAAGTTTACTAAATTGATGTGGGTAGATGAACATGAATATGGGTCTTAATAAGATAGGGATATCAATCAGAAAATACAATTAAAATGCATAAAATTTTCTGTAGCAGAAGAAATTTTGACTTACTGAATAGAAGACAGAAAAGTAGGGAGGAAGTATAAAAATATTCTGAATAGAAAACATGAAATTAGATGGCAGAAATATCTCAGATTGTATTAAAAATATAGCAGTATATTGTCTATAAGACACAGAAGTTTTAAAGTAGTGAAAATATTTGCTAGGTAAATATGAATTAAAATAAGTACTCTGAGGCAACAACTTTAATGTCAGACATAGAAATAAAATTCAAAGCCAAAGTCAAAGAGGATAAAGAGAGACCTTATACATGACCTACTAGAAAAATAGATAAAAAAGATACAATGATAATAGAAAAAAATGTATTTAACAATATAGGTTCAAAGTATACACAGTAACGAGTGATAGATTTATGAGGTGAGACCATATGACTCAATAATCATAGTTGGAGTTTTTAATTAACTCTTCTAAGAAACCGATAAATCAAAGAGACAATAAAAAGTAAGTGGAAAATTTGAATAGGATAATTAATTTGCTTAAATATATATGAAATGCATTATTGGATATAAAATTTTATAGATGTCATACATATAATTTGTGTATTATAATTCTACATATTTACATAGGTTTATTCAATAATCTGGAAATATATATTATTGTAAAGAATGGAAAGGACATACACAAAAACTGTGACTCATAAAGAAAATTTTAGTAAATTCCAAGGAGTCAGTCAGTATGGTCACACTGACCATATCCTCAGTCCATCACTCAATAATGAAAGAGTAGCTTTTAAACATCCATATATTTGGAAACCAATATTACTACAAACACCTGTATAATAAATATAAAATCTTAAGAAAATACAAAAATAATTAGATTTATGAATAATAAAAATTTACATGATGAAATATATATAACACTGTTAAAACATCACTTTGAAGAGAGTTTTATTAAAAACAAATGAGTAAACACTCAGTTTGAAAAATACTAATAGAGACCTTTTTAAGAGGCAAGAAAATAAAAAGCATAAAGACATAAATCAATGAAATAGATGACAAAAATATAGAGATTAACAAGATCTAAAGCTGTTGCTATAAAAAGGTTAATAAAAGAGAGGTGCAAATAAAAAAAGTAAAAAATAAAATGAAGACATGACTATAGATATGAGATTAGAAATATGAACAACTATATGCTAATAAATTTGATAAATGAAAAAAGCATAAATGACAGAAATGGAATAAGAAGGGAAAAAAGTATATAACTAATAATTGTAGAAAATGGAAATAGAAATCATATATCTTCTCTCCCCAAATCTGGCCCAAATAATTTTTCAGATAAGTTTTACTAAAATTTTAAAAATCTGATAATCCCTATCTTATTGTTCCATAATGGGAAACAGTTTAGAGCTGCCTAATTTATTTTATACAACTAGAATAACTTTAATTTCAGAACTGCATAAGGTACTAATATATATCTCTATATTCAACACACACACACAGACACACACACACACACACACACACACACACACACACCAAATTTAGTGCATGAACACAGGTATAAACATCCTAGGTAACATATCAGCTAGTTAAATGCAACAATGCATTAAAACTACATTATTATTATTTTGTTCCAGGAGTGCCAGAGTGGTTTAATATCATAAAAACAGTATAATTTACCACATATATGGAGCAAAGAAGAAATTTTTTTTTATTATCTCGATAGATGCAGAAAAGCATTTGACTAAGTTCAATATTGACGTATAATTAAAAAAATCTTATAAAATCAGGAATGGAAGGGATTTCTTTATTTTGATAAAGGATATATACTGAAAACCTTTAGAAAATGTTATACATTCTGGAGAAAATTCAGCTGCATGTCCATTAAAGTAAAGAACAGGACAAGATAATCACTGTCAATACAACTGTTTAACATGATTTTGGAAGTCATGTTCAATACCATAAGACAAGAAAAATGTATGTGAATAGGGTTTGAAAGAAAATGGTTATTTGCAAATGATATGATGATCTTCATAGAAAATCCAACACTATTAACAAGAAAAAAAAGCTATTGGAAATAATGCTAATAAGAGTTCGGCAAATTTTCTAAATAAGAGATTTAACAAAAATTAGTAGTGCTCCTTGAATCAGAAATAATCAATTAAAATGTTAACAAAATATAAGATAATATATACATTACAATATAGACTATGTTATATCTATGAATCAAAATATCAAGGAATGCATAAGAATTTAGTAAGATAATTTGTAATCCTATTAAAGGACATAACAACAATAAATGGAACATTATCCATGTTGATAGATGAGAGGACTTATTATGTAAAAATGTTAATTCTTCTCCAATTAATCTACACGTGCTGAATTCCAACTGGATTTTTGAGGAGCTTGCCAAATACA
Organism: Rhinolophus hipposideros; assembly: GCF_964194185.1. Taxonomy (NCBI): domain Eukaryota; kingdom Metazoa; phylum Chordata; class Mammalia; order Chiroptera; family Rhinolophidae; genus Rhinolophus; species Rhinolophus hipposideros. The sequence continues at coordinate 34,767,768 of NC_138055.1, forward strand.
TAACAAAATAAATAGCAAAGTTAATACACAACTACATCAAACTTGAAAAGGAACAAAAAGTGGATTCTTGTCCTACAAGATATTAAGTCATTCCATACGCTATTGGAAGTAAAATACTTTGGTTTGAGTCATGAATAAGCAAATTGACCAATGGTGTATAAACATCTCAGAAATAGATTTTTAAATATGGGAAATCGACATACAATAAATGGAGCATCACAAATTAATGGGGGAAAACTATTTGGTACAAAATGCTGTACAAAAGCTCACTAAAATGGGGAAAAATATTGCTAGATCCTTATCTTACACCACTGAGAAAAGTGGATTCTAGATGAATTCAAGTAAAAATTTAATGAACTTGACTACATCAGAATTATGGATTTCTGTTCTGTAAAGAACATTGCAGACAATATTAATAGACAGATGATGGAACGGAAAAGAAAACTTTCTAGTATGTAAACGGACAAAGGTTTAATATACAAATATAGAAAGGATTCCTGAAAATCTACAAAAAATAAACAGCAAACTGAGAAAAAAATATGAACAACACATATGAATAGATAATTTATAGACTATAGAGTTTAAGTGGTATCAAGTTTATAAACTAATCTATAATCTAAGATATGCAAATTAAAACAAAAATGCAATACCACTTTATGCATATCAGAAGATAAAAAGCAAAAAGGGCTGGTAAATACTGAGTGTTGACAGGAATGTGGAGAGACAGGAACTCCCTTGCATTGCTTGTGGCGTGGTCCTTGAAAAGAGCAGCGGGGCAGTGTTTGGAGAAACATGCCTATGCCCTGTGACCTAGTGCCATACTCTTGAGTACATATCCCTTGGGAACTCTACAAAGATTTGTAAGGGAACACATTCAAGAAAGGTTTTGCTCTATTACTGTTGGAGGGCGAGAGCTGGAGTTACATCCTCTGTGGTAGGTTGAATTATTGGTCCCTGAGCTTCATTTTTCTATAGCAATGTAATGCATCCATCCCTTTGCCAGGGCTAGAGGGGCACTGGGAGGACTTCTTGCTTGGCTTTAAGTTAGACCATGTGACATGTTCACACAAAAACCTCTATGTGAATGTCCATAGGAGCTTTGTTTGCAGTAGTCAGAAACTGAAATAACCGAAATGTCCTCCAACAAGTGAGTGGTTAAACAAAGCATGGTACATTTATACCATGGAACATTATCCATCAATGAAAAGGAACAGACTATTGATACATCTGACAACCTGGATGAATCTACAGTTTTGTTGTGTGAAAACAACGAATATCCTAAGGATTATATACTGCACAATTCCATATATATAACATTCTTAAAATGACAAAATTATGGAAATAGAGAACAAATTAGTGGTTGCCAGGGCTTAACGTAAGGAGGAAGTAAATAGGTAGGAGGGGCAAAAGGGAAATGGGTGTGATTATAAGTGGGCAACAAGAGGGACTCTTGTGCTACTGGAAGATGTTTATGAACTTCCGTGTTTTAACTGTATTAGTGGCAGTATCCTGTGCTCTTACTCCCCCGTTTTTGTTTTCTTGCCCACTTAGTCTACCCAGGAAAATGCTGGGAAGGGATCTGGCCAAAGACATGATTAGTCCATGGTACTAAGTGATGGAGATATCTAGTATATGTTCAGCAAATACATTGAAATATTTTGTTTTTATTCTATATAATCGCTGGGGCTTCCTCCTTCTTCTACTTGTTGAGTTCTTCTTTTTGTATTCTTCCCTTTGGATAACATATGCCTAAGATTGTCTCTATGTAGGTTGGCTATCGGTCTTTCCTCACTAGCACACCAGTCACTGGATGGCTAATGGAAAACTTTGGTACGGGACCTATGGTAATGGGTCATTGTTTAGAATAGGGGGCAGCAAACTATGGCCTGTCAGCCAAATCTGGCCTAATGCCTGTTTTTGTAACTAAAATTTTATTGGAAAACAGCCATGCCCGCTCATTTACATATTATCCATGACTGCTTTTGCACTACAATCATAGAAATGATCACTTGTGACAGAGATTGTACAGGCCCCCCAAAGCCTAAAGTATTACTCTCTGGCTCTTTACAGAATAAGTTGACTGAAGGCTACTTTAGAACACTGTTTCCTGAATATGATATAGTATAGAACACTAATTCCAAGAAATATTAATAGTTTTTACATGAAAATGGGCTCCATGGTTAAATAAATTTCTGAATTACCATGGTTATACAATTCAAGCACATTTTTCAATCAGAAATCTTTTTAGTGCCTTACATATGTATATATTTAATTAATGTATCCTTACTTATATATTTAAATAAATTGTATAAATAACATAAATATAACTATATAAATATAAATATGTATAATACTTTAATAAATTAGGTAAAATATATTTAATTAAATATATGGTGTAATTTGTGATTCTCAAAGAGATGGCAATGGAATATTCAAAGTTTTCCAAAGGCACTTTTGACATGGACTATTCTATGGGGCCAGTGATCCATGGAACATACTTTGGTAAATGCAAGTCTGGATTGCTTGAATTGCTTATCATCCAAGAAGGAAGTACTATACTCTGCATACGTAAGTTCACTAGGACCAAGGTTTCCATGTAATTGTTTAAGGTCAGATCCCTAGCTGGTAATAAACAATGTGTGTTTTCCCAACTTCCTCTGTCATACTCCCTTTCATGGATCTAGTGGGTGTGGTTGACTGTGGATGTCTGGAATTACTTCCAGGTTCTCTTTTGTAGCTGATCAGACTCTAGATCTGGCTGAAGCTTAAACACAAGTTCCTCCAGGGAGGCTCTCCTGATACCGTTTCTCAGAATGGGTTAGGGACTCCCGCTATTCCCTTACAACATTTTCATGCTTTATTATTGCTAGTGACTTTTACTGATCTCTCCACTCATTTGTAAACTCTGTGATGGTTACGAGCCTCTTTTTGCAGTACACATTGTGGATATTTATTGAAAAATTGTTGAGTGGATATCATGCCTCTGCAGGCATCTGGGTTGCTCCTGCAAGTCATAGCTTTTCTTTTCCTGTGTGTTCCAGTGCCCAGGACTGAATTAATGCTGTGGTGTCTTTGAACTTGTCTTTATAGTCTCTTCCCACGGTTCTGGGCCCTGCTCTTGAAATCTCCACAAGGTGAGAAGGCCCTTGCTGTTCTTGGTCTTCTTTCCTGTTTTCCAGTGTCTGTAATTTAAATGGATAGATGGCCTTAGATTAGAAATGATTGATCTTAAAACTTTCAAGTATCAGTGGTCCCCTGGATTCCATTCACTGTGCGAGGACCTTGTGCCATCTGTTGCAATCCTAGTGCTGACAGTTGGCTAAATCAAAACAGAATTCGCCACTTTTTCTGGCTATTTGCCTCGCTTAACTGCCGAAACTCCTGCTGTTGCCTGGGTTCACGTCTTGGCCCTGGTGAGCTGGTGTTGTACAACTCCTGGCTTTCTCACGCTCCTATTTTACTCAAGAAACCACTGTTTTTCTATCCTTAGTCTACCCCTAAAATAATAACGTGAGAAAAGAGATTCAGACTTTGTAAACATGTCACTGCTGCCTTAATAGAATTTTCTTTTCTGCTCACTCCTAGAGGTTATGACTCTCAGGTTCAACTACCATTATTTAGTGAATGTTGATATACTTCTTATGACTTCAGTAAAAATCAGTTAAAAAAAAATCCTGCCTTATAATTAAGAAATTGAATCACACAATTTATAGTCTTGGGTTGGAAACACAGGAACTCTAATTGGGAAAAGAAAAATGAACAGGGAGCCTGAGAAAGATTAGATTAACTTTTATTTTCCATGCAATAGCTTCAAAAAAAAAAAAAAAGATGAAGTGTAGAGTTGGGAAAAATCTGAATAATTCAATTAAATATGATGATATTTAAAAAGAATAATGAAGGGGATAATATGGTGAATTACTTTATTAATGAATAGTCGGCTATATGTTTAGTATTTAACTTGATTTTTACTATACAAATTCAACCAATAGATCAGTGATGGAACCCAAGCTAACGACATTATCTTTTCATACAAAATTTCTTCTGAGGTTTTTTTTTTTTGAATGTATAATTTAGTCCAGTAAGAATTTCTTGTACACATTGTAGCCTTAGGAATATATATGGGAAGTTCCTGGCACTGTCCCTGAGCTCAAGGAGTTTATCCTTAATTCTCACCAGGGAGTAAAGACAACATTACAGAACAACAAAAAAGTATGAAACTATAAAAGGTTAGATCAAGGTCGAAAGCCCTATGTTAAGTTCTACTTCTGCCCTGAGTCCCAGCAACTGCTGTGGTGCCAGAACTATTTAGAAGACCAAGAAAGAACTACATGTTTTAATTAAATAACACATGGCAGAAAGTACAAGAAACCAGCTTGGGTTTATCAGGCATAACAGGAGCTATCCTTGTGCTAAACAGACAGGCACCAAGGAAAAGAGAGAACCCGAGAGACAAGTCTAAAAAAGCTTGGGAGCTATTTAATACAACATCCTAGGATGAAATCTAACGCTACCCGTAGACGTGAGGGGAGCCACATTTAAGAAAGGCAGCCTGGTGTAGAATAATGATGGAGTAAAGTAAATGACACGGAACTATGACAAATTTAACACCCAACTGGAAAATTAGGAAAGAGAATGAAGTGTCGTGTATAATGACACCCTGACAATTACCCTCAAGCAGCGGGGCATGTCCTGACACATTTACCTATCTTGGTGCTGCAGGCGTTGGTGTCTAGGCTTTCTGTTTGCACAATGAGGCTTTGTGCACCACTGTGGCCCATTTTCCATCTCTGTGTCTCTGTCAGGCGTGAGGCTTAGAATGCCTGGCTTCTGTTGCTTGTCAAAAGGCGTTCAGGAGAACAGAAACTGTAGGACCTGCAGGTCAGCCGTATTCATATCTTTCTAAATGAAGATAAAATTAAAAAAAAAAAAAGGAAATCACTAATACTAAAAGCTGTTTATGAAATCCTACAAGGAAAATCCCGAAAAAGAAACTGACTCCTAGGCCTAGACAAGGTGTCAAAATTTAAGATTATTTTATCTTCCTGTACACAAAATTACAGAGAAAAACAAAACAGCAGGAGGTTGAAACATGTCAATCAAAGAGGAGACAGCACATTCTAGACTGGGAATATAATTAAGTAGAAGTCATAAAAATAGGATTTCCCAACCTGGCAAGTGGAAATACAAACCAACTGGCAGAGGAAGAGTGGAAAGGATATTCCCACCCTTTGGAAGAACTATAGAAAAACATTAGGAATCAGAAAACATAAATTTGTGGAGAAGTAAAGACAGGAAAGGCAGATGAAGAAAACCTATTAAGTGTGTGGAAACGATGAGGTGGCCGAGATCTGAGCTAAGTCTTTAGCAAACTAATTTGGAGGCAAAGGTAGTGACATTTTTGATAAAAGATTAATAACAGATCATCTTCAGAGTTTATCTGATATACGCTTAGCTGCTAATCAAGGAGTTAGCCCCTTTGCTCCAAAGAAAAGGAAATATAATCACATTAAGAAAATACTGTTTCACGTCACCATTGCTATTAGTATCCAGTGTTAGTCACTCTAATGTAAACTGCAGGAATCAGCAGTTGGATCCTGCTTGCTCTCACAGAACCTGCGTTCCACACTGCAATTTGTTTTATTAACGGTATTGAATCAGCTATATTCCTCACCCCTTATATTAATAGCATTAAAAAGTAAGTACAGATATATGCACTGCGTTTCTTAAAAGAGGCTGTGATGAAATGAAAAAGCTGTTTAATAAAATATAATAAAAGTATTTCACATTCATTTCTCAACTGTAATAAGTGGAATTACAGTAGGAGGAGGAAACCTCTCACAGCTGGACAAGCCCTAAGACTCTTTCCGTTATTCTCTACTTAAAAGCTATCAATTTAGAGCTGTCCTATGTATTGCCCTGTGACTTGAACAAGCCTTTTCAGTCTTTAATTAAGGGTGAAAAACTCTTTGAACATCACAGCATTCATCTGTTCATGTGTGGAAAGCCTGGTGTAACAAAAGAATTTAATCAAACTACAAGCCTAATAAAGACTACATTGCCTGAACTAAATGATGTTATTGCAGTAGCGGCTCATAGTTTTACATTTAAAAAAGCGGGTCAGAGTGTTCATTCATCTTGATTAGCAATGCCAACCTAATTACTTCTGGAGGAAACAGTAATTAGCTGGAGTCTCACCTCATTAATCATGACATTCTTGTAGCAGACTATTTTTATCTGATAAATGGCTTGGATTGGAACAAGGTGTATATTTGAATTCTAGTTAATTGTACACAGCTTGCTGCATAACATTTCACATTTTTATCATTTAACTGCTTCCTTTCTGTGAACCTCTTGAGGAGCTATTGTTGGTTCCTTGCATTCTTACAGTGAACAAATCTGACTTAATGAGAGGGTCAGTTGTTCTTGTTAGTTAACATATCAAAAATGGGGTCTCAAGGAAGCAGGGGAAAGGATGAAAGATATCTAGGGGTGGATTAAGTCCTTCAAATTACTGTGGGACAGACACTTATTATAAAGTTTCTGCAGGGTATTCAAAGTGAATGATAGCATTTTATAATTTGACATAGTAGTTTCCATATGATCAGTAACAATCATGCACAACAAGCAGTGCTATTATATGTTAGGCAGGGAATTGTAATAAATTTAGTCAGATGCTCAGTGTTCCTAAACCAGTGCCAATGGGTGCACCATGTTTAAGAAGTGGTAGTAATTGGAATCTACAGTCTACTGAGTTATGGCGAAGGTCATTCTTTTCTGAAGTCACATGGCTCTGACCACTTCTCCTTCCTTCAGCCTTGTATTTCCCAGGATTAAAACACATAGTTAATCAAATATCGTATTTGTTGCTTTCCCCTGGTTCCTTTCCAATTTAGGAGTCTTTCAGTGGAGACTGAAATGAACACCACTGAGTACAAAGAGAATTATTGATTTGCTCCCTGTAGAAATATAGAATGCTTGCTTGCAACTAACAGAACTATCAGGGTGTCACCACCAGAGAAGGTTAGTGGGGATTGCACAGGATGGCCTTAGTTACCTATGCCCAAAGTCAGCCTCCTCAGTCGTATTGTCTACATAAGAAGAGTGGATCCAATTCTTAAGGGCTGACTCACATTAACCAAGTTTAGGAAGACTGATGTATAAAATAAGAATACCAGTTTTAAAAATTTCAGTGAGCAATGGCCTTACATATATGGACTCAGGATTAATATTGATTTTCTCTATTGCCCAGCTAGACAGAAAGCAAAATAGTAGTTAGCCAATTGAATAATATGCAGTGAAATTGTGGTCACAAGGACCATGTTTATCATGGGCTTCCTCAGCGCAGCATTATGTCTCTGTAGGGACATCTACATAGGAAGCCAGACCAAAATTTGGTGGTTGCTTGTTGATCAAGTAAACAGAGTGGAAGAGTTAGATGAATATTTAATGGAATCAGCCTGACATAATAAGCTGTTGTTGGTCACTTGCCAACTTGCCATCTTTCTATTAGCAATGGCCTTATCAATAAGGCTAGACTACTCAAAATCCATTAGTGTCATCTCTTTCCTGGACAATGCTAGGATGGACTCTGCCAGACTTTGCCTCAGTGATTCTTCTATTTCTAGACTGAACACCGTTTTTTGCCTAATCTGTTCTTTGTTTTAATATGTTAAAATAATTAGAATAGTTATAACTGAGTCATGGCCTGAGAACTATTCTGCCTCCTTCAGGTGACTTTGCATATTTATGCATCATGCATTCATTAGCTTGTTTTATTTTCCTTATTTCCAAGTTTTCTGGGCACCTCTACTTATAAAAAAAAAAAGTTGTTCCTAAGTCCGTTTGCACATAAATGAGAATGACACTACACGACTTTAAACATGAAAAAAATAATATAGGCTTTAGGGTTAGCTATAAAATGAATAATAAAGCCATAGCAATATTCCTAAGAAGTACTTAAGCGTGTGTTTTTCAAGTGCATTCCCATAAAATATAACTTTGAAAAGTTGAAACAAGCTATGCTATTCTCCAAATTAATATGCAGTCTATCAGACATCTTTTCCCAAAATATTGATTTTTGTCTACATTGCTAATCTATTGAGGCCTTTGAAAGCTCCCTGCCTGATTCTAGGGTGGGAGAACTCCTGGGTGCTTCAGGTGGAATTCTTACTACCTCTAGACTCCATGAGAAAATCAGACATTCAAAGAAGGCCTTAACTAATGGACTCTTCCACGTTTTGTAACAAAAGTTTCATTTGCAGCATATTGACCATGCTTAGCATTTAAGTTCTCAAACAAATAACCAGTTACAACCAATTACCATTAGGTTGCCAGATGTCCAGCTTTGATGCTTATCTGGCCACATCCTCAAAGTTGTTTATTGTCATTATTCACTTTTCCTCATCTGCTGTTGATTACCATAGATCAAATATAGATCAAATAGGCCTGGCATTTTTCAAATGTCACATGCTTTTTTTCCTATGAATTTTTCTTATGGTCCAGTGATTCATCTCACCTGTATGTGTAACATCTCATTATCTTCCCACTACTTGCAGTTTATACTTTTTTTCTCTTTTTAGTTCCATTATAATCATATGCCTCTTATTACTATACTACCCTTTAAACTTGTCATTTTTTAACTGGACGTAGCGTAGCTAATAAAAGCTGTAAAAGTATACAATACCTCAAAAACCAGACATGGACACAACAAACAGGTGCTGACTAAAATAAATACATGTGCCCGCCCCACCTACGTCAACTCTTGGTAGCAGGCAAAGTTGACCGTTATTTTCTTGTTTGAAGTGGTGTGTTTCTTCTTACCTATGAAAATTCATAAATGTATAGGTTGAAAGTTGAGGACTCTCTATTCTGACCATATTACTTGGTTGGGGGATATTATTTTTGTTTTCGTTGAGAATTTAATGTTATAAGCAATAATAATAATTACTAATTCTTTTGATTTTTACCTGGGTCAGGCACTATTCTAAGTGCTTACGTATATTAATTCATTTAATTCTCATATCAACCCTATGTGGTAGGTATCATTTTACAGATAAGGAAATTAATTTACCCAAGGTCACCCAGTAACAGTAGAGCTGGGATTTGAACCCTGGTATTTTGGTTCCAGAGCCCACGCTTAACTTTAAAAAAAAAAAATTAGTTTCAGGTGTGCAAAGCAACGTAACAGACATTTAAACCCCTTATAAAGTGATAACCCACCCCCCAAGCTACTACCCCTCTGACATCTTACCCCTCTGTTACAATACCATTTACTATCTTCCCTATGTTGTACTTCACACCCCTTGACTATATATACCTATATATTTAGTTATAGTTGACATACAATATTATTCTACTTCAGCTCGTCAGGTATATAGTGCATTGGTCAGGCATCTACACGTCTATGACGTCAACCTCCTGATAAGTCCAGTTCCCACATGGCACTTTACATGATCTTTACAACATTGTTGATTATATTCTCCATACTGTATTAACTATCAATTTATATTTCTTAATGCCTTCACCTCTTTCACTCTGACCCCAAGCCCATTCCCATTTATCACCCTGATAGATCTGGTAGTACCTATCTGGCACCATACCTAGTTATTACAATATTGTTGACTATATTCCTTATGCTATAACCTACATTCCCATGATTACTGTATAACACCCAATTTGTTCTTCTTAATCCCTTCCCCTTTAACCCATCCTTAACCCACCTCCCATCTTAAAGAAGTCCCTCTAAGAGTCCTTGTAATACTGGTTTGGTGGTGATGAACTCCTTCAGCTTTTTCTTGTCTGGGAAGTTCCTTATCTGTTCTTCAATTCTAAATGACAGCCTTGCTGGGTAGAGCATTCTTGGTTGTATGTCATTGCTTTTCATCACTTGGAGCATTTCCTGCCACTCGCTTCTTGCCTGCAGAGTTTCTGTTGAGAAATCAGCTTATAGTCTATAGGTAACTAACTGCTTTTCCCTTGCTGCTTTTAAGATTCTCTCTTTGTATTTAACTATTGGCATTTTAATTATGATGTGCCTTGGTGTTAGCTTTTTGGGTTTATCTTGTTTGGGACTCTGTATTTTCTAGGCTTGTATGTCCATTTCCTTCACCAGGTTAGGAAAGTTTTCTGTCATTATTTCTTCAAATAGGTTTTCAATTCCTTGCTCTCATTCTTCTCCTTTTGGTATTCCAATAATGAGAATGCTGGTACATTCGATATTGTCCTGGAGGCCCCTTAAGCTCTCTTCAATTTTTTGGATTCATTTTTCTTTTTGCTGTTCTGGTTGGGTGTTTTCTGCTACCTTATCTTCTACATCGCTGGTTGGGTCCTCTGCTTCATCTAATCTACTGTTGATTCCCTATAATATATTCTTTGTTTCCATTATTGTATCCTTTATTTCTGACTTTCTTTTTTATAATTTCCATCTCTATTTTTTTATGAGACATTGAGCATTCTTATAACCAGTGTTTGGAACTCTGCATTTGATGTGATAGATTGCTTATCTCCACTTCGCTTAGTTCTTTTTCTGGAGCTTTGTTCTGTTCTTTCATTTGGGATGTGTTTCTTTGTTTCCCCATTTTGGCTGCCTCCCTGTGTTTGTTTCTATGTATTAGGTAGGGCTGTTATGTCTTTTGGTCTCAGTAGAGTGGCCTTATATAGTAGATGTGCTGTGGGGTTCAGTGGCGCAGTCTTTCTGGTTACTTGAGCCATGTGTTCCAGGTGTGTCCCTTGTGTGTGTTGTGTGTGCCCTCTTGTTGTAGTTGAGGCTTGGTTGATAATTGCACATCAAGGTGAGGGACTGACCCGTGGGCTCACTGGTTGTGAGGACTGCCCTTGACTACAGTGGAAGAGTTGTCGAGTAGGGGCCAATCCTATAGAGCAGGATCTGCCTCAGCAGGACTCTGGTGCCTGCCCAATCCACCCCTTGGGTGTGTCGTACTTGGAGATGGCTAGGTGATGTTCCAGCTCATTTTGATGCTGGCCACTGGGGGCACCATCTCCAGAACCACTTTGGAGGTAGGTCTACTTCCTATCACTGTAGGTTTACTTCAGCCACAGCCTGTGCCCAACCCGGGGCCACCTAGTGGGAGCCAGAGAGAAATCCGCAGATGTCTGCTGCCCGTGCTGTGCTTGGAAGTGCCTTTGAGAGGCCAAGTCGTGAACCACGGCTGGCTGCCACTAGTGCTGGCTTAGGGCTGCTCAGCCAGAGGTACAAGACTTGTTCAAGCCAGATGTTGCTTATCTGGGTTCTGCAAACCTTTGAGAGACCCTAGGAAAGTCTGCAGCATGAGTTGATGCAGGCAGTCTGCAAGAAAAAGCCACTGAAAGCAACCTGGGTATGCCCCAAAGCTGGGCAGGGCCAGGTCTCAAATTGCTAGGTTGGGGTGAACGAATGGCAGAGACGCAGAAATAGCAGCATCTGTGTCCACATGCCAGGAAGGGGGAGGGCTCAACAAAGAAACAATGGCCTCTGCCAGCCCCTCCATCCAGGAGGAAGCTGCCTCTTCAGCCCCTGTCCCAAGCCAAACAACTCAATTCCCCACCATTTGTCCCTGCTGCCTTTCCTGCTGCTGCCCCAGTGCTGGAGCTCAGAGCAAGTGATTCCACTGGTGGGTAAGTCTGCACACAGTCCCTTGAAGAGGAGTGCCTATGAGTGCAGCTGCACTGTCTCATTCAGTCACAATCTCCGCTGTTTTTCACAACCAAAAATTATGGGGACTTCTCTCCCTGGCACTGGAACCCTGGGCTGGGCTGAGGTTGGGATCTCTTGCTCCTTTAAGGGCATGGGGAGAGCCCCACAGCTGAAATATCCCTCCTAATCTTTAATGGTTACATAGGTGTGGAACCAGCCTGTTCTGCGTGTCTAACCTTCCTACCAATCTGGAGGTGACTTCCTCTGCATGTCCTTAGTTGAAAGGCTTCAGTTCAACTTGATTTTAGGTGATTCTCAATAATCGTTGTTTTGTAGGTTAGTTGTAATTCTGATGTGGTTGTGAGAGAAGGTAAACACAACGTTTACCTACTGGCCATCTTGGTTGTCTCTCTTAACTATACTTTTAATGTCTTCTCTTATAATGACCTTCTTCTCACAATATCTGGAAATACAGAAAACTCCAAAGGAAAAAAATGTTGACTGATAATCCCATTATTCAGATAAACTATCATTTTTAGTATGATACATACATTTCCAGAACAAATTTATTGTTTGTTTCATACAGAAAATATTAGGTGTATCTTTACATGATTATAGATATATTTACTGTATCAATTTTAGAGATCTTGTTACGTTTTAGTATTTTTAGCTATTGTATTTGCTGAAACAATTTGTTTCCTATGTAAGCAATGACATGATGGATAATCTTGTGGAGAAAACTTTGTCCACATATTTATTTTTCTTTAGGAAAAGCTTCAGAAGTGGAATTACTAGATTGAAGAAGAGAATGACTATTTTTAAAGCTTCTTACACTTATTGCCAAATTCCCTTCCAGAAATGCTATGTCAGTTTATGATCCCACCATCAGCATACGAGATGTTTGCTTTCCTATACCCTAAGCATCATGGGGTTCTAGCATTCTCTTTCTTTTTTTCTCTTTTGTCCTCCAATTTGAATTTGTGTCTTTTTGTTTTCTGCTTAAATATATTGCCCTTCAGTTGTATTTATCTTGATTACGTTATATCTCTATGCTTCAGTTTTGCTCTGTAAAAATGGTATAATAATATTAGCTACATCAGGGTTGTGGGAATAAAAGTTTTTCATATATATATATATATATATATATATATATATATACACTTACACTGCATAAAAAAGTGTTTGGTACATAGTGTTTGCTGTCATAGTTATTATTTATTATTTTTTTATACTTTTTAATTATTTTTTATGTGTTATATAATATGGTTTTTCTTAACTAATCTAATTTTAATGTGTTCTCCATGATGTAGCCACCTCAAGATCAATCCACATATTCTTTTGTAGTTAGATATTCCATTATTTTTTCAAATATTCATATGCAAATTTATTTTTGTACCTAAATAGGAGACCATTTTTTTCTATCTTAAGTCTAAATTTGGTATAGAAAATATCTACTGCTATGTAACCTAAAAATGTAACGTTGGAGATAATATTCTTTACAGATAAAAACTATAGGTCCAAGAGTCATAAAGTAATGGACTTATTCCCCAGCGTCTGCTGCTCTTCCTTTTCTCGTTGTTGGACGCATCCTTATCTCCCTCAACCTACACCCACCAAGAGGTTTAGTTTTGTTTCAGTTGCTGGGCTAGTTCTGGTGTTGGGAATGGATGTCTTGAGATCAGTGAATATCCTTAAACTTAATCTCCTTGGTAAGGTTTAAGATCTGCTGATCCTGTCATGAAGACTGAGGCTCAAAGGGAAGGGAGGCAGTAGAAGAGGCTAAAGAGGGTCAAATATATGGTGACGGAAGGAGAACTGATGCTGGGTGGTGAACACACAATGCAATCTATGGATGCTGTATTACAGAATTGTACTCTTGAAGCATATATAATTTTACTAACCAATGTCACCTCAATAAATTTAATTAAAAAAATTAAAGGCTGAGTCTCCATCTAATTCCAGAGTGGTCTGGCTATCCTCACACCCAAGACTAAGACCAAAGATTAAGACTGTAGGACCTAAAGTCTCCTTTAGTTTTGTCCTTGTGCATAGATTCTGGTCTCAGTTCTGACTTCTTTATTCTCTATAACAACTCTAGGCAATCAGGTGCGGACTACCACACTGTGTTCCTAGTCCAAAATATGAACCCTAAGCTTTTTAAAAAAAATCTTAAAAACCATATAGTCCATTCCTCTCCCTAATGAGTCCTCTCTGCTATATTTCCATTAACCATTTGTGAAGCCTTTGTTTGAATACACCAACAATAGGGAACTCACAAATGTCAGGGTTAGTTCATCTTCAAACGGCTCCAATTATGAGTATAGGTTCAGGCAAAATGGTACTTTCCTGGAGCCTTCACTCAGCACAGCTCTGTTCTGTAGAAGTTTATTGTTCTATTCACAGGACAGTTCTCCAAATATTTGGCGACAACTATTGTGCCCCCTCAGTCCTCCTTCTGCAGACAAAGCAGTGCTACCTTCTGCCTCATTTTGTAATGCTTTGTGGAACGATTTCATGCCCTTTTACCCTACTGGTGACTCCTTTGGTCCCTATTCAGCTTGGCATTGTGTTTTTGAAACATGTTCCCTAAAGCATAACAGGATTCCCTGATATGGTAGGACCAGAATGGAGTAGATGTAGCCTACTGCTTCCATGGTCCTTGGTTCTGTTATTCTTTTAAAAAAAATTAATGTGTAGTTGACATACAATATTAGGTTAGTTTCAGGTGTAAAACATAGGGATTCAACATTTATATTCCTTATTATATAATAACCACAATAAGTCTCATAATCAACTGTCACCATACAAAGTTATTACTATAATATTAACTATTTTTCCTACAGTGTGCATTACATCTTTGTTACTTATTTTCATTTTTTTTATAACTGGGTTTTCTATGTATAGCATCATATTATCTGTAAAGAGTGATAATTTAACTTCTTCATTCCCAATTTGGATGCCTTTTATTTCTTTCTCTTGCCTGATTGCTCTGGCAAGGACTTCCAACACTATGTTGAAAAGCAGAAGTGATAAGAACAGCCCTGTCGTGTTCCTGAACGTAGAGCAAAGGGCTTCAGTTTTTCACTGTTAATTATGAGATTAGCTGAGTGTTTGTCATATATGGCCTTTATTATATTAAGATATTTTCCTTCTATACTTATTTTATTAAGTGTTTTATTCATAGATGGATGTTGTATCTTGTCAAATGCTTTTTCTGCATCAACTGATATAATCATATGATTTTTGTCCTTTATTTTGTTTATGTGGTGTATCATATTGATCAATTTGCATACATGGAACCATCCTTGTGCCCCTGGGATGAACCCCACGTGGTCGTGATGAATAATCTTTTTAATGCATTGTTGCATTCGATTTGCTAGAATTTTGTTTAGGATTTTTACATCTGTATTCATCAGAGATATTGGTCTGTAATTTTCTTTTTTGTATTATCCTTACCAAGTTTTGCTATCAGGGTAATATTGGCCTCATAAAATGAGTTAGGGAGTATTGTCTCTTGTTCAATTTTTTGGAAGAGTTTCAGTAGGAAACTAGGTATTAATTCCTAGTTTGTCAAATTAATTCCTAGTTTGGCACAAGGATGGTTCGACATGTGCAAATTGATCAATGTGATACACCACATAAACAAAATAAAGGACAAAAATCATATGATTATATCGAAAGATACAGAAAAAGCATTTGACAAATTAGTTCAGGTATTAGATCCTTTTTGAATGTTTGGTAGAATTCACTAGTGAAGCCATCTGTTTCCGGACTTTTGTTTTTGGGAAGGTTTCGGGTGACTGATTCAATTCCTTACTATTGATCGGTCTTTAGATTTTCCAGTTCTTTGTGATTCAGCCTAGGAAGGCTATATGTTTCTAAGAACATACCTATTGCTTCCAGGTTATTGAATTTGGTAGCATATAACCCTTCATAGTAGTTTTGGATGATCCTTTGTATTTCTGTGGCATAGGACTTTGTATTTGTTATTCAACTTCATCTTGTTAGAATCATCGCATGATTGCATTCAATGGAAATCTTTTTGGATTTTGATTCTGTAAGGTGACATATTGGTTATCTCTTCCTGTTCTGTAGCATTCATAATTTTGTTAAGTGCCACCAAGTTCCTCAGACAAGTTAGTGAGGCTGATGTTAAGGGACAGATTAAGGACAGAGGCTTGTGTCTCCCCAGTGGAGACCTCTCTTCAGGTCAGTACTTTGTTGATTGGGATGGTTAATCATAAAATCAGGATGCTTTCTAATTGCACATTTTATTCAATACATATTTCTTGTCTCAATAAAGCGGTTCCCAAATTTTGTTTCAAGATATTAATAAATGTATCCAAATAAAATTGAATACTATAGTAAAAAAGTTCTGGAGATGCTACGCACTACATTCTCTTAGTGGAGGGCCACAGTGGACATTATCTATATATTATTCTTCAAAATTTATATTTTGTTTAACTCGTGTTTTCCAAATGTACTTGTGTATGAACCCCATTCCCTGCATACATATGAATATCCTGTGGAAGTCTGTTCTTTGCAGACACCAATTTGGAAAACACTCCCTGTAAGGGTAAAATGAGAGCCTATCAGATGCCTTGCTGAAACTCAGACACGTAGTTCCACAGGGTTTTCCTTGTCTCCCACTCTAGTAGTTTTATCAAAAGAGAAAATGAGCTAGGTCTGGCTTGAATTGTTCATCACAAATCTATGTTGGCTCCATTTTGATCCTGTTTGATTTTCTCAATTCCTGCTTTGCCCAGAATCAACACAGAATTTAAGAGTTCAATTAATGAAACTCATTCTCTTCTTTTAAGTATGTTAAGTCAATATTAGATCATCTCTCTCTTCTGGTGCCTTTCTTTTTCCCCAAGTTTCCTCTGTGGAAATTCCAGTGTGGTTCAGCGATTTTATTTTGTGATTTCTTTCAGAAGCCTGAGATGGAATTCACCTAGTCTGAAGCACTTAGCTCATCTAATAAAACTGCCTGGCATTTTGCACACGATTTTGCTGAATCTTGGTCTTTAATTTACCTTCTGAGATTCATTTTACTCTTCTGGGCTTACTTTTGTTTCCCTTGACAGAAGATGTATGCAAAACAGGAGCTGAAATCCTGGACTTTCTGTTATTTCTTCATTTTTAGTGGCCTCAACCCTTATATCTCTTTCTGCTTTTGTGTGTGTGTGTGTGTGTGTGTGTGTGTGTGTGTGTGTGTGTGTGTGTGTCTTCATCTACTTCAAAGGAAAAAAGTCATTTTTGTTGATTCTTAACATTTTGAAACTTTTCCTATTCTCGACTTTTAACATGCCTGACATGGTCCTATCAGTTCCCTGACACTTGTCTGTGGTTCACCTACATTTGATTGCCATGTCTTCTTTTCTTTTCCTCAGTGGGACTATTTGATGTTGTGTTGTCAGAATTTTATGTGTGCGAGCCTTCCTTCCCTCTTGAATCATCTCCCTTCTCAGAGTTTCTAAGGAATCCTACCCAACTAATCCTTTTGAAATCTGTTTTCTTACAGTGCTGGTCTTCCTTTACCTACCATACCTTTAGATAAAATGATTGCATTCTTCCAAGGATCCTCCATTCTCCAACCATCTTCACTTCTTAAACACAATTAGATTCAGTGTTTCTGTGTCTCCATTATTTCTTCCTTCAGAGAGATGAAATGATTGGCTATACAAGTCAAGAATCTATTTTACCAATAGGAAATGGCTTCCAGTGTTCATCTTGATCAAAGAAACTCCTTAGCAATTGTCCAGTAAGAATTTGTTCTTGGCAGACAGACTTATATTTTATCTTACCATACAGTGTTAGAAAGATATCTTATAAGGGAAATGCAATTAAGAGAGACACATAAGTAAATAAAGTTAATTAAAACAGGTTTGTTGTGATAATTAGTTTGCTTTACAATAGGGTATTTGGATGTTAACAGGCCTTAGAATGCTTTAGGGCAATATCTTTTATTTCTAACTATAGCTCCTGAGGTATTCTGTGACTATATTACAATGAATGAGTTTTACTAATTGATTTTTTGTTATAAATTATGCAGTTCTGGAAAACACAAGAATGCATTTAATTTGCAAAATACATGAATTCTTTTATTTCTCCTTATTGATCATCCATTGAGTAATGGTGGTTGATGAGAGGCACAGAAGCCATCTGATGCTGCCAAGAACAGATAAAGGGGCTCAGCCAAGAAATCACAAGCCATGGGATCCTCCCTTTATAGACTGTAAGGTTGGCAGTGGGGAGGGTTGCTGAGAAAGTGTTATGGTTTAGTAAAGTTCTCACATACTACTAAATAAATAAGATAGACTAATGTCTTCCAAAATTTGGCCCCCAAAATAATAGGCTTTATTTTTCACTCAGTAATCCCTTATTTTAAACATTGTCCTTGGCTATTGTTCTTAAGATGACTTGTTTTCTCATTATTTTTAATAATACATTATTTTTTAATATAGTAAGTCCCACTCAAATTTCGGACCAGCATGAGGCACCTGGTGATGCTTACTCAGTTGATTGATTTCTCATCAGAAACAATTACATTTGATGTCTTATTTCAGTCTTCTCATGAGCAAACTAATCATAAAGTGATTTGGATTTAAGAATTTAAGAACGGGTTCTCAAGGAGCCTAATCTAGAAGGATTGCATTTTCTTTGTCATTGGGTACTCAGATGCTCATCATAATGCAATGTGTCTGTAACCAGGGAGTTTAAATGGTTTTGGCCAATATATGATAATGAAAGGAAAATTTGGAAATGTGAAACTAGGTAACAAAGGAATCTTACTTTTGCATGTGGTTTCTCCCTCCTCCCAAGGAGCTCTGACTACTCAATATTTCCTCATGTATGCTTTTCATGTGCTCATTTCCATGATAGAAGTACTAATGAAGAGAGACACACACAAAACTTGTGGCAAGAGAAAGAGGAAGGACAAAGGAAGCAAGGCGCTGAGGAAGCCAGTGAGTCATCAGAGAGACTCATTCCCCTTCGAGGACAGGCTCACGATGACTGTGAGTCTTCCCACTGTGACCTCGCTAGGTCACTAATTGTGTGTTTTTAAGTATATAGGGCAGGAAAACATTTTTGAACAAAACTATTTTATTCCAGGCTTTCATTATTAAGCCAGATTTTTAAAGTGGTTATTTTTTTTAGGTGTGTAATTATCTAAGTTGTAGTTAATAATTTAATTTTTAGATATAATTGAGCTAGGCATAATGTAATAATAGCCACCATTTTAAAGAATCCATTATGTACAGGGCATGCCACAAACATTTTCTAGTCCTTCTGGTCACAGTACAAGGCAGCTTTTATGTGCACCTAAACATTCAAAAGCTAAGTTTCAGAAGTTTTAGCAACTTGCCTAAATGTTACATAGCCAGAAAGTTTAGAGTTTAAATTCAAGCTCAGTTCTGTTTGCTTCAAAGCCCATCGTCTTTTACTTTAATATTCTATCTTTCTTTGCAACATGGACAGCTGTGTAGCTCTGGCTCTTGTTAAGGCTTTTGGTTTCACATAGGTTTGTTTTTTTTTCAATATCGTCATTTTACATCCCCAGGGAGGTTTTGAATTCTTTGGATTTTGAAGAGCCTAGAACTAGATATCTCCAGCACTTTAAGAAAAAGGCCATTGCTCTTATGAATTTTGATCATATAACTAAAATGCTTTTGGGTATACTTTGGAAAGGAACCTCAAAGGAATTAACTTTGACTTGAAAAGAAAACGACAAGCATGAAGATTTGAAGAAAGAGACTCACACACAGAAGAGCATCACAATAATCAAGGGTTTCCTTAGACAGCTCTGGAAGTTGTTTGGAAAAATCAGCCAGTCTATTTTTCAATCACGTCTGACTTTTCTACTAGATTGTTAGCTTTTAAAGGGTAAAGACATGTCTTTTTCATCTTTGAATACCCAAGGCCTGACATAGTGACTCAACAGGCTTGAATGAGGCATCAAACGTGTAATAGATGCTTCTGATGTGAACAGTTGCAAGGTCAGTTGTCTCGAAGATGAGGGGGATACAAAACTTTAATATTGCTCTTTGCATGAAACAGAACAGGTTTTGGCTGCTAGAGTCAGTGGCCATGTCAATTACGTGCAAGACCCTCAACTTATCTAGAGTGACAGCAGATTTCGGGTTCAGATTTGTAATTTATGGGTAAATCACCTAACCTATCTCTTCAATCACAAACACCCTGATGACCCATCTCCTCCCTCCTCCACATACACAGACACACCTCAATTGCTGTTAACATATCATAGGTTGAGTGGTGCCTTTTCCTCTGCAATGCTGCTCTACTCAGCAACATGGCATGAAACTCTAAGGAAGATTCCCCGACCACATGTCAATCATGATCATAAAGGGGAATAAAGCATCTTTCCTAGACAGGAATGTCAGGCACTTGAGAAAAGTTTTCTAATGTTTTGTTTCATTTTATTTTAATGAATGAATGAATGAATGAAGTCAGTCAGAAGTTAGACAGAAATAACACCACATAAACAAATCTGCGAGAGGCACAGGTGACGGGAGAGAGTTGCATCTGCTTGAAGAATACGATGGAGGAGCTGGTTATTTGCATCAGTCCAGTTCCTAAGTAGCATAGAACTGAGATCTGGCAGAGGTAGTAGCTTGCTCCCATGGACACTGGTGCTCACCGTAGTGTGTCTATATGAAGTTTGCAGTGGCCAAATGCCTAACTGAAGGGTGAAGAGCAAATGAATTGAAGAGCAAAAGATAAGGGATTTCTTGACAGTTCCTTTTTTTTTTTTTTTTTAACTCTAGGTAATGAAGCTAATGACAATATGAAAGCATTACGTACGGCATTTAACTTGTGTTTTAACCCCCATTTTGGGGGGCAGTATCTTTTCTCCTCACATTTAAAGACTTGTACCAGGGGAGGTAATTGCCTATCCTAAAATGCATTTTGTGAAGGAGGCAATCCAACACAGATAATTTTAGGGGAGTATAATTTCTCACAACAGTTATTAAAATATTTGAGTCTATTCTCTGCATCCATTAACTGATGCTCTAGGCCCGTAGTTATTAAACTTTGGTGGAAATCAGAATCATTTAGAGAACTTGGTGAAAATGCAAAGGCCCAGGCCCACTGCTATTTCCAGGAGCCTAGGCTAACCTCTCGTCCTATATAAGGTCTCCAGCTAATTCCGATATCTACCCAAGTTTGAGAACCACTGCAGCTAGCAATGGTGTGGGATGCTCCTTCTCCTCTCTGCCTTTTATGTTTGAACATACCCTTTCTGTGCATAGTTTTGTCTCCTGGTCTTATCTCCTGGTCCCAGCCTCTTTACTTTATTCTCATATATTTATTACCACTTCTGCTGACCCTTTTTGATCTGATCCCTTCCTCACTCTTTTTGCGTCTCCTGTATGCTTTCTGCTGGTGTGCCCTTGACAGTCCAGCTTCTTTTTTCCTGTCCCCCTCACCTATTTCATGGACTTCAAAGAATCCTGCACCTGCTCCTTATAAAAAGGGTGTGGTGAGGGATAGATTCATATTCAGATGAATATTATCCACAAAATATTCAACAGATTCATTATTAAATAATATACTCTATCATAGCTAGGCAAATTTCAAAAAAGAGAAACAGAGGCGTATTTTCCCAGTTACTGCTCACAGTTCCTTTCTGTTGACCTCTTGAAAACCAAGTGAAACAATCTTATCCAGCCAATGGGTATTTATCAATTGCTTATATAATACATGATAGATAATTGGGAATTTGAAATTAAAAAAAACGTATTAGGTAGACATAGGGCTTACTCTCAAGTAACCAGGAGAACTTGCTTAAATAATGCTAAGAAAAGTACCTCAGGATTTATGTTCAGGAACCATAAATATTGTCATCCAATGTTTGAAATATTCTTTGATCTATAATAAATAACTATTAGTTATGATATAAAGTTTTAGATTCATTCTTCTTTCACTGAGCTATTCTATCTTCTTGAAGTTTCTTTAGCTGTGGTTTATTCAGAATACAGTTCAGAATCTGGATACACTGATTTGCCACATTCCCTGGAAAAACATCA
Organism: Rhinolophus hipposideros; assembly: GCF_964194185.1. NCBI lineage: Eukaryota > Metazoa > Chordata > Mammalia > Chiroptera > Rhinolophidae > Rhinolophus > Rhinolophus hipposideros. Next base: position 34,789,452 of record NC_138055.1, read on the forward strand.
TTATCGGAAAAATGGAAGGACAAGAATGTAGGAATCATGAGCTCAGTTGGAGGATACAAAGGGTTGTGCCTCTTTGTGAAAATTTGATATATCTGTTTTCTCCTAATCTCTGTGCATAAAGTTTAAGGGTCATAGCAGGAGGATAAAGAAATCGCTCTTCTGGAAGTTTCTTGATTTAAAAAGATTTCATATGTCCACTGCAGTGTCCCATATTTGGGTGGCATTTCAAATTCAGTTACTCAAGACAGATAGGTCAGTTGCTATAGGAAATATTTATTTATTGTTTTTGGCTACTAATATCTTAACTTCCTTTCCAACATCTGGGAATTTCCCATTTTATGAGGCAGATACTGGTTCCCACTGCAATGCTAGATATGTCCGATATGTCACCTTCCCAGTGATTCCCACTGCGATTGTGAGTCCCGCAATTGCACCTAAAGGCAGTGGGGGCATTAATGTGGTATCCTTGTCTCATGCCTGGTGGTGGCGATGATGCCTGATCATGGTGCCATCTGCAGGGTCCATGTCATTGGGAGTGGCATTGGTGGTTTCATGATTTTGGGAATGATTTCTGATTGATAGGCCCCCAGGCCTGATTCTCTAGTTTTCTTATCTATCAATACCCAACATCCTTTCAAAAATCCCATTTCTGCTTAAGTGAGTCAGGTTTAATTTTTCAATACATGCAAATAGGAGGTTTGACCAATACTTTGGAACTTTTCTTAGAAAAATGATATGAACTCACATCTTTGGATTTACTGGGTAACCTTATAGGAAACATAGCTTCTCAATTTTAAAATCTTGAAGAAAATTTTTAGTGATAAATTTCCATTCTGTAGACCAAGATGATCTTTCCAAAGGGCAAATGTTTCAATTTGTACTATAATAGTAGCATAAATATTTCTTATTTCTTGTTCTAATTAACACACAGGAAATGGAGCAAAAGCTAGAATAGGTGACCTGCACAGGTGAACAGGTTTTGTTTGTTTATTTTTGTTTTTGTTTGTTTTTGGTTTTGCCTTACTCTGTTAGAGACTCAGAAAGAAGGTTTAGGCTGGGGAGTTAGGATTTCAGGGTGGAGATTTCAGTCCTAGGATTATAGTGGGCTCTTTTTTGAGCCTCTTAGTTGCTGAGGACCTGAGAGAAAATTGTTTGCTGTGAGTCCTTGTACAAATGACACCATAGGGTGTGGTGGGCTTTGACATGCTCATGGTAGCATGCTCATGGATGACAGTGGAGAAATGTGATACAGAAGTACCTCTATGAGGAGCCAAAATATTGAGGTAGGTGTTTTTTGAGTACCTATCTTCTTTAAGGATAACATTTAGAGTGTTTCGAGAAGTAGATAGATGGTTTGCCCTTTAGGCAAGCTTCTTAAAGTACTATCATTGAAAATTAAATTGTGATAAAGTTTTTCAGGTTAAGTTTCTGGAAAATACCTGGGAATTAAATATTCTTTTCTGATTATCAGTAAATAACTAGGAGGCAGGTTTGACATCTTCTGGGTGAAGAAAGGAAGTTGACCAAGTCAATGCCTGAAGAGATGGCTACACCATCTTGGGGAGAAGAGGTCAAGGAAGGATCTGGAGTCAGGGCCAACAAAGGAGGTGTACTCAGACCACAGCTTTATTCCTGAAGGACAACTTGTTGGGGCAACCGGTTCTATCACTGTCTTCATTAAGACTGATGCTTGGCTTTTATTATCTGTGTTAATAATTACGAAGGCATGGGGAATGGTAAATCCAAAATAGTAGTGTGTCCCCAAACAGTTTAGGCTTAGTTTAGAATATTTTTTTAAGAAGCAAAACAATAGAAATCTCAAAAGCTTTGCCTCCTATAGTTTTGTCATCTGCAAAATGAGAATAATAATCTCTGTGGTACCTAGTTGTTTAGATGATGTAGTCATGCATTCATTCAACAAATACTGGGGGTGCCAAAAAAAGTAGACAAGTGGACACTTTGGTCAACGTTGCTTAAGCAGTAGTTTGCCATAGTCAGAAGTATCTGGATGCTGATGGTAACCACTTTGAGCACCTCTTGTAATTGCAGAAGTCAAATGTGACTTGTATTCATCTTTTGTTTTCGGTATCTATTGAGTATTACAATTTTAATAATTTTTTCCTTTCTTAAAATATGTGTACATTTTTCAGGCACCCTCTGTATTTATTGTGCAGCTACTATGTGCTAGGTACTAGTGAGACTGTAGCATTAAACAGTACAAAGTCCCTGCCCTCATGGAGCTTAGCTTATATTATAGAGGGAAAGGCAGGCAAGTAAGCATATAGATAATATAATGGTGGGTAATAAGCACTATGAAGAAAAATAAATCAGGGTAATTAGAGAGTATTTGCCATGGGTGGTGGGGTGATGGAACTATTTTAGAGAGGTTGGTCAGGGCCTCTGTGATATAACATATGTAAAAGTAAAAGGAAATACTTGTGTAAATCTTCAAATAACAGTGGCTATTTTTTTTTTTTTTTGCAGGACTTTTATTGGGGAACAGTGTGTACTTCCAGGACTTTTTTCCAAGTCAAATTGTTGTCCTTTCAATCTTAGTTGTGGAGGGTGCCGTTCAGCTTCAAGTTGTCCTTTCAGTCTTAGTTGTGGAGGACTCAGCTCAGCTCCAGGTCCAGTTGCCATTGCTAGTTGCAGGGGGCACAGCTCACCATCCCTTGTGGGAGTCGAACAGGCAACCTTGTGGTTGAGAGGACGCACTCCAACCAACTGAGCCATCCGGGAGCTCAGTGGCAACTCAGCTCAAGGTGCGGTGTTCAATCTTAGTTGCAGGGGGCGCTGTCCACCATCCCTTGCAGGACTTGAATTGAACTGGCAACCTTGTGGTTGAGAGCCCACTGGCCCATGTGGGAATCGAACTGGCAGCCTTCGGAGTTAGGAGCATGGAGCTCTAACTTCTTGAGCCACCGGGCCGGCCCCCTAACAGTGACTAATTTTGAGTTCACCCAATCCTTCCTTGTTTTCTATTTACATTTTTCCCTCTGTGTACGTTAAGCATCCTTAATATCTTTTTATTATTTAGTTTCCCACCAGATATAGTCACATGAAATTAGCATTTATGAAACTTTTTGGTAATATAAAATATGAGAGCTCTTGTCTACAACCAAAAGGAACATATATATATATATATATATATATATTAATTTAATTATCTAATATTTATTAATTACCTATGGTATATCAGGCACTCTAAAGAAATTGCAGATACAGAGTAAACAAGACTGATATGTTCTGAATCTTCATTGACCTTAAATTCTAGCAGGAGTGATGACTGACATTCAACCACCAGGGAAGATGGATATTAAACAACTAATTGCACAATTAATTATTGAAACACAGTAAGTTCTACAAAAAATTAAAAGTGATCAGTAAATAATTTAACAGGGATATCTGACCTAGTTGTGGGGATGGTGGTGGCAAAAAATACTTACTTGAAGAAACAAAATTTGAGCAAAACTTTAAAAGGAGAATTTAAATTAACCAGGCTCACGTAAAGGAGAGGAGTAGGCTGGACAAAGGAAGTGGTTTTAGGGAGCAGGTTACCATATGTTTCCTTGAGAAAGAAGGCACATGACAAAAACCTATCTTTAGGAAGATTAGTCTGATGGTGGTTGGGGTTGTACTGGAAAAGGCAGGTCTACTTTGGAAAGAGAACTGGGAGCTTGAACTAGAGAAGTGGAGGAAATGGACTAAAGCTGTTGGATTAGATGGATTATATAATAGGTAAGGTGAACAAATCTTGTTGGTGGAGGGGAGCTAGGTATTGACAGTCTCTTGTGTTTCTGGATTGCCACGTACAGTTGGGGAAAAAGACTAATCATCACAACATTGCTGATATTGTCTGATGTTGTCCTGTTGCCCTTAGGCAGTAGGAAGAATAACTCCTGTGGCCGTGTTGTACTTAGTTAGCATGGTGTCACTAAAAGAAGGGGCGAGGAAGTCAAAGAACTCCAACTCTGTCACCAACTAGTATCTGACTTTGGGCAATTCATTTTTATCATTTGTAAAATGTTGGATTGTAAAATGTCTAAAATTCCAGTTCTAAATTTTTATGGTGGTTTATGTTGGTCTGATGAGGTTCAGTCAATTAAAATTTAATTAAATAGTGATTATTTTTTTTAGTAACTATAAAGTCAGAGTGACCTACTTAGTCAAGCTAAAAAGCTAGGCATTATCCTTGAATCCTTTTCCATAAAAGCCGTATCTGGGTTAGCATCAAGTCTTGTCAGTTCTACCTGCAACACATATCTGAGTTCATCTATCTTTATTGCTGCGACTACAGCCCTGCTTCACATCACTACTTATTGTTTCCTGGATATGGTGATATCTTAACTAGACTCCTTCCTTCTACTCTTGCCTGCCCCACAACCCATCCTCCATGAGGTAGCAAGATGGACCTTTCAAAAATATAAATCAGATCATGTGACTTCAATGCCCAAAACCCTCTCATAACTTGCTATCATACTTAGAATAAAATCTGGGCTCCTTCCTCTTTCTTACAAAGTCCTCCTTACTTGTGCCCTGCCTGTCACTTCATCCTCCATGACTTCTCTCTTTCACACCCAGTCTCTAGCTACATTATGTTTCTTTCTTTTTCTAGAACACGCCAACATTCTTTGTACCTCAGCAGGCTCTTTCTTCTACCTAGAAGGTGCTTTCTTGCTTCTTTACATGCCTGGTTTCCTCCTTGTCATTCAGATCTCAGCTTAGATGTTGCCTCTTCAGACAGATCTCTCCTGACTACCTTAATCTAGTGGTCACCTGGTAAATCGCAAGTATCTTGCCCTACTTTAATTCTCTGAAGAGCATTAATCATCCTTTGCTTTGTGGATTGTCTATTGATGGATTTTTCTCCTCCTATTAGAATGTAAGCTCTGTGAGAGAAAGACATTAGTCTATTTCTTTGTTACCATGTTCCCAGTGAAAAAGTCTTTCATGTATTAGGTACACAGAAAATATTTGATAAATAAATAAGTGAATGAATGGGGACATACAAAGAAGCAAAACACAGTTCTTACAGTCATGGATTTTGCAAACTTGCAAACAAAATGCATAATTTATTATAATCTGAGGGCTTGTGACTGGTCAAAGAATTAATATTTCTTAACTTCAGCTTCAAAGGTCTTTCCCACAGCCTCTGCAGCCTCTGTGTACTGGCTGCTACATTGAACACATATTCCATTTCTTTCTGAGTAGGGTAGATAAGCCTATAAAAAAATAGCTCTTACAATAAGACACTCATAAAAATATTATTGGACTCTCTGGCCAAATAAATACTCTTTGTCCCCAAACTGTTACTATTGCTTTTACTATATTATATTTTTTAATGCACAGCAATTTTGGTAGGATGTCAACTATTTTTCCAGTGTTTAATGAAATATTAAAGCAACATGATCTAAAAGACCCTGTAAAGGATTCTGACCTGGGCTCAAAGAAATACTTAATAATTTGTTTTGCCTCTCAACTATTCTGTGACCTCTGGATCCTTCTGTCCCTCAGTATCTCTGTGGGTAAAGACTAAATAATGTAACAGAAATCTCTCATTTTCAGGTAAGAGAGAGGCAGAAAGTCAGATTCTTTCAGTCTTATAGTTATTCCCTGGAGATCATTGAGGAGTCTTGAAGAAATCTATTGGCTCAGCTGGTGAGAGTCATTTACTGCGCTCCTTTCCCGAGGGTGGGTTGCCAGCCCAGGATCACGTGAGGGCATTGTAAGGTCTTATTTTTCTTAATGTTTATTTTCCCCACCAACCTCCCAGAATGTCTGAAATGTCTACCACAAGAATAGCTCCGTTGGGTTAAGAGGTTATCTCCGGGGAGACATGTTTAAAATGAGCACCATGTGTAGATAACACACGAGTGCCATTTAGCACATCTGTACCAACTGGGTTATTAGAATGGAAGTTGCCTTCCAGGAGAAAACTTGAGTGAAGGGAATGGAATATGTTATTTCTTTTCCTTCCTTCCATGTATCCATCCATCCTTGAAATAATTCCAGAGTACTCCTATAATCAGAAACTCTGCTAGTCCATGAATAGAAAAAAAAAAAATTAACAGCTCCTTCTTAAAGAAACTTTCAGTGCAGTGAAACTGATGAGCATATAAAAGTTAACTAGATTACAAAGGCAAAATGAAATAAACAGCTGAGATTTTAAGGACAGGAGTAGCTCTTGTTGACGTGGACTATTGAGAACAGCTTTGAAAAGAGAAGGCATTTTACTTATGCTTGAATTACACTTTGAAGAACAAGAAAAATTTCAATAGGCAGAGGTGGAATGATAGGGGATAACAGTAGGAAAAGAGAGTGTTCCCTAATCTGAGAGAACAGCATAAGTAAAGGCAGAGTGAATTTTGATGAGGATTACAATTTGGAAATATCTGGAGAATGAGGTATTTCCTATGAATTGTTTTCAATTGCTTTAGTGAGGTATAATTGATGTACATTAAACTGCACATAAATTTGTTATATGTAAATATAACAACCTTATATTTGGTTATGGAACTTAAAAATATTTCTTTCAGTCTGTGCCTGTTTTTTATTGCCTTAAAAAAATTAAAAAAATTTTTTTCAATTATAGTTGACATTCAATATTATGTTAGTTTCAAGTGTACAGCACAGTGCTTAGACATTATACAACTTACGAAGTGATCTCCCCAATAAATCTAATATGCCCAGACACTGCATATAGTTATTACAATATTATTAACTATAATCCCCAATGCTGTACTTTATATCCCCATGACTGTTTTATCACTGCCAATTTGTAATTCTTAACCCCTTCAATTTTTCACCCAGCTCCCCAATCCCCCTCCCACCTGTCAACCATCAATTTGTTCCTTGTATCTATGAGCTTGTTTCTGTTTTGGTTGTTTGTTTATTTTGTTTTTGTTTTTTTTGAATTCCACGTATAAGTGAAATCATACGGTATTTGTCTGTCTGAGTTATTTCACTTAGCATAATACCCTCTAGGTCCATCCATGTTGTCCCAAATAGCAAGATTTCCCTTTTTTATGGCTGAGTAATATTCCATTTTACATATGTACCACATCTTTACATCTTTATCCATTTGTCTATATCTTCACTATTGTAAATAATGCAGCAATGAACATAGGGAAGCGTATGTCATTTTGAATAGTGTTTTGTGTTTCTTTTGGATAAATACTCAGACTCTCAAATTTCAAAAAAAAAAAAAGGAATTAATAAATGGGCAATTTCTGGATCCTTCTTTATCTTTTCTTATAGCCTTTGTTTTAAAGTCAATTTTATCTGGTATAAGTATTGCTACCCTAGCTTTTTTTTGTTTATTTCCATTTGCATGAAATCTCTTTTTTCATCCCTTTACTTTTAGCTTGTGAATTTTTCGATCTGAAGTGAGTGTCTTGTGGTGCAGCTGATGAGCATATGTATGAATCTTGTTTTCTTATCCATTCAACCACCCTATGTCATTTGATTGGAACACTTAATCCACTTACATTTAAAGTAATTATTGATAGGTATGTAGTTATTGCCATTTTATTATTTATATTTTTGTTCTCCTTTTCCTTCCTCTTCCCCTTCCCCTTCTTCTCCTTCTCCTTCATCTCCTCCTCCGCCTCTGCCTCCTCATCTGCCTTCTTCTCTGCCTCCTCCTCCTCATTGTTCTTCTTCAAGAAGTCCCTTTAACATTTCTTGTAATACTGGTTTGATGGTGATGAATTTTGGCTTTTTCTTGTCTGAGAAGCTCTTTATTTGTCCCTTCATTCTAAATGATAGCTTTGTTGTGCAGAATAATATATGTTGTAGGGCCTTGCTTTTTAATCACTTTGAGTATTTTGTGCCAATCCCTTCTAAAGTTTTTGTTGAGAAAGCAGTTGACAGTTTTATGGGAGCTCCTTTGTAGGTAACTAACTGCTTTCCTCTTACTGCTTGTAAGATTCTTTCCTTGTTTTTAACGTTTGGCATTTGAATTATGATGTGTCTTGGTGTGGGCCTCTTTGTGTTCATGTTCTTTGGGATTCTCTGTGCTTCTTGAACTTGTATGTCTATTTCCTTTGCCAGGGTAGGGAAATTTTCAGTCATTATTTCTTCAAACAGGTTTTCAATCCTTTGCTGTCTCTGCTCCTTCTGGTACCCCTATGATGCAAGTGTTGTTACTCTTGGTGTCCCAGAGGTCTCTTAAACTATCCTTATTTGTTTGGATTCTTTTCTGTCTTTGTTGTTCAAATTGGGTGTTTTCCACTGCCTTGTTTTCCAAATTGCTGATTCAGTCCTCTCTTCATCTTCTCTGCTGTTCATTCTGTCTAATGTATTTTTCATTTCAGTTATTGTATTTTTCATTTTTGATTGGTTCTTTTTTTATGGTTTCTATGTCCTTTTTTATGTTTACTATTCCTTTGTTGAAGTTCTCACTGAGTTAATCTATTTTTCCCCTAAGTTCGTTGAGCATTCTTATAACCAGTGTTTTGAGCTCTATCTGTTAGATTGCTTGCCTTCATTTTGTTCTGTTCTTTTACTCGTGTATTGTCCTGTTCCTTCATTTGGGACATGTTTCTTTGTCTTTTCATTTTGGCTGCTTCTCTGTGTTTGTTTCTATGGTGTTTCTCCAAAAATAAGACCTAGCCAGACCATCAGCTCTAATGCGTCTTTTGGAGCAAAAAAATCATATAAGACCCAGTCTTATATTATATTATATAAGACCCGGTCTTATATTATATTAAAATGAGACCGGGTCTTATATGAATTTTTGCTCCAAAAGATGTATTAGATTTGATGGTCTGGCTAGACCTATTTTTTGGGAAACACAGTATGTATTAGATAGATCTGATACATCTCCAGTGTTGGCAGGGTGGCCTTATGTGGTAGGTGTCCTTTGGGGCTCAGTGGCACAGTCTTCCTGGTTATCTGAGCTGGGTGTTCTTTGGGTGTCTCTTATGTGGGTTGTGTGTGGCCTCCTGTTATAATTGAGCCTTGATGTTAGCACATCAGTGGGTGGAATTAACCCTCAGTGGGTTGAATTGAGTCATTAGCTGTGGGGTCTGGCCATGACTACAGCGGATGAGCTGTTGTGTGGGTACTGATTGAATGGGATTTGTTGTAATAGGGATCTGGTGCCTGCTAAGTCCACCTTTTGTGTATGTTGTGGAGCTAGTTGGGTGATGCTCTGGTGTGGTCTGAAGCCACTCACCGCATGTATTGGTTCTGGGGCCTCTTGGGAGGGGCTATGGTGCAAGCCCATGTTAGCCACTGCCTTGTCTAGCCCAGGGCCACCTGGTAGGAAGTACAATGTGATCAGCAATTGCTAGCTGCCTATGCTGGGCTTGTAGGCACCTGGGAGTAGTTATGCTGCCAACTGAAGCCAGCTGCTACTAGTGCTGGGCTTTGGGCTGATTAGCAAAAAGTACAAGGCACACTGAGGCCAGCAGCTGCTTGTTTGGTATTTGTAGATCTTTCAGGGATTTCAAGGGAGTCCACCTCACAGACCAAGGCCAGCTGCTTATGTGTAACAGCTGCTGAAAGAGGTTCCAGCCTGTATCCTAGTTGGGTGGGGCTGGTTCTCAGGGAACACGAAGGTGGGGCCAATTTGATGGAGATTCAGATCTGGCACCTGAACACTGGCTTTGGGTGGGGAGGACTCAACAAAGGACCAAAATGATAGAGAGAGCTGCCTCTTCAGCCTCCATCCTTAAGCCAGACAGTTCAGCTCCTCCTCGTATGTCCCTGGTGTTTTTTGAGCTGCTGCACAGCACTGGACCTCAGAAGGAATAAATCTATCAGTGAGTACGTCCATGTGTGGGCCCTTTAAGAGGAATGTCTGGGACTCTAGCAGCTATCCCTCTCACTGGGACAGAATCCTCGCTGATTTTCACAGCCAGATATTGTGGGGACTCCTCTTCCTGGCACTGGCAGTCCAAGCTAGGGAGCTTGGTGTGGGGAAGGGATCCCTTACTCCTCAGCGGGGACCTCTGTAGCTGAGATATCCCTTCTGGTTCTCAATGGCCACAGATGCTTGTGGGATCAGCCCATTCCCCCATCTCTGTTCCTACTATCAGTCTCTATGTGGCTTCTTTGTTATATCCTTGGTTATAAGAGTTCTGTTCAGCTAGTCTTCAGGTGGTTCTCAAGAGTGGTTGTTATATAATTTAGTTGTAATTTTGATGTGATCATGGGAGCAGGCAAATACAGCATTTACCTGCTTTGCCATCTTGACTGGAAGTCTTTTTATTCTCTTATAGTGTCTTTTGAGAAGCAGATATTCTTAATTTTGATAAATTCCAGTTTATTAGCTTTTCTTTTTATGGATAGTCATATTCATATTTATCCTAACTTCTAAGAAATCTTTGCCTATCCCAAGGTCACAAAGATTCTAATATATGTTTTCTTAGAAGTTTTATAATTTTTAATCTTACATTTAAGTCTATGATGTATTTTGAATTCATTTTCATATGTGAGGTATGGTTTGAAGTTCATTTCTTTTAAATATTTTCTGAAAATGCTATCATTTATTGAAAGATTATCTTTTCTTCCCTGAACTATCTTTGCATCTTTCTCAAAAATTTGTTATCCAACATAGATCAATGGAACAGAATAGAGAGCCCAGAAATAAATCCATGCCTATGTGGTCATTTAATCAACAACAATGGAAGCAAGAGTTTACATTAGGGTAAAGACAGTCTATTCAATAAATAGTGCTGGGAAACCTCGACAGACACATGCAAAAAAATTAAGCTGGCCCACCTCCTTACACCATGTACAAGAATAAATTCAAAATTGATTAAACACTTAAGTGTAAAATCTGGAACTATAAAACTCCTAGAAGAAAATATAGGAAGTAAATTTGCAGACATTATTTTTAGTAATATTTTTACTGATATATCCCTTTAAGCAAGGAAAGTAAGAGAAAAAAATAAACATATGGGATTACATCAAACTAAAAAGATTTTTACAGCAAAGGAAACCATCAATAAAACAAAAAGGCATCCCAATGAATGGGAGAAGATATTTGTCAATGATACAATTGATAAGGGGTTAATATCCAAAATTTATAAAAAAACTCATTCAACTCAACACCAAAGAACCAAACAACCCAATAAAAAATGGGCAGGGGACATGAAGAAACATTTTTCTAAAGAGGGCATACAGATGGCAAACAGACATATGAAAAAAATGCTCAACCACACTAATCATTACAGAAATGCAAATAGAAACCACCTCACTCCAATCAGAATGGCTATCATCAACAAATCAACAAATAACAAATGCTGGTGAGGATGTGGAGAAAAGGGATCCCTTGTGCACTGGTTTCCAGTTTGCCAGTTTCTACAGAAAAGCCTGCTGAGATTTTGATTGGATTTGAGTTGAATCTATAGATCAATTGGGGGTGGGGTTGGCATCTTAACAATATTGAATCTTCTAACCAATGATAAAGGTATATGTCACCATTTATTTAGGTCTTCTTTAATTTCTCTGAACAATGCTTTTTTTTTGGTACAAATTTTACACACATTTTATGATATTTATTCGTAAGTATTTCATGTTTTTGATGCTACTATAAATGTTATTTTTAAATTTCAGTTTCAATTGTTCATTAAGCACATAGAAATTAATTTGTTTTGTATTTTGACCATTTATTCTAAAACTTTGCTAACTCATTTATTTTCATAGCTATCTCTATAGATTTCATTGGATTTTCTACATAGATAATCATGTCATCTATGAGTAAAGACAGTTTTATTTCTTCCTTTCCTATCTGGATACCTTTTCTTTTTCTTGCCTTACTGAAATTACTAGAACCTCCAGTACAATGTTGAATAGAATAGTGAGAGCATATATCCTTGCTTTGTCCTAATCTTAAGGGAAAGTATTGTTTTTCACCATTGTTCTGGGCAGAATTGTGTCTTTCTAGAATTCACATGATAAAGCTCTTAGCTGCAGTACCTCTAAGAGCTGTATTTGGAGATAGAATTCTTAAGGTAAAATGAGGTCATATAGTTTGGCCCTAATCCAATATGAGTGGAATCCTTAGAGGAATACCGTATTTCCCTGAAAATAAGACCTAACTGGAAAATAAGCCCTACCATGATTTTTCAGGATGACATTCCCTGAACATAAGCCCTAATGCGTCTTTTGGAGCAAAAAAAAGACTTATTTGGTCTTATTTTCGGGGAAAGACTTATTTGGTCTTATTTTCGGGGAAATACGGTAGGAGATTAAGACTCAGATATGCACAAGTACAGAAGAAAGAGCCTGTGAAAAAAGAGAGAAGGCCATATATAAGTCAAGAAGAGGCCTCAGGATGAAATCAATTCTGCCAACACCTTGATCCTGGACTTCTAGCCTCAAGAACTGTGAGAAAATAAATTTCTATTGTTTAAAACCAGTCTATAGAGTTTTGTATGGTAGCCCTAGTAAACTAATACAACCATTAAGTATGATATTAGCTGTAGATTTTTTATGGATACCCCTTATCAGATTTTGGAATTTCCAGTCTATTCTTAATTGCTGAGAATTTTTTTCATCAGGAATGTGTGTAAGATTTATCAGTGCTTTTCTGAATCTATTGAGAAGATCATATGGTTTTTTTAGTTTGCTAATAATGGAGAATCAAATGGATTGCAATGGTGATTTAATATACTGTGAAAATTCTTATGTGCAGAAATTAATGATGTTTTTTAGCTCTTTTTATGTTACCAATGAAACAAAAAACTTAGTTACAAATGAAACTAGGTAGGTTGGTAAAACTCTTAATGGATTTCATAAACTTAAAAGGAAGCAGGGAGATTGAATGAGGAATAGTTATACCTAAAATAGATTGTAGTATGAACCCTGAATTAACTGAAAATTTTCTGCACTTGGCTTTAAAGTGGAAAGAAGATAATAGGAAAATGTGTAATGTAGCAATGACAAATAAAATTCAAATATTCAAAATATGGTGTGGGGTTTGGTTTCCTTTTTGTTAAATTTTGTGTGTACATCTATTATCTATAATGGGGGTGTGAAAAATGAATAGTTGTGTAGGTGGTACTTAAGGAACCTCAGGAAGATGTCTTCCTTCTCTGCCAAACACCTATAATTAGCTGTTCATTTCTTTGGTGTAGATTTGCTTCTTTTAAAAATCAGAATTCAGGGCTGGCCTGGTGGCTCAGGCAGTTGGAACTCGGTGCTCCTAACTCTGAAGGCTGCCAGTTCGATTCCCACATGGGCCAGTGGGCTCTCAACCACAAGGTTGCCAGTTCGATTCCTCAACTCCTGCAAGGGATGGTGGGCAGTGTCCCCTGCAACTAAGATTGAACACGGCACCTTGAGCTGAGCTACTGCTGAGCTCCCAGATGATTCAGTTGGCTGGAGTCCGGGCTCTCAACCACAAGGTTGCCAGTTCAACTTCCGCAAGGGATGATGGGCTGTGCCCCCTGCAACTAGTAACGGCAACTAGACCTGGAGCTGAGCTGCGCCCTCTACAACTAAGACTGAAAGGACAACAACTTGACTTGGAAAAAAGTCCTGGAAGTACACACTGTTCCCCAATAAAGTTCCGTTCCCCTTCTCCAATAAGATCTTTAAAAAAATAAATTAATAAAATTAGATTTCACTTAGGTAAACACTTTGGGCTATGGGCTATTTAGTGCCCACTAACACTTTATCTGATTTACTTTTTCCTGGGGCCATTAGGCTGAGATCAGAGTACTATGAAGCTAAGAATATTATTAAATGAGGGAAGGATAATTTTGAAGCATAGAATAATTTCATCACAGGACATTGCCTGGGTAAGTGTTTGGTGGTGGGCAACATAAAGGTATAAGGGCTAAATGTGAGGCTGGCAGGTGGTGGGTAGGAGTGAGTGATGAAATCCAGAAAATAAGGTGAATTGTAGAAAGAGGAAATAGGAGATCATTTAAGATGTTGCTTAATAAAATAAATACATATGAGCACTGTTATGTGCCAGGCTTGGGTCTGCACAGAAGTATGAATAAGTCAGTACCTTTAAATGGGAGTGAGGATGGGAGTGGAGGTGAGAAATGGCTTAAGAGAGAAGCAGTGACATCAGCAGGAAACAAAGGGTAATGTTAAGTGCCAAGGGCTGTCACAAAGTTATGTTCAAAGTCAGGCTGAAGCATGGCGGAGGCAGCTGCTGAGTGGCCAAAAGAGGGAGCTGGTTAGGAGAGCTCTAACCAGCTGGCTCCGGAGTAATGGAAATGAATAAAATTCTACTATGGTTTTGATGATAACTGGATATTTCTACAATATTTTTAATTATAAAAGAAGATTATATTATTTTCTGTATTCTGTGTCTATTAGGGGAGGATGTTAAGAAAAAGAGCTTGTAGGAATAGTGAAAAAAATATATGGAGAGAATGAATATCAGTATATTATAGAACGTGAGCTTGGATAAAAGGCAGACCTGAATGTCAATCCTGGCTCTCTATATATGCATACTTACTGAGTTGCAGTTATTTTTAAATTGCACAATGGATATACTAAGCTTTGTAGGGGTGTTGTGAGAATTAAATGACAAAATATACTATGTGGTCTGATTAATTCTCTAGTTATTAATAGGCACTTAATAGCTATTGTCTATTATTATTATATATGTTTTAGTGGTCATCTCTGATCATAGTTCTTTTAGAATGGCTTCATAAAACCAAGAAGTATTAAAATATTATTCCTATGAATTTAGTTATTTCTTTTGTACAATATAGACTGGGCCAAAATCAACTCCTTTTTAAAACTGAGCTGTTCATTTCTATCTTTGTTTTAAGGAAGAGAGAACTGAAAGTATGACATTTGGTAATACTGGTAATACAGTTTGAGTACTTAGTTAAAATCAGCAATTTATTTACTAAACCTTACAAATATTATGGCAGTGCCAAAAAATGTATGTAAGTGAACACTTTGGTCAGCATTGCTCAAGCAGTAATTCACTGTAATCAGAAGTGTCTGGACACTGATGGTAACCACTTTGAACACTTCTTGGAATTGCAGAAGTCAAACATGACTTGTATTCATCTTCTGTTATCGGTATATATTGAGTATTACAATTTGGATACAATTTTTCTTTCTTAAAATGTGTATACTTTTTTTTGGCACCCTCTGTATATGATTATTTCCTTAAAAACTTATGTGTCATCTCAAATCAGTGGCAAGAAGATGGAATAAATTTCATCACATTATATTTGTATTGGAATAATTGGAATAATAAGAGAGTCTATTGGGAAAAACAAAATTTGATCCATAGCTCATACTATATATCATAATAAACTCCAAATATATTAAATATTTAAATATAAAATGCAAAATCATACAATAGATGAATGGATAAAGAAGATGTGATGCAAACACACACATATGTATACACACACACACACACACACACACGCACACACAATGGACTATCACTCAGCCATAAAAAAGAATGAAATCTTGCCATTTGCAACAACCAGGAGGGACCGGGAGAGTATTATGCTAAGTGGAATAAGTGAGACAGACAAACACCATATGATTTCCCTTCCATGTGGTATATAAAAAACAAAAGAAATGAACAAACAAAACAAGTAGAAACAAACTCATAGATACAGAGAATAAAATGATGGGTGTTAAAGGGTAGAAGGGTGGGGGGGTTGGCAGAAAAAGGGAAGGGAATTAAGAGGTACAAACTTTCAGTTATAAAATACATGATGGGATAAAATGTACAGCATAGGACATAGAGTCAATAATATAATAACTACAGTGAAAGATAGTTACTAGACTTCTTGTGGTGATCACTTCATAATGTATATAAATGTTGAATCACTATGTTGTACACCTGAAACTAATATAATATTGTATGTGTATTAAAAACAAACAAGCAAAAAACCCAAAATTTATAGAAGGAAAAGTATGGGTGAATTACTTTCTAACTCTGGAGTAGGGAAGGGTTTCTACCAATGACTAAAAATTCAGAAGTCATAAAAGAAGAAACTGATCATTTGACTACATTTATATATATGTATATATATTTATTTATCTATATTTATATACAATCTCAAAAAGTTTTGAAGGGTAAAAACTATAATAAGCTAATTATTGGTAAAAACAATCTGTAATTCTTATGGATAAAAGATCAATCTGCCTAATATATACAGAGCTTTTACAGGTTGGTAAAAAAAAGAGTATTGTGTTTTGTAAAATAGACTAGTAATATGAATGGACACTTCACAGGAAAGAAAATATGATTGGACCTTCAAAAATGTGAAATATATTAAGAATCACTCCTTATAAGATAAATGCTAATTAAACCTACACTAAAAAGCAAATTTGCACCTAACTGCTTGAATTGGTACAATTCCTATAAAGTACAATTTGGCATTATCTATCAAAATTATAAATGCATTTTCCTTGAGTCCAGCAATTTAACTTCTGGGAATTTATCCTAGAGATGAAACTGCACACATAAAGGTGACTTATATACAAGCTTACTTGCTGTAACCTTGTTTATAATAACAAAAGGATGAAAATAACCTAAATATCTATCAGTAAGGGACTGATTTAAAAACATTTTTGGTCCATTCCCTACAATGCAATATAAGGTAGCTCTAAAAAAGGAAAAAGAAGTTCTCTATGTATTGAGATGGAAAATGGAAAATTCTCCCAGAGGTATTGAGTAATAAAAACAAAAAGATGTGAAACAATGTAAATAGTATTTTATATTTTGTATAAAATGATAGGAAGAATAGGAATATAAATTTATATTTCATTATAATCACATAAAGAAACTGAAGAGATACACAAGAAACTCAAAAAACTAGTTACCTTTGGGGGTCGCAGGTGGTAAACAGGGCAGATAGAAGCAGGAATGGGAATGGGACCTTTACTGCATTGTTTTTAATATTGTTTTAACTTATAATCACATACATTTATTACCTATTCCAAAATGAAGTAACGTAAAATGAAGTTCTGTCTCTTGAATCAACAGTTCCTATCTTTCCATGATCCTGGGAAGTTACAAGTAACGAGTTATTTTTCTTGAATTGATTTTGTCTTGCCACTTCCTATTTCATCTTATTAATTTCCCATAAAGCCTCAAAGAACATAATGAGTCCAGAGCCCATCAGGAGATGACGAACGGCTCTGGTCAGCCACAAGCAAACTTAAACCAATTAAAACATTTTTCTCCTGATTTCTTAATTCCAATTTCCTTTGTTAATCCTATTTCTCTAAAATCCAAATAACTCAGATGGTGCTAATTTAGCATAGGTTGTATTTGTAGAAATGCATATTGGACAGGCAGTTGTGTTAGAACAAGTTCTATTATAAACCATCTTATGACAAACTAGATAGTTTCTTACTTGATTATTTACTTATGATTGGAAATAGTGCCCCACGTCATATATATGAAGTTCAAGAACTAGCAAAATAAAAAAAGATTTTCACTACAAGATATTTTACTGGAAAAGGCCAAGTGTTTGATATTTTTGGCGTACAAAGCTGATTAGCTCAGAAGAGTCAAACAACAGATTTAACTTTATCAAATTAATCCAGCCTAAATCTAGAGTTAAACATGATTTTTCCTATTTATTAATGTCTTCAATGTTATCCATTGTACTTTAAAATAAAATGCAACGTTCAACCTTATGATTGAGAGATTAGATGAGGCTTGAACCAATAAAAATAGATTTTTTTAAAGGAAAAGTTATTTTGAGTGGAGTGCTAGCTGTACTAGACAAATTCAGTCGGGCCTCCTCTTCAGTCTTGTCAAAGCTTAGCACAGTCCAGAAGGCACTAGTGTGGATGCCAAAAAATCAGAGCAGCAGCAGTTAAAAAAAATAAGTGCACTAAGAAATATTAAATGGAAAGCCAATGCCTATAAATAAAAAGGCAAGTGAGCACTAATCAATCATAAGTAACTCTGAACAGAAAATAGGAGTTGGAAGGGTGAGAGAGATTTCACATACAACATATGAGACTAGATACAAATGATTTAATTAAACTGCGTTCCTTCTACACAAGACTCAAAATCTTTAAATGTTAAGAAAAACTGGAGTATAGAAATGCAACGTCTTGCTTTGCAATCTATAGCAGATGAGTAGCAACGCATATGCCAACAGCAGAAATAGAAGCAGTTGATGAATCCTGGGTGAGTGGAAGTGTTTCATTATCTGTGTCTGTTTCTTGTTATTCATCTCAGCTTTATGGCTCTCACTAAAGGACCAAGCCCTTTCCACTATGAACAATAGCAGCCTCCATAGGCTTGAAGTTTGGGGTAAAAATCATTAGACAAAATACAAAACTAATTTGAGTAAATATTGAATAAATGCAATCAAGAGTAAAAATAATTCAATCAGTCAACAAAATAAATGTTGGAAGGTCCAGAGGGAAGGAGAGAGAAAGGTTGGTGATTACAAATGTGAGGAGAGGAAAAGATGTTTGTGGCTGCCTGCCGTCCAGCCTCAAACAGAGAATTTTCACTCTAGACGTTGTCTAGTTGAACTTTAAGGCCAGTCTTGCCTTAGGAAATTATTTATGATGCTTAGCAGAATTGGACCATATGGCCTTCTTTTTAGAAGGGAACGTGAATCTTTTCAAGTAAGAGGTCCCCTCAGCACTATGACATTTAGAGTCCAAAAAATAGATATAGGTTGATAAAAACATGCTCCAAAGGCTTCTTGGATATCCATGATTTTAAGCCTTGATTTAATTGTAGATAAGTCAGAAAAAAGGGAATTATTTTTTCTTGTATACATTTAGGTTTTAAAATAAAGGAGATTTAAAATTCTGGAATTAAAAACAAGAGATTTTTCCAAGATCTATCTATCTATCTATCTATCTATCTATCTATCTATCTATCTATCTATCTATCATCTACCTATCTAATATATATATATATATATATATATATATATATATATATCAATACCATTGTTCTTTTTCAATTCTATGAAACTTGAGAATGTGATGAGTTTGTTTCTTATCATAAACATTGGAAGGATAAATCTAAATCCATATATCAAAACTAAAAATTAGTTTTCCAACCTAATAAATGACAGCCAGGATTCTGAAGGGAAATGAGTTACTTTTAATAGCAAAGATGATTTCAGTGGTTCGTAGCTCTGAAAATGGGTAACAAAAATGGCTCATGGGAAAGGCACATGTGCTGCTAATAGACTGACTGAAAAGGAAAACATTATTATTGGTGTTTTTTCCCCCTACCAGTTCCAGTGATAGCACTACTGCAATCTGTTATTTATGTAGAAAAGCAGTAAACAGTGGAAAGGAGAGTATCTGTACGGGAACATCTCTGAGAAGTTGCTTGAAAAATAAGCATGTGATGAATATGTGAGAAGCATTTATGCAGTTGGCAGCATATAAATTCTCAGAACAGTAGGGGATAAAAATGGGTTAGATAAAGAAAATTAAGGATGAGATCCAGATAAACAATGGGGTGTTTGTAACATATTTATTTAACAACAACAACAAAAGCTGAGAATATAGCATACACCTTAATTGAAACCCAGCCTGAAATAAAAATGTAAACAAATTAGATTTAGACTAAAAATTTTAAGACTCCAAAATTTCACGTTAGTTCATATTATTATCTACAACTTATAGGAGGGTATGGCTGTATTTGGTTTATGTTGTCTAAAACAATTAAATATACCCTCTCTATGAAGACCAGTTTTTATTAGTGTTTCTCAACCTTGGCACTATTGACATTTTGTGCCAGGTAATACTTTGTTGTAGAAAGCTGACCTGTCCCCTGTAGGATGTTTACAGCATCCCTGGGATCTATCCACAAGATGCCAGTGTTATCACCCCAGTTGTGACAACCAACAGTGTCTCCACATATTGCCAAGTATCATCCAAGTGGCAAAATCTCCCTAGCTGAAAATCATTGATCAATATCTCTTTCTAGAAAATCAAGCAAATCTAAAAGTTATAAAATGGCCTCTCAAATGGCATATGTACGTAATTAAAAAAAAAATCCCTCAGTCAAGTCTAAAATGAATTTGTTAGAACTGTGTGAATGATAAAACAAATTAAAGTATGGTTGAGAACATTTTCTTTAGCAAAGAAAAAAACCTCAGATGGAATCTCGAGCACTAAATGTAGCCACTCAAAACTAATCTTGTTTTCCAATTGTTCCTTTTCCCTGTTGATTTATATGGGGTAAATTTTCTCTGATTTCCAGGCACAGCAAAGTGCCTTCAGATGAGAAGGGCTTTGAGCATTTATTGTTTTTTCCCCACAGGGAAGCTGTATTTTCACCTTCCCCTCTCACTGAGGCAGGGGGATGTCATCAGAAAAACACTCCGTTCCTTTTTTTCAGTGCCTGACAACGTCAACCTGTTTTTTAGGGATAATCTCAGACTTTCTTTCTGATTGCTGTTGGTAAGAAAAGTTGCTCTGGTCACTGAGTGCCCAGCTTAGTCATTTATATGCTCAGTTCAGTGTAATAATCAAAATGTGCATTTCCCTTTATCCCAGCTTGTGTCTGAGAGCTGGTTGTTTGCAGTTAGAAAAGCATGGCCAGCTTCTTTTATATTTCCATGCCTGGAGCTTTTATTCCTCCTCTACAACCCTCCCCCAACTTCACTAGGTTGATTTTTGGCCCCTTTTGGAACTGCAGCAGGAAAATGAGGAGCCAAAGGGAACAGAAAAGGTTTTTCTTGACTGTTACTGTCATTGGATAGTGTCAGCCTTCTTGGGTTTTCTTTTTCTTAGGGTGTTATTTTGTGAGTTTGGTGGGTGACACCCCACCTCCCAAGCACTTGACTCTGGCTGGTTCCTGGGTAACTCCTTCCTTAGCCTTGAGGTATACGGTGGAGCCTTGCCCTTCCAGAGTACTCAGTTCAACTGAATTGAAGACATCTTCAGGCTAGTTTCCTTGTGCATACTCCACATCTGAAAAGTAGAAAATAGTCAAGTATTCTTTGCCCTGACTAACTTTGAATGTCTAGGGCACCCCCAGTATTGCCAAGTCTCTTTCCTCCAAAAGCAGAACAGCCAGCAAGTCATAGTAACTCACCCTTTACAATGTATAGGAATGAGTCAAACATAAGTCCATGGTATGCCCCTTGCTGCAGGAGAGACACGTCGGGCATCCTAAGGTATTTTAGGAAGCCCATTTTTTAGGCATGAGGGGAGGAGGGAGCTTACACAGCTTTCTCCAAGGAGGTGGGAGGTGTACTCACAACTAAGCTTTCTTCAAAGAAATCCTTCTTAAGGTTCCTACTTTGCCCTTTTATACCTGGCCAAGTATACTTTTCAAAAGATGACATGCATAATTCTTATACAAATCTGCAGTGAGCACATGCCAAAGATTTATGTTAGGGTAGTCCCCCCTTATCCGTGGGGGATAATGTCCATGACCCCCAAATGGATGTCTGAAACCGAGGAAGAACAGAACCCTATACATACCATGTTTTTCCTATGCATATATACTATGATAAACTTTAATTTATAAGTTAGACACTATAAGAGATTAATAGCAATAACTGATAGTAAAAGAGAGCCATTATAATAACATACTATAATAAAAGTTATGTGAATGCGGTTTCTCTCTCTCTCTTTCTGATAACTGATCTGATAACCAAGACAGTTTCTAAGTGACTAACAGGTGTGTAGCATATACAGCATAGATCTGGTGAACAAAGGGATGATTCATCTCCTGGGTGCGACACTATGTGCTGTGGAGCAACACAGAGCAAAGTTTTATCATGCTGTTCAGGATGATGAGCAATTGAAAACTTATGAATTGTATTTCCAGTACTTTTCATTTAATATTTTTGGACCATGTTTGACTGTGGGTGACTGAAATAGCAGAAAGGAAAGCCATAGACAAGCGGCACTACTGTACTCATAAATTAGTAATGAAAATGAGGAATGGATCAATTGAGGATGAGAGATACTGAAGTATATAAATATAGCATAGTTGGTGAAAGAAAGAATACAGAAATAAGAAACAAAAGTTAGATACAAAACTGTCTAATGTCCTACAGAACAGTGAAACACTATCCTTTGGGGTTATTTCTTTTACCAGGCAGAAATCATATGCATGTCTACTGGACAAAAATAATTTGTAGCTTATTAGTCTTCTACAAGTTAATATTTAGTTTCGTACATTCTGGGCCCTAAACTATAGTAAAGAAGAAAATTGTCTTTCTCTAGAGCAGTGGTAGGCAAACTATAGCTTGCAGGCCCAAGTTATGACTGAGTTTTATACATAAAGTTTTATTGAAACATAGCCACACCCACCCATACGTTGTGTCTTACCTATGCAATGACAGAGTGTAGTAGATGATATAGAGACCATACATGGCTCACAAAACCCCAAATATTTACTATATAGCTCTTTACAGAAAAAGTTTGCTGACTTCTACCATGGAGAAACAGATAACCCACAGGTGAGTTTGTTAGGCCATGCCTTCTTATGACTTGGAAAGGGCACACAGTAATCATTTTGCTATAATTCCAAATTTTGGATAATTTTTCTTAACATAACCTTGATGTGATGAAGAGTAGCAAAGCAGGTTTTAACCATCTTTTTTGTGTGCTGGTCTTGTCTTTCATTTTGGAATTTGGGAATAGTTCGTGTTCGCAGCTGAAACTAATATTGAAATAGTTCCACATAAATATTGTATTAAAATATTATCCTGAATAACTTATGACATGGTTTTGGGGATTAGGATTTTGTGTTTTGTTAAGGTAAAAATTCTAATGACTTTGCAAAAAATCTACCTGTTTACTTGGAATTCACAATTATGAAGATTGGAGCTGGCAGTAATAGCATGAGACTCGAAATAAGTGTTGAAAATAATTTAGCTTCAATTTGTTTTGGTCATCTTTGTTTTAAATTGCTCTCGGCAAACTGCTGCAATTTGATATTAGTTAATTAAATTTAATATTAGTGAATCTAGTTTTCTACTTCTTACATTTAGATAGTTTTGTCAGATGGTCACGATGTTTATTGGCAAGTAGCTGAATATCATTTTTTTCAGCAATTATTTTCCTAGAGATATGATGTATTTGTTCTTAAGTCATGGTGTAGTCTCTAATGATTCATTTAAACTGTGTTTTTCTTAGAAAGTAGTGTGACAGTGGGGGAATTTGATGATGAAATATCTTTACTTAGCTACAATTGTGTTTCCTTGATCAGCTCATTTAACTTATCTGTCCTCTTTTCATAAGTGTTCAATAAGGATAACAATAAGAGATATGGTTCTGCTTATCATACAAAGCATTTGAGAGAATGATAGATAAAACAGTGCTTTGTAAACTATGAGGTTCTTCGGCAGTGTTAGCTGTGTTATTATTGGTAGCAACAAAAATTCAAGAATTGTTCCAATTACAATTTTGTAAATTTAGATTATCAGTACTTTTAAGTCTTTATAGAGCTCAGTTATTACATTTTCCAGTGAACTTTCTCAGACTTCCTAGGATTAGGTTTGGAGTTGGAATTTATGCTGACCTCTACGCTACCATATGTCTCTCTCTCTTTTTTTTTTTTACATAATCTATTTTTATTTATTTATTTATTTATTTATTTATTTATTTATTTATTTATTTATTATTAGTTTCAGGTGTACAAGACAAGGTAATACTTAGACGTTCATCATTTATATCCCTCACACTGTGATCCCCCTCCCCCCATCCTCTATCCCTCCGACCTCGCACCGAGCCATCACATTATATATATAAAATTATAGTTGGCATTCATTATTGTTTAGCTTCTGGTGTACAGTGCCATGATCAGGCATACACAGTATCTCTGAGGTGGTCTAAAAACAGTGGTTAGATGCTACGAAGTAGGTGGCAATGCCTTAACCATATACGTGTTGTCAGGCCCGAGGGCCTCTTCCATCCTTGTCAAGGGGAGTGCTAACCTTCTCTCCTTTCATACAACACCATATGTCTCTTTTTGCATCCTCTAATAGATTCTCAGCTCCTTAAGGACAAAATTTTACCTTCTGTAAATATATGGAATTTGCATATAGTATTGGTTTATAAAAATGGCAGGCAATATACATTAGGGAAAGTTATCTAATTGTAAAGAAAAGACACTTGGACTTATAAAAACTATTCCCCTCCAACCACAAACACAGAACAGAATAGAACAACAAAAACATGACAGTTACTGTGGCTGAAAAATGCTGTTAAAGTATCTACCAAAACAAAATGGGACTGGGGGTAGTGGTGATGGGATGGGATGTGGCAGAGAGGAAATAGGCATGCCACAAAGCAACCTACAAGGCTCTTGGTGATCTCCTTAATATTCTAGCAAAGCCTCTGTTTTTCTTGGTACCCTTTCATCTAATACTATTATGAATAAGCTAAATATGCCATAAGGGGAATAGGCTGCAGAGGCTTATATCTTAGGACCTCGTACATATCACAGTTCTAGTGGTGGGCTGAGAGAACTGGGAGTTTTTTTTTTTTTTTTTTTTTTTTTTTTTTTTTTTTTTTTTTTTTTTAGAACTGGGAGTTTTAAGGGCTTTTTAAATAGCTTGTTGTGAGGTACTGTAAACTCTACTTTGGTAATAATGAAACAAATCACATTTAAAGCTAGTTGGGATACACTTTTAAAAATTACTGATATTTTGTTAAAAAACATAAAGCTCATATATAATGTTATATAGGTTTCCTATTGCTGCTATAACAAATTACTACAAACTTAGTGACTTAAAACAATACAAATCTATTACCATACGGTTTTGGAGGTCAGAAGTCCAAAATGGGTCTTACAGAGCTTAAATTAAGTGCTGTTTTCCTTTTTCAGGCTCTAGGAGAATTTATTCTTTGTCTTTTCCAGCTTCTATAGGTTGTCTTTACCTCGTGGCTCCTCATTCCAGTCATCACATCTCCTTTTCTGACTGATCCTTTGGCCTCCCCCATAAGGATTCTCGTGATTACAATGGGCCCACCTAAATAATCAGGATAATTTCATCTCAGGATACTTAATTTAGTAACATCTCTTTGCCATGTAAAGTACATTATTCACAGGTTTCTATGATGAAGACATGGACATGTTTTGTGGGGGAAATTCTAGCAATCCCTGGTTTAGGAATACAGCTGATTTGGTTCACAGAAAGCTATAGGAGAAAAACCTTTAACTATTCTTCTACAGAATAATTTTATTATAATATGGTGGTACTTTTGTAGCTAAAACAAGACTGAACATATTTTTCAGATTTTATTACAGACTTACAGCATTTTGAGATATTCATAATAATGGAAATTGCCCCCCAATGTTACTTTCCAATGTGATTAGTAAGAACAAATATGAAATGGTCTTCAATTCGTGATGGGGTAGAGTACTGAGGCACAGAGAGAGACCATAGGTGCTGAACATCTGGGAATTTCTAAAAAGAACTTTTTGTCTTTCAAGCTTTGATTTATGGGTAATGATCCATGATGGATTGTAGATCTTGTTGAAAGCAGCCATGTCATGGACGGCATGTTGTCCTCAAAAGCAGTGGTCTTCTCCTCTAGCCTATCTGTTCCAACTTTATTGTCTTTTACTGCACATCATATTTGAAGTTTTTAAATTCCATATGCCACCAGAACTAGTTTAGAAGAGCCCTAGACCAAGCCGTCTGCTGAATGCTCTTGATACACGCCTCTAATTTTGCCATGTCTTTCTCGTCATCCCAAGGTTTCATATCTATTAAGATGGAAGACTTGGCAACAAGTACAGGTGTTTTGGCTTTCTTTGACTCATACTACGCAAGGTGCTCCTCTCTTAGCCTCTTCGCTTCGTCTCTTTCCTCCTCCTTATCAGATCCAAAGAGATCAGTGTCGTCATCGTCTTTACTATCTGTAGCTCCCCTTCCTGTGGTGTCATCCACATTAACAAGGCCATACTTGGCTAAACCTTTCTTTACTCCAGGCAGGCTGGCCTTTTACTTTTTGTAAGACTTGATGTGGTTATATCAGCGTAGGGCATGATACAAGTCGGCAGGTGGTAGGCTGGAGACTGCTTCAAATATTGCCACATCTGCTTGTGATGGCACATACTCCTCCATGTAGCTCTTGTCTGCCAGGCAGTCGTTGAGTACCTGGAGGCTGGTGAGGCTTTTCAGGTCTCTAAAACCTACGGCACTGGCTGATCCTGGAGCTGGGTGGCAGCATAGGAAACAGGAGGTCAGGCACTCAGTACCCAACGCTAAGGGGTGTGGGGAGTGAAGCCAAAAAGAACTTTCAATCAATATTTTATTTTTTGGTGGTGTTTGTTTTCTCTACCAAACTTTTTATATGAACTGCCAGTTAGTATCCAAATTGTTTGGTTTGAATTTCATTTCTATTTCCATGTCTCTTCTGCTCTTTAATAGGAAGCTCACAGTTATCATCTGGACTAATTAGGAGGAAGAGAAGCCAAGAGTCTAGGTAAATGAAATAAACTACCTTTGAATAACCAAGAGTTAGCTTAAACATTATTTTGATGGGTAAGTGGAGAATAATCTGTTAAATTGAAAGAATCATGGTACTTTTTTTTAATAACCACAAAATCTGCATTGCAATGTATAAATACTGAGTTTCATATGGTCTACCTTTAAATGGTATTCGAAACAGCATGGCCTTGTTACTTAAACTGAATAACACAGCTGTCTTCTTGTTGCTTCTTTTGCATTTTTAGGAAAAGATACTTTTCTGAGTCAGAAGTTTTAGCCCTTGAAGGTTGTCTGACCAGACTGTAGGTATTTACTGTGAAAATTACATCATTCTATCGAATTGAACTTCCTAGACATTTGCAAAAGTTTATGACTTTTTTAGTAGTAGTAGTTTTTTAGTACTACGTAATGAATTGGGTTCAGTTAAATTAGCCAGCTCCGGTTTGTTGCAGGACCTTTCACTTTGCACTCAACAAGTCACTGTCTATTTATACGAGGCCCACTAAGTAAATAGCTCTGTGCTACATGTTGCAAGAATAAAGAGAAGGGTAACGTGAAAGGCAAATAAACCATGGATTCTTATAACTGAAGGGGGTTTCACATATTCAACATTACTCTTCAATTTGTAGGAAGGATGGGAGGCAATGTATTAAGGAAACAGCATAGATATACGTGTCAGAAAGATCTAGGTTCCTATCCCTGACTCTGTCATTTATAAAAGGTATATCATACCTACATTAAAGTAGGTGCAGATGTAATTAAAGTAAGGACCTTGAGAATTGTATAAAATATTAAAAACAAAACCTCAAGTAAAAAACATGCAGACAGTAAAAAAAAAAAAAATCAGTGATTGCTAGGGGTTGGTGGGGGGAGGACTCCTCCTAAAACCGAGGAGTTTTAGGGCAGTGAAAAAACTCTGTGTGATACCATAATGATGGATGCATGTCATTATACATTTGTCCAAACCCATAGAATGTACAACACCAAGAGTGAACCGTAATGGAAACTATGGACTTTGGGTGATTATGACGTGTCAGTGTAGGTTCATCTACTGTGACAAATGTCCCACTCTGGTGGATGATGTGATAATGGAGATGGCTGTGCATGTGTGGGGCTCAGAGATATATGAGAAATCTCTGGACCTTCCCCTCAATTTTGCTATGAACCTAAAACTGCGCTAAAAAATAAGTTCTTAGAAAACAAACACCAAACTCTTCTGGGTTAGTGCCTGACAATGAATAGATTATTAAGGATGAAAGTTCAAATTGTTAGACTAGAGAAGACCTTGGGCTGTTTCCAGAATGTCCCTGGGTAGCATGTACCTCACTTAGACAGGAGGAAGTTTGGAGAAGACAGCTTTCCCCTGAATTATTCTAGTTACTTAGTTCTGTCTATGGGCAGCAGATTCTTGTCATTTTTTATCTTATAACAATCCCTGTGCTGGGATTGGGGGAAGCTGGATAATTGTGGGAATTGTGAAGATAATAAAAACAATTTGTTGAGAATGACCAAAAATGAACTCTATAAGGTTTATTAGAAATTGTATTTAGCAAATTATCTGTGATAGTGAGTTTTTAATATCAATCTCTAATTCCTCTTCACTAAATAAATGTTAAAAACCTTTAGTCTAACATTTCTTAAAGGCACATCTCCATTCAGGTCTAAGCTAAATTCCTCTTGCCTTATACTTTCCAAGTTCTAATTTTCTTCTGAATGCTCTACTTTGCTTTGATTCCAAGCAGGTCTACCCTGAAATATCAATTACTTGTTTTGGGGTCTGCAGTGAGTTGAAGGGTGCCTCTTCCCCCACCTACAGATGATATGTCTACAAAGAACCTCACAATGTGACCTGATTTAAAATAAGCATTTATGCAGATGTAATTAAAGTAAGGACCTTGAGAGGAGATCATCTTGTATTAGAGGGGCCCTAAATTCAATGATGAGTATGTTAAGAGACAGTCGAGAAGACACAGAGGGACTCAGGGAAGAAGGGCAATTGAAGACAGAGGCAGAGGTTAGAATGATGCACATACAAGCCAAGGAATGTCAGGGATTGTTGGAAAACACCAGAAACTAGGAGAGAGGGATGGAATGGATTCTCCCTCAGAGCCTGTAGAAAGAACCAATCCTACCAACGTCTTGATTTTTGGCTTCTGGCCTCTAAATAAAACTGCAAAAAGAATATATTTCTATTGTTTTTAAGCCACACTGTTTGTGGCAATTTGTTATAGTAGCCCTAGGAAACTAATATGGGGTCCTGAATGCCATTTAGAATTTTATGCCATTTAGAATTTTAGAAAATATGGCTAAATTTTACTTCAAGAATCAAGCCTTGTTCTTAGAATTGTGAATGTTTTTTTTCTCTCCCTCCCATGTCGTCTGCTAATGCTGTTTGCTCATTGCCCTGATTGGCTGCTCTGCTCCTTATGAAACACTGAGTTTGCACCTCCTCCCCCCATTGCCGGCCCTTCTGTTTGTGTGTTTCTTCATGCTTCAATTGCAACAGTTGACCACATTCCATTCTTTTTGGGAGAGAGAAAGATAGCTTCCTGTTTGGAGACTGAGAAGAAAAGAATCACCACTAGAGAGACATACGTACTCCCAGAGAATGCCCACATAATATGGTTAAATATCCACCTTGACTACCACAGCGCTATAGATTTCACTCTTAAATTGTTTTTTGCCCACCTCCTTTTGAATTATGCTTTGCCCTTGTATTTGTCCAATTCTGGGTAATCATGGCTGTTGTATATAGACAACTACTTGAGTAGTCAAGGGCTGTGCGATCCGGAGGGGCTGGGAGCTGACCTCTCCAAAGCCAGAGCATCAGCAGTGACTTAGGGAGGGCGCCGGTGAACAGCAGGAGACAGAGGAAGTGTGGGCGTGGGAGGTGATGGTAGGAGAATTAAAGGAGAGTGGTGATGGAGAAGGATTTGAGGCACCTGTACTTGTAATTAACACACAAATACTTTTAGGAACAATAGGGCAAAAAACCTTTCTATATAGACTCCAAAGCTGTCTTTTTTTAACTGAACTTTTTCTTCCAGGCAGGAATAACTATTTAACAAAACACATAGCACACACTCTATACTAAACACAATCTAAGCGTTCTGTAAATATTAGCTCATTTAATTGTCAAGCAAACCTGTAAGTTAGTACTATTATTACTAACTTATTACTTAGTAGTAAGTAAGTACTATTACTGTCCTGCGTGTACTGATAAGGAAAATGAAGCACAGAGACATTAAATATCGTGCCCAAATTCACATAGCTAGCAAGTGACTGAGATAGAGTTGGCATTTAGATAGGATTACCAGATAAAATACAGGACACCCAGTTAACTTTGAATTTCAGATAAACAACAAATAATTTTTTAAGTATAAATATGTTCCTGTATTGCATGTATTTTTATTGTTACATCCAGCAATCCTCATCCAGGGAGTACTTGCTGTTAACCACTACCCAATGCAGTATTCTAATTAAAAAAAAAAAATCTTTAGGAAAGGAGAAAGAAAAATCATCCGGCATAATGTGCCCTTGGTTCTGAAGTCTCAATAAATATTCCTGGATGCAAAATTTGGGGTGCTTTGTACAGTATATAACATGTACTTTTTACCTCCCAGCTCAAACAAGACTATTATTGTACATCATCATGCAAGTAGGCTTGTGCTGATTTCAAGTAATTCTCTTCCCCTCAATTTATTCATAAGAGATCAAATATACAATTACATATGCAACAGCAATTCTCTAAGGCTTACCACAGAGGCACTCAGATCTAGCCTTTAATGCCAATTTGACTTTAGGTAACACTTAATAATCACTCGTTACTCCTTTTTAAAGCCCAAATTAATTAAAATGTATGTTTCTACAATGAGTATTGTTTCTAGATTGTTTTTTCAAATTCCCAATATAAATAGCTTTTTATGTGGATAATTAAAACCATCTGCTTCCTGGTAGCTCAGTTATGTTTATAGCAGCCCCTTTTTATTTGGGGAATTAAACTGCCATAAGTTTTTACGTTAGTGGATAAAATATCACAAAAATGCTCGTGGCAGTATTAGTCCTCAAAAAGAAATGGATACTATTAAATGTTATTGGAAAAAATTGCTTTCAGTTAACTCAAAAGGCCTTAGAGTTCTATGTTTTTCTGGGTAAATATGTTTAAGACTTTGTTCGATCAAAAAGCCTAAATGCATAAATAAAGTTTCTAGTAAAATTTAGCATTTAGATGAAAGCTCTCAAATCACTTTATAACTATTACTCTAGTAAAATTTCTCTGGGTTAGTAAAGATACATATCTTACTCTAGTAAAATTTCTCTGGGTTAGTAAAGATACATATCTTACTCTAGTAAAATTTCTCTGGGTTAGTAAAGATATGTATCTTTACTAACCCAGAGAAATTTGGAGATTTCACAAGATATTATAAAACCACCAAATGAATTGAATAATTGGACAAAGTCACACAAAAAAAGTTAGAAGTGAGGTAGGGATTAAAGTTAAAATAAATGTTTCAGTCTCTGACTGATCAGAAACTTCACCTCCCCTTTTGTGTTTTGGAAAGGATATCTAAATGAATACCCAATAATATTTTTGGGATATTTAGGTTCTTTTATAGTTTCATATTTTCAAATTGAAAATTCCTGCCTGAAAAACCCTTGTCAGGTTATTTGCCATTATGACAATGTCTTTAAGGGCTGATTACACTTATTAAAAAAAGATCAACTTGTCAAAATGAATGCTGGTATGGTAATTAAAATGTACCATTCAAATGTTACTTTCAGTTCTTTTCTTCATTCCACTAAGTTTTATATCACAAAATATAAGCCACTCGACCCTGTTGTTACTAAGGCATTTAAAGAAATCTCTTTGAATAGAAAAATGATATTTGTTTCATAGCAAAGCATGTAAAAAGCCTTCTTGAAAATTAATCAAAAAAGCAGAGTGAAATCATGCCCCAATGATTACCAGCCAAGATTGCTGTCTGCATAATTAACAATTTTACTGAAATTTCCAAACTTTCATATCTTTGTAGTCTGGGTATGGCATGGAAAATGTTCTTATTTGAATTAAACCTTGAGGAATATATCGTAACTATGAAACTAAATTCTTGTGTTCTTGTTCAAGCCTGTGTAGGGATTGATAAACATAGTGAGGTCTTATCCATTGTCCTATTTTAAGGCTTTATCCTGTTTTAAGTATCTTTTTTCTTTTCTTGACTCATTCTGCCAACAGTTGCTAGAATTTGGCTGCTAGGTCTGTACAACTCTCCTGTTCTGCCTGTTAACCAAAATGCTTCTGGTCCTCAAATAGGCCTGTCTGAACCCCATACTCGTGGGCTTTTCACATCTTAGCCTCTGCCCATTTCCTCTGGTTCTACTGGAAATTCACTTCATTACTTGCCAGGCAGCACTTGTATTTTGATAGTGACCTTCAACAACTTCAGTACCTTATAGTAAAATGGGCAAGAGTACTAAAATAATTGAGTACCTCTTCAGTGAGTGGCATTGTGCTTTAAATACTTGCTGTATTTAAATCTTACGATGATGACCTGATAAGGTTGGAATTACAGTTGTCCCTTGGTGTCCACAGGGGATTGGTTCCAGTACCCCACCCCACCCCGCAGATACTAAAATCCATGGATGTTCAAATCCCTAATAAAATAAAGTACTACAGTATTTGCATAAAACCTGTGCACATCCTCTCGTACACTTTAATCTTTCTAGACTACTTATAATACTTAGTACAGTGTAAATGTTATATAAGTAGTTCTTATACTATATTTTTCAGGAAAAAATGAAACGAAAAATGTCTGTCATGTTCAGTACAGGTGAAACCATTGTAGGCCTACTTACATAGTACATGTCTGCAACAACGTAACTTTTTTTAATGAATATTTTCTATTCAGAGTTGGCTGAATCTGTGGATGCAAAACCTGAAGATATGGAGGGCTCACTGTATTACTCTTATTGTACAAATGATGAAAAAAAATGGAATAATTAAAAAAAATTAATTTAAATAAATTTTATTCATTTGAATGAAATTTAAATAAATTATTAATGAATCAGCAAATAATAATTCTGGCAGAATCGGAACACAGAAATAAGTCTCACAGAGAAATCCATAATTTTTTGGGTACACCATGACTAAAATATTGGTACAAGACCAAAGGGTGAGTTTCTTTTAGGGCACCTAACACCATATAAATGGTTGTCTATACTGTGAAGTGGTCTTGCCTTCTCCATATAATCATGACATTGTCATATCTAGATAGCTGTTCAGGAAATTTTTACGAAGATGCTAGTTTTTAACAAGTATTTTATTGATTAGATGGGTATACTTGTGTCTGTCTAGGGAAACTCATCCTGGACCTGTGGACCCTTGGTAAGCCAGAAGCAAGTGGATTGCTCATATAGAATATTTTTCTCAGAAAAAGATATCCCTGAGGTGTTCAGGAAAGATAACTCTTTATATTTACTTGAGTTTCATCTTTTATGACAATTTTGTAATGAAATGGAGAAAAATCTTTGAAGTAATCTCTTCCACACAGATGTATGCTAACTTGGCAACTAGAAGATACTAGTCAGAAATTTTATACCTGCAATTGTATTTTATTTTCTTTGTGGAGAAAAAATTAGCATTACAGCAGAATCAAATCGGGATAAAGTAAGTGAATCTATAGTTTATTTTCAGGTTAAAAAATGATTTATTTACCAGCTCATTTTTTTCAAGGCTGATCACTATCAATTAGCAATATCATTGGTAATTCTGTTAACAATGTTGCTATTGGAAAATTGGAACATCGAAGGAAAAGATTTGATTATAGGGATCATAAGTCATGGGCATCTGAACCCCATTCTTTTATTTGGGGGGATTTCCTTTACAAATCTTGGTGGAAGGTGTATCCCACCTGCTACAGTGGAGTTCAGAATGGACACTTGTTTTTCTAGTCTCCTTTGCTACTAAGGACATGGGAAAGTTGTACGCCCTTTGGAAGTACTTTATTTGAACTTTGAATTGGGAGCAGCTGATGCAATGAAGCAAGGTCCACAGAGAATTCATTTTGATGGTGGGGGACAGCAGAGGCAGCACCACCAGGATCCAGGGCAGTCTGGCAGGGTCACAGTCGCAGCATTAGTGTTAGGTCTGGAGGTGACTATTGAGTGGGGAGGTGCATGTATGTCCACACCAGATTGGTTATGTGATGTCAATCTGGCTGGAGTTTTGCAAATCCATTGCTCCTTTCCCTCTTCCAGAACTGAACTTCTGTGGCAGTTTTATGAACTACTCAAAATCTTTTCAATAAAAATACCTCATCAAGAGTGTGCTTGCAACTGAGAACCCTGACTAATACACTTGGTTTACATGATATGAGAATTTCAGTATTAAGAGAAGAAAGACCATAATGGGTTGGCTTTTTCATTACAAAAAGTACATTTTTTGTTGATTATACTGAGCAGGTAGGAAAGACTCATCATTAAATTACACACATGTTCTAACTGTTATGTGTCATTTGGTCCCTCAGAAAAAACGTATACATTGAAATATCCATTAATAAAATATTGAAAGCATAGTACTATATTATGCTTTTGGCAAAGTTCTGGGTAACCCTTCAGCAATTATACTAATATAGTTTGGAAAACAGTAGAATAATAGTTGCCATTATGTCTAAACCTGAGTTTCCAAAGTTTTGTAACATCAAGAGAGAGAAAATACATTTCTTAGATACTTGGAAACCAATTAATTTTTTGTTTTTAAATTTATTGGGGTGACAATTGTTAGTAAAATTACATAGATTTCAGGTGTACAATTCTGTATTACATCATCTATAAATCCCATTGTGTGTTCACCACCCAGAGTCAGTTCTCCTTCCATCACCATATATTTGATCCCCCTTACCCTCATCTCCCTGCTCCCACCCCCCTTACCCTCTGGTAACCACCAAACAATTGTCTGTGTCTATGAGTTTTTGTTTCTCATTTGTTTGTCTTGTTCTTTTGTTGTTTTTGGTTTATATACCACATATCAATGAAATCATATGGTTCTCTGCTTTTTCTGTCTGACTTATTTCGCTTAGCATTATACTCTCAAGATCCATCCATGTTGTCACAAATGTTCCTATGGCATCTTTTCTTACCGCCGAATAGTATTCCATTGCGTATATATACCATAACTTCTTTTTCCATTCATCTATCGAAGGACATTTTGGTTGTTTCCATGTCTTGGCCACCGTAAACAAAGCTGCAATGAACATTGCAGCACATGTGTCTTTATGTATAAATGTTTTCAAATTTTTTGGGTAGATACCCAGGAGAGGGATTGCTGGGTCATATGGTAGTTCTATTCGTAATTTTTTAAGGAACCTCCACACTGCATTCCATAACAGCTGCACCAGTCTGCATTCCCACCAACAGTGTATGAGGGTTCCTTTTTCTCCACAGCCTCTCCACCACTTGTTACTGTTTGTCTTATTGATGATAGCCATTCTGACTGGGGTGAGGTGATATCTCATTGTGGTTTTTATTTGCATTTCTCTGATGATTAGTGATGTTGAGCATTATTTCATATGTCTATTTGCCACTTGTGTGTCCTCTTTGGAAAAATGTCTCTTCTGGTCCTCTGCCCATTTTTCAATTGGGTTGTTTGTTTCTTTGTTGTTGAACTTCATGAGTTCCTTGTATATTTTGGATATTAGTCCCTTATCGGAGGCACTGTTAGCAAGAATCTTCTCCCATTCAATTGGTTGCCTCTTTATTTTGTTGATGGTTTCTTTTGCTGTGCAGAAGCTTTTAAGTTTCATATAGTCCCATTCGTTTATTTTAGCTTTTACTTCCATTGCTTTTGGAGTCAAATTCATAAAATGCTCTTTGAACCCAAGGTCCATAAGTTTAGTACCTATGTTTTCTTCCATGCAGTTTATTGTGTCAGGTCTTATGCTTAAGTCTTTGATCCATTTTGAATTAATTTTGGTACATGGTGACAGATAGCAGTCCAGTTTCACTCTTTTGCACGTGGCTATCCAATTCTCCCAGCACCATTTATTGAAGACGCTGTCTTTCCTCCATTGTATGTTTTTAGCTTCTTTGTCAAAAATTATCTGTCCATATTTATGTGGTTTTATTTCTGGGTTCTCAATTCTATTCCATTGGTCTATGTGTCTGTTTTTCTGCCAATACCATGCAGTTTTGATTATTGTAGCCCTGTAGTACAAGCTAAAGTCAGGGAGTGCGATACCTCCAGTATTGTTCTTTTTTCTTAAGATTGCTTTGGCTATTCGGGGTCTTTTGTGGTTCCAAACTGATTTTTTGTTCTATTTAAAAAATGCCATTGGGATTTTGATGGGGATTGCATTAAATCTGTGTATTGCTTTGGGCAATATGGTCATTTTAACTATGTTGATTCTTCCAATCCATGAACATGGAATGTCTTTCCATTTCTTTGTGTCTTCTTCAATTTCTTTCAAAAATGTCTTATAGTTTTTAGCATATAGGTCGTTCACATCCTTGGTTAGGTTTATTCCGAGGTATTTTATTCTTTTTGCTGCAATTGCAAAGGGAATTGTTTTTCGTATTTCTTTTTCTGAGATTTCATTGTTAGTATATAGGAATGCAATGGACTCTTGTACGTTGATTTTGTAGCCAGCAACTTGACTGTATTCGTTGATTGTTTCTAATAGCTTTTTGGTGGAGTCTTTAGGGTTTTCTATATATAGCATCATGTCATCTGCAAAGAGTGACAATTTAACTTCTTCATTCCCAATTTGGATGCCTTTTATTTCTTTCTCTTGCCTGATAGCTCTGGCGAGGACTTCCAACACTATGTTGAAAAGCAGAGGTGATAGGGGGCAACCTTGTCGTGTTCCTGAACGTAGAGCAAAGGGCTTCAGCTTTTCACCATTAATTATGAGATTAGCTGAGGGCTTGTCATATATGGCCTTTATTATGTTGAGGTATTTTCCTTCTATACCAATTTTATTAAGTGTTTTAATCATAAATGGATGTTGTATCTTGTCAAATGCTTTTTCTGCATCAATTGATATAATCATATGATTTTTGTCCTTTATTTTGTTTATGTGATGTATCCCATTGATGGATTTGCGGATGTTGAACCATCCTTGTACCCCAGGGATGAACCCCACTTGGTCATGATGAATAATCTTTTTAATGCATTGTTGTATTCGATTTGCCAGAATTTTTGCATCTGTATTCATCAGAGATATTGGTCTGTAGTTTTCCATTATTGTGTTGTCCTTACCAGGTTTTGGTAACAGGATAATGTTGGCCTCATAAAATGAGTTAGGGAGTACTGTCTCTTTTTAAATTTTTTGGAAGAGTTTGAGGAGGATTGGTATTAGATCCTGTTTGAAGGTTTGGTAGAATTCACTAGTGAAGCCATCTGGCCAGGACTTTTGCTTTTGGGAAGGTTTTGGATGACTGATTCACTTTTGTTACTGGTGATCGGTCTGTTTAGATTTTCCTGTTCTTCATGGTTCAGCCTTGGAAGGCTATATGTTTCTAAGAACTTGTCCATTTCTTCTAGGTTATTGAATTTGGTGGCATATAGTCCTTCATAGTATTCTTGGATGATCGTTTGTATTTCTGTGGTGTCCGTGATAACTTCCCCTTTTTCATTTCTGATTTTGTTAATTAGTGTCTTCTCTCTTTTTATCTTAGTGAGTCTAGCCAAGGGTTTGCCAATTTTGTTAATCTTTTCAAAGAACCAGCTCTTTGTCATATTAATTTTTCTATTGTCTTTTTGTTCTCTATTTCATTTAGTTCTGCTCTGATTTTTGTTATTTCCTTTCTTCTGCTGACCTTGGGTTTCATTTGTTCTTCTTTTTCTAGTTCTTTAAGGTGTAACCTGAGGTTATTTATTTGGGATTTTTCTTGTTTCTTGAGATAGGCCTGTAATGATATAAATTTCCCTCTTAAAACTGCTTTCGCTGCATCCCCCAAATTTTGGTAGGATGTATTTTCATTGTCATTTGTTTCTATGTATCTTTTGATCTCTCCTCTAATTTCATCTTTGACCCAGTCGTTCTTCCACGTATTTGTGTTTTTTCCTGCTTTCTTTTTGTAGTTGATATCCAATTTCAAAGCTTTGTGATCAGAGAATATGCTTGGTATGATTTCAATCTTCTTAAATTTGCTGAGGCTGATTTTATGTTCCAATATATGGTCTCTCCTTGAGAATGTTCCATGTACACTGGAAAAGAATGTATGGTCTGATGTTTTATGATGAAGTTCTCTCTGTCTGTGAAGTATGTTCATTTCATCTAATGTGTCATTTAGGGCTGCTATTTCACTACTTATTTTCTGTTTGGATGATCTAGCCATAGCTATCAATGATGTATTTAAGTCCCCTAGTATAATTGTGTTTTGGTCAATTTCTCCCTTTAGTTCTGTTAGTAGTGGCTTGGTATATTTTGGTGCTCCCTGATTAGGGGCATAAATATTGATGACTGTTATGTCTTCTTGTTGTATCGTCCTCTTTACCATTATGAAATGTCCATCTTTCTCTCTTGTTATCTCTTTCATCCTGAAGTCTGTTTTATCTGATATCAGTATGGCTACAGCTGATTTTCTTTGGATGCCATTTGCTTGGAGTGTCAATTTCCACCCTTTCACTTTGAGTCTACACTTGTCCTTGTAGATGAGATGTGTCTCTTGGAGACAGTATATGGTTGGGTATAGTTTTTTGATCCAATCTGCTACTGTGTGCCTTTTTATTGGTGAGTTCAATCCATTTACATTTATGGTGATTATTGATATGTGAGGATTTCCTGTCATTCTATCTTTTGTTTTCTGGTAAGGCTGTGTCCCCATTGTTTCTTTGCCTTTTTGTCATTGTCTATTATTTCTATGTGGTGGTATTCTATGATTTTTCCTCTGTTTCTTCTTTTATTACAGTATATATTTCAGTTCTGGATTTTTTTTTTTTTAGTGGTTAGCCTTAAGTTTATGTAAAAGAAAGTTTAATATTTAGAATATTCCATTTTCTTCAGCACACTTACCTTCTCCATTCCCATATTCCGGTTCAGGCCTTTACCCTCCCCCTTTTTATGTTTTGGTTGCCACAAATTGTCCCTGTTGATGGTGGTTGAATAGCCTCCTTTAGTATTTCTTGTTGTGCAGGTCGTGTATTAGAAAATTCCCTCAGGTTCTGTATGTGTGGAAAGGTCTTTATTCCTCCTGCGTATCTAAAGGATATCTTTGCTGGGTATATGATTCTTGGCTCATAATTTCTCTCTTTCAATACTTTGAATATTTGGTTCCTCTCCCTCCTGGCTTGTAGAGTTTCTGGTGAAAAATCTGATGATAATCTAATGGGCTTTCCTTTGTAGGTCACCGTCTTCTTTTCCCTGGCTGCCTTGAGGATTCTTTCTTTGTTGTTGATTTTAGACAGCTTCAATACAATGAGCCTTGGAGAAGGCCTGTTGGGATTGAGTTAATTAGGTGTTCTATTTGCTTCTTGGATTCGAGGATCCAGTTCTGTCCACAGTTTGGGAAGTTCTCATCAGCAATTTGTTTGAATATATTCTCTGTTCCCTTCTCTCTTTCTTCTCCTTATGGTATGCCCATTACTCTTATATTGCTCTTTCTGATAGAGTCAGAAAGTTCTTGTAGAGTTCTTTCATTTCTTTTAAGTCTCAAGCCTCTTTCTTCTTCCGTTCATGTAGTTTCCAGGTTTCTATCTTCGATGTCACTGATTCTTTCCTCCATCTGGTCAACTCTACTACCTAAGCTGGCTATTTCATTCTTAATTTCTCCTATTGAGTTCTTAATCTCCCGAAATTCTCTTTGGTTCCTTTTTAAAATTTCAATGTCTTTTGTAAAATGCTCATGTTGTTCTTTGATTGTGTTTCTGAGTTCATTAAACTGCCTTTCTGTGTTTTCTTGCATCTCATTGAGTTTTTTCAGAACTGCAATCTTGAATTCTCTGTCATTTAAGTCACATATTTCCATATCTTTAAGTTCCTTTTCTGGAGACTTTTCACTTTCTTTCTGAGCTGTCTTGTTGCCTTGGTTATTCATGGCAATTACTGATTTATTATTTCTCTTCCTAGACATCTACAGGAGTGGCTTCTGCAACAGGTTGATGGGAAGAGGTCTTTCTTTTCTTTTCCAGTACTTGTTGGTAGAATGTTTTATTTTCTCTCTGACTGCAGACTTTTTTTCTCTCACACAAAGTAGTGCTATGTTTTCTCTGCACTATTCCAGCTTCTCCCACAATGCAGGGATTCCCTGGGAGACGGGCTTCTCCTCTGTTAACAGTTCGTCTGGGTCACAGGGTGCAGTGACCGTGTGGGTATGCGAAGAGCTTTTGCAGTTCCAAATCTCTTCCTGCACCAGATTCAGAGCCCGTATATTTCAGCAGTTCTGTTTTCTCCTGCAGTGATCACCCAGATAGGTGGGACCAGAGGCAGGGTGAGTTGTGAGAGGTGGCCCAGAGCAATGGGGGCGACAACCACCACAGCTGGTCCTGTTTCCACAGCTCCCTCCCATTTGCCGGAACTAGTTGGGCTGCGAATCTGTGTCTGAGGTACATAGTTCTCAGAACAGCAAATATTCTGTTCTTTTGACCTGACACTGCTACAGTTCTGCTTCTAGCACCAGGCAGGTGGGGGCGGGGCGAGTTCTGGGAGGGTAGGGAGGGGCGCATCGTCTCAGTGCCTACGGTTTCCATTCTCTGCTTGGTAGTGAGGGCTTAAGCCGTGGTTTTTAACCTTCTTCCCTCAGTCTTTGCTTCGAGGTCTCTGCCCATGAGCGTTGGGTTCAGCCTGTGTTATATGCTGTCCCCTTAGCCCTGTGGGCCATAAACGGACCCCTAGCACTCCGAGTTCTTCCTTTCCTGCAGCTGCTGTAGTTCTCAGATTCATTGAGCTGGGAGCACTGAGCTAGGTCTGTGTCTTTTGCCTGAGCGGCTCCTTCTCCGCTGTTCTCCCTTCCCTCCTCCCCCGCTCACACGATTTGCCCACCTTTAGGAGAATTCAGTAGTGGGCCTCTTCGTCTTGCCTGTCTGCTGTGCAGGGAGTCCTTTGTGGAGTTGTAGTTGTTTGATTAGTTGTAAATTCCAGGGGAGATTTATAGAGGCTCACCTCATGCTGCCATTTTGATGACTACAGATTCGGAAACCAATTAATTTTAAAGCAATGGGTAAAATATTTTACCTTTTGGGGTATGTTTTTTTCATATTGATGAAACAAGTGATTTGGACTAAAAATATGTAAGATTCAGTGCAATTCTAAAACATATGATTCTGATATAAAGGATATTTGTGTATATATTAATACGAGTATAGTCTGAGATTCTGTTATAGATATACCTATATATCTGTATATGTTAAAGATATATATATATCTATATATCTATATGTAATATAGGTATATAGTATATATAAAATTACTCTAAATGGCCTTTGTACATTAAGAGGAATAGATGTTCTAAAAAGGAATAAAAAAGATTTCTCATTTTAGAAAGGAAAGAAGAAAAGTAGAAGGAGGAACTAAATCATATTTTAAACAGATATTTTGTGGGGGATCATTCTGTTAGAGTCCCCTACTATGTGGTTTAATTGGCTCAGGTCAATCAAATGGATTAAGTTGAGAACAATCAAATTTTCTTAGAAATAGTTTGTAACATATTTGCTAAGTATGCTTTACCTTTTACTAGTCCAATCTACAGACAAGAATATTAGTTTTTAATCAAGTTTTATAGGAGGCTTTTCTTTCCTCGAGGACAATGCAAATCATATAATTAGATTTCCATTTTTACTGTGGCCACCCAGAATCTCAGAGCCAAATCCAAGCCTCTATTATAGACACTGTAGAATTCAATATCTGCCTTCTATCCTAGCTGACCCACACCAGTCTCTCATGTCTTGACACTCAATTATATTTACTTTTGTTGGTTTTGTACTTTTATTTTAAAGAATATATTTTAAAAATAAACTATATTCTCTATGGAATCAGGGAAGACTTTGAGGGGTGCAGGTTTAATTTTATTTAACACTGAAGCGTGCTAAGAAATTTATTATTTTTTCATTTATTGATAAAACAGGCAAAATATTAGCTTAATGTATGCTCTTTATTAAAAACTGAAAAAAAATACCTCTGGAAATTGATGAACCTTGGTTTTTCACATTTATAAAATAAAGGGGTTAGACTCAATTTCCTCCAAATTCATTTTAGCTTGAAGTCTCTGATCATAGGCAACAGAACTGAGTTACTCTCTTCCTCTCTTCAGTGGTAGTATTACTATGCAACTATGCCTCACCCAGTGGCAGAGGGAGTGG
This sequence comes from Rhinolophus hipposideros, assembly GCF_964194185.1. Lineage (NCBI taxonomy): Eukaryota > Metazoa > Chordata > Mammalia > Chiroptera > Rhinolophidae > Rhinolophus > Rhinolophus hipposideros. The sequence goes on from NC_138055.1 coordinate 34,831,095, forward strand.
GTCATCTTGGCTGGTCCTTACTGCTAGATGACTGAGTCTATAGTTTGGGTTGACTTGAAGTCTGTCCTTTTTTTTTTTAAGTATTTAGGAGGGATATTTTATGAACCCCAAATTTATTTGTTTTTTTCTTTCTCTTCAACAAAAGTAATTTAAGTTCACAAGAATGAAGATGATGACAGCAGCCTGGGCTTTAACTTTTGAACACTTTCCAGTTTTATGTCTTATTAAGCAGTATTGTAAGTAATATGCACATATTTCAATAAAATACATGAAAAACTTTGCACATTGTTAAGACATTTTTTCGCAGTGTGTTTTGTCAATTCTGAAAGTCTGTGAGAATCTGGCAAACTGTCAGTAAGTGTGGGTAATATGGGAGGACACTAAAAATGAAGATGATAGTGGTAGGACAGTTTAGGGAGCATTTTAAAATAAAATATGAAGAACACCAGCATGCATTTTATTTAAAACATATGTCTTAAGATCCTTAAGACTGCTTTTTCTCACTTGAAAGAAATAGGAATGTATATATGATATTATCTTTATATTAGGTTGGTGCAAAAGTAATAGTGGATTTTGCAATTATTTTTAACCTTTTAAATCACAATTACTTTTGCACCAACGTAATGTAAAACAAGTATATTAATATGCATTGTAAAAGGTGTCTTATTGCAGGATACTGAGATTAAAAATGTTCTTTAAATCCAACATGGAGATATAGTGTAAAGATAACTCTTATTATAAAATGTGTCAAATAATTCCTATTATAAGATGTACAATTAGGTGGAACTTATTCTATGACATATATTTCAAGAATCTCACGATCACATACACAGTGAAATATATTGTTTATGATAAAAATAGCCACAGAACTTTCACAGAAGTGAATTGTCTTCTTCAGTATTAAGCAGATGGGAGAGCAGCATTATGGAAGAAATAGTCCTGGGGGGTTATGGTAGGGAGAAACTGTATAGTTATGCAGCACCTCTTCCTATGTCATACAAATTCAATGTTATATTTGATTCATGGCTATTTAAGAATGGTGTCTTAAGCAATCCATCTAAGCCTTGCTTTCCCAACACGACTTATAGCACAGAAACAAAAGGCAAATTAATTTGTAAAAAGTACTTGTCATAAGATCTGATCCTTAGAAAGCTCCAGTGAATGTGAGCCACTTGATTTATTCTCAATATTACTTGCTTTATTCTCAACAAGGTAGAAAATATTAGTTTGGTGCAAAAGTAATTGTGGTTTAAAAGGTTAAAAACAATTGCAAAAACCTCAATTACGTTTGCACCAACCTAATAGAAACTAAATTTTTATTTCATTAGGATATTATTATTTCAGGTTTTACTGTGTCCTTTTTATATCTGTAAATCAAAACTGCTTTTCTTTTTTGAAGAAAAGAATTTTTGCTTGTGTTAAAAGGATGGATCAAAGTATTTATTCAGAAATAATAATGATGCTGAAGCCACACCATGATGACTGAGTGTCCTTGTTGCCAGCTGTGAGTTTGCAAGCTAATGATTATCGTTTCTACAGTGTGTAAATTAAGCAATAGCTTTAGTCACTAGATAACCAGAGAAGCCAAAGGTGAATAATGCCTGTTCATTTTACTATATTTTTTCATTTTATATATTTTTCTATATTATATAGAAAATTTTTTATTTTTTTCTATAGTTATTTCTGAAGAAATTTCATGAATACACTTTGACCTCAAGGAACACAAATGTTCAGATTTATGTGAGAATAAATTATCCATATTTAGATTTTTGAACAGTAACATTTAAAAATATATAACCTGATCTCTACCTAGATGTATCCTTCACTACAAATTTATAAATTTAGTCCTCTCATCTCACATCATTGTTAAGCTATTTGAAAAAGAAGCATCATCACATTATAAAAAAAAGCTAGAAGGAAATATATTTCCCATCTCTTGATGGAGAAGGAGTTTTTAAACTTGAAAGAAAAGGCAGTAATCACAAGAACTCTTGATAGTTTTGTCTATTGAAAAAATTTAAACTTCTAGGATTTCTAGGTATAAGGCAGCTTGAATATATATATATATATATATATATATATATATATATATATATATATATATATATATATATATATATAATTTATATTAAACACATATTGTTTATATATAACATATATCAAAATAAGATTCTTCTTAGATATCCACTGTAATGTCAAAAGAAAAAGATAAATATTAAACACTTTGTATTAATGCTAAAAACACTGGAAAGGTGAAAACCATATCCCAGAACTTTGAAGAAAGTTTGTAAGAAAGGGATGAAACTGGGAGGAAGAAGGAAGAAGTAGGGTGATCTGTGACCCCTGCATGTGAAGGAACCGTAGGCTATGGAAATGAGTGGCAGAGATGCCACAGAATCCCACCAGAATTCCTAACTCTGTAGGGTTGCTGAGACGAGAGAGAATAGGCACACTTGTGTAGGTGGGTAGGTGAGTGAACTGAGCACATCGCGGCCTCTGGTACCTGTGAGCTGTACACTGGCGATCACATCACTCTGGGAGCCTGGTTCATCTAGGGAAAGGGCTGTGCTACAAAAAGAGCTGGCTCATTTCTTTGTTTTTCTTTATCACTACAATAGTCCCCACTTCTTGACACAGCATATGTTCCAAGACCCCCAGTGAATGCCTGAAATCGTAGATAGTACCGAACCCTATAAATACTATGTTTTTTCCTATACATACATACCTATGATAAAGTTTCATTTATAAATTAGGCACAGTAAGAGATTAACAACAGTAACTAATAATAAAAGAGAACACTTATAACAATATACTATAAGAAAAGCTATATGAATGTGGTCTCTCTTGCTCTCTCAAAAATCTTGTACTGTACTCACTTTTTCATGTAAATGAAGCACTTTACAGCTTCTCTTTGGCATATGAAGGTCCAACAATTAAGTTCAAGCACTTGTTGCAATGATGTTGCTAGCCTTTTTTGATATCAGAGAGGTTATTCTTTACAAATTTGTACCAACTGGATGAACAGTTAACCAAGTTTACTATTTGGAAGTACTGAAAAGGCTGCATGAAAAAGTTAGACGACCTGAACTTTTCACCAACAATTCATGGCACTTGCATCACGACAATGCACCAGCTTACACAGCACTGTCTGTGAGAGAGCTTTTAGCCAGCAAAGAAATAACTGTATTGAAACACCCTCCCTATTCACCGGATCTGGTCCCTAATGACTTCTTTCTTTACCGGAAGATAAAGGAAATATTGAAAGGAAGACATTTTGATGACATTCAGGACATCAAGTATAATACGACGACAGCTCTGATGGCCATTCCAGAAAAAGAGTTCCAAAATTGCTTTGAAGGGTGGACTAGGCGCTGGCGTCGGTACATAGCTCCCCAAGGGGAGTACTTTGAAGGTGACTGTAATGATATTCAGCAATGAGGTATGTGGTACTTTTTTGTGAACTTAATTGTCATACCTAATATTGTAATTCACATTGCTGGGCCAGGAAACTGAGAATGAGAGATTAGATGACTTACCCAAGGTTAAACAACTGAGGGGAAAAAACGATCCTTTTCAAACGTCTAGTACATGAATAACTCGCTTGAAATCCATCTTCTGTTTAGTGCTACACAGACACATGTGTTTGTTTATTTGTTGAGCACCTACTGTTTTAGGTGCTGGGAATATGGCAGCAAATAAAACACAACTTCTGTTCTTGTTGAGCTTACAAACTAATTGGGAAGCCAGTTGATGAAACCAACAAGCAAATAGATATCTACTCTTATGGCTGTAATAATAAGTGTTATGAAGGAAATTAAGCGGGGTAAGGGGACGCAGAGTGATGGGGGGCACTTTTAAAACATAAAGTGAGGAAATTAAGAATGTGATAATATGGGGAAAGAATGTCCCAGGTGGGGAAAACTGCAAGTTTAAGGGCTCTGGTGTGGGGGTTGGAGGAGAATGTTTGGCCTGTGGGACAAAGAGCTAGGACTTGTGTTACTGAACAAAGTGATGAGAACTATTAGTGAGAATTGGTCTTATATACAATACACATTTAAATATATTTACATAAATTATGGTTTTAATCTTAAAATTATCTAAAACATCTCTCCTGTCAGAAAATGGGCTCCTTGAGGGTTGATAATTATTTTACCACCTGCTAATTATCCAAAAAATGAAAATTAAAATAAAAATGCATTTTTCTCCTATATAAATAGCAAAGATTCAAATAAAGAAGGTATGTAAAAAGGTCACTCATTCACTGGAACATATACACACACACACACACACACACAATGTTTCTTCAGAAGTTTGACAACAGCTGGAAAAATCTTGAGTTTTTTTTGCATATTCTTTGACTCTGCAGATATACTTCTAGCAATGTATTTTAGGGAAATAATCAAGATTTTTTAAATAAAAGTCTGACTATAAGGATGGTAATAGTATCCTTGTTTTAGTAGTTAAAAACTGGAACCTCCTAAATGTTCCCAAAGTAGGAAATCAGATATAGGACATTTCTATCACGGAACACTATGCAGCCATTAAAAATGATTTTATACAAGACTATACAACAATATTGAAAGATGCTAATGGTATATTGCTAAACAAAGAGAACAGCCTGCAAAATGTGCTTACTGTGTTCATATATTTTATAACCAATAATATTCTTAGGAATTTACATGCTTACAGAAAATATAGGAGAGACATACACCAAAAATATTATCAGTAACTATCTCAAAGAGTCGAAATCATGAGTAATTTAATTTTCTTCCTTTTATGGCAGTATTTCTAAATTTTATACGATTAATATATATGGATTTTGCAAAAAGAAACAATACATTTTATTGAAATGGAAAAACTGTAAATATATTAAATACTTCCTTACAAATAATCATTAATAAGCACAATTACTTTTATTTTCTATCGAAGGTAAGTATACATCTTATGGACCTGTAGTTTGCTTTGAATACACTAAAATGACAATAATTCAATGCTTTGGGGGACAGATATTCTGTAAACTGTTAAAATTTAAAGCCTTTTGTCAATTATCCAAAATGGATTTGTCCAAATCACAGATTTAATCTGTCATCTTTCTCCAATACTCTGAAGTCTTCCTCTCCTTGTCTCTCCTACTGGACCATGTGTTCACCGAGGGTATGGACTTTGAGTTATTCATTTGTACAGTCTGTACCTGCCACATGCCTGCCATTTCGTAGGGCTCAGTTAATGTTACATAAATTAGGTTCTGAAGTAGATTACTTAATTTACAGTTTTCACAGTGAAAGTCCTCTATTTTTCTTTCTATTTCTATGAAAACATAGCTAACATACAATATTATATTAGTTTCAGGGGTACACCATAATTAGTCAACATTTATATACCTAAAGAAGTGATCACCATGATAAGTCCAGCAACCATCTGACACTGTACTATGCTGTCACAATATTATTGATTATATTCCCTATACTGTATGTTACGTCCCCAAGACTTATTTTATACCTGGAAATTTGGACCTCTTATTATCCTTTGTCGCGTGCCGCACAATGAGGGTTGTGGGGAGTGAGGAGGGCGGAGCAGGGTTAAGAAAGACAGTAGCCGTGAATGGAGTGCAAGTGGGGTCAAGGGACTCCAGCCTCAAGGACTGAGCCCTGAATCGGCCTACACATAGCTTTTATTAGTTATTGACAAGATAAAGCTTGTCAATCTCAAGATCTGTGAATCCCATACATTATAATAGGAAACTGTTTCAAGCCAATCACACTTGCCTGCAGGCAGCAGAACCGTAAGTCTCAGGATGTATGTACTTCCCCATGGGACAGTATGAATAGATGGAGAGCACATCATTGAGTCATTTCCCTTGCAGGTTGTGGAAAGGAATCCCACAACCACCGAGGCAGAGGCTCTCCTTAGCTGGGGGAAAATATGGAGCTGTGCCCACCTCTATGAACCCTGCGGATTCTCCTGTTGGTCCCCACACAGCTCCACCTGGCTTAGGTTGCCCCCTCCCTCGCTGTGGGGAGTCATACCCATCATTGGCTGACCAACCGTCTTTCTGGGGCCAAACAGGGAGACATAAGGTGCAAGCACAAAGGTGAAGCAAAGTCCCTGAAAGGATCCATCTCACAGATTCTCCTTTCTTTAGGGGGAGGTACAAGGAGACAGACGGGTAGGCTGTTGCATGGCAACAACCCTTCACCATTTCCCCCCTTCTTAAATTTTTCAGTTACAGTTGACATTCAATATTACTTTATATTAATTTCAGGTGTAGTGGTTAAACATTTATATAATTTAAGAAATAATCTGCCTAACTAGTCTAGTACCCACCTGGCATTATACATAGTAATTACATGTCATTGACTGTGTTTCCTATGCTCTATTTTACATCCCCATGACTATTTTGTAACTACCAATTAGTACTTCTTAATCCCTTCACCTTTTTCACCCTGTCCCACACCCTCCCATCTGTCACCCCCCAAAATCTAGTACCCATCTGACACTATACTTGGTTATTACAATATTATTGACTACATTTCTTATGTTATACCTTACATCCCCATTACTACTTTGTAATAACCAATTTGTACTTCTTAATCCCTTGCCTTTTTTTCACTGACACCTGCAAACCCCCTTCCATCTGGCAACCATCAAAATACTCTCTGTATCTACGGTATGAGTTTGTTTCTGTTTTGTTCTTTAAATTCCACATGTAAGTGAAATCACATTGCATGTGTCTTTCTCTGTCTGACACTCCACTCAGCACAGTACCTTCCAGGTCTATCCATTGCAACCATAAATGGTAAAAACCCATTCCCTTCCATGGCTGAGAAAATTTCATTGTATGTATGCACCACCTCCATTTTATCCATTCTTCCATTGACAGACACCCAGGCTGCCTTCACATCTTGGTCATTGTAAACAAAGCTGCAATGAAAATGTGGATGCACATGTCCTCTTGAAGTAGTGTTTTGGAATTCTTCGGATGAATACCCGGAAATGGGATTACTGGGTCTTTCTTTGTCTCTTGTTATAGCCTTTGTTTTAAAGTCTCTTTTGTCTGGTGTAAGTATTGCTACCCCAGCTTTTTTGTTTGTTTGTTTCCATTTTCATGAAATATCTTTTTCCATCCCTTTACTCTCTGTGTGTGTCTTTCAATCTGAAGTGATTCTCTTATAGTCAGCATATGTGGGGGTTTTGTTTTCTTATCCATTCAGCCCTCCTATGTCTTTTGATTGGGGCATTTAATCCATTTACATTGAAAGCAATCATTGATAGACATATAGCTATTGGCTTTTTATTATTTATAATTTTTGATTTCTTTTGTCCATCTTAAAGACATCTCTCTAACATTCCTTGTTATTCTGGTTGTGTGATGATGAACTCATTTAGCTTTTTCTTGTTTGGGAAGCTCTATCTGTTCTTCAATTCTAAATGATAGCCTTGCTGGGTAGAGTAATCTTGGTCACAATTCCTTGCTTTTCATCACATTGAATATTTTGTGCCAATCCCTTCTGACTTGCAAAGTTTCTATTGAGAAATCAGCTGTCAATTTTATGGGCGCTCCCTTATAAGTTACTAGTTGCCTTTCTTTTACTGCTTTTAGGATTCTCTCTTTGTCTTTAACCTTTGCCATTCTAATTATTATGTGTCTTGGTGTGGGCCTGTTTGGGTTCATCTTGTTTGGGACTCTGTGCTTCCTGGACTTGTAAGTCTATTTCCTTCACCAGGTTAGGAAAGTTTTTCAGTCATTATTTCTTCAAATAGATTCTCAACCCCTTGCTTTCTCTTCTTCTGTTACCCCTATGATGTGAATGGTGTTACTCTTGATGTTGTCTCAGAGGTCTCTTAAACTATCCTCATTTTTTTGGACATACTATTTTTTTTTTTTTTTTTGCTGTTCCAATTGGGTGTTTTCTGCTATCTTGTCTTTTAAATCACTGACTTGATCCTCTGCTCCTCTAGTTTGCTGATGATTCTTTCTAGTGCTTTCTTCATTTCAGTTATTGTGTTCTTCACTTATGACTGGTTCTTTTTTATGATTTCTATGTCTTTTTTATGCTTGCTAGTTTTTGTTGAAGTTCTCAATAAGATCTTTGAGCATCCTTATAACCAGTGTTTTGTGCTCTGGATCTGGTAGTTTGCTTGCCTCCATTTTGTTTAGTTCTTTTCCTGGATTTTTCTCCTGTTCTTTCATTTGGGACATTTTTTTTTGTTTCCTCATTGTGGATGCCTCTCTATGCTTGTTTCTATGTATTAGATAGATCTGCTATGTCTCCCAGTTTTGGCTGGATGTCCTTATGTAGTAGGTGCCCTATGGGGGCCTGGTACAGTCTCCCTGGTTACCTGCCTCAGGTGCTCCAGGAGTGTCCCTTGTATGGGTTGTGTGTGCCTTCCAATTATAGTTGAGCTTTGAATGTTATTGGCATATCAGTGCCTGGGATTGACCCTCAGGCTGATTAGTTGTGGGGTGTGGCCACATCCACATCTTATAGGCTGCTGTGCAGGGGTCTTACCCTACGGAGTGAGATTTGCCCCTGAGGGCTCTGGTCCATTTGAGACCACCCTTTGGGTGTGCCATTTGTGAGGCTAATTGGGCAGTTCTCTGAAGCCAGCCTCCAAGTATGTTGGTTTTGGGTCCTCTTAGGATGGGTTCTTATGAAGGCTAGGTCACCCAATGTCTGTGACAAGTGGGGGACTACCTGGTAGGAGATACAAAATGATCCACTGCTGTTCTCTGTCTGTGCTAAACCTGGAGGCATGAGGGAGAGCCACACTGTGAACTGAGGATGGCTGCTACCAGTTATGGGCCTGGGGTAGCCAGAACACCCTCAGGCCTGCTGTCACCTGCCAGCTCCTCTAAGGTTCAGCTGTTGATAAATTCTTGTGTGGTACATGAGTTGAGTGATGTGGGGTTCTTAGGGAGTCACTAGAGTGGGAAGTGTTATGGTCACAGGTCACAGGTCACAGATTCTGGTTTGGTGCCAATGCTGAGTCTGGAGCTACTCAGCAAAAGTCTCAGAGCACACCAACGCCAGTTGCCACTGCCTGGACCCATGGATTCTGATAATTTTCTAAGAAAGAGTACAATGTGGGCAGGATGGTTGCTCTCAGAGAAAGTGCCTCCAGCATTGGGGGGTTGGGTAGGGCAGGTTCTTAGTGAGTCAGCAGGGTGGAGTGAGGGAAACCAGGTCAATCAGATTCAGATTTGGCCTATGGGGGAAGGCTCAACACAAAAAAGATGTCACCTGCCTGCCAGCTGTATGGGAAATGGACCCCACACAGGAGAAATGGCAACTATCCTCCAGTGCTCTCTCTGAACCCACACACCTAAGTCTGCCCCTGTACTCTTCTGACACCCCTTGTATCACTAGGCCTCCACCGGAGCTCAGGGTCAGTGATGCCAGTGAGTGAGTCTGTGCGCAGGCCCTTTAAGAAGACATCTGGGTTTCCCCCAGCCTTCTGTTCTACCCAGATAGTTGGAATCCCCACTGTTTTTTACAGACAGACATTGTGGGACATTCTCCTCCTAGTACCAGTACTTTGGGCTGGGGTGCCTGGTGTGAGGCTGGGGTTCCTTGCTCCTCCAGGAGAAACCTCCACAGCTGAGTTATCCCTCCTCATTCTCAACTGTCACATGGAAGTTTTGGACCAGCCCATTCACATCTCTACCCCTCCTACTAGTGGCTTCTTCTTTACATCATTAGTTATAAAACTTCTGTTCAGCTAGACTTCAGATGATTCTCCAGGTTGATTCTATAAGTTAGTTGTACTTTTTATATATTACAGAACAGGCACAGACCATCATGGAGAGACCATCATGGGTCTCCCTCTGTAAAAGTCCTCTTATCTGAGATAACTGAGGCTTGTAGTTGGTTGATGAACTGAAAAAGATGGTGAAAGCCAAGCTCATAAAAAGGATGCATATCTTAAACATTTTATTTTAACTTAAAACATATAAATGTACATTTGTTCATCAATCTTTTGATGCAAAGTTACGGTTTTTAACTGAGTGTGGATTTGCTGATTGGAGTTCTGTTTGGTGTTTCTTCACTAAAGTGCACTTATAATTTCAAAGTGCAGGTTCAGATTATGTAAAATAGAGAGAGAAATTAAAGACTTTCATGAAGCAATATGGAAACCTAAATTTTTATGAACTATAAAATCTTTTGCAGTTGTCTCTTCTCACCTAATTTTGCTGTTTGGTTTTTGCAACTTGCCTTTATGAAGTCTTTCCAAATGTTCAACTTAGTTTTCATAGAAACAAATCTCTTTCTCTTCATACTAATATTTAAAATGGTTTATTTTTTATTATTAACTTAGATAATTAAAATAAATACAACTGACATAACAAGTTGGGGGACAAATACATCTGGCTCTTGGCGAGCATGTGACAAGCCCACTGATTTGACCATTCCATGTGCTGTGGGCGTCAACCAGTAAGGTTTGCCTTAGGAATGGAGAATGTCTACCCATTTGGCCAGTTTTCTGAGTGGGGGTTGGTTAAGAGAGTTTATAGTGTACATCCTCCTGAAAGCCACACAATACTGAACTGAACAAAGCAGAAAGTCTTCTATAATAGATGGATTGAGGACAGAGTAAAAGATGCATATTATTCGGTATAAAGAATTATACATGGGGACTTCTTGATGGTTTGCTTCCAAAAGACTGTTGGGAGATATCTATATCGAAATGTCCCCTGAGTCAAAATTTACATAAAATTGTCCTATTTTAGAAAATAATCCCAAAGTGTGGGTTTCGGTGAACATGGAGAATGAATTCGCTTGGGCAAGGCTGAGGTTCTTAAGAGGAGAAGTGTGGATAGAAGGAAAATTTGTGTTGTTGTTGTTGTTGTTTTTTCCCTTTGGGGTGAAAAAGAACTTACCAAGCATGGAAAGGAAAAATCTTGGACAACATAAATGCTCTGTGTGCTGCCCTAGAGACTTCTAAAGCTACTAGGTAGAATTCAGCTTGTGAAATTAAGCTCATGCCTCAGAGATGCAGTCCTCAACCTCCAATTTCCTGATTTTTTTTTTCCTCTTTGGCTACCTGCCATTTAACCTTGGCAAGAATTCTTTTCCAAGCATCTGATTGGCTGCATTCACTTAGTCAAACTGATGAAGAACAATTTTTTGCACCAGTGAGAAAAACGACCTTCTTCCTCCAGCTCTACCCAGTATCAGTAGCTCGGGGTAGAGCCATATGGGATCAAAGATCTGAGCCTGGAGTGGAGACACATGCCTCCAAGGTTTCAGCAGCTCTGTGGGGTTTCCCTAAGTGCTTTACAAGGGTATTTATAGAACTGAGGGATTGGCAGAATCATCTCTTTCAAAATTTGGCCTAAGAGTAACATCTAGGATTTAAATATTATGATTACCTATTGTTCCAGGATAGGAATCCACACAATGAAACAGTTTATGCCCTCCAACCCAGCGTCCCTTTTTGGAACTTGGAAGAGTGGAACATTCTAAACACTTACTAAAAGACAGAGAGAAAATACTTCCTTATAAACCTTCCTTGCCCTCCTGGCCTTGTAGTCATAGAATCACAGTAAGAATTATTCATAGTCTCCGAGCATTAGCTCCTCCCCACTTTCTGAATTGTCAAATGAATACAAACTTCTGATAAAACAAATGTGGTGTTATACTGGTCTGTGTAAGGTCACAGAGGCTTTATAACAACACATGAAAACATGTTTCACTTTCACTCAATATTATGACCAATAGAAAAAGTCCTAAAGAAACATATGAACACATATGCTCACAGTTTTATAAACCAAGAAGGAAATATGTCACCAGTCATTGACTATCATATATGGACATCCCATTAGTTGGCAAGTAGCAGGTCATCAAAGCTAAAGCATCTACTCAGTCAAGGACTTAGTGTACTACAACTTCTCTAGTTTACAATTAATTCCAATTTGACAAACACTAATACTGCTCATTATCTGCATCTAATTAATACTAAGTAGATTGAAAACCTCTAACTTCCAAACAGAAAGAGTATCTCAAAATGGATGTTTACCAAGTTTAAAATAACGGGGCTTTCTCAGCTAGCACCAAGCCCAAACTTCAGGATTGGCCAAATCCTGGAAATTATCGTTCAGTACTTGCCAGGAGGTCACAGGGAAGATGGCACATATAGACATGTGGTACAAGTCATCCTGAGAGAGCCAGTTGGGCCTAAGACTTGCCAACTTTAGAAGGTCCAAAAAGAGAAGTATTATAACAGCGTAAAGCTAATGTCCAATATCTATTTTCTGGTTCTTTAGATTATCATTTCTTTTTCTCAAATTTATGAGATGAATCAGTTCTTCCAAATTTTTGAGATGAATCTGCCTAAGTTAATGAAAAGGTTGGGAAGATTAAATATTCTAAAGAAAACAATCTTTTTAAGTTTCATGGTGATTAGAATAAAAAATAGAATAAAAAAGAATGGAAAATAATATTCATAGAAGTTTCTGAAACCAAGTGAAATTTTAAACTTTCCATCAAATCAACTATCTTAAATTGGGATAAATAACTCAAATGACTTCAGGGATAGGTGGGTGTTGTAAATGGGTAAAACTGGTTAGAAATCAAGTAATAGGAATTAGTGGGGTCCATGGAAAACTAGAGCATGGCTCCTCTTCGAGGAAAGATCAGCGGCTGCAACCCAGTAAACAGCTGATTATGGCCCGGAGAAAATGCAGATCCACTATTTTTCAGTCTTATGATTTTTAAAAGGGAAGACATTCTAAAGAGAAATCTGGATTTTCATGTAAAATCCTCTGATATATAAATATTGGCAACCAAATCAAGATATTAAAAGAACAGTGTAATACAAATAAAACACATCTGTGGGCTAAATTTAGTCTGACGACCTACAGCCTGTGACAGCTGATCTATGTTTTACCGAATTTGGGGGTACCACTCATGATCATTGACCCAGTGATGTATGATCTTAATCTTTTCTTATCTTCAGCATTAAAAATTAATACAAAGCTTTTGTATGAACACTCCCCCTGCCTCTAGTCTCTCTCTGCCTCTAGTCTTTGTAAGCTGTCTCCCATACTGCTGCCAGAATTATAATAAAGATTTTAACTACATCACCTGTCCAAGTTTTACAACCTATGGTAGCTGTTCAGTGTCTGCAAGATATTTTCCAAACATACAATGGCTTTTTAAATTTGATCCTAGCTTGGCTATCTGAATTTAATCTCTAGCCATTCCTGCTCTGTGTCCTATGTTCTAGTCATACCAGATTATGCATCATCCCTCAAAACTACTAAATATTACCCATTTACATGACTTTACTGATGCTGTTCTCTTTTTCTGAAATATTTTTCTTCCCTATTCCTGGCTCAGATATCCCAACTCAGATATCTCCTGCTCTTTTTTATTCTCTCTGATTCATCCATTCCCAAGCAGTTGAGTTGTTTCATGTTTCTGTTAGTGAAATATGTACCTTTGTTAGGGAATTTAAGGCACTGTGTTATACTGATTTGTTTTTGTGTGTGTATGTTCAGATAGATAGTAAGTGCAGTGAAGACAGTGATAGATTCCCAACTCCTACAATTGTAGGTGAAATTTATTTAGATCTCAAGTTTAACCCAGTGCTATATAACGAGAAATAAAGATGTCACACATTTAATCCAGTTTATGGATTCCCAAAAAGTTGATTAAAAGTACAAAGTTTATAAATGAAATTACATTTTCTTTATACTGAGAGAGTTATCTATAATAAAAGCATTACTTTGAAAAAATAAGAAATGCCTGTGAAATGCCCAGGGCTGCTCATGGGCTTATGGTATAGGTACTTATGAACACATTGTGATTTGAGAGGACAATAGACTCTTTAATATTGTGGATCTGTCTAAAATAATACCTTATGGTCTTCATTACTCCTTAAGACTGCACTGTCCAAATTGAAATTAATAATAATTAAAATTTAAAATGCCGTTCCTCAGTCACCTTGCCATGTGGCTGATGATGATCAGATCGGACAGCACAAATATAGAACATTTACATCATGGCAGAAGAAAGTTCTATTTCAGAGCACTACCTTAGGGATTTTATCAAGCAATGAGAATTATAGATGGAGATTTTCTAAGAAAGATGATGAGGTAATTGGTACACCCCTGTTCCTACTCTCTCTAGGCAACCTAAGAATAGCTTGGGAGGAGATGGTTTCTTACTCTGTGTTGCTACCTATCTGGGAGCCTGCACTAGTTTCTGATTGCAGCCTGAAACAAGAGATGACAACTCTGTCCTTGAAGCAAAAAGGGCTTGGCAGATCCTGTGGTTCAATGTAACATATGATAACCATACATGGAGCTCAAACCCCCACTTTCTCTGTTATCTTCATTTTGGGGCAAAATAAAGATTTTCATTCTCAGGGATCACTATTCTCACAACATCTATCATAACAAAATAAATGGAATTTAAGACAGGAATGGGGGCCTCGGAAAGCTTCTGTCAAGGATATTATATACTGAGCCTTATATTCCTGTGAGATTTGATTACTCTCTCCCTCCCTGCTTCCCACCCCCACACTCCCTATCTCCCTCCTCCTCCTCCTCCTCCTCCTCCTTTATCCTCTCTCCCTCTCTCTCTTTCCTTTTCCTGGAAATATTCCAATAAGTTGCACAAACCACCTTCTGAAAAACAGGAAGACATTAAATTGGACCATGAGAAGTACAAGGCACAAAGCAATTCTCCAATATATCTGAAGGAAGAAAGAAATAAACAGAGTCAAATTCTTGTTTACATGTTGGCCAGCAATTCATTTTCCCCCCTCTGTGATGTTCTTTTTTTATCATCTTGGAGGTCCTTTTACTGTTGATATTTAGTTATTTCATCAGTTATAGTCATTGATATCTCTGCTTGGGACTATCACATAACATCAACATGTGGTTCTTATGTAACTATTAAAATTTTACTGATAAAATATCAAAAGGAATATACAGAAAGCTTTTCGAGTTTTCAATTGGCTCCCCAACTCCACCCATTTCTCTAAATAATAGTTTGGCTTTTTTATTCTGAAATTCAGAGATAAAATCTTAGTTACAGATAGAAGAAGGGACTTAGTGAAGTAAATTAACTATAAATCATTAATTAAATGCATTAATTTATAAACCACCCTGCTTCCTTTCTGCTGCTATTTTCTGATTAACCTGAAGTTATTCAGTTAAAATTCCTAATGATGTAATTTTATCATCATTTAAACTAATGCATTTAATTAGAATTTACTCAGTTTTTAAAAAATATACAGTAAAAAGTTGGTTTCTAATGTGTTTAGGTAAAATTCAAAATCTTTAGATTCAAAATTCTCAGCTGGAAAACAGACTGATTTGAATTCACTGCTTGTCTTATTTTGAGCCCCGAGTTGGACACAGAATACTAAGAAATTCAAAAGAAGCATAAACATTTATTAAATGAATATGTACCTAGCTCTTTAAGAAATGACATTTTAAAGCAGACATTTTTATAAACAAACTTGAAAAATAAATAGATGATGTGAATTTACCCAGGAAAATAAATTCAAATGCACGGGGGACTCTGTAGTGGAAAGACTACTAACAAAAAGTAAAATGACTGAAATTTGAAGGGAGAGGAAATAAGGAGAATGTCTCTAGATTATCAAGTTGTGGTCTCTGTACGTGTGTACAAATATTAACTTGTGCATGTGTATAAATCACACATCTTGTTGATTTGCCCTTGTTGATATGTAAAGTACATTTAACTAACATAGGTTCTATTAAGATCTGTCCTCTTGGCTCTGGCTCCTTAGTGACCATATACTTATCACCTAACCAGTTGCTCCAATGACCAACTCAAACCTGCCAAGTTAGGTGGTCTGGGATTGAATCCTATCTTCATAGAACCGTATACAATATCTGAGCCTGAACCAGAGGTTCCTTAGTTTCTGAAGCCCTTTCCAGGGGGTAGAAAGTGGAGCTGAAGTCTTGCTTTGGATTGTGAGTTTGACTGTCCTTTTTCTGTTTGTGAATCTGCGGGCTCTTATTCATCTGTCTTGCTCTGCTTTCCTTTCTTGTGCCCCTTGCCTTGAGTTCTTGCTTGCCTACATGAGTGCTGATACTAAGTATGGTTCTGGTCTTTGGTGCCCAGATGAGTCCTTGCTCCTGGCTGCTGCCTTCATTCAGGAATTTTCACTCTACTTGACCACACGTTTCTGGGACAGCTCTTCCCTGCTCCTGTGGTTATCTTCTAGTCTTTACTCTTAGGCTTACTTCATCCTCCTGGCCATGAATTTTTCTTGGGCTTGGTAACTTCCTACAGTCTCAGCCTGATGACCTCTTATCCCATTGTGTGATGGTACTCGTTATTGTACTCCTATCTTGTAGTACCCCCTAACTTCTCTAAGGCTCTCTTCCTTGTCTGGGGCTAAGGAATTGTGTTAGGTGTTCTTTGAGGTTTCTTCCAGATCGAATGTATAATGATTCTGTCTCCTTCAATCACAACCTAAAATAACAAAGGTGAGAAGAAGCCTTTAATAAAAATTATTGTAACTGTAAGCACTTGGCCCTATGCTAATTAGGAAGAAGCTGGCTTTGTGGGTCTCTGGTTCTCCTGATGTGCTTTTTGGTTCTAACTCGTCTGCACTGAATGTGACAGTGTACATCAGTATCATGGATTTCTTCATCAATGGGGATCTTTAAAATGTCTCTGTATAGAGGGAATTTGTGTAATTCCATAGCTTAGATTATATTCACGGGATTTAGAATGATTAGAGAGTTAAAAATTATTTTACAAATAAGGGAATGTCAGTTAAAGACTAATGTGTGATAAAGGTTATTTTATTAAAAGAACTGAAGTTAGTTATTTATGACACCAGAAGGCAGCACAGTTTATCTTTTAGTAATATACAAAACCTGCCCACTAAGAGGGCATGTTAGTTGATAAAATGCCATGCAGTTGTCCCTATTCAGACAGTGTCTTTTTTTTAATGACTTGCAAAAACCTTATTTAGGAAGATGTTCAAACAGTGATTTGAAGGTTCAGACTGGATTGTAGAGTTTCTTAAATATGAATATCTTGAAATAGTTCTTTTTACATTACTTTATAAAAAAAATTGTACTTTTATGCTTTAAGCAGTTTCACCCCCTGCCCCCACTCACATAAAGAACTCCCAAAGTTGATTTCTCTTTATTGTGGGAGGATATTGTGTTCTGTTCTATTTATTTACCTTCATAATAATCACATAGGGCTCTGAAATAACTGTAATGCACTGCTTTCAAAGTGACCTAACATAGATTTTATAAACTTCACAAAATTTATAAGGTGGTTTCATATACCATTCTCACCATTTTATAGTTCAGTAAAGTAGAATGGGGCAGATTATGATTTTGGTTGAGTTTCACCAGTTGTCTCCCAGTAACAATCAAGTTAGAAAGAGGTATTATTTCTTCTCTCTTAAAAATTTCAGCTTGATGCCAGTCCTAGAGCATGTCATTCACATCCCCTTTAAAGCATATAAAAGTGCACCAATAATTTTCAACCCTGCCATACTCCTTTAATCTCTTAGGTAGAATACCTGTTATAGGGGCAAACACAACAGCAGGAACACAGTAAACACTAGTTTCATTTCTCTTTTCTACTTTTAGATAAACTAAATTCCAAATGCCTCTGAGTTGAATATATTCCTTAACCTTCATAATCCCCTGCAAAGTGAAGTCCACATGGGTTCAGATCAGGTAGCCTGGAATACTTGAAAAGCCTCAGATTTGTCCCTTACCTAAGGCACAAAAAAATCCTACCTGCTCCAAGGTGATTCCTTTGCCAAGACTGTGTACCTGAGAGGTTGCCAGTGTACATTAAGGTGTCTTTTCAGTTTTTGGGGTATGTTAATGACCATCAAATGTTATTGTGTAGACCAACCTGGAAATACTTTTTAAGGAAGCAAAATCCACAAACAATGCATTTAAGTAGTCTCTCTCTGTCTCTCTCTGTCTCTCTCTGTCTCTCTGTCTTTCTGTCTCTCTCTCTCTCTCTCTCTCTCTCTCTCTCTTTCCCTCCCACTCCCTCCCTCCTTCCCTCCTCCTCTCTTTCCCTCCCCACCCCTCTGCAGTATATTGGCCATTAATAAATCACATTAAATTGGAGAGAAAAGTTTACAATAATTAAGTCAAATGCTAACTTTTATTGTATACAAGCTAAGTAAATGCTTATTTTAAAATTACATTTAGAACTTTATTTCTATTTCTTTATGAGATATTAGAGTTGGAAATTTGATGTTTTAATATAGTATGGTTAATTTAGAGTAGATAATTAGAGGTAATTAAGTCCCCAAATATGAAAAGTAGTACAATGTTTAAAATGCATAATAGAAACAGGTTAAAAATAAAGGTATGAGTAGGTTTTAAATTATGTTAAATAAACGTCGCCAATATTTATCACTAAAAGTTCAAACTGTGACATATTTGTTAGCTCAAATACAAAAACACAAAAATTAAAATCAAATACAGTTTCTTGCCTTTTAAGAATCTTCTGACAGACACAGGAGCAACAAACATCTTTAGGGAAAGAGGGTATATCAGAGATGGGAGAACATGGGGGAATATTTTTTATTGTCCACTAGATGTCAGTACTGAACTGGAAAAACATCTGTTCTTCCAAGCTCTTAGACAACATGCTATTAATTTATAATAAAAGGTATCTGACAGCTTTATTCTGATGAATTATGGGAATCCAACGCATAATTCCCAGCCTTTGGTTTATAAATTGTCATTGATTTTAATGTTCTTTGTAAAGTTGTGGCATGCAACAAATTTTCCTGCCAAGAGCTGTTAAATAAATAGTCATCCTTTGCTCTGAGTAGTACACTGAACTTGTTAGACTGATGAGCAGAACCAATTGATGGTTATCCATAAACCATTTATGGCAGAATGCACAGCAGCAATTCAAACAATTATTGAATGCATTTATTATATATTTTTAAAAAAATCTCAAGTGAACCAAAAGGAATACGCAGGTAATAGACAGTAGCAATGTCACACAATTCTTTATAAGATACTTCCTGAGTGACAGATGATTAGAATTGGTGTATCATTTGCTGAGGGCTCATCAAACCTCGCTGGAATTATTTGGTTTCCTCTATTGTGTGATTTGGCATCCCAAAAGTATATTGCTTGCCTTTTTAAAATAAAGATGGTTATTGTAAAGACAGAAGCTTTTGTACATGTAAAGATCCCTTACAAATTGGCCTCAGAACAAAAGCAAGCTTATGCTTGAGATATAATTTCAGTGTATTTGGAGACATGGTTTATGCAGAGGGGACCGTGAAATTTGGAGGTCTGCGATGACCATTAAGTACTTAATCACTTTTAAGCAGAAGTTCTATCTCCTAGGAAAATTCTCCACCGGCCTTATGCTGTTGTGTTTGATTTCACTCTCTGAAAACACTTAACATCCTTGGTGATTTTCAGAAGGACCAACATTCGTCTTTGTTCTTTGTTTGAAATTGTCTTGCTTTTTCTGTTGCTATTTCTGGGACCACTTCTACTCCCCAGAAGTGGCTGTCTTTCAGGGATGTAGCCTCAAGTCTGTTGTTTGTACACTGTTTTAAGACTTCTTTGGGATCAAAGGAAAGTGACCTAGGCATGTAAAATTCTGTTAATGGTGCTATTTGTGAAAGTACACCAGCAAACTACCTTTAGGCACTGTTAAGTAGTGAAACAGTACATTAAAGACTAAGGAACTGACTGTAATGTTCTATCCTTGATTTCTTTTTCTTAAATCTTTCTATGCCCTAAATGTTGTGATATGACAGTCGCACACAAACTGGAAACGATCCTCTGCTTTCTCTTTGAAAGGGAGAAATTCATAGGCTGAAGATGTCGGATGTTCAGTCTTCATTCCTCAAAAAAAAATTGAAAGATAGTTATCGTTTGGTGCTGTTTTCTTCAGATTTAAAAATAAAAGATTTTTTAAAGAAAAAAAACAGGAAGACTGAGAGCTTGATACACATATGGCTGCCTTTTACAAGTCATTATGATCTGTCACATAAATACTATATTTACTGACATTTCAAAATGTGGACTCTAATCTCCACACGCATTTATTTTTTTAATAGTTGCTTTTCATTGCAAGCTTCAGCTCAACAATTAACATTAGAAAACATGCGACATGGTCCACAGGTTCAGCTATCAATGTCATTACTCTTTAAAATGCTCAAAGATGGTCAAGTTCAGAGTATAAGCATTTAAGCCTAAATTGAGTTAAATTAAATTGAGTTGGGTGGAAAGTTAGTGAGAGGAGTCATTTTAAGCACTAATACAATTTTTCAGTGTTAGGGATGAATGGTGGCTGTGTGCTGCAGTGTATTTTTCCAAAGCTATTTTCAAACTGGTTCCTTTACCTAACTTTCAGACTTTTGCCATCTCTGTATTTATCAACTGTGAGAACTCTTGGGCTGCATTAATTAGCCATGGTAGCATTTCAAATAGGCACTATTACTCTATGCAGTAACCACAGTGTTTAAAAATTTACATTTTTTGTCCAACATCGTGACCACCTGTGACCAATCAGTTTGATATATAGACTCAGCAGCTCTTTCTGTGCCCAGGGTCACTCAGAAGACTGTGTTTCTCGGGCTAATGTTCCTGGGGACCATGGATTCAATGGAAAATGGGTGTGTGTATGTGGGGGAACGGAGGTGGAATGGAGTAAGTGTTTCACAGAATTTTATTGGGAGTGTGAAATGAAAATTTATGCAACTAGTCTTTTGGATAATTTTCACTTAAGTAATGTATCTGTCCAACTCTTTTGAAGAAAGTATTACAAAAATTTTGCATCTTAAAGTGATTAAGGCTAAGAAAAATAACTAATCAATTCTAGAGAGAGGAAAAAAAATCAGTCAATTTCTTTTTGACAGACTAAAATGTTCACTATTCCATCAGCTTATTCATGTAGTCACTGAGTAGTTATAAAGCTCCTACAATAGACCAGATACTATTTCTGATACTAGCAGTGAATAGAAAAATAATTTCTTCTCTCATGGAGCTTGTATTCTGGTGGAGGGAGACATGCAATAAACAAATACATAAATAAGTCATCAGGGGTGATAAGTGTCAAGGGAAAA
The DNA here is from genome assembly GCF_964194185.1 of Rhinolophus hipposideros. Classification (NCBI taxonomy): domain Eukaryota; kingdom Metazoa; phylum Chordata; class Mammalia; order Chiroptera; family Rhinolophidae; genus Rhinolophus; species Rhinolophus hipposideros. Next base: position 34,852,170 of record NC_138055.1, read on the forward strand.
AAAGTGAAACAGGGTAAGGAGGTTGGAGAGTGATATGTATCAGGGCTGTGTGCTCTTTTCAAGAGGGAGCTGGGGAAGCTCCTTTGATAGACATCTGAGCAGAGAATTGAACAGAGTGAAGGATTGAGCCCTGTAGATAACCAGGGGAAAATATTCCAGGCTGAGGAAACAGCATGTGTAAAGGCACTGAGGCAGGAATGGGTTTGCTGTATGAAAGGAAGAGCAAGGAGGCTAGTCTGGCCAGACTGTGTGAGTGAAGGGGAAACTGCAGACATAGGAAGCAGGACAAGTATGGGGGAACGTGGTCAGATTATGTAGAATCTTATGGGATACTGTCAGCCCTCCAGCTTTTTATTCTGAGTTATATGGAGAGGAGAGGGTTTAGAATGGAACAGTGAGAACTGACTTGTATTTTAAAAGATCACTTTGTGGGAGTAGGGTAGGGGACAAGTGGACAAATAGGCAGATCAGCTGAGAAATAATATCAATAATCCAGGCAAGAGATGATGGTGGCTTGGCCAGGGTAGGTCATAAGAAATGGCCTGATTCTGGATATATTTTGAAAAGAAAGCCAACAAGATTTACTGGTGGATTGAAGTGGGATGTGAGAAGAAGGGATGAATTAAGGATGATGAAGGATTTGTCTTGAATGGTTTTTTTTTTCTTTTCTAATTTAAATTTATTTATTGGGGTGACAATTGTTAATGAAATTACATAATTTCAGGTGTACAATTCTGTATTACATCAACTATAAATCCCATTGTGTGTTCACCACCCAGAGTCAGTTCTCCTTCCATCACCATATATTTGATCCCCCTTACCCTCATCTCCCTCCCCCCACCCCCCCCTTACCCTCTGGTAACCACTAAACTATTGTCTGTGTCTATGAGTTTTTGTTTCTCATTTGTTTGTCTTGTTTTTGGTTTATATACCACATATCAGTGAAATCATAGGGTTCTCTGCTTTTTCTGTCTGACTTATTTCGCTTAGCCTCATACTCTCAAGATCCATCCATGTTGTCACAAATGTTCCTATATCATCTTTCCTTAATGCCGAATAGTATTCCATTGTGTATATATATACCACAACTTCTTTATCCATTCGTCTATCAAAGGATATTTTGGTTGTTTCCATGTCTTGGCCACCGTAAACAAAGCTGCAATGAACATTGGAGTACACGTGTCTCTATAGAGAAATGCTTTCAAATTTTTTGGGTAGATACCCAGGAGAGCTATTGCTGGGTCATATGGTAATTATATCTAAAATATACAAGGAACTCATGAAACTCAACAACAAAAAAACAAACAACCCAATTGAAAAATGGGCAGAGGACCTGAAGAGACATTTCTCCAAAGAGGACTTACAAATGGCAAATAGACATATGAAAAAATGCTCAACATCACTAATCATCAGAGAAATGCAAATAAAAACCACAATGAGATATCACCTCACCCCAGTCAGAATGGCTATCATCAACAAGACAAATAGCAACAAGTGGTGGAGAGGCTGTGGAGAAAAAGGAACCCTCATACACTGTTGGTGGGAATGCAGACTGGTGCAGCCGCTATGGAAGGCAGTGTGGAGGTTCCTCTTGAATGGTTTTTTAAATCTTGATATCCTTTACTGAGTTAGAGAACACTGGAGAGGACTAGGTTTTGGGGTTGAAAAGGGAATATCAAGTAGATACACAATCATGAATTTGGGGCAAAATGAGGTGTTATCGTCTTATAGATTTAATATAGAGCCATGGGACTGAAAGAAATGCCTCAGGAGGGAAGGTTGAAGGGGTGTAAGACTGAGCCATAGATCATGCCAAGTTAGAGGTCATGGAGAAGAGAAAAATCCAGCAAAGAAAACTGAGACAAAATACTAAGAAAGTGGTATTCTAGAACAGTGTTCCTCAAATGTGGTTGGTGAACCTGCAACATCAATATTGCCTGGGAACTTTTCAGACATGTAAATTGTCAGACCCCACCCCACACCTACTGAGTAAGAATCTATGGAGATGGACCTCAGGAATCTTTTAACAAGCACTTGAGTTGATTTTTTTTACACAGTGACACCAAACGAAGGAGGCGTTTCACGTGTATCAAGTCTATTAGGTGATGATTCTCTGTTCATATTAAAATAATCTCATCTTTGAAATATAATATTTTTGTGTACTATGTGTACACAGTGTACACAGTGTACACAGTGTACTATGTTTAGTAGTAGAGTTTTGGGCTCTGCGTTCCAAAATGAGTTCAAAGACCCAAAGTGACCAGCTAAGAAATATTATTGTTGAAAGCATCAATAACATTAATCAAGACATATATAATCATCAATCAAAGAACCATTTGGGTTCTAGATCAGATCCAATAGTCTTATTAATTTTCCCAGTAAAGGGTAATCAAAATAATGACTAATCTCCAAAACTCCCTGGTTTTAGCCCCTTCTGCACTGTAAATGCATCAACTTTACCTTTATCTCAAGTATCATGGAGTAATTGTTGACCTGGGACATAGATTGAATCGAATATTTTTGTATGTGAGTACAGGTTGCGCCCTGACTAGACGTCTAGCATATAGGTTGCCCTTCATCACTCAGCAGTGAAGAATGAAAATCAACAGAGCTTTCCCCAGCCTGCTGCTTAAGCAGCTGCTAACAGGCTGAGACTACCCAGCCTCATTAACCCATTAGATGCTGCTTTAGCCCAGGAGTCATCCTTAATGAGGCTGCTGTATTGTAGGGAAGCCAGACATGCATCAAAATGTTGGGGCATTAAAGGAAGAACCTTAACTATGGGGCCTATAATGGAGTTATTATTATGTCAGAAACAGACACATCAGAAAGTACTCTTAAGACAGGTAGAGCAAATGATACTATTACCATCTGTGGGTTTATAGTGCTTTAAAAATATTGGAAATTTTGAATTCAGGAGGCACTTGGAAGCTTTCCATTTTCCCAAACATCTTGTCCCCCTAATTAGCAACTCTGTTCTCTAGACTAGGCAGCAGTGTACAGTATGAAGTCTTAGATTTAATGCAACAGTTGAAAGCAGGCTTGATCCTTCTAAACTTCATAATTTTCTCTGGGCAGAAAGATAATGACTGTATGTAAAACACCCCCTTTCTTTTTATAGCCTAGAGGCGAATCAAGATTCTGTTTTTGTCAACAAATAATTTTTAGGGCTATGCCAGTAAGACCTTTAAAACAAACTTTGCCACATCCCTGCTTCACAGACACTCTGCCTGTGGAGTGGATTTTTAGGGCCTCAGATAAATGCACGCTGGTGGGTGAGATTTTGATAAAGCTGCCAAGGTCCAGTGTTATAATTTCCTCATCCCTAAAATCTTAGCAATTACTCTTTACTCCAAATTTCCTTTTATTGGTGATAACAATTATATTTTAATTCTCTTTCTACTGCTTTCACTTACCTTCTCCTGTCTTTTTGTTCTAATCAGGTCTCTACAAATATCTGAGTTAAAAAAAATTAAAAAGCTCTGCCATTCTTTATTGTCGCATTCTATTAAAGGAGGAAAGCCATGCTTTTACATTTTCCCTGTTCAAGAAGATGCTGAATAAGGTTTCCCATCCATTCCCAGAAGCAGAAACTCTATTAAAATTTTAGATTGTAATCTAATAAAATTTCATCTTATCCTATTGCTTTTCTTAACCACCCCCCCAGCAATCAAACACATAGTATCTAAGGCTAAGGAAAAAGGAGTTCATATATTGCATAAGTGTTTTCTAATAAATTTTTTAAACTTGGAGGAGATGGAGGGGGGTACTTCATGTAATTTTATAGGACCTCTGAGGCCCAGAGTTTTTAAGTAATCTTTTTTGATGTTTTTAGACAGACCATTAAGCTGAGGATAAAAGTCCCTGTGTTCAATATCTGGATACATTAAGCATTAGGTTTAAAATTTACAGCTTTCATTTTGACAAGGAAAATGACACGTTTGGTCTCAAGTGCTACCTTGAACTGTTTTTCAACAGTGAGACAGGTTGTCAGCATGAGGGTGGAGGTCTGTGAATTTAGCCCCAGCAGAGCTCCATGAGGTAAACTGCTCTGGATCGTCAGGAAATGCTGGCTGGACCCTGGGCAGTGCGCTGGTGTCTGGTGGGGGGAATGGCAGGAGACCATGCGGACGCTCATTTCCATGGGTTGCAGTCTAATGCCTCCCAATGAGAAAGTAATTGATACAAAGGGAGAAAAGAGAATCCCAAAGAGAATGACTATATAAATGTATGGAAGTCCATTTTGATTCTGTCCATAAGAGATACTTCGATGGAGACTTTTCTTCTTCTGACGTGTTACATTGTGTTTAGGAACTGGGACTTTGAGGACTTGTCTGAGCAAAGTGAAGGACAGGGGTAGGGCTGGAGGGGAAAAAGGAGTAATGAATAGTAAAGAACAGAAATGTGAGGAGACTATGGTGCCATTCACATGATACAACTAGTGTCGGGACTCCTGACAAAGATACAACATCCTTGCCACCTCCCACCCCAACACAAGAAATGAGGTTGGAGAGGTAGGGATGGAAGAGACTGGAAAGACTTTTATAAGCTAGGATAAGGAGAGTGGATTTTATCTTCAAGGCAATGGATGGAGATGACAAGATGAGTTGTTTGTTTTTGGAAAATCACTATGGCTTCTAGGTGAAGAAGGGGCTGGAGGAAGTGGGGGAAGACTGGGGCTCACAGCCTGGTTGAGAGGTGACTGCAGTAATCCAGGCAGAGGCAATGAGCTGGTGGCAGTGCTGTCCTGTACCAGGGAGCTGTGGCACAAAGCTGGTGTGGGTGTCAGTAAGAAGCAGTAGTCCCCAGTGGCTCGATGGGATTTGGTGCTAGATACGAAGGGTGAGGAAAGGAGAGCCATCTGGTTTCCTTTCTTCACTCCCCAATTTCCAGAAGATTGAGAGAAGGTCAGGGAGACCTTCAGCCTCACATGTATGGAAAGGAGACTCTATTTTTCTGTTTCCCTTTTTCACATCCTCCCTTGCATACTACTCCCCTCCTTTCCCTCTCCCTCATCCTTCTTGCTAAGTCCCCGAGGGAATAGGGAATAGGATACTTCTATTTACTGGACTTTTGTCTAACTCTGCCTGTTCCTGTCCCCCCCCCCCCCCCGCTATGATACTACTTGTATTTACAATATTTTATCCTATATAAAGTGCTGCTATAAATGATATACACTCAGATTCAGTACTCCCTCCTCCCTCTTGTCTCTCTCTCTCTCTCTGTGTCTCTCTCTGTCTCTCTCTCTCTTTCTTTCTGTCTCTCTTCTCTACCCATTAGTTTACTCCTCTTAATTTAGATAGACTTTAAATGTATTGGAGACTCACCACCTGTGAATTCTTTCTGTGTGAAGATCATGTGTCAGTGGCAAATATTGTGGTTATGCAAAACATACACAATGAATTCCATTATTATTCTTGGCATTGTGATTTTAAACAAATGTGGCATAAATGCCAAATTACAGCGAAATAAGTCTTGATTGATTTTGACCTCATGTAGTATCAGATTTATAGTGTCCAGAATGACCAGTCTATTACAACTGACTATAATAAAGGTGAGGGTGTTGAAGGAAACTTACTGTGTCAGTTTGTGTCTAGGTGTGTGAAGAGGGGCTTTTGAAGAGCTATACTCATTTCAAAGGTGAAGGGATTAAGAAGTATAAATTGCCCGTTATAATATCACAGAGATGTAAAGTACAGCACATGGAATATAATCAATAATATTTTAATAACTATGTTTGGTGTCAGATGGGTATTAGACATATTGGAGTGATCACTTTGTAAATTATATAAATGTCTAATCACTCTGTTGTACACCTGAAACTAATATAATATTGTATGTCAACTATAATTGAAAATTAAAAAAGGGGGGGAAGTTGAAGAAGAATGAGAGGCTCAAATTTCTAGGTATAAAACAAATAAACCATGGGTACAGCACGGGGAATATATCAACAATACTGTGACAATGTGGTATGCTGTCAGATAGGTGTTGGACTTATCATGGTGATCAATTCTTTAGTTCTATAAATGTTGATTAACTGGTGTACACCTGAAACTAATATAATATTGTATGTTAGCTGTATTTTAATAAAAATCTTAAAAAATGAAAAGATTGTAAGAGACAAATACAATCATTTAAAACTTAAATAGCAATCCTTTGTTTTAGCATTAGATTCTAAAAGTTTGTGTTTATAAAGAATGCTTGATCTAAGGGGCATACCTTCAACCTCATCTATTTGTAGAAATGATAGAAAAATTCAGGTCTTCCCAAATCAGAGTAAGTTCCATCACAGCTCACTGCCTTTCTCCAAGAGAACAATGAATAAAATGGAAAAGCTCTGAAAATGAAATGGCTATGGATTAAGAAATTCTCTCTGGAATTTTTTTCATACTGAGTAACATTTATACAGAAAGAATGTGAGTAGCCTGGGGCGAAGTGATTTTTCTAATAAATTGGGTAGAGAAATGTTATCCAAATCTAGAACATTATATATTAGAGACATATATACCCTTCGTTCTATTTAGCATCATCAAGGCAATGATACATGATCACTTTGTTAAAAAAAAATCCATCACATAACTGGACAGGAGTTTTGAAGCCTTTTATTCCTGTTTTTATTTCCTTTAAATGGTTCATGAAAAGAATATGTTCAGATAAAAATGAGGGCAGTATGCTTGTATTTCAAAAAATGTGTGGAACATTCAATATCTGCATAAATACAGAAAAACTGTATTAAAATTACGCTGATGGTAACCACTTTGAGCACCTCTTGTAATTGCAGAAGTCAAATGTGTCTTGTATTCATCTTTTATCATCGGTATATATTGCGCATTACAATTTTAATACACTTTTTTCCTTTCTTAAAATGTGTATACATTTTTTGTTACCCTCTGTATATTTGACTGTTGTCTCTGAGCCTTCATCAAGAAAAACAGGGGCTT